>NC_047537.1:8981207-10290804 GCF_012275295.1 Melopsittacus undulatus
AGAGCTGGAGGATCTGCTTCTCATCCTGAATAGCAAATGTGAGAGCAGATCGAGGCAGGCATCCCCAGCATCCCCTGAGGGGGAGGCAGCACTCGCAGGGGGATGCTGCAGACCAAAACAGAGGGTGGGAAAATATCATCCCCCTTTTCCTTCTTCTGGGAAGCTGGAAGCCACTGGGATGCACAGCCAGCCTGGCGTTGGTTCCAGGCACAAAGACTGAGCCGTGGCTGGGCTGGTCCATCCTGACAGCTCACCTGGAGCACACAGAGCAGGAAAAGGCACTCTAAATATAGTGCCTTGTTTCTGTGGTTCCCTGATGCTGCTGCGCTTGGCTCCTGCGTCTGGTGATGCTCAGGGCTGAGAGCAGCAGCACAGATCCCAGAGCTGGGCAGGAGTCAGGGATGAGCATCAGGTCAGGAGAGCATCCCATGAGCTCCCAATATCCCTGTGCAGGGGCTGACCTGGAGCACTGGGAACCCTGCAAAGATGCTTGGGCAGAGGCACTGGGGTTGAGCTTGGACCCGCTGGAAATCAATCCCCTGCCTAAAGCCGCCCTCTCCTCGCAGTGCTGGACCCACCAGCTCCTTCCATAGAGCCACAGAGTCACAGAACCAACCAGGCTGGAAAAGCCCTTCAAGCTCATCCAGTCCAACCATTCCCAGCCCTGCCAAGGCCACCCCTAACCCATGGCACTGAGGTCTCGTCTCCACGCTGTGTGAACACTTGCAGGGACGGTGCCTGCAGCCCTGCCCTGGGCAGCCTGTTCCAATGCCTGAGCACCCTCTGGGGCAGGAATTGTTCCTCAGCTCCATCTAAACCTGCCCTGGTGCAGCTTGAGGCCATTTCCTCTTGTCCCATTCCTTGTTCCTTGGGAGCAGAGCCCAGCCCCTCCTGGCTCC
Source organism: Melopsittacus undulatus (assembly GCF_012275295.1). Taxonomy (NCBI): domain Eukaryota; kingdom Metazoa; phylum Chordata; class Aves; order Psittaciformes; family Psittaculidae; genus Melopsittacus; species Melopsittacus undulatus. The sequence continues at coordinate 8,982,107 of NC_047537.1, forward strand.
ATCCTCCTCTCAGGCACTTGTAGGGAGCCATCAGGTCCCCCCTGAGCCTTCTCTTCTCCACCTGAACCCCCCAGCTCCCTCAGCCGTTCCCCATCTCTCTTGTGTTCCAGGCCCTGCACCAGCTCCATTGCCCTTCTCTGGCCCTGCTCCAGCACCTCAAGGTCTCTCTTGTAGTGAGTGGCTCAGAGCTGAACACAGGATTTGAGGTGCAGCCTCACCAGTGCCCAGTGCAGGGGGACACTGATGGGGTCAGTGATGGGGGTGCAGCTGGAGGGGTCTGGTGCAGCCAAGTCAAAGCTGTGATGGTGTCAAGCACCCGAGACCCCAGGGATGCCCTTGGAGCAAAGCTCCCCATGACCAAACACTGCAGAGGGAGATGCCATTAAAGGGCTCCCTTAGTCCACACCAGCTGCCACCATCCCAACCAGCACAGAAGGACCAGCACGGCTGCTTGGTGGGCTTGCAGCTGGGGACAGCCCAGAGCCTTCAGCCCACAGGAGGAGGAAGAGGCAGAGCAGGGTGGCAGAGATGCCCAGGGTGCTGCAGGGGAGCTGGGATTGGGAAAGAGGGATTCTGGGCAGGCAGCAAGACACAACATCCATCACTCAAGTGAGGAGTGATGCACCATGAGCATCCCTCAGGGCTGTCCCCTCCCCACACCAGCCTCAGCACCTACCTCTGGTCCCTGGGGCCCCGCTGCTCCTCGGGGGCCCGGGAAGCCCTGGAAACCGACCTGGCCCCGAATCCCTGCGGGTCCTTTTGCTCCTTGTGCTCCACATGGACCCTTGGAGGAATAAAACACAGCCAGGGCTTGAAACAGCCTCTTCCTAGGGCAGGAACCCCTGAGAGCCCATTGCTTGCTGCCCCTCTCTCTGCACACCCAGCCTTTGGCATGGGGCTGCTGTGGGTGAGCACCCCACAACCCTCCTCAAGAGCATCCCTGGAGCAAAGGCTATAGGGCAATACATCACTTTTGGACAGGTAAAGCAAGCCAGAGCAGGGAAGGGGGATGAGGGGTGGCCATGGGTGGGATCAAGCACAGCCTGAGCTGCTCAGCTCTTACAGCTCCCAAAAGCCTTCTGGTCCCTAAACAACCACAGCAACCCCCATCCACCAGCTGGAACAGCAAAAGGGATGCCCCCACCGGCCCATGGATGTGGTACCTTGTGTCCTTTGGCTCCCAGGTCCCCCTTGGCTCCAACCGGACCTCGAGAGCCCTGCGGGAGCAGCAGAGAGGAGGATCCATCAGGAAACCCTGTTGTGCTCCTCCTTGCAACCAAAGGGTGCTGTGACCTGGCTCTGGCCTCAAGGGAAGTCAGCTTTGCCCAGCTTAGATCAGGGCTTCCCTCCCGCAGGGGTTTCAGAGCTGGGTGCTGGTCCATCTGCATCTCCTCATAGCAGGGTTGGGGTCTTGAGGTTCTGGTTCCTTCACCCCCAAGCCCTTCGTGCCCCCAGCACCCTGTGCCAATGCCCCCCTGCTCCCTGCCTGCAGCAGCGGGTGCTGGCAGCACAGATACAGCATGAGGATGATGAGCACCTTGTCCGCATTGCTGTGGCCTTTGACACAGGCTAAACTGGCCCCACTGCCAGCATCTCAGGACACACTGCTGGGTCTGAAAGCTCCTTATTACAAAGTGAGCCCAAGTGCAGCTCTGCCTCCCCCAGGGGCACTTGCCAGGCAAAGGATTCAGAGCTGGTGCTCTGGGCTGCTCTAACACGGTGCTGCCGCATCCCAAGCAGGGATGGCATGGGAGCATCACTCACCCGCTCTCCTCGGGTGCCTTTGGAACCTGGCAGGCCAATAAACCCCTTCAGAGAGACACAAAATGCAGGTTACAAAGGGAAACTCATGGGGGTGATGCACTGGGGGTTCAGAACATGAGAAGGAAATCATGGAATGGTTTGGGTTGGAAAGGACCTCACAATCAGGGGTCATGCTCTGTTGGGATGCTGAGGGGAGGGAGGGAGGAAACCCAGGCTGCCCCAGGCTCCTTATCCATTGAAAAGGGCAGCTCAGCAGCCTCATGTGCACCCAATCATGCACCAGGGAAGGGAGAGGCAGGGCTGGCGCTGGGGCACCTTTGCTGATAAACCCATAGGAAAGCAGCATCTTGAGGTCGCTGCAAGCAGCACTCGGAGGAGCTCTGGGGTTTGGAGATGAGCAGCGTGGCCATAGGGACGTGGCATCACCCCCCAGCCCTTGCGCCACAGGAAGCTGGGGGTGCGGGGGGAGCAGAGCATCCTCCTGCGGTCCAGGACCATCCTGCACCCAGCCACCCACTCCCATGGACTCACCACAGGCCCCTCCTGTCCCTGCGGTCCCCTCACCCCGGGGACACCGTCTGTGCCCTGCAGGAGGAGAGCTGGCATCAGGTCACATGTGATGGGCAGAGAGATCCCAGCCCCATCACATCCCCTCCCAGCTGCTGGGGACCTGTAGGCTGCACTGGGGAGCTCTGCAGCCCTGGATCCCCTCCGCATCAAGGGCCAGGACACCTCAACCCACACCTCCAGGTCCCTCCAAGCACAGGGTTCATCCCCACAAAGTCAAAGCGAGGCAGCAAGAAGCTCTTACAGGGTTTCCTTTGGGACCAGCAGATCCCTCCATCCCGGCTGGACCCTGGGGAGAAGCAGATGCGATGGGAGGTTTGGGGTGCTGCTCACTATCCCACTCTGCAGATGAGACCCCAGCCCATAGGAACCCTGCCCAGGGCCCCAGGAGCTGCCTGTCACACTATAGGGATCACAGCTCACCCTACCCATGTAACACAGACCTTCCCATCCATTCCCATCCATCCAAGGGGCCACAAAGACCCTTGGGGACCAGGATTTCACACCCATTTGCCAGGCACATGAAGGGCAAAGCCAACAGCTCCTTCCTTGCTTAGCAAGTGAATGGAGGTACCCCCAGCTTAGAGACAAGAAACAGCACCCACTTACCTGCATGCCCCTGGGGCCGGGGGGGCCACGTCTGCCTTGCAAGCCCTGTGGTCCCTGTAAAGCAGCAGGGGTGAGGAGATGCTGTTAGAATCAAAGCCCTGCACCCATCGTGCAAAACAAGATCACAGCCCCACTGGTGGAGACCCCATCCTGGCACCCCCAGGATCCTGCATCACCATGCACATACCTGGGGACCGCGGGGGCCAGGCAAGCCAGGGGGACCCATTTCTCCCTGTGGAGAGAGCAGGGGATGGACAGGATGAGTGCAGTGCCTGGGAAATTCCAAGTAGCAAAGGATGGGAGCCGGGGCAGACCCACCTGAGAGCCATTGACACCTTGGCATCCAATGGATCCTGGCAGGCCAGGCTCTCCCTGCAACAGGAGAGTGTGCTCTGTCCTGCAGCCATGTACACCATGAAGAGATGGGGTGGGACCCCCCAAGGCATCTCCCATGGGGTTTTCCCAATGTGCATGAGTTTTAACACCATTTATCCTCTCCTGTTCCCTGCTCCCTGTTACCAGGAGGCTGCACCTTAAGCAGACACATTCTCAGGTATAAATCAGCCCAAGGAGTGAAACCAAGCAGGACATGGTGGCACATCCCAGCCATGGTAGCCCCTAAATGGCAGCAGCTCCCGCAGCTCAGCCACCACCCATGATCTGGCAATGGTTTGAAGTGAAAAGCTGAGACTTACCCTGGGGCCAGCAGGGCCTGGGGGACCAACTGAGCCACCTTCTCCCTGCAATGGGACAGAAAGGATGCTGTTTGCCAGCCTGGTTTGTCCCGATCCTCTCCTTTTAGTCTTCACATCAAGCATCAGCTCCATGATGTCCCTTTGAACAGCTCCCTGGCCATTCCCTGGCTCTCCCTGTTCCTTCATGTTGGAAGGTGCTTCCATTCACCACCCCCAAACCACTTCAACTTCCCTTATACATCCTCTGCAGATCCTTTGGCTGCCTCCCATAGATGTGGCAGTAGTTAAAGCTATCAGGGTGCTGAGAGCAGCAACCCAGAGGCTGTCAGCCTGGAATTCAGCTCAGCTGGAGGTGGTCACCTGGAAGGAACCCCCATGCAATGTGCTCTTCAGTGGCTCATTCCATTATCAGCCAGAATGAGCTGGGATGCTCCGGTCCCCAGCATGCAACATGTGAGGATGCTCTGGAACAGTATTCCCATTAATAAGAGCCACCTCCAGGACAAAGATGCAGATATGTAGTTTTAGATCCAGCTCTTGGGCTTTAGTTTTAGGTCCAGTTCTTGGGGTTCACTCTTTAGTAAGAGCAAGCCAGAAAGGGGTGGCAATGGCTGGCAAAGCCAAGTTCCTATCTTTCCAATGGGGAGCAGAAAGTTTCTGCACCTCTTCAGGGGGGGCTGGTGATACAGAGAAAGCAAAACCACTCACCTGTGGCCCCACGGGGCCTTGGAAGCCCATCACACCCTTCAGACCCGACATCCCCTGGGAGAAAAGCCGGGAACAGGGATCAGAGAGGTGCCCACCCACCTTTGCCCCATCCCTTGCAGGAGGAGCAGGGAAAACACAGGCTGTGCCCAAAAGCAGGAAAACATGGACTGGAGCCAGGGACGGGGCTTGGGGCACATCAAAGTGTTCTCCAAGGAAAGGGGATGGAGGAAGGAACAATCCCGGTGCAGTGAGGATGAGACATACCCAGCATCCCTGTTAACTCACGTGAAGGCCGACAGGACCTGGCAGCCCATTTTCTCCCTTCACCCCCTGGAAAAGCCAAGAGCAGGCAGAGCCATGGAGGAGGGCATGGCCTGGGGCTGGGGGCCGTGCTAGGGAAGGGCATAGCAAGGCAGACACCCTCTCACCTTCATTCCCTTCTCTCCTTTCTCCCCAACCGGTCCAGGGTCACCCAAGAAACCCTAAACCAGGAGCAACAAGGATGTGTGAGCCTGAGCTGGACCATCAGGAGCCCAAACGTGGCTGCTGTGCTCCCCCAGAGGGGTGCTGCAGGGGACGGAACCCTCAAGCTTGTGCTGGATGAGGCACCCCAGAAGCAAAGCCTGGCTTGTCTCCAGAACAGGACCACCCCATTGCATGCCAAGCTGGTGCTGCACCGCGCCACATGCAAGGGGGACAGGGATGGGGTCCCCATGGCAGCGCTGTGGCAGGGCCATGGCCATTGCCTGTGCCTTGGAGGGCACTGAGTGCCCTGAGCTTCACACTGAGGCAGTGGGGAAGGGAAAGAAAACCTCATGGGCCCATATGGGTGGTTCGATGTTTCCTGGGTTAGCAGCTGCCAAGTGCTCAAGCATGGAGAGGGAAAGAGATGCTCTGTATGGATGCTGGGATGATGCTCACAAGCATCACAAAGCATGGGTCAGGAAAGACAGATGATAAACCACATGGCACTGCTGTTTCAAAAGGAAGACCCTGGGTTTCAGACATCCCATAATGATCAGATTGAGTAGGAGCCAAAATGTCCTCAAAATTATAACTAACACTTAGAAAGGGGGGAAACAAAGGTGTCAAGACACCAGTATGTAGTCTTTCTATGGACATTTTACATCCTGGCTTCCCAGCTGCTGGAACACACAGGGATGTGGGTACCAGGCACTGCTGGAGCAGTACCAGTGGAGCCAGGAACACAGAGCTCTTGCTGTTGGCATCAAGTGCCTGCACTGGAACTGGAGCAGTGAGAGCTCACTTACCTCTTCTCCCTTCTCCCCAGTCAGCCCCTGGTCACCCTGGAAGCCCTGCAGCCCCTGCGGAGAGGGAGGAAGGAGCAGAGCAGTTGAGGGGCTGCCCAGTGCTTCCCATCCATACCCAGTTCCAGCCCCACTGCACTGGGAGCTGCTGAGAGCCCCAGCCCTGGTCCAGTCCCTGCCACCATCCTCCATCCAGGCTTGGGGCTGCAGCTTCCCCATCCCAGCACTGGTGCCCCATAGCCCTGCTCACCCATGGCTCACCTGCTCTCCTGGCATCCCCCACGGCCCTGGTTTCCCATCCAAGCCAGGTTTGCCATCCAAGCCAGGGTGACCGGAGCGTCCTGGAGAGCCCTGGAGCCCGGCTTCACCCTGCGGGGGAAGAGCCCAGCACAGAGATGTGAAATATCCTCTTCAGGATGACACCAGTGAGTGAAACCCTGAGCCCTGCCTGCCCCTGCCTCCTCACAAGGGCATGGGGAGGGATGGCTGGGGGAGAAGCTTCGTGCATCCCAGCACTGGGATGTGGATGTGCACAGGATCTCCAACCAGAACCAGCAGGACACAAAGCGGAAGGCCAGCAAGAAGCAGTGCATTAAGTGGTCAAGTGAAAGCCTTCTCCATCTGCTTCTTAGCGTTGGAGCCAACACTCCAGGCATTTCTGATGCTTTCCCATACAGAAACACAGGATCCCAGCCTGGTTTGTACTGGAAGGGATCTTAAAGCTCCTCCAGCTCCAACCCCTGCCACGGGCAGGGACCCCTTCCACTGGAGCAGCTGCTCCAAGCCCCTGTGTCCAACCTGGCCTTGAACACTGCCAGGGATGGGGCAGCCACAGCTTCTCTGGGCACCCTGTACCAGCACCTCAGCACCCTCACAGGGAAGAGCTTCTGCCTAAGAGCTCAGCTCAGTCTCCCCTCTCTTGGGCAGGTTAAAGCCATTCCCCTTGGCCTGTCCCTACAGGCTGTGATGAAGAGTTCCTCTCTGGCATCAAAAGATGCAAGAGCCTAAGCAGATTTCTCTGGGCTGGGCATCCCCAGCTAAAGCTTGAGGGTAGCTTGTGTTTACCCTTTAGCTCACTGGCAATTGTGAATTAAGGCAGGATAAAGGAGTCTGGAACAAGGAGATTTCCCTTCAAATCCCTTTGATTTTTTGGATTTCTCAACAACTCAGGGACATTTGGCCAAGTCCAAAAACTGGGCTTTGTTTTAGGCTAAAAGAGTCTGAAGGGAGGTGGAGTTGCAAGTGAGGAATGAGGTTGTGAAAATACAACAGCTTGTCTGGGGCAGGTTTGCTTTGCCATCTCCCTCCCCAAGGCCTTCAGCATCTCGAACAGCCGTGCTCATCCCCATAGCTCATTGGTGGCCATGTATGTTTGAGGCATCAGCCCAAAAGGCAGCACTTTTGCCCCATTCCACATCCAGTCCTGGCTTTGGGGAATATTTCTTTGTGCTTTGCCATTGGGGAATACTATTCTTTGCATCTTGCAGGAAGGAGACCTGGGTTGCACTGGAGACCTTGGGCTGTGCTCTGGGGCAGAGGAGCCTCAGTAGACGCAGAACAAACCATGGGCAAACCCAACCCCATGTGCCCTCAGGAGTGATGCAGGCAGATGAAATCCCTCCTCCTCTTCCTCACCCCTGCTGTCATCCCATCAGCATCCCTTGGTCAATAGGAGCAGAGAGTGGAGATCTGTTGGAGCCTCAACAGGCATCAAAGACTTCTTGGCCCATGGTCTAGAAACGTGAAGCTCAACAAAACCCAGCCCAGGATGGTCAAGAGCTGAGCCCAAAACTGAGCTGGGTTTCCTGGTAGGAAACCTACCCCTTAGAGCCTTCAGGAGATGCCAAAGCAAGAGCAGGAGAGCAGGGGGATGGAGACAGGGCTGTGGCCATGACACAGCCCCTCAACCCAAAGCCATTGGGCTTGCAGATGGACTGCGACGGGTGGAAAGAATTTGCTCTTTTCCATTCCTGTGCTAATCCCCCCTAAACTGCTGACTCCCTCCCTGGATCCTGTTTATGTGAAGACTGAGAAGAGCTTTGGCACCTCTTGGTTGAGCTGCACTGAAAGACTCTGGTGTTTACACTCAACAGCCTTAACAGAGCCAGTGATGCCTTCCAGATGTTGACAGCTGGTAAAACAGCATCCCTGGGGCGCATCCCTGCTGCAGGGGAGTGGGATAGGACAATAGGAGCAGGATGTGTGATGGAGAGCAGACACACTGTGCCTGAATCCACTCTCGCTTTTGTCATAGCCAGAGACTCAAAGATCCAACACAACTGCCAGAACCAGCCCATGTCCTGGTGCCTTCAGCATCAGTTCATGTAAACCCAGCCTTCCTTGGCTCCTCTTTTCAAGCCAGAGGAAAAGCAAGTCCAGTTTTGAAGAGGAAGCCATGGTGACAACGATGGCAGGAGGAAAGGAAGGTAATTGCTGAGAGGGAGCCAAGGGGACCACAGTGCCATGGGTAAGGTTGCTGGGAGATGCTATGCAGGGTGGGAAACACTGGAGGGCTGATGGTTGCTCCAGCAGGGAGATGAGGAGCAGCAGGATGGGCTCTGCTGTCCCTTTAGAGCAGCCCAGCAGCAACCAGAACAAATGAGCAAGAGGCAGAGGAATGCTGGGACAATGGTGCCAACTTGTGTCCGGCTACATGAGAGGGCAGGGAGTGATCCAAAGACAGGCTGAGAACATTTGAACTGTACAGCCTGGAGAAGAGAAGCTGTGTGGAGACCTCAGAGCAGCTTCCAGTGTGTGAAGGGGGCTACAAGGATGCTGGAGAGGGACTCTTCATCAGGGACTGCAGTGATAGGACCAGGAGTGATGGGTTCAAACTGAAACAGGGGAAGTTCAGGTTGGATCTAAGGCAGAAGCTGTTCCCTGTGAGGGTGCTGAGGCACTGGCACAGGGTGCCCAGAGAAGCTGTGGCTGCCCCATCCCTGGCAGTGTTCAAGGCCAGGTTGGACACAGGGGCTTGGAGCAGCTGCTCCAGTGGAAGGGGTCCCTGCCCGTGGCAGGGGTTGGAGCTGGAGGAGCTTTAAGGTCCCTTCAACCCAAACCAGGCTGGGATTTTATGGAATTCTGCCATGAGCCTGTGCTCCCACAACCCTTCAAACCAGGCACCCGTTTCCTTGCCCAGCTCCCAAGCAGGCACCAAACCTGCCTGTTGCAGTTCTTCCTCACCCCCAGCTCCAGGGCTTGATCCAAGAGGGTCAGGGTGTCCGAGCATCCCCCAGCACAGCCACACACTGAACATCTCAAACTGGGCTCTCCCTGCACCCCTTCCCCAGGACCCCACTCACCGTGTACCCCTGGCGGCCTTTCTCCCCCGGCTCTCCTGGCTCTCCACAGGGTCCCTGTGCACAAACAGGGATCAAGTCACCAAATGTGTCCCCCTCCATCTTGCCCATGCCAAGAGCAGCTCACGGAGGCCATAATGGGAGGACAACATGGACAGAGGCAGCTTCACACAGGGCAGAGCAGAGGATTCGCATCCCTAAGCACACCCTGACCACTCCTGTGGGCTCTGTGGCCAGGGCTCGTTTGGAGGTGGTGACAGATCCACTTCCCCCTGTCCTGTGATGCTCTAGGGAAGGTCAGGACAGGGAGTTTTGCCTTCATTTCCTTTGCTTCATGCCATTGAGGCCAGTGGGGGTGATGGGGAGAAAGCACAACCCAGCATCCGGGGGGCTGCAGAGCCACCAGCCTGAGGCTGGCCCTGCACAAATGCTTCATCAGCCATTCCTTGGCTTGGTTTTGTGCCTCTGGGAGGGTTCCACATGATCCCCATACAAACACAGGGCAGGAACCTGATTCCCTGGGGAAGATAAGCCAGCATCATTCAGCTGGCAGAGACACAGGCTGCGTTTGCCAATGCAACCCAGGGAGTCTGGTGTCATCCATCACCTGCACTCTGGTGGGAAGCAGACAAGCAATGGGTTTCTTTGAAACACAATCCCAAAGCCCTAATTACAGCATTCCAGGAGCCGCCAGAAACAGACCCTTTCCAGGGCAGCCCAGTGCAAGTGACTGGTGACATGGACTCTGTCCCTGCCCAGGGCATCAAGCATCACCCAGCTACACAGAGGACATAGGGGTTTCTTACTTACAGGTGCTCCTGTTCTCCCTGGATGCCCTGGTGGCCCAGGGGCTCCGGGTTTCCTCTGGATTGAAAGAGAGACACATTGGTAAAGCACATCTCATTGGGAAAGGGGTTGGAGGGAAGGAAACGCAGCTGACCCAAGAGAAAACGCAAACCATGGGGTAAGGTACTTGGCAGTGATACTCACCGGCCAGCCAGCATGCAGGAGCTGGTAAAATGATGATTGCTGAAAGAAGAATGTGGAAAAAAGCAAAATGCAATAAATAAATAAATAAGGCCTAAATCCATTTTTGCTGCTTCAGATTATGTTTCCCATTGTTTTGGAGGACATAGCAATGAAGCAATCCTCTAATTCACTGATTCTTTTTATACTATGTGTATTCAAGTCACAGGAGCAGGCTTAATCCAGGGACAATGTGTAGGAAATAAGGAACTACCTTGGCCTTATCAGCAAATTAAGACAAGAGAGCTCGCCTGTCAAGTCTGAGTTCAGCTCCCCGATAGATGCCCACAGCATGTGTAAAGGTTGGCATCGTGGTGTTGATGAGTGCAGGTACCACCACCCTTAGCCCAGCATGGACTAAACTCGTTGTTTGCACACTGCAGTTTGTCCCAGGTGGTAAATCTCATCCCAACCAGCCCCATCCAAAGCCCTGGAGCAGCTGTGGCCGGGGGATTTCTCCTTGGTGCTTCCATCAAGGATATCTTTCAGGTACTTCTAATTGGTCAGGAGACCAGATGGCCACAAAGAGGGGAAAAAGCCCACTCAAAAACCACAGGTAAGATAATCCAATCACAGTCACAGCTAATCCCATTGTACTTCAAAACCAATGTAGAATCTCATAGAGCAGCATCTTCTCCACACACTTCCAAGCCACGTTCCCCCAGGATTTGTGTGATGGCAAGGAAACAAAATGATGTCTATCTCCAACACATCTACAGTGCATAGACTCATAGAATGGTTTGTGTTGGAAGGGACCTTAAAGCTCCTCCAGCTCCAACCCCTGCCACGGGCAGGGACCTCTTCCACTGGAGCAGCTGCTCCAAGCCCCTGTGTCCAACCTGGCCTTGAACACTGCCAGGGATGGGGCAGCCACAGCTTCTCTGGGCACCCTGTGCCAGCGCCTCAGCACCCTCACACGGAAGAGCTTCTGCCTTAGATCCAACCTGAACTTCTCCTGTTTCAGTCTGAACCCACCACCCCTAGTCCCATCACTACAGTCCCTGATGAAGAGCCCCTCTCCTGCATCCTTGTAGTCCCCATCTCCAGCACATCTCCTGCCCTCCCAAACCACAAGCCAGATGCTCAAGAGTCAAATCCCATCTTTCCTCCACCTCCTCCCCAAGGTGAGCCCAGGCACATGGTCCAGGCAGGTCCCCCAAACCCTCCCTTGCATGAAAGGCAAAGAAAAGCCCCCCACCTTGTTCATCACCCCAACCCCAAGTAGCTGGAGGGACAGGATTCCCACGTGCTCCCCAGCTTTAGGCTTGGGGGTGCTGGGAACCCCCCTCTTGTCCCCCTTCCAAATATACCAGAAGAGAGAGAAGGGAAGGAGCCAAGGAGCTCATTCCTCAAACTAAACACAGAGCTTTCAACATATGGGAATGCTCCTAATAATGAGCAGGGTGCTGGGGGTGGATGATGGATGGATGACAGATGGATGATGGATGGAGGCATTGAACTGCTCCAACACCACACCAGGCACCTCTGTCCTTCCCAGTTGATCACAGTTTGGTTACCAGGAGCAAACGGGTGCAGTCCTTGCCAGGACCAGGGCATGGTCTTCCTGTCCAGCCAGTTCTCATTTCCCTCAAAAGCTGCTCAAACTGGGTTTTGGGGTGTTGGAGCACGGCCAATGCTTCTGCCTTGTCTCAGGAATCCGTGAACTCGGATTCACTCGGGACAGGATATTGTTTCATTAGGCTTCACATAAAAAACCCCAATCTTTGAAAGAAAGGGGGGTAAAAATCCCACCGGCGATGTGAACTCTGTTTCAGAGCTCCAGATGCCAAGGAGAGGGGAGAGAATCAGCTGCCTTCTGCAACTGCAGCAGGAAATAGACAGCGCTTTGCTGCTGCAGCTCTGACTGGGGGAGTGGGATGATGGAAGGAGGGATAATGAGCAGGGGATGAAGGATGGGGAGTGATTCCCTATGGATCTGTCCCCCTGTGCAGGTCAGGGAAACCCCTTCAGACAGCTCTGCAGGTTATAGAATCACAGGATCCCAGCCTGGTTTGCGTTGGAAGGGACCTTAAAGCTCCTCCAGCTCCAACCCCTGCCACAGGCAGGGACCCCTTCCACTGGAGCAGCTGCTCCAAGCCCCTGTGTCCAACCTGGCCTTGAACACTGCCAGGGATGGGGCAGCCACAGCTTCTCTGGGCACCCTGTGCCAGAGCCTCAGCACCCTCACAGGGAAGAGCTTCTGCCTAAGAGCTCATCTCAGTCTCCCCTCTCTTGGGCAGGTTAAAGCCATTCCCCTTGGCCTGTCCCTACAGGCCCTTGTCCCAAGCCCCTCTCCAGCTTTCCTGCAGCCCCTTTAGGCACTGGAGCTGCTCTCAGGTCTCCCCTTCAGGAGCCTTCTCTTGTCCAGGCTGCCCCAGCCCAGCTCTCTCAGCCTGGCTCCAGAGCAGAGCTGCTCCAGCCCTCGCAGCAGCTCCATGGCCTCCTCTGGGCTCGCTCAGCTCCACATCCCTCTTGTTTTGACCAGTTCCCATGGCTTGTTCCACCAGGATGGAGCAGAAGCAGCTGTTGAGCATCCCAAGAGCTGTAACTGCTCTGGGGAAGTCACTGATGTTCCCTGTTTTCCCAGTCCATCACAGGGGGACCATTACCTGGGTCCATCCTGTTACATCCCCCAGGCTGAGAGGTGGCTCCTCTGACTTGCACGTCCATATGCCGAGCCAATGACAAACCCCTGCAGCCCCCAGATCACAATCCCTCTGTTCACAACAGCTGCCCTGTTCCAAGCTGCATTTTTCCATCCCATCAGACATGGGGGGCTGCAGCAGCAGACCCCCCCTTCCTGACAGCAGCCAGCATCAGCTTTTCACCTTGTGCTATCTCAACCCAGCTTAGCCAAGCCCAGCCCACATTCACCACTCCTGTTTCCTGCTGCCGGGGTCAATGGGGCTCAGACACAAAGCCCACTGAGGCTGTGGGTGCCCCTCACCTCCTTCCCCTCCAGATCGGCTCCTTGCCAAGAGCCCCGGGCCAGAAGCCAGCATCCAGGCCCTGGGATCACTCCAGCTCCTTTCCAAGCACATAGCAGCTCCTCTGCTCCCTGCAGCATTCCCAACACCTCAGCACCAAAGGTGGTGCTACACCAAAGGAATCGCGGTCCATGGCAGCATCCATAGGCATGCGTGTTTCTTCCTGAGGAAGGACAAAGCCTGAGGCCCCTTTCCATATGGAGGCAGGGAAAACCAGACAATTCTGAGTGAGTGTGCGGAGCAAAGAGCATGAACAGCCTGAAAAGAGCTGCAAGTGTGCCCTGACAATGGGATTACGGAGATGTCTGCCCCAAACACCCTAGAAAGAAGGAGGTAGCCCTGGCACAGGCATAGGGATGCACTCCAGCACTGCTGGCTTCTTCCAGCTCACTCTCTCCTACCCCTGTTTGCTCTGGTCCAGCACTGTGTGCCTGCAGTAAGTGTGTGAGCACTGGTAACAGCACAGCACCAGCTCTAAGGCAGCAGGATGCCAGGAGAACATGGAGGTCCTACAGGTCAACCAAGATTCTCCCAGTGATCAGCTTTCCTGTACTTCCCAGGAGGAATCTGATCTCTGCAATGGCAGGTGTTGATCTCCTGCAGCTGCTTTCATCCAATCCAATGCCAAACTGAACAGGCAGGACTGGCCCAAGGGCTTCTGGTTGGTCAGTCCAAGCTCAGGCCAGCACAGGACCACTGCCCAGCTCCTACCTGCAGCCAGCATCGTGGTGCAGTGCTGGCAGAGCAGAGATGCTCCTCACTGTATCCACTGGCCAGCACTGAAGGCATCTGCCCTGGAGCAGATGAATGAGTTGAAGAGGAGTCTAATGTCCTGCCCAAGGTCAGTGAAGCTTTTAGAGGGCTGCAGCCCTGATCCTGGCCCATTACTGTGCCCCTGGCACCAGTTTGATTTGCAGCCACCCTCCCCGGCCTCTGCTTGGAGCAGCTGGTATGATCTGGAGATGCTGCAGTGCCATCAGAGGGACACTGCAGATGCACAGCGCATCCCTGCTCCAGGGAGCTCCAGCCTCAGGTCGGTGAAGTCCCTCAAGCATCAGTAACCCAGAGCCTTCAGGTACTGCCCTGCCCGGCCCACGCAAGGCTTGAGAGGGGTTTGAAATGAACTAAATCTCAGCAGTCACTATGGGGCACCTGGGTGAGGATGGCTGGGTCATTGCAGTGACTGCTCCCACAGTGCAGGGGGCTCTGCAGCACCCCAAGCACTGTCCCCACTGCAGCAGGGCTCAGGTGAGGAAGTATCACATCACAGCAAGGAGCTCGATGGGCACAAACCATGTGAGCCAGAGCCACGGCACACAGCAGGGATGGGGCTTGGAGCAAGCTGCTCCAGTGGAAGGTGTCCCTGCCTGTGGAAGGGGTTGGGACAGGATGAGCTTAAAGGTCCCTTCCAATACAAACCAGTCTATGACTCTATGATATGGTGGAAAATAGGAGCAATGCTCTGTAACCAGCAACGCAGAGCAGGAGAGGAGCTGCTTTCTGCATGACTTAAGACCTTCTTTTTTCCCTGTTCTACAGAGGTAGGGCATGAACCATGGTAGGGAGGTCATGGATGTGCGTGTGGACCACAGGAACCCAAGATCTCCCAATCAGTCACAAGGGAATAGCTGTGTGAGTATAGGATGTAAATGAGGTGCACATTGATCCCATTTCATCTGCCTGCAGAGCCATTCCCAGTGAGCTACACCTGTATCCTTGGCACGTTCCCTCTATCCCAACAGATTAGGAACCTCAAAGCTCGGGAACCCTTCCTCCCAGCTCTCATCCCAGCAGAGCAGGCGCTGGTGGGGATTTGGCCATGGAGCTCCCCACGTGCAGGGCTGTGACTCACCGTGAAGCTCTGCCAGTCCTCCCTGGAGTTCCTCCAGAGCACAATGGTGGGAACACCAGGGATGCCCATGGGTCCTGGGTCACCCGGGAGGCCTGTGCGCCCCACGGCACCAGGGTACCCCTGCAGAGAGAAGGGCAGCTCCATAAAGGCAGTCAACACAGGCTGGACACTCAAATCGGCCTCCAAGTGGGGTCTGGGCACATTCCTGGGTTCAAACCAGCTCTTAAGGGCTAAATAACCCTGGTGACAGGGAAAGCAAAAGGAATGAGCTTCTGGGATGTGCCCAAACCCATCTCAGTGCCACAGGTACTGAAGGCAATGCACACAGAAGTAACATTGTCGAGCGATGATTTTGCCCATCTGCAGCTTGGGAAGGATGGAAACTCCCATGCAAGGGTGGTTAGGAGCACTCATGCTGGTTTACTGGGGGGGGGGGGAAACTGAGGCACCACCCTTAATCCGGGCATCTCCAAGCATCTGCCAGTGCACTAGGCAATGCTGCGTGCAGCAGGGGACCCAGCTGTGCCATGCAGGGTGCTGTGCACCGGGTTCCCAGAGCAGGAAGGGCAGCCTGGGTCTGCCCAACACGATGCTACAGGACATGTTCCCCCAAGAGGAGCTGGAGGATGCAGAAGGGGTGCCCACCAGTATCCCTCCTCCAGGTGACAGAGTCCCACAGTGCCCTCTTGATGAGAGCCACCCAAACCATCCATGTATTCACTGCAGCCCCTACACCTCGTGCTCTCCTCGATACTCACTTTGTCTCCTTTGGGTCCCACCAGTCCACGCCTCCCAGGACAGCCCTGAAAAGCAAAGGAGAAGAGTGGGGTCACCCCAAAGAGAGACCCCCACAACCAGGGGTGTGTCTGGGTGACCCCTGCTATGGCCATCGTGGCCACAGGGAAACAGGAGCTGAGCTCCTTTAGCAGCAGCACCAAGTCTCAAAGAGCATCACCCTATTTGATGCTGCTTCCTTCCTGATCTCCTGCTCTGCTCAGCACCCATCACAGAAGTGCCCCACACCATAACTCCAAGGTGCAGGAGTGAATTTCCAACACCTGGTGTGGAAAGGGAAGGTGTAAGGAAACGATCCCGTAAAGCTGGATCAGGGCCACACGCTCACACAGTAGTTTGGAGGAGAATGCAGACATCTGTGGCTTGTGTGAGATCTGATCCAGTCCCTCTCTAGGCAAAAGTGCACACGGAGCCAAGCAGTGACCCCACTTCAGGGCTCACCAGAGCATCTGTCCAGACAGACAGATGGAGATCCTGGCTTTGCCTGATAAAGAAATCCATCTGGAAGATGTCAGCCAGGCTGGTAACACGCCAGGCTGCAGCACAGCATCTACTGCGGACCTGATGGCTTCAATTACAGCTGCTTTTTGTTGTGAGCTTACAAACAGCCTTGTCCGAGCCTGGAAATCCACTGGAGTCATTCCCACCTAGCACAGACACAGCCCTTGCTGCCCTGTGCTGATGGGATGGGTATAAAGGCTAAGCTACATGTCCAGAAGCAGCTTTGGCACTGGGGAATGCTGGTTTGTGTTGTGTCCCTGTCTGTGGCAGGGGCCTGGAACTGGATGCGCTTTAAGGTCCCTTCCAGCCCAAACCAGGCTGGGATCCTATGAAAATATATAAAACCATTTTCAGCTACTTCCCACTGAAGACTGGGAACCTCCATGAAGTCTCGTCTGTTCTAAGTTTACCTTTTTCTTTGAATTCCCATTTTTCCATCCACTATGATGGATGAACAATCTGACAATCAAAGCTTATCTCAACGCTCTGCTTTGAACCACCACAAATCTGGGGACATCGCAGTGGTAGAGAAGTGATGGACAAGCAATGCCAGCAGCTCCATGGGCCTGGGGTTTGGTGTGAGCACAGGGTCTGGAGAGGCAGCTTGGCCCCACACTGAGCCCTTCAGCCTGCCCCTGGGATGGTTGGGGTTGGAAGGGATCTGAAAGATCCAAGGTAACCTGAAAGCCAACAATGTGGTTAAATTACTTGAGACCAATCTCTAGGGAAGGGGGACAATGGAATCATCTCCTCTCCAATTGCCACTGAAGCTTCTTCATGGACATCAGCAAACCCCCTCCAAGGGCCAGGCTATTGCACAGCCCACGCTGCCTGTGCAGAGATTTCCCTGCCTGCTTCCCCATGGGGAGCTCTGGCACCAGCACCCTGCACCCACCACCCACTCCAGAGGGGAACCAGCACCAGCAGAACTCATCCCAGCCCTCCAGCACTCACCGGCAGCCCCGGTGGTCCTGGCAGCCCTGGTGGTCCCGGCTTGATGTGACCCTGCTGCCTATGTGCCTCCGGTGACACAGGGCGGGCAGTGCTGTCCCCAAGCCCTGGCACAACAGGGCTGGCTGCTGATGGAGGATACTGCAGGAGACCTTCTGCTGACCCTGACCCAAAGGGAACTTTGGGCACCTTTGCTTTGGGGGCAGCTCCCTGATGTGGTAATGGGGAGACCTTGGTGAAGGTGGAAGGCATGTCCAGGTCAGTGATGGCATCACCGGGTTTGCCGGGCAGGAGCTGCTGCCGGGTGCCCACATCACCCATCTGCTTCTCCGTGGTGACGTTCTCCTCCCAGGGGTTGGGGGCTCGCTCCTTCTTGGCTGCTCTCGGTGCTTTGATGGAGGAGCCTGGGTGGATAAATGCACCATCAGGTATCAGGCATCGTGGTGGGAGAGAGGCTGAGAATATTGGGGCTGTTCAGCCTGGAGAAGAGAAGCTGCGTGGAGACCTCAGAGCAGCTTCCAGCATCTGAAAGGGGCTACAAGGATGCTGGAGAGGGACTGTTCATAGGGACTGTAGTGATAGGACAAGGGGTGATGGGTTCAGACTGAAGCAGGGGAAGTTCAGGCTGGAGATAAGGCAGAAGCTCTTCCCTGGGAGGGTGCTGAGGCGCTGGCACAGGGTGCCCAGAGAAGCTGTGGCTGCCCCATCCCTGGCAGTGTTCAAGGCCAGGTTGGACACAGGAGCTTGGAGCAGCTGCTCCAGTGGAAGGGGTCCCTGCCTGTGGCAGGGATTGGAGCTCGAGGAGCTTTAAGGTCTCTTCCAACCCAAACCATTCCATGACTCTGGACTCACCGGAGCGACCAGGAACCCACGGGTTGGCCCTGCTGAGCCCAGGCCTGCCAGGGCCGGTGATTTTATTGTAGGTGGAGTTCAACAGCTCAAAGCCTTCCTCCTCAACAGAAACACTGCTCTCCTCCTCCTCAGCTGAGGGCATCTCAGTGGCGCGGGGTGAAGTCAGGGTGCTCCCATCAGGGGGGATGTTGAGGGTCTCCTGGGCATCCTCCTGCATCCAAGGGAGCCCCAGGGTCAAATCTGAATGGGTGAGTCTGGAATCCTGGCAGAGAAGAAGGAAAACCTGAAATCTGATGTTTTCACCTGTTTTTTTTTCCCCTTCCCCATTCATCACACTCGTGCTTCTTAACTTCCCATGTACAGGAATGCTGCTGCTGGAATGAGGTGGCCCATGGCCTGTGAGCTCCAGGGCAGCTCCTCCACCCCAGTTCAGCCACCAACACAAAACCCATCCTCCACAATGGACATGAGCCCGTTGTCAGCATGGGCCATGCCCTGACCCATGAGCCTCCTCCTCACAGTGCCATTGCAATGACCCCCCCTGTTTTCTCTGCTCGAAGAGCATCGTAAGAAGAGCCCATAGAGAAAACCATGAGAGAAACCCAACCTTGAGAGCAAACACTAAAGCAAACCTATAGAGTTACACCAGTGATCAGGCCCCTTCAGCCTTTGATTGTGCTGCTTGTGCCTCTTCCAAGGGGGAATTGTACAGGCAGGTTGGATAGGAGCTCCCACCACACATCTTCCCTCTGTCTCTAGGACCACTTCAAATGGTCCCTGCAGGACAATGCAGGTCCCAAGGGATCCTTGAGCCCTACAACCACCAGTGGAGCCCAGATACCGCCCAGGGATGGAGGAACACTGCAGCGTTGGTAGAAGTGTCTGTGCTCAAGGCAAAGGAGTGGAAAAGGAGTTAACCTGTAGAGAAACACCAGTACTTCAAATGCACATCACACACCCAGCACCAGTGCAAGTGCCTCAGGATGGGCTTGCCCAGGGAGACACATGTACACAGGTCCAGCATTGGGTTGGTTGGCTGGGGGGTGTGAGTGACCTTCACCTCCCCTGGAACAACTGGAACCATCCCCATCAGCCCCACATCCCACCCCCCCCTTCAGAGCGTGCTCCAGGCTCCCACTGAGCTCCATGGGACATGGACAACCTGGTACCGTGTACCCATGGTACCCAGAAGAGCCGGGTGGGACCTGAGCCCTGGCTGGGGGCTCCTTGGGGCTGGTGCCATGCAGCTCATGAGGAGATAGTCTGTGAGAAGTCACTAGAGGGAGATGCAGGCCCATGGTTGCCTTGCGGGGCTGCAAAAGGAGCAGGGAGGTTCAAGGCGATAGGAAGCATCCTTCCCATCCCAGCTTGTGTTGATTGAATCCATTGCTCTGGTCTTGCTCAGCACCATGGACCCAAGGCACATGTCTGCCTGAGAGCACTCTTTGGATCAATAGGAAGTGGAAAAACCCAACAATTTCACTGCCAGAAGTGGTGATTCTGTAGGTAAGAACCCATTGTTGGGACAGGGGAGATGGCTCCAAACAAGCCCCACTTCTGGGGTGCCATGGGAGGCTGAGGAGATCCAAAGACAATGGTACGATCAGACTGGAGATCGCCAACCTCTTCCCATCCCAAGGGGGGAGGAAAAATGGAAATTCTTAGTTTTTCAACTTCAGATGTCAAATTTGAGGAATTTCTGTTAAAAACAGCTGAAATTCCTTGCTCAATTGTACAGATTTGGGGGGGGGGGATATCTTTGTTCTGTCTGATTCACTATAATTGACTTTGATTCCAAGCCTTCCTGCACCACCGATTTTATAAGCTAAAATCCATCTCAAATCAGAAAAAATGTTGTTTTCGTTCTTTTAATATCAAAATGAAGTATTTTGGCCTTTTTCCCCTCCCCAAATCTACCCCAAACACATCACTTAAAGTCCTAATAAGGGCAAATAAGCATCCTCCTAAAAAATCATCAGTGCCAGCAACTGCTGCTGATACCAACCAGGGACACAACCCTGGATGCCTCCAAAGAGCAGCTCCATCCTCACACCCATAGCAGGAGGATGGCCAGGCCCTCAGAGCACCCATTTCTGTTGGTCCCTCTGATGCTGCGGTAGGTACATACATGAGGGATGTATCTACGCTGTGTGTAGGTACCAGAGGAACCCACCCTGAGTCACATCCATGTCTTGGTGTTACCTGATCCCTGTTTAATCGCTGCAGCTGCAATCTGAAGTAATACTAATAAGTAACCTAAAATCATAATAAAAAAATAAATTTTAAAATAAATAAATAAATGGAATGGGGGGAAACAGGAATTTTCCCATTTCCTCAGCTCTTAACAACAATTTTCCACCACACTTGTAGAAAGACACTTGCCCCCTCCCCCCCCCCCCCCAAAGTAAGATGTAATGGGGATGTGTTGGGGTTGCTCTGCTCCTCTGGCCAGTGCTATGTCCCAAGCCAAAGGAGCAGCATTCCTCTAGCATCAGGATTTTTGCTGATACCCCAAATGTCATTAACAGCCATTATCTTCAAAGAACAGTGTTTGCAGCAGTTGTTAAGTAGGCAAGAAGCAGCCTAGCACCAAGGAGGAGGGGTTGAGAATCCTGGGTTTGGGCTCTGTGGATGCTATCACATCCGTCTGTTGCATCCAGTGTTTTCCCACTCAGAACTGTGGGCCAGGTTGGACACAGGGGCTTGGAGCAAGCTGCTCCAGTGGAAGGGGTCCCTGCCCGTGGCAGGGGTTGGAGCTGGGGGAGCTTAAAGTCCATTCCAACACAAAGCAGTTTGAGATCCTATGATAACCAGCAACTCCATGTGGAACATTACATCTTCCCAGCAGAACCCCCTGTGGTTTAGTTTAAGCCGTTCACAAATGTTAGGAAACAACCAAGGAATGAACACCCCTGTGATAGCATCCACAGATCCCTGGAAGCAAACCAGTGTAGACCTGGAGCCGTGTTCTCCTCTAACCCTACATCCTTCCTCCTGGACATAATATCCAAACCCCAAGGAACCCCCAGACATCAGCTCACCAACCCCTCAGGCATGGCCTTTGCAAGCCCAAAGTTGCAGGAATAGGGCCTGAAGCCATATAGCATGTGAGGAAGGTGAGGACAGACATCAGCTGCCCCCATGCAAGGTCACATTTGCAGTCCCTCGGGGCAGCACAGGCTCTCAGGAGGACAAGACAGGATCCTTCAGTGCTTTCCCATCACACACATGGTCAGGTACAGCCCTTCCCTCTCTTTGCATTTGGGTCCAAGGCAAAGCAAGGCTGTGAAACCTGAGTTGATTAAAGGCAGAAACCTGCCCTTGCTACAAGAGGCTTTTCCCCTCTTGCAGCCTCTTAGCACACAGCAGAACCGTTTCTTTCCTTTTCCCTTGCTACACAGTACTACCAGTGTCAGGATAGGGACCCAAGGGGTTAATGACAGACACATCACCCAGCACTGCAGAGATGACCAGCACCCTGGATCACATTAGTTACCCAGATAGACCAGAACCAGTGGATTCGATTACCTGAGGGTAAAACCTCCTTCAGTGTAACATATAAACCAGATTTCAAATCCAGTTATGAGCCCCCTTGTCATTAGCTTCAACTAACAGTTTGTGGTCCTGTTCCTGTTTAAGCTGATAGCTGGTGATGGTCAGTATAGAGCTGTAACACAAACTCCAAACCAGCGTTCCTTTCCCCAACCCTAAACTAATAACCCCTGACTCACTTTACAAGGTCCTTTTGGGCAAGAAATCAAGGAGCAACAGCAAAAGCATCCTGGCCAAACCCTGACTCCATCATTTGTATGCCTTAAAATCAGAGCAACCACATCCCCTGCAAGGCCATCTTCCCACAGAGCATGAGAGGAGCCAAAGGGGACCCAAAGGTACCTGCAGGCAGCTGGGTCACTCCCTTTGGCCCAACCCCAGCAAGGAGACCCACATCCACCTCTGGAATGAGCTGCAGAGCATGGGGCAGACCTGGAGACCCTGCAGACCATCAGCTGAGGTGCCCTTGGCTCTACCATAACCCCTCAACGCACACACACACAAAGCTGATGCTTGGCATAGTTCCACTGCATTTCACCTTCCCCATGGCTTGTTCAGGAGGAGTTTCGGGGTTGCCCAAGGAGCTTATTGCTCCCATATGGAGCCAGGATGAGAAAGTTGGGGCTGTTCAGCCTGGAGAAGCTGCATGGAGACCTCAGAGCAGCTTCCAGTGTCTGAAGGGGGCCTACAGGGATGCTGGGGAGGGACACTTCATTAGGGACTGCAGTGATAGGACAAGGGGTAAAGGGTTCAAACTTAAACAGCAGAGTTTTAGACTGGATATAAGGAAGAAATTCTTTACTGTTAGGGTGGTGAGGCACTGGAATGGGTTGCCCAGGGAGGTTGTGAATGCTCCATCCCTGGCAGTGTTCAAGGCCAGGTTAGACAGAGCCTTGGGTGGCATGGTTTAGTGTGAGGTGTCGCAGGGGGGTTGGAACTGGATGATCTTAAGGCCCTTTCCAACCCTAACTATTCTATGATTCTATAACTAACATGCCGTAATTTCCTCCCTGAACAACTCCAGAGCTTGCATCATTTGTTAGCAAATCACAGCAAAACCAAGGCAGCTCCATAACCACTCACTCCAGCATCTGCCCACCAAACACATTTAGTGCTATTTGTAAGCCTCCAGCAGCTGGGAGCCTCGAGAGGAGCATCTGAAGTGTGAAAGGGGCTGAACATTCACCTTGGAATGGAGGCAGAGAGAGTTAATTTATAACCCCCCATCCTCCTCCTGGCACAAAGGATGCTTGGCGGTGAGGACCAGGCAACAGATGCTCCTCCTGCACCACACACAGCAGTTAAACCCTCTGCAATCCCAGCTGCATGCTTCAATTTTGGGTTTGGCACATAAGAAAACCAATAGAAATGAGAGCTACTGGGGCAGGTTCTTGGCCTATTTGTCAGCTTCAATTAAAATAGTATTGAAAACTGACTCCTTAGCTTTGGATTTTACTGTTTCCAGCCCATTTTGTAGGATGACCTCTTCAGCCAAAGGAAATTTCTTGTCTTTTTACTTTGGAACCAACCTTTTAATTCACAAACAGACCCACAGCAATTCAGGACTTTAAGGAAAGGCTTTTCAACGGGGAAGTGAAAATGTTTCCTTTGAGGTGGAACAAAAACCAGGCTGCTGTGATCTGGATACCAGGATCTGCTGCAGGCTCCCATCCTGAGCCACCCAAGGATGCAGGAAACACCACAAGAGACATTTTCTTCTTTCATTTGATTAGGGACTAATGTCTTTTGGAGCAAATAGGGACCTTTCCTTTCCAAGCTCCATCTTGAGATCATGGACATCAACACCATTTCCCAACCTAAACCCCAGGTGGGTGCCCACCAGGACCTGTGGTTGCAGGAGACCCATTCATTGGCTTCACGTCAGCCCCTCTCTAACCTGGAACTTCCTTTTAGCCAAGGCCTTTGCTAATAATTAACACAAGTCAAGGAAATAAAAGCACCCAACAGAGGCAGAAAAGGCAGGATTTGGACACTGAATCAAAGCAGGGGGCTGGGGGAAGGAGCAGAAGGACAGGAGCAGCTCCAGGTTTTCCCACTGCAGGGATTCACCAGTTTCACAAAGGAAAGGACGGACAAGCTCAAGGCATGAGCTGCTACAGCAAAGGGAAAAGCTTTGCATTCCCTGCTCACACACAGAACAGGTTGAACAGAGCCAACCACATGCACCCGTTCCTAGAAGGAGCACCAAGGTGCAGTATCCAGGCGGTTACTGCCCCAGGAGCATCCCAGGGGCTGATCCCCAGGGCTCCCAGCCAGGAGGTGCTGGTTGGCTTTCCAGGATGATGTCTCATCCGCAGCACTGGCTGCTGCCATGGAGACTGGGCTCGGGGTTCCAGGGCTGCCATGTGAATGCAAGAAAGCAAGAAAGCTCCTGAAATCAATGGGCTGGTGCAAGGAATCGTTTCTTTAGTATTATTTTTTGCTGGTAAAAAGAGCCACCTGATGCCTAAAGACACCTTGAAAGTCCCAGGCAAAGATGCTGTAAAAGGGTGCCATTAAACCCAGTGAGATGAATCAGCAAAGGCATCTCTAAGGAAATGAGAGGGAAGGTTTCTAAACAGCACCCCTTCACCCCACAACCAGCAGTAGACATCCTCACCACTGCTCCCCCCGAGATGCTGATGTCCTTGTGCCTGAAGGCACAATAAAATGGGGTCCCTGATGCAAACCCAGCCTGCTCTGATATCGCCATTCATCCTGCAAGCCAGACCTTCAACCCAGCCCCATGTAGCTGCAAGGAGGCTTTGCACCAGGTTTGGAGCCTGTATCCATGCAGGTGCTCATGAGCATCAGCATGGTTGAGCCATGATGGACCAGTGCTCAGCCCCACAGAGCAAGCCCTGCTGCCAAGGCCTCCTACAGACCTGAGGAGCCCCTGTGGGGAGAACCTCAGCAGCTCTGCTCCTTGTTTATATGCCCCAGACAAGCTCCTAAGAAGGGGACAAATGTCCGCAGATACAGAACTGCCTATAAACAAGGTACCAGTAGCACTCTGCTCCATGGGGTATTGCAGGGGCTGCATGATGAAGCCCATGAACATCAATAGGCAGAAATGATTTGACAGAGTGTCACACAGGACAGCAGCTGCCTCAGAGGGAACAAGGGGAATATTTGCTCTCAGCACAGCAGTCCCTGGAGAGGATATAAAGACATGGTTGTGGTTTATGAGGTGAAATAAAGAATATAAGGCTTTTTCGTCCAGAAAACTACATAGCGAGTTCATGTGGTTTTGACGTTACAATTTGTTGCTTTGGGGTTTTGTTTTTATTAAAGAGAGGCTTGAAATATACCCTCAATGGTGGGGAAAGAAGCTAAAATCAAAGTACTTCAGCATTCCAACCTGAGCTGTATTTCTCCCTCCAACCAATGTTGATCCAAAGTGGTAATTCCTTTAAAACACGTTTTGCAACCACAATATTGAGAAGTCTCAGCTATGGCCACTTGGAAGAGAACTTGGTGCCTTGTTCTGTATATCCTGAAGAGAAACATTAATGGTACCAGCACCGCTCTGCTCCATGGGGCACTGCAGGGGCTGCAGGATTAAACCCATGAAGCCCAAATAATTTGACAGGCAGAGAAGAGAGGGAGGCCTGGATTAAAAAGATTCTGGATCAGGTCTGCAAAGCTAAACCAGCCAGTTCTTAAAGGGAAGTCACCTGTAGACAGGGTGACAAAAAAGAAGGACCTGGAGCTGTTGGAGTCCAGAGGAGGCCATGGAGATGCTGCGAGGGCTGGAGCAGCTCTGCTCTGGAGCCAGGCTGAGAGAGCTGGGCTGGGGCAGCCTGGACAAGAGAAGGCTCCTGAAGGGGAGACCTGAGAGCAGCTCCAGTGCCTAAAAGGGCTGCAGGAAAGCTGGAGAGGGGCTTGGGACAAGGGCTTGTGGGGACAGGCCAAGGGGAATGGCTTGAACCTGCCCAAGAGAGGGGAGACTGAGCTGAGCTCTTAGGCAGAAGCTCTTCCCTGTGAGGGTGCTGAGGCGCTGGCACAGGGTGCCCAGAGAAGCTGTGGCTGCCCCATCCCTGGCAGTGTTCAAGGCCAGGTTGGACACAGGGGCTTGGAGCAGCTGCTCCAGTGGAAGGGGTCCCTGCCTGTGGCAGGGGTTGGAGCTGGAGGAGCTTTAAGGTCCCTTCTAACACAAACCAGGCTGGGATGAGACATCCAAGCACAGATGGCACCAGGTGAGGAAGAGCACGATGGGAAGCCTGAACCCTACTTCCCTATAAGACCAGGTACAAATGTTATTGTCACCAGGTGCCCAGATCTTACAAACCACAACCTGTGAAGCACTGCACGGGCAGAAGCTGAATCATTCATGTATTTAATAGGTGAAGCCAGCACAGAACGAGTCCATAGGCCACACAGCAGCCAGGGAATGCCGACTCCAGCCCTGGCATCCTGCACTGACATGGAATCATGTTCCTACACATTGCAGACAAGCAGTTTTTAATTCCACTTCACCATCTGGCATGGGAAAGGTCTGGACTGGAAACTCTCATCTGGTGAGCTCAGGGAAATGGGTCTCTAAGCTAAAGCAGTCTCTCAGGCACAAGGAATCATGACTGAATTACCCTGGTTCTGTATAAACAGAACAAAAAGCCAAGATCAATAGCATAGATGCTTGCTCCTTTAAGTAAGCCAAATTTAAAGAACCAGCTGAGAAAGACAAACTGGGATCTGCTTTCAACAGCTCAGGAGTTGTCCAAAGGCATGAGAGCGGACGCAGAAGGATGCGGGTTGAAACCCCCCTGAAATCATTTATGGGACTGAGCACAAATTGAAAGCAGCCATTAAGAATGATGAAACAAAAGGAAAAAGGAATTAGCATGTGCTAAAAGCAATGCAGAGTCTATGATCTGCAGAAAATCAGCTTGGACAAGGAAAATACAGAAGTGTCTGACACACACATCCCTTGTTGCAGCATCCTCATCATGGTCCCCTGCCACGTGGACATGTCCAAACCACCATCAGCAGTGTGGGAAGCCAAATCTCTGCCCATGTTTCAGACAACGCAGATGACAACAAAATGTTTCCCATTCCAGCAGTGCCAAGGAGGAGGGGTTTCTCCATCCACTCCCGATAATGCAAGCAAAACAGCATTAAAATAGCAGGCTCTCCCAAAGATGAGCGCTGATTTTTCCCAGTTTGGCTCGGAAAGCTGGGGGAGCTCCAGGGAACTGGGAAAAGGCTTCATGTTGTGCCAATACGAGGGAGAAAATGAAGGCAAACAGGAGGCCTTGAGCAATTACAGACCTCTTCCCTCACGTAGAACCCACGTTAATAACAGAGCAAATGATACGGGGCTCATTAATAGAGAACCCACAGATAACGTAATTAGCGCCATGGCTTTGCAAAGAGCTGCTGGGTAACTAACTTGGTATCCTGCCTGAGGAGATGATGAGTGTTTGCTGGAGAGATAACTGTGTTGATGTAATGATCCTGGACTTCCATAGGGCTTTGCTGGTGGTAGAGGTTGATACCATGATCCAGAACCTCAGCTGATGTCCGAAATGGTGAAGAGGTTAAAACCCAGCCTGAAGCCTAAGTGTCTACAGGAGCTCAGACAACCAGCATGACACACTGCCCTAGCTTCCAGCTAGCCCAGGCAAAGGAACATGTATTTCAAAGCTTAGGGTCTTCTCTCAGGAAACACATTTTTGTTAATAGAAGTTTCTTTTATTCAACAGACAAAGGTAAAATGTGATTTATAAACCTAAGGTCAGAGAAAGACAATTTAAACTGCTTTTTCCAGCACATTTTGCATCAGGTCCCTGGAAGGTGGTAATGAGGAAGTTGCAAATCAAGGCTGGTCTCCTTGCTAAGCAAGCTGCACTGATTTAGAGGAATAATCACCAGGAAATCCAATGGGCTGTGTTCAGCATTAGACCAGGTCATTATTATACCTTTGGATCTGCAGCATCCACAGCAGGAGTTGATGAAAGAGAAGCCTCTTCTGGTGCTTCCTCATTGCTCTGCACCAGTGGCTGTTTCCTCAGAGAGGTGCACAGGGCTGCAGTCCTCAGCTGAGGCATCACTGTCCTCCTCTATTTGCTTTGGGCCAGATGTGCAGACTCTTGTGTGCCGAGAACATCTGCTCCATCAGAACTGGAGTAGCTCAGGACAGTGAGCCCCACATCACTGCTCCATGGGAGCAAGGGTAGGGAACCTTGCTCATGAGTTTCAGGTTGGACACAGGGGCTTGGAGCAAGCTGCTCCAGTGGAAGGGGTCCCTTCCCGTGGCAGGGGGTTGGAACTGGATGGGCTTTAAGATCCCTCCAAGCCAAACCAGTCTGGGATTCTATGGTATATGACAGGCAGGTGCTGGATTTGGGAAGTGAATATGCTGTAAGCAAATAATAATACACAACAGAAATGATTTCTTGTTGGAGACACCTCAGAAGTGCCCTGTTTTCACGGGGGGGGGGGGGGGGGGGGGGGGGGGTTAGGGCTCCCTGGTATCCCACCCAGGCAATCAAAATGAAGCAACCCAAAAGCCTGAACATCCCTGCAAGCTCCACACCCAGGGGCCACAATCGGACTGGAAAGACTCTGAAGGACTCCCCCTGCTCAAACAGCACCAGTGCCTTTCCTCCAGCCCGTTTCTAGGTGGGCTTCAGACAGAGGGCAGTGCTGCTGCATTGCACCCAGATGTGGCTGCCCCAGGCACACAGCCATGAACCCACAGACATGAAACACCGGTGGGAAGCGAGATGTCCCATGAAGCTGCGGATCAAGCCATGCCCTTGCTGCAATACTCCTGCCATAAGGAAAGCCATAAGTCAGCAAGGGCACAAACCCTGAAGCCAGGCAGAAGGTCAGATCATAAAGGGTTGCAGAGCAGCTGTAACTCTCACTACAGGATGCCTCAGGACTCGGTTGGATGGAATAGCACTTTATGGCTTTGACCTGGGGTGGTGGTTAAACACCACGGTTCAGACCAGCACACTCCATCACATTTATCACACAGTGGATCTGAGGTGAAATAAATTACCCACAGACACCTTATCCTACCTAAGAAACTGGCTTCAGAAGCCTTCAGGTGCCTGAGATACATGGACATAGGCTTTGGACTACTCTGATTTAAAGGAAGGATGCTCTGGTAGTTCAACATTAAGCAATCAAAGGTGCTAACAAGAAATTAGCAGTTAAACCTCCATTTACTGCTCCCCAAACCATCTGTAAGATGGACCTTTCTCCTAAAGCTGAAGTAGAGCCAGGATTTCTTTTTCCATAAAAAATCCCAAGCTTTTTTCCTCTCTTCTTTGCATATGAATTCTCTTAATCATCAAAAGCACCACATCGTGATTTGCGTTATTCAACTGGAATGTTTCTCAGTATGATCAAAAGCTTGCAAAGTCCTGTCAAGTAAAATCTTTTACCCTGTACATTTGATATATTCAAACTTCAACAAAAAAAGAGGTTTTAGTTAAAACTCAGACTCGATGACAACAAAACCTCACTAGAAATACTCTGTTTTGCCATCCAGGTCAGTGATGTCCAAGCTCGTTTTGCTCCATGTTCTTTGCTGGCACCTTGTGCATTGCCTGCATTGTGTCACCCAAGAGTCTCCTGTTAAGCACACACAAGTGCAGGAGCAGAGACAAGCACATTCCCAGCACACTTCTGGTTCATTTGGCCTTGTCCAAAGCCCCTCTCCAGGTTTCCTGTAGCCCCTTTAGGTATCAGGCGGCTGAATCTCAGCAGCAGTTTGAACTGTCCAAAGAGTTAAACCTGTGAATTTTTGTCTCGCTGGAACCCAGTGGGACTTCAGCTTTATTTGACTTTTGGTTGAATGGCTTTAGGATCCCAATTTAATTTGCTTTGGAAAAAGCCATTTAGTGGGGTAATCAGCTCAGCCCTTCTGCTCATGTTTAGTACAGGCAGACAAAGAGAAGACAAAAGGCAGGAGAAGGGGTTCAATACCATCCCTGTCTCAAGCATTCCTCATAAATTACAATCTTCCCCTCAAAATAACAAATCCACAGAAGGAAGAGACCGCCATTCAGGCATAATTTAGGCTACCAGTAACAGCCAGCTAATCTAGTGCCTTCATCCACTTCTATCCACTTCCCCACCACCATCCTAGCCTTCCGTAACGATTTAGCTCTAATCAGTAAAGAAGGAATTCCCTGATACACTGATTTAGGAACAAGGGCATGGGGAGTGTAATTCCAAAGCATTGCTTCGAGGTACCCCTGCGGCAGAGCTGATCTGCTCTTCATTACTGTCACACTGCAACGCGTTAGCAGCGCATTGCTTTCTCTTAATACATTCACACGCCAAAGACCCTGAGGCCTCTCTGGTGCTGATTAAGTGCTTGAAAACCCAATTTGTCCCCAATCCAGAATATCCTTATTCTTCCCCTGTGGGCCTATGAATTTCATCACTTTTCTTGTTAAGGTAGCATCTCACCAATTCACACCAGTCGCCCTGAGAAGAGCATCGGATGGGGGAGCACATCCTGAACAGGATCCAACAGGATTTGAGGACTAATTGCAGGGAAGAGACCATCATCCTGACATGCTCAGGGGAGCGATTTTGCCATCTCAGTTCATTATCACCATCACAAATCCAACCCACAAGCAGCCTCATCAGCTCACCAGCAGCACGCTCACCTGTACTGCTGCAACCCTTGTGTCACCCAGCACCGGAGCAGGGTATGAACCCTGCTGCATGAGGCCACTTTGCCAGAAGAGAGGCACGAGCTGCACAAAGAAGTAATAAGATGTAGCAAGGCAGTTTAAGCCAGGAGTGAGAGCAGAGACCATCCCCAAACAGTTAACAGCAATGCCTGGGAGGGTGAGGGGAGCACAGACAGAATCGTTCTGCTCACATACACACACAGATCTCATTTTACATTTGCTGGCAGCTTTCCCCCTCAGGATGGCTGTTTGCAAGGACTTGAACAAGGAACCCTGGCCAGAGATCCCAAATACAGCAGAAACATAAAGGATGTGCAGCACTCAGCCCCCTATGCATGCAGAGGAGCTGGAGACGTGCTCCGAGCTCCCACCGAGAGAGAGCAGCTCTGATGGGGAAGCAGCAGCCTCCAGTCCCATGAAGCAGGGAGCAGCTGCCCCTCTCCCACCACCAGACATGGAGCTGTGCCAAGGAACTGTGATGCTTTAACCCCCAGAATCACAACCAACTTCTTCCACTGCAGAGCTTGAGCCTGTCCCACCTCAACCACAGCAAGTCCTCCCCATGCACAGTACCCTACACATGGGCAGAAGCCGCAGCCATCAGCCTCCTGCTTTCTCCTGTACCATGCAGAGACCTGCCAGCCTCTCTGCTTCCTCCCCTCCAAGCAATCCCAGCCAGGCTCACAGGCAGATCCTGTGCACAGAGTGGCCTCATCCATCTCATCACTGCCTTCCTCAAGCCACATCTCTTGGGCTCAGTGTAACTGGTCGGGAAGGTCACCTAAACACTTTCCTCGACCTCCAGCTCCAAGACACATCAAGTTACACTCAAACCATTAACGGGAGACATGGCAAGAAAAATAAGTAGATGCCTTGATGAATTCTTTGGGCTTTTTACCCCATTGGTTGCTCATTTATCCAGGAGAGATTATGGTGGTGAGACACAGGGAGACATAGAGAGGGGAGCTCCCTGCACATACCCCCTGAAGCAATGCAGAAGAGTCATACCTGAGCAGATGAGTCCCGGATTTCATTGGTTTCTTTTGGCACCTAGACAGTTGGAGAGAGAAAGAGAAGCATCACTGCCTGAGGACCTGCTCTGATTTCAGCAGTGCTTCTTGTTGGCTCCAGAACTGAAACGCTCACTGCCTCCAATAGCATGGGAAACATCCAGGGAATGCACACCAGGAACCAGGCATTCATAACAACATGGGGGAATAACTTTTGATTAAAGCTCTCAAGTCTCTTGGTGGTTTTTGCAGTTTCTGTTGGGTTTAGAGCCCATCAGTCCTGAGGAGGATCAAGGGATGGGGACCATCCTATGGATTCCCACTTGCAGTCAATTCAATGATGCTTCAAACCCCAAAGCTTTCTCCCTGCTGGGTAAGCCCCTGGAGACATTCAGGTGAGTGCCCCAGGCTTACAGAGCATAATATAATTTATTATATACATTAATATATATGTGTTGATGTATATCACATGTACAGTATATATGTTATATATTAACATAATATAGATGTTAAAAGCAGGTTAAGAGGAGTCCATCACCTTGCGGGCTTAGAGGACTCATCTCTTAGCTTTTAAACCATAGAATCAGACATTTATAGCTCTAGGGAGTGAATCCAACTTATCTTGGAGCTACAGCCAGCACATAAGGGCTGACAGCATGAGAAAAGCTAGGGATCATTTTGGGAATGCCCATGGGATACACTTACTAGGAACTCTGACACACTGATCTTCCTTACCTCAGGAAGCTTTGCCATCTAGCTGTGCTAGCAATAGGATCCCAGAGGAAGCAAACACTGGGTAGGACCCAGACTGAGCAGATGCTCTACCCCACACCCAGTTCCCTCCCCTGACACTGTCCCTTTCCCATCAGCAATCCCAGATTCTCATTAGACCAGAAAAGTGTATTACACAAGGGAGGTTCGTGCCCAGCACTGACATTAGGCATATCCCTCTTTAGCAAGCCTTTTCTAGGCAGCTACAAGCCCTTCAGGATACCCGGCCTAGAGAGATGAGAGGTGAGGTGTCTCCCTGAGCCAGCTCCAGCTCCTGAGGTGCTCCATGTCTTTGGGGTTTCACTGTGTGATCTGGGCTCTTGGGCACACAGATACCTCTGGAATAATTGCTGAACACCAAAATAGGAGCAAAATCCACAAACCCTCCACTTTCCAGCATTGCTGGCAAACAGGAGACAGCCTTTAATGGGACAATGCACTAAAGGGTTCAATCTTGCTGGGGCAGAGCAGGAACGTCAAAGCCATGTGCAACTCCCAAGTAAAGCCTTCACCCCTTCCCAAAAGCAAAGCTCCAGCTGCAGCATTACTCAACAACTACTCACAGCTTCCCTGTGTTAAATACATGAGCACATGCAGTCATACACACACCCAGGCTTTCTTTGGCTCAGAAACCCTCCCTTTAACTCATCCTCCCTTTGCACCAAAGCCCATCTATGACTTGAAGGGAGGGTTTGGGTGGTGAATGAAGAAACACCCTATGTGCTGGCCACCATCACCTCCTTGCATTTGCAACTCAAACTGGAGACCCAAGTGCTTCCAGGCTGTATCAACACCCTGGGTTGGTCCTTTCATTTGGTGCTACACCAAAGAGGAGCAATCCCAGTTTTCCAGCTGCCTTCAGCCCTACCTCTGGCCAGGCTGTTGCAAGATCCCATTGGGAACTGAAGCGGGTGAGGTTGAAGGAGGATGCGCACATTGGGTTGTATCTGCGGCAGTGCTCACCGGCGGCTGCTGGGTCTCCCATCACAAAGGTCAGTTGCTGTAGAGCACCCTGGGGAGGAAGGCACACAGAAACCATAGTTTACCCCTATTGCCTCCAGAGGAGGATGGGTTGGGGGTCTGTCTTCATCCTCTCATAACCAGGGACTTCTTTAAAGGGTAGCTTTAGGCAATCAGTATTCACTGCCTGTCTTCAAGAGCTGGATGCAAAGGCTGAAAGCATCTTCTTCAGGCTGAACAACCCCAACTCTTGGATATCAACACAAAGCCATACAAAAACACTGGGAACCTGGCCTTTGAGTTTATCAGGCATTTTAACACTGCCATCTACTCTGAGCTGCTGGGAACTCTTTGCCTGTAAAGTCCTCAGAGCAGGGACTTCATGTTCAACACATGTATGGGACAAGTTCTTTGCCAGCTGCTTTGCATGCTGACTGCAGAGGTGACTTCTGTGCCTGGTACAAGTCATGGTCAGCAAGGGAGGATGAGTGTAAGCCTGTAACCTAGAGGTTTCTCCTGCTGACCTGACTGCTGCACTTGTGTTGCCCTGACCCAAAATCAAGCACTTTGCACAATTCAAAGCGTTCACAAAGCTCATCCTTCCCAATGAAAAATAAATGGTGCATTAAGGAAGGCAAAGCAATGGATTCCTTCAGAGGAAGTTGCAGCCCCACTTCATGCAGATAGAGCAGATCATGTCCTCCAATACAACCCTGCCAAGCCTGTCCAGCTCTCACCTTAAAGGGTATCTCGAAGGACTCGATCAGGCCTCCAATGATGATCAGCCCCTCAGTGTTCACTCCCATCCCGAAATAGTTGGACCAGCTCACTCTGTCCACCAGCCGACAGTCCACGTGCAACTCCAGCCTCTCCAAGGAGATGCTGAGAGCAACCTGGTGCCAGTGCCCATCGCCAAGGAAGGAAACTGGGAACCTGCATGTCCCAGAGTGGGAAGGGAAGAGGCATAACAGGAAACTTGAGTCCCACACCTTCTGCAGGACAAGGCTTCACCCCTACCAGCTCCCAGGGTCTCATTATCCATCCTTAGTGCTGATGCAAAGGACAGAACTAGAGAAATCCAGTCTACCTGCTGTGACATGTAAGCACCATCACTTCTCTTCCAGCATGAGAATGCTGTTTCTATCCAATGGATTTGGGCACATCTACAATCAGTTGAGGTGTCTGGGGAACTACTGGTATTTGGGTCTCTCCCCACTTGATTTATCCCTTGAATCTTTCTGTCCTTTGCTTTGTTTGACAGATCTGCATTGTTTGGACAGTGCAGTGAGGCAGGGACTTCCTGTGCAGTATCACCACTAGGTCTGAGGGGCTGTCACTCATGAGGGGACATGAGCTTGATTCAGCTGAGGTGGGGTCAGAGCAGTGCCCGGACCCCAGAGTGGGAAACCTTAAGTGTGGCCTTGGGAGTAATAATGGAAGCATGGAAAGGCAGAAAAGGGCACCTGAGCTAGAACTTACTCATAGTGCCTCCTCCTCGTGGTGACAAAGACCAAGGCGTATGGGTTGATCCTGATCTGGAAGAGCACATGGCTCCGATGGCTGAGGATGGTCACAAGGCTGGTGTCCTCCTTCAGCGAGTACCTGAGCTTCATGAGCACGCTCAGCTCATCTGCAAAGCTAGTGGAAAGAAGGGACACGTTATGTGGTGTCTGCTGGATCACCATGAGCTTCCTTCTAAGGACAAAAGCCCTGATTCAGAGCACAAATGAACTCAATGAGAGCAGGATAAAAGCAAAAGGAGAGCAAACAATCATTTAGGTTATAGGGTCAGAGACACAAACAGCAGCAGGCAGGCCAAAATCAGCACTGTCCATACAATCTCTATTCATCTCTCAGGTGCAATCTCAGCACGTCTATGTGGCTGTGCATGACTTCCCATGAGACTCCTGCTTTGCCCGTGGCTGAAACTAGATTGTGATCCGGTTACAAGAAGTTCTTCCATGCTGTCTTCTCTCACCATGTCCTTGTTCAAAGAAAGTTGAAGCCCTACATCAAGAACAGCAAAGGTTTGAACTTGTCTATGCCTCCGCAGACCAGTGCCTTGGTATCAAGCAATGCTGATGGAGGTGGCTGTGCTGTCTCTATTGCTCCCTCCAGTTACGTGCTGGAGCAGAGAGATTTTCCCAATGGGAACACAAAGCAAATATATTCCTGGAAAGGGTCAGTCAGTGATGTGCCAATGTCTTCCCTGCACTCAACCAAGAAAGATGGAAGAGTGGATGCATTATCTTTGTGTCACGGAATAGGGTCTTAAAGTAACCCCTCAAACCAACATGAATGCATGAGATGACTCTGAGCACCATCACCCAACCCATCCCCTGAAGACAGCCTACCTGTCCCCAAACGCCTCTCTGGTGGGGATGTTGAGTGTAGCATACTGCCCAATCTCCAGGATGCTGCAGTTGGCTTCATCATGGCCAAAGGAGACATTGCTGAGGTACTGTGCATGGGAAGTGATTTTGTCCAGCAAGTCCACTTCATCTGTGTGGAGGGAGAGAAGAAGAGAGATGCTCAGTAGCTGAGACACCTTCCCTACAGGGCTCTGCTCTGTTAGGCAACAGACACCCCCAGGAAGAACAGAATGCAATTTGGAGAAACTAAAATAATCCACAAACTCAGTAAACTTGGACCAAAACAAGCATCCAGATAACCCCAGAAGCACCCAGGTGGTATTTCTGATGCAGAACACGTGTTTCAAAGCTCGTGTCCCAAAGACATCAAGGGCCCCCAGCAGCAGTGGTACCTTTAGTTGGGATGCTCAGGACTGTAAAGCAGAGCTGGGACACAGATATCCTAAAACACAAGTCCTGCATCAGCTGGGTACAGAAAATCCTGCTCAGTCCTAAGGTTCCTTGTTGAAGTTTGCCCAATTTCAATGAAGAATTGGACCAAGGATTGGGGTGAAGTTACCGTGCTGTGAACACACAAGATGGTTTGAACTGGGTGACAGCCCCTGGTCTGGGCTATTTAGCAGCACCATCACTTTGCCTCCTGAGGAGCTTTTAATTCCCTTGGTGAACAGAGACAATCCCTTTCCAAGCTCATTCATCGACTAAAGAATCCTTCAGCTACAGAAACACCATACAGAAAACTGTTTAAAACCACAAGGTTTCTTGTTCCCCTCTATTAGCAAGAAAACTTGCTGCCATCTGGCTCTACCCAGACACACCATTTCTATCTTTGAGACATCTACAACCAGGTCCCCCCTTTCTTGTCAGCCCTTTATGCTACTGGGCAGTGCAGCAATAGCCTGTCAGGGGTGGGGATGAGGAACAGACCCAGGGCAGCATCCCATGGGCCCAGCCTTGCAGGATGGGTCTGCATCACTCCAGACCTGTAGCCCCTTTACTAGGAGGGCCTGGACAATCCCACTTGATGATCAGTCAAGAGGAATCCTGCCAGTACCATCTGCACTAGCATCTGCCATCGCTTGGGAGGCATCCAGCCTCTGCCTTCACTCCAATTCCCACTGTTGATGAGGCACAAGATTTATGGGAGGGCAGATGAACAGCCTCGGGCATGCTGCAGCCTGACAGGACATCTACACCCACATAGATCCATGGCTCTGTAAAGTAACAAGTCAATTGAGCAGAAAGCAGCTTTGATCCAGTTCAGATGCTAATGTAGTGGTCCAGCCACCATCTCCTCAGCTGGTTTTACAAGGCGAAAAGCTGTGTATGGGTAAAGGAGGGAGAGAGGGGGAATGGGGTCCCGCAGGAGACTCGGCCTTTTGGGGTGACTTGGGTTTACACCTGGTATTTCTCCAGCTCCCCACATGGTCACAGCATCAACATGCAGGCAATGCCAAGCTCATGAAGTTCAACAAGGCCAAGTACAAGCTCCTGCACCTGGGTCGGAGCAATCCCAGGCACAGCTACAGGGTGGGCAGAGAAGAGATTCAGAGCAGCCCTGAGGAGAACGACTTGGGGGTGTTGGTCAATGAGCAAATGAACATGAGCTGGCTTCAGTGTGTCCTTGCAGCCCAGAGAGCAACTGTATCCTGGGCTGCATCAAAAGGAGCGTGACCAGCAGGTCAAAGGAGGTGATCCTGCCCCTCTGCTCTGTTCTTGTGAGACCTCACTTGTAGCACTGTGTGCAGTTCTGGTGTCTCCAACATAAGGTTGAATGCACACTGTGAGGAATTGATCTTAGATCAAACACAGCTGACAGAGGGGGGAAAATCCATCAGGAATGTTCATTCTTTCTCATTCCCAGATAGTTTTGGGAGGTGATTTCCCAGCTGCTGACACCAGTGGATGTGCCAAGACTTGAAAGTTCCATCTCCAAGGACTGCAGCCCTCATCACCCATCAGCTCTGCTGGTGATTTCAGGCAGATGAGTGTGAATTCAGTGGTTTCTCTCATGTTAAGGCTTTTCCTACACAGGCTGCATCTGGGAATGTAGTACTGCAATGGAAAGAAACTACTTCTTCATGGCCTTCACACACAACTTGAGCATTTGCTGAAAGTGAAACCCATGGTCCTTGACAAAACGTGGGGCTGGGGTTAGGGTTAGGCACGGGCCTGGTGCTTCCCTAAATAAAGCAGCAGAGATTCCTCTCTCTGAGGCCTCAGAACTGGAGGTAACAGGGGAGCGACCACAGGAGCTGGGCTACACCAGGAGGTTTGAACAGCCAGGGCTGGTACTTGCCTCTGGACCCCTTCCCAATGCCAAGAGCAGAATCTGACACAGAAGCAAAACAGAATTAGAAGCAAAACTCATGAGATCTCTTCATGGCCAGGCAAGGCAATGGGTAGGAACCACAGCCCATCATAGCCAAGGCTGTCCAAAGCATGGGGCACCTACCAGCCAAGGGAGAGACAGACTGACCCCAGTGTAAGCCCAGAGCTCTGGCAAAAGGGCCATGCACTGCAGCAGCCAGAGCCTGAACAACATGGGAGGCATTATGCTGTATTCCCATCGTCAGGAACACCTTCCTGCTTGTTCGCATGCACATTGGGAGCAGCAGTGAGCAACCAGCAAGCTCCCACCTGCACCCTGGAGGCAACGCTGCCCAAGACCTGAGGCCAGGCTCACACCAAGCTGTGTTCACAGGCAGGCTGGGTTTACATTGAGCTCCAGACTTGGGTTCTCCCTTGCTCACCTGCAGAAGAGCCAGGCAGGACCGCCCATGGTGCACATTCTGCATGTCAAACTGCATTTGCTCTTCAACCTCAACCCTAAAGCCTACAGAATGGACATTTCTAAGCTGGAAAGAAGATTCCTGGAGCTCAACAACTGCTGCCAAATTCAGCTTGCTCCGGGCTCCCAAAGCAGTGAAGGAATCTTCCCAGGCAGCCCAGTGCCAGGAGACTTGTGCACAGGCTTAGCAAGGACAAGCACCGGCCAGTGGGGCTGGAGCCAAGCATCCCAGGCTGAAGTTAACCATGAGGGTACCAAGCACATTTGGGGAAACATGCTTCCAAGGATGGGGAGCACAACAGTGCAAAGGGAGACACCTCTAAAAAGCTATTTGAGGTACACTGTAGAGCTGCTGCATCCAACCACATGAATCCATTTTGGTGCTGGGTGTTGTGACAGGTCTCTGCCTCCAATAGCCAACTGTGCCAAGAGAGATGGCCAGACCAATCCTGTGCACCAGTGCAGGTGTCCCAGCAATACTAAGCTCAGGCTGGAGGAGAAAACCAGCAGGGCCCGGCAGAGCTCAGCAAGAGAAGATGCATTCTGTGACCATCAGCAATGTGCTCTGGACCATCACTGCCTCAGTTGGAGCACATTGGTGCGCTTTAAAAGGTTATTTAAAAAGCTCTGACTTCTTGATTGTTTCCTGGGGAAAAGCTGAACAGAAAATCCCCCAAAATGTGCGGAACCCTTTTAAAAATGAAAAGAAGCACACAGAAAAAGGGACTGAAGACTTTATCCCACCACTCTGGGAAGTTATCCACAAATTCCAGCCCAAATATTAAGCACACAAAAAGCACCAGCATTTCTAGCATAAAGGAGAAATGAAGGCAGAGGGCTCTGTTTGTGCCCCTGCACTGCTGGGTGCTGGACTTTGCCAGTAGACCTCCACCAGACCATGAGCTCTGTATTTTCAATACAGGGTTTCCTTGCCCTCATCAGCCTTGCAGCACCACACAGTTAAAATTCCAAAGGGAAAAGAGGAGAAACAGGGAACATGGACAATAGCCTGGTCAGAGACCAACCCCAAAGGTCCATCTGTCCTTCAAAGAGGAGATGACAGCACATTGCTTACCCTGGAAGGCCAATCTGGACCATGCCTGGCATGCAGGGACCCACCAGTGTGGGCCATGGAGAGGGAATGGACTGGGGAGCACCAACGGCTGGTGAGCCCATTGTGGGCAGCCCCAAGCAGTGGTAACAGGGTTCACAGGCAGTCCTGGACCCAGAAGCAGGTCTGGAAACAAGGCTGCAGAATGGGTGCAAAGCCAAGAGACAGGACAGGAGACAAACATACAAGAGACAAGGTACACCCAGCACAGGTCCATGGTCCATGGTCCATCCAGGAAGCAAAGCCAGAGGCAGCACTGAAGGCAAGCACCCTACACCAAAACTCAGGGGAGGGCTGAGGATGCAGGGCTGAGCTTAAATGGGCTCAGCTTAAATGGGCTCCTGGAGTGCAGGTGTAAGTGGAGGTCCCAGGTGAGACTGGTCAGTCATTAAGTCCCATTAGTGCTCTCAGGAACAAGGTTGAATAGCAGCTCTCCATCACCACATCCTATCCCTAAGGCTTCATCCCAGAGGAAAATGTTCCATAGAGGGGGATACCCCATGTTGCAGACACAATGAAGCAACCATCCATGCTTTCTCTGGCTTGCATGCATGTGTGAAGCTTATATTAGGCTTTAACTTCTCCCCAGAGGAGGGAAATGAGGGGAAAGGAAATTACATTAAACAACATAAACCATAACTGGAGTCCTGGGAGAGCTCGTAACTGGGTCTGTCAGACTGAGTCACTTCCCCTTGGATGTGGCACAACTGGTTGGGACCTGAAATAATTGGGCTGGACAAGCCCAGATGACAGCTCTGGTGCTTGCTGGCTGGGGAATGGAGCATATGAACTAATGGGTCTTTTTTCCCTCTGATTTCTCAGTGCCTTATGAAAAAACTCCTGTTAGAGTCTGCCTAGGATCACAGGCCATGCACTTGCAATTGAATTAGAGAGACCTGTACATCACAGCCATAACTGATATTAAAGGCTTTCTGTATTAAGTGATGGAAAAAGAGAACTTGATACTGGGGCAAGGGTTTCCTGGCACCTCACACCACTGACACTACCACAGTCCATAGCCAAGCACTCAAAACAAGGCAGCCCACCCAAAGCATCAAGGCTCCTTCACTTCCTTTGTGACAGTTCACAGCTGAGGCATAGAAATGCCCCAAAAGACACCAAGTCTGGGTCCCATGTGGTGCTGTACAGGCAGAGAATCATAAAATGGATGGGTCAGAAGGGACCTTAAAGCTCCTCCAGCTCCAACCCCTGCCACGGGCAGGGACCCCTTCCACTGGAGCAGCTGCTCCAAGCCCTTGTGTCCAACCTGGCCTTGAACACTGCCAGGGATGGGGCAGCCACAGCTTCTCTGGGCACCCTGTGCCAGCGCCTCAGCACCCTCACAGGGAAGAGCTTCTGCCTAAGAGCTCATCTCAGTCTCCCCTCTCTCGGGCAGGTTCAAGCCATTCCCCTTGGCCTGTCCCTACAGGCCCTTGTCCCAAGCCCCTCTGCAGGTTTCTTATTGGCTTCTTTAGGCATTGAAAAGACACAACAAAGTCTTCCCGTAACCTCCCTTCTCCATGCTGTTTGCAGGTTATCAGGCCTCCAGCAGCTCTTCCTGCTTCTCCTTCTATCCCTGTAAAGTAAATAACACCCACAGCAGCCACCCATGTCCCATCTTGGGCCACGTCCATTCCCTGTTGTTCCCATTTCCCTTGCCACCAAACAACTTCTTGTTAAGGACAACACCACAAGCCGCACGAGGCAAGGTTTAAGCTGGATACAGAGGGTTATGCAACAGGATTTCAACCTTCTCCTCCCTGCTCCGGAGAGCAGAGAGAATTTGGGCTCGACCCAGTGGCTGCAAGTTGAAGGGGATGGAGCCAAAACAGGAAAAAACGCAAAAGCCCATTTCTCACAGAGAACATGGTACCTATTAGTGGAGAAGTGAATGCAACCACCCACCCACAGAGAGGACAGAGAACTTCAGGGGAGAGAAACCTTTTCAGATGAAAGAGCCAGCTGGGAGCATTGTTTAGACAGGAAAAATGGAAGCATGGGTTTCTTTTCAGGCTCCATACACAGGTCTGCATGCGTGCTGCTGCTCCTTTGTACGGGCCCAGCATGGGGGCTGTGCTGGGATGGGGCTTCTGGGGACAAAGCCTGGGGAGGAGGAAGGGCTGCGGAAGTCAAGGATGACCCCAAATAAGGATACACTGGCTACAGGGAAAAGTAGGACAAGTGGAAGAAGAAGGGAGTCTGTGAAATGCCTTTTGAGAGACAAGCAATGGGAAGAGGGAAGTCAACAGTTTTAGAGTTGCTAAACCCACAGTGAGGATCATGAAACCAGAGTGGCTACAAGAGTGGGGAAGTGGGCTTGATGGGCATTAAGGCCCATTAGCTTCATCACCTTCAGCTTCATCACCCTCACCAGGTCTTCCCTCTGCAAATCCCAAAGCAAATCATGAGGCAGCATGACAATCTTGTCCCATTAACTGAAGAGTGTTTCCTGTCCTCGTAGGAACAAGGGAACGTGTGTTTGCTTTGCAAACACAGAATAAATCAATATCCTGACAAGTCCAGAGACCCTTTTGCAGGAGGTGCTGGAAAGGAAGCTCACAAAGGCTGGGTGCTCTGCAGGATATAGTGGTCTCGCTTGTGTTGGTTTGTTAGAAGCCACTTCTAACCTTGCCAAGACATGTACTGAGAGATCCTGCAGAGCTCCTCAACCATCTCCTTCCTGGGCAACCAAGAGAGTTAACATTAACCCAGAGTTCTTGGTCTCTGGGAAAGTGCTCTGGGATGCTATGCTTCACCCCAGCCTTGCTTGCCCTTCACCCCCAGGTCACACTCATACCCTGGTGTGTCTCCTATTCCCTGTTCTCCAAGGATCCTTCCCAGTTTCTTCTTTCTCTGCTCTGTGTATGCATGTCCTGTTCCTTCCTGGACCATTGGCAGCAAAAGAATCAGACTGGTTTGGGTTGGAAGGGACATTAAAGCTCATTCAGTTCCATTCCCCTGCCCTGGGCAGAGACACCTTCCACTAGAGCAGCTTGCTCCAAGCCCCTGTATCCAACCTGGCCTTGAACACTCCAAATGCTTTTGGGTTGAGTTTAATCCCCCACTTTACTCAAGCCTAACACAGTGGAACTGATATTGTATCTGTATTTAGGGCTTAATAAGTTTAACTAGAAGGGTGCTTTTAAATGGATTTAAACCTGTGCAAATCCCTGCACAGCCACTCTTCAATCTGTCCAGGTCCACCTCACAGCAATTCAGCTTCATTACTGAATTACAGTAAATCAGCATGAACCATGTTTGTATTGCTCCACAGTGCCTACACAGCGTGTTCTGTGGGATTCATTTATGAACAGCTACAAAACACACTAGTAAAAGTTGTGTGACACTTGAGTGGGGACA
The DNA here is from genome assembly GCF_012275295.1 of Melopsittacus undulatus. Taxonomy (NCBI): domain Eukaryota; kingdom Metazoa; phylum Chordata; class Aves; order Psittaciformes; family Psittaculidae; genus Melopsittacus; species Melopsittacus undulatus. The sequence goes on from NC_047537.1 coordinate 9,024,568, forward strand.
AGTCCCAAACCATTGGCACTCACTGTCGCCAGTAAATGAGCTTCTCATTGTTGCTCCATTGTCCAAGTAAATTAAGAGCAAATTCTACAAATGATCACACTCCAGGGGCTTGTTTCCAGCTCCAGCTTTCCAAGATCCTCCCTCTCTGTTGTTTTGTTTTGTTGGGCTGAAAGACAGGCATGTAAATACGCACAAAGCCACCAGAGAAAAGCAATCACAGAATCCCAGACTGGTTTGCGTTGGAAAGGACCTTAAAATCATCCAGTTCCAACCCCCTGCCATGAGCAGGGACACCTCACACTAAACCATGTAGCCCAAGGCTCTGTCCAGCCTGGCCTTGAACATTGCCAGGGATGGGGCATTTGCACAGCCAGAGGTTGTACCCCTGATCCTCAGCATCCTCTCGTGCTGATGAAGAGCACTGAACAAACCACCCCCAGCTCCCATGGCCAAGGCTTGTCTGCTGTGATGGACTTCAAGGTGAAGAGCACAAGGAGGTCCCTGCAGCTCCCATCCCTGGCTCCAACAGCAAATGCTTGCAGGAGAGGAGAGGAAAAGCTGAGAACAGACCTGATCTTTCCTGCCATTCAGCTCCTAACTACACTTTCTTGGGGGTTGGAACTTGATGACCTTAAAGTCCTTTCCAATCCAAACCATTCTATGATTCTGTTCTTTACCAAATGGCAAGGGGAAGCAGCAAAATCTACACCAGAAGCTACAAAAGTGCCGTGAAGAGATAGAGATAAGGCAGAAAGAATTCTTACAGAAGGAAAAGTCATTTCAGAGATTGGGAATGATGCAGCAGTTTGATAGGAAATAACTCCTTTTGGAAGACTTTGTTTCCTTCTTCTCCATTACAAGTTGATCTTCACAAGCGTTTCTCCAGCTCCAACTCCCATTCTTTTCAAGCAATTATTCTCCAGTCTGGCAGAGGCTCAGCCTGAGTTATTATTGCAGCAACGTTGAAAGTGCCTCGAGTAACAAGAGGAGCTGTGGGGTCAGGATCTTCTGCTGCAGACATACACATCTGGGAGAGATTACAGCCTGAGAAAAATCAAAACAAACTCCTCCAGGCAGCCTATCCTGGGAATCCCTCTCATTTCAGCAAATAAGGGCTTGGTGCTCCCCAAAACCAGAGCCTTCCTCTAAACTCCTTCACTAGTGATGGATTGGTTCCCCTGGTTTAGTCTAACTGTACATGTAAGATCATCAAAGGCTGGAAAACCAAAGCTTAAACCTGATATCAGTGATAATGTGCAAGGCAAGCCAGACCTAAGGCAATACGCCCAGATGTTAGTTGCTGGTGAAAGGCAACCAGAAAGGGTCTGATCATGTGCCAGGAGCCATCTGTCACCCCATGAACAAGCACACGCTGGCTCAGGATCTCTGCGATTCCTGGTCTCTGAGCTATAATGAAAGCATCAAAACCTTGCAGGAAAGTAGCAGCTGGAAAGCAGTGAAAGGTCCTTTGTGCTTTCAGACCCAAGGGATGTCCTCTTCAAACACCGGAGCTGCCTCACTGGGTCACACACTGGCAACCACAAGTGTAGCTTCATTTTTGGTGATAGTTAGAGCTGGAGTTAGAGCTGAGCATCCACACAACATCCATATGGGAGTCCTTTTGCTGTCCCCAGCTGTACACAGATGTCCTTGATGACTGAGATCCCCAGGAAGAGCTACAGCTGAACACAATGTATTTCCTTAAGCATCCAAATGGATGCTGCTCGTAGAATCATGATTGGTTTGGGTTGGAAGAGACCTTAAAGCTCATCCAGTCCCAACCCCCTGCCTCTTCCACTAGACCACAACCTGCTCTGTTGAAGCAGATCCATCCAGGCTTGCATTTCCATGTCCACATGAACATGGATAAATATTTCTTTCCTTTCATGCAGGTGGAGAAACAAAGCAGAGCTCATGCTGAGAGGCTGTGAGGATACGTGTATGAGGCAGCTAGGATGCACATGCACATGTCCCAGCCAAGGGAAGGACTGGAGAATTAGCTTGCTCTGGAAGCTCTTCCCTGTCTTCTGTGCCATTCTCCCTGCTCCCTCAAGCCCTTGTGTACCAAGCAGGGGTCTCTTACAGCTAAAGGAATAAACACTGCAGCGTTTCAGTCCCACAATTCAGTCCTTGCACTTACCAAACCAACTGCTTGTTTCTTCACTGCAGCCAAATTACCAGAGTGTGTTTTCCCTACCCTGCCTGATTGTCCCCTCTGAAACTCTGCTGCAGAGCTAGAGAGGTGCTACCAAAAGGGAAACATCCACTGATACCCAGAGAGCATCTTTCCAAAGCTTTCTCCTTTTGTATGCTCAGAGCTCCTTTGCAGAGGTGCCTGCCTTGCTCCTAACATCAAGTTCTGGCAATCGCAACCCTCTTCCTCTGCTGGCCCTCAGTGTATTCATGACAAATGTGGTTTATCAACCTCCCTGCAGTGGCCCAGACTGATTGGCTGGGGGAGGGATTCAGATAGCTTCACTTTCCAGGCTTGATAAGAGCCAATGACTTCACTCAGGGAGAAATCATATCCTGCAACTGTGAAGGTCTGGCTCGGGTTACCCCTAAGAAATACCTTGTTATCGCATCCCCGCAAGAGAATGGGCAAAGATCCCACCCAGAATTTACTGTGCCCTTGGCCTCATGCCCTCCAGCCCAATCCTGTGTGTACACATGCACAGAGCTGGCAAATTCACATTCATATCCATTTTGATTCATAGGAATTCACAAACTCAGGGTGTCAAGAGGCTGGAGAAACAAACTGCAGAGACTGCAATGCTCTTCTATGCAGCGTACACCGGGTTTGTGATGGTAGATCATGGCCCATCCAGAAACCGCTTTTGGGGCAGGATGCTCACTGCCATCTGCTTTCAGATGTGAAGCTCTTTCCAGCACACCAGTCTGCAGAGAACCTCAAAACATCAGCCCTGATCCTGAAAGCGCAGGGCAAACATGGCAGCTCCATCCATGAAGCTGGATGCACACCGGCACTGCTTGTCTCGAAGGGTTGGCTTTGGAGAGAAGGCGGCACTCAGGGAAGAAAGCCTGAGGGCAAAAGGCAGGGGACACGCAGGGGACATGGGGCTGGACATGCTCCAGAGCTGTGCCAAGCACAGCAGGCAGAGAGCCAGGGACCAAGCCAGTTCTGCTGCCTACAGCAATGGGATCAGGGATGCTTGTTCATGGATCCCATGGATCCATTATTCATCAGAGCCGGTTGGAGACTCCAGGTCCCAAACTGCTGGCAAGGAAAGGTTACTCCTGTCTGCTTTCCCTCAACAGCATGGGGGCTGCTACAGGAGACTCCCTATTGCACAAGCATCTGGCAAACCTCTTACCTCTGTCCAAACCCCTCTTAGCATCACCTTCATCCAGCAAGGCCAATTTTCCACTTCAAAGAATGACTGCAGGTCAGCACATGGTTGATCTGAGCTAACATACTGACACTTCATGCTGCAATTCATCACCTTGGAGATCCTGGCATTCCCTGAAAGGGTTCCATGCAAGGGAGAAGAGGCACAGATGCTGCTCCATGAGCCCGTGAGCTGTGGGAGCTGGAGCTGCCTGAACTGAGCTTTGCCACTGTGCTTTGCTCTACCAGCTCCTGTTACTCAGCCTATGACTAATGGCCAAACCAACATTAGTCCCAGTGCACTTAATTAAAGGGAAAGTTTTCCCTGCAGGCAAGTGCTTTGCAGGGATCTGTTTCTGCTGCCTTTCCTTTTAGATATGCTATGGGGAGGGTCAGCACCCAGGCTCTCATCTGGTGTTACAACTCATTTGATCAGGAACAAGGTTCTAGAGGTTGTATCCAGCTACCATACACCACCTGCCCCCGGGGACCTGCAGAAACAGGGCAGGGACAAGCAAGAGAAAGCAGCACAAGAACCTCATGCAGCAGCATCAGCACAGCCTGGGGCAGAGCAGGAGCTGCAGTCCTGACCTTCCCTCCATGCTCCCCTCAGCACAGCTCTCAAGAATAAAGACAAACACATTAAAAAGGAGTGTTTCCCAGTAACAAGCTGACATTTCACAGCCAAAAAGTGCTCCGATTTTCACCTCAGGCAAAACATGTGCACGTTTGTGATTCATTCCACACTCATGGCTGCCAATTTCCCTGCACAATCGAATTGTTGTGGTTTCTGCCTTTGCTCAACTCCTGAACGCTCCTCCAGGTTCTTTGTGCTCAGTTTCACAGAGCTGTTCGTCTCCTGCATCTCCCTCCACTGGTACCTTTACTCCCACAGTACATTTGGGTGCTGCAAGCATTCAATGTCATGGTAAGGTGCTCAATGCCATGAGCTGCTGCTGTCCCAGGCATCCGGGCCACCTGTAGGGACAGGGACCCTGAGATCCTCCAAGCAACAAGAGCTCTTCTTCTCCTAAAGTCTTGTTTCACCAGAGCCTCCTGGGTCAGGCTGAGCTCATGGAATGGTTCAGAAGGCTCTGGGTAAACAAAGGTAAACCAGGATTTCCTTCATGTGGAGAGGTGTCAAACCCCAAACCCTGCATCATGAGGGGCTGATCCTCTCAGAGCTCCCTTAGCAGACATTCATCCCATTCATCCACAATGGCTCCCTGGCCCTAAAGCTGACTGACATCCCATCCCTGCCTCACCATGGCCAGATCCTGTGCGGAGGAGGCTCTGCAGGCAGCAAGCCTGGGTGAGGATGGGCATGGATCCTCCACTGGGAGTGAAGGAGGCTCCTGCAACTCTGTTTACAGATGAGGTCCCCAGGAGGACACGCTCAGCACATGAGCATGGGTCAGCCTCTACACCAGTCAGCCTTTATGGAAAAGCAGGATGTGAAGATTTCCACCCCTGTTTCCTCCCCAAGGCTCAAAATCCTCTTCCTCCCTGTGAAAAGCACCTTGGCTCACATCCATCCCTGTGTCTTCTAATGCTGTGATGGAGCATCCTACCCTCTAATAATCATTTCCCAGCTCAAATTAAGTTTCTCTTTCTCTCTATTTCTTTACTAACATAGAGAATTTCCCAGGAACAAAACCAGAGTTATTTATGCAGAGAGACCCAGAGGAAAATCTCTCTTTTCCCCCAGACCCCAGTCTCTGAGCCTTTAGCAGTCATCACAAGTAAAGCTGAAGAAGGCCGAGGTCACACATGCTCACCCATTCATGCTGCCTCTGCACAGCCCAGCTCAGCTCAGGGTGTCAGTTTGGGAAGAGACTCAGACATGGGACTGATGAATCTTGTTTTAACAGCAGGGATGTAAAATTAAATGTGCTCTTCATTCCTCCCGCTGCCTTTGAGTGGGGGAAAACGCATCCGTTAGAGAGGCACCGCTTCCCTCAACAGATGACATGGGGAAAATGCTGGATTTGGGATGTGGGGGAGGTCTCGGGGTTAAATGAAATTGCTGGGAAGAAATCAGTGTCAAACAGAAACTTTCTCCGTGTTTAAGTGAAAAAAACCAGAAGGAAAAGTGAGTCATTTTGAGTTAGCCCAGAAATGATGGATTTCAGCTCTCTCTGGGGAGGAGTCACATCTTGCTTGGTGCCTTTTGTTCCGTATGAGTTAACTTTAGGTAACTGAAACATAGAAAGCTGTTCTGAAACTGAAAATTGAACTTAGCTTTTAAACCCCTGAGATGCCACAACATCCCCCCCAAAACACCCTAACCAGCCAAGAGCTTTCTTTGTAAAACACAGGAAAACCAACAGTTTTGATGGGTTTGAATTCCGCTCCCACATCCCAATTTAAAGTCCCAGGTTCACAATCTCCATCCACCTCTTTTCTCATCCCATGCACCAAGTGACCGAGTGACACCTCTCTAGTCACAGCTCAGCTTCAGGCTCTATCAAGTCCACTGCAGTCCATCAACAAGGGGAGCCCCATGTCATAGTGCTTAGCAGCAAACTGTTGATGGAGCTAAAGAGAAACCCTGGCTGGGGTGTGCAGGTCCTTGAGGAGCTACAGAAACAGCTTTATTTGACTGCAGAAGGGGCTACAAAAGCAACAAATCCAGGCCATTGCTTCAAACACACCAGCAAACGTCAGCCGGAGGTGTCACAATCTCCTGATCATTGCAACACACTTTGAGCTGTCTTTGATATGGCAACTGTTGATGTTACAGGCTTCAAATTAAGACACCTTCTCTCCTACATGCTTAACCCACTTTCAGGTTTGAGATAAGGAGAAAAATGACTCATTCATGCAAGCAGAACAACATGCATCTGTTTTGCTGTGGGAGAGCTTGATGCCCATCCCTCTTCTTGGCAGTCAACTCTCTTATAGAGACAGGGGTGCAAAAGGATGTAGCAAGACCTCACCATGCACAATCCCATCAAAGAGAGGGACCTTCTCTGGGCTGTGTATGAGCCAGGGCTTAACCTGCACTAACACACACACTGCAGTGATGTTGGTACACTGGTGTTAAGAAAGAGAGGAAAAAGGAAGAAATAGAGGAGCAGTTGGAATGGGCTGGCTCCTGCTTGGCTCAAGCCCTCTCCAAGCAGGGAGGAAGGGGCAAGGACAGTCCCACACTGGTTCTGCACATCAGCCAGGCTCTGGCTGTTTTATCAGGCCATTTATCTGAGTGGCGTCCAGTCCTATTCTGTTTCCGATCAGCATCCTCTACCCGGCTGGCCTGAACCCTGTGGGAATTCCAGTAAAACACATTCAGGGAGATTAAAGTAGGGAAAAAGGCAACTGTGTGCTGTGAAAAAGAGCAGGGTTCATTTCCTTGCATCTTACTGGGGGCTAAGAAGCAGGGGAAGAGCTCAGGGGGGCAAAGAAGGAGGATGAGGCTCCCCAAGGCCAGCACCAGCAGGGACAGCACCTCCAAGAAAAGGAATTATTCCATTGCTTGGAATGGAATTCCATTGCACACACAGTGCACAAGCACAGAGCCTGCAAGGCAGAGCACATCTGCCACCACACCAGGAGTCACTAGCATACACAGGGAGGAGCCCAGGGCCAGGGCATCTCCTTCTGTAAGACTCACAAGCAGGAGCAAATCTTAGAGGATATTATGAGAGATTCCTTGGAAATCAGCCCTGCCATCCTTGCACCTCTTCAAAGATGCCAGTGTGGAATGGGGACCTCCATGATTCCTATCTCCATCAGAGAGAAGGGCTGAAAAGGGATTCCTTGGGATATAATCACAGAATCATCACGGAATGGTTTGAATAGAAGGGACCTTAAAGCTCCTCCAGCTCCAACCCCTGCCACGGGCAGGGACCCCTTCCACTGGAGCAGCTGCTCCAAGCCCCTGTGTCCAACCTGGCCTTGAACACTGCCAGGGATGGGGCAGCCACAGCTTCTCTGGGCACCCTGTGCCAGCGCCTCAGCACCCTCACAGGGAAGAGCTTCTGCCTAAGAGCTCAGCTCAGTCTCCCCTCTGGCAGGACAGCATTAGTCCATGTTCTATCAAGCTACAGTACATTCACATGTGAGCAGGGGCTCACAATGTGCTTCTGCAAACTGCTTCTGCAGGGGGAAAATAAACATAGAAAATAATAAATAAATTAATAAACCCCACACAAGCTGTTTTAATTAGGCTGGGGAAGGCATTTCAGGACGAACGCCCCAACCATCCCCACTCACTGTGCTTTAGTTACACTGCAGAGCAGTCTGATGCCTTTCTGGTGATGCTAAGCCAGAAGAACTACTGTGGAGGACATTTAATGTTCTTCAACATGGAGAGTATCCTATGGCCTGAAAATCCAAGGTAAAACCCACAGAGCTCATACAGAGTGGACACAAGGGCCTTGGACCTGCTGCTCTGTAGATCTCCCTTTGGTAGAGCACACTACTTGTTAACACAGACCAAGACTTAATGCTTCAGCTGCTGGACTCATTAGCAGCTCTGAATCTCTCTTTAATTAAACTTCCTGAGCCTCACAGCTATAAAGAAAAGCTTGGAAAAGCTGGCTGCCAATGGTCCAAGCACGGAAAGTTGAATGCAAAGGTTCAGAGGTGACTCTTTCAAAACTTCATCCCCTTTTTTAAAGCCAGGAGTTTCTTATCCCATTCATAAAACTGGATTTGGTCCATCTCCACCCCTAGGAAGAAGCCATTGCCCATCCACCATGCCCCAGCCCTGATGAAAGCTTCCATCTCCCCACAGCACTATGACCACATTGGTCTTGCGAGCCCCAGAGCAGTGCTCGTGATGGTCTCTGTTCTCTCCTGCCCAGCCCCAAGACCTCCTCCCTGACAGCAGCAAACACACGAATTGGCCGCAGAGATGTAGGAAATCCCACCTGCAATGACCCATCCTAGAGAGGGATGCTTCACCTTTCCCTGCAGACACATTGAGAGTGGCTCTGGCTGAGGAGCAGTCCCAGGAGGCCCCCCCCAGCTCACAGCAATTGCCATGATCCAACCTCTCTCCACCCAAAGCATCACCACCACCAAGGCTCACAGCCACCTCTTGTGCTGCACCATCCATGGGAAGCATCTCAGGGACCTCCTGGGGGTGCAGGAATCATCCCCAACACCCCAGAACCACCCATGGAAGAGGGGGAGCCTCTTTTCCCTTCCTGCCTGCATTGGCAGGAGAGGAGCACACCGTGGCAAGGGGACAAGTATCTGGGTGTGTTTGTATTTGGTTTTGAAGGTCAGAGCACACAGCATCATGGCTGCTGGAGGCATCAGGAAGGGATTAACCACAACTAGCTGGTTTCCCCTTTGAAATGGCTCCTAAAGAAGAACTCTTGATCTCCCTGGTTGGGAGGCTGGCATATACAGGAACCAAGAGCTCTGGCTCACTCTTCACCCGTTGGAGTCATCTGGACTCATGCATTGTAACAGTCCAACCCTTGATAACTTCCAATGCATCCAGCAAGCCCTGCCATTGGATGCAGGGGTCACCCCTCTTCTCTAGGTCTCTCCTAAGGGACCCCTTTTAGAGGTCTCCCCATCACCAACCAGGCACCACTCCAGGGCTACAAACACATCCCAGAAGGGTGAAGGGAGAACAGAACCAAACCCCAGGCTGTGCACTATCACTGCAGCCCCACATGCCTGCCAGATGCTGCACGTTTTGGGAGGAGGGGAGGAGAGGTTGGAGGTCAAGGTCAGAAGCGAGGCCTGATTCGGTTCTTTGTGAGGGGGCTGTGCAGGGGGAGAGGGTGCAGGGAGGAAATACCAGCGTGTAAAAACCATCCCGGGTGGGATTCACGGTCACATCTGCACGTGTTTGGCTCAGGAGAGGCAGGAAGCTGCAAGCAAGGGGGTCTCTTGGCTGCAAGGAATTGATGGGAGAAGCTGAAGCAGCACAACACACAAGGGATGCTCCTTCCTACATCACTTCAATGCCTCTGAGGGCTGGAACTGCCCAGTTTAGGATCAGCATCCGGCTACTGATGTTCTCCCTCTCCTCCTTCCCTTCTCTGTCAGAAGGAAATGCTGCTTTGGGATTGCAGTTTCCACATCAACAAGGCTTGGAGTTTGCTCCATGCCTTGGGACCTCCTGGAGTGTGTCAGCTCTATCTCCCTTTCCCTTTGCCTAATCAAGTATCAGATCCTTGTACTCGAAAGGAGGAAGCTGCAGTCTCTGATGTAACCCCAGAGACTTCTTTCCAAGGCTCAAGACCACCTTAAACTGAGCCAGGCAAAAATAAGAGCCCAGGCACAAAGGAACAGTTTGGGGAATGCCACTCACACCTCAGCAGGAAAACCACCCTGAGCCAGCAATCATCTCCAGGTGACCCTGGAGACATGACCTGGATCTAAATGGACCTGCTTGGAGCAGGAGCTGCATTCCATGATCTCCCAATGTCTCTTCCAAAGTGAATTATGCTGTGACAATCTCCCACTCCTGGCTGTGGGAGATAAGCCTCCCCTGCATGCCTTGCCGCTGCGTGTGATGTTAAACAGACTTGCAGTATCTCAACAGCCATAAAACTGGATTTCTCACCAGCCCCGCTCTTCCTGAGAGCAGGAAGCAACTACCCCGGTAACACCAGGAGTGCTGCTGGGGCACAGTCACACTCTGCCCACCCAGCACCATCTAGATCATTAAAGCACAAGAACCAAAGATGTAATTTCCAAGCACTTCCTGGGATAAACCAACTGTGCCTGGCATAAACAAGACATTTTTGCTGCTTTCATTTAAATTTGCGTCACTTCTGCTCAATCAGCATCCATCAAATGGTCACTGAGCATTGCCCAGAGGGTGCTCAGGCATTGGAACAGGCTGCCCAGGGCAGGGCTGCAGGCACCGTCCCTGCAAGTGTGCACACAGCGTGGAGACGAGGCCTCAGTGCCATGGGTTAGGGATGGCCTTGGTAGTGCTGGGAATGGTTGGACTGGATGAGCTTAAAGGGCTTTTCCAACCTGGTTGAGTCTATGGGATCTGCTCTTGTTCACGCATTTTCAAGCCAGAAAGAACCCAAACCATTGCAATTTGGTGTCCTACAAAGAACATGACAAAAGAGGTCTCCAGTTTAATCCCTACTTTAAGACCAACAGCTCTGTCTGAATTTGGGGAAATATCTTTCCCTTATTTAAGAGCATCTGGATTTCAAGTCCTCCCAGCAACCGAAGCTCTACCACAGCCCAACCTTGGGGTAGGCTAGCAGTAAGTTAAACCACATATACAGTCAACATATGGGTTGTTACAGCCAATTTGGGAGATTACAACTAAACCCAACAGAGCTGTGGAAGAAAATTAACAGCACTTTCACTACTGGACACATAGGATTCCCAGAAAGTCCACTCATTTGAAGAGGAGAACCATGGGCAAGGCACTATAAAATGAACCCAGTAATAAGGATTCAGGAAACTGAGCTCCTCTTTAGAAAGACTCACCAGAAGAAGCTTTTGCTCAAAAGCAAGTTCAGACCTTAAAGGTTTTACCCTGCAAAAGAGGATCCCTGCATCACGGACCCCTTCTCTTCAAGCATGGTACGTGGTTTGCAAGACCTGCCCAGTGCAAGTAGGATGACTATCACTTCCCTTGAGCCTGCAGGGAGATGGACACAGCTTTGGTCCATCCTTCATCTGGGGAAACAGCTCATCCCTGGGGCTGGGAGCAGCTCAGCAGCCAGCCTGGAATCCCACTTATTATCCAGGTTCATGGAGCAGGAGGAAGCACTGCCCCCAATGGCAAGGGTAGCATCTAATTTAGAGCCATTGAAGATGACTTCAGCCCCAAGGGATCTGATGCCAAGAGCTGGTGTAAGGTGTATGGCAATTGGAAAGCACCTGGCTTGGAACTGCAGCCTGGGGGGATTAAATACTTATCCTCATGCATTTCCTACCTGGAAGCGGGAAGGAGCACTCTCCTCCTCTGTACCAGCCCCAGGAGCAGCTCTGAGGCAGCTTTTGTCCCTGCAATGCATCCATCCCAGCACATTGACAAGGCTGGGGGTGATTTCCAGCTGCCTTGTTTTGGGAGGGCTGAGCACAGGACCTGCATCCTGACCGGGCAGAAGTCTTGCTCAAACACTCCTGTGTGAGGAACTCGGCCTTTTTCCTCCTATACGAGTACAAAACCTTGATGTTATCAACATGAAAGAGGAACAAATTGTGCAGGTTTTCATTGGGTTGTGGTAATGAGCTCAGGCTTGAGCTTGGGTTTGCTGTGAGGCCACAAGGAAACACAGTCTGTGAAATGAAACCAAACCCCTCCATGTGCTGCTGGGAATGAAGATCCCTGCACCAGCCACCCAGCCCTGGAAGCCAGTGGAACCCTGCAACCACCTGATTGCAGCCATAGGATTCCTGCCTAAACCTTAGGATCCAAAGCACAGACAGCTCTGTGGCTGCGTTCAACCTGATAGAGAATCCATGGGGAAAACATCAGACAGGCACCAGGGATGGAAGCAAGGGCAGGAGATCCCAAGTGATATAGAACAGAGGCTACCCGGACAAAAAGTGTTCTTTAACTCACTCCAACTCTATGCACAGTGTGCATTCATTGGTTTTCTCTCTTTACCCCTCTTTATTTGCAGCTCCCTTTAAACTCCACACCCTGCATCCTTTAGCCACTGGTCAGGACAAGGAGGAACATGTGGCACGATGGAGACTGGGTCCTCCATTGAGCCTCCTCTCAATTCTTCCACCCAAATCTTTCTGTTTGACACCTTCAGTGTTAACATTTCAAGATGCTCTGCTAAGGGGAATGGGGATAAAACACACAGGAGTTGGTTAAAAGCTGCTCACACAAAGCTCACTGCCAAAAAGCAAGATCCAACTTCAAACCCTCTCTGCATCATTAATGATCTCACTACAGAACATCACACTCAGCACCCATTACCAAAACCAAGCCCAGCATTGCCACAGGCAAACCCAGTTTAACTGAGCCATTCCAGGACTTCAGAACAGTATTGATAATGTAACTCTGTCAGACTCAGGGTTTCCCTTCCCTCCTGTGCAGCAGATCCTGCAGAGCTGGATGCCAACTCGTTTAACCTGCCTCTTTTAATCAAGCGCTTCCCACTCCAATGGAAGCTGCCATTGAAAATGTGGCTGCAAACAAAGGTTCAGCAAAAAGGAAAAAGTAATAAGAAAATCGAACTCCTTTCCTCTGAACTGCCACACTTAACCTGTAGTACGTACTCAGACTCTATCTTAAGTATGCACACAGTAAATACCTAGTACAGAGGCACAGAAATGCCCCAAAACACATCCTGCCTGGGTCCTGCATGGTGCTGTACAGAGAATCCCAGACTGGCCTTGAACACTGCCAGGGATGGGGCAGCCACAGCTTCTCTGGGCACCCTGTGCCAGCGCCTCAGCACCCTCACAGGGAAGAGCTTCAGTTGCTGCTTTGAGCAGTGTGGTCCAGTGGAAGTTGTAGTCTGTGGTTCTGTGATTTAACAGAACATCATCTATTGCCTGGCTGCATTTTGCCTTGCAAAGGGACCTCAGCCCAGAGCCTTCACAGAAAGAGAAGAGGCACGTACCCCTGTATCATCACTCCTTGCTTTACAGGTGGAAACCATGGGCAGAGAAACAGCAGTTACCACAGAGCCATGGTGGAGCAAGGAAACCAGGGAGCCCCAGCTCCTGATCCCTGTGTCACAGCCACCCAATCCCACTGCTGACCGGTTCAGTCCTGGCTTCGAAGCCCATGGACTGTTCACTTCCCAGGAATCACTCATCCTGAAGTTAGTTATTGCATGTGGAGCCCTTCCACCAGCCACCTCGTGCATGGGAAGAGCACTCAGTGCTGGGGCACCAGGCATCAAGCATCCAGACCTTTCCCCACCCAGAAAAGTACTCAGGGATACTGAGCCAGCTTCTCCCACCAAAACCATCCTAATGAGCTGGTGTGAATGATCCCAGATGCTGCTCTGCACCAAATCATCTTCCTCTCCTGGCTTTTATCCCCAGCAATGATATTCCCAGTTTGGACTGGCTGCAGCAATAAGCATCAGCTATATCCTCCTCCACAGCTGCCCATGGTACAAAGCAGGGATTATCCCTGCATCCACCACGGATGGGTTTGAGACTGAAGTGCTTTAAGATATCTCTTCAATATGTTACCTACCTGCTTCTCTTATTCCTCCAGATCCCAATGGAAATATTTTATCTATTGAAGTGTAGCAACTTGGTGTACATCCGTGTTCTGCAAGTGGGGAAGCATCTCTGCACAATGCTCGTGGTGAGGATACTCAGATTTAATGACTAAAAGTTAAATAACTTTCTTTAGTTTTTTTCCTTTAAGAAACTAGAAACTGTGATTTGAATGATTTTCAAAGACCACAAATCATTAAGAAAACTGATAAATTTAGCCTTCTTTTACACTCTGCTGCAAGTAACAAAAATCAATGAGTTTCCTTGGGCTAAATCTATCTGACCTGTGCCCAACCCCTGCACTTTGCCCACAGCATCTTTAAGAGGGGATGAACTCTGCAGAGCTGCCTTATGGAGCCATTGAACACAACCAGGGACACCAGATATTGCAGCAGCACGTCCCATCCCCAGTGCCGGGTCCCCACTGGTGAACTGAGCTCTCAGGTGAACATAAATGCAAGTTATGGGATCCTTAGATCTGGACACGAGGCTTAATGGACACATCACAATTCACATCACCCTGGGAATGGGCTCACATCCCATGGGAACTTGCTTCAGCCTCACTCAACCTCTCTGCTCTTGGCAGCAGCATCTCCTGCCTGCAGGTTTTGGTGGCAGGGAGGTTACTGTGCCATTGAGTGGCAAATTCCCAGCCGCTGGGAAAAGCACCCACAGGAATTCCCCAGGGTGGTGCTGTGAGAGTTACCTGAGCTCCAGTGGTGAGATTTTCCTACATAGCATTTTTCCCTTAGAAAAAGAAGTAGCTTTTCCATTGGGAAAACAGAAACAGAGTACTTCTGCAGGCCAGTTCAACCCCAGGAAAACCAGTTCCAGCTTGGGTGGTCTCAAACCCCCTCTCTTCAGGGGCTGTTTTGCCCTGCTCTGATGCTCACACCCTGTCCCAGTCAAGCAAGGGGGTAAGGAGGAAAGCAGGATCCTTAATCCCGGGATCTAATGCAGCTCCACAAGATGATGCTCCACACCAAGCTCCCAGCCCAGCAGCTGCATGGAGAAGCTATTTGAGCTGCTGGTGTCGTGAGTCATAGAATCATGGACTCCCAGCCTGGTTTGGGTTGGAAGGGACCTCAAAGCTCCTCCAGCTCCAACCCCTGCCACAGGCAGGGACACCTTCCACTGGAGCAGCTGCTCCAAGCCCCTGTGTCCAACCTGGCCTTGAACACTGCCAGGGATGGGGCAGCCACAGCTTCTCTGGGCACCCTGTGCCAGCGCCTCAGCACCCTCACAGGGAAGAGCTTCTGCCTTATCTCCAACCTGAACTTCCCCTGTTTCAGTTTGAACCCATCACCCCTGGTCCTGTCACTGCAGTCCCTGATGAATAGTTCCTCTCCAGCATCCTTGTAGCCCCCTTCAGCCACTGGAAGCTGCTCTGAGCTTTCCACACAACTTCTCCAGGCTGAGCAGCCCCTGTGTTCTCAGCCTGTCCAGGAAAGAAATCCTCCTCCCCACAGCATATCCCAATGCTCATTCCTGCAGAGCTGCTGCAACCCATCCATGAAACCACTGCAGCAAACCCAATGAAACAGACTGGTGACCACAGGGCAAGTGGCTGCTGCGTCCCCCCAGCCAGCACCGAGGCCATGGGGCACCCTTGTCCCCACCAGGATGGGGATCAGCACAGTGTGACCTGAGGTGGCCTTTAACCCCGCATGAACTACACTGGCGGGAGGGACAGGGACCCAGGCAAAGTTCCATGTGGATAATTAGTGCTGCACTAATTGCCATCCCTGTGGGACAGAGCCCCACTGTTAAGGTTGAGGTGTCCTAAACAGAAGCTGGGTTTTGAGACTGCGTTGCTCTTTTGAGTTCCTGGGGCAGGAAAGATTGGGGAGGAGGATGCTGAAGGCTGAGAGAGGTTTTATTCCTAATGTATGGCCACAAGAGAGCAAAGCTGCTCGGCTCTGGCACAGCAGCTGCAGGTTGAATTAAGCCTTTGCACAATGCGGAACAGTGGGGACAAGGAGTCTGTTTGCCAGCAGCTGGAAACCAGGATGTGCTTCCCTCTGCCAGTGTCACCATGTGCCCCCAGCGAAGCAGAGCCCACAGCAGCACCAGGTCCCCCCAGGTCTCAGCTCACTGCTACACCCCACAGCACAGGAAAGAATGCTCAGCTTCTTGCTGAGCTCTCATGCCCACTGTGTCATGTGAATGAGGGGACAGACCCAGCCTTGCCAGACTGGTTTGCTTAAATATGGGGAGCAAAGCGCCAGAAAGAGTCATTTAAATGCTGCTGTGTGATGGGCTGGGGTAAAGAGCCATCTGCTCTCTTTTTTGATTAAAGGAATGATGTTTCTGTGTTCACATCTGCTCCCAAAACACTGATGGGGCTGACAGAGAGCTCCTTCCCCCACCTGCCTTGGCAAGAGCTGCAGCACCAGCATCCCTGCACTGATGCATCCTCATGCCCTGCAGAGCCAAGTCTCAACCCTGCACTCAGCTGGGAGCACAAGGACAAAGCCCTCAGCATTCGACAGTTCCCACAAGCCACCCAGTACCCATCACCTCTCCAAAGGGGTTCCTCTGCTTTCCTTCCCAAACAAGCCTCAAACTAAACCAACCCCAGAGGAGTGGATGATCCTGTGTGTCACAGTGATAGGAAAGTGAGCTCCTCAAAGGCTGAGCCATAACCATTCACAGCTACCGGTAGTGGTACCACAGCCAGCATCCCTAGCCCACAACAGGCTTAACACCAGCCCCATGATGACTGCAGGGCTTGCGAGAGCAAAGATTGATGTCATGTGTGTGTATGTATATATAGCACATCCTGAACTGACACGAAGAGCTCTGGCTTCCTCCACAGGGGTGGAATGATGCTATGTCAGCCCCCGCGGCGCAGCCAGGACCTCAACCAGGAGCAGATGGTGGCTCCTCCTGCAAGGAATTAGGAGGTTTTGGAGAGCTTGCCCCAAGGTAGGGGGTGGGAAGAGGCACCCTGAGCTGCTTCTGACACCAAACCCTGTGTCTACACCCATGGACCCCTCCACCTTACTGAAGGCAAACCTCATCCCACTTAGCTTGGGTTTAAGCAGCTTATGGGCACCAGGCTTTGCAGCAAGGCTTCTGTCAGTATTTCCATGGGGCAGGCACTGGTTTAGGTGTAACAGCACACAGCTCAGTTCAAACTGTGCATTTTAATGCAGGCGTGATGGACGTACCATGCAGCTCAGCTCC
Organism: Melopsittacus undulatus; assembly: GCF_012275295.1. Lineage (NCBI taxonomy): Eukaryota > Metazoa > Chordata > Aves > Psittaciformes > Psittaculidae > Melopsittacus > Melopsittacus undulatus. The sequence goes on from NC_047537.1 coordinate 9,041,243, forward strand.
CTCACAGCTGTATGTGATTGCAAGCCTGCAGCGTATCCACTAGATACCTCTCCAGAAAAATCTCCCCTAAGGAACACACTTATTCACCCTTGAAACCCCTTTCCCAGCACATTGGAATTTAAAAGTGATGATTTCCACCTATTACAGACAAAAACCCCGAGGTGCAGACAGCACCAGCATCCCCAGCGGGAGGCCAGGAAGGAGCACTTCAGTCCTTGCTTGCTCTGCACAGTGGCACATATGGGGACATGGGCTGCTGAGTACCACAGTCAGCCCAGGGCAGGATCCAGACGTGCTGGCACAGGGAGAGTGGACACTTAAACCATCAACAGGGAGAGAAAGATGTTAGGAAATGAGGCTCGGTACGGCCCATTGCTCATGGGAAGGGTTAAGATTTTCCAACATGGTCTAATCAGGAAGGATTTCTCATGGGGATGCTGCCAGGATTCAGGTCTGTGCTCCAGCTTACACGAATACACATGTCAAATGAGCAGAAGGACCTGGGGGTGTTGGGTGAGGAGCAGCTCCCCATGACACAGCTTCAGTGTGCGCTTGAGCCCAGAACCCCCCCCATGTGCTGGGCTGCACCCCCAGAGCGTGAGCAGCAGTTCAGGGAGGGGATCCTGCCCCTCTGCTGTGCTCTGGGGAGACCTGAGAGCAGCTCCAGTGCCTGAAGGGGCTGCAGGAAAGCTGGAGAGGGGCTTGGGACAAGGGCCTGTAGGGACAGGCCAAGGGGAATGGCTTGAACCTGCCAGAACAGGGGAGACTGAGATGAGCTCTGAGGCAGAAGCTCTTCCCTGGGAGGGTGCTGAGGTGCTGGCACAGGGTGCCCAGAGAAGCTGTGGCTGCCCCATCCCTGGCAGTGCTCAAGGCCAGATTGGACACAGGGGCTTGGAGCAGCTGCTCCAGTGGAAGGTGTCCCTGCCCATGGCAGGGGTTGGAGCTGGAGGAACTCTAAGGTCCCTTCCAACACAAACCAGGCTGGGATTCTATTACCTCCCATTTGACCATCTCCCCTTTCTTGGGGTCACAGCCCTGCAGCTACCCCACATCCATCTTCCAGCCCCCTGTGGATGGACCCAAAGCAGAGCAATCCCAGGCTGATTCTCCCCTCCACCCTCTGGTGCACAAAACCTCGGTTAAGAGGAGCACATGCAGGCCCTCTGCAATGAAAGCTGCATTGTACAGATACACTGGTGAGCTCTGTCTGGGGGTCCTGTGCTCCTGCAAGCCCCAAACCTTCAGTGCTTCATTCTCTGCCCTCATGGGGGCAAAGACCCACAGGGCAAGGCTGCACTGATGCTCTCTGTGATGCAGACAAAGGCAGTGACCCCTCTATTTATCCCAATTTATAATGCACAATTTAGGGTCGGGTGGGGAGGGGGGGGAAGACTAATACCATATGGCTGCCTAATGGAGAACTCCATAGTAATGTGCCTGCACTGCAGGATCTAATGGAGATGACAGGAAGAGTCCAAATCTGGTGTTTCTGGATTTTTTAAGCAATTTGCCTTGAAATAAGTAATTATTACCATCCTTTTGTAAGCTCTATATACACACACATGAATGTGAGCTCTATCCCATAAAACATATGCTACTGTACGCACACAAACAGCATTAGCATCACCGTTTATGTCTGGCTTTTGGCTATCTACATTGGGTTAGATGCTGAGTTTACCAAGTCCATGTGCACATCTTAATGACAAGCACACCCCAGCATGAGCCACCAGACTTGAGGAGCCATGTGGCACAGCTCCACATGTCCCAGTACCAGACCTGCAGGAGGAGCCCACTCTTAGCAAGCCTAAAGTGAGAAATGCCATGTGCAGGAGCCAAGCGTTGCATTTTCAGATGCTTCCCTTCATTAAGCAGGTTTTAATTGGGCGACTCAAAGCTTTAATTACTGGCAATTTGTTCATGCACATTCATTTGTGGGTCACATTCCCAGACTGGGGGGGTCTGGGCTGCTTTGGGGAAGTTTGTGTTGTGCAGTGCTGGGTTGTGGTTATTCACTTTACGGGGGGAATAACCAGGTCCTGGGAGCCCTGAAGCCATTGTATTCCTGCTACACCAAGGAAGTTTCCCACTTTCTGCTCCTTCTTAACCCTGGAATGGTGCTGTGAGCTCAGCAAAGCTCTGGAGACACCAACTTTGTGCACACCGGTGCTGGCACATCATGGTACACGGGAAGGGGATGCCCAGGGTCTGCCTGCTCTAGTGGAACGTGCCCCTGTCCATGGCAGCAGATTGGAATACGATGGAGCTAGATGAGCTTTAAGGTCCCTTCCAACCCAAAGCAGGCTGTGGTTCTGTGGGTCAGAAAGGGCTCATGTAAGTCCACAGCAACACAAATTCATAGAGAACTAGTGCCAGGGGCACCTTTCCCCCACCATCACAGACCCACAGCACCACAAGGGGCTCACCCAGGGATTGTTATGGCTCAAGCCATGAGAAATAGGTGCAGATTCAATAATGCAGCCTTGGGAAGAGGCCACCCCACACATTCCAGCTTACACCCAGCTTACACAGCAGCAGTGACCATGGGGAGCTCAGCTCCCACCCTTGGCCTTAGACCACCTCTAAAAATTGACCTCTCCATCATTTCCAGCTGCTGCTCTGGGTAATGTGTGGATTCTGGCTCAATCGAAGGATGTGATTCAGTGTAAACACCGTTTGCTTCAAGGGCATGGGTGTGCTCAGAGGGAGCAGAGCTCACAGAGTGCAGCACACCAGGAATCCCCATTCCCACCATGCCAATTCCCACCCATTCCTGGCACTCCAGCCCTCCTGCGGCCATCAGTGAGCAGCCTTTGGTAACAGCTACAAACCCAACAAACACGAGAGCCCAGCTCCCTTCGGATGGATTCACCTCCTGCTTTTACAACCCAAAGCCCCCTCTGGGGTTTATGAGCTTAGAAACTGAGTTCTTGCCAGCTTGAGCCATGCAAACCCCTCTTCCAACCTGACACAAGGCAGAAGATGGAGCCACCCCCATGACAGCAACATCACAGACATCATAGAATCATCCCAGCCTGGTTTGGTTGGAAGGGACCTTAAAGCTCCTCCAGCCCTAACCCCTGCCACGGGCAGGGACCCCTTCCACTGGAGCAGCTGCTCCAAGCCCCTGTGTCCAACCTGGCCTTGAACACTTAATGCCAAGTGTTTGCTGCCCCATCCCAAGCAAAGAACCAGGAGGCATCAACAACTGAATCCTGCCTGAGCTGGAGTGAGGGAAAGAAGATTTGAATCCTAACTTCCTAATGGATCCATCTAAGAAATGGATCCTTTGTTTCTTTCCAACCCTAAGGTGCCACAAACCCCCCACCCCATGCCCTGTGCAGGGCAATGTGCAACCTCAGCAAGGTCTTAGCAGCTTTAAACACCAGCTCCCAGCTCAGGTCATCCTCTGCTCCCCTCTGGCACTCACTCACCACTTCAGTTCTTCCCCACTTGACCCAGGCTCAGCAGCAAAGCCCTTCATCAGGCACAGGTCACAGGTCCAGCTTGCAGAGCCAAGCCTAGCCAGCCCTACAACCAACTGCCCCTCACTCCCCATCCCTCTCCTTGGTGATACTGATTGCAGCTGAGCTTCACAGGCTTGCTCCGAGCAGCACTGCACCATCAGTAGGGACTGGCTGAAGAAGAAGAGCTTCAACCCCCAGTAACTGTCTTGTTTTAAGCCAAAGCCTGGTAAAGCCATGTTTTTGGAGGACCATGCCCCATTCACCAGCAGGATCTACCATAAAGCCTGAAAACCTGCCTGAACTCATGGCTGTTGGCAGCCTGGGCAGCAGTGATCAAAGGGCAGTCAGGTACCAGGATGATGCTCAGTCAAATCCTCCTCAGGGCTGCTCCATGACCCAAAGGATATAAGAACATGTAACAGGCACGAAGCTTCCTCATGCTGGTAGAGCCAATGAGTTCTTCCCTTTCCTGCTGTGCCTGGCTGCAGACACCCCTCTTCCTTCTGGCCCACACAGCCCAGCACCCTCACTGGAGTTAGCATTCCCGAATTCCTCAGTTCAACCCCAATCTTATACCTTATCCCCACTTGGATTCTGTGCCAGATTCAGCCCCTGGAATGCAATTCCCAGCTCAGTTTCCCAGGCTGTGAAATGTTTCCAAGCCAAGACTCAAGTGGTGTTAAGCTCTACTGAGATAAATCAGTGCTTTCCCTCTCAGACACACATTCCCACCGACACAGCTCTGTTGAGGCTTCCAGCATGCTCAAGCACACATGGTTTGGGCAGGGGGTTGCACAGAAGCATGGGGTTCCCTCCTTGGGTGCGTTAGCACAATGGAAATGCAGTAATGAATGTTTCAGAAACAGTGCTTCTTCCAAAACAAACATCTCTTCTTATAGTCCCTTATTCACCATCCCCAGCACAGCCCATCGCTTCCCAGTAGAAAGTCTCAGTTTGTGAACCACACTTGGGCAGTAGCTTGGTTGGGGTTTCATGAGCAAACCAGTCCTGAGCCCTGTTTTACCGTGTTACTGTGTCCATCCCAGGAGGGAGCTGCCCAGAGGCTTGCGCACCAGGCAGGATGGGACTTGGCAATCCCATGAATCTCAAGATAAGTTCCAGAGCAAATCTGAGGACATTCACCCAGTGACCAGCAGCAGAGGGGCACAGGGAGGTGCTGCAGTGCCCCAGCATAAGGACAACTCCAGCCGTGGTGCACCCAAGCCCATGATCACAGAACCACAGCATCAACCAGGCTGGAAAAGCCCTTTAAGCTCATCCAGTCCAACCATTCCCAGCACTGCCAAGGCCACCCCTAACCCATGGCACTGAGGCCTCGTCTCCACGCTGTGTGAACACTTGCAGGGCCGGTGCCTGCAGCCCTGCCCTGGGCAGCCTGTTCCAATGCCTGAGCACCCTCTGGGGCAGGAATTGTTCCTCAGCTCCATCTAAACCTGCCCTGGTGCAGCTTGAGGCCGTTTCCTCTTGTCCCATCCCTTATTTAGAAGAGCCCAGCCACCTCCTGCCTCCATAACGTTATATTACCCATCAGAGAACCCAAACACAAGTCCCAGCAAGTCCTGCTGCTCTTCTCCCGCATGGAGAGACCCCCCCAGAGGAGCTCTTCCATCCCTGCCGGACCCCCTCTCCTCTCGCAGGGTCCGGGCAGCCCTCGGCAGAGATGCCCCTCACCGGTGGGGGGGATGCAGCTTTTCCTCCCTCCCAGCACACACGTGGCCGCTCTCCGAACGGCGGCACCGCCGTTCCCAGCACCCCGACCCCTGCTCTCCCACGGGTCCCCCCCCCCGGTGCCGTCCGTACCTGCGTGCAGCGCAGAGCCCGGCTCGGGGGGCTCCAGCCCCGCGGGGCACAGCGGGAGGGCGCAGAGCAGCGCCAGCGCCAGCGCCCCGCAGCGCATCCTGCGCCCGGCGCCGGCCCCACCGCATCCCGGCCCGGCCCCGCCGCCGCGCCCGCCCCGCTCCGCCCCGGCCCGCCCGCGCCGCGGGGACCCCGGCATCCTGCTGCGGATGGGGAGCACCCCTGGCCCCTTCCCCAGGCTCCTGCGGGACCAGCGCTGCGGGGGTCAATGTGCGCTCCCATCGCCCCGATCAGGCGCGGTGCGGGGCTTGGAGTGCGGCTTCTCCTATGTTCCCTTCGTATTCCCCTCCCCAGCGGAGCTGTACGGGTTAATACAGACACACACCGCTTGTATCCGGTGCTGCGGCAGTTAATACTACCACCTCCCCCACCACCCCCCAGCCATGTGCTGGTTTGGCCTCCATAGGAGGACCCCCCCAAATAAAAGTTGGTGTGTTTTTTCGGGGTGTTTTGCCCCCGAAGCTGTGTCCCAGGGATGTGGTACAGGGGAGGTGAGAGCAGGGGCTGCCTGATGCTGCTCTCACTGCGTGATGGGATAACGGCAGCCTCACACATTTTGGGTGGCGTGCGGAACCCCAGTTTGCTGTTAGAGCTGTATTGGCCCTCTGGGTTTAACCCCCACTCCCCTTGCCCTGAGCCAGGGCCAGTTCACTCCCTTCTTGGCATTACATGGGTTACATCACACCTCAGCCAGGTCCTGCCCAGCTCTCCCACCACTGCAGCCTCCTCTGGAGCCTCCAGCATCCCAGACAGGAGCCCCAGCAATGAGTTTCCCCACTCACCATCCCAGACAGCCCCACACCAGTGCTGCCCCATCGCAGACCCTGTTCTCCGGTACCCTCTCGGCTCTCTGGTGTCACCAGCAGCACAGACCCTGTCACCGTGGCCACAAGGAGCAGGCAGGCTCACTCCCTGTCTGTGTTGGTATTTCCTTTGCAGCGATCACCCTAAGACCCCCATAAGTATGGGCAGCTTCAGCGAGGGGCAGCCAGACCTGCCTGTGGGTGAATATCCCCTGGCTGTCCCTTTGCTCAGCCACCACCACACCACACAGTGGGGAACGAGGCTTCTGAAGGTCCTGCCTTGAATTCCTTGATTTTGGGGAGCTGTGAGCCCAGCGGGGTGCAAAACGTGCGAATCAGCCCTCTCTGCCCTTCGTTCCCCTGCCATGCACTGACTCCTTGCCAAGGAAATGAAGGTCAGAGACACTGAAGGACTCATTTGCTTTGTCTTGAGGCCTTTATTTGTCGACAACATGTGACAGGGGTTTGGCTTTTCCTTTCTCAGGTGTTGCTGAATCCCATTGACTTCCACAGCGGTGACCTCTTGTCCCAGCATCACGTCTCCTGTCGCGTCTCTGGGCTCTGTCCTGCTGCAGGATGCTCAGTTGCTGTCCTTTCACAGACCACAAGCTGCAGGAGGAGGCTTTTTAGGTGGGTCACCTGCAGAATGAAGTCTTTTAAACACTCTTCACTCCATGAGGAAGACAAACCCACCTTGGCAAAGGCATTCATTTATTGTGCCACAGTCCCGTTGGCTCAGCTCGGCAGCATCTTTCTGAACACGCTGAATCCAGGAACACCACCACATCCACTCCCCTCCTCAGCCTCTTCCTACACCCCTGTGGGTATTCCAGACTCCGGTACAGGAGCTGCTGGACAAGGACAGCGCCTCCTCCTCTTCCTCTGCTTGTGCCATGCGGGCCTGAGGAAAGGCTGCCAGAGACAGAGAAATAATAAAACCAGACACAGACAAAGCCAGAGCTGGGATATTCTGTTTCAGAGCAATGACACAAAGTGGAGATGGGGATAAAATTAATAAATTATGGTTACTGATACTGCTTGCTTTGAACTGACACAGCTCTGCTCCATCAGCACATCCCAGGCTTCCTCCGCGGGTGAAGGGCTCTATTCCCGTGTTCCCATCGGCTCCCTTAGGAGCTGCTTTGCTCAGCCCTCCCTTCCCAAACAGCCTCAGCGGCTCCTTTGTGCCGTTACTCACCTCAGACTTCACCCCACAAGTACTTGCTTGGCCTCATCAGAGCCACCCCTCTGCACCATTGCTCCTCACAGCTACCCCCCCCATCAGCCCCCTCCTCTCATCAGCTCTGTTCCTGCACCTTGCCTTTGAACCCTCTCCAATGAGCCAAGGTGTCTGCTGTGGAAGTGCCCAGTTCCCAGAATCACCTCACTGGCACCCTGCGGCTGTAGGAAAATCACACGGCAGTGATTGAAAACAGGCAGAATGACCTCCAGGAGCTCAGGACACCTTGTCCTTGCTTCTGCACTCACTTGCTGGGTGACCTGGGCAATGCAGTCCCCTGAGGGGGCTCCTTTGCTTTTTAAATCATATGAAGGTGCAAAACTTGCCTCTTCTGCAGCATACACTGTGGGACAGAGCTGAGGCTCATGATTATGGCCAAGTACTTCCTGATATGTTGCTTTCTGCAGCCCAGCAAATACCAGGAGATCGACTCAGGGCTGACCAGGGATGAATTCATCACCTTGGAGGATTCTACAGGCACTGCCTGCAAATGTGCCTGGAATAGGGAATCAGGCAGATGACGCTGGGTTTTCATGCTCCAGGCAGTACAAAAGGTACCTGAGCACCTTGAGCTCCAGTGCGTTCAGTGTCTCACCCTGAGTTTTCTGCATCGTAAGACAAATATTGCAGGGAATGACCCTGCAAGGGGAGATGAATCAGCCTTTTCCCATTGTTTTGTTTCCCTATGAAGTCTGAAAAGCCTGAAAATGCTACCCCCTAATGGTAAAACAAGGCGTGGGGGTGCTGTCCTTGGGAACACCGATCCAGATTTTATCCATAGGGCTGGGAGTGGAGGGAAGGGAGGCAAGGTGTGCCCCTGAGGGAAAGAGACAGCTGCTCACAGCAGCTTTGCATGAAGAGCTTTGCACTGGTCATGAGAACCAGTTATATAGTAAAATGAAGCCACTTTGTGGAGTTCAACTGGACTTAAACTGGAGTGAAGCACAACCGGGTGGTTCAGCCCCGATGTCTTCGATGTGGGAGATGCTTTGAGTCTGGATCCCGCCTGCTCCTTCACCCCAGGATCTCTTCCAGGCTTTCCCTGGAGAAGCCGATGGGCACATTGATGCCTTGTTCATGTGGGCCAATAGAATAAAACTGAAATAAGGAGAAAGCAAGTAAAAACAAAGACAAAAGCTGCCAAAAGGCTCTTAGGATTTGAAAACACTTCAGGGTTGTAAACTGGGTTTGGAGGTCCTCTATGATACATGTCTGGAGGGGAGAGATTGCTCATCTCATCCTCCAGGCAGATTCCAGCTCCCCAGTGGTTGAGTGGATGCCGTGGGGGTCTCTGCTGAAGTCAGGACACACACTGATTCTCAAATCTTGTGCTGCTTTGCAAACCTGCCCTTCTCCACTGCTCAGACACATTCAGATATCTCCAGTTCTCATGTTTGGGATACCTCAAAACTGGAATAAAAGCCCTATTCTCCCCACTGCTCCACTGGTATCCGACCCCAGAAACCCAAACCCTGCACTACAGACCAGACTGCAAGGGAAGCTCTGCTCCAAACTTGTTTGATCTCAAGCAAAACCGTTTTCTTCCTATGTTACTTCCTGATGATCAGGAAATGAAAGACCTGAAGCTCAGGTGGGACCTCGGGTAGTCTCATTATAGAAAAGATGCATCAAGAGAGAAGAAGAAGAGCTGAATGCTACAGTAGACCTCATGCTTTGAAGAGTGCTGAAAAACGCAGCAGTGGGATGGTCCTCCCTTCAACAGGGCTCTACAGCTGCCATTCATTTTGCTCAATATCTTTCTGAGAGTCTTTGGCATTCAAAGACATTGAAGTCTGCACCAGCAGACTCTGATGAAGAAGGTGCACACAGTGGATTTTTCTCCTCCTTGCAAGGAATGAGTGTGATTCTCCAGTTATCCAAATTAAAAGTTCCTTTGTCTTGTACCAACAGCCTTTCTTAGAGCCCCAGCCTGGTTTGTGTTGGAAGGGACCTTAAAACTCCTCCAGTTCCAACCCCTGCCATGGGCAGGGACACCTTCCACTGGAGCAGGTTGTTCAAAGTCCCATCCAAGCAGAGCTGTTCAACCTTAAGCTTTGGGACTAGAAACTTCAAGATACAGTCAAATAGTAGCAGTATTCTTTTTCCTACAAGTGCTACACCCCGGACACATGGCACCTCCTGACACCAACCCAACCCCATGTGCTGCTCATTGCCATGCCCAAGCCTACCTGAAGTAGCACCCAGAATGCTTGTTGCGAGTAGGTTTAAGGTATAATAAGGATTAATGCTAAAGGGAGCTACATGCCCAATAGTTTTGTGCATCAACAACAACCACCTGGAAGGAAAGAACCACTGCCAGACTGTTATCCTCAACTTATGCAATTTTGCTGCCTATTGAACTCCAGGAACTGTAATCATAGAATCATAGACTCAGAGAATGGTTTGTGTTGGAAGGGACCTTAAAGCTCCTCCAGCTCCAACCCCTGCCATGGGCAGGGACCCCTTCCACTGGAGCAGCTGCTCCAAGCCCCTGTGTCCAACCTGGCCTTGAACACTGCCAGGGATGGGGCAGCCACAGCTTCTCTGGGCACCCTGTGCCAGCGCCTCAGCACCCTCACAGGGAAGAGCCTCTTCCTTATCTCTAACCTGAACTTCCCCTGTTTCAGTCTGAACCCATCACCCCTGGTCCTATCACTACAGTCCCTGATGAAGGTCCCTCTCCAGCATCCTTGTAGCCCTCTTTAGATACTGGAAGCTACTGTGGTAACACAGCTATACTAATACATAAACTCCATGCTGGCACCACACTGCAAAAGCAAACCTGCAAATACCTCCCTGCTCAGACCCAGCATCTGTGAAGCCCCTATGGAAGCACACACAAGAGGTGGCCAATTTCTTCCAGCATCCCAATTTGGCCTCAGCTAGAGCCGGCGATCTCAGCGGCTCTCCCTCAATGTGGTGGCCAGGCCAAGCTGCCTCCCATGGCACCGGCCGGGCTCGGGATGGGGTGTCCCTGTCACCATGCACACTGCACACACCGTCTTGGAATTGGTCAGGTTTGGTTTTTTTGCTAAGTTTTTATTTTAATTCAAGGACTTTGCTTCATACAAAATGTAATTGTAGAAACAACTGCAGAATTCAAAGTTTGGCTGATAAATGTTACTCAGGCAGCAAACTAGGCAATCACAGAACCTTATGTTTTCTTCGTTTTGTTTTTCCCCCTTTTTTTTGGGTAAAGTTCCACTTGTGTTGCATGGTTGGAACTTTCATCGTTTTTAACACTGTTTTTTTAAATATAAAGTTTTGCAACAAACCCCCAATTTATATCAAATATAATTAAAAATTAACAACTGATGAATACATTGTATCAAAAAAGTACGAAGATAAACATTTTCCATGCACATACTTTTTTATAGATATGTATATATGTATATATTTTACATGCAAACATTACTTAGTCAAAGTACAGCCACTACGAGACTGGTTTCTGGATGCAGAAAACTGATTGGTGCAATTCAAGTTTGGCAACTCACTATGAGGATTCTTGGAAATATCATGTATGCATTGAAGAGACAGCAGAGAGGCTGTAAAAAAAGGGGGGAAAAGGGTTATGAACAACTGTGGTCAGGCTTGTCTGTCACTGGCATCGACCCCTACGAGGCAGGTGGAGGATTGGACAACTTGAGGTTCTTCTTCATGTTCTACCTAAGAATTGGAGTGACCCAAGGCCATGGGTTTTGGCTGTGCGCTTCCAGATGGTGTGTTAGTGTGGGACTGGGGGTTTGAGTGTCTACAGTGGTAGAGGAAGGGGAAAGACAAAGTTATTCCATGTGGAAAGACACCTCTTTTGCTTTCCAGTTTGGGTACAATGTTTGCATGCACTGGTTTCCCTCTCCTTTACTTCCTGGAGTAAAATAGGAACATTTTCATTAAAATCCCAAATAAAGTGTTTGTGCCTTCATATAAGGAAAATGTATAAAACATTTGGTCACAATCATGCTGAAGCCTGAAACAGGAAAATCCAGCAGATAAAGCTACAGAATGAATGAAGGTCTTTCGGGCTGTTGGTGGTTTGGATGTGTTTCTGAACGTGTCATCTTGTTGCATAGCCCTCCGTTTGCAAATCACAGCTGTTACCCACGGCAGCCCTCTGGCTACTGCACTTCCTTTATTCAAAGTGCACACAAATACAGAGACAGAGATATAGACAGGAGTTATCCTTTAGCAGAATCCAGGGATGAGATTAGCCAGAGATTATTATTTAGTAACAGAACAAAACAAAACAGAAAACCACAGAAGGAAACGAAAACAGGTTGAATTTCCTCAACAGAAGAGCTACAGATGTGAAGAACCACCCTACAGCTGACTGCTCCCTGCCTGAGGCTGAAACACTTGCTGAGAGCATGAGAGCATTGTGGTAGCATCTCATACCCTGCAAACACCCCAGATACAAAAGGAATCCCCAGGGTCTAAGAGGGTCAACACCCATCCTAAGAAGTTTCACAGTTTTGGGGCTTGATAGATCCTCTGAAAAAAATCATCTGTCCAACCCTCTCCTCTTCCCTATCATTGTTTTCAGTGGTGTGCTCATCTGGCACTTCCCACCCATTCTCTTTCAGCCTTTTGTCAGCATACTACAGGTCCCTGTGCCCCAGTTTAGCCCTACAATGGTTCATCAGACCCACGGACACAAGGTCCTGCCCAGGCTTTTCCTTCAGTGCTCCCTCCCCAGCAGCACGTCGTATTTGCCCTTTTCCCAAGGCTCAAAGTGCAGAAATCCACACGTGCACGAAAGAAAGAAATCATCCAACACAAGAGTCATTGCGAGAACACAAAAATCTCATCCCTGAGAATCAGAGTTAGAGGTTTTGCTTTATATTATTATTATTTTAACCTTCTCTTAACAGGCAATAAACCCAAGACTCTCTCCAGCTGCCCTCAACACAAGTTATGCACCATGGAACATGGCCAGAGCTCTCGCAGCCCGACTGCGACTTGACACGCAGTGTGAAGGACGCTGCTTCTCCTGCAAGAGAAGAGCTTCTCTGCAGATGCTGTACTTTTCCACCTGCATCTCTCCCGCAGGACCTAAACACTGGTCAATGAGAAAAGGCCGGGTTTGTTTGCTGCAACCACTCCCCTCCTACCCATAAAAGTATAGATAGATATATAAAAAAGAAGAAGAAATAAAAAGGCCAACAAAACCCAAACCAACCCCAAAGCATGTTTGCCTTCCCCACTCTAAGCTTCCAACCTGGTGCTGGGATACCCAGCACCATGCCGCGGGACCCCGGGGCCCTGCCCTCCCTCCCCTCCTGCTCCTCCCCACGCTCGCCTCAAGGGCTGATGCATCGAAGCGAGAGGTTGCATCGTCGCTGTGAAAGATTCCAAAGGTTAGGCACTTAGTAGTGAACAACTGGAGCATTCGGTAGAAACGGTGGGACCTGGAATGACAATTGGACTAATTCTCTACATAAAGAGTAATTTTTTTCCTTTTTTTTCTTTTTTTTCTTTTTTTTTACTGTACAATTTACAAAAATGCACACAATGAAAAGTTAAAGTTCTATCTAATAGCTTGATATAAAACCAATAACATTTTCTTCTTCTCATCCCTAACCTTTTTCCTCCTTTTTTTTTCTTTTTTGTCTGGGTTCTGTCTTTTTTTAGTTGATTTTTTGTTGTTTTTTTTTTGCTAAATCAAGCTTATATTGTAAACAAGACAAAACAGTGAGGGCGTGTTGCGGTCAACAGGAGAGAGGGACGGAAAGAGAAGTCTCAGCAGCAAGGAAACAGTCCTTACAAAGTAGCTCTCTTGTGGCTTTATCATGTGTCAGTGTGAAGGACCCAACGTGGTGAGTGAAGTAAAAGAGATCCACACGGCAGCGGTGTCGGAGCAGAGTCCCGGCTGCCAGAACGCTCAGGCAGCTCTAGAGCGTGGCACTGGCTCCTCCGACAAGGATTGCTGTGGCTGAACATCAAGTCCCACTGGACTGTCCTTTGTTCTGGTCTGTGTTTCTCCTCTCCCAGTTTCATGGGTAGATCTCTTCCTTAGTGGTGAGCGGGATAAACCGCTGATACGAGCTTTGTTCATGTGTTGTGTCCATTTGCAACTCCCAGACTCCCACCCTCACCAGGGGCAAAAATAGAATGAGAAATCAAGTAAGAAACAGCCCAACAAAAACCAGTGCCAATCTCGGGAATGATTGACTGTCTGCTCTTCTGATGTGGAAGGTGAGGACCGTTCTTCTCTTGGCTTCTCCCTTGTGTCACAGCCTTGGCATCTGGTGCGTGTCTCTGAACTAGACAAGGCAGTAGGGAGGCGACAGGGGGAGAGAGATGCACTCCGCACGCTGCCTTCCCCTTAAGGAGGGAGCTTCTGCCTCCATGTATCTAGTGGAAAACAAAAAGAAAACAAAAAAAAAAAAAGAAAAGCTAAAGAAAACTTGAGGAGAGAGGCTGCAGGAGTGTCTCTAGACCTGGGGCAGAGCAGTTCTTGCAATGGGGGCTACCCCATGGGCCCCCTCCGGCCCCGGGCGCCGCGCACATCGGAGCGCACAGCCTTCCAGATGATAAAACTCATCGATTTTAAACACGCACACTTTGAAGGGTTTCGCCACGCCGCTAGCACCAGTCATCCTCATCGGCTTCGTGGTAGTAGCTACGTCCTCTGGTGCCAGTCCCGGGGCCCGTGTTGAGACCCAGCGTGTAATGGTAACCATTGGGCACCCTGCGGATTTGGTGAGATTGGGAAGTCAAGGAGGAGACATAAGAAGTCCTTGAGGACCGTCCCGAGTTGGTGGCCACAGCCTCCTCGAAGGTGAGCGTGTCCTCCGGCACCGCATGGTAGGGGCTGTCGGCGTCGTCGCGGTGGCCCAGGTAGGGGTCAGAGCCGATGCGGGCCACCACCGGCGGCTGCTGGTCCCCCCGCAGCAGCGCGTTGTGCTCGGACAAGCCACGGCTCAGGCGTCCCGGGGAGAAGGTGGGCAGGACAGGTTGGAAAGTGGTGAAGTGCACGGGCGAGGAGTTAGCGGTCTTGTAAGTGATGCTGGGGCGTGGGGTGAGTGGAGTCTGTGGGAGCTGCCTCCGACCCCGGCATGGGGTACTAGCACCAGATGTCGACAGCAAGGGGCTCCCATTAACTGAACCACTGCCCTACATAAAAATTGGAACAAAGCAAAGCAGAAAATAAAAAAGGGAAACACCGGACAAACACAAAGGCAGGCAGGTACAGAACAGAAGGAGAAGCAACAGAAGGGAGAGACGAGTCACAAGAGGAAAGAAAAGCAAAAGAAAAAAGAGAGAGTTTAGACAAGCACAGTCAGGGGGAGGAGGTTCTCGAGAAGTAATTCAACACGAGATGTAAAGAGCTGGAGAACTCTGAGAGAGGTAAATAGGAACAGACACGATCAGAGCATCAGTAGGACGCAAACTGGCACACGGCTCCGACAGAAGGGGACACTGTCCAGAGGGAAGGCACCCACACCACACACGGGCTCGACATGCTCCTTACCTGGACTAGGCTGAAGCAGCTCAAAACCTAGGGATTTATTGTGGTTTGCAAACAGAGTGTGGCAAAACAGCACTTTTGGATTTTGGGTGGATTTTTGCAGGATTTCCCCCATGAAGGCTGATGTTGGGGGTCATTTCTGTGCTTAAAATTGGGTTATATGGCAGGAGGATTTGGGGACAGGCTATTTTTTTGCTGTCTTGGGAATGAAATGTGTTTCGATTCAATAGGCATTTTCTGAACCAACAACAAAATGCCTTTTGCATGGGCTTTAACTAACAACTTCCTTAAACAAAAAACATAGACTTGTCATAGAGTAACAGAATGGTTTGGGTTGGAAAAGTATTTAAAGCTCATCCCGTTCTAACCCCCTGCCATGGTCAAGGGTAGCAAAATGCGTTTATCTTCTCCTCTTTAATATTACACGTTTGATTTGTGAGTGATAGAAGATTCTGGCAGCTTCCTGAGTTACTAACAGGGAAATGTGGGAGCGAACTAAGCTACATTAAGTCAAAAAATGTCATGACTGGGGAAGAACAGGCCCTTGTTTTGGCATTTCTGCTTCCATTCTCCCAGGGCAGTACACAAAAAGTCCTGTGAGCACATCTGAAAACCTTCTCAGCCTTTCATGACCTAACATTTTGAGAGCAGACCTTTCATTTGTAAAGAGCAGCTTTTCCTCCCTATAACAATATCAGGTTGTTGGTTGTTGAGCTGTCAATCAGTGCTTGTTCTGCTCTGCATGGCTTTGCCAGCATAGATTTCAGGGTGATCCCAGCACTGCTGGAGGCTTCCAAACCAGCAGCTGCATGGAGAAGCTGTTTGAGCTGCTGGTGCCATAAGTCAGAGAATCACAGGCTCCCAGCCTGGTTTGTGTTGGAAGGGACCTTAAAGCTCATCCAGCTCCAACCCCTGCCACGGGCAGGGACCCCTTCCACTGGAGCAGCTGCTCCAAGCCCCTGTGTCCAACCTGGCCTTGAACACTGCCAGGGATGGGGCAGCCACAGCTTCTCTGGGCACCCTGTGCCAGCGCCTCAGCACCCTCACAGGGAAGAGCTTCTGCCTCATATCTAACTTGAACTTCCCCTGTTTGTCATTCCATGTCTATCTGAAGAAGAGGTGATACCCACATGGTCAGAGCAGTGTGGTGCTCACCCACTGCAGCCCTGCCCTCTGCAGACATCCTGATGAAGTAATTGCTGCTCATGCTTCTGGACCAATGACTCCTGTCTTTCTCAGCCTAGAAACCACGTATTTGCCTTTTTATTCTTTCGTTTTCACCTTCTCCCTTCTCTGGCTTCCCCACATTTCAGCCTTACTCTGCTACAGACAAGTATTCCCATCACAGGCACCTGCCACTTGACCAAGCTGCCTCCCACCACCTGCATCCCATGGTGATTGAGATGATGGTGACCACCACCCAGTGACCTGCAACCTTCCAACACCCAGGGGAAGATGCTCAGCTTTTTCAAAAGGGCTGAAGTTGAGCACCTCAAAATTGCAATTCTTATGTGAAAAAACCCAAACAAAAACCCCAGCAGAACTAAGTTGGCTAAAAATCTGTACTTTTTTTTGCAAGGTTTCCAAGCTTCTTTTATCCAACACCACTGCAAAAAGTACAGTAAGACCTTTATTTAAAGTGTCTAAGAAGATCCTTCCTGTTAATACATTTTGAAATTCCAAGTAGCTTCATCTCATTTTTCAAAACGCTTTTCCTAGATTCGTCCTGAAATGGGATTTCTACTGAGCAATTTATCTGTATTGAAAAGGAAACCTGTATTGAAAAGTGAAATAATTCCTAGAAGATGATAACATTTCTATGTTATCAATGTTATTATATTATTCTATGTTATCAAACTCAAGCACTGTGATTTGACCCCAAAATGATGAAAAGTTCATAGCTTGGTTTTCTCGTCTCCTTCTTTTGCATTGATAAAACCTCTTAAGAGCTTCTCTTTGAACCTGCCCTGATTTTTTGGCTTGGCTCTTGCTGGAATAGAGCCACCTTCTTGGCAGAGTGAAGCTCAGGCCAGCTTCCTCCAGGGACCTGGGGACCTCCTGGGAGAAGCTGCTTCTCCCAAGGATAGGGACAGGCTAACAAAGAAAATACTCCAGGGGTTTACACGCACGTTGTTATGGAGCCAAAATGGTACTGGAAATGAACTGACAGAGCTTCTTGCAGACACTTTATGAAGACAAAAGCTCTTCAGCTCATTGGGACAGAAATGACCTGATGACTTGGCTGGTCTTTTTAATCTGTTTTTCTTTCCAGGACAAGCAGCTCCACTCAAAGCAGGTAACATGTGAGTGGATAAAACGCATGAACCCCAAACCAACAGGCTTTCTCCCCTCTGCCTTATAAACCCACATGTGGGACAATGCAGACTTCACTGGAACAGGTTTATGAAAGGCTGCTGATGCTCTAATGCTGAATGTCTATGAACTACGGAAAGGCTTCAGTTTTTTAGTGAAGACATATGTGCATATGTAATATTCAAAGTCCTGAGCATGCAAGAACGGAGAGGTGTCATACTGAAAATCAGTGGCACTTTCCTGTCTCTCAAAGCAGGGGGAAATGAAGAAATGGAAATAAAAACTCATCTGAAAAAAAAAATCAGATGAAGGCCAGCTGGGGGTGCAGCAACCAGAAATGGAAAAGACCAACCCTGGGTGCATCAGAACCAGCCCTGGGTAAAGGTTCAACATGAAGTTCTTAGATGCCTTTTCCAACTTAGTTGATTCTATGATTCTGTCAGACCTTACCCTGATGTCCTATCTCCTCCTGGGAGAGAATGATTTTGTAAAGCATGTCCCATTCCCTGTGTCTCCATAGCTGCATAGCAGCAGCCCCCAGGCACTCACTACACCACAGAGCACCTGATGCTGCTAAAGATCTTGCAGGGAGAGAGAAAGGCATGGTACAGGGTGAGGAGACAAAAAGCTGCTTCATTTTGCAGCTAATGGGACACTATGAAGCCTTGTCATTTAAACCATAGAATGGTTTGGGTTAGAAAGGAGCTTAAAGCTCCAACCCCTGCCACGGGCAGGGACCCCTTCCACTGGAGCAACTTGCTCCAAGCCCCTGTGTCCAACCTGGCTTTGAGCACTGCCAGGGATGGAGCAGCCACAGCTTCTCTGGGCAAAGCCTTCCCCTGGGCTCAAGCTGATGAACACAGGATTTCCTCCCACTCCCCAGGTGCTGATGTTGCTCCAGGGCTGATGGCATCACCCACCTCCTCCTCAGACACTCAGCCTGTCACACACCAACTGCTAATTTGGGGAGATTTTGGAGAGTGGCCAAAGCCTCCCTCCCTGCACAGGTGCTGTCTGCAACCCTGAGATGTTTGTGGGGAGCACCCTTCCAGCCAGGTCCTGCCGTCACCTACATTCCTCTTCTCCCTTACTGGCATTTCTCTTCCCAGATGGATGTTAAATAGGTTAAAAGGGACTTTCCCCTCAATTTTCAGGAAATGAACCTGTTCCACAATACAGCTCTGAAGCCCACGCAACAGCAATTGGAAAATGCTGCTAATACAAGCAAACCCTGCTGAAATCGCAGCTCTTGCTGCCTGCAGTCCCTATACTGCAGTACATTGGCTTGGCCAAGGATCTCGTTGGCAGACATCAAATGTTTGTGCAAGGGCAGCAGTAGGTGCTGAATTAACGCTGGCAGAGGAACATTCAGCTCAGTTGCCCATGTCCCATAGCACACTACTTGTCTCAGATGCACTTGCTCGACCAGCATCAAGAACTGCCAGTTCTCAGGTCTCCCAGGCTTTGCTGAAACCATGAGCAAGGGTGTCCTTGGCAGTGAGATCTCTGCACAATGCCTTGAGTCACTCACTCTGTGGATGGCTTCTGAAGAGCCATCAAGTGACATTTCCATGCCTGTTTTGGATGTGAAGGATCAAGCAAGACCTCAATGGCTTCATCTGCTGCTTCCTGACCTTCCTTCCCCATTCTGCCTCCTATGTTTCAAGCAAAACATGGAAATGCACATACATCCCTGGAAGACCTTAGAGCTCTTTTCCCACCTCGCATCTCCTCACCTGTCTGTGTGGACCTTGCTCTGGCCCTCCGTTGGGTGAGGTGGGCCTGCTCTGATCAGCAGACTTGGGCTGAGAACGGTCCCGGCTGCCGTAGCGGTCGCAGGAGTAGAAGCGCTGCTTTTCAGAGGAGGATGAAGAGTGCTGCTTCCTCTCTTGGGACCGGCCGCGTTCCTGCTTCTTGTCCTTGGAAGAAGACTCCCCAGAATGGGCCACTGAAAGAACGTTTGTTGGGGGTCACCAACATGGGAGGAGCTCCAAAGTGTGGGGCAGACAGGACCCCAAATCACATTAGATGACTGCTGTGCATCCTGGAGGGAGGAGGACAAGGGACAAATCCTGGTTTGCAAAGCACTTACCAGCTTGTCCATCGGCCATCTGATGGGAGGACCTGTCCAAGGACTTCTGCTTCTTCTCTTTCCGCCTGTGGCAGCGGTGGTGGTGGTGGTGATGTACTTGCTCCGGTGGCATGCGCTCCAAGGAGTACTCGTAGAGGTGCATGGGGTGAGGACGCTGCGGGGTCAGCGTGGAGACGGAGCGCTTCATGGGGCTTGTGTCCGGGATGGGCTGCAAGGCAGACAGAAGGAGATGGAGCAGGGTGAGAGCAGGAGCTGCACTGTGCTCAGCAGCTTGTTTCCCACCATGGGGAGGGTTATACAGTAAGAGATAGGGAAAGGGAGAGGAAGAAGAAAAATGGTTAATTGTGTATAACTGGGATGGGCAGAAGGACTTGTGCTACATTTGAGGAGCAAATAGGATCTCCATTTGCTGAAAGGGGCTTTACTTTAAGCAGAGTGCCAACCCACAGGGTGCAGAGCGATATGCAGCACTTCACACCAAACACAGCATCACAGGAGGCAGCGGTGGACCAGCGGGGGCATAGGGCAGCACAGTAGCCAAGCATCTCACAAAGAGAATTCTCCAAGGCTAGTTTCACCCAAAGCTGCTTCAGGGCCTCTGGTCATCCCAAAGCAACTCCAAAGAAGAAAGCAGGAAAGCGTTGCAGGGCATTAGAGGGAGCAAGCTCAGGAATAAGTGGGCAAGATACAGGCCAAGCCACTGAGGAATTACTTCTATCTCCCTGCAATTGAGAACATCTCCCATCAAACATTTAAACCTCTCTTGTTCCACCATCACTCCTTGAGGCTCATGTGGCTGGAACATATGGGATTACATGTATGTCCTCAAAGTCTAACAGGATACCTCGAAAATAACTACTTGAGTTTGCTATTTCTGTTTTCAAATCATCTGTGGCCAAACATCTGGACCCTAAGCATAGTAACACAGCTTCCCACTGGCATTGCTGGACCCTGTCCCTGTGCCAGTGGCAGCTCCAGACTCTGCTCCCTTCCCTTTAGGTTCAAGCCTTTACAAAGATGCTCTGCAGAAACCAAGACAAGTGGGCTACAGGACAGCTGTTCTCGTAGTCTTTTCCTTCCCTACTACCTAATCACCGGCTGTGAAGCTCAGAAAAGGGGGACAATTCCTATGTGTCCTCCTCTTTCCCTCTGCTGGCCTCTGTGGTGGAGATGGGGCTTCATCCATACTCTAGAGACTTCCCTGGGTCTATCCCTGCATCAAAGCTGCGTGGCAGAGGAAGGGCCTCAGAGCACAGTGGTCCTGCCTGATGGGGAAGGAGCTCAGAACATCCTTCAGTCCCTCAGCTCTTTCTCTTGTTTGAATTCACAACCCAATATGTGCCTCCAATGACCGTTCTTGCAGAACATTTACTCTGTTCGCTGTAACCTTTCCAAAGAGCCCTGTATTATTTTTACTGTCTATGCTATTTTGTTTGCTTATCCCAAAACTCAGATCTCTGCTGTCCTGTGATATTTACACAATGCAAAGCTGGCTGTTTCACAGCTCTGTTCCTTATTTTGAGTGGAAAGAACTGTTGCAGAGGGATTTTCTTGCGTGCAAATGTACAGTCAGGCTGAAATTTTGTTTGATGCTCTGTCCCATACTACGAGTGCCCAAATATTGGTGCTTCCCACCAAAAGGTGCAGTGCTAGAGATGGAAAGCTCTTCAGGCACTTCTGGGTTAGGGGAGCGCTGTTGTGCTGCCCTTGTTTCCTCCTGTGGCCCTTGCTGTGTGGGCAAGAAGGTATACTGAAAAGCTTCATGATTGTCCTTCTTGCTTGCTGTTGGGCCTAAAGATGGAGGAAGGCAGAGGGGGTTGTAAACTGCATGGTCTGGTGGGCATAAAAGTGACAAGTGAGAACACTTCCCACCAAAAACACTTATCTGGATTTCTGAAATCCATTGGGGGTTGCAGTAGATTACCTTGGAAGGTCCCTTCCAACCCAAACTATTCTGTGATCCTATAGAGGATCTGCCAGGAAGAAGACAACAGAGATTTCCTACCAAAAAACAAATAGCCAAATTGATAAGAAATCAACATTTTTTTTGGACCTGATTCTGTACTTATTCCAGGGACAGAAGTCTCCCTTGCCACTAATGGGAAGTGGCAAAGCAATGAATACCCTTCTATAGCTCTTGACTCTTGCTACATTAACAGATCTCCCCACAGGCCGTGGGAGACTACACCATAACGCTCCAGAGAGTTACTCATTGCTTCTTCATTACCAACCCCATTGTTTTCACTTCCTAAATTCCTGTGCAACAAGGCAGAGAGAAACAAATCCATAAGCAAACCAAACAAACTCCCTTTTACAGCGTGCAACGTGCAACAGTGGATTGAGGGAATGGCAGCAAAGGGAGAAGAGAAAGCGGTTGAGTCGCTGTGAAATTGGGCTCCAAATGAGAAGGGAGGAAAAAAGTAAAGGGTTAAGGAAGGTTCTTTATTTCTTAACAGGAACCGAATAGGATACAACTTAGTGGAAACTACATACTGCTAGGTAACTCCCCGGTGACCGTGCTTTGCTCCTCTGCAAACAATTCGGACAAGATGAGAGACATTATTTGAAGCAGCCCCACAGTACAGCCAGTGTCAGACATCACGGGAGATGGGCAGCAGACACGATGACGACAAGGGAGGGGAGGTGGTTGGGAGGGGGGCAACAAAGAGGTGAGGTTGGGAGCATAGGAAGGTTTGGGGTTAAAAAGAGGAACATAAAAAGACAGAGGAGTGGCAGGCAAACGGAAAGGGAGACATCCAGAAACAGAAAGCATTACAAATAAGAGTTATAAGAAAGTCAAGATTTGGGGAGGGAGCAGAAGCAGCATGTGAGAAGGGAAGGCGAAGGGCATGGAGGGGGAAGACACACACAGAAAGTACATCAGTTATTCAGCTGAAGCTACAACCACCAAAACATTGTATTATTAAATGAGGTTAGATCTGCTCAGATATTAAAGGCCTGATTCATAAGAAGATTAGACAGCTTTCACATGGGGCAGCTGGGGAACACCTACCATGCTCCCACAGGATATGCTCACCTCTGCAAATGTCTGAGTGCAATGGAGAGCTCCCTGAGGGAAGGCTGGTGCTGCTGGCATCGCTGCTGCCAGCTGCGTTGCCTTGGAAGGGAAGATTTAACTTATGGTCTAGAATAAAGGGCAACTTTGTTCTGGGAAGGGAGGGAATACAGGCTTGCTTTGGGGTCTGTTTCTTTTATTAAACATGTTGAGTGGTGCTCCTGCTAAGGCAGAGTCCCAGCTCTCATATAAAGGCTGCAGTTTCTGAAGTCAAAGCTGCTGGCTGATGAAGTGTAGTTCATGCCAGCTTGAGCGTGTCAGCAGGAAGATGACATCCATTGGTGGGAATGCAATACACAGGCTTTTAGTTTTATCTTTCACATTCTGCTTCCCATAGACAGCAGCAGAAACAGTCCACAACCATGGTCTGCTCAGCCCTGACTGTATGAATCAGGCCC
This sequence comes from Melopsittacus undulatus, assembly GCF_012275295.1. Lineage (NCBI taxonomy): Eukaryota > Metazoa > Chordata > Aves > Psittaciformes > Psittaculidae > Melopsittacus > Melopsittacus undulatus. Next base: position 9,063,975 of record NC_047537.1, read on the forward strand.
TTTGAATGAGAGACACACAGCTATGAGTGGTGAGATGTTCTGACACACAGGAGGCAGGATGGTGGCTGACAAACATCTGGGACAACAAGATAGCAATGAACATGTAAAATGCCCAGAAATTATCTGTGGAAACCATGACATCCTATGCACTAAATAGCCTTCATGTGGTGCTGTAAAAGTCAACCCCAGTGATGAGATTTCTCTACAAGAAGTTAAACAAGGGAAATCCTCAACATTTTCCTGACCAAAGTCAGAATAGATACTGTAAGAAGATGAAAACCAGGAAGGATTCTTGGTGTCACAGTTCAGCCTTCCAGGCATGGGCTCCCTGGTATTGTTTGTACCTACTACATGAACATGCACATCTCCAGGTTGCTTTATGATTATGCCTTGACTGTCTGGATAGATGGCACACAACAGTCAATGGAAAACACAGGCTGGCAAACAGTTTTGTCCCCAGTCCATCAGAATAGACACTCTTGGGTAGGCAGTCCTCAGGAAGCTACCCAGACAGAGGGATTTCCCTGGGTCACCTTTTTCTACAACCAGGGATGGGTAAAGCTGGGGACAGTGCTGTGTCTACACCTGAATCCCTGCCATCCAAGCACGAAGGCTGGTTACCTGTCTCCAGGTTCAGCACATGTCTTTCAAAACAAGTATTGACAAGCAACTTCCAAGGGCACAGAAAGCAGAGAGAAGGTACCGAGCTCCTGCCCCATTCCTGGTCTCCCACCGCTCACCTGAGTTTCAGCTGCCAGGCGCGGCATGGAAGCTGCCCGCCCCTGGCTCTCCAGGCCTGGTTGGTGCTCTCCATTGGCAAGTGTGGGGCTGATTTCCCTCATTTCTACCACCTGATCAAAACAAGGAATGGTTTCAGTTAGCGAGAACACGAACATCAGCTTTGAAGGCATCATTTGAGCAGGCTGCTTCTAAGCTTGACTTAATTGGGAAGAGATGCTGATGTGGGAAAGAAAGTAAATTAAGAGCTATGAAGTAAATTAAGAGCTATGGAGAGCCCATGTTACTCTGTTTACAGTACCCAGGTTATCCTTATTTACAGTGCCCAGGTTATCCTTATCTGCAGTGCCCAGATTTATGCTATCTGCAGTGACAACTTCAACGAGGACAACAGTGGGACAAACTCTTCCACCAGCCATGGCAATGAGTCCCAGCAACCCCTCATCTTAGCTTGTACACTGAAGGCAATGGAATTGTGACAATGGGACAGCTAGGAAGAAATAACTTTAAGAAATCTATTACAGCAGACAATTCCATACAAAGTGTGTTCACATGTACAGCTATCAGACTGTACAGGCTACTGCTACCAGATTTGGGGTTTCTCCAGTTCGAGCAAACTTGGGGTTTTAAGAGACACAGTAATACCTGTCTCAAGGGACAGACCTTCTGTCTACTGCATTTCACCCAGTTTTTCTAGGCATTTTCTAAAATCTCTAAAGATCTTTTCTAATATCTCCCACATCTCATCCTGTCTTCGCATCTTCACCCTATTTGCTCACCCGTTCAATGGGGATTTCTTCTGAGTGGCCTCGTTCAAAAGCTGGTGTCCTGGTTTCATAAAACACATCCTGGGTGCGTTGGGTCCCCCAAGAACTGGACTCTTTGATCCCACCTTCTGGGGCTGGCCTGTCAGAAGGAAGAGAGGAAAAAAGATCAACTCTTCTGCATGGAGACTTTGCTTCCTTAATTGTGATGAGGGTAAAGCCCTCAGACACCCTTTGAGGTTTCACTTGTGAAACCAGTTGTGGGATAGGCACAGCTGCTGGTGAAGCTATAAGGTCCCTTGGGTTTTGACAGGGACACTTCCTACGCAGCCTGAAGATCCCATGAGCAACAAGGAAATCAAACCAGACACCAAATTTTTCTTCAGTTTGCTACTGAAAACAACTTCTGCAGCTTGATCTGATGAAGAAGAATGAAGAATGTTGAGTTCAGGCAAATTATGTATGCAAGGCCAGTTAGACATTGGTCAAACACATCCGCGGCCATGCTAAAGCACATTCACTGAAGGTACAGTGGTACAGGGGGCTCTGGGTTTCAGTGTAGAGTCTGATGATGGTTTCCCCATCAGGTTTAATTAGGACATTAAAACTTCAGATGTTTATCATTGAAAATCCATAGTGCCTGTGACCCAAGGGAAGCCACCTGAAAAAGAGAATGGATTAGGGATCACTGTTACTATAATTGTTTGGTGAGATTTCTGTGGAGGTATAATTTGACCAAAGATGAACCAGATTCTGTCCTGGAAAGTCTGAAGAAGTTCTTGCTGTTACCAAGTGCCATGAATTTCATGGATGACTTTGTACCCAAGAATCTTTTGATTTCCAAGACCTCACTGCAGTGGTGGTTGGTGGGTCAGGGTTTGCTTGGTTGTTTTACAATGCCCAAATCCCTGTAAACTCACATGTACAATATGGAAAGCTCTTCAACTGAGATTTGGAGGAGAGCACTGAGAAAACCCAACACTAGCACCACATGGACAGCTGCACCAGGCGTTTCAGTGGCCACCAGTGGCAAATTGTCCCAGCCATGGTGTGGAGGGGCTCCTGGTCTTGGGGTCTCCACCTCCAGAGTGACTGAACCAGCAGTGGTTGGGGTGGGTGGATACACCCAGTGTGCCCCTTCTCTGCCCTACAGCTTTGGTGGGGAGGTCTCAGGATACTCACAAGGCACCCCCATTGTTGAGTGAGGCTGAGCTCTTCTGGCGAAGGAAAGCCTTTGCGTTGCTGAATGCTGCAGGTTGGGTTTGCTCCAAAGTGGCCTTCAGGGGGTGGAAGAGTGACACCGGTCCAGGCTGTGAAGCACAAGGAGAGGTTGTCAGAAACAGAGCTGTGCATGCGAAGGATGGGCTGTGGTGCTCTTCCTAGTTAATAAAGCATCCACTTTGTCACCCTGAGAGATCAGCCCAACAGAAAGTCCACCCCAGCATTCCCACAGCTGTAAGATGCTCTGAAGAACACTTGCTGCCCACAGAACTGCACAAGGAATTGCTGTAATCCCTCTTCTCTCTAACAAAGCATCCTCCTGGTCACGAGAGAGCAGCAGGGATTTTGCAGACTGATGTGACCAAAGGGGCCGTATAATTCCTTGTGGCACTAGCTGTGCTGTAGGCTTCCATCTGTGAGACAGACAGGAAATCAGCAGGACTATCATCCTGAAATCTATAGGTATATGTCATATCAGAAACCACTGGGATTTCAATCCCAAAATGATTGTGTGGAAATATTGCCAAGAAATTGTAAGAATCCTCAAATCTCTCAGATCCAAATGAACCTGAAGAATTCCCATTTTCATAAGTAACTTAAACTTCTTATAGCCAATATAAACACAGCTATATTGGACTCTGATCCCACCCTCTGGGGCTGGCCTGTCAAAAGGAGAAGAGCAAAAATGATTATACAGGGGATTAATAGGTTTAAACTTAAATAGGGGAAGTTCAGATTAGATAAAAACCAGAAGCTAGGGTTAGGGTGCTGAGGCGCTGGCACAGGGTGCCCAGAGAAGCTGTGGCTGCCCCATTCCTGACAGTGCTCAAGGCCAGGTTGGACACAGGGGCTTGGAGCAGCTGCTCCAGTGGAAGGTGTCCATGCCCGTGGCAGGGGTTGGAACTGGATGAGCCTTAAGGTCTCTTCCAACCCAAACCAGTCTGGGATTCTATATATCCTCAGCTGTCAGTAACTCCTTGGTGTCCCAAAGAACTCTTTGGGTGTTCCCCAGCCATGTGCAGGTTGTGGTGCAGGCCACATCTGAGAATCTGACTTAGACTGCCAGATGTCACTGGGCATTTGTGGAACAGACTTTTCCAGCCATACTAGAGAAGAGAGAAGAGGCTGCCTGGGAGGGAGGACCAAGGAGGACACCTTTTGGCTGAGTACCTGACACAGGCCTCCAGGCGGCTGGTGGACTTGTTCCCTGCTGTTCTTATTCTGCTTGTAGAAGTCAAATATCATCAGTGCTGCATACACCTTCCCCACGGTCATCTCATCAGCTGTCAGAGAAGGGACAAATGCAGTGGAGACATCCAGGTGAGGAACAGGAACAGAAGAGAAGAGTAAGTCAATGAGCATGAAAAATAACAACAAATGAGCATGATAGAGAAAGAAGAGGTGACATGAGAATAATGAAGCGAAACACACAGAAACATGGGGGAGAGAAAAAAAGGCCAAGGAAAGGTTACAACAGACTTCTTCTTTGCTTGTTGCTGCCTTCCACATCTGAGGAAGATGGCCCCTATCTCCAGCTCTCTGGGGCAAAAGAGACTGTGTATTAAAAAAGAGGCAGGAAATCTGTGCCATTGTAAGCATTGCAGCCAGAAGAATCACTAAATAAGTACCAGATCCACAGCCAGCTCTTTATCCACAAAGCAGCCTTATTCCTATTTCTTTGAATTACAGTCGACTGGGGCATGATGGGCTAATATAGATTTAGAGAGTATTTCATCTTTCCAGATGTCTTTTTCCACCCTCACGGCTATGGGCTCCCAGTCCTTCCCTGCACAGCAGTGGAGCACTTACTGTAGAGCAGGGAGTTGAAGCAGCAGATATACAGGCATCAAGAGAGGAGGGGAGGAAAAGACTTAAGCAGCCACTACCCACTGATTTGCACCTCCTCAGCTGCCTTGTTCTTCTTAATGAACAATACCTTCATTGCTCTGCATTGTTTCTCATTAATCAGGAATCCAGAGCTAATCAAGATAATGGCAAAACTTCCCATTTTCTCAGCACATGTGCTCAGGACATCATCAAGTATCACAAAGGCCCTTAGCCTCAAAATACCTCACTTCTGATTCAGTAAGTTCTCAGCAAACTTCCATTTTTTTTGCCTGGTTTGCTGGAGCTCAATTGTCCTGCAAGGCACAGGCTGGAGGCAGACAGAGCTAGGAAAAAGCTCTGGAAGAGGCTACACATCAAAAAAAACCCCTAAATCAAATAATGCCAAGAAGGGGAAAATGCCCTAAGTACATCAAAATCTACTGTAGCATAATGAAATGCATGCCTAGATGTGTCCTTAGTTTCCCTGCTCCTTTTGTGACCATGGTGTGAAGGTGCAGGCTATGAACCCTGTGGGGAGGATACCAAGAAGGTGAAATGCCTTCAGTTTCTTTGATGCATCCTCCAGCTAACTGTGCACCTCGATGGGGCCAGGGACAGAGCAGACAAGGAGGGAGAAACCTGCTCTGCATGGGATGGGTTGGGTGCTTGTTGATGGACCACTTACGTTTGTGAGGAGGCACCAGCAAATCCAGAGTCTTCTGGGACAGGTTGGGCCAAACCAGCGAGATCTCCTTCCTCAACTCTGCATCACACTGGTGCTGCTTAACACCACCTGCAGAACAGGAGAGGGGGGAAAGAGGGACACAAGGAAGAGTGAAAACTCTTGTCTTGCCAGCACATTCCACTGCACACCAAGCATGGGAGAGGGCATTTCCTCCATTCCCATTTCTTGAGGATAGCAAACCAGTGCCAATGCAGCGGATGCTACAAAGGGAATCAGTGACTCCCTCTGTGACAGAAGTATGTGAAGGCAGCAGGACCATCACTGCTTCAGCCTGCTGACCCTCTGCAGTTATTTGGAGCTTAAACTTAAGCTCAGACCTACTCTACCTAAGTGTTAATATGGGGTGCTGGGTTCTGTCACCAGTCAGAACCTGGTCTGAGGTGCTGGACTATGAGCAATGCCATGGTTGATTGTGAACACTCTTCACACTGTCTCTTCCTAAAGACGTTTTGGCCATGAGACATAAGCACCCTGTTCTGTACCAGCAGCATCAACCAGCAGCCACATGGCAAGGTAAAACAGAAAGAGCAGAACACGGTGGCATTATTCAAATGGCCAAAGTGAGCTCTTAATACACAAGTGGAAAGTGATTAAAATACATGTAAGCCAAGAGGCCAGCTCCCAGATGACTGCACGGCACAGCAGGCAATTAAGTGCTTCATCTGAATGACAGAGATTAGTTTTCTAAGAGAAAGGTAATGGGAGGAGGTTCTGGGTTCCCTGCTATACAGTGGTTTGTACTCCCACACAGAAACTCATTAGGGAGGGTTTATTAAGGGCCTGTTAATCCCACTAAAGACTCAATTAATTGTAACACATGGAAACTATTCAAACAAAGCGTATAACAACAAGCCAGGTCAAACCCTCCCAACCCACAGCAGATAGAAACCTGAGAAAGAATCCAGTGCTATCAGCTGAGCTCTCTTTGGTTCCCTTCCAGTGTGCAGCCAAAGAAAGGGGGGGGGGGGAAGAATTTTTGAGTTGAAAAAGGCTGTTTCAATTACCATTGCTGACAGGTAACGAGAAGCCTAAAGAAGACACACTCACAGCATCCTTATCTAGATGATATATAACTGAAATAAGGTGCTGGCCCTTAAAATCCCAGGCAGTCTAAGTGCATCCTTAGGAATGAGCATCTAATACTTTGTGTCACTCCTAGGGGAGGCCCCTCAAAATACTGTCTTCTTCAGCAGTGCCTGCCCAAAGCATCAAAGACAAAGTTTAAGCAACAAATAAAGGAGGTAACTGATACAGAGAAGTTGAATGACTGACCTAAAACTGCTTCAGAAAAGCACAACATCCTAACCCTGCCCTGCCTTTTGCTTGTAAGAGCTTTGTTACCTCCTGTTAGTGTTCACATTAGGTATAGGAGTGCTCTGGCCAGTCGTGCCTTGCTTCTGACCCCAGCCAGCCTGATTAAACAGTGTAACGACCCAGAGAAAAGGCCAATGTATTTTATTCCATTGCAATGTTTAATTGGGAAGTCAAGTAAATGCCTGATTAAACACTTAAATAATTAAATCTTATCACAAGGCAGAATGTGCAGGGCATTTGGAGTCACTGCTTTGCTGCCAGCAGGCAGCAACTGGTGAGGAAGGGCTGGTTTTCCCTCATGCTGGAATAGCAAAGAAAAGAGGTGTGGAAAGTCTCATTTCTCTTATACAGCAGCAAGCACACGCACAGGGCTTCTCCTCTGAGAGCCCTCAATGGGGATGGCCAAAGTTCTCCATGTCTCATCCACAGGGATGCTGTAAGCAGCCAGCCCAAAGGCAGAGCAATGCTCCAGACCCCTCTGTTGCTTGTCCATGAGGTTCCCTTGTCCTCGGGTGCTGGCAGATGGCAGCCAGGCTATGGGAAGACAGGATTTCCACCCAGGGCAGACACCAAGCCAACAGGCACTTGGGGTTTGAGCCCACACGTGCTGTAGGACATCACCTCCCTCTCACCTGAGGCGAGCTTGATTTCCAGGGCAGTGCGGATCAGGGCCATCAGTGTGGATGTGAAGTGGACGGTTAAATCTTCAGGTGAGATCGGCATGTTCATCCGCACCAGGCGCTGCAGAGAGATGTGGTGGCTGTGAGCCTGGGCCAGGATTCCTCCCCCCCCCACCCCTTCCCTCCCATACTGTGGGACCATAGAAATAACCAGATTACAAACGTATGTTAACCTTTTGTGCACTGAGTTAAACGCATCTTCTCCGTACAGATGCCAGCTCTCCTCTGAGCTGTAACGGTGGCTTTAGTGGTTAAATGGTTATTTGCCAGCATTTGTACTGCAATCCTACAAATACAGTTCTTCCAGAAGAAGCCTGTTTGATCCCATCCCATTTCACAGCCTGATACCCTGCTCCTGACAGTTTCCAATTAAGTCTGCAGCCTTTAGACATGTGGCTGGTACCCATCTCCCCTACCAAAGCAGCCTGCCCAAGAGGTATAAACCATGAGGCCACCTCCACCATCCTTTCCTATGCCAGGGACCTTCACCCACAGGAACAAAGGAGACCTGGAATCTTTGAATGATAGATGATTTGTATCTGCTGCTCAAGGATGCAGCTCCATCCAGAAAGTGAGGTGAGCGGGATGTGATAAAGGCACTTTCAATGACTGACAACAAGGAGGCATGTGAGTGCTTCTACAGGAGCTGTGCAGTCTCTGGAGCAGCCCTGTGATGATGCATTCGTATACGGCCTGAAGCACACTTGAAAACAAGGCTGGTGAGCCCTGTGTTGTGGCTCAAGTACTCCAGGGCAGTTTGGGACTGGTTTTTAATAGGTAAAGGTGTGCAATATCCTTTTTATTGGAGACACTTGGATTCTGTCTCTTACTTCCTTTCACTGTGGCATCCTTTGAGCTCTGGAAGTCTCTTCCTTTCCTTCCAGTCAATGAGCTACACAGCTCCATCCAAACCTTACCCATTGGGGAACAGCCTGGATTAGCATGAGCAGGACTATAATTTCCCCCAACTATGTTCATTCAGTCTGAGCATGGAATATTTGCTCAGGATAAGTATCTTCCAAGATCTCCAGAACTGAGAGCAATTCCTTCCTCATCACCAGCCAGGACCACCTCTGACAGGGCAAATTCATCACTCTGGTAAGCAGTGAATTACCTGAGATTGCTCTGGGAAGCTGTGGCTTCCTTACACCATTGGCAGCAGAGCATGTAGACACAGATGGGGAGAAACACTCTCCAAGCCTTCCTGATAACCTTAGCAACGCATGTAAAGGATTGATTTCTTCTCCTCCAGTGACCTCATGTTTTCTCAGCCTTTCACAAGCTGCTTAGAAGCTTCCTTGGCCAGAGCCACATCAGACAAGCCCCTGTGTTTCCGCTCTCCAAGGGTATGTGCAACCTGAGGAAGTCACTGGGTGTTAATCTGCCTGAGCAGAGCCTCATAGCAGCCTGTAAACCCAACTGTTAGCTTAGCCCGGGCCCCTTGCTCGGGAGGGAATTTCATCCACATCTGAAGGCTGCTGCTTTAGGCTGTTATTTTGATCCCTATCGCTGCACAGAAACCTTCTCTTTGTTTAACAGCAGCCCAACACGCTGCTAAAGAAACTCAAGCACCTTCAGCAGCAGGCTACAGACTTATTGAGGCAGAGAGTGCACAGGCAAGGCCAGATCCACACACTATAATACTATACAGTGTCAGTGGCTGTGAATATCATTTAGAGATGCAGCTTTGCTGGTTCAACCCTCCCATCAGCTATGACTGCAGCAGCTCAGGGATGCCTTGTGCAACCCCTCTCATCCTCCTTACTGGCTGGGGAAGCTGGGTGGTAGGAGCACTGGTGCTGATGGGCAGGTTTGGGCTGGTGAAGAGAAACACAGTGTACCTGAGAGCAAAGATGTTCCTGGAGCAATAGGTGAGGTGAGAGGGTGTTTGCTCAGTGTGAGCCCCAATCCTTATGCCTGTGCTCTACCCAAAACCAAGCTAAGACTGGTGAAGGACTTGGTCTATCAAAGGGTTATAAGGGGCAGACCAAGGGCACAAGTCTGCTTCTGAAGTGAGCTGACATTCAAGGAGCCAAGGCTGCCTTAGTTATCTTATTACATACCTTCAGATCTCATTGCATGCTGCAGGGACAAGAGGCTCTTGTAACAAACTGCCTCCTAAAGCCTGAGACAAGCCATTGTAATCTCAAAGGTCCTTCTTAAAGCTTGCCCAGAGTTTATCTTCCATGTCTGACAAGCCTCAGACAGGGAAATCAAAGCCAAGACTCTCCCCCCTTTATAATTCAATAACAGTATCAAATGCTGGCAACGAAACAACAATTTTTTCTGTTCACTTGTATTAAATGAAACAGGATTTTAATGCAGACCCTGCCCTCAGCACACAAAATGTTACCAAAAAATTACATCACTGACAAGAGACCCCAGGTACCACTTACAGAGTCCCACTGAATCCTACTATAGTGGGAAAGTTAAGGGATGGAGAGAGAAAGAAGATGCATGGAGGTGAAGAACAAGCAGATGAAAAGTAATTCCCCACAGGAGAGCTCTATCCTCACAAAATCTAGAGCCAAAAAAAAACATTTTGGGACTGAAACATCCCAGATCCTCCCAACTGACTTTCCGGACTGAATTCCCAAATCACATGGATGCGGAACACGGGTAGTGTCAAAGCTATATGCAGCAACCCAGTATGCAAACTGGTCAAACAGGTCAACCCAGACACTTTTGGGTCATTGAAATTTCCAGTCATAGGCTCATAGAATGGTTTGTGTTTGAAGGGACCTTAAAGCTCATCCAGTTCCAACCCCTGCCACGGGCAGGGACACCTTCCACTAGAGCAGGTTCCTTCAAGCCCCATCCAACCTGGCCTTGAACACTGCAAGGGATGAGTCTTACCAGTTCCTCCTGCAAAAATCTGACTAAAAATGAAAATCTGATTTAGACAATTTTGCATCTTTTTAGACCCCAGAAGGAAAACACATGAGCCTGCTGATACATGCAGATGTACCATACAGATGGCAGGGGACCTGATGCTTCCCTGCACTAGTAAAAGGCTTGCATCACTTGGGGTGCCCTGGGAATTGCCAGCCACAAACAAGAGGTGTTCAGGTGAATTAATGACTGGGGAACAGGAAAAGGAAAACGTAAAAATCCCTCTCAGATGGCCAGACCTGACAGGGAAGTGCTTCTAGATCAGGTTGGGCTTGGTTTTACTGTGAAACTGGAACACCAATGTGAAGCAGCCCTGTTCATTGCAGGGTTTGGATGAGATGACCTAAGGGTAAGTTCCAACCCAAACCGTTCTCTGATCTCCCTGCACCCGATACTGCTCCTCTTCCTCCCTTCATCTCCAGTTTCCTCCAAGAGCATTGGAGGGAAGGCAGCAGGCAGCAGATGGAGTCCCCGCTCCTGTTTCCCAGCTGTGCTTGGGGAACTCTCCTCCTGCCCTTGATTTTAATGAGGTGGTTTGAGGCATTCCCCTCCCTCCTGAGCCAGCCATGGCAAGGGGAGCTTGTTCCTGCTGCTGCAGGAGGAGGGCCAGAGGCAAGAGCTGCAATATTGTCTCCAGAGTCTCCTCATTAACTCAGTGCACAAAACCAAGTAGTAACCGATTACAGATGGGTTGACGGAGGCAGTGTGATTTACTCTGATTACTTGTGTAGTCAGGAGGGGTGCAGACACCTCTCAGCTTCTTACAGTGATATAATTGCAAATATGGGCACCCCAAATGAGAAACCAAAGCTTTGTGTCAAGCAGGATTGACAGAATTTATGTCCTGTCAGTATTTGATTTCTGCAGATCTGCTGCTTAGAAACATCTTAATGTCCAAATAGGCAAGGAATGTGATAGAGAAATGGGGGGAAATTCATCCTGGTGTGAAATGCCAGGATAAAAGGTTCCCTGTGGGCTCCCAGCCTGACCCAGAAAGCGAGCACTGAGCTATCTGCACTGAGGATTGTGCACTGGCACATTTGTCTAATGTGAGCAGAAACAGGAGCATTCTGAATGTCGGGAAATGTAGCTGGCACCCCAATGGATTTGAATTATTAAGAGAACTGCAGCCTCTGGGACAAGAGCCGCTCTGGGAACAACCCCCAAATGTGAATAGATTCGGGACAATGGAGCACTGCTTGTGGGAAACGAGGCTGAGTTTGGTGAATAAATTATTTGGTATGAATAATTCACCCTGACCTAGTTGTAACTGTTCTGCTCTCCTTTAACTCTTCTGCTGGCTTCAGGGAGGCTGCTCACGGGTTTTCTTTCTCCTGAAGCCAACAGAGGAGCCAGGTCTGTGCCCCAAAATATGGGCTCTGTCTCTGGCACACAACTGGACCATGGAGTGGTCATCCTACCTTCAGTAGGTCCAGCCTTGCTCCTTGTGCAGCAAAAGCATTGTATGATGCTAACTCTGTGCAGAAGAGGTAGCAAGGTAGCAAATGGGCCTTTCAAACTCTTGTTTACCTTTCAGGGATGTAATCCAGATCCCAAAATCCATGTGGCAAGGTGAGGTACAGTCATGGATGGGGAGCTGCAAGATCACCCCCATCACATATCCAGGAGCCTTGGCCATGTCAGGAGGTGTTTAAAGGAGAGCTGGAGCCCTCCTAATCCCTGCAATAAATCACTTTTGAAACAGGGTGTGCAAAGCTGTGCTTGACAGCTCCAAAACCACCACAAAATGAAGTCAAGACCCCCCTCCAGCTGCCATCATCACCCTGCAGACTCCGTGCAGGCTTTTGCCCACAGCTACTTGGACAGAGGTGTCAATGCTGGCTGGCAATGCTGTCTTCTGTCCTCAGAGAGGGAGGTGAAAAGATGACTCTTCAGAGCAGTGGGGAAAGGCTTGGGTTATTGCATTTCCTAACACAACACTTCCTAAGAATCATGCAAGGCTCTCAGAAAACCATCCTTTAACCTCACTCATACTGATATCTGCAAGATATCTTGATGGCACAGTAGTCTCAGAGAGATTTAGCAGCATCACAGGCATTTCCTTGTCCCTTTTTTCTTTAAAGGTGCACACAAAGTGTGCATAGGATGGGCTGAGTCCAGGTAATGGCAAAGGCTGGCTGCCGCTTTGCCTTTACAGCTACTGCTGAATAGCAGATAAAGCCCAGGACCTTTCTCTATGGACAAACTGAGTCTAAGAGACCTCAATATCTCAATACATGACTGTAAATGTAGCAAACCTGCCCCCATATAATCATATAACCACAGAATGGTTTGTGTTGGAAGCGACCATAAAGTTCCTCCAGTTCCAACCCCCTTCCAACACCTTCCACTAGAGCAGGTTGCTTCAAGCCCTGTCCAACCTGGCCAACATCACCACTTTCACCTAAAACCAAAGCGATCAAACCTGAAGACACGTGAGTGAAGTCAGTGGTTTTCTTCCTCTTTTCAACACAGAAGGTAAAAGAGATTTCCAAGTTCAATTCCTTCCTCCTTTAGCCCCTCCACCCTGTGCAGGATAGAGCTCTCCTGGTACCCAAGCAGCTTGGCCAGAGAACCCAACACATGCACCTCCTGGCAAGCAGCAAGCCACACGCACAAAACTGCAGAGGCTGGTCACACTGACCAAGGAGAACAGTTGAGAAAGAGGAACCAGAAAACAACAGAAAGGAAGGACAGCAGCCAAGGAGGCCAAGAGAGGGGAAAATCCAAACGAAATCACAGTGGGCACATACTGAGAAGGCAACATAGACGAAGACACAGGGCAAAACCTTTTCAAAGAGGACTGGGAATAATAAATATGGAAAGAAAAGGGGTGGATATGTGGGGCAAAGGAACTTTTGCCAGACAGAACTGTAAAAATGTCGTTTGGCTCAGAGGGAGAGAGCAAAAATAACGCAGAGACAAAGTCTTGGCTGCTGTTGGCACTGACTGAGCTACAGTGCAGGGAGAGGGGCTCTTTGTCACCCCTCGAGCTGGCTCTGTGTGGGCTGCACTGTCCTCCCCAGGTCTCCCATCATTATGGTTCATACACAGACACCTTTTGGAGGGTTCATACGTAAATGGGTAAAAATTAATGATGTGTTAGAAAATAAAAATAGCAGGAGTCTGTTTCTAGGTACCTAAATTCTGTGGATTTGTCCTGCAAAGACAGACAAATTCAACAAGGTACCAACTAACTCAGAGGGAAAAAGACACATTCTCAGTGCCCCTGCCCAGGGACAGTCTGCAACAAGAGTTGAGCACAGTCACATAAAAGCACAGAAATGCCGTGCTATGAAAACCAGCAAAAGGCTTGTAAAAAATGTCTATTTTAATACATGATCATTTTATCCCCTTTTATTTTCTTCATTTCTAACTATACAAGATTAGGGGGAAAGAGGAGGGAGAGCTTTACACTTCTGGTACTCATGTGTGACCATGGAGCAGATCTGATTGCTGCAAACACATGCTACAGGTCGCAGCTCCATTTGAATTCCATAGGAACCCATGGGTGCTAGAAGGAGACATTGATTACTTGAAAAATCATTGGATTTCTGTGTATAATTGGTAACTCTATACAGATGTTCAGCTGTCCACTCTTCTGTCTGAAACAGCTGAGACCTGGGAGCTGGCTTTTTGATGCACCTGGGCTTCTCAAGCATAGCTACAGCATGGTGGGTATGAACTGCTTGTAATAGAGATGCTCTTTTAAAGTACCTACCAAAGTAGTCAGAAACAAATCAAAAGGAATACAGAAAAGACATCTAACTGGCTCAACTTTAAGGTTATCTTTAATTTTCCTTTTTAAATCCTAACACATTGAGGAAGGTTCTAGTAGGAAGCTGTATCTGAACCTCTTCTTGCTGCTAACTGCCCTCTACATAAAGGCAGGCCCAGGTCCAGGTTTAGCTGGAGTTTCTCACAAAATCTTGTTTTCATGTGGCCTCAGTGAGAACACAAGCACTACTGGAGGGGTTGTTGTGATCTGCATCCATTGCACCCAGCATGATGGGATGCAGTAACTGGGCTTGGTGGTGGCTGAAATGCCATCAACAGCAAAAAACTCCCATTGAGTCTGATAGATGCTCAGTTACACCAATGCTAAATGCTTGTGGCAAACCTCTCCCTCTAAAACTATGGAGCTCTGTGTTAAGAGCTTCCAAGAAATAGACCCTACAAAGGCAGATTTCCAAGTACAATGATCCACATGGCTTTAACTGGCAGGGTCGGGGTCCACTCCATGATCTTGGCTCTGTGTTTGCACTGCGTTCCTGCAGACAGCGTCTGGAAGGCAGCAGCTTGCAGCCTTTTGGTTAGAACGCATTTCTTGTGATTCAATTAAGAAGTTTTCCACAGTAAACAGTAAGTTTGAGTGATTTCTTCATCTTTCTGGCTTCAGTGGTTTCTGTTCAAATCATTTCTTTCACAAAGGGTATTTCAGGAGCCCTTCTGGTGTTGCCTCTGTTTAATGGCTTGCTAACTCCTACAGCACTGCCTACTCTGATTACTCCAATCTAATTAAGAGGGGGGAAAACCAACATACTACTGAAGGGCTACTGAGAACTGAGAGTCAGATCTTTAGAAAGACAAATGGGGATCATACTGTGGGGCAAATTGTCATTAGCACCCTCCCTCCCCAAATTAGCCTAAATGGAAGCAGAATGAGAGAGGAGAGAGAGAAACACTGATAGAGATAGTGGAGACATACTTGTAATGACAAAGTGATGTGCCATAATTTTAAAGACCAAAAAATAAAGGTTATTAAAGAACAAAAAAAAAAATAAGAAAAGCAGATCATCCAAAATCCAGTCTGCTCGGAAAGCAGAGGAAGCACCAGCAAAGTCCAGGAGAACAACACTAATGCCACAGAAACCCAGCACCCACTTCAGCCACGGCACAAAAAGCTGGTGGTTTGGCAAGAGTTTCTTGGGGTTGGTCTACCTTATAGGCAACACGAGCTGGGCATTTCTTTCCAAGGCCTAGAGGTGGGGACATGTGTCTCAGCATCTCATACATGTCTGTGTAACTGATGCGCCCGCTTGGAGTCAAAAGGAGGGAGGCAAAATCAAGAGGACACAGAAATCAAACCAGATCGGGTGGAGGGGTGGGAAAAAAGAAGGAAGGGGATGGGGAAAAAAGGCAACACAACCAAGCAAATGAAAAGGAGGAGAGAGAAGGGAAAGCAGACAAGAAAACAGAGATCTGGTTAATCAGACTTCTCAGGAAAACAAAACCAAAGAGGTGGGTAAATAGGAAGGTTTCTCTGCTTCCGTTGCTGTGTTTCAATGCCCAACGTCTCCTCCTCACTGCAGGGATGTCCCATGGCCAGAGCTGCGCCTGGGCAATTCGGTCCCTGTGGGGAATGACTGATGTCTCTGCTTGGGGTGGAGAAGGTGTAGGGAGGGCTCGGTTTAGCTGGCTCTTTGCAGGGGTGGAGGATGCTTCCCCTTCTGTATTCACCATGCCAGGGAGAGCTGGTAGGCAGAGTTATGGGACAGGGAGAGACAGAGCTTGGAGAACTCATTGAGCTTTCCTTCTGTTTGGTTTTCAGGTTAGCCTGTAGGCTATGAGAGAAGCAAAAAGCCAATCCTGGTCTGTGTGCTCAGGGGACAGACTGGCTCCAACCCAAGGGTGCAGTTCTGCACAACCTCCAGCCTGAATTTGACAAAACCAGAGCCCAACACTTGTTTTTCAGGAAAGTGGTGGAAAGGAACCTGTTTCTTCTTTATGTTTGATGGGCTCCTCTTCTAATGCTGCCCTGCATTAGAGAGAGCTGGGAATTGCAGGGATCTGGGAAAAGGCCCTTAGACCAGCCCAGTACTGATGGCATCTGCCTTCAGTTCATGTTGGTAGCAAATAATATCCTGCCTAAAGAGCAAAAGACACAGAAACTGCAAGGAATTCACCTGCTCTGCTTTTTTCTGGCTACTGAAACTGGGAGCATGACTATGACAATCCCATTTAGGTTTCTCAGGGAGCTGCCAGCTTATTACATTGTGCAAATCTGTGCTGCCTGTCATCTGAGGAGACTTAAGTATATTGTAACATGTTATGAATGTTTAATGTCTATAAAAGCAGGACAGTATTATCACTATACTAGGAAAGAAACCAAGACCGAAGCACCTATCTAAGACCCCTTATCTCAAGCAGGACAGCTACAGAAGCAAGCACCAGCACACTGCCCTGACACAGGTCTCAATCCCTATGTTAAAGCATTGATGCAGAAGGGGGTGGAAGAGAGAATTTACCAAGCCAAAAACATCTATTCCTGTCCTTGGTTACTAATGCAGTTAAAACACCACCCAGCTTTTACAGCCCAGAGCTTATTTAAGGGCTGTTGAGAGACACAAATTGCAATAAGAGTCAATGGCTTCCCCCTGACGCCTCTCTTCTGCCTCTGCTCCCTGGCAGGAGGTAGAGGGTCTCATGACTTTTCTGCAGTGCTTAATAACTCTAAATCCCCAAATCAGGTGCGGAAAATACTTGATCTGGAGTGAAAGAGAGAAGCAAGCTTCATGCTGGCTCCTTTCATTTGTCTCTCCTTTTCTTCTGCTCTCCACGTACTGACTGCAAGAAAATCCCTGCCTTTAACCAGGACCCCACTGAAGTCCAGTGCCATCCTGTGCTGGTTTTTTGTAAGATCTGTCCTTAATTCCCACCTTGGCTCCCAAGGACACTGTGCTTTTCCTGTGCCATAAGCCAGGAGGTTTCACTGGATCTTGGAGATGTAATTTTCCTTCCAAGGCCATCTCTGGCTGTTGCACTGGAAAAAGCTCATCCCCAGCTTAGGTCACCATCCCACCCTGCTGCCCCGTTAGCCAGTGCCTAGATCAAACATCTTTCCAGTTCAGGAAAGGGAGGGCTCAAATGCTGATCATCCAACTGGAATGACAACACTTTGAAGCCCAAACACGATGGACAACTCCCTGTAAAGCTTGGGGGCACATTTCTCTCTGGTGTGTATATACGGAGAGAAAGTGCTCTGGTGCTGTGCTGCTTTTCCTCAACACTTCCCACCTAGACCTGGCAGGATGGAAGCTGGGGGGTTCACTGTCTCATAAAGCTGCCTGTCTCCAGCCAGCTGGGGTGTGGGAGTAGATGGGGAAGAGATGCATGACGGAACAAGAAGGCAATCAGTCAATCATTCCTTCTTTCAGGCAAGGGGTTAGTTACGTTGCAGTTTCTTTTCTGTACCGGTTGCATTTGCACTTGGAGGGGAGGTTGTGGGGTGTAAAAAGAAAAAAAAGAGAACTGAAAATGCTGGAGGGAGTCTCTGAAGTTCCAAACCTTGTAGGCCACCCTATGAGGGCACTTCTTTCCTAAGCCCAGGGGTGGAGCAATAACACGTAACAAATTGTACATATCCTTATAATGAATCCGGCAACTGGAAAGAAAACATCAGATGTTATGACAGCAAAAACCAGTTTTTCCCCAGGCAAACAGAAGTCGGAAGAGCAAAACACACTGAAAAGCAAGGTTAGTCTGAGAGCTTGCAATGAAGGAGGCACTATAACACACACAGAGAAAGGAAGAACTTCCAACTGCTCCACAAAATCTATATCCTGGCATTTTCTTTGTTGAAAACTTCAAGTCATGTTCAAGTCTTTCCAACCACTGCATCTGGTTACCTTTATCACTAATGTGCCCAACAAAACCAGAGCCTGCAGCACACAAACAGCCTGTTTAATGGGTTATTACTGGGATTCCAATTAGCTGGCTCAGAAGAGCTTGGGAACCATCACCTTCCACTGTTACCACCTACATAACTCCAGCAGGGTTGTGCTCTGCTTTATGGGTAATAAACTGAGTCCAGAAACTGCCATCATGAGACCTGCTTTGACCATTGGCACTGGGAAAACCTTTGTTACCAGCAGGTGAAATCAGATGCCTCCAGGTAGCTTTATCTTCAGTCTCATTAATTCCCAACAATATTTAAGCTAATTTAACAGTAGGATTAGATTTCTTACTCTACTGTGAGCAACCAACTCATGTACAAAAAGAACGGCACTGAACTTCAAGATGACCTCTCCTGTAAAACGAGATGATTTGGCTTCACTATGTTTATTTTGGTACATCATAGAAAGAAGGCTGGAATATTTTGGACTGCCTCCTTCAATATTACTGCTTTTTTGGAAGTGAAAAATTAAGGTCTATTCAAAACCTTCAGAAGCCACTCAAAACTATGAATTCAGAAAGAGATCAAATGGAACTGTGCAAGTGTTGGCTGCAGGCCTAATCATGGTTATAAAAAGTACTTTGGTTTAAATGAGTCAAGAAGTTTGCTGAAATTAGAGAATGGTTTTGTAAATTCTGTGTGTAGAAAATATGTATGAGCAGTTCCTCTAAGGGAGAGTCCATGGAGGGCCTTCAAACCAGCAGAGGTATTGTATCAGATGGTTATGGCAGCAAACCATGTCAAATTATGACAAATAGGGATTCTTTTCCAGGTTGTTTAAATCCATTTGAGTTCTGTTTATTTTCATCATCATCTCTTTATCTCAGATAGCTAAGGAAAAATGTCTATACTGGCAGCTGAAATCATAGAGTGGTTTGTGTTGGAAGGGACCTTAAAGCTCCTCCAGTTCCAACCCCTGCCATGGGCAGGGACAGCTTCCACTGGAGCAGCTTGCTCCAAGCCCCATCCAACTTGGCCTTGAAATGCTAAAAGGAGATGGGCTGACATGGAAAAGAAAAAATGGATCAACATTTGCTTTCAATGAGTTCGATCAATCAGTAAACAAATGGCTGAATAAAAAACCCTCTTCTTTTAAAACCCTGTGTCTTCAAGATAGGATGTGCTCCTGGGAGCTGTACCATGAAAGATGAGCTAATAAGATCAGTCCACAGAGAGATGTTCTGAAACACCATGGCCACAGCTTCACAGAAGTTCATCCCAAATGATCAAAAGATCTCTTGTGGCCTCAAACTGTGAATAGATTTCAGATTACATTTAAATTGAGGATGTATTAGTCCCACTTATGAAAACACAAGTGAGTTCAGTGGAACTATTCACACACGGAAAATCCACAACATGTGCATGTTTTAGGATCAAGCCTCGAGCATCATGCATTGGCTGTCCTTTGATTCTCACTTCTGCCCCGGTCCATCTGTCAACATCAATAGCTTCACACCAAGCAAAATGGGAGCAAGCTTAGAGAAAAATGGGATTAGGATCTTAGTATATGACATACTCTGTATTAAATACTCTAGAAGTGAAAAGGTTTGGCCTCTGTGTGACTCACGAAACACAACCTCTGTGCTCAGAGTTAATAAGGAGAGCAAATCTTTCTGTAAGCTTAATGCTTCTGACTCTTATGGGTGGAAAGTTCCTGAACACATAAAACATTAAAAAGTCGCACTGATACTAATTTTTCCCCTTGCAGGTGTGCTATTCCTCCCACGGATGCTCACCAGAGCCAAGACTATTCATAAGGAGAGAATGGGCATTCCCAAGTTTTCAGTCTCATTGGGATTTTCTAGTGGCAAAAGATAAGACTGGATTTGAAAATGGGGGAAAAAAACGCTATTTACTGCCTGCCAACTACCCACAAAAGACTTGTCTGCGTTACAGAGCATGTGGTAATGAAAATCTGCTCAGAGATTACAAGTTGCTAGCATGTTTGCAGTATATATGCAGGCTCATGGTACAGCTGGCTTTGAGCTAGTTAAAAATCACACAAACTGCAGAGAAATGCAGTTGTTTTGGAATAGGTTTACACTTAAATTTAGCCTAAATCAATTTAACTGAGATTTTAAAGTGGTTTAATTGCATCCTAGCAGGGAGTTTGAGATGCTGATTATACAAACACTTACTGCATCTGTCTCTACTGAAGGGAAACGAAAAAGAGTAGAAAGATTGGAGAAGCTGGAGACAGCTTCATTACAAATACAAGTAGATTCATAGCAGAGGAAGTTTTGGGGAGGAAAATGGATATAGAATTAGTAGGGTTAAGTCTCCCAACAGGCAGATTCCCAAGCTGCAGAACTGCAAGGAAACTACTGTGACTGACCATCTAGAAATGCATCCAACAACCAGGACTGTTGTGCAGTAGCTTTCTCTGAGCAATGGAGAAAAGCAAAGTAAGTCTTGCTCTCAAAGTGACCACTGACCAGAACCATTCCCTTAGTTCAATAAATCCCTTTAAATGCAGTGGCTTCTAGGTCTCCCATACACTGAGATATTTAATCCCAGACAAGCTGCATTCTCTGGCAATGTCTTTGAATAAGGAAAACAAAGAAATAAAACCATAAACCCAAACAGCTCACCAACTGCTGTGAGAAAACCATTTCTTCCTTTAGCACACTAATCTATCAGGAACATTTTATCAGAGGCTCACTGAGAACTGAAATGCTTCCAAAGTCAGGCTTCCTGCCTTTTCTTCTTATTTCACATCTTATGTTCCAACTGCAAGTCCAAAAGCTGAAAATGTTATTTAGAAGAACAAAATTCCCTTGTATAATTTGCTGGCATTACAAGGAGGATTCCAAGATCCAAGCACCGTGTTTGATAAGAAATGTCTGTTTGAAAATCACATGTTTTGAGCAAAACACCCTCATGTGGAGAAACTTGTATCACTCCCTGCTGCCTCACGGGTGGGTGAACACAAATGATGAAGGCTGAGCCTGCAGCACTTGACTCGGATGCAAAGCAAGGGGGTACATCAGATCCTCTTAAGAGATGGGCAGCACCTTGAAAACTTGAATTGTCTGAAGTTTTTTGTGTGGCCTTAGGTCTCTTCACAGGATTTGTGAGAACTACTATTAAGGTGGTTCTCAACTAGGGGAGACATGCTGCACAGATGAGGTATAACAAGGCCTGCTCTCTCTAATTACCTAGAGTGCTGCCAAGGGCAAGAGTTTCAGCATATTTTTATCTCCAAACTGAGATGCAGAAACCAAAGGCAATCAAAGCTCCTTTTGGAAATGCGAAACAGCTTTTCTACTTGGCCAGTTAGCCAAAATCATTTGAATCTACCCTATTAATTTTTGGCTCGGGGGTGGAGGGTGCATTTTGCTTTCTTCATTTGTTGGTTCATGTCTATATAAAGGAAATGTCCTTGTAATGACACCAGATTTATTTGTTTCCAGTCTGCAATGAACTGAAGTTGGATCATTTGCCACCAATGTTACCCCAAGCTTTGGAGCCATCTTCCTTCTGGAGCTGTACTCACATTAAAACAGGCTGTTCGTGTGCATAGGTATGGTATTTATACACAACGGAGATGCCTTTCTCCATATATAACAGTGTACATACCAGGCAGCTGGGTCATATTCAGCCCAGACACGAACAAACTCATCCAAATGATGGGGCCCAAGGATGGAGGAATCTCTTGTCAGGTATTCAAAGTTGTCCATGATCACAGCCACAAACAGGTTTAACATCTGCAGAGAGTAAGCGATAATACTGTTAGAGAGACAAGAAAAGGGGAAAGTAAAGAAAGAAGAAGAAAGAAAGAAGAGGAGAGAAAAAGGAAAAAAAAAGATGGAAAAGTGAAGGAGGAGGAAGGGAATATAAGGGGGAAGAAAGGGGAATGGGAAAAGAGAAGAAAAGCTGGAAGAGGAGCTGGAATGATTCCCTTAGCATGATTAGAATGATATCCTTAGTGTGGTTTCTACAACAAGCAGCTGCACACTGGAGAATAAACTGTATAGACTTAGCACTGGGTACCTGGGCCGCCTGCTGCCTTCTCTTCTGCAGCAACCACTACCCCTGCAGCAAGCAGCAGGTTTGCCATGGCTTTTGGCCTCAACCCCATCACTGGAAATGCCCTACAGCATGACCCATCCCAAAGTCCACTGGCTCAGCACCTCTCCCTTGCCCCATCTTCGCTCTGCTCCAGCACAGACTAACTCATGGGCTGCAGCAGCTGCGGCACCGACTGGCTGAACTGGGTGGACTCTTCCAGCGCTCTCATATCAAGACATATCAAAGCAAGAACAGCTAGGAGAAAAGCTCTTCTTCAGCTTGGATATCCAATTTCAAACCCAGAACAACTCAAACTTTCAAAGATACTCAGAAAGACAAGGGGCAGGACACACAAAAGGTTCCTGCCCCTAATGGCCACTAACACAGAGCCTGGCAAATGCTTCTGGCATCTAAAGATTCTCCTCTTATTAAAGCCAATGGAAGAGTCACAAGGATTTCAAAGGGAAAAGATCAAGCTGCAGCCAGCAGAATGGAAAAGCAGGAGGGCAAGGGGTATGGATGCTCCTGTGTTGGATAAAGACCTCAGTGGCACCTTTCTACCTTTGTTGTGTCTATTGAAGGGAGGCTGAGCTCCTGCTATGAGCACTGTTCCCCTCCATCACACTGAGCAAGGAGAACTGTGGTGAAGCCATCTGAGAGTGCTCACTCAAGGATAAGCAGAATTAAACTGAATGCAAATATCCCTGGCTGGTCTGTCAGCCATTAAAAGGAAACCAGGCAGAGGATTTTGGGGTTTGTGCAGTTTTCAACAGTTCCTGTGGGATCTGGATGGAGAAGGGGTCTTGGTGCTTGCTGGGACACACAACCCACCAAGTACCAGCAAGCACAGTTCATAACGAATCACCCCTAAACACTAATCAGGGACTCCCCAGATCTTTAGTCCATCTATTTCTAGGACACACCCTGCAAGAAAGTGGGGAGCTGAACCCAGTTCCCTATCTATCTATGGCTACACTAGGGTCCTGAGGTGTCTTATACCACCACCTTTTTCAGGCCAAGTTGTAGAGCACAGAGCCAAGCACTCCCCAGCCCTGCTAATGCCTCAGCTGCAAACAAGGTTTCTGCCCTGCAGCACTAAACATCACTGCTGGGTTTGGGGACCAAGGCTTTGTGCCTCCCTGGCTCCAGGATTCTCTCAGGGACTCTGTGCAACACAGCCTAGACAAGTCCTAGGATCTTGTTGCAGTGCACTATACAGTACTGGACAGGGATGTCCGAACCAGCTCTCAATCACTGAATCAAAGACTGGTTTGGGTTGGAACAGACCTTAAAGATCACCCAGTTCCAATCCCCTGCCATATGCAGGGTAATAGCGATAAGCTGCTCAACAGCTGCAAGCACTACAACCACATGGGCAGGCTCACTCATGCTCTGGAGGTACCCCACACACAACAGTACCCACAGAGCATCAAGAGACAGCAAGACATCCTTTTCCATTGCTCCTAGCTCCAGCCATGGGTCAGTACAGTTTTCCGTTGTTTGCACACAGCTGTTTCTAAAATTCCCATATATTTTCAATTTTCAGTTTCTATTTTTCATCAGTGTAAATGTCAGGAGGAAAATGTTGTTGAGCTGGACATTCACAGAGAGCCAGAAACAACATTAAAAACCTGAATACATTACTCAACCCCTCCCACTCTGTGGTGTAACCAGAAAGATGTGATCTCCTGGCCAGGCTGCGGCTCTGTAATGCTTTAATCACTTGTGGGGAACCACATGTTTCACTGCAATGAAGTGCTGAATGCTCTTGAAGAATTGAGTTACAGCCCTGTCCCGTGCAGCCCAGCTGCTTGGCTTTTCCCTGCCTATTTTTGGAGCCTGCCCTCACTGAGTTTGCTCTTCATGCAAAGCTGTGTTGCACAGATGTGCTCCAGCCTCTAATTCTGCTACTACATGTGGAATGGGATGGATGATACAAGCCAGGGAGGGTGAGCCAGGAGGAGATGTTTGTTTGTCTTTTGAAGAGAAAGGTTTAGGAACAATAATGCACGTGAAAATAACAATGAGGATGTCTGGTGTTGGGGTAGGGATTTGTACAAGGAAAACAACTGGCTTTGAAACAGACTGCCAAAGGTATCGGTAAATGGGGCATTAACTTTGTATAAGGGACTCATGTTTTTTGATATATGCAGAAGAAATAAAGCATGGGATGTCAAAGGGGCAACAGCAGTAGGACAAAGGATCTTGGTATGGGGCATTGAAGCTGCTCTGTCTACACCCAGCATCAAACTGCCACGTGTGCCTCTTTTTCCTGGTTAAAGGTCTCTGATGACAGCAGGAATTAGCTGCACAAAGCACCAGAGCTCACATTTTAAAGCAAAGCCATGGAACTGAATGTAGGCTTCATACATTGCTTTTCGGTACATTTCAGAACCGACTTTCATATTCTTTCTCCTTAAAGTTTAATTGGGTCCCTGTCCCTGGTTTTCCATCCTTCTGTCCCAGTGGTGCAGAAAGTGAAGCAAGGCCCTAGAAGCAGAGAGCTTTTTATGCCTGTAAGTGATTGGAGAGACACTGGCACCTATTGGAGCTGAGACCTAGCCTGGTATTGATGACCACAGGCACAAACCAAGTATAGCAGCTCTGTCTAGTTTCACGTCTAAAGCTTTCCTATCACCATTGCAAAAGAAAATTATAATTGCATGTATGTGACAAACAGAATACAATGCATTGAGTAAGTGTGATGCTGCCTCCTGCAATCACTGATGAGCCAACATTTTCTTGGACATTCTCACCCTACTCTGGCCAGTTTGCTTACTCAAAGGAAATCAAGACAAACCAGATTAATGCTTAATGACAGATATTAGACTCCCCTGTGAGAAGGAAGATAAACCCCTTTAATAACTAAATGATCTCTTTGGGGATTAAAGGGATTTTATCACCGGGATGATAAATGGGTTTTAGTGAAGCTCTCTTGTAATGTTGTATAAATCATAATTAGGGAGAAGAAGGAAGCAAGGAAATGAAGAGGGAAGGGCTGGGAGGGGGGGTCCACACCAGTACCCCCACTATGGGAGAGACTGGATCCAACTTACCAGGAAGGAGCAGAGGAAGATGAATGACACAAAGTAGAAATAGGCAAAGTCACTGCCACATTCATTTTTGGTGAGGCCAGAGAGCGGGTCGCAGGCTCTGTTGCTCAGGCACGACAGCATGATCTCATGCCAGGCTTCCCCCGTGGCACTCCTGCAGTTGGGAATGGCAGAGGGTGAGCTTATCCAACCCCATCACGGTTACACACCTGAAGCACATCCACCTTGTGGTATTGCTGTGCTTAACTAAGTACTTTAATAAAGCAGAAGGCTGTGGCCAGGTGGAGATACTGCATCTACATCAGGAATTTGAACTACCAGCCTGCTGATATGGAAATGAAAGGAGGAAGAACATTTCCCTCTATTACCGGGGGACAGAAGAAACTCACCAGGCTAAGGCAGGCTGAGCTATACTGGTTTTATGGAGAATAAAATCAGATTGATTTAAACATGTCCAGTGCAGTGAAAATAAACAGAGCTTAGATTGTTCCCTTTTGAAGCAGCTAACTTTTCTGTCCTCGTTCTGGCTGTAAACCCAGCGGAGATGATGGGAAATGAAAACTGCTTTCCCCTTGAATTTCATATTTCCCATATCAGGCAAATACAGAAACACCAGGATGATTTGGTTGGTCATAGTGACTTGGATCTTATATTAAGCCTCTGCCTGACTTTATATGGGTTGTCAAGGTGTTGACTGTCACTTTATGGAGATACTGGTGTGCTGAAACAGATCTGTCCTAGTCAGAGATGTTCCAGGGCAACCTTTAATGCTAAGGAGGATGAAGGAGGAAAGGATGCTTTACTCCACGTACCTTTCTTAGAGGATGCTTAAGTCTCAGCAGCCAAACTGATGTATGCAAAACCAAAGACTTACTTTTTGTTCACATGCAAGTCATATGGTGTTTTATCCTCTACTTACCTGAACAGAAGCATCAGGGCTTGGAGGAAGGTGCGGAAATTATTGTGTCTATTAATGGAGGTTTCATCATCTAGAGCGATGTTCCCAAATACCTGCCACAGAAAACAGAAGTGATTCAGGCCAAACACATCCTCATATGGACACTGTCAATGAAGGTGGATCTAATGGAGCAGGAAGAAAAGGCAGGGAAATAATTTGTCCTTTTTAAAGGATCTGAAAGTTATGCTTCTGCGCTGAAGAGGGGGGTAAAATGTGTTGTAGAGATTAAATAGGGACAAAATCAAGCTTAATGTGCTTCATCTTCACACAGACCCTTTCCAACACCAGCTCCATCCCAGGTCAAGAGAACTTTCTCATTTCTTATTAGGAAGGTGCAGAGACTGAGCTGCTCCCTGCTCTCAGCTTCTTGATGTGCCTGTTCTCAGAAGGGGCATGTTCTGCCCAAGGGAGACATGGCTGCTCACCAATGCCTTGCAGTTGCTGTGCTGTGACTCCTGTAGCTGGTTTGCCTGCTCACCCTCTCCCTTTGTACACCCAGGGCTACGTTCAACACAAAACTTGGCAATAAGCATAGAAAAAGTGGCTTTTCTTTCCCCACTTCTGATGTACCTGACATCAGACAAGAGGAGTGCTTCCCTCTTCCTAAGTCAGTTGTTGATCTTCCTGTGGAGGCAATAACCCATTTGCACCCTGAACCAGAGGGACAAAACCAGGCTGATTCTGGTCAGTATGAAAGCTCAGCTTTTTACCTGCATGCCAATGATGGCATAGATGAAGAAGAGCATTGCAATGAGGAGACACACATAAGGCAAGGCCTGTGGAAAAGGAGAAGACAACATTAATGACAGCAGATACAAACATCAGCTGATATAATTTAATTCCTTGTGATTTCTGGCATTCTTCCTTCAGGTGAAGAAACTGGAAGAGAACTCTGAGGGTGCTGAGGCGCTGGCACAGGGTGCCCAGAGAAGCTGTGGCTGCCCCATCCCTGGCAGTGTTCAAGGCCAGGTTGGACACAAGGGCTTGGAGCAGCTGCTCCAGTGGAAGGGGTCCCTGCCCGTGGCAGGGGTTGGAGCTGGAGGAGCTTTAAGGTCCCTTCCAACACAAACCAGGCTGGGATTCTGTTATTCTATGAATTCTGGCAGCCTTCAAAAGACAAACCCCTGGAGACAGGTATCATCGATCACAAAACAGTCTGGGCTTACCAATGGCTCTCTGTACATCCCTGCAAGCAGACCAGCAGTAAGCAGGAAAAGCACAATAAGAAGTTCCACAGCAAGCACTGGAGCTACTGGCAAGCACTGACACTTTCTATGTAAAATTGTATGAACGTTAATTTTTAATGACCTTGTTGTAAGTTTAGCAGACAAGTTCCTGCTCTGAGACAGGCATAGATTGCAACCCCAGGAGAACAAAAAGACTGAGTTTCAGCAAGAAATCAGTGAAGGCTACAATGTAATGATGACAGTAACCAAGCTGAGAGTAACAGCTCCTTCCTACTCAGGCTAAATGAATGGGTAATTAATGCAGTGAAGGGTTTTCATTTCAGATTAAGTGATGTCCTCTCTGCACTGCATATGCCCCTTAGCCAGAGATAAAACACAAGCTGTAGAAATGGGCTGCAAATGAGCTGAGAGCTGCTCAATACCCAACTTCAGGGCATGTGGGCTCTTATTTAGATCTGGAAAACATTCCTCTAACTGTTTTGTAGAGGTGCAGATAGGCAGTTCCCTTTGCAAAGAGAAGCTCTTTGATACCCAGTGAAGGATGCTACAGACATGCCAAGCATCACCGTCTCCCCGTCTCTGCCCTGCCTCCCACCCGTATAACACCCACCTTAAATGACTGCACAAATGTCCAGAGCAAGATGCGGATAGTGTAACCCTGCCGGAGGAGCTTGATAAGCCTGGCTGCCCTGAAGAGCCGCAGGAAGCTGAGGTTGATGAAGTTGTCCTGCGGAAAGTAAAGGGTTTGTGTCCTTCAGAAATTAACGCGATTGGAAACCACAGCCCGCAAAAAAGAAATTAAAATTACCAGCTTCACGATCTAAGCAGCAAATCGGCCACCAGAAAACCTTCCAAAAGAAACATTCGTCAGTGCAGATCACTCCACATGCAGCAAGTATGAGAAAATCCCTCTCCACAAGAGCCCTCCCCTCTGCTACTGGGTCAATGATGGAAAAGGAAAAGGCCTTTTCACGCTGTCCATGGTTATTTTCTTTGGGCAAGGTAGATTTTCTCCCCATAGAGACTCGGGGGGAGGCAACGGTGCCGTGTTATCATTTCATAGAGAACGAGGTTGTTTTGAAGTCTTGGACAGTTCTCTTTCTACAATGAATTGAACTTAAGCCAAGACAGTTGCAAGGGTCTGTACATATAACCTCTACCGTAACAAAGAAAGGCATCATTCAGTGAGGATTAAAACATCCTTGAAGGAATGAGGGTGTTTTCTAACCTGAAGGTTTTAAAGGTTTATACAACATGTGACTGGACAGGCTCATCAAGGAGAAATGGCACCAGGAAGACTGTTTGGAAGATGGATCAATGGCAGCAAATCAATTGGGCAGATTGAGGGTTCAACAGCAGGAGGGGGCCTTAGGAACCTGCTGATTCTTTAGATTAATATAAAATGTGCCTTTGCAGGTGGATCAAAGAACTGCTGGGTTTGTACGATTCTCCATACCCCACACCCCATTTTTATCTTTCCTTCAGGGAAAAGAGGTTTCTTGCCCCAATGAGCTAATCTAGAGAGGGTTCTTTCCAAAACAAAACATGCAAAAGCCAGATCCCTCTTGCCCTCCTATTTTAAGGAGATTAAAAATATCCCCCCTTTCCGTACTAATTCCAATTTGCTTATTTATGAATCTCTGTTAGCAGCCACTTATTTGACTGAGTAAGCTAAAGAGAAAGCATCCCACTTTAAACTATCAAGCAGTGGAGTGGAAAATACAATCATAAGGAGCTCCTGTTGGTAAAGATGAGCAAAAATAGTCTTTCCTTTGTATTATTGCTTTACCAGGAGATACCCAGTCGTACTGAAATGACCCACATTTCTTGCTCATTTGGCTACAGAGCTCATGCTGCATTTGGGGGGGCTTGTTGGATCTATTCATTTATTTAAAGGCCAGCTCAGTTTTGGGGGCATTAGCATCGCATTCCACCAATCCCAGAGTTCAAGAAATCAGTCTCAGGCATGCACTCGGTTTCTCTCATTTTAAAAACACAAGCAGCTCAGAGGTAGGCACAGACCGTATATCAGACTCAATCCTCAAATAAAGAGAAAAGAGAAAAGCACAGGTATGTTCAATGAAAGAGCAGACAACACTGAGCTCATTCAAGTCAGCAACAGAATTCAGCTCTGGCAGGCAAAAGACAAGCGAGGATTCCCCTGGGTTGTTCAAGGTCAGCAAAATAGGCACTAGAACTTCAACACTTGTCTCTTAGTATCAGCTTCTGGTTCATTTTTCACATCCCTTCACAAAATACCACCTTAACAGGTAAGGGCCATGTAAGACTCAGGGGCAGAGTTGGACCACAGCTGGATAACCAGGTGCGATCACTAATGTGGTCCTTAGCAGCCCGTTTCCCTGTGGCACTGGCTGATAGACCTCTGCAGAGCAGAGTCAACCAGTGCAGGGCAAAGGTTTAACCCAGAGTCCATTTAATGATGGAAGGTCTTCCCACTGGATCAGACCTCATGTGTAATGTTCATGGCACTTTGGGTATCATGCCTGCAAGTCTGACAAACTACCTTCAGAGCAATGCTCAAGCCAGACCTAAAGTGCCTCCAAGGAGCATGTGCACACTCAGCATGTGCAGGATCTGTCTCTCTGTGTATGAACCTGCCTTACCTCTCTTTTCCCTTGTTTTACTGCAGCTTAACAGGAAGAACATTGTTTTGTTCAGGCTTTGCTATAATCTCCTTATCACAGCTGACATGATGCTCAACATCAGCTTTGGTCTAGGCCGACTACAAGGTCATACTTAGCCCAAGCTATCCCTGTGCTACATGAGGTATTATACAGAATATTGTCCATATATACAGTATGGAACAAGGGGCTCAGAACTCTGCACTTACATCTATAACTACTCACTCTTTGGGATTTGGAGGGACAAACAGTCCATAACAGTCCCCAAACCCTCCCTGACTCATGCAGTGACATATCTTCAAGTGCAGCCAGAGCCCCAGCTCTGCTGGGAATCACTCACAACCCAGGAAAATCCAGTCACCAACATCTGCAGACTCATCGAAGGACTGTTCTCTGCGCTGTTTGTAGGGAGGCAAAGTTACACACGCTCGTGATGGATGGAAGGGCTCCACGTGTGTAACCCTCAGCACACCAGGTAGAAAACCCATCCTTCGACACCCCAGCTTTCCAGGCAGGTATTAGAACCGCATGCACTTAAAGGGGAAACTCCACATTGCAATATTTCTTGTATATAACAGAAATTTGCATCAATTCTTCTCCCACTTAGCCACCACATTACACACAGATGACCATCCTCTGGGTTATCAAGGTGCTGCTTTCCAGGTTTTAATTTGCTTTGCTGTTGCACAGATGCTAAAGGCTGGCTGGTGCTCATGAGAAGCACCATAGCTGTGTGGTTTTATGATTCACCTGAAGACTGGCAAATCTCCTCCTGCCCTGTCACTATTTTCCTTAAAGAGGAAGCTCTAGTACCAAAGGCCCACAGTCACCCGACCAGGCTCTGGGGTGATGGGCACCCTCATACGACTGCCTTACAGCAGCTTCCCATGACCAGAGTACAACCAAAGCTCAGTTGAGAGATATCATTCCTGGAGCAAACTGCAAAGCAGGATGTAGCAGATAAAGAACTGGGCTTGACTGTTGTCCCACCATGGGCAGACAGCCGGTTTGCCCTGTTTTATGGTGTTTTCCATACTGAAAAGACATGAAGATTAGGAGATACAACCTTTGCTCAGATCTGTTCTTCAGCAGAAGAGTAGTTTCCTCCCAAATGCTAGAGCTGTGCCCACCATCCGCAGGGATGAGGAACAAGCTTCGTTCTGTGCACCAGTGACAAAGCACCAGCTCAGTAACATTTTGGATCTTGAAACCTGCAGCAGGAATATGAGGGGTTTGTGCCATGGCTGGACAAGCTCTGCGGGATGTAGAAGGAGGTTCCATTACACTGCAATGAATCTGGGAGAATTTGAGCTGCTCATTCCTGCTTCTTTCTCCAGCCCTGTTGCAGAAAACAACTGCCCCTTGGACATGAAACTTCAGTTTTCTGTCCTCAAACTGAAAGGCTCACCCAAAGTCGCAAAGAGCTGTGGGAAGAGGAATCCAACCAAGCCAAGAATGGGATCACTCAGGAAGCTTTGGCAGTTGTCTTCATCTGGTATCAATAAGAATTAACTTACTGTGCTAATGATCTACTCTAGAGGAAATGGTTGTGTTCCCTTGTCAGTACTGAAGAAGAGATCCTGAATCTTGCACAGGGTCCTGGCTTCCTCTGAAGCTTGGGGAAAGCCTTGCTGATTTTAATGGGCTGAAGATGTTTGCCACACAGGTCTGTGCCTTGGGGACACTGCAGTTATAGGCATCTCGTATCATGTCCTTTCATCCTGAGCCAGAAGTGATTTTGTGTGTGATGCCCATTTTTCTCCTCATTCCCTCCTGTCTTTAAACTTTGGTGCTTCTGCTGCAGTCACTATATGCTCCCATCATCAGCAGTGGAAGGAAGAAGGCAGCTCCAGACGACAACTTGGTGCTCCAAAGATCCATGTGGGAGTCTGAGTGGTAGAGGGAGCCTGTACTACACACATGACCAGAGAGACTGCAATCCTAACAAACCTCAGGATGAGCATTTAAACCTTTAACAGCAACAAGGCCAAAATTTGGCCAAACTGAAAGAAGCTGTTTTTTTCCAGTATTTTTTCCCTGTGTGCAGCTGATGCCAGAGCCCTCATCTATGCTGCCTGGACCAGGGGTGCAGAGGATGAAGTCCCCGAAGACATCATCTCAGCTCCCACACATCTGTAATGGTTCCAATTCCCAGATTGTGCTGGGAGGCCTTTGTCATCTTTTTCTATGCTATTTCCTAGCAGACAATTCCCTTCTGTGACCCTCCAGGAAGAACACACAGGGCATATTTGCAGTCTGCCATAAAGATTCACTCTGCTTTACTTCTTAACAGCAACTGTGCAACAGGAAGACCAGATGTTAACAGATCCAAGACCTGTTGTCAGGTGGCCAAGCAAGTGGCTTTGATAAGATTTTTGTCTCATTTGTGTTATTAACCATAGCTAATTATCTGTATTTTTTATTGTATTTTTCTTTATTCATTCCATTTTGCTTAATTTATGATTTTCAAAGGCAAAGACCAGTATCACCAAAGGCATCTTTAGAGCCAGGCACTAAATTCCCAGTGGGATCTGGTTGCCAGTGCTTTTCAGCCCTGTTCATAACAGGGCTTCTGCATTTTACTTCAGATCTTTGGTTTTGCATCCACGGACTCTGTGTCCACTGTGGTGGCAAAATGCTTCTATAGGATGGTATCACAAAGAGTTTTCCAAGTCCCTCTTTCCTATGAGTTCTCTTTTGATTTGAGAGAAGCAAGTCTGTAACCACTTCATTTTTTTTCCTTACCTTACAGTGTAAACCATGGGTTTAAAGTACCTGTAAGGCAGCTCTCTGAAAGGGGCTGCTTCCCTTTGCAGGAAGCTCAATGTTTCTCACCATAAAAGAAAACCAGTTTCTGAGAGCTGAATTTGGTTCCACCACCCACAAGAGGTTTTCCAGCCAGCCAATCTTCTCTACTCCAGGTCATCCAGCAGCATCCTTCCCTCCTATTCTCATTCAATTTTCCACCAAAATAAAGCAAGTGTCAGTCTCCCCTTTATCATTGCCAGGTGTAACAAAGAGCAGAGAACAGGCTATTGGTAACTGCATTTGCCTCACGTCACCAATTAGCCAAGGGGAAGAAGATGCAGGACAGAAGCCAGTTTTGAGGCACGCTGCAGTGAGGCTTTTTTTCACCAGTGCAATCGGAAATCTCATCAAAAACGAGTCAAATTAAAGAAAAACGAGAGAAAATAAAAGCAGAGAATTTAAAGAATTGTTTAAATTCAATGAAACCAACCGTGTCCTATATGTGATGTTGTCATGGATGGGGATTTTGCAAGGTTATTTACAAATTTATTGGGTTTTTTTGAGCAGCAGGTGCACAACATACAGACGGAGACATGGTTTTCGCATTGTATGTTGATTGGATGGCGTGATTCAGCAGGTAGATAAGGAAAATAAAGAACAAAACAGGAAACAAAAAGAGAAAATGAGTAATCAGGACAAGCAAAAAAGGAAACTCTGAAAATTTCACTGGAAAAGAAACTGTTGGGTTTTTAGGGGGTGTTATTTTGTGATAGTTACATAAATCAAAAAGTGCTTCAAACCAAAACATGTTCTGGATCCTAAAGGGTAACACAGACAGTGCAGTAGATATTTGCATTTCATTTTGTAATGCAAATTGGGAGGCAATTCACAAACACTTGTCAGGATGGTTTTTGTATTTCCAGGCATAGAAATAGATGTCAGTTTGCTATATGCCCATTCGGACACCTCCTCCTTGGTGCCCCCTATTATATCTCAGTTACTGAGAGAGTAAAAAACTGACATAAGTGTTTTTTGCCTAAGGAAATAAAAAAATATATATACATATTTCACTGCATTCACAAAGTAAATTACATATGACACGACTAGAAAATCAAAATAAAGCAGTTAATCAACATGTCTTTTCCTTTTATCTTTACTTTTCAGTGGGTTTAAGTACCGATGTAGCACAGCTGGTGGAAGCAGAGGTGAGACTGCCCAGGTTGGCAGGTTCCTTTACCTTATAGCTGAAAAATATAGTCATGGAGAAAAGGGGTGCTCCTGTAACTGTGTGTGAGCCTGATCTCAAAGTTATACCCAGACAGCATCCTCTTGCTGTAGGGAACTGCAGTTGTGAATGCCCCATCCCTGGCAGTGCTCAAGGCCAGGCTGGACACAGGGGCTTGGAGCAACCTGCTCTATTGGAAGGTGTCCCTGCCCGTGGCAGGGGGTTGGAATTAGATGATTTTAAGGTCCTTTCCAACCCAAACCAGGCTGTGACTCTGTGATTCATGGGTGGTTGTTACAGGCACAGAAGCATCAAGTTGACATTGTGGGGGTCACCTGAGTGGGTGACCCTCACTTCTCAGCCTGAGGGGATGGCAAACAATGGGGCTGAATGCTTCAGGGAAGGATTAATGGGGGCTGCCACCCAGCTATCCCCATGGTTGCTCCCCAGCCAAGGAGAGGCTGGAGCTGAGGGAGGCAAAGGGAGAAGAGGGCATCCTCTGCTGTGGACAGAGCTCTGAGCTGTGGCAAGCAAAGACCTGTTCTCCACTTTGTACATTCTCAGCCCTGTAGAGCTCATAGAGCTGCTGTACCCCTGATCATGGACTGAGCCAGGAAGCTGATGAAGTGGGGTTCTACATTAGCTACTGTGTTTTCTGCAGAGTCACTCTTCATCCTGACCCTTAGCAACTCCTCTGCCCTACCTGGAAATCTAATGGGTAAAGAGAGTTTGAGCAGAGGCTGTGGGATTGAAGACTTGAGGCCACACAACTGATCTGTGCTCTCTGACTGAGGCACTCACCTGCTTGGTCACGCCTTAGTCCCTTCTGTTTGCAGTTTATTCACTGTCATTGCATTAGGTTTTCCAGCCCCTTTCTGCATTTTTCAATGGGTTCTAAATACCAGTAGTATGTAAGTGACTTAGGTGTACCTCTAGTTTAGCAAAATAGCAAGTTATACATTACGAAGATGGATTAAAGTGTAACTTTTCTGGAATATCCATGTATTGTGTCACTTCCAGGGTGGCAAAACAGTCCTGGATTTTCTCAGGCAACTTTGGGACCTCTTGGGTTTCCCCTGATGTGGTCAGAATAACACGTGTTACAACCTATTGTGGAGCCAACAAAACAGAACCAGAGAAGAGTGCTGCATCCTTCTGCTGGTTTTCCACTCTATGTGCCCCAAGGGAAAGCACATGGGAAGGAGCTGAAGAAGGGGAAGAT
This sequence comes from Melopsittacus undulatus, assembly GCF_012275295.1. Lineage (NCBI taxonomy): Eukaryota > Metazoa > Chordata > Aves > Psittaciformes > Psittaculidae > Melopsittacus > Melopsittacus undulatus. The sequence continues at coordinate 9,098,877 of NC_047537.1, forward strand.
TTAGAGACGTCAATGGCCTGAGACAGAGGACCAAGAGGTCAGGGGCTGGAGTGGTACTGGAGGACATACAGCTTTTATGTTTAAGACATGTCTGTGAGCAGCTTTGTATTGCACAGACTGCCAGATAAAGCTGTTAAACTACTTTAGAAAGTTCTCTCGAACGTTTGACTTTAAGGATCTAGTGTTCCAAAACCAAAAGCCTCTCCATTACTACCTGGGATCATAATGGAAAGGAGAATAGGTGGCTGGGAGCTTAACACTACTGGAGTTTACTGACTGGTTTTAGACGTAATTGATACTACTCTTCAAAGGCATCCCCAAATTGCTGCTGCCTTTGATGCTGGAAACCAGAAACGTTACTGCCAAGCAGAGAACAGGCAACACTGATCCTGCTCTCTGCCTGCTGAGTAGCTGTACAAAGCAGGATTTTAACAAGAAGCATGTGGCCTTGGTGTTGTGAAAGAGACATCTTCCTACAGGAGAAGACACCAATCTCTGAGAGACCACAGGCTCCCTTACCACGTGTGAGTTGGTTGTAATGCTTCTTCCCAGTCAAAGGAGGGGTGGAAGAGAAGCATCAGTCTCTGTAGCTGACTTGCAACTGTTTTCAACAAGTTTCAAACCAAGGCAAAAGTTTGGGGACCTGAGACTGGCAAGCGAGTGTGTCCCATGAAAGGGAGTGGGAAAAAGCATCAGTGCAAGGATTCTAAGCACTCAAAGAAGTGGTAGTTAGATTTTGTGTTTGATCTGAGTCACTTTACCCTGACTGTAAGCTGTGCACTGAGAGCAAAAGGTAATCCAAAACCTACGAGATAGGATTCACCAACTATTAAATGAGCACCATTCGTGTGGGGAGTGAAACTGGGGGGGGGGGGGTTGTGCTTTTTTTGCACCAAAGAGGTTAGTTTATAGTGCATTTTGTTAGAAACAGTAAAATGATCTTCACCACCAGCTGAATGTCCTGTAAAGAAGTCTGGGAGCATAGTTCTCAGCACACACAAAACAGATCAATAAGCAAATCCCAGGGACTGAGAAAAAAAATACTATGGTAAAGTTCAAAATCATCACATGGAGATACAGCATCCTCAGCTAAAACATGCACTGGGAGAGGAGAGGAGCAATTCACAGAATGGGTAGTACCAGGTTGTCAAGGCCTGAGTGAGACATTTGCTGCCTGCATGGAAAAACCCCCTTGAATTTAATGGCAAGTTTGTACACTTCATGTCATCTACAGGTCACATTAGCAGGGAGACAGCAGCCAGGGCAGGGCTGGCCAACAAACCCTCTGGTGAAGTTGTTTGAATCATTGCCTCGCAAAGCTTTAGTGCACAGAGCAAAAATGCACCAAACACACACTCCAGGCTGATGAGTTTCTGCCTGTTTCTATGTTCCCATCACCCCTCCCCTTCTCATTCCTCTTATCACCTTCATTCTGCCTCGTGACCAAGACTGGGTAGGAGCCCCAAGGGGACAGACGTGTCTGTGTGCCCCGCAAAGCACCTCACACTCTAAACCAGCAGTCTTCAACAGAATCCTTTTGATCTTTTCCCTCTATTAAATTCAACAGGATTTTTCCATTAACAGGCAAAAAATGGCTTGAGGTTAGAGTAATTTTCTGAACAAGAAAGTAAGGCTGCTTTCTGGCAGGGTCACTAGCACTCTCCATGGAAAGAGTAGAGCTAACGGAACCAGGCTGCCAGGTCACCCAAGGACATCATCACACACTGAGTCCCAGAGGCAGCTCTAGGGGATAAGGCTGGTAGGGAGAAGGTGCAAGGTCTTGACAGGGTACAGCTTTGTTTGTAAATGAAGCAAATTGAGCAAAGTGTACTTACCGCAATCTCTGTTACTAAAATATCAGTAATACTTCCCAACACTGTTACAAAATCAAAGACATTCCAGGCATCTCGGAAATAATTCTGCCAAATAAAAACACAAAGGGGATAGAAAGGATCCAAGGGTTATTTTCCTCTTTGCAACACGGGGCAGGGGGGGTAAATGCACATCATGAAATACAAGCATTTAATGTAGAGAGGAATCAGTTGAAAGTAAATGAGGAAGGCACATACCAGCACACCAAAGGCAATGATCTTCAGCACACATTCCATTGAAAACATGGATGTAAACACAATATTCAGGCATTTCAACATTTCTTCGTATGCTTCTGGAGCATCATAGAACTAAACCAGGATGGAAGAAAGGCTGTTACTGGAGGATCACTTACAGAACAAAAGCTTCTCCTCTGACCTGTCTGACTGCAATACTGCTCATTTCAGTGCCAGATCTTGTGCTCACTTTAAGCAAGACTTGGGGATACAACAGTTACTCATGCCATTCCATAAGCACACTGCTGCCTCCATGCTAGCCTAATGGGGCAGCTGGAGAGAGCCCCAGGACTGGAGGACTGTTGCTGGCATACATCTCCCTGTAGGCACAACATGGACCAGGGCGAGAAAGGGCATTTTCAAAACCAGAGGATGAGTGCAGAGCTGTGTTTTGTTCCAGAAGACCCTGTGAATATGGTGACCCCTTGACTGTGAAGATACTCTAAGCTAGACAAGAGGTAGGAGGGGAGTTCATCCACAATATCCAGCCACCTGCATCTCTTCCTCTTAAGCACTGTGGATCACATCCCAGAAGCCTGACACTGCTGCAAATTGTAATAATTTCCCTGGCATGGCTGGATTTTGAGCATCCTCAAGTGACCCTGCTCTGCAGCAGGAAGCCCAGGTTGAGCTGGGAGCTCAGGACCAGCAGATCCCAGTTCCCATCCCAATGGCCACATACTGAAGGGGCTATGAGCCAAAACAGTGCTGAGTGGGGGAATCCCATTCTCAATATCTCATCACAACTAAACCACTTCCCTTTGGGGACCAAGGCATCTAAACACAACCACAAGGCATCTGAAAATGGCACCAGGCAAATGAGAAGGGGTAGTTGATCCTGCTGATCACCCCCAGCTCTTAGATCAAGAGTACAAAGTCTCTCCAGCAAACACCACATTCACTCACCCAGAATTGCAAAGATTCAGTAAAAGCCCACTAACCTTCATCATGAGGACAATGGTATTGAGTGCAATCATGACCATGATAAAATACTCAAAGGGAGGTGATACCACAAATTTCCACATCTTGTATTGAAAAGATTGCTTGTTCTGAGGCATGTAGCGGGTCAGTGGCTTGGCACTTATGGCGAAGTCTATGCAGGCCCTCTATAAAACAAAAAGGGGATGAAAAGAACACAGAAAAGGGCTGACATCCTCCATCAGTTGAGATACCAGACTGGGAGAGTGAGCAGAGCATTTATTGGAGGATGGTATTTTTAAGTATTCCTCACACATGATCTGAGTACTGATGACTACTGTAAAATGCAGCCCAAGATGCCCAGAGAGTGATAACTTTTGGCCGTTTGTTAAAATATTAAACCCCCAAACACCCCTATGGTCCTCTGCAATCTTAGGAGACAGTTTTCCATCACAACCCAGCTCCCAGTAGGTCCTACTTAGGGAAGGAGTTTTAAATGCACAGGCTCACTTCAGAAAACACTGCCAGTTCCTCCTGACATGCAATTGTAGAAAGCAGAGGATTGGTAAAGATGTCATTTGTGCTTAAAAACTATTGGGAAACTCAGGTATGTTCTCACACACAGCAAAACCTCTGTAGCTAACAACATTACACAGAATGTGAACTGAACTCTACCAACAAATTAACCAGCAAATATCACTGTGTGAACTCCCAAAGACCCCCCTTAGTTCCCTATTTCTGTACATTATTATAAGCATAACACTAGATAAAAATTGATTTCTATCCACAGGAACTTTTAATTCTGGAGCATTTTCTCGGCTTGGATTTAGGTAAGAATTCAAAAGTTACTGCAAAAATACTTCCTGCTCAGTTTAAGAATAACATGAGTAAAACACCTTTAAATATTCTGCTTTATTTTGGACAAATAGACAAACAATGCACTAAATAACAACTGAGTAATAAGTCATCTCTTTTCATCAACAGTCAGGTTCCAGCTTCAAAATAAATGAAAAGAGATGGGTTTTAGTACAACAGATCATTGGGGCTGTGGGACCCCAGACAAAGGATGTTGCAGATGCTAAACATCTGATGGGTTCAGGAGGAAACGGCACATCCATCAAAGAAAGATACACTAAACAAATCCATGTCCAACTTGGGGTGTTCCTGAGCCTCATATATGTTTGTCCTGGTCTTACACTCTTCCCAAGGCACCTGCTTTTGGCTGCTCTCAGGACACCATCTCAACCAGGCACAAAACCAGCCTGGTGAGAGGAGCTTTTCTTTAGGAGTTGCAGCAGCCATAGTTCAGTTTGATTTCTGGTGACTGGCTTCTAAAAGGCCAAAGATTTCCTTTCACACCTACATGCTTGAGCTAACATGCAAGTCTACCTTCACTGTGAAGCAGAGGTGTGGTTCATAGGGATGTGTTACAGTGCTTGCTAATGTGAGGCACTAGGGGCTCTCCCTCATTTTGTGCAGAAGCTGAAACAGTCTGTATTTGGTCTCTACACCATACCCCCTCAGAACACCATAACCCCTCAGATACTCCTCTAAAGTCACTTAAGGCATGGGAGGGATAAGGAGTGGGTTTGCACCAGGATCAAGGTGCTCTGAGCCCCCAGATTCAGAAGACACGGGTACCTCGTTTTTCTCAAGGCTGCACTCTGACATCACTTTATCTCCTTGCTCTTGGAAGGTGATGATGATTAATGCCACAAAGATGTTCACAAAGAAAAAAGGGAAGACAACAAAATACACCACGTAAAAGATAGACATTTCCATTCGGTAGCCAGGGCTGGGGCCCTGTTCCTCGTAGGTGGCATCCACTGAGTGCTTCAGCACACTGCAATCAAGGGCAAAGAGAGAAGAAAAGTCAATGAAATTAGTGTGAAGCACCAATGACACACTGATAGCCACTCACTGGCTTTCACTCGTGCAAAGGGTGTTCTCCATATGCCCAGGTCAAACTCATTCCCATTGTTATGGCTGGGAAGAATTTGTCCTTGAGGATATTTTTAGGGAAACCCTTTCTGTTTTCACCATTCTGTCAGAATGATGGAGATTTGCTATGTACAGATCCATTTATCCCCTTGGCCAAGGGGAGAGGATACAGTTAGATCTGGCTTTTCTTTTCAGATCAACAGGGATGAAAAGTAAGGGTAGGAAAAGAAATGCAGTGATGATCTCCAAGTAGGGGAACACACTGAGGGACTGGAAAAGGAAGACTGGTGCTGTGTGCTTTATTTATCTTACGAAACAGTTGAACATGAAGGACAGGGAAGTCCTGCCATGGAGAAACCCTGACCATGATTTGTACTCCATGTGTCACAGCAGAAAAGTGTGCCAAAATAAAGTTGTATGCTGAACAGTAAACGTAACTTCGGTACCGTCATACCCAGCATACTTTCAGCATAGGTCACAACACTCTTTCCCCCTCTTTTTCTTACATTTCCATTATCAATTGGTACACCTGAGGAATGCATGCAAATCCAAAACACTGGAGCGAGCAAGCTACTAAGTACTGAATACCACCTAAACATCCTTGTGCAAGCTCAGAGGAATGGCAAGGAGAGCAGAGCCCTGCTGCCGATTCACCCAATAATCACACAAGGGGAAATAAAAGCTTAGCTGGGAAGAGACTGTTCTTATTACACAGGTCACTGCTGCTTACGTGACCCTCAGAGCTGTGGAAAGATACCATTACCTCCATGATCACTGACCCTGGAGCCCTGTGTACTCACGTTGGCCACCCTTCTCCTGTGGAGACAGTGAAGAGTGTGAGCAGAGCCCAGAGCACGTTGTCGTAGTGGAACTCGTATTTTTTCCATTCCCTGGGCTGTGCCTCCACCTCATCTTTTTCATAATCGAGGTACTGACCCCTAGGAAAAAGCAGCAACTCAGATTGAGAGAATTCAACCCAATCGACGCTTCACCTGACTCATGGATCATGGAAAAACCCCAGGAGCAGAGTCCGGCTGTGCTAGGTATTAAAGACAAATAAAGAGATAGCCCCTAGGTTTGTAACAGAAGTAAAGGGCTTATTCAAGGCATTCTGAGCCACAGGAGCTGAACTGGGGTCTAAAAATGAAAGAAATAGTAATCAGGACATTCATTCATTAAGCAAAGCCAGGAATTAAGAGCATGCTGACCCACAGAATACTGTGCTGCTCAATAGGGAAAAGACTCTGGTTCCTACTTCTGTATTGGACCTGTCCTTATGCTCTAAGGAACCTGGCACCTGCAGAGTTCCCCTCCAGCCTACAACATACGTTCTTCAGTAATTTCACTTTCCTCTCTGTAATTTCACATTCCTTTCTGTAATGTATTCATCTGCTGTATTGCAAACAAGAGCTGCAGCAAGTCTCCACATCTATTGCACACATGGATGTGGTCTCACCAGGAATGGGACCTGCACTTGTCAGGCAGCAGAAGAGGGGTAACAAAGGCAGACATGGGCAGTGCTGAAGATGTGGTTTGGGCACCAGTTAAAAAGGCAAGTGAGAAAGATGCGTGTTGTGGCAATACACTGTGACAGTGTGCTGCAAAGGACAAAGCACGATAGGGCTTTTAAGATATTCAAGTACTGTCCCCTTTTCCAGCTAATTAAGAGCTCTCTAACTTCCTACCAACTCACTTCTGATTATTTATTCATTCTGCTTTTCTAATTCATATGAGCCCAAAGAATCAAGGCAGCAGGTAGAAAGGAGTCACACCACCCCTTCAAAAACCCCTTAGCTTAAAATCACACCCTCACTGGGGAAGCATCCTGCTCCCCTTCATCATTAAGCATCTGATAGATCAGAGCCAAGAGTAATGCAGCCGTTAAAACAACAAAAGGAAGAGTTCACTTCTAGGGTAATTGTGCTGAAGCACTGCTCTTACTTACAGGAGACTCATCAAGCTCAGCAGATACCCAGCTGAAGCTTTGGGGCAGTCAGGGAGCTGCTGCTGCCAAAGCAAAAGTGGGATACCCCCAGCCATACCTGCAGTCCTTCTCCAGCTCCTTTGACTCATCAGTGCAGTAGAAGAACCTGCCTTTGAAGAGCTGCACAGCAATGACAGCAAAAATGAACATGAAGAGCATGTAAACGATGAGGATATTGAGGACATTCTTCAGGGAATTCACCACGCAGTCAAAGACAGCCTGGGGATGGAGGAGAACAAGGTTAAAGGGTTGAAAAGAAGGAAAAGCGTGTCTAATACCTTGGCATCTGGCATGTAATTGCACCCAGGGGTAATGACCCAACCTACAACCCATGGGTGTCTTTATGAACTTCCATACCAAATGTTTGATCAAGAGTCATGCTCCAGCTGTGAGAAATAACACCACAAACTTCTTATATCTCCTGCTTTCTTCATGAATTTGACTGTGCCACTCAACAGTCTGGTGCTGCCCATTGAGTTGCATTAGTCTTAAGCAAAAGTGCCCCATCCCTGGCAGAGTTCAAGGCCAGGCTGGACACAGGGGCTTGGAGCAAGCTGCTCCAGTGGAAGGGGTCCCTGCTCGTGGCAGGGGTTGGAACTGGATGAACTTCAATGTCCCTTCCAAACCAAACCAGGCCATGGAAGTCATAGAATCATAGACAATTATGAAATGTAAAATGCACTTCAGTTTAATTTACTCCCAGTTATCAGACAAGTAAAGCTTCATCAGATATGTGACTTGTTGAATAATAAGGACAATATACCAAATACAAATCAAATCCTTCAAATAACATTTCTCTTATGAACTGTCTTTCAAAATAAAGTGACTAATCCAGACAGCATATGTCACTTTTGAACTCCCTGTAAAGTACTTCTCAAATACATTTATGGTGTGGTTATTAGTCACTGATTCATTGTCATTTGCAGTTTAATTTTAGTCTGAGATGTTTGTCATAATAATAGAAACAGAGCAGTTTTACTGCCCAAGCACGGGGCTTGTACAATACTGCTCCTGTTTCTCTGAATGGAAGTGAATAATTCACAAAATTGCATTCCTGATGCTACCCAGAAATCCTGATTTAAAACACTGGAAATATCTCTAAATCTCCCCATTAATCTTGTTGATTACTGCATACAAGACAATGTTCAGGAAAAAAAGTGAATTACAGAATTGTGAAGACTTTTAGTCATAGAAATGTCTAGGTTGGAAAAGCCCTTTCAGCTCATCCAGTCCAACCATTCCCAGCACTGCCAAGGCCACCCCTAACCCATGGCACTGAGGCCTCGTCTCCACGGGGTGTGAACACTTGCAGGGATGGTGACTGCAGCCCTGCCCTGGGCAGCCTGTTCCAATGCCTGAGCACCCTCTGGGGCAGGAATTGTTCCTCAGCTCCATCTAAACCTGCCCTGGTGCAGCTTGAGGCCGTTTCCTCTTGTCCCATCCCTTGTTCCTTGGGAGCAGAGCCCAGCCCCTCCTGGCTCCATCCTCCTGTCAGGCACTTGTAGGGAGCCATCAGGTCCCCCCTGAGCCTTCCCTTCTCCAGACTGAACCCCCCAGGTCCCTCAGATGTTCCCCATCTCTCTTGTGTTCCAGGCCCTGCACCAGCTCCATTGCCCTTCTCTGGCCTTGCTCCATCACCTCAAGGTCTCTCTTGTAGGGAAGGGCCCAGAACTGAAAAGGGTTCAGTTCACAAACCTTATGAATATGACTTCTGCTTCACATAAAGAGCTTTGAATGCTTCTCTAGAAGTGGTAAAATTACTCTGTAAAACGGCTTGAAAATAAGGAAGACATTCAATAAAAATCATTCAGCACCCTGAGGTACTGTCGACTGATTTATGACCTAAAAGCTGCACATTTCAAACTTCTAAACAACTAAAGACCATTGTTCAACATTACTCCTCCTTATCTATTGAGGTAAATACAGTATGCATAAAACCACATAAAATCATTTAAATGTGAATAAGTAAGGACAAAAGCAAATCTATAGAACAGCCAATCCTGGTTTTTACGTGTCACTATGCAGCACCAGGGTTTGTCAGACATAGTTTCACCATTGCAAATGCACCCATTGCTTTTTTCCCCATCTCTCACAGAAAAGAGCATGCAAGCAGTGATGCCACATGAAGATTTCTCCAATAGGTGTTCAAGAGTTGCAGAAATCGAATTGAATTGAATCTTGTAGCTCCTTCCATTCTCTGCTTCCAGGGGCTGGCTGTACCTCAAAGTGTTTGTGAATAAGTAATCACAGGCCATTACTTTAATTTTACTGTATAACAGTATCCTAGAGATGAAAGGGTACTGCTGAAAACCCTGTGTTATATATCCTTTTAAAGAAAAGATAAACAGAGTTAAAGTCCTCGTACAGCAATGATACTTCTCTTTAGACGGATTGTGGAATATCTTGCAATGTTAATGTGAAGTTCTCTAGGGAAAGCCAAACACTCCAAAATCTGTTTTCTCCTGTATCATTTCTAAGAGCATCACACTCATGAACTGTAATTTAATTTATTTGCTTTTTTTTTTCCTTTTTCCTTTTTTAGAAGTTTGATTTTTAATGTGGGTTCACAATAATTCATAATATTGCACACAGTGTTTGCAAAAGAAACAAGTGTTTGACATTTGCTAAACATCTGCATGGCTATTTTTATAAATCTGGCAAAGAGATTAACTGCAATGAAATAGAAGGAACAGAAATAACTTGCAATAAGTTTAGTCCATCAGCTTCCCCTCAGATCAGTTGTAAACCTCCAGGGAAGGAAAGAGTTGTGGTTATTCTCTAACCTTTAGTTTTGGCAGCCGTTTAATGGTCTTCAGGGGTCTTAGGACTCGCAGAACTCGCAGTGACTTGATTGTGTTGATGTCCTTGCCTTTGGTTCCTCTGCAAAGAATAAAAGGCACAAGAACAACAGAGGGAATAGTTTGGTCCTCAGGTCATTAACTACAGCATCTATAGGTTCCCAGTGTGGTTTTGGCTGTGGAATTGATTTGGTCTGGGGGGCTTTTGCAGGTTTTGGTTGCTATCCTCACCACAAACGCAGACTGTCCTAGTGAGGACTGCAGATGAACGCCCACTCGAGGCATGTTCATCACCTCACAGGAGGAAGGTTGTGGGCCCTGCAGCATTCAGCCACACGTGCTCTCCAGCTTTCACTCCCTTCCCAGCTCCTCACCGAGCATCACCCAGGAACTGGTCACCTTCCTGCCCCAAATTCCCACCCAGTCAACAGGCAGAGCGAGGGCAGCAGCGACCTTCGGCTGCAGCCACCAGAAGAGGCTCAGTGCACCCATCCCAGCCTCAGGCAGGAGAAGTGGGAAAGTCACACTTGGCTCTCCTGCCTCCCAGGCACCTGGGTGAGGCAGGAGGATGTTCCTGTGTCCTTTTGGGAACACTGTGTCTAGACAGGCAGACAGAGACCAGAGGGAAGTGGAGACTTCATGGTGAGGGACAGAGCTCTCCTGGGGACCAGAGCTGCTCCATGCTCATACGCTCATCCTCAAGTCTCTCTTAGAAGACATGCTACCAAACCCATGCGGGAACATGTAATATGACAGCATATTACATGCCTGGAACAGTGCTAGGGAGCTTCCCACTTACACATGCAGGTGCTGTAAGTCACATTTTGGTTTTAGTTTTTGTTAAACATGAGTGCAAGACTTGAGACCGTTCCTGTTGTTACCATTAAGAGGATTTTAGGGGAAGGATAGAGTTCCTTTCCTCATGCACTTCCAAAGTAAAATAAAAAAGACATGGTTATATCTCCTTCCAACCCAACAGCAAAACAATGACATTCCCCTTCATTTCTTATGGAGTGAAAAATGGGATGAAAATCTTTAACAGAGTTTTAATCATGACTAGAGATTTGGGTCTGAGACTGTATTGAGGTAACACAGGTGTGAATGAATAACACATGGAATAGATGCTGATATACCTATTCTATGCTCTTCCAGTTTGCTAAACATTACTCTTCAACAGCAAAGCAATAGAAATGCAAGTAACCCAAGAGACCCACAGGAGATGTGCAGGTAGTGGACACAAAGCTTCCACCACCCTGCTAGCAGCCAGCCCTGGGCATGATGCTAAGGGATAAGAGCCAAGAGTGGAAGAAACCATCTAGTTCTATGGCTGGGCCTTGCTCAGCCCTGGAAGGTGCCCTTTTGCAATCTATCTGCTTCTGAAAGACTGATAACTCAGTGCTAATACTGTGCTACTCAAAACTTGCGCTGGATCTGAATCTGTAACCTAGAATCACACATTCTTGTCTCCAATCTGGTCTCTTTCTCCAATTACCAGTCACTGCACTTGGCCTGAAATGCAATAAGCAGTGAAACACAAGGAATTTTTGGAGGGCTGTGGGCTGCATCCCCATGACTTAGACACAGAACACAAGCTGCCTTTGCACATGATTTAATAGGAATGGAGGGTGGAGGAAATAGGATGGAGATTTACCTGTCCTCTCCCTACCTCATCATTCAGGGCTGCTTTAGAACCATTTTAATCATGTCTGACTGCTGGCACAGCTGTAAATCCAGGTGATTGAGCTGATACCCACAGAGTTACATGACTGATTTTATGCCACAAAGTAACTATTATATATTTAAAAGAAATAATTTTTCATTCTTATTACAAACACTTTAATCTGGTTGAGATGCAGCAGACACTGCCAACACACCTTTTACTGGTTTTCTCTTCAAGTTTCAGCACAAATGAAGATCTGGCCCATGTTTGGCTTTGTTAACTTGCTTCCAACCAGCTCCTAGCAAGCAATGATCCTGCATGGGCACTGCAGCCACCTCCTTGTCACCATAGCCTCCAGCTGAGCTGCCCGAACTGGAGCTCATCTGCTCCTCAGGAAGCTGTGTCAGATCCTCAGCAATACCCTGGCTGCAAAACTATCTGTTCAGCCTCTTGAGGAGGACATTTGGTGACAGAAGGAAAGTAGAATGGGAAATAGGTAACCGGGACTGAGATATCACCTAGCACAGCCAGCCAGCCTGTGCCCATGGCTGACGGTCACACAGCCTATGTCTATTAACCTGGCTGTCCCTCCTTGTCCCTTCACCCTCTGGAAGTCCAAGAAAATTGCTTGGGTTTCTCCATGCTCCCCAGCCATTTGGAGTTCAACTCCAAATAAGGCAAGGGAGAGAGGGTGAAGAGATGAGAGCTGAGAGAAATAGAGGTGAGAAGAGAGTGAAGGGTTAAGGGGCATGTGGTTGAGGCAGCAGGATTAAAAAAAGAGGAGGGATACATTGGTCCAGAGCTGTATTCAATTCTTGATCATTTGTGGCCATGTTTCTGGTTTGCAGGTTACCACACAGAGCCCCAGCTTAGCAGCACAGCACTGGCAGGGAGCAGCTGAGCTAGTAAAACTCAGGAGTCATTATCTGGGTTCAAACAGAACCACAGAATATTTTGCATGATGTCTTCCAGTGCTCCTGATTCCAGGAAACCTTCATACCTATCTTCTATACTGCCATGCATCTGTGCTAAATAACAACTGTACTAGTAAGGCCTCATGGAAAGGAAGTTCAAGACACAAACAGAGACTTCTTGGTTCTGAAGGAGCAAGCTTGAGTCTCATAGGGTTGGCTCCAAGCCTGAAGCAACAACCTCTGTGGGCTTAATATATCTAGGAAGGATAAACAGACCCACTGGGGACTAGTGGATAGGTGGGACAGAGCAAATCCTCCCTCTTGGGTCTATGAGAGAACCTGTTTTTCCTTCACAAGGGGTTGCATGTGGATGATGGCACCGAGAGCCTGGAGGTGAACAGCAGACAGCTCCGGTTTTACTAAATTCCTTCTGCCCGAACAAAGGTCATGAGAAAGGGTTGACTTATTATTTTCCCCCCTTTCAGGCACCTAAGCAAATAAAGAACACAACCAGTTAAATGTTAATGGGATTTAAGATCTCAGTCACATATTGATCCTGAGAAATCATTCTGATTTCTTGCCGCAGTGAGGTTCCTCTATAGCAGAACATAACAGTGAGGTTTCTTCTGTAGGACTGGTACTCTGAACTGTAGTGATGCAGATTGCATTTTAACTAAATGGATCTTCTGCAGCTACTAGAACTTATCAGATAAAACCTTAGGGGTTGTTTTCAGTATTTTTAAGAACCCTTCTGCCAATACTGATTTATACACCACTCTAAGACAAACCCAGATGTCCCACAAAATAAAAGGTCCAGATGGAACTAGGATGCAGTCAAAGGGTGTATTCAAGCACACATTTGACCAGAATATTTCTCACAACAGAAATAAATGGTTCTGAAAGGAACAAGATCTTAGATGACTGCAGAATAAGAACTGCAAAATTCAGAAGAGATAAAGAGAGCAAACAGGAGCCCAGTGGCTTAAAACAAGAGAACACCACAAAAAATTAAATTGCATTAGGCCAGTTCTAGTTCTGTAGGGGGGCAGTTTGCTGCTATTTAAAACATTAAAAATATTTTAAAGGAGCTTGACACAGCCTTTTTTTTCCTTTAATAAATAAAAGATCCTTTAAAAAATTAATAGCTCTTTAAAATGGAAGCTTCTTGTTTCTGTTGCTCCTATCAGCACCTCTGATTTCACGTGACATGGGTGTCACAGACTCATACCATCAAATATTCAGTCAGGTGGAGTCACAACCTTGTGCAATTGCCTGAGATCCCCAGGGCAGAACATGAATTCACAGAATCATAGAATGGTTTGGGTTGGAAGGGACCTTCCAAAGCTCATCTATTCCAACCCCCTGCAATGAGCAGGGACATCTTTAACTGGATCAAGTTGCCCAGAACCACATCCAGCCTGGCCTTCAGTGTCTCCAGGGATGGAGCATCCACCACCTTTCTGGGCAACCTGTTTTAATTAAAACCATCACCTTGTCCTAGTGCAACAGGCCTTGCTAAAAAGCTTCTCCCCATCTTTCTTATAAGCCCCTTTTAAGTGCTGAGAGGCCACAATAAGGTCTCCCCAGAGTCTTTTCCAGGCTGAACAATCCCAACTCTCTCGGCCTTAAATTCCTCCACCAAAGACTAAATGAGGTCACACAACTCTGCCCAAGCACAAAGCCACCCTCCTCCAGGCTCTAAATGATCTGGTTTCCTAGATGGAACAAAGAAACAAGTGCCCACTTTCCTGGTCCATATCCTTGTGTCCATTTTATTGCATCTCTGACTTATCTGTTACAGAGGAGCCAACCCATCTCCTTCCCTGCTCGGAATCACAGCATGAGAAGATGCAGCTCCTCCTCCTCTTCAATCCCCAAAGCAAATCTGTGCTGTACTGCACCAACACCACCACTTCCACCTCCTTTCAGATGGTTAAATGCAACTTTTGCTACTTCCTCCTTTACAAATTGCCCCTGCCAATGTCTCTAAAAGCTCTCTACACTGTTCTCACGTCAAAGACTGCTCACTAGTGTCAGAGGATGACAGCCTGAATCCCAGTTGAGTCACACTGCCCAGATTGCGCAAAATTAGTCCTGAAGCTTCTAGCACTGTTAATGCAGTTTAGAGATGCAGTCTTCTAAGAATAAAATTGCTTCTTTAAACCTCATTATTAGGATTTTCCTGAATTGCAAGCTCCCATATTAATAATGCTATCCCCTCAAATCTTTTCTGTACAATATATCTCCTTATCATGGTTTCTGACTCTCTGGTCTAATTTGCTTTCTAGTCTGCTTCTATCCTCTGTTTCAGGAAAATTAGGATGAATGGGGTTTGTTAAGGGGAAATACGTTTCACTGAATAATGAGTAATAAAGGCACAAAGGAGTCGATGCAATGGGTGGAACATGGTTTGTTTCCACAGTGGCAAGTGTGTGTACACACGGTTGACAGGCATAACAGTGCAGCAAGAGACAGGAATAACATATTACCCCATGAAACTCCTAGAGAGAGATTCCAGCAAGAAGAAGACAAAGAAAGAGCAGAGTCAATGACAAACAGAAAGGTAAAGCTATACAGTGTCCCCCATGCACACAGAGATATGGGCTGCCAGATATTCCCATCCCCTGTCCCACACCCACCAACTCCATCTTCATAAAAACAAGCAAGGAAGCAACAAGTTGGCTGTACAGGATATTGCCACACATCCCCCATGGTGCATTAGCCCTTTACCTGACAAGACAGGGTGAAAATCTACCTCCCTCCTCCTGACACTTTGGGGGACAATAACCTTGGTTGCTTGGCAAATACTGCTTGCTTTTCCAAAGAGCTGTGTGAAAATCTGTGCAGCTCAGCCACCTTTCTGTGGTGGAAAATGTAAAAATGCAGTCTCTTTTGACTGTTCATCAGCTATTTCTATTGAACAAATACAGTTTACACCTGAGGCTGACAAATTTTGATGCCAAATTTGCTAGCTTGCTTTAAGCTCCTCTAATTCTACTTCCCTGAAGACCAAAACATGTCTGTATGTTTGTGGCATGTTTAGAAAAAGACAGGAATTTCTGTTTGAAATACATTGTTAAATAGAAGACATTATTTTATTATCATCATCATTGGTATTACTGATGTTTCTAGCATCTCACTGGGGCCTTATTTAAAAGTGTATTTACTGCTTTGAAGTACAGTCAAGCACAGAAGAGCTCCTAAACAGCTCCAGGCACAAAGCAGACTGATAGCTGCTTAGAGAGACTGAGATGGATTTTATGAACCTTGCAGCAGCCACTGATACTATCTCATATGCCTAAACAAATAGTCTACTGCAATATTCCAGATGGATGCATTTCCAGATGGAAGCTTTCAGGAAGCTCTGTTTTTCCTGTGTTTTCAGTGACATGTCTATTCAGGAAGAAGTTGATTCATATCACCTTCACTGAACACCAATGAGGTCAAGAACATGCATGAATTAAATCCCACCCACTGAGTGGCAATCCCGTATTCTTGCAAACAACCTGGTGACAGCCACATTAAATATGTTTTTACAGTGACACTGATGCTGAGCGACAGGTCTGGAGTGTTTGCTAGGAAAAATGCTACTAATAAAATGGGGAAGATTACTCAGATTGCTCTCCAAAAGCTCTTTTTCAGGATAATCCAACTTCAGCAGGCTTGACGCATCCGTCTGGTTCAACCAAACCATGCAGTTGAGCTAAGGAGGTGACTATCCTCATTTGAGCAGTCTAAGACTTGATAGTGTTCATAACTGGACTGGGGGGAGCAGACAGCAAATCATCCCCTATGAGTGACTGGATTCCTGCTCACAGGTCAGAGCAGAGATGCTTCAGTGTTGTCAGAATTGGATGCCAGCACTCCCTGCCTGATGAAACATGGGCATGTAGAAGAGGTTACAGCCATAATAAAAACCAAAGAAGTAATTCAGATTTCCCCAGGTCTCAGAAATAGGTTTGACTCACTTTAATCTGAGACACAATAAAGAGGCAGGCAGATTTAATGCATTGGCTTTCTGCAAATCCCTGCTCAATGCTTACTCAAAGAGCATGTAAAACAGAAGCAGCTTGGGGCAAGCACAGTTGGGAATGTAACAAGTAATTTATTTGGAGGCTGATGAGGTGCTGGTAGATATTCATGGCCCAATGCAAGCAATAGAAAACCTAAGCACAAAAAAAAACTCATAAAGATTAAAAATTACTTATTTTAATCCATAACTTGTCCCTAAGAAAATCTTGTTCAAAAGGGAGATGTTTTAAACGCAAACACTGCTGTCTGTTCTCACAGCACATGGAGTTGCTCCAAAAGGCTCACAAAATGCCTCTTCTCCCAGTCTGTCTTGTAAGTTTGAATTCTTAATGGAAAAGGGAAATTCTCAGTGGATGACGAACTTGGGTAATATTGTTTTGCAAACCAATACTTGTGTCTAATACTATTGTTCTTTTCTACCTCTCTTCAATTTAGAGGAGCTCTGTAAATTTGCTATACTTCTTTAAATCTGTATTTGCTTGACTCAGTCTGACCACATCCACTTGTGAAAGATGTTGTGTTAATAAAACTTATGTGCAGGGAAACCAAGCTACACACATATCTAGTCAGTCTTAGAAAGCAGCCTCATTTGGGATGTCAAATTTGAGGTAAGCAAGGCATTCACCAGTCCAGCAATTCCATCTCAAGACAATCTTGTTTACAAAGGAGCAGTCAGCTCCTCTGAAAATCAAATTTCCAATGAATAAGGACAAAGCCTCTGAAGAAGGGAGGACAGAATTCCTTTGAAAAACTTGTATTGGACATGACTTGTTCCAAGATCTAAATTATTTGGCATAGGATTGGGCACAGAAAGCCCAGACCCCAATATCCCCAAAGTGTCACTCCTCAACTGGCTCCCAAATCATACTGACAATATCAATCCCATCTCCTTCTGTCCATCAACCCCTTGGTGAAATTAGCTTAGGGTTTTTGTCCAGCATTTGCTATGAAGAACAGAAGATCTAAAATGAACAGAAGATCTCACAGCCTTCACATGAAAAGAACTTTGACACCTCAGAAAATGAAAAACTCAAGAAATGCTCCAGGCCAACCTTACCAGAAAGGTCCCAGTAAACTTTTTGCGCTGCAAGGGACATGGCAGTACTTTTCATCAGCAGAGCACATAAAAGGAGCAATGGATGAGGCTGGCTGCCTACTAATTACTTGCAGTCAAGAATATACAAGACAATTCCACAGTTCCTTGACAAAGGTGAATGTTTTTTCTCATTAGCAAGTAAAACAGTTCCTTCACCTTCTCTAATCATAATGTCAATAAACAAGTGAGTGCAATTTGCACATGGGCTGCTAAATGTTCATGTAATTACTCAAGGTTAATCTAGCAGAAGATTAAACTGACCAAGTCTGTTTCCAGGTCATCTCCTAGAATGTCTCAGGAAAACATTTGCAATACAATTATTCCATAGGCAACAACTATACATGGAAAATTTCTTTCTGTCTTCCAAATCTGAGCTCCCCAAGTTCTGAATAACCTGCATTGTTCTTCTCTGCTCTCTTCATTTGAAAATGCTCAAAAGAAAAGCTAATCTTCATTTTTAAAAGGTGATTCCTCTGTCACTGTTGCTCAAAATCCTCCATGACACTAAATAATGCTCCATGTGTTTCTCTAATGTCTTAAGTAGAAAGCTGTGTTTCAGGGAGGGAGCAGTTAACCTGTGAAGTGAAACTCTCTGGAAATCAAAGTACCCTGAATGAGAGAGGAGGAGAAACACCAAAGGACTATGAACCAGAAATATCCATGGCTCTAGAAAGAAGGTTGTAAAGAGTTCACAGACTTCTCAGCTGATTGCGTTAACTGTTCTTTTATAGTAAGGACAAGTTTTAAAACAACTGCCTGAAGACACTGGGCTGCCACAGACTGTTTCCATGTGTCCTTGGAAAGAAGTTGGCCAAAGAGTCATCAAAATCTTTGGCTTAAGGTTTGAATGAACCCCTAAAGCTGGGAGAATTTCCAAGGGATTCTACAACACAAATATATAGAATTATATTTTTTGCTTTCCCCCAGCTCTGAGATGATAAAGGACAGAAACTGAACATTTCACTGAGAAATGGAGCCACAAACGCTGCACTTCAACTAGGACTGTGCCCTGGTTCTGCCTCCTCTGCAGCTTATTCCCTAGAAATTGGGATGCGAAGGAACATTTACTTACGAGAAGGCAAATGCCACCAAGGCCCCACTGACCACAATGAAGTCCAGGATATTCCACAGGTCACGGAAGTAGGAACCAGGGTGGAGTAACAGCCCCAGGTCAATCATCTGCAGGAGAAACAGAGGAAAAGAAAGAGTTTTAATAAAACAAGTACCAAATCAACACTACTGCAGAGCAGAAGCATGTCCGAGATCAAATGACCCTTCACAAACTCTTCCACAGGGCTTTGCAGCAGCAGAACAGCATCTGGATACTTAGTCAAGCTGCTCATCTAATAGGCACTGAGTGCTCTGTCAAAACCAAAGCTGAAGTCAATAAACCATTACCAAAAACACTAGAGAAGTAGCCTTAACTGCTACACAGGACTCTCTGCATAAACATACATTAATCTCTGGGAACAGCAGTCTGTGTGTGAAACATCCAGTTTGATTCCATTCTACCCCAATCCTACCATATTAGTAGGACTCAACTGGCAGAGGATATTGCACTTCGGCACAAGACTGCCCCTGTCCTTGCAATGCTGCTAAAGGTCTTCTACAGTTGAGTCTCGAAATGCATGCTAGGTTTTATGTCATTATCCGAGAGCTCTGCACTGCCCACATAAGGTTGCTTTTCTCACATAGCTCCAATTCCTTTCACTGAACAAAGGAAATCTGGTTTTCATTCTGCATCTCTTTTGCACCTTACTCTAGCAGTAAAAACTAAATCCATCACTACTCAAGGAATAAATCCTTTCTTTATTAGTATTGTGCTTTCTGGAAAGTTACTGCTCCATGGTCTTAGCAAAACCTATCACCCTACTGAGGAAAAAGATAAATCCTCAACTTTTGGAAACATGACAGACCAAGAACCAGTTGCTATTAATATTCCTGGTCAGCATCAAAGGAAAAGGAAGAATCAGACATGTCTCAGTAAAGTCTATCAGCTCCTGAGTCCTTAGCCACGCACAGACATTTCTGCATCAGACACGATTCTTATCCTCTTACACAACCACCTACTAAAGATATCCTTATTTTCCTTTATGAAATGAGAGATTAAAGAAACCAGGAAAGCCACTTCAGAAAGGCATCTGTTGTGCACTGTCTAGCCCAGGAACAGCATTTGGAAGTACGGCTTTCCATCACCACCACTTCTCCAGGCACGTCAGGGATCTTTGCAGTGCTTCACCCTCTTTCTCCAGCTTCACAGAAGCAGATATGTAAATCTGAAAGGGGAAGTGAACCTTTCTGCTTGGAAATCTTCTTACCTTGATCACCATCTCAAAGGTAAAGACACCCGTAAATATATAATCCAAGTATTTCAGAGCCTAAACGGGAAAGAGAAACTCATATTAGGGGAGACTACACATTGAAATAAGCTGCACATGAGCAAAGAGTCTGTTCCAGCAACAGTCTATTTGCTTTAGTAGGTAAATATCTCATAGGAGGCTTTCAAACAGTTTAGGCACAAAGTTGCATCATCTGATTTAAACAGCAACATATTTTCCAGTCCTTGCCAGACTGCAGTGTGCATGCCCATGAGTTGCTTCAGTTCACCTGCACATATGGCAGCTTTAATAAGACAAAACTGGATATTTCAAATAGAAATATTTCAATATCCTTTCTAAAAGAGCTTATCCACCATCATCTGTGTAGCAGCCTGGTTTTCCCTTCTGCTGTAGCTGATGATAGTGCTCTTAAAGACCTTGGGAGAGCAAGAGAGTGCTAAAATCCTTTTTGCAAAACTCATTCCTCAGTTATTAAGGATGAGGGACAGAGAATGCTCGTAGCTACTTCAGCTCATTACTGATATAGGAATTTGTGGATCCTCCTCTGGAAAAAACTAGGATTGACCAGATACAGAAGCAGGAGGCCAGGACAGGAAATTCCTGCTCTGACCTGGTCTGCCGGCCTGTGCTCTGAACAGTTCAGTTCCTTAATCTATTGAAGGGGTGGATGGACACAGACTCCTCAGCACATATCCTGGTAAACACAATACCAGTCCATCCAAACACCCAGCCATCTCCTAAATTTCATATGGATGGGATGCAGCTATTCAGAGTCTAATTCATATCATTATACATAGTGAATGGATATTAGGTCAATAAAAACATCACATGACACTGCAGCTATCGACACTGAAGAGCCTCAAATCAGTCAACTGCATCTTGCAATTTCTATCATCTTCAGTTCTGTAGACTGTCAGTTGTCCATGCAGCTGTAAATAGCTCTGTGAATGTGCTTGAAAGACAGACACCCAGCTATCTGCCTTATGAGCACTCCTGGGTAGGATGCTCTCATGTTCAAGGTGGCATACTCCTGCTTGTAACAGCACCCATCCATGAAGATGCCAAGTGTGGTTTGACATCCATGGACAAGTAGATTTGCTACTAACTCTAAGATATTGCTGCCATGCTCCACCAAGATAAAAAGCTGTATCTGGCTTTACATCCTCTGGCTCTGCTCTGGCAGGAGAAAGGGATAGTAGTACAGTGTCAGCCCTGGCTTGTGACTAGGCAGCCTTTCCCAGTGCTGAATGATGTGTAAGATTTGCAGGCATCTTCCATGTAAGTCACATCAGCCATAAAACCAGTGATTTCCAAGTTCTCATTTGGTTGGAGCAGTAGAAAATGATGTGAATTGTGAATGTTTTGATAGTGAAGCAAGCTAATTTGATTATGCAGAGCTCCAGTTCTGCACTTGCCAGTGCTCCTTGTTACCCTTTAGGGATGGGCATGGATATGCCTTGCGTAGAACTGCTGGGAGAAGCAGAACAACTTTATTCCGGCCATCTTGCTTGGTACTCACATCATTCCTTGGTGACTCGGCTTGGACAGGGTCTTCTGCAGCCAGGGCAATGCTGCTGAGGGCTATAACTATGAGGATGACCATCTCGAAATAGCGCAGGTTGACGATGTAGTGGAAAAGGCGCCGAATCCTGCAAACAACAGAAGCACTTAGGAGGACTATTGCAGGTCCTGGAATTCAAGTGCACTGCTATAAAAGGCTGGCAGAAGGACAGCAATCATAAGGAATATTGCGTAACATCAACATAATGAAACTAAAAATTCTTCACAGAAATCACAGAATTGTTTGGGTTGGAAGGGACCTTAAAGCTCATCCAGTTCCTGTTACAATAATAGTAAGAAAATAGAAAATAGGATCAATGGCTTTAAACTTCAATTTGCAGCTGATCTGTGGTAAGATTTCAAGTAAAACATTTAACATCACTGCACTGCTCTATACCCACTCTCCAAAGCAATGGCATCAATCTAGTTTCTATCTATTGGTCTATCTATCATCATAAGAGCATTGAGAGCTTTCAAGCATTCAGAGTCAGTTTTATAAATTATGTTTATATATCCCCCCCCTTTTCACTTTGAACTCACAGGCTAAAGTCCTGTGAATTCAAAACTAGGTTTGAAATCCTTTTAATACCAATAAATCCCTTTAAAATTGAGATATACACTACGCACTCTGAGACTCTTAACTGAAACTGGCTTTGTGGCTGTGAGTATTACTTCTACCAATCTCTCCCTTGTCAAGTACCTCTGCCAGCAATTTATGCTAAGATAAATATGCCTTATAAGCTGCATAAATACTTTACGGTAATATATTTGATTGCTTTAACCTAATACTTTTTCCCTCAACAAATTGTGTCCAAGAAAAGTGACAAATGCTTCAATTTCCAAGAAATGCAAAACTCCTCACAGAGTTCAGTTAATAACTCTTTCTGACCACTATTCATCAATGCTTAGCAGCACAGAGAACAACATTGCCTGCTGAATAAAGGACTTACGTTCTGAACAAGAATCAAATTATAGGTACAACTCACCAGCAACCTTGTTATCTGAGAATGTAATTCAGTTCCTACATCACATTCTCTCTAAGCAAATATCTGAACAGTTAGAACTAATGTTTCACATTTACTGATATAGTCTTTTTCTCTGAATTGCTAATGGATTCAGAAGGAAAAAGAGTTACAAATACCAAGGAAAAAGATTAGATACAAAACAAGATGAAGAAAAGTGCTTTTGTGGATCCCTGAACTCTGGTTATCAATCTGACAGGAGAAGATTAGCATCTATATGCTCCACAAATCCATAGACGTGAAAGCCAACATTTTCAATAACATTTGTAACTGTAATTCGTGCATCAAACTCAATTCATCGAAGGAATTACAAGTCCCTATTTTTAGATCTTCATTGTTCATAGCCAGCAGTGAGATGCAGGAGCATTTGTAAAGTGCCAGTGGTGCTTGTGGAATCATTTTAGATGTGTGGCGATGGCACTTGAAAAGTAGCACACTGCATTTATGCTTCTCACAACAGTTTTCCCACTGGCAGGACCCAAGTCACGCATCCCCAGCAGGGCTTGGAAGGGAGGGGGTAGCAATAGCTGTGGTAGAAACCTGCATGCTCCAGAAAGCTGAAAGATTACTTCTCTCTTGAGAAGTTAGCACCAACTAAAACAACTAAGAGGATCCAGCTGGATCTGCATCTTGCCCAGAGGAAGAAAACGAGGCTGCTGATGTTCCTGAAGCTTGGTCTTTGTCTTGTTTTTACTCCGTGGTCCTGTGTAATACATCTCTCCTATCGAACTTTGTGTTTTCACTGCAAGACAGGGAACGATCTTGCAGTGCAAATTCTGGGGAGAAAACTGAAACTGAGAGTGACTGAAACAACATACCAGCTGCTCGACCGTGAGATTCAGAAGGTCATAACTGAAGGGGCAGGTGGGAGAAAACAAGCAAACAATGAAACTAAATTCTTCATAGAAATCATAGCATGGTTTGTCTTGGAAGGGACCTTACAGCTCCTCCAGCTCCAACCCCTGCCACAGGCAGGGACACCTTCCACTGGAGCAGCTGCTCCAAGCCCCTGTGTCCAATCTGGCCTTGAGCACTGCCAGGGATGGGGCAGCCACAGCTTCTCTGCTCTTGCTGCTTTTCTGTCTGCCCTGTCCACTCCTCAGCTCAGACCCTTATGGGCTTGGGATCACCCAGCTTTCCACTCTGCAATGCTGCCTTCAGTGGACATTTTACAGCTGATGCTTGTTTTTGGTGGTCACTCCACAACAGAAAGACTTGTGCTACCAAGTATTAGGGAAATACAGTTTCCTTATACAACGAGACAAGGGCCAAGCTCCATAATTCAAATTTGACCCAGTAAGTATAATCACACTATGAGTGCACCTAATCTAATGCTCTGTCTACCCTTTGGCTGCCTTTTGCAGGAATCCATGGATATGTTGCTTTACTGGAAATAGCACAATGCTATCACAAGTATCCCAAGGTCTACCTGGAGAAGTCAAAGGGGAAACATGAGTGTCTCTTGTGGATTTGAGACAGAAAGGATACTCACTGAGTCTTCAATTCATTTCCTTTGTAGACAGGATTAGATTAGCAGTAGTTTGGGGTCATTCTCCCTCTCTAACAGCTGGCATTGAGAGATAACCTCTAACTTCTCCCACTGATTAATTCCTTCTGTGTTCATAGCTGTATCGTCTTGGAGGGCTGTAACCTGAAGTATGTAACTGGCACATGTTTCTAAAGAAAGTATTCAGCCTGCTCACTATCCAGAGGTGTTGGACTGTAGGTTTCACTAGAGAAGCATTTCTGATGTCAAAGATGGGTACACAGAGCAGCCTGTTCTGTTGCACCGGCTGCACAGGCAGCCAGGATGTCACAGTCCTGAAGAGCAGCAGGTGCAGGAGCACTCTTTGTTCCCTTGAACCAAGGTGCTAAAGGAAGGGCCTGAGTTCCCCTTAGAACCTGAAACACCAGCATCAAGGATCTGCAGCAAGTCTACTTGAGCTGGAGAGAGACAATCACATCTGCTCCTAGCAGATCTCTGGGTTGGCAGAAGTTTCAACACCCTCCATCGCCCCAAGTTACTGCTTAAAATGACTCATAGGCCTTCATGCTACAATTATTACAACTCCTGCTGCTCTTGTCTGGTCCTGCAGCCTTCAGAGTGACATATTCAGTATTTGCAGGCTTTGAGTACAAAGCTCCCCATGAGGTAGAGATGCCTGAAGCGGAAGAAATGCTGTAATCCCAACAGACCCCATGAGCAGTACTCTCAGCCTTGGCAAATGAAAAATATTAATGTTTTCCCAGAAGTTGAAGGTTTCCAGAGGTGTGAGGATCCTAGTATAGTAAGAGCACAAATTCCAGTTGAGGAATCTGCTGACATCAAACAAGGCCCCCAACCTGCATCTCCTGATGATGTTTCTCCAAGTGATAGTCCATGCTCCCACCTTTTATAGTGATAAAACTGAGCAAATAACAGCCCACTTGACCATCAGCAGGGCAGTTAGGAAGGGTCTGCCTAAAGCAGCATCTTTTCCTTCTCCTAGCAATATATTCCTGCAGAAAATCCCAGTTGAAAGACAGCAACTGGTCTGCAGCCTCCCTAAGCTTTTATGTCATTTCCCAATGTGTTTGACTGGCAGAGATGAAGATCAAGCTGACGTTATTGCTCTGAATGCCCATACCTGAAGTACCTGTAACCCATAAGTGGTATTACAGGGTCAGAGTACTTACGGATTTGTAGGACTTAGGATAAACATGGAACTGTAAGGCAAGATTGGTTTAGGCCCATTTTTTGTCAAGTCATCGACGTCTTTCTTCTCCTCTGTTTTACTTTCAAATTCAACGTTGTTCACTGAAATATGAATTTAAGGAAACAGAAATCAGAGAGTTAAAAATGTATCTTTACACAGCAGGCTGCCTGCAACAGCTGGATATGCAAACAGTGCAGCTGGGAAAGCAAACAGCCTTTGAAGACGTTGATTAAATGTGATGAACAATCATTTGATTATTATCACTGCTATTTACTACGCTATGATATACACTGCAATTATCCTCCTTAACTGCTGCACTGATGAGCAATAGATCAGAAATGGCCAGGAAATGAAGATGCCCAGTGCTGACAAACAAAGAAGCCTCATACTTATTTCTACAAGAGCTGCCAAACTGGGGACGGAAATCCCATTCCAAATATCATACATTATTAGGGAGAGAAAAGTAGCTAGGGATCCTTGGAAAGAAAAAAGACAGTGAATTTAACTTACTCCATAATCTCATATCTTCTCCCATAGATCAGCATTCATAAGCATATTGGCTTTTGAATGTGCAGAAGAGCAAATTCTTAGATCAGCTTCAATAATTTTGGGGTTAAATGTTGAACTTCCCAGTGTTAGGAAGAGACTTGGAAGAGATTTATTGGAACCCTTAGCCCTGCGCCTGCATAGTGTATCCCAGTTTTGGCAGAGCTCCCCATGTACAAATGTGTCAAGCTCCATCTCGCATCAGGTTTTTCATTACATGAACCTCTTCTAGATGTTAGTTTGGAATCTCACTTCCAAAGATTAAAAATGCATTCTCCAATTTCATCATAAGTTTACTTGCTGTGGGTTTATAGGATAATTCACTTAATTTCCAATGTACAAACTGGAAAACATTTTATGCTGCAAATTCTCTTGTTAGACAGATACTGACTTGTCTATTAATTCACAGGACTTGGAATCCAAAAACCTCCACCCACTTATAACGTGTTAGGTGCAGGGTTTTATTACTTTTTGTTTTATTTTGCAACAAAATGACACTTCATTGTGTGTGAGTGACATGTTCAATAAACTGCTTATTGTATCTGAAGCCAGATACCAAGGAAATGGCCAGGAAAGAGAGAGGCTGATAAATTGTGATTGACAGAGACTCAGTATTGCAATATAGTAAAATTATCACTTAAGAAAAAGAAGAAATTAGGATGGGGGGGGAGACAGTCTTGTGTGGCTGACAGCACAGTTAGAAAGCACAGAGAGAGGCCACCAGCTATTGGCTGTGCCTCTTGGAAAGCAGTATCCTGACCGCCTGAAATCTACTGTGGACCTCTTGGATCTCACGCTGCAATCCTCCTTGGCATCCCCAGGTCTCAAGACCTCCCAGGCTGTGCCTACACTGCTAGGGATGAGCCACAACCTGTTCAGAATGAGCTGGTGGCCGGGTGTTTGTCGTGCAGATCATGGGCACAGTGGTCTTGGATCATCTGTAAAACAGGGTAGACCCACACTGATAAACCCAATGCACGGAGCTCTGGAGAAGGACAGGTGAGGGTGGATCTGCTGAAACTGAGACACAGAGGACTGCAGGAAGCTCTAAAATTACTCAGTCTGCAGGAACCCAAAGCACTGATGGATGCTGTGGTAGCACTGCTTCCACAAAAGACCTGCTGCTTCACAGTGGGCTCAGCCAATACACCAAGAAGTATGAATTTGGTCTATGGGCTTGAATCATAGCTCCCTGGGAAGTCATCTCTTCCCTAGCTCTTCTTAGCAAAAAGCAGGGGGACAAAGGCACTCACTTGGTATGACAGTGGTTTCCCCCGGTGGGGCAGTGATGGTGACAGGGATGTTCACAGTGGTGGTTTTGTCCATGGGTGGCTGAATCATACGTGTCACGTTCTTCTGGTTGTCAGCATCTTCTGGCTGCTCCGGCACCTTCTGCAGGTAGGTGCTGGGAAGGGTGTGCACAGGGACACTCACACTTCCACTAGCCTCAATCTCACACTTATTCTCCCTAAGGCAGAAAAGCAGGTTTTATTGGATATGGCCCAAGAAGGAGCCAGAGAACATACACACCCTGGTGCTGCACCTCTTGCTAGGTTCCATAGACTATTTTCTCCATGGAAGCCTTTGCAGGAAGGTCACAGGCTGCAGGACAACCTACTGATAGCACAGGATGTAACTGGTTCCTCTGAGCCAACATTAAGAGGAACCATGCCACTGAGCATCACTTTGTTTAGTTTAATAAGACTCAGAACCGAGGTTCATAAGGAAGGACCAGACAGCACTTGCATGTAACAATGACATTAGCTTTCCAGCATCAGCTGGCTTCTGAATGAATTCTGACATTCTGCTGCTTAATGTTCTCCTGAGACTTCATTTTAAATATGGTGACTCTCATTCCCAGTCCTAAACCCCTCTATAATGTTGCTTTATGCTACTAAACAGCTTCTGCATTCCTCTGCAGCAGCAGCCCTATTTCAGCGAGGAGGAAAGTGAGCTTGTGCACATGATCAAACTAAACAGTATGCAAAGTGTTTTGAAATCCATCTGAAAGGAGGATAATACAGACAGGAAAATTATTATCTCAGTGCCACTCATAGCTCTCTACGGTGACATGAACACTATTCTAAAGGATCCCAGGGAAATTTCTTTTCCACCAGACTAATAAAGCTGAAAAGGCAATCTATCCTTCTTTATTAACTACTTTAAATGCTTCACGAGTACAATTTTTCTCACTTGACTTACATAAGAATTAAATCAAATGGGGTACATCAGTGTTCTTAATGAAAGAAGCCACGTGCTGTAACAATGGGTGATGCAGCGACAGGCTCATCATAAAATAGTAAAAAGAGAACCAAAGGGCTGTAAGAAAGACTGGATGCTATTTAAATGTCTGTCCCACAGAAACTTCCTTGAAATTCTCTGCTCCATGTTATGTGTCCTAGAGGGTCTGATGGTATTTACATCAAGGATATTCCTTTACATAAACCTGAGCTACTCTATAGTCCATCATGGACCGAAACCGCCTTTGGGAGCCTCTGGCATTACTGACTGAAGCAAAAGAGATCTGCAGGCTGTGGTGGTAGCTGGTGTGGGTGCGAGAACAGCAGGGGACACCATGGGAAGGGGAATAAGTAATTCCCTGAATCATGTCTGTGGTCTCGTGGCCCCTGAGCTGTCCCAGGGACGAGTCCAATCACGCAGCACTCACTTACTTGGGCTGATGATTCCGGTGCTCCTTCTCGCCAGCCTCCCCCTCCTTCTCCCCGGTCTCCTTCTCCACCGAATCGTAGGTTGACAGTGCCCTGCTCCTGAACCTGTGCCGTCTGTGAGGCTCTTCTCCATTCTCGCCCTTGGACCCAGGCTCCCCTTCCCGGTTCCCAGACCTCGACCCTCCCCGATGTCGGGAACGCCGCTCGCTCCTGGCCCCGTTGATTGTCCCATTGCCTTCCTTGCCTTGCCGGTCAGCAGAGTGCCGGTGAGGCCGGTGCCTGCGGTGTTCCTTCTCACCACCTTCATCCACTGAGCCCCGCCGATGGTGCCTCTTTCCCCCTTCCTGACACCTGTTCCGATCACTTTTCCCTTCCTTACTTCCCCCTTCCACCTCCTTGCTGCGGCTCCGGTGCTGCCTGTGCCTCTCCTCCTTATTGTTGACACCAGGTTCCCCATTCTCATCCTTGGTCACATCACCCTTCTCTTGCTCTCCCAGTTTGTCCTTATCCCGATGTCGATGGTGCTTTCGTGGAGCTTCTGCCCCATCACCGGAGCTGATTTTGGTCTGCTCCACCTCCTGCACATCCACAGGACTCAGCTTGCTGATGTTGTTCCTCCCTTCGCTCCTCGGCTCTACTACCAGTGGTCGATCCAAATGAGTCTTCATGTCCGGGCGGATGTGAAGGGTGGTGGCGTAACGCACCCGCTCCTCTGGATCCAGCTCATTGTACAGCGCCTCGCAGCTGGCTCGGAAATTGTGCATCCGGATCTGGCTGGTCCTCTGCTCCCAAACAGACTTGGATTTGGAGGAATTCTGCTGCTTGCTGAGGAGGGGAGGAAGGTGGAAAGTTAGTATCGGACTTTGAACTGATTCCCAAAAAAGAATCAAAGTACAAGAGGAATTTTTCAGCTGAGATGGGGAATTAGAGGGTTCAGCCAAAGAAATTATAGGAATGGAGAGAAAATGGCTGGCGGAAAACATGAGCAAGGAAAGCCAGCAGGATCGTCAGTGTTAGTTTGCCCCCACACGCATTAGGCATTATGGAACAAGCCCTCTGGAAAGGAGTTATCTTGGCTTCTAAAACAAGGCCATTCCCATTGGAAGTGTCAGGTACAGCCCAAAGGGTTAAGGTCTCTGCACACATTATATAGCACAGCCAGCATTTTAAAACAGCCCACAAGGCTTCCCACAATTAACAGCACCTCTGTCCCCACCTGGAAACATCTGGATGAGCAAATCAGCAGTGAAGAAGAGAAATTAGATTGGCAGGAAGAGCAAGGAGAAATGAAATCTGTCCCTGAGCATCAAAGCCTGAGCTCTTTCATGTACTGTGAAAAGACCCCAGCGATGGGGAGAGTCACACATAGGTGCAGATATGATGAGAGCACCTTTATCCCATGGAGAGACTAGCTGGTTTTTATGCCTGTCACCTGTTATGCTAAAGATACCTCTATTGGCATTGCCTTAATGCTTTAGCCCCTCAGCACAGATCTTGGTTTCTGACTACCACATGCAAATGGGTCATCTCCCTAAGCCAACACAGGCAGGGAAGGCTGTTTCGCTTTCCTCCTAAAGAGTCAAATTCTGCTTTTGCATAAACCCAAAGCAAACCCATTGGCTTCCAGGGTGGAATTCTGCATTTAGCTGGATGGAGGTCCAGCACCCATTTTCTTCCTTAATGAAACTTCCTCTAACAAAGGCAGGGGAATCATTCTCCTTCCACCAGCCTGCTCTGTTGTCTCCCTTTGCCACGCATGAGTCTGAGTCTGCAGCCGGAGGGGCCGCGTGGGACTCCAGCACTTAACACACACCCCACAAGGGAGGCAGATGCATTTTCCTGACGCACTTTGTGGGCTCCCCTGACAATAGGAGAAAGCAGCTCCTGTGCGTGTATGTGCTGATTTGGACTGTCAGGGTCTGTCACTGTGCACAGACCCTGGGGGAAGCAGCGCTCATGTAGCACAGTGGGAGCTGTCAGAAAGGCTTCACATCTCAGAGCTCTGCTGGGGGATCACTTCTTTACCAAAGGTGCTGCTGCCTGGCTCTGCTAAAGAGGCAAAAACCTACTTAACCGCTCTGCAGACAGAAAGGGCACCCAGGCAAGTGTGAAGGCATCTGATTTAAACCAGAAATCACAGAGCTAACCACTAAACCCACAAATCTACATTCCCCATTCTCAAGAGGCATATTCTGGACTAATTTACCAGCAGCTGAGTGCCCCATTTACACCACAGCATAAGAACTGGTGTCAAAAATCACAGTTCTAAATGTAAATTATACCAGAAGGTACTGAGGACATAGCTTAGAGCCCCACACACCAAGTATCACACATCAAACGGAGAACAAGCCCATCATTAGGGAAGAGCACTCCTCAAGCTGTTCTAGTGACCCCTGACACAAAACTGAACAACCTCATCATAGCATAATTTGCCATTTCTTTTGGGTTCCACATTATGAAAGATTATCATGTTATCAGCCAGCAGCTGATTTACTTGGGTTTAGAAGGAACTAATGAGTTAACATGCAAAGCCTCTGACTGCCCAGACCTGCTGCCCTGTGCAGGGATTTCCCATGAGGAGCTGTATTTGCAGCCCTTCATGGTCAGCACAGATGGGCACAGAGAGTTGAAGCTGCCTCAGACAGGCATCCCAGAATGTCCTGCGCATCCTCCAGGATGAGTGGGTGCCTTGCTCTGCAGTGCTCCAGATCTAGCACTGCTTAAACAAACGGGGCTGAAAAATGAGCCTTATCTTTAGCACACAGGCTCAGGGAAACAGGACAGGTTAAGAACAGGTATGTGCATTCCCAAGTGCTGCCTTGGCACAAGCCACCAGATGCATTTTGCTCTTAGAGAATATTTCTCATTTCATAAAGTCCTTGGGATGGGGACCGGCTTCTGGTTTGTGCTTTGAACAGCCAGAGTGAGCTGTCAACACTGAATCAATACCTAGGAATAACAAGTTAGAGCTGGGAAACTGCCCTTCTGATGAGCGAAGCCTTCAGTTGATCTGCAAACCACAGCTGCCTGCTCCCCATCCCCTGTGCTCTGTCTCCATGGGACAGGCACCACACAGGGATGGGATGCAAAGTCCAGGCCTCCCTGCAGAGACTCTCCAAAGTAAAACACACAATAAGCCACCAGGCAACTTTCCTGGACACAGCCTCTCCATAAGTGCCTGCATTGAGCCCATCAAAGCCAAGATACAAAAGAAAATCTCCTAAATCAGCCTGGATGTGGTGAGGAGGAAGGCTGAGGGTGCAAGGTTGGTACTCACCACAGTGCGGAGGAGACGCTCAGAATCTGCTAGCTCTGACACAAGATGTATCATTTCAGGATAGGTTTTAGTTCTGTTTCAGTTGTGCCAAGAACTTAAATCAGCCTTTAAAAGATATCTGAGGTGCTAAAGTTTCCACTCTACCTCACTCGTAGCGAACTGAAAGGTGCTGACAGGTACATACACCACTGAGAAACTGGAGCAACCAAGTAATGCTCATATTAACAAAACCTATTTTGCCAAAATCCCTTCCTTAAAACAGACACTGACATTATAGACTTGAATTTCTCAGCATCTAGAAATGAGAGGCATCCTTAACGTTGACACAAGTAGCAGAGGTGACTGCCAAAAGACTACAACACATAGCCACCCACTGCTTTGGCTACTGACAAGCTGAAGAGCAGGAGGTTCAGAAGTAATGCCTTCATCCTTTCTGCTTTCTATGTGAAAAGGCACCAAAAAAAGAAGTATATCAAAAAATATCTGAAGTGCAGTAAAAACACTACCAGGAGGATGTACAGCCTGCCTGCAAGCTCATTATCCTATTCAAACCAGCCAAGAACATCAGGAGCAAGTGACATTGTACATAAAGTCTGCTGCAGGAAATGGAAGTAAAGCAATGGAGCAGTTTGGACCCTCTGGGGACAGTGTTTCAGTGGTTTGGGAGCTAAAGCAGCAGCAAATGGAAGGAATGTGTTATCTCCTTGTCCAACCTTATATGACTCTTGCTTTCTACACGTTCTCACCACAACTGGGCATGGCCATATGTGACAGCTTCTCCTCTCTCATTGCTCTGCTGAGCAGAGAAGAGCTTTTGAAGTTATTTATGGCCCAACAGGATGTCACTTTGAAACAAAACCCGGTTTCATTACAACTGCCTATCTGTGAGGATATGGTGTCTATGCACACAACACAAAGTATTGCAGAAGAGAGGGGAAAAAAAAGATAGGGCAAAATCATTTCCTCTGCTTCCTCTAGTGTTAGGTCCACATAATTATTGACCCTGCATGAGCTGGAGCAGACACAAACCGTCTCCAGTACAAGCATGATAAGCTCCAGCACAGCTTATCCACAAACTGATAAAAAAAGGAGCCTCTGTGATAAGAAGTATTTCTTCCAGAAGAGAAAACTATCTAATTATGAAGCCAACTCCTTATCTGAAATCCTGTTCACTGCTTGCGTCTTAAAATCCTTCTGAATCTATTCAGAAAATGGCAATAATCACTTCTGATCTACAGACGTAGTACAAAGATGAATGCTAATTCACATTATAATTACTTTCTATCCCTATTTTCTGTCTATAGAATATTTGGAACTCTTTGAAGGCTGTCGGCCAATACTCGGGTTTCAGTTCCTGTAAGCTTGAAATGCTGTAGCAGATATTACTGCTAATGTGCTTCCTTGAGTAGCTTCACTGCTTTTGCTTGGACTAAGAAGCCAGTAGTCAAATAACTCCTGCCTAGGGCTATAAATAAAACCATACAATTCAAGTAGAATCAAATAAAATTCATATTAATGAATCAGTGACTAATGTTGGTCTTAAAAAAACCTGCAACGAGTCACTATGTAGATTGTTCAAAAAAGGAAAGTGTATTTTTAGTCATATTCTAATCTTAGGGTATTCCTTAATGAGTAAAGATGTTGTTATCATAACCTTTTAAAGCGCTGCTTCAGTTAATAGCACTTTGCTTCCCAGAACTACTGGTTTAATCAGCTACATAAATGCAATCCTTCAAATTTTGCTTTAGTAAATAATGAAAGCTCACTCTGAACATCATAATTTGATGTTAAAAATACCTACATTTTAGATTGTGGGCATGAAAGAATATTTTCTGATTACAGATGAAAGGGAGTTTCTTGCTAAAATACAGTTTCAACCAAACATGCAATGCAAAAAAACCTTTCCTCTAATATCATATTTTCTGTTCATAAACTGTGAGAAGCTCTCTCCACATTTCAATTTCCCACTTGGAAAACACAAGGCAGTGTTTTAGTTTGGGGCAGGCATGCACAAAGCAGAATGGTTTATCTCTGGTTTGATAACACAAGTTTGTTTCAGATGAACTCATCACCAGGGTTTAAATATGCCTTGCCAGTGACCTCAGAAGTTGCTGCTTGGATGCTTTGGCACCTTCTCTTCTTTATGAGCTTCATGTCCCAACTGAGCTCTCCTGGGACATGTACCGTGCTGTCCCACCAAGCTGGTGCAATGGTTTGCATCAGAAATGCCACCACCAAGAGCTGCTGCAGAAACCACTGCTCAGTCTTCTCCAATATTATCATTAAATTTGGTTCTATATATATCAGATTTTTTTATCCTGAAGTTTCTCAGAAAAAAAAAACAAAAAAACCCCAAAAAAAACCCCAACACATTTTCTTGCATAATATTTCTCTTAATTTCTATTAGCTAGAAACTCTAGATTTTGAACATGGTCTAAGCCTAATACAATGCTGACTGCTGACTGCACCCTTATGTTCAGAAACTTGCCACTGAAATCTGAAATGCTTTCCAAAGAGATACCAGCTTCTTTGATTGAGAAAGTTCACTAAATCACAGGATCCCAGCCTGGTTTGTGTTGGAAGGGACCTCAAAGCTCCTCCAGATCCAACCCCTGCCACGGGCAGGGACCCCTTCCACTGGAGCAGCTGCTCCAAGCCCCTGTGTCCAACCTGGCCTTGAGCACTGCCAGGGATGGGGCAGCCACAGCTTCTCTGGGCACCCTGTGCCAGCGCCTCAGCACCCTCACAGGGAAGAACTTCTTAGTTATATCCAACCTAAATCTACTCTCTTTCATCTTAGAGCCATGTAACATGCATCAAAATGCAACATTTTGATATTTTCTTTAGTATTATTATTATATTTATATATAATTTAATTTATATATAATATTTATAAATAATAATTATTATTTAGTATTTAGTATTTTCTTTAGTATTATCATCCTCAGATTGAATTTCCACTCCCTCCACCTTTTTAGGCAATTTGGAGAACTGCAGATGCAGGACATGCTGACCACAGGTCTCAGCAGGAGAAAGAAGCTGAGATGCCAGAGTGGGACAGAGCTGAGCACTACTGAAGGTCCTCCAGGAGCCGCTGAGCGCATGTCACTCATGATACACTGCAAGCCCTTTGGCTGGGGTCTTTGGCCAACACAGAGCCAGAAGGTTTCCAAGATGTGTATCACAGCACAGCTCAGGGAAGACCTAGCACTTTGCTACCACTCACATGAGGTGTCCATAGCCATCATCTCCAAAGAGCAGCAGAAATCATTACATGCCACTGCTTAGAGCTTGAAGACAACTCAGCCACCTGTTTTTGTACAGCTCTGAAGTGATGTGAAGCTACCTAAGCCAAAGCTTCCTGGTGCTATGCTACTGTAGCAGAAGTTTTACTGCTTTCAGCTTCAGTTTTTTCATCACAGGGTAATTTCACTCAATCATAACTCACCATCCTGCATGCTGTTCTCTATGCCTCTAATAAGAAAAACTTCCTAATTGTTTTTCATAATCACATCACATACTAACCCCTGATGGTTTTATGCACATTCTTATCTTGAGAAAATGCCAGAAATTATCTAATCTAACTCAAGCTACACTGCTATCAGTCACAAGATCCCTTTTCAGACCTCACGACTTCCTTGATATTGCAGTTATGAATTGTGATCAAATAATTGTATCCTCAGCAGTAAATAACAGGCTCTTCAACAGAGAGAGTTACACGTAAAACAAAAATATGACAGTTAAAACCCACATCACTATGGCCCAATTTAACGTAAAGCACACCAAGGTTAAATATGTGGAACCAGGTATTCTCCTAAAATCCAGTCAAATTACATTTACTTTGTGTTTTGCCTCTGAAGTGTTTAATCCATGTTCTCCAGAAGACATTCTGACAAATCATAGAAACATATTGTAGAATGGTTTGTGTTGGAAGAGACCTTAAATTAAAGCTCCTCCAGCTCCAACCCCTGCCACGGGCAGGGACCCCTTCCACTGGAGCAGCTGCTCCAAGCCCCTGTGTCCAACCTGGCCTTGAACACTACCAGGGATGGGGCAGCCACAGCTTCTCTGGGCACCCTGTGCCAGCGCCTCAGCACCCTCACAGGGAAGAGCTTCTGCCTAAGAGCTCAGCTCAGTCTTCCCTGTTTCAGTTTGAAGTAATTCCCTTTGTCCTATCACTGCAGTCCCTGATGAAAAGTCCCTCTCCAGCATCCCTGTAGCCCCCTTCAGACACTGGAAGCTGCTCTGAGATCTCTTTTGCAGGCTGAACAGCCCCAGTTTTCTCAGCCTGTGAAATAAGCTGCAATGGCCGAGACCAGACTCTGTAGGGACCACAAGCATTCTGTAATGATCCCACCATGAACTCCAGCCTTTTATGAAAACCCAGGACTAAACACATCAGGGAATGAAGTCACAATCCCTTTTTGCGCATCATGAGGATGGAAATGAAGCAGATAGGCCCAGACAGTGAATATAGAGAAGCAACTGATAGAGATCAGGAACAGTTTGGGTTCTTGGATAGTGAATGACACATTCATTCTGGTAGAAGATATTGAAGCTTTCTCATTTCCCTCTGTACGCTATCGGGTTGTCTACAGCTGGGTGGATGCAGCACAGACGTGCTGTGATGGTCTGGGTGGGAAAGAAAGAGCTTCTCGAAGAAAACCAAGTTTTGTTCTGGCAAAAAAGATAATCTGTGGCCAATGCTGGTGTTAAGCACTTCAGGAAATAAAAATCCTCAGCTTGTGAAACACTGGGGTTTGCTTTATTTATGAATCTAGAAAATGCCTTAAGAATATGTCAAGTTTCATGTCCAAGCAACGACTGACACCTCTGGACCCCATTAGAAATAATAACCAATAGCAATGCAAAGAAAACCTCAAATTACTGCACCACTTTGATTTCATCAGCAATTACAATATAAGGATTTATATGAAAATACAACATCCCAGAACTCTTAAATACCTACTACTGGAAAAATACAACATAATTATTCACTTTTCTGTGTGTCATCCCCTATGTACATACAAATTAGTCACCAATTGCAGCATGTATCTTAGATAAATGCTCATCTTCTTGAAGCAATAGAGCAGATCTGTATTTAACTACCTCTCGGTCAGTGAATTAAACATGTATTTTGTACTGCTTGCACTGCTTGTATCACAGATCTTATAGCTCAAAAGGCTGGAATTAACACAAGAAAATTACTTCACCTTGATTATTTAAAGAAACCAGCTCTGATATTTTGTCTTTAGTTTCTTACCAATGTACAATTATTAATATTTTTAATAAGCAAAGGATAGGGGAATAAAACCCAAAGCTTTGTATCTCAAAAGATTTCTGAGTGAGCCTTGTTCTTTCAAAACAAATGACCATGGCTTTGCAGAACCTGGCTCTTAATGATATTCAAGACCCAAAGTATTTTCTGCTGTTTGAGCAACCCAAGGGAGAAAAAGGAATGGGGATATTTTTGCACCTTTTACAAGCTCTTTTTGATCAGCAAAACTGTTCAACTTCCATCTGTGCCCAAAAATCACACCATTTATCTATTCAGTATAATTACAGCAATAGCACTCCCAGTGGGTAGAAAAAAAGTGGTATAAAGGCATCCTGAACCTATGCTAATATTCACCCAGGGAATGGGAGTCCAGAGCACCTGCATGGCCCTAAGAGGAGCTGTTCCAGTTTATCTATTTGGATTGAAAATAAACCCCCACACATTTCTAACCCTTACATTTATACTGAGTAAACAAGAATTTCAGATGTCTTTACTCTGCAGGGAGCTTCTACTGCTGCTCTGTGATGGCTGGTACTTTTATACATTGCACATTGTAATGGGGTACAGTGATTTATTTAATCAAAACAGGAGGTATTGCTGGAGAAATGCTCTTTAGATACCCACAGAGAAGAGAATGCACGCTCAGCTCATCTGTCAAAACCAGCTCTGGTTTGCATAGGAAATTACAAATTATTGCCCAGACGGTGCATAGAAATGTTAAAGAGGAGAAGAATCCTCAGTTAGAGCTTTTTGCAGTAAAAATTAATTCTGTTCAGAGACCAGATGTGAGTCATATCAGCAAAAAAAGCCTCCATTATACTGTCTTTATTGCTGGTGGGGAGTTAGCAACAGACCTCAATGGCAAATGCCTCCAAATGCAGGCAAATCCTCCTTCCAATGGGATTTTAGTAGTTGTGGTTTGATTTCACCTTCTTTTAAGAAGCTCTGTCTGTGGAAGTTTGGAAAAGGAGCCAGATTCTTCATTCTTACAAGGCTTAATTTCTTATTGGGCAAACATTGCCTCCGACCAGTTTAGTGCAACTTCTACTGGAGTACTGGGGAGGATGCAGCTCAGGACCTCTCCCCTATCACCACCTTTAACCATCACCTTCCTCCTGACAGAGGTAAGGCAGGGTCAGAGGGAACCAAAGGGCAATAGACCTTTCTCTGCATCTTTCTGCCTGTAAAGACACCATTGCAGACAATAAATGCAGTGCAAGAAATGAGCCAAAAGTGCCTTGGTCTAGTTTATTCCCCTAAATTTTCACTGTCCTAACCCTGTGACATCTCAGACCTTAGCACAGACAAGTCACACCTACTTTTGTTAGTTGAAAAAGTTCAGTCTTGGTCACAAGAAGCAAAGCTCACACATCATATCAACATATGTTGTTTGTATTTTTAATATAAACATGCCTAAGATCCACCAGTAGATAAGGACCCTCAAAACACCCTGGGGAAAAGGAAAATGTCAGGAAGCTGGTGGAAAACATCTTTTGCTTCACTGTGCCTTTAGTAGCTGCTATGGTGCACATAAGACAAACCCACACATGTTTGAATTGCACTTACTTGTCTCTTCAAAAGCATTAAAGAAGAAAGATAACATCAAACAGTAAAGGTATAACCCAAAGCCAAGACACTGAGATGGGTTGATGAGAAGCTGATGATGAGTTCTGTTGTATTAGTCAGCAGGAGCAATGATATTTTCTACAAACCTGCATTGGTGTCAAAGCACACCCACGATTCACAGCAAAGCCAGCAAGATTTGTTTGTTAGGAAGGGGATAGAGTGAATGGAAGGTCTATCACTGTGTTCGCTCAACCACAGGTACATAGGAGTTTACTGAGTGCCTCATTTTTACCATATCTGTAGCTTTAAGCTCCAGCTCAATGACAGAGAGCACAAGAATATGCAGCGCTCTCATAAGTTTCCCAAAGATGCTTATGGAGAGTTTTCCAATTTGGTCTCACTTGGGCCCCATTTCCAGAAGTTTCTTTTATAATCCTCCTCAAGCTTTCATTTGAAGAGCACACTCATGGTTGGCCCCCATTCTCCTATTGAACCATAAGTGCAAACACTGGTGGAACATCAAAGCCATCAGCCCAGTACATAATAAACACAGAGGACAAAAATACAAGTGAGAACAAGATGAACCACCAAATGAGGGCAGACAGGAAAAGAGGGAAAATAGTTAAGGAATAAACAAAGGAAAACAGTTAAGGGGATGGGAGAAAAATGAAGGAAGGGAGGAAAAAATCACAGTCAATGTTCAAAACACTACGGAGTTGCTCACAATCAAATCACAAGCATTATATGGCAATGTCGTACACCTTCCAGTCCTTCCACTGTATGTTGGTCTGGAGGCTTTCCACAATGATGGGAATGATTTTTGGGGAAAACAAGGGGGGGGGGGGGGGGGAAGTGAAGGCATCAGGAGAAGGGGAAAGAGGGAGGTTTGTAAATATAGAGATAGAAATCCATGTACTGAATATTGTAACAGAGAGCAACTCACGGTGAATTTACGCTGGAGACTGACGAGCTGCGAGATACAGTACCTCGAGTTTGCTTTACAAAACTGCACATGCAAAAACAAAACAAACAAAGAAAACAAAAAGTGAGAAAACAAAAAGAAATAAAAATAAAGAAGAGCAGAGAAACCATAAAAGACATTGGGAGGAGGCTCATACAGGCTGTGTCCTATTGAATGCAGACTGCAGCGTGCACCTTGGTAGGAAACCAGGCAAGCTTCAGAAAGTGTGGAAGCCACAGACACACCACCTTCTAGTTAACAAGGAAACAACCAAAGAATCAAAAACAGAACCAAAAGGAGGGGGGGACAAATTAAAAGGTGAACCAAAAGCCGCACAATGATATTAGGACTTTATGCCTCCATGTGCTATACTCACACAATCCAAGTCCTCCGTAGAAGTCATCTTTAGGACCTCAGGGTAGAGGTCCTTGTAGAAACAGGTGGTGGTTGCTATTACAGCTGTGCTGAAAATCATTATTTCCAAGCGGGAGCAGGATGCTAATTCCCACTCTAGCTCCATAACATGAGGAAGAAGCCTTAGCACAGAGAAAAGCATGGGCTGGAGGAAGGAACCTGGGCACATCCAGAGAGCCCAAATCCACCTGAACCCCAGCAGCTGGAGACAGGCTGCCTCTCCTCTGTCTCTACCTTGGATTTGCTCTTCAGAGGCAACTACCTCTCTCCTCTAAGAGGCATGGGAACATGCCTGAGCTCAGACTGCCCAAATACAGCTCACTGTGCCTAAACCCCATAGGTCTGCTGGGCCTGACACAGAAACCCATAGAATCATCGAATGGTTGAAAGGAGCCCGTTTCACTTCACAAGAAATTCCATAGATTCTCCTCCATCCAGT
This sequence comes from Melopsittacus undulatus, assembly GCF_012275295.1. Taxonomy (NCBI): domain Eukaryota; kingdom Metazoa; phylum Chordata; class Aves; order Psittaciformes; family Psittaculidae; genus Melopsittacus; species Melopsittacus undulatus. Next base: position 9,139,092 of record NC_047537.1, read on the forward strand.
GTTTGTATAAACACCCTTGTATGTGTGTGTGTGTGGGGGGGTCTAACTATGGAAATCACTGAATTGCACTGAAAGAGTTTATTCTTCCTTTGGCAGGGAATCTACTGACAAACAGGATTTGAAATATCTTGATAGATCTTGGCTTGAGGTGCTAATTTTTGCATTGTTATAAGAAATTTTCTTTATAAATCTACATCATCCAGAGAATCCTCCCCAAAGCTGGAAATAGAATCCCTTTGCCCTTGCAGCATTTTTTCTCCTGCTTTCATGAGGGTTTTAATCTGCTCATGACCAATACTAGCAAGTCAGAAGGTTCATCTAAAATCTAATGGTTTTTGGATATAAGTAGGATTAAATATGCATTTACTTAAAATCCATGAACTATTCTGAACAGAAATGTTGGCCCAGGTAAAGGCTATAATACAACAATCCAAAAGTCAAGAAACTTGGAATGAATATAAGAGAAATTATAAAAGGCATCATAAAAGTTTTGCTTGGAGCAAATAATGTGCTGAACAGTCAGGTAAAGAATTTTGTCTAAACTTTACTATTTCTACATTTGTACAGTGCCAAATGAAATGGGAGCAGGACTCACAGTGGAGTTGGCATGTCCTGCTTGTTTGTCTCCATGTTGCTCCAGCTGGGGACCCCTTTACTCTCTGGCTGGATGCTGAACCCTACACAGAACAAACCCTTGACTGCATGAATGTGTCAAGAGTAAGTAAGAAATTACTTGGGCAAAAAAGGTGTAAGACTCGTGATGGAGGAGAATGTATTTTGCTGCCCTAATTTACCTGCAAGTCAGCACCAACACTGTGCAATACCTGTGGAAATTTGGCTTAGAATTGCTGAAGGCAGGATTTCAACATCCCTTGGCAGGAGGCTTGAGTGAACCTTCGTATCGATCCCTGCCTCATTTGGTGCAGTGCAGAATGAAGACCATGCTTAGATCTTGCCAAGTATCCTTGTAACCTGGCCAGCCTACGTTATGCAAGTCCTGCAGCACTCCAGGTTCACTCCTCTGCTCCCACTGCTGGAGTTTGCTCTTTTGAAGCCATAAATTTGACTAGATTTCTGCTGGAACTGCAGGGTGTAAAGCCATGAAGCACAGACAGCCTCCTTTTCCAAATCAAAATGACACAAGTACTTGAGCTTTGCTCAGTGCTACTTACCATCCGTGAGGAACAGAGTACAAGAGTGCCTTTAGGTGTAGCTGAGTCACCGTTACACTGACAGCAAGGGCAAAAAGGTAAACTCACAGGAGGAATCACAGTACCTCACACATCAACACACTTCAGGGGGGGAAAGAAAGGGAAGAAACCACAAGCCAGCAAGAGAAAAAGAGCAGCTCTCCTAGTCTACACATCAACCAGCACATGATGTTTTATGGGCTGGGTGTTCAGGTACACTTCTTGCTGGGTCCTGTTGGCTACTGACAACCCAACAGGGATTTGGAAACAGACAGCAGTATTCCCAAGACAGAAGGAAAATATGCAACCTCTGAGATGGAAAATGTCCTGGAAAAACAGAGCAACTCCCCCCACCCCTTTATTCCCAGACCTGTACAAAAGGGACAGACAGCTCTGAAGGTCACTATGAAATGATGTGCCACCTTAGTTGCTCTTGGCACTTTGCTGGTGAGTAGTCAGCTTGCTCACATTAACAGGCAGTAGCTACCTGAGGGTGTGCAACTAAAATGTAAACTGCTTTGAATAACCACGTGAGGATCCAGCAGAAACCAGTCAGAGCCTGGAGAGAGGAAAAGGTCTTTAGAGGCTGGAAGGTTTTCTTGGGAAGCACGGGTAACTTTGGAAAACAGTAGTGGGCAATCCTATAGAATGCGTTTAAATCCAGTGCCCACAGTGAACAAACTGTCTCTGCCACCATCAACAAAGCTTCTTCCACTACATCTGGGAAGTTGTCCTCCCAACCAGAACTCACACCCGACACCCATACTTAAATATTGCCCTTGGGTCTGGCTGTGACTGTAACCCATTACCACATGGAATTAAAAAGAAACCCATAAGAAACAAACCAGTTTCACTTCACATGACTTCAGGAAAATGATCTACAAATGGTTCCTACAAGTTGAGCAGTTGCTAGCTGTTGTGACCGTTGTTTTAAGGCTTTTCCCAAGAAAATCTGAAGAAGCTAGTGGAAAATACATGGGCTGTGGGTGCCAGGTGAGCTGCAGCCCGTGTCCTCTCCAGCTAGCTGGGTGTGTTTATTGCGGCCCCTTTTGTACGTGCCATTGGTGCATCTCTGGCTGGAACAGAAAAGGTGAATGGGAAACCCAAACATGGGGAGTTAAGGCTTTGGGTTAGATGTTGGGGTCTTTGTGTGACCATGAAAATGAACCCAATGGCTCTCCCACCAGCACCTTTTCATTGGCATTGCAAAGTGGTTTGCACATCTACTGCCTGTATAACTGGCCCCCTTTTCCCCCCTCCTCCATTCTGGCCACCAAGGAAGCTGCACCAATGGCTTGCTCTAAGGACCCATCCATCTGCAGTCGTTGAGTTCAGGAGGCTGAAGAGGTTTAAATGCTGTACGGAACAGAGGGTCTTGAAGACAATGCTGGGCAAACTGAACAAACCCAGAAACTCACCTCCCGAAACAACAAAGCAAGGAAAATGCTAAACAGAAAACAAAACAAATCACAAAAATAAGAATGAAACAATGGGTTCAAATTAAAATGCAAGAACACACGCTAAACACCTACCCTGGTTTAAACCAAACATCACAACAAGGACAGAAACAATGTCCCAGCCTAGGTTTTAATCCTGAAAAATCACAAAACAAAAAAGCCCAAGGACAGAGTTCACCAGGTGAAAAAACAAACTCCACTCAGATAAATTTGTTCACGTTGAGTCCCCTTGGTGGAGCAGAAGACAAACCAGAGAAATCTTGAGAGACTGATGAAGTGAGAGCTACAAACCAAGTGCAGGTAGAACATTATAACAAAGCACTTGGACTCAGCTGCAAGATAGATGATATCTCAATGCCACTGTAATAATGAGTATATTATTAAAACAGATCCCCAGGACACCATATAGCTTCACCATCTATCAACCACAAGACAATTTGTTGCTCACGCAGCAGCCTATTGCAGGTGAAGGTTCCTCTTCAGACCCTCCAAGCAGGCTGATGTGCTAAATAAGCAACTTGTTTCTTATGCCTAGGAAATGACGGTTTGCAACTAAGGCAATAACTTGAACATTTCCTGGAGGTCACTTATGAAGAACTGGTGGAGATAAACCGCAGGCACAGGAGCATACACACCATGGGTGCAAAATGTAGGTGACAGGGAAAACGCCAGAGGCAGAGGAGCAGATACAACACTACAGAGTATGGAATGGCCTGGAAGAAGGCTTAGGGGAAGATAAAGACTCTCAGTCCTTGATGTAGGACTAAGGGAAAGAAGCAAAACAGCAAGCACAGCACATCATTGGTGAGAACGCAGAATGACCGATACGACTTTCCACCAGACACAGCCCCAGGAAGGCTTTATCACCTCTATGGGAGGAGGACAAGCACACCAGGAACATGAACATCATGACTAAGGAAATGCAAGTCATGGTGCCCTCTGCTAACACCAGAGAGACCTGTTTTGATTGATGCAGATAGAGAAAATAATGATGTTTTCAAAACATTGATCCAGGCTGTTGATGCCTGTTGTTACAGAAATTCATTTTCATATGTTATGAAGATAAAATCAAGTTATAAAAGTAAAAAATGATTCCTTAGGAGGTAATAAAAATATAAACTGGAAGAGTAGATCCATCTTTGCAGCAGGTCTTTGGCAGCTCAGTCCCAGATTTCCCAGCCCCTGCTCACCACTCACTGTGGGGTGCCCAACTTCTACGTATGTTTGCTTTTTGTGATGATATTTCCATAAACCAAGGTCCAGTTCCCAAGTGGGCCCAGCACTTGGATTCGTTCTTGGCATGTCCAGCTCCGAACTGCATCAGAGATTTGACCTAACAAGTCTTGCCATCAACATGGCATTTACTCCAACTTCAGGACCTCTGTGCAGCTTAAGAGCAGAAGAAATGAAATAACAGGGTACATTTGGCTGTCAACCATGGGTCCCATCATCAGCCCTACTATTCTGGATCTAAGGGATAGGTCCTGCAAGCCTGAAGGCTGTAGCTGCTAAGACCTTTTGGAGTTTGCTGTGGATCCATTAATGTATTAAACAAATTGTTTTGGCATGCATTCATTAAATTTATTTTGGATCATGAGCCAGCAATCCATTCGTACACCTATTTCTGCCTCACAAAACACCTGACTTCTCTCTTGCCCTCTCCTTTATGTCATCATCCATTTGGTCATCAACATATTGACCTTAACACATTTGGTTTTCAGAACAGAGCCCTGCAAGCTTTGGGGGTGGACTTGGAAGCACCTCACTGGCACTGAGGCAGAGAAAAGGGGAAGTCACACAGTGGCTGTTAGATGATGTTTCCCATTGAGCATACATGATGCTGCACCTTCAGATGTGCTCACTTGTAAAGCCTAATTATGTTCCTGTAGAGATGCAGCAGGTGGGGGTCTGGGCAGATGCAGTGTGAGGAAAATAAGTAGAAATCCACAATTTTGTACTCACTTTCGATTGTGGTCACAAACCTGGCCCTGTGGTATTGAAAGCCAGGTGAAAGTCTGCTGAAAAATCACGGAATAGGGTTATTCTAAAGCTAACAATGTGGGGTAAAATCTTAGCTCCATTTTCTGCTTTATGAGAAATCTTCCCATGCTTTTGATTAATACAGGAAGAAAATAAGCATCATCATCTTGCATTTTAAAATAACACTACCAGGAAATTCATCAAAGAACAAGAGCAAATATCCTCATTTGACTTCTTTTCAAGACTAGACAGGAAATCATTGTAAGAAGAAGATCATATTTAAACCCAACAAAGAGACACAGAATAAATAGAAGCTGATTAAAGCAGTAATGGCAAAATAAAATGGTAAGAGGAATAAAATAGCCAAATGAATAATATTCTTTTCCGTCACATACAATGAACTGGCTTCATTTGGCCTATTGTCTTTGACAAAGCAAATTAAACTTCCAGTAACAAGGGTCTCAAGAGATTTACCCTGATGGAACAAACAGGGATCTTGCTGCATTTCAGATGCTTTGCAATAAAATTGAACAGGAAATGGCTTTTTGTACGCTTGAGCTGCCCCAGCCTTCGGAAGTCTCCCCTGCAAAAGGGATCCAGGAAACTTCAGAAGCTTTCAGTAAAATCTGAGGCTCGACCTGATTTTTTTGGTGCTGATTGTCCTGATGCTGAAAGTCCAGAAGAATTAAATGAACCCTTTAAGAACATAGCTCTTGGTAAATCCATGCAAGGTAGGCATGTAGCAAACTCCAGCCCATAATCCCACACAGGCAGAACTCTGCACTGACCTCAGCAACATCTGGGAAAAGTATTTCCACTAACATAGAATGTTTTTCACATCAGTTTAGATCCATATATATGAAAAGTGGTCCCCAAGTCAATATTTTCTTCAGGATTCTGGTATGACAGAGTCCGTGCTCATGTCCACATCCATGCAAAAAAGCCTGAATCTGAAAATGCAAACTGATGTTTCTCGCTACAAACTACTGACTGTTCACATAAGCGATTTTATTCAACCCAGCTCTCTTCCAAACAGCAAAAAGAGCATTCAAGCGTATTTTTCAGTCTGATATTTAGGAGGATGCCTTACCACTTAAATTTTCAAAGCAGAAATCATTGAAAAACAGTTATTATGTGAAACATACCTCTTGTAATTGCAAATCCAGAGTGAATGGATTTGTTAACACTTCACCTGGTGAAATCTATCCTAGAAGAGCTTAAAAAAATAATCTAAAACCCAAGTTATTTATAGCAGGGCAAAAGATGAGGCGTTACAAAGAAAACCAAACTTAAATACTGAATTAAATACATGGTTAAACGATCAGTTCTGAAGTATTCAGTCCACATAAAGCCCTGTCAGTAAGAGATATAAAAGGGCTCACAGAAAACTATGGGATGCTCATGTTGAACAGACACATACTGACACTGAAATACAGAACCCAAACAATAAAGTTCCCAAGTTTCAAAGGCATGCTTACGCAGCTATGGAGATGTTGGCTGCAGACATGGGGCTGACTTCTGCCACCTCCTTGGCCTTTTGCAGGGCGAGCTTTTGATTGGTGGCTTCCTCCATCTCCTCCTCATCCTGGTGCAGAAAAACAAGAGAAATCAGAGTGCATCATGCAAGGACAGTGACCAGAGCTCTCCAAGGCACGAGTCATATGTGAACATCACCACTCTGCTGTGGGAACAGTGGAAACTCATTAATATAAGTCATAATTCCATAACTTGTAGGGGCGCCTGGGTAGGGTCTTGGTGCCAGCCACAGCAGGTTGAGATGAGAAATGCAAGGTTCAACCAAGTGCTCAGTGCATTTTTACCAAGATTATATCTCCCTTGCAAAGCTTACCTCTCTTGGGTCTCCTCTTAGCACTGGGGAAGGTGACTGTGGCAGAGCAGGGAGAGACCTGACCACAAGCGTGACATTTCTGGGGTGAGGTGGGCCCCATCACTCTTAAGCCTAAGTCCTATTGAAATGCATGAGACAGACTCCTAAATCCTTCATGACTTCTTCCCAGAGTGACTTTTCTGAAACAGCAAGTGTAATAAACAGCAGACTTGACTGGTCCTGCTCACACCAGCTTTACTCCAATAGTTCCACTTATTTCAGTTGAATCACTGAAGACTTACAGAGTGACAACAGAAAGGAGGAGCCGTATTCAAGCATAGTCTGTAGACTCAAGCACTATAACCATCAGAAAGATGATTATAGTCATGTTTTCTGCATACACACCAGATCATGTGGATTTTTAACCTCTGTTAGCACTGCAAGTTCCCTCAGAGTGTAACTGTGATTTATTTCCTCCTCCTCATTGTAATGGCAAGAGAAACACTGTTCAAATTCAGGATCTCAAGCAATGAGATGAGGGCAAAAAGCAAAGAAAAACCTGGTTCAACTTCAGTGGTGGTCTAGGCTAAACTTCCCTTACACTTTCAAGGCAGTGCAATCAGTAAAATCATGGCAGGATAAACACAGACCCTCTGATGGCAATAGCAGCATCACACATACTCAGGGAATAACCACATGTCACAGCGAGAGCAGTCACAGGCTCTGCTGTCAAATTTTATGAAATGCCATGGATCTACCTCTGCTCTTCAGTGGTAACGTTGTGAAAGAGTTATGCTTAAAATAATGAGAGCAGACAGCAAGGCATCCAACTCTGAAACAGGAAATCATCCAGATTTATCTATCCTGAATACCATATGCATAATCAATTCTACCCTATGTAAGGAGCAGGAAAGGTCTTGATTCTGTGCAAGCACTGCTCAACAGTAACTGAAACATCCCTGTGTGATCAACACTGCAGCACAAATCCAAAACAACACCCCACACCAGCTTCTGTAAAGAAAATTGACTGTATCCCAGCCAAAGCCAGCACAAAGGGTGTCTGCAGAACATCAAGCTTTTGAGGAAGAAGACCTGCAATAAGAAGGCTTTTCTGATTTTCTTTTCATTCCACAGGTATGTTCAAGTTGTTTCATCTCTTGAGGACCCTCTAGCAGTGTTAAAATCACATACATTCAAAGGCTTTTGATTTTTCTTTCTCTGAACCTGAAGCACCAGGTGCAGTTTTATCTATCTCTTTAGAATCTGTAGCTTCTACTCCATTCATTCTGGTTCATCACTAATACTGCTGGATTCCGTATCTTGAAGTAAAGGCAGAAAATATCTGCTGTCATTACAAATGCAGCCATCCCTAACTCAGAACAAGCCCACTCTTTAGCAGATGACTGCTTAATAACATTTCTGTAGCTCTTTTCATCCAGAGATTACAGACCACTACAGAAGTTAATTAACATTTTGGCTAGCACTTACACTGCCAGGTCTCACTGGGGCACAAGCTCATCTTGTTCTGCTTGAAACATACAGGGCTGTGATAGTGTATGACTGAAGCCAGTTCTGAGCCGTAATGGCAGCACACATCCATCCATCCCAGCAACAGCCAACTGTTGCCATCATCATAGAATCATAGAACAGTTCGGGTTGGAAAGGGCCTTTAGATCATCCAGTTCCAACCCCCCTGCCATGGGCAGGGACACCTCGCACTAAACCATATCAACCAAAGCTTCATCCAATCTGGTCTTGAACACTGCCAGGGATGGAGCATTCACAACCTCCCTGGGTAACCCATTCCAGTGCCTCACCACCCTAACAGCAAAGAATTTCTTCCTTATATCCAGTCTAAACCTCTGCTGTTTAAGTTTCAACCTGTTACCCCTTGTCCTATCACTACAGTCAAGTGCATACAAAGACCCTGCCTATAAGGACATCTCTCTTTGATGTTTGCTGTTTTCTAGAGCTCTAAATCTCATTTCAATCACAGTTTATCACATGGTAAACCCCACCTTCAGTGCTACCCATAATGACGCACATAGTTAATACTGACCGTTAGTTATCAAGTTCACCCAATGAAAGACACCTGTGCACTGGGGAGAAGGGCTCTTCACACCTTAAGACTCCTGGGTTTGCTGCTCACTTCAGTCCATTATTTCTGGGGATTCCTCAACTTTATAATATATTTTTATGTAAAATTCACACATCATTCCCACTCCTCACTGCACGGGTTTATGCTGCTTCCCCAGGGCCTGCTGACAGTGCACTTAGTACTCTAGGATATTGAGGAAAATAAAGGGTCACTTGCAGTGACTTCACATGCCAGTGTAAGGAGGATGAAGAACTGCTGTGTGTCACTGGACATGATGGGGGAATGTCAGCAGAGAGACAAAGCAAACTCGGGGGTGCATTTTTGATTCTACTATGAGTAAGTGAACAGGAAGAAAAACCTGCCAATATATGGAAACAACTACAGGGTATATAGGCATATATATACCCTGACATATATATCTTATATATATAGGCATATATATGCCTATAAATACCTACATACCACTTAATTTCTATATGCCTATGTGTATAGGCATATATATAGGCCTGTATATATCTCTATAGAGAGGCCTATATATATAACTATATAAGTATACATAATAACTATATATATGTATATATACAACTACATGTATATAACATAATAACTATATATATTGATAGGCTTATACATATAGGCAGGTATATATTAATGTATCTCCATATATAGGCAGCCCAGATTCAGGACAGTTCTGAGGGATCACTAGAAATTAAGTTGGCAGAGTTTAAGTCAGTGCTAAGGGAGAGCCAGTACAGAAAGAGCAGGAGAGAGACTGGGGAGGGAGAGGAGAAGGAGGCTGGAGAGCAGATTATTTAGCTATCGAAAGCAAAGAAGGTGATTCTTTCTTTGCCCAAAATGAGTCATTCCAGTGTCTGCTCCAAAACTCACAAGTACTTTGAATGATCAAGCTTAAGTTAAATATAGTTACAACTCTGATAACTTCTGTTACCGGTCACAAGGCCCAGCTAAGGCTACTGAGAAATGTTCAAATGCCGCGATAAAAGAAGTCCAAATTAGCATCCAGAACTGGAACTGTTGGTTGGAATGTTTCAGTCCTGCCATTTAGCAGGAATCCTTTCTGTCTTTCCAAAACAGAGGCAGTTGCAAACTGCCTGTGGTTTCCCCACATGATATGCAGCACTGATCGCGATTAGTTTTACAACATAAATGTCAAGAAAGTCTCCTGAGATCAACTGACTCCTGAGTAACTTAATTATACCTCCAGGCCATTTTTGGGTTTGCATGATCATATTTACTTCACAGTAAATCCCTCATTCTCCAGGTATGACATCTAATTGAATTACTTTCATCTTTTCCCTCTTCTTTAGAAATCCCTAGTGTTTTGGGAGATCAGAAATAAAATTAAAGCCAAAAAACCGAAAGTTTGCTCAAGAAGCTTTATGATTTGGCAGTGCTGCAGAATCCATCAATATTTAATTATACTTCCTAAACCTCAACAAAGGCAGGTTTCTAACTGTCCCAGTCAGCTCCTGAAATATCCACAAGAAAGCACTTAAAGGATTAAGAAAGAAGTAGGATGAGCTTCGTTATCAGAAACCTGCTCAGGGCCCTGTTCTCTCTCAGCACATGCAAGGATGCTCCTAGATCTCCAGAACAGGCTGGGAGAATGCTGCCTCCAGGCTGGAGGTTTCTGGGGGCTTTAGAAAGAACAGGAAGAGCTGAGGAGCAAGTGAAAAACCTCCCAGAGAAAACAAAGAGTGATTAAACACAGCCCTGAGAGGCATTATGAGAGAGGAGGGATGCAGAACATGGTCTCAGAGACATGCACCTGAGAACCACAAGCCTTCCTGTATGGTCTGTGCTGGATATCAGGCGTCAGGAAACAAGGCTCAGCTAAAGCTGGAAGCTGAAGCCAGTCATGCAGCTCCACAGCACGAAGGGAGAGCTGGAGCCTAGTTTTGTCTCTGGGCAGCAAAAACATGGATTTTAACAGAAGGGGGTTGCCTACTTTGGTCTCAAGAGCTGGAGCGGGGCAGGAAACCCCTAGAAGTCTCCGTGTCCCTGAACTGTGGAGTTGCATTGCGTATCCATGAACTACAGCACTTTTCTACAGCTCTAAAAGAGAAAACATCCTTGCCTGCTGCTGCATAAGCACATGATTAGTGATCCTCTTACGGAGTATATGAGCTAAAGCTTGTAAAATACAGCTGCTAAGGTGGATATGGTGCTACTTTTGTCACTGACTTATGGCAGAGGAATGGAACTAGATGATCTTTAAGACTCCTTCCAACCCAAACCAGTCTGTGATTCTATGATGGCAGTAGCACAGCAATGGAGAGTGTGGGATTTTATCTACTCAGTGAGAACAAGCTAGAAATGTGCACACAAAATTTAATGCTGCCTCGTAAATACAGCTGGCTATGCCACAATGAGAAATCAAAAGTATGTAATAATACAAACTGCAGCACTTGCAATCCTTCCTGCTCCATACTGAGGCTAGAAGGTTTTCTCTATAGGAAATGCTCCAATATAAACCTGCACATAAAGTTACATCGGTGCCATTTCCATCTCCTGCCAGTACCTGGCTTTCTGGTGCCTTGGATTTCTCCTGCTCCTGGTGAGAGGCAGGAAAATTATACCCTCTTCAGTGAGTATTCACAACAGCCTCTGCAAGCTGTGTTCCAGAGTTGATTAGAGAATGTTCATTCTTTGATGCATCCCAGAACTCAGCAAGGTATGAAGCATCAGCGTGAGACAATCAAAGTAACAACACAACACTTGTGTTTCCCCATGTCTAAGCTTCAGGTCAGCCAAAACCCTTCAATTGCTTCACCTCTCCTCTCAAAACCACCAGTGCCTGTGCACCTCCATGCAGCAGCAAGGTGAGCAATGCCCACTGCCCACTCTGTGATAAAACAAAGCTGAAAAACATCAAATAGTTCAATGAAACAAGCCTGAAATAGAACAAATCTGAACAAGCTTAAACCTCTGGGTCCTTCTCTGCAACACAAACTGGTAAACAGAGACACCACATGAACAGGCTCTAGAAGACATCTCAGGGGGCCTGGAAGGGTTGGCAATGTGGGGTTTAGATCAGCAACTGCAGTCTGAGTTTGAAGAAATAGAAATCTCATACGTACCTTGGTCAGCTCTTGGGCATTTGCCAGATTGTCCACAGCAATAGCCAAGAAGACGTTCAGGAGTGTATCTTTTGGGGAGCAGCTAAGGAAAACACCTTCACACAGCAGATACAGTAAACTGTTCCCTGCTGCTGCCACTACCCTTCTTTTCCCACTTATAATCATCAGTATATTATACATTGGCCCCTTGCACCACTGCCTTGTCTTCATCTCTAACCCACCTCCTTCTCCTGGGAGACAGCTCTGCAGGACAGTGGGTGCTGGACACACATTTGTCTTTTTCCCAGCATATATCCCTGATGAGGATACACACGGAGCTTTACAACACTAGAGGTGCCACTGGTATGAGACCATGTGGTGGTCCTGGAGACACAAGGGACCCTTATTTTCATTCCAGAAAATCCACACCTATGGTCCTGCCCATAGAGAGAGACACACACACAGGATTTCATCCTCAGTTTTCCTCTCTTGTTTCAAAAACCAGTAGACTGGAAATCAGTCATTTTAAAGACAACATTTACATAATATATATATACACCTATATAAAGGCGTATGGTACCATGTTAAAGTTGAGCTCAGATCACTGCTGCATTTCACACTGGTAGGAGGACCCATCATGACTCATCACACTGAAGTCAATATGACAATTAGACCTCCATGGACATCCTCTATCCTCAGTGCTGCAGCAGCCCACATAGCACAGCTACAGAAGAGCCTGTTAAAAGAGCACCCAGCCCAAGTTAATGGGTTCTGCTGAGAAACAGGCCGTTAGCCCAGGCCAAATTGCATGTAGCCCAGCTAAAGAACCACAGTGCTACTCTAGCTTGGGTCTCTCTGGAGAATACTGCATTATACCCCTAAGACATAACATTTGCTTACACTATTTATTCATATTTTACTTTAGTTTTTCCATTTAATGATTCAACTGTTACTTGTCTCTTCATCTATTCTGTTGTTATTCCTGCAATGTGCATGCAAAACAGCACAAACCAATTGTAAATCAGATACCTCTGCACGTGAAAGGAGAGCAAGCAAAGCAAAACCAAATCTAAACTGCTTTCCAAGAAGAAAATGCAGGCTTTGAGCAAGCTGCTCTAGTGGAAGGTGTCCCTGCCCACAGCAGGAGGCTGGAACTGGATGAGCTTTAAGGTCCATTCCAACCCAAACCAGACTGGGATTCCATGATCTTGCTCTTGCACATTACCTGGTGACAGGAGAGTCACTCCATAGCTGTGTAACAGTATGTTTGCTCCTCTAAACATGAATGTACATGAGAATGAGGTTGATATCATTAGTGTTTCTCCTCTGGGGAGTCACAAAGGCTTCAAGAGCGATGAGCCACTGCTGTGTTTGTATTGCGCTGTCCTCACCAGAGCCAAATCCCCGTCAGGGATCAGATGCAGGTTCCTATAAACTGAGCTAAAGGACTGCAGCAGTTTTACACAACTAACCCACTTATTTCCTATTGGTTTAGTGTGCCCCCTGTTTTGGACCTGGGTTGGAAGCAATGTCCAAAGCAAGGCTGCAGGGAAGGCAGGACAGTGGGATGAGGTTGGTGTGCAAGGGGGAGCCAGGCAATGACTCCATGAGGGGACATGTGAGCTCTCAGGCTTCTGTCAAACCTGCAGTGAGACACTGGGAAAGCCTGGCCTCGGCACCCCTCTGCTTTCCATCTCTCAGGATGCCTGGAGGACGCACCTGAGGTTTCTCTACAAGCAGAAGTGCAAGGCTGATTTACTGGCTGCAATTGCCTCTGCTGAACAGGAGCCTGCCCAGCTCTGTGTTCCAGCTAATCCCCATGCTCCAGCAGACTCCAAAGCAGCAAGCTGGCTGCAGAGCCATTGCCCCACATTGGCATAGCATCAGGAGACTTCCTAGGGCAGTCAGGGACTAAAGCTGGCCCAAACAACCGGCTCAAAGCCTCCTTGCTTCCCTCTCAAAAGCTTTTATCAAATATAATTAATCCAAGACTTCAGAACCAGATACATCTTCAATTCCCATTGAGATGAGTGTCTCCAGAGCCTGAATGCCTATCAAAACCGGAGCCTCTGCTTGTGACAGTGGGAAACAGGAGTTGTGTTTAATCTCTTAGGATGCATCTGTATCCTGACTCCCAAACCACGCAGGGAATGTGACACAGAGTTTCTCCAGGAAAAGGCCAGGTCATCCATCATGTTTTTTCCATGTCATATAAAATGGGAAAGAGGTTTTTATCGTGTGAAGACAATTCCTCTGGGACAGAGGTTTAAAGTGCGATGCCCATCAACTGCTCCTTCTTTCATTCCAGCAGGACAGCAGGGTGGAAAGACCTCAATCCCAGTGAACCCAGCAGACAAAGGACAAGAAAAAGGGAAAGATGATGCTGAAATTATCACTTCCCTCCTGCACTGAAATCAGAGCTCCACCAAATTTCATTTGCAGAGGTACCCACTTCCGCATTTCCTTTTAAGCAGGAGCTGGGAAGAGGAACCTGTAACTTGTGGGACTGGGATTCAGGCAGGAGGCTAAGGTACCACTGCCCATGGCGACACTGGGTCTTTTCCACTGGGATGCTTCCAAGAAGTTGGTCATACTTCCAAGTCTCCTGCTCTGGGAATAAATGTCTCAATAATAAAGCTGTTTTCCTACCCTGCCTAGACACTCATGCTGAAAATGTCTCCTGTAACATAATTGACCACTGGAAATAGAATTAATTGATTGTTTTAAGATATCAGGCTGGTTGGACCCATCTCCTAACAGACTTGGGTGTTTCTGCCCCCAAAAAGGTCCCTTGGTCCTTTCTGCAGAGCCTGGGGTTTCCCAAGCATTCCGCAAACTCCAGCCTCTCGTCCAGGCTGGATAACCTGGGCAGATCCAAGGACCTTGCTGCCCAGCTGAGCCCCGTAGAGCTCTCCTGCACAGCAGCTAAGGGCAAGGACAGCATGAGAAAGGCATTTGTTGCATTTCATTTCAGGCTCCTTGGTAGGTTTTTGTAGTTTGGGTTTTTTCCTCAACAGATGCATCCATTTATCAATTAAGTGGAACACAGTGAATACAAGCACAGTGTCATTTCCTAGAAAATCAGACAAATCCTGCTGTTATTCTCATTATACTACTTCCATTAAACCACTTCAGACAGAGAAGTCTGGCTCCACACAGACTCTCTGACACTGGAAACAGAATGTGAGAGTCTTTTGACTTAGAAAAACAAAGTTTCCACATCTTTTCTTTTCAATAGTCCCTTGAAAGTGCAAATGGATTCCAAGAACCAACTGAGAAGCAGCAGAAGCTGGCACCCACTTGCCTTTATTCCTCATAAAGAACACTCACAATGCCCTGAGCAGCTCTGGGAAAGGACTCCCTCATGTTTAAAAGAACAGGTTTTGCAAGCAAAACAAACATCTCCAATGTCAATTCTCCAGCAAGATTACATAAGGTCATAGGATAGTTTGGGTTGGAAAGGGCCTTAAGATCACCCAGTTCCAAACCCCCTGCCATGGGCAGGGACACCTCTCACTAAACCATGGCACCCAAGGCTCTGTCCAGCCTGGCCTTGAACACTGCCAAGGATGGAGCATTCACAGCCTCCATGGGCAACTCATTCCAGTGCCTCAGCACCCTCACAGTAAAGAATTTCTTCCTTATATCCAATCTAAACTCCTGTTTAAGTTTGAACCTGTTACCCCTTGTCCTATCACTACAGTCCCTAATGAAGAGTCCTTCCCCAGCAAACCTGTAGCCCCCCTTCAGACACTTGAAGCTGCTCCGAGGTCTCCACACAGCTTCTCTTCTCCAGACTAAACAGCCCCAACTTTCTCAGCCTGGCTCCATACAGGAGGTGCTCCAGCCTCTGATCATCCTTGTGGCCTCCTCTGGACTTGTTCCAACAGTTCCATGTCCTTTTTATGTTAAGGACACCAGAACTGCACACAGTGCTCCAAGTGAGGTCTCACAAAAGCAGAGTAGAGGGGCGGGATCACCTCCTTCGACCTGCTGGTCATGCTTCTTTTGATGCAGCCCAGGATACGGTTGGTATTTGATGCAGTTTGCCTGAACCCTTAAATATAGTCTCACCAATGCTCAAAAACTGAAAGCAAAACTCCTCTATACAGAGGAGCCAAAGTGCCTTTTGCTGATCAGCATCTGTTAGGGCTTAGACCGATTTAAATGGTAGTGATACAAGAAAATAAAACCAAGAAGTCCCACCTAAGGAATTCAGCTGTGGTGGATGCTGTGTGGGGAGGGCTGGTGGCAAATTCACAGGTGGGAAATGAAAAGCTGGATGAAAAAAGGACATTATTAAAGCTTCTTGGAAGGAGTACTGCAAAGACAGAGCGGGAAGAACTTTGTGACGCCCCAGGTTAGAGCAGAAAAACACTTCACAATGATCTATAATTAAGCAGTTTGGACTGACCTCTTTAGGCTCTCTGCTGGGCTGTGGGACTCTCCTTGGGCAGGTGATCCCGAGGTTCAGACCTGTACCTCACCCTGTACCCCTGCCTGTCCTTAACGTGGCTGCAGCACCAGGGCATCATTGACGTTAATGAGTAATTCCCTTCCTGCAAAAATGCAGGACTGCTCTTTTCTGGCAAACTAAACTTGATTTTCAGATGCTCCTGGTTATGTTTTGACAGTTAATGACAACTTAAGTCCCTGGCAAGTCACACGGATCAGCTTTCCCTCAGAGATAAATGACTGCCTGCTGCTTGCTCTCAGCATAAAAACTGTCACTAGTGAAAAGCAGGGGTAGCACTGACCTTACTGAAACACTGTTTGAAATATCAGCACGAGCATAAACACACCATGAGAAGATTTAACCCTTCATCCTCCACCACACACCCCAGACCCAGTTATCCCCTCCTGCCAATGGTGCCTAAAGCAAAAATGGTCTGCATGTGATACAGAAAAGCCTGTCCAAACCCACTGTGAAAGCAGCTGATGCTCAGTTCTGGGCCCCTCACTACAAGAGAGACCTTGAGGTGCTGGAGCAGGGCCAGAGAAGGGCAATGGAGCTGGTGCAGGGCCTGGAGCACAAGAGAGATGGAGAACATCTGAGGGACCTGGGGGGTTCAGTCTGGAGAAGGCTCAGGGGGGACCTGATGGCTCCCTACAAGTGCCTGAGAGGAGGATGGAGCCAGGAGGGGCTGGGCTCTGCTCCCAAGGAACAAGGGATGGGACAAGAGGAAACGGCCTCAAGCTGCACCAGGGCAGGTTTAGATGGAGCTGAGGAACAATTCCTGCCCCAGAGGGTGCTCAGGCATTGGAACAGGCTGCCCAGGGCAGGGCTGCAGGCACCGGCCCTGCAAGTGTTCACACAGCGTGGAGACGAGGCCTCAGTGCCATGGGTTAGGGGTGGCCTTGGCAGGGCTGGGAATGGTTGGACTGGATGAGCTGAAAGGGCTTTTCCAACCTGGTTGGTTCTGTGATTCTATTCTATGCTCTCAAGACTAAGTTTCTACACAGACAGTCTGGGCCAGGTCTCCAATTCTCAAACAGGGATGTAAATCTCCATAGAAATTAATAGATACACTTCAGGTTTATAACTCTGATCACTAGAAGCTGGTGAAAGCCTTCCTCCAGGACATTATGAAAGGGTTTCTGAGGGTTGTTTACTGTCAGCCAGCTTTCCCCTCTTTCTGTGTTTGTATAAAGTCACCTGCAGCAAACTTATCCCCGTCAGCAGGGCTCAGAGAATTAAAACATCGTACCTGACACATCCTCCTTGCTCAGCACAGAGGAGCTGAGGTAAAGATATGCCACCAGCGTGTGACTGCAGGAAAAGGGGACGAGAGGGGCACTGGAAATGGTCCCAGGTAAGCAGCCAGGAAAGTCACCCCTGCATTATCTCAGCAGCAGGATGGCAGAATCATAGAATCCCAGCCTGGTTTGGGTTGGAAGGGACCTCAAAGCTCCTCCAGCTCCAACCCCTGCCACGGGCAGGGACCCCTTCCACTGGAGCAGCTGCTCCAAGCCCCTGTGTCCAACCTGGCCTTGAGCACTGCCAGGGATGGGGCAGCCACAGCTTCTCTGGGCACCCTGTGCCAGCGCCTCAGCACCCTCACAGGGAAGAGCTTCTGCCTCAGAGCTCATCTCAGTTTCCCCTTGGGCAGGTTCAAGCCATTCCCCTTGTCCCAAGCCTCTCTCCAGGTTTCCTGCAGCCCCTTTAGGTACTGGAAAAGGAAGGGAAAGCAAGACAGCTGCTGTCTGCCGGGAAGGTATTTAGAGAGAACACGGCTAAGGTTTTGCATCACCACTCTGCCAGGGCGAGCAGAGGTGGATACCAAATTCATGGCAGTGGCAATAGGTGAACCAGGTCCTTACTCCCTCCTCTTGAGCATCCCCTGCTCTTTCCCTTTTTAATGAAAACTAAAGGATAAGCATGACCCTCTCCCCTTCTGAATTAAAGGTACAAGAAGGGAATTCTATCCTGTTCCTCAAAAATGCTGGATCTTAGCTGCTCTGAGGTAAGTGTCTCTCTCAGCTCTGCTGTCAAGCCTGATTATAGCTTAATCTCATTTTCAAATGCCAAGCCCTGAGGATTTAGAGATCTCCCTCCCTCCCAGTTCTCCATTGACCCAGTTTTCCAAAGCCCTGTGTTTCTGAAGGGCGCACGAGGCGGATGTCTGAGCAGAGCTGTGGAGCCATCACGTCTGCTCTGTCTCTGACAGCGCACGTTAATGGGACAAATCCCTCAGAGACACACTTATGTGACAGGCACAGCTCGCACTCCGTCTGCTCCCCTGTTCCCTGCCTGTGTTCTCATGCTAATAGAGAGAGTTCAGGCAAAAGAAGGGGCTGGAGCTCTGCCGTGCACTCCATGGGCACTGATGTCTCATCTCATCTTGTCCACCCACTGAAGGGGTCGATAACAACCTTACATCTTTAGCATAAGTATTGCCCCCCATGTACATTTCCTTTCTCCTAGGTACGCAGCCAACGCTGCCACCCAAGCAGGGCTCCTAAGAAAAGATGAACACTGGGATTGGCACTGAGTTCACACTGCTGGGAATCCCTCCACAGAGTGGCATTGCTTAACGTTCTTATCCCCATTTCACAGAACAAACAAACCAGCCAGGGTGCCTCGTATACACAATAGGTTTTAAGGTTCCATTTTTAAGGATGCTCTGATTCCACACAGCTTGTCACTGCAGGCAGCAAACATCTCACACCAACAGTTCTGTACCATTTAATGTGAGCAATGCTGTGCAACACTGACCCAGTCACAGCCTCCATCATGAGACATGAACTGAGCCATTACAATTGCTGAGCTCTCCTGGCTCTCCTTATACCCAGCCTCAGATCAAAGAACCTCTGCTCATTTTGGCATAAAATACAACCTCTCTTTCCAAATTCCATCTCTGACTGCTAAATCCTTGCCTTGTTAGGCCTCTCTGGAGACACACCACACATCAGAGTGCTGCTGGTCCCAGGAAACACCCTGGGACATTTTTGTTCCAGTTTCCTGTTGCCCTCAAGAGGTTTTCATGACTAAGCAGAACAAAACATCTTCAGACCCTTCATGTGTCAGTTCTTGGAACACAACCAAACACAGAGCCCAGAAGCCGAGATCTGGACTGAAGTTTTTAGCATTACGTGGAGACAAGAGAATTTTAGGTGTTTGGAAGAGCACAACTGGTTAAGCTGCTACATGTAGACAAAGGCTCCAAGAGATTGGAGCCTGATCTACACACCAAAGCAACTTCAGTTCTTCCTTCTGCTGACCTAGTGCAAACCTTCTTGGAAGATATTCAAGCTACACAGGTCCTGCTCTGACTGAACTTCAATCAGCTTTCCCACAACATAAATTAACTCATAATAGGGCATTCATAAGGTAAGCCACAAAAATTGAAATGAATGACGACTATGCTCACATTGCCATCAGAACAGTGACACCAACTTGGACAACTTACCTGTGTCTTTTACCCTGTAGAGAGCAAACTTACAGCAATCATTTGGGTTTAAAAAGTGTGACGGTGTGAGAATTCAAACAAATCTAGGTATTTGTAGAACCCCATAAGGGTGTATGGCCCACTGTGCCTTTAACACAAGACAATGTGTAAGGATACAGTTACCAAACAACGTCAGGACGATGAAGTAAATGGAGGAGAACATCCCCGAGCGAACGCCGCCCTGTGACTCTATCCCATGGTACATCACAGCATTCCAGTCTTCCCCTGTCAGGATCTGCACAGCAAAAGTTGAAAGAGAAGAAAGGCTGAGTTAAAGGAAAGACAAAGTCGGGAAGGTTTGGGGGAACTGAAATAGGCAGCAGCTTGATGCAATCCAATACTGGTCTTTAAGTGGAAAATGGATGAGCGTGTTAGTGTGGCAGGCTGCACAGTGGACATCAAACTCCAGCCCTGGATGGCTTCACCCCACAATGGGTACAGCTTTCTCCTCTGGCACAAGCTAAGGAGGAGGGAGGACCACTGGTGAAGGACCCCCATTGCCCCATTCCTGCTGGCTCTTGGTTACATGCCTGCTGCCCACCTCCAACTGCAGGCTCTCATGCACAACACTTCAGCTCCAGCAGGATTACCCCCCTCTTCATTTTTAAGTCATGTGGAGGTACCAAGTTTCAACAGCTCCATGCACAGCATCTCCCCCACAGGCCTCCAAAACCTCTGACCACTAAGACCTGAGTGGAAACTCTGCCAGTATCAACTCCTTTCATTGGCTTCATACAGCAAGGGCTTGCTCAGCTCCTGCAGCTCTCTTCCACTATTCCTCTGTTCCTCAGGGCTGCAGACAGCCCTGGTACACCTCAACAGTACTGCAAATACCATTCACTGGGCAGCACAACCACTGCCAGGAGGTTGCACCACAATGGATTCATCTCCAGGTTTGCTGCTTGCTCAGACCACAGGGACCCTTCAGCCACCCAGATGGCCACAAACCACAAAGAAACCCTTAAGCAGAAGCAATAACTGATGTGCATAAGTGAGAACAAATGAGGGTAGCTTGAAGGGGACTCTGATCCTCCTCTGTGCTCCCCTTGTATAGAGGTGAGCATAGCCTGGCTCTGCAGAGCTGTCCTGGCTGCAGGCTCTGCACACTGACCTGAGGCTAATGAGCAAACACATGAATAACAGCAAAACTAATCAGAGCAAGTGAAAACACTTAAGACTCAAATCACTGTCATTCTAGATGCTAATTCTGCACCATCTGAGTCCCCTGCCATTCCTGGTCTTCACCAATGACTGCAACAGAGCAACATTTGAGCGCATCAACACTTCATCTACCTGCCATGGCAGAGTCAAGGGTAGTCACTTTCAGTGTACTGTCAGATGCTTCTTGGGATGTGAAGCTCAAATTCCTAAATAGAAAGTTGTCTTTATATTTAGTAGAAGCAAATAAAATAAGAACCAAAAAAAGCCCAAAGCATGATGCGTGTTGTAGTAACGAAGCCCCACGTGCACACAGCACACTCAAAACAATTACACATTCCGGACTAGTCATCATCTGCTGACAGAGAAAAACTCTTGCTGCAGGGTTGGTGCTGATGGCTGCAATAGGCTATGAGTAAATCTATTCAAGGACATACAGTGCATACGCCAACTTGTATCCCAAATGCAAAATCTGGCCTCAAATAACTCAGAGACCACAGTTCAGAGCCCGAGCCTAACCCATATCATCAGAATTACTCTGGATTTACATCAGAGAATAGGAACCAGAGCACTGGGCTTTCAACTCTGGCACTCAATTATGCAAAGCGCTGTTCACAAACTTGCTTTCACATAATTTCCATGAATCCTCAATTGTTCCTGCTTTCTGTGAATAACCATAAAGTGATTTCTGTTCACACAAACATTCGTGGAAAGGGAAAGCAGGGGCAATGTTTCTATCCCCTGCAGGTATCATAAATTACAACTTCACATAAGCAAGTCCAGCTGGTTTGTTTATTTATCACTCTGCAAAAGTCTGCCTGGGTAAAGATGAGGATGCTCTGGTGCCCTGGCAAGAGGACAGACAATTTGACCTGGTGTCCTTCCCACTGCTCGTGCTGTCACCCATCAGCTGGAGGAATTACTTAAGCCATTAGGTAGCAACCCTCAAGCATCAGAACACATGCAGTAGGTAAAAGCCTTTCTGCTCTATAAAGTCTCTGTTTATGGATGCCATAAAGCATCTTGCCATATAGAAAGAGCTTCTTGCTATTGTGGAGAAAGGATAACATTGCAAAAGGAGGGGTGCAAGCAATGAAGACTTTGGAGTGAGATGAAACCCAAACATTTTAGTTTTCCCTGGCCTCAAAACTGCTTCTGGATGCCCCAGATGAACATTCTGTGGAGTGCCTGTCATCATTTAACACTTAGGCTTAGCTGAGGAGCCACCAGGTGATGGAATAAAAACAACTGTCAAGAGCTGCTGTGAAACCTTAATGGACTAATGAGCACATTAACAGTGGGAGACACTCAGCTATGGAGGAATCATGATGCACCATTCCAAAGGGATGCCCTCAAAGAGAGATGCTTCCCTGAGGAAGAGCCTGAGTAAATGCAGAATCAGTATCAGATCTCTCAGGCAGGTCAGTGAGGGCAGCCGGAGCACTCAGACATCCAACCAAAGCCAGCTCTGCTTCCCACACCTCAGCAGGGCACCCATCAGCAGAGCTGAGGTTTGGTCCCATCCTGCCACTGTGACTCCTCACCTCCAGTGGTCACCAGTGCTCTGCCTCTTAGCAGTCAGCAGTATGTTACTACTTACATAGCAGTTCTGAGGATGGAGAGCATGTATAGTTAACACACCTCCTTCTGCTTTTTAGAGTCTCTGCACTACGGATATTGTACATACTTCCAACTCAATTGCTGGACTAGGGAGATGCAACTAGCCATTTTGCATGTGTATATACATCATCATAGAATGGTTTGTGTTGGAAGGGACCTTAAAGTTCACACAGCTCCAACCCCTGCCACGGGCAGGGACCCCTTCCACTGGAGCAGCTGCTCCAAGCCCCTGTGTCCAACCTGGCCTTGAACACTGCCAGGGATGGGGCAGCCACAGCTTCTCTGGGCACCCTGTGCCAGCGCCTCAGCACTCTCACAGGGAAGAGCTTCTGCCTAAGAGCTCAGCTCAGTCTCCCCTCTCTTGGGCAGGTTCAAGCCATTCCCCTTGGCCTGTCCCTACAGGCCATTGTCCCAAGCCCCTCTCCAGGTTTCCCACAGCCCCTTTAGGCACTGGAGCTGCTCTAAGGTCTCCTCAGAGCCTTATTTTCCCCAGACTGAACAAGCCCAGCCTAGATACAAACTATGATTTGTGTTTGTATTTTGTCTATACACAACCTGACACTCAGCTCACAAAGACCTTCTTGGGAGCCAGGAGCTGCAGAAAAACATGTGATGCTCTTCAAAGAGCATTTAGGGAGAGCTGTGCTCAGCTGCACCCAGCACTGAGCTCAGCCAACTCCAGGTGACAAAAATACCTGGAGACACGTGACAGGGGACTGTGACCCAGCCAGATCTGCTGAGATCAATGGGGCTAAGGCAGGCTGCAGAACACTTTAAACCTGCTTCCCAAGCAAAGACTCTCCCAAAGGGGTTAGGAACAGACAGGATGTATCTGGCTTTATTATGTTTGTTCAACGCATCAAAAGCATTCACTGAATGATGCTACTCTGCTCATTAGAGCAGCAACCAAAGAAGCTGCCTTTGCTTCTTGCCTGACTTTATGAAGACAAGGTTAGGAGAGAATCCAAAGCCCATATTGAAGAAACATTGACACATTATTTACAATTCAGTGGAGAAGAGGGGATGGACTGGGAGCAGAGGTTATCAAAAAGCCTCAGTGAGGCTGTTCTGAGCTAATTCAGTGCTGATGGGTTTTGCCAGTTTTAATTCATAGCTTTAAGTTGCTATACAAATGTCATCAAATGAACAGTGTTTTCTTTCATCCCACAGCCACTGTGTTACAGGGGTGTTTGCCTCAGGGATAGAAAGGAAATATTTCAGCTAAGTACTCTCAATAGCATTGCTCTAGTCCCAAAAGCAAACTAAAACATAAAACTAAAACATGAAGCTCATATCTGGAGCCTGACTCAGGTTCAGTTCTGGCTTTGTGGCAATACCTTTACATTTCTATAAGCCCTTCTTTGATGAGTATCAAAAATACTATGCAAATACTAATCTACCATGATTTGCAATATCCTGCAAGGTAAGTACTACCAAACCTGCTTCACATCTGGAGAGAAGCAATATCAATATGAGGGTCATTATAGTCATAGGACACATTTTCTTTTAGAGTCTTTCTGGTTTAATCAAAGTATTTTCATCAGATCCTTGCTTCTCTCCTTTTTCTGCCCTCTTTAAGGGACATGATAGTGAAATACATAAGCCAAGCTTTCCTGAGACCTATGAAAGTTTGGATCTTAGTTCAATATCACATCAAGAATAGGCCAACGCTATATATGCCAGGCAGCCTTCCACAGAGCTGTGAGTGTTACTTGCACATGGAACAGGGTGCAACACCCTCAGATCTCTCCTGAAACACCTGAAATAACTGGTTTAATACAGGCATGCAGAGAACAGCTGCAAAATTAGGCTCTTAAATCTGAGCAGTGCTGCTGCCAGAGCTGCAGACTTTCTCCTGCCATCACATAGACTTGCCCAAGGCTGATGCCTCTTTCTGAGCTTCTCCATTGACTGTAATTCTTATCCAGCATTATCTTATCTTGAGCTATTACAGTGCAAAATGCTCCACTATTTCCTCACTGCCTGGAGCTAGCTCAGGCCTCTCTCCTCATTACATTATGGCAACCACAGGAGAAAGGAAAACAGGTCAACCACTATCCAGGATTGCAGAAAGGACATTGATGCAGAAGGGCACATGCAAGTGATGCCATCCCAGCACACAGCCCCAGGCATGGGCCTCAGAAGAAGAGAACCTGGGAACACACAGACTTTAAGCCAGGCTAGGAAATGTCTATTTAACCAAATGCCTATTTTGTTCCAGTTTCCTTTAATTCACCATAAGCAGGAAGAGATGCCCAGGAATTCATTTTTTCCCAGGACAAGGTATGGCTTTACCTGGAATACTGTGAGGATGGCAGCAGGGAAGGTATCAAAATTCGTGGTTGGTGTTTCATCTTGGAAATTGAATCTAGAAAGGAGAAATAAACCCAAGAGCAGTAAGGGACAAGCAGGTCTTGTAATACCCTGTAAACTGAGTCAGGGAGCAATATTTGTTCTACCTGGCAATAACACTGCAGGCAATTACAGAGGGGAACACGGCATCTCTGAGACGATGCTTAACAAAACTATTAGCAGAAAATTGTATTGCTGAAGAAAGTCTGGAAGCTTTGACATTCATTTTCACCCACAATTAAAAGGAACAAGAGAAACCTCAAAGGATTTTGCAGAACGGATCACTCCAAGAGTTTTTTTGCTTCAAGTGTGGAATTCAAACCTGAAATTGCCCTTTTAGTAGATTATTTCATTTTAATATTTTAAAGATAAACCAGTAAATGTCTGGAAAAACAAACAGACAACAAACATGTTTTCTCATTTCAAAATCCATGCTGCAGCTCAAATGGTAATATTTTGATATTTCTTGTTGCAAAATTCATCACAAACAACATTTATAATGAGAAAAAAAACCCACCTTCAACAGAACTGTTCTTTCCAGCAGAAGGATTTTCCAAGTGAATAAATTCAGGGAAAAGAATGTGCCTTTTCCCTAACAGTAGAAAAAAGTGCTGCCTCCCCAGCCCTGCTCCAGAGCTCTGGGTACGCATGGGGACCATGGAATGACACAGGAGCTTGAATTAGGGTAACTAGAAAGAATTCAGCTCCAGGTAAAAGAGCAGAAGAGGATTTGCTTTCCTATAAACCAGTGACCACTTCTCAGCATCCCAGGAAGTCTGACATCTGTACCCAGGATGTGAATCCTTCATCCCTGCAGACCCTGTAGCATTCCAGGTGCTTGCTTTCAGATTACTCCTGAAAGGACAATGATGAATTACACTTACTGTCCTCCAAAGAGCTGCATCCCCAGCAAAGCAAACACCACAATGAAGAGGAAGAGCAGGAAAAGCAAACTGATGATGGACTTCATGGAGTTCAGCAAGGAGACCACCAGATTCCTCAGGGAATTCCAGTACCTGCATCGGAAATCAGAGCAGCAAAGAGAGAACGTGAGAGGGAGAAGAGCCTTTGGTGAGAAACTAATATGATCTATTATTATAGAAAAGGAAAAGAATGGCCAGGAATGTCAGCATCTTTTAATGACTCTCCATGGCTGGAAAACACAGCTCACTGAGGAGCAAAACCTCCTGTAAGATCTCAAGGGCAGAGATGACCACCTCAGTGCATGTGTACCCATGCAGAACAGTTGTATGCAGTGACAGTGTTTGGTTTCATTCCTCAGTAACAACTTTTCTGATGCAGATCTCAACCTTTCTGTATCTTCTCCTCCAGCATGGCAGCCAGCAGGGGTGTGCAACCAGGGATGTATCAATGTCATGAATGGGGACAGCAAAAACCTCCCTTTGTAAGGCACAAATCAGCTCACTTCCAGTGTGATGTCTTTGTGGCGTCCATCCAGCTTGTCAGATGCCAATACCCATATGGTATTAAGTGAACTTAAACTCCCACATGTTCAGACATCTATGATTTCTGTAGATGCTCAACACACACATTCATGCACAACAAATCCATTCACTCACAATGCCTTCACTGTGGGGCAATTCAACCACATAGTTTAAGCATCCAGGACCAAGCAACAGCTTTGGACAATGAAAACAAATCTGGGACATTGACTCCAACTTGGCTCAGAGTGAATCCTGCCTGACACATGCAAGTCGCCGCTGGCCAGATACTGAAGTTAGTTTGCTTTTATCCCTCCTGTCCCCCGAGATGGTACACTCGCAGGCAGGGACATTGAGAGACAACGTGCGGGAGGGTGCTCAGGATCAGCTCTTTCCTGGCTTTATTGCCCTGCTGGGAACAGGCAGGGAGCATTTATATTAGGAAAACTAATGAATCAGAAGAGGCAGAAAGAGCCATCAAGCAGAGGAGCTCTTTGACAATCTCCTTTTGGACAGACCGGCAGAACAACAGAGCTGGAGCAGACAGGAGGGATCGAGTGATTTAGAGCCATTTCACGTGTCCTCTGATAGAAGTTTTGAGACCATGGGGGAAGATTTTCCTCTCTTTTTGTGCAGTGACTTCCCCCTTCTTCACCACCCAGCACCAAGAGCTGCCATTCGGAGGCCACTCTCAGCAGCAGCTCTACCACCCTGGCCTATGTGTCCTCTGCCTGCAGTTTTAGGGACAGTTGCACACTAAGCTCCCTCCCGCAGGGCAGCTGTGGGTATCCAGCAGAAGGAAGCTCATGGATTCCTCCTCTCTGATGGGGAAAGAAGCTCAGAGCTTGAGTCAGAAGCACAGAAACATCATCCTTTCTCTTCTCTTTATCTTTGTTTCCCTAGTCTTCCTTCCCACAGGTGTAGCTGGGAGAACTTAACCACCCCATGTTTCTCTGAGCTGCAGATGATACTGGTACGTGCATCCCAGGAGAAGCAGGATCTTGCATTCCCATTGACCCATTCCAAGAAAAGTTATGTTATCACAGAGTGACAGAGTTTCAGGGGAAACTTTCAGGACCAAATCTAGTCAGGATTAGCTCTTCAGCAAAAGGGGCTGAGCTTCTGTCATTGGAGATGGAGGAAGTGTTTGCTGCTCACATGGCTCTCCCCTGTTTGACACAATGGCTTCAGGCAACGCCTGCCACAAAAAAAAGCTAACACAACCGGGCATGAAATACATGGGGAGGTTCTGTCTTGCGCTGGAACAGCTCAGCACCAAATCCTGCCTGAATACACAAAGCCAGGATACAAACAGGAGTTGCATTTCTACAAATGCCAGTCCCCATTCAGTTCTGTGATGACAAAGAAGAGAACACGTGAAGCTGTTTTCTTCTTGTCCTCTTTGCTGGATTTTAGCCCTTCTTTAGCTGTGTCCACTCATAGTGCAGCTTTCTGCTACCTTTCAGGCTGACTATAATTTAACTTCTTAACTATCACATCACTCTGCTGTCTGTAGTCACTGATTTGGGAGATATGAATCAGAAGATCTAATGCCATCGATTATTCAAGGCATTGGAGTGCAACTGGCTTCTATTAAACACAAAGGGGAAAAAAACAGGATATGGAGTTTCAGAGGAAAGTTTCTATGAAAGAGATGGAAAAAAGAAAACTACTGAGGATCAGGATGTAAAATAAAGACTGTAATGAGAGCACGTAGGCAGCAATCTGTGCCTTGTGCCACTGCTTTGGTCACTCTCCATGACTGATGCTAGGGCTGAGCTGGTCAGGCACTGGGATGATGTGGCCCAGCAATGAGCTACCTCCATGTGAGCTGGGGGTGAGACCTGGCTTCTGGTAATGCAATGAACACAATTGTCATGTCAGGTTCAAAAATAACATGGTGAGAGGTCAAAGGAACTTCAACGTCAGTGGGGTGAGAGTTTCATTGGCTGTTCTAAGAAGGGGAATAGCACTTGGCTGGTTCCATGATGTGCTTTGCTAAGTTAAATCGCAGACCTAACCCTTTATTACATTGGCTAAAACCCTGAATAGTCAAAACTTGCAAGAAAGTTCATTTTAGAATGTAAAAATGTCCAAAATTATTCAAAAGTACAACACACAATCAGATATATTGAATCTCAGTAGCTCTGGATAAAATTAACTGCTGACTTGCTAGGAATTGCTAACAAATCCTGGAGTTTTCCATAACTAGCAGTAGCTCACAGGTAAACTGTAGTGATATTTGTGGGGCAGGCATCCACCTATTTTGCTGAACATTCATAGAACTTCATGTTTCCAACTCTTTTGTCTCCCAGTACAAATGACAGTGTCACACACAGATCTTCGTTCTGTATGGTGATTAACAAATACAAATGAGCAAATCTTGCAAAGCTGACAAAACCCATGGGCCTGAATAGCTGTGAAAGTACCTGGGTACTTTAAATTACTGTTGTTCTCAAATGTGATAACTTGTGCTCCATCTATTTGAGATGTCTGGGTTTGCTTTGGAGGGAGATGCTGTTCCCCCTTTCATTACCTTAAGCTAAGAACAACTAAGGAAGTGATGGAAAGAGGAGAGATATGAGGAGGTAATGGTCTAAATGGTGTAAAAATGAAGAAAAAGGTAAAAAACAACAGCAGCAGCATCAATTTTCACACCACAATTTTGAAATCCTGCAGAAATTGCTCTAGATGGATTTTTAAATTGCACAGTTGGCTACTGCCAGCACATGTTAGTACAATGCATGAGCACGAAGACAACTGAAAAGCTGGTGCAACACAACTCCTAGTCACGATTCAGCTTCTCAGGCTCAAGACTGAAAACTTCAGACATACCCAGAGCAGAGAGAGCACAGGCAGCAGCAATACACTTCATACTTGTGTGAACACAGTGGTTCAGGCACCGGGATTTGGTATCTACCAATAATCAGGGGAGCTTGGTATTTCCTAAATACAAAGTATTTCCTAAATACTTAAGGAACAGTCACTGGCTCAGCAGCAGATAAGGACAGTGGGCAGGTTATGGAGCTTAGAAAATTGATAAACTTTTTTCTCTTATCACAAGAAATAAGGGATCAGCTTGTGAGATTTTTGTTTCAAGGAAGCCTAAAACCAAAGAAAAGAAGGATGCTGTCATGCTCATCACTGCACTATGGAATCTTCTACCCAAGGACAGACAAACCTCTACAAGATCCTGGGGAAAGGGCTATTAAAAGTTCTTGTGGATGCAAACACAGGCTCAGGAACTCCCTAAACTGCCAGAAACATGGATAGCCCAGCCAAGGAAAGGCACTTCTCATCCTGCCCCTTATTAAGGCCAGTGCAGACGTACAATGTTAGGACTAACAAGAGTGTTCTCCTGCTGATGATACAGGTTCCATACAGTGCTAAAAGTCTAATCTGAGCAGAAAGAGAGCTGGACTTACTTTGTTACTTTGAATATCCTCAGCAGTCGAAGCGCTCTCAGGACACTGATGCCAAATGAGGTACCTGGTTTCACTGCAGCCCAGATGACTTCAAATATGCTTCCCACGATCACCTGCAACAAGAGTCCATTTTACATTAAGCAAAACTTCTGCTTAGTTCTTCATGGTTCACCTAAGGAGGCTGATGACAGAACAAGAATCAGAGCATGGTCTGTGCTGGCTTTCTTATGAAGGCTTCAGCAATATCATGAGTTAGCCAACAACAGTGAAAAACCTTGTTCCAACTTCTTAAGGAGCTTCTGTTTGAGAAGAGGGGCTTTGGACAAGGGCCTGTAGGGACAGGCCAAGGGGAATGGCTTGAACCTGCCTGAGGGGAAACTGAGATGAGCTCTGAGGCAGAAGCTCTTCCCTGGGAGGGTGCTGAGACGCTGGCACAGGGTGCCCAGAGAAGCTGTGGCTGCCCCATCCCTGGCAGTGCTCAAGGCCAGGTTGAACACAGGGGCTTGGAGCAGCTGCTCCAGTGGAAGGGATCCCTGCCTGTGGCAGGGGTTGGAACTGGAGGAGCTTTAAGGTCCCTTCCAACACAAAGCAGGCTGGGATGCTATGAACTTTCTGCATTCCAGTCTACAGAAGTGCAAGACCAAATGCCAACACTTGATTTTCCTACCCAATGCAGTACAGTCAGTACAGCCTGCAAATGCAGGGGACACTGCCTCATCCTCCACTTCCCATCCCAGAAGTCTTTCATACACAGCACTGCAGAAACTGCTTATGAAGACTTCATACACAGTGCTCCATACCTGATACTAATGAAGCATCAGGTGTGGGCAAGATTACCCGAAACTTCTGGCAACTGAGAGTCTTTAGGAGAGCAATTAAGGTAATAGCTATTAAGAGATCCTGAAAATCTCTAGCACTTACAGCCCATCATCAGCTAGGCTCTCAGGTTATTGAAAAAATAGTCCTAAATCAAGGTGATTTTTAGGTTTTTTTTGTTTTCTTTTTTTTGTTTTAATGTTGGCAGAGAATTAACCACAAGTGATAATCTCTGAAATCCTTTATGACAAAAAGCACAAAATAACCCCTAATGGGTTAAACACAATTGCAAAGGACAATTAAATCCACACAGGTTACTGCACAGTTAATAAGACAGGCATTTGGCTGCCAATTGCAGTTATTACTTGCATTAACCCAGCATCTCAGAGCTCCCATTGACCACAGTCCCCAGTTGCATGAAGCACCATAAACACGTTATCACCAGACCCCTGCAAGCAGCTGGCTTGTGTTGTGAGAGGAAGCCTTTAATGGGAACTCAGTGCTGGAAGAGCTGTGTCTGAGTACCTGAGCAGTGCTGGGAGACTCAGCAGCTTGGAAACCAATCCCTTACCTAAATAGAAACCCGGATGTTGTTTCAAAACTACAGCATTGCTTGTAGCTTCTCTGCAAGTAATGCTGTATCCTCAACTTCAAGAATGCAGAGGAAAGGCAAAGCCAACAGCTGCTGATCCAGTCCCTCCCATCAGAAAAAGAAGGAACTAAAACTTCTCTCCCACAGTCTTTCACTCTTGAGACTCCCTCATGAATCAGCAGAAACCTTTCCTGAGACACTCCATATGTGTCTCCTTTGGTAACTGATTTTGCTGTCATCTCCATACGGCCTCCTGGGAGCTTGTTTCACATGAGACCCCACTGGACTGTTGCTCCCGAGACTGATGCTGCTGTGATTTGTTGTTTCACTTTTTGCATTTGAATGGTTTCATCTTGACAGTTTGTCAAACTAAACTGACTACAGATCCCTGCGATGTTCCAGCGGGGGTGAAGTAACTGAATTAATTCTGGAGGCTGGAAGGTGGGCGAGGAGGAAGAAACATAGATAGAAGCTGGATCCCTATGGATTCTCTAAAGAAGGAAGACTTAGAAACAGACCAACAGCTTTACCTCCTGGGAAACACTCAGCAAAACTTATCTCTAGTGCTGCACTCACAATAGCATGATGCAAAGCAGAGAAACCAATAGGTTCATCTCTTGCTTAGGGCAAGTTCTTAAGTTGCCCATAACAGGAGGTTGGAAGTAGATGAGCTTTAAGGTCCCTTCCATTCTAGGATTCTATAATACCTGTAGCCTTACATTTAGGAATAGTCATTTACTGAAGAGCACTTCCTCTCCTGCATTGCCAGAGCAAACCTGAAGCAGGGAATTTTGCTCCAAGGGGGAGAAGAATCACTCCCAGGGTTTTGGCAGATAAAGACTAGAAACAACAGACTAAACTTTGGAGAGAAGGACTGGATGATATGTACAATGAACTGTTTCCCTCTTGCCTGTGGCTGTAGCATAAGCTTCACATCTGGTTTGTTAAAGAAACCTTCTAGACTGATACCAGCTCTGGGATGCAGTGCTCAGCCCACTCTAAAGGTAAGAAACGCTGAGTTAAACTCTGTGAGGACACCTTACCGCCTAATAGCTTTTAATGAATAAATTAGCACCTGCATGCAATGTTCCTTGTTAGACAGAGTCAAAACTGACCCCGTTATTGATACCTCAATGCTGTAGTTCTAACATGAAGAGGAAAGCCTGTATTTCTGCAATAAAAGGATGTGAGTTATTATTTTTCTGTCACTTAATCATGTGTTTAGTCTTCTACTTCTGGGCACTGATGTCTGAAAAGTGCTGCCTATGTATCTTGAGGTAAAGGCCATTAAATGGATGACTGGGGAGGTAAGCAATAAGATGTGGGGGGCTTTTTGTCTTTCAATCACCTCATTGAAATGGGAGAGAGAATCTCTCAGTAATCAGAGCATTTACTGGTGCTGATGCTGCGAACACCCTCTAGCTTGATGAGGAAATGCAATCCCCAGCTGTCACATTTCTTCAAAAAGGATGATAAGCAGGGAAAGCTTAATGTGTTTCACTGCAGCTCATTTATACAATGACAACTTCCCACAGAAGGCACACACAGAGCACCATTTCCCATGGATTCCCACACTCACCCTTAAATGCCCAGCCCCACTGTATTCAGTGGGAAAACCACACATTCATCCACACAGACTTACCCCAAAGTCAAAGCAGTTGAATGAAGAATGGAAGTAGTTCCTTGGCCCCAGCCCATACATCTTCAAAGACATCTCAGTAAGGAACAGACCCAGAAAAACAAACTCTGCAAAATCTGCAAACAGGAGAAGAGGTTAAATTAGCCCACAAGACCTCGGTAGGCAGATCTCACCATGTGGGGAATGAGGGTAACTGTTCACAACACAGACTGCCTCCTGCCAGGAGAAAATCCCTCTGGAATGGCAAACAGGACCCCAAAGACAGTTTCACATCCTTGTTTCTATACACACCACGAGCTGTATTCAGCCTTCAGGAACTGTGAAGTCACTGCTTCATGTGTACTCTGGAAAGGTGGTATGAGCATTAAATAACACACTCGGCATCTTTGTAAGGGAGTTTCAAAAGAAAGCTCTGGATCTAAAGGCTTCATTGCTAAAGGTCTCATTTAATTGCACAGATAATGTTTTGCAAATGTGTGTTTGGGACTTCTGTACCTACACACGACAGGCACTTTTGGAAGCAGGGTGTAAGCTTTTGTAACATCCTCTCATGATAAAAATACCTTCAGATGCAACGGAACTGTTGCCTCTGAGAGCTCATATTCAGAGGTGTTGTGTCTACTGTTAGCACGTAACCACATTTATTTTTATTATGTCAGTATAACCATATAATTATGGAAGAACAAGTTTTGTTTCCTTCTGCTTCACATAGCACAGGCAAAGAGGCTGTGAAGCTTTTGATGAGGAAATTTATCACCTACGATGAAACAAAGGGCAGAAAGAAAATACAGCTGAAGACTGCATTTTCCACATCAAGTTTTTAGGCCTTGAAGCTACAGAAAACACTGCCTTTGGCATTTTAAGTCATGCAAGTTTAGACCTGGAGGCCAATAAGCAACAGCAACAATAGAATATTAAAATACAAACATGAAAAGGGCAAAACCCCCTCTACATTACCAAAACAAACCAAACAGCATAAGGCAAACCTGTCGTTCTAGAGAAATGATGAGGTAAAGAATCAAACTTCAGAGTGGAAATGAATCACATTGCTTAGTGTAGTACAGAAGGTTCTCAGATGCTGGAGCTGCATAGATGCTACAGGAAAGTTATCTTCTATAATTTCAGTTCTATTACGTCAGGAATGATAAAGACGGGACCAAACTTCTCTCAAAGGTGCACACAGACATACAGGGGACAACTCATGCAAGAACACATGCAAGTGGCAAGGAGGAAGATTTCAGCTAGATAATCCTGAATCCCAAGGCCTTTGTACACCACCTGCAATATGTGGCTTCAGCTAAGGAGTGTGGGGAAAGAGATGAGGGAATGCATGGCTTTCACTCCATGCACAGCCTCGCACATTCATACTGAGTGTGGCTGGCCCAGGCCCATCTCCCATTGCTGCTTGTCTTTTGGAACTGCTCGGGAAAAAAATACAGCTTCAATTACCAAAAAATAAAAAGGGGTTTTGAATTTCAAATGAAAGGCAGTCATGGAATAGCACAGGCATAAAGAGAAGTGAAATCCAGGAAGCATTAATCAGATGAGAAAGGCTTTATTAACACTTCAGTGAGAAGCCTACAAGGACACTTCTGCCAACATTTGCAATAGAGAAGGAAATACCAGGAGAGTATTAATTATACGGTGCAACCTACTCCTCTTGAAAATAGGAGCAATATCATTAAAGGAAACTATCAAAGGCAGAGTATTCACGTTTGAGGAATAAGATGCTAAAGGATGAAGTCTGCCGACTTCTCAGCCTTTTTCCTACTGAGAGGTAGGCTCCATCCGCTGGCTCTCAGTGCTCAGGGAAGCACATGAAGGAGCAAGCACACCTCCATCTCCCTTTGAGCTTGGATCTTGCTCTGAGAAGCAAGATTCAACCTCTGCATCATGCTGCAACTTTCCTCTCCCTTCTGATATCAGATGCTCAATGAACAAACGTTGTTTCCAGCAAAAGGGATCCCAGTGTAGGGTGTTATCCACAGTTTCAGTGGCAACCCATCTGACTACATGAGTGCAGAGGGTGTGAGAAAGGCACCAAGAAACCAGTGGCAGGCATAAAATGAGATGGCTGACAAGTTCAGAAATACAAAACCACATAGTTTTAAAAAACACATATTCAGTGGTATTGAGTTCCCTTGGACTGAATGAAAAAGATCATAATTGTGAACTATGAATGTTTAAATCCTGAATTATTAATAGCTGGCCCCATAAACCTGAAGCTTAAGCTAGTTTCCAGGTCTCATCCCAAACTTCCATTTTGCATCACATGTACTTTGGAAATGGTAAGAAACAGAAGGCAAAACTCCCCCAAGAAAGCATACGCATCTTCTCTGGATGTGAAAGAATTTCTGCTACTGCTGTCACCCATTTCATTAGCCCAGAGGGAAAGCTTGCCCAGCGTTTGTGCTGACAAGAGCCTCTTCTTGCTGGGTAGTTATCACTTACGTCTTCAGCTTCTTGCTTGGCAGAGCTCAGTGAGCCCAACGGTGCATACTGGAATGACTTCAGTGGAAAGTCTCTCTATCACAAGGTTTGACACTAAGCCAGTGCTTTGAAACTGGTGGCCTTGATTAGTTAGCAGACAAAAGTTAAAATCATAGGGAGGGGTTGTAGATCAGACTACAGAAAGCATTGCACATCCTCCTGCTGCTTCATATCTCACTCTGGCACGAAGATTCTCATCCTCTTATCTGTTCACCAGACTCACCTTCAAGAGCTACATTCCAGGTACATCCCATAAGCTTCCAGAGAGTAACAAAATACTAGGTAAGGGGGAGTTTTACTGTTATTTTCACCAGTAAATCTCAGTGCGTTTTGCCAAGACAATATTCATCGTTGTAAAGAAGAAGAAGGAGGAAAGAAACAAGGATTAATGCTCAGTCACCCATCTGGCAGAAGTATGAGCAAAACCCAGGTATCAACAAGTGCAGTGTTCCATCTTCAGACTGACACATCCTGCAAATATACATGCAAAACCAGGATATCATAGGAGAAAAAAAAGCTAGCAAAGGTCCTCAACTAGGTAAAACAAAACCAAGAAATATTTGATTGAAAAAAAAGCAACAAGAAATATTAGAAACTCAGAACATCCAAGAAACAGCTTTCTTCTGTTACTCTTCAAAGAACCACCCAGCTCGACCCTTCACAGCTGATGACTCCCATCTAGATCACAGTTCAAACCAGACACTGACAACTCTATTTCAGCAGGTACCAGGTACTACAAATCATAGCACTGGGAGGACAAGGGATGGAGGCAAGGAGGTGAGGAAAATATGAATACAGTGAACTCCTTGGGCAGAGGGAATTGACTTGCAATGAATCAGCTTCTCCAGTGGCAGATCAGAAACACGATTTCTTCTGACATGGCCTTGCCTATATAATTGCAAATGAAATTTCATTGTTTGGACCTCCTGGTATTCAGACCCCACATGTAATTTAATCTGCCTTAAACAGAAGCATTTTATAATATGATTTAAGGGAAAAAGTTTGATACAAATACTGTTATTTCATTTCAAATTTGTGCCATTGGCAAAGGCTGTGCTAGCATCTTTTTGTCCCTCATGTTTGAATTAGACAGCTAGCAGCTCTTTTTTGTCAGTCACCCATGGATTAATTCCATTTCTGCCCTGTCCCCAAGTCCACTGTAGTTAGGAGTAGTTGTTTTGGTTTTCTTTCCTCATCCTCCTCACACGTTAAGCCAACCATGAAGAGAACCTCAATGGAGTACAACTTCCTCCTCTTAGACAAAGCAGACGTGAAACATTCAGCAGCCATAAAGAAATATGCTCACTCCAGAAAGCCTTTTTACTCACAGTTGCAAAAGCTTGCATATTTATATCCGGAGGGAGCTGGCTATCTAATTCAAAGGCAAACACAACATCATCAAAAAGGCCTAATCGCACCAGGCACATGGTGCAGCATAGCACACAGGGAAGATGCTCTCGGGCCAGAATGGCAAAAATACTGTTTTCAAATATTGTATTTATCAGAAAAGAGACATTCTGGATCTTGGTTTTAGACAGTTGTAAATTTAGGAGCAAGTCCAGGATCACTGAAATGTTAGCTTTAGAAACATCAAGAGTGCTGCTTCAGGGAGGGCAGCCACAGGAGAAGGGAAGACCCATGAGAGGGCTTCCAAGTGAAACCTTACTGATCCTAAAACCTTCTCACCATGCTCAGTAAAGCCCACCCTATGAAGGCTAAAGAGCTCTGGTTCCCAACTGGAAAATACCTTAATCCTGTACCTCCACTGTGTGCCCATATTATGGATTTTGTCAGTTCGTTGCCCTCAGTTGAAGATGCATCTTTGCTGCTACGAGATCTCAGTGATGCTTTTTGAGTGTAGACTACAGAGTTGTCTACTGACATAAGTCTCTGCTTTCTGAGGACACTGGCAGTGGTAGAAATTAATGCAAACAGATGACAACCATGGGTGGCTGCATGAAATTTATACTTTCATAAGAAACCGCAACTTATTTAACAGAAAGTCCATGCTTCAGTGAGAAGAACATGCCACATGTCCATGTGTAGTATGACAAACAGTTCTATTGTGATTTGGTGCTGGAGTCTTTTCATACAGAGAAGGAAAATCTCTAATCTAATTTGGGAATAATTACAGGGCCATAAAGGATGTCCTGTTATTCATCACACCCCAAGAGTTCAAAGGATTCCTCATCAAATCTAAACTAAAGAAATCCCAAGCCTCTTCTAAAGCTCCTACAGCTCCTTTTCCAAAGCAGTTGCAGTACTACAGAATATCAAGCAGAGAAAGCTAATCAGAACAATTCAAGAACAGAACATTTCAAAGAAAAGACTAAGGGAAAAATAAATCAGTGAGGACCCACAGGCTTTTGCCAACCGTTAAGTAAAATTAATCTGTAATGTAATTAGACTTCTCCCCAGAGAGACATATATAATTGAATTAGAGGTGCCTGGGTAGAGTTTCAGGGTTTAGTGGATCCTCCCAGACTTTCTCACCCTCGCCTCCCACTTCTATAAGCTCACAAAACTCTTCATCAGTTCATTTCTAAGCACCTTCCCTGAGACAGCATAATTAGAATTGGCTACTTCTCTCTTGCTCTGCATCAGACTAACCAAGTCCTGCTCCTGTATAGCGAAGCTCATGCACCACGGATTAACCTTAAAGCCATTTTTAAAGTCTGTCACTCTTAGAGTTGAAGGATTTTGCCAAGTATTTCCAGGAGCTATTTAAATTCCCTTGTTTTTGTGATATCTTGTTCTGCCTTTATCTAATAGATTTGCGCAAAAATCTGGGGCAGAACAGGGTTTTCAAGGAGCACTCCCCAAGGGCTAAGCCACTTAGGGAGTGAAATGTGTGTACTTTGGGGTTAAGTCAGCCTGTCTGTGATTTAGGGCAGGCAGAGGTGAGTGGGGCCAAGTCCAATCTTACCATGACTACAATAACAAAGCAGACAGTTAGTCCACACAAAGCCCCACATCTCTTAAGGAATAAAATATTCCCTACAATCAATGTTAAACTTTAAACGTAGGAAAAATTATGCTATGAAAACTTGATTTAGCTTAGATCTTAAGCAGAAGCTCTTCCCTGTGAGGATGCTGAGGCGCTGGCACAGGGTGCCCAGAGAAGCTGTGGCTGCCCCATCCCTGGCAGTGTTCAAGGCCAGGCTGGACACAGGGGCTTGGAGCAAGCTGCTCCAGTGGAAGGGGTCCTTGCCCATGGCAGGGTGGCTTGGAACTCTATGAGCTTTAAGGTCCCTTCCAACACAAACCATTCTAGGATTCCACAATCCCCCCGGAAAGTGGACAGAAACCTTTAGTTCATTGCCCACACAAAGGCAGGCTGGGAGGATGAGGAGGATTTAACTCCCAAGAGATTCTCTGCTGTTTTTCTGATTTTTCCACAAAAAAATAAGCCAATGGGATGCCTCATTCTTAGCTAGGTGGTACCCGAACACCAAGAAATCAAAATATGCTACCCAAGTGCTTCTGAAACTAATTGACAATCCTGGATGTTATGGACACATGCAGAGCTCCTGAAAGAAGGATCCACCCAACACCTGATCCCTGGCACACCACAATCTCAGCCTTTCCTACGTTTCATCTTCAGCTGAGGTAGGTTAGAAGTCTAATTTGTGGCCTCTGTCCCAGGTACATTTCCCACCTGGAGCTGTAGCTTTCATTCTAATCAACAGAAACATCCCTCCCAGCTCTCGTATGAACATTAAGTAGAATTTGCTGGCTTATGGATTTCTGTATGTTCTCTTAGAGAAGTTACTCAGGAGGTGTTCCCAAAACGGAGTTTGTAAATCTGAAGCCTTTTTTTGAGTTGAAAGACTTAAAATTAGTTTTTTTTTCTAACATTTACTCCTACTTCAAGAGAAAATCCTAAGCTTTAAACTTGCAATTATTCTGCCAGTGTAGCTTACTATATCCTCTGTTAATCTTAGGAAATGAGTAAGCAAGAATGACTTCTGTGTAGTCTGTCTCTCGTTTTGGTCTAAATCTTGGCAAAAAAAAGAAAAGAAAGAAAAACCAAAAAGCTAACAATAAGCCCAGAGTTGAAAGAAGCATCTCTCATTAGTGCTCCAGTTACCTGGTGTTAGTAATGTTTCAGCAAGCATTAACACAGAGGTTCTGAAGCCAGAGAAGCGAGTGTTCTTGAACTTCTAGGTCTATGAAACAAAAACTTCAGATGTTTGCTTCCTTATATTAAGATAAAACCTAAGGATCTGGGGCTAAAAATATTTAGTTTTCTGATTGATACAGAAATCAAATAGATGTAGGTAGATAAGTCAAAATTATGGAGTTAGACTATTTGCAGTATTTTGGGGGGTTTCGTAGTTTTCTGTTCTCTTGCTCCAGAAGTTAGACTCAACATATTCTGAACTAGCCACATCTGAATATCAAGTGCTGAACAACAGATTGGTTCCTGGCCATTTTACAGTCAGAAGGGGTCAATGCAATGGCTCTCTCTTCCAGAAACAAACCCTCCATCCCTTCCCTTCAGAAGGATGAACTTGCAGTGTCCCACTTTCAGTGTCACCATATTCTTATGCTACTGATTTGTAACATATTTGCAGCTCTAGGAGTCACAACCTTCATGAAAATAGACAAAAATCTCTGTCCCTCACCCTCCACAGTTGTTAAAACGGGCTTCACAAGCAAGTCTGCAACCTCAATGTAACATTGGTGTTTAAAGGCTTTGCCTGCAGAAAGCTGCCTCTGTTTGTTATTCAGCATAGCACAAAACAATATGCAATTTAAATAAAAATAATCATACTTCAAAAGCACTGACAGACTATCTGAAGACTGGACTGATAGGTGACCACAGGAATCAAGCTAAAATGAAAGCTTTTGCACAGGTATAGTATAATCTTCTGTGTGGTATTACTATCATCACAGTTGCACATATTTTCACAGAAGGACATTGTGACATCTATCCCATCTAATCACACACCATTAGTAAGGAAGACACGATTATCAAACAACACCTTCTGTAAAACTGCAACCTTTTAAAGAACATGACAATAATTGCCA
Organism: Melopsittacus undulatus; assembly: GCF_012275295.1. Classification (NCBI taxonomy): domain Eukaryota; kingdom Metazoa; phylum Chordata; class Aves; order Psittaciformes; family Psittaculidae; genus Melopsittacus; species Melopsittacus undulatus. Next base: position 9,179,242 of record NC_047537.1, read on the forward strand.
TAACTGCAGTGAAGTAGTGTATGATTCTATAAGCATAGACAGACATTCTTATCTTCCAGATAACACTACCCACTTCATGTGCTGTTATATCAGGGACTTCAGAGCTGGTAGAGCTTTAAGTGTGTCCACAGCAAAAGTCACCCATAGATGCAGATCAGCTGCACAGTGGCATGAATTCTGCAGGACTCTGGGCAGATATTGATTAGACAGAGAAACCTGCCTTTACACAAGTAGATGGCCATTCCCCTTCCTTTCATAAAGCCTGTTAAGGAACAAATCCTTCTGTCATGCTAATGGATGCATCTAAGTTTCAGATAACGTTTAGTGTAACATTCCCATCTCAAACAAGTGTCATGTCCCAGTAGATTTACTCTGAATTGTACAACTCAATTACACTTGAGTTACTAGAAACATTCATTAATGCATTTCTGACCCTTATCTGAGGGAGGCATAGGAAGGTGAAAACCAGACCTCATGGTGATGTGACAGCAGTGCTCGGAGTGGTCAAGAATGCAAGACCTTGGTAGAGGACAGATGGAGTCCCCAGTACTCACACAGCGCAGTGGTGAGCTTCTCTGGCTGGTCATAGTGCACCATCGCAACGCAGAGTGTGTTGAGGGCGACCACGCACAGGACGATCCAGTAGAAGCTCTGAGCTTTCACCATGCGCCGGATGAAGAACCGGAACATCTTCTCTTTCCTCCTGAAGTAGGATGAGCTCTCGTTCTTCCCACTCTTCAAACTGGCACGGGCGAAAGGAGACCCTGGCATAGAAAGAAGAGTCACTACACCACATCCTGGCCAGCAAAAAGCTGAAGGACGTTGCTGGGCACACAGATTTGCACCCAAGCACCAGAAACACGGCTGAGCAGAAAGCTGGGCACATTGACTATGGGCTGAGCAAGGGATTCTTGCTTGCAATGACATCATGAGGGATGAAGGCTGAGATTTTAGAACTTCATGAATGAATGCCCAGCATTACCATCTAAAGAAACCAGGCTTCCAACTCTATGAAGCAATCTTAAATATCCCAGTTTAACTCATAACTTTTGGGTTCCTGGTTGACTGGAGATATAGCAAGACCCTGGCCCAGTGGTATCACTGCCAGTAGTGTGGAGCACATCCTCTTGAAACAGGGCAGCTGGCAAAAGGAAAACTAGTCCCTATTTCCCCTACTCCAAGGACAAGGCAAAGACCCAGCCCTTACTACTGAATTGAGTGAAGTCTCATTATTTCACCCTCCAACTTCATGTATTTCTATAGCAGGGGGCTCAACATGCCTCCCCCACTTCATATTTTGAGCACAGCTACTCATTTGTACCAATTCCGCCTGTATCAGCTACATTTTGAGTCTGGTCTGAAACCCTGGAGGAGAGTCAAGTGTTTTAACAATAGGAAGCTGACGGAAAAAATGACTTCTAATGTAAGCTCCCCCCCTGTGGCAGCAGGCACTCTTCAAACAGAAGATGAAAAGGCAATCTCCAGCTAGTGCTGAGGCAGGAGAAATCAGCACACGTTACTCAGACACGTGTATCCCTTGGAGCTCATCTGCAACAGCCGCAGACCCTGTTGCCAGCAGGGAAAATCATGACTGCCACAGGCTGCCCAACTATCTGTTGCCCACTGTGCTGGCACACCTCAGAGACTATAAGCAAACCTTGCTTATAGATGGTTTGTGGCAAGATGTTTTGTTTCACTGGGACAAGCTGCCCATAGAAGTTGTGAATGTTCCATCCGTGGAAGGATGGAAAAGAAGGAAAGCCAGGTTGGAAGAGGCTTGGAGCAACATAGTCTAGTGGAAGGTGTCCCTGGCAGTGGCATGGGGCTGGAAATGGATGAGCTTTAAGGTCCCTTCCAACCCAAACCATACTATGATTCTAGGATAATATGCGATTGTCCTTCCCCATCATGGGATGGAGCCCCTCAGTAAGTAGGGCTGAGCAGGATGCACATGGCCCTGTCTTGGACAAAGCACTGCGAGAGCAAATGACTTGCATGGGCTGCTGTTGAAGATGGTTGAGTTACATGAACAAAGTGTTTGAGCTGTGGCAGCTGAATTTTTGACTGTACTCTCTCACATTGCAACACTTGGCAGCAGTGGGACTCTCCCTGTTTCATCCTTCAATAACATCAAACACAGCACCCATAGAAAGGATGAAGCATCCAGATGTGACAGCAATGGGTTTTCCAAGCCTCACAGCTACACAAGAGCAGCTGTGTTGTGTTCCCAATAGAAAGCAAGCTCTCCGCTCCATGTCATATTTTGGCTGTCCACCAACATGCCAAATGCAGGGCTGGCCCTGACCAGGCTTTGAACAAAGTCCTTGTGGAAAAGCTCAGTCGTGTTCTGTTGGTTTGATAATCCTCCCTTTGGAAGTTAAAAAAACCAACTCAAATCATACTATTCATCTATTGCTTTAAGAAAACAAGATGAAATATAGGTTACAATAGAGGTTACACCATATTGTAATACTGCTTAGCAGGTAAAGTCTTCTCATATATTCAAGCCAGCCTATGCTCTCAGATCTGCATGGCCACATCTGCTGTCCTTTTGCCCCCTCTCTACTGCTTCTAATGATCTTCCAGAAAAGAAAAGCAGCAGTATTTAAATTGATCTCGCATAGAAAACACCCACTTCTCCAACCTCCACTGTCTGGCAATTAAGAATGTCCTGTGCCTGGTACAGTGTAGAGGGTGGGAAGCCAGAAGGAGCCAGCATCTACTGCTGCATGTTTTTTAGTGCGGAAAGAAAGGCTGAGAGTTGGGAGGAAAGAAAAGAGTAAATGCTAAGAACAACTCTAGAGAACACACTGGGAAGTCTTTACCACTATAGAGCTTTGTAATATAATTATAAGGCTCATTGAGGTACTTGTGTTTGAATTAAAGTGTAACGTATTCAGTCAACGGCCAGCAAGAGACCTGTCAGAGTCTCTACCGCTCCGGTTTGCATCTTCACTCAGTAATTATATTGTTAGTTCTTCCACAATCCTTATGCTCCCATCAGCAAAACATTACCGAAAACCATCCGAAAACCCCTCTCTCAAAAACATATTCTTTATGCATAATTGCCCATCTGATCTGACTGTTTATGTTATGCAGAGTTTCAGCCTTTTCAGGAGCCTGCACAAGTATCTGCTTTATCCATTTCTTCTTTTCTGCCTTGTTCCATGAATCAAAGTCAAAAACACTTCTCCCAAGTGGGTGAACCACTTGCAGAAGGTGGAAAGCACTGCTGTTATTTTCCCTGCCATATGCTCCCGAGACAGTTCCCAGCTCTGCATCAGATTATCCACAAGTCCAGATGCTCCGTTATCCGTTGCCACCTGAAACGCTGAATTCCAAGATCTGTTTGTGTGGCATGGGTGCCCAGAGCCTGGAGGGACTTGGATGCTAATGCAAAGATCTCATGATTATTGCCACAAATGTTCCAAAAATGACCACTCCTTGTTATCCGTGCAGGGATCCGAGCTGCTCAGAATAAATCAGAGCAAAAATGCACATGGTTGCTGCATTTTTGTCCTCTTTCAGCAACAAACCTCTCATACAACTGTCAATTTAGTCACAAAACCTGCAGCCTGCTCAGCCTGAGGGAACTGTGGTGGTTCAACAGTGGGTGATGGGGTCAGTAACATGCTCAGCAACATTCAATTCCGGCAACCAGGCCTTCGCTGGAACTCCGTACTCTTAAGGTCCTTTCCAACCCAAACTGCTCTGTGATTTAAAGGGCAAACAAAAATAAAATCCAGCAGCAGCTCAAATCTCTTAAAATGTTAATGCCAAATTTCCAAAGAGCATTTGAGGCACTCATGCTTGCAAGCATATATGGACATGTACTCTCAAATGTACTGTTTGTGCTGCTCCGCTTATGCATCCAGGATTTGCTGCTTCGTGGTAACTGGGGTGCCAAGACATTTCTGTGGAAGATAATGAGAACATCTGCTGCTTCAGCAGCAGAACAAAATACAGACTCAAACAACAGGGACAGGAATAAGCAAACTAGCTAACTCTGAAGCAGTCAGGAAGATGCATCCCCAGCCAGCAAGTAAAAGCCCGTAACGGAAAGGTTTTTCTGTTGATGTCCTATCAGCTCCCCTTCTGTGGGGTGCTGTGCACTCAGAGCCTACCTCTCCCCACAGCTCCAGACCTGCTTCCTGCCTCTCCCCCAGCAACATCTCAGGAGGAACCTGGCTCTCTGCTAGCTGCAGTACCAGCAGCATCTCTGTAGCCTGACAGTGTCTTATTCACCAGAGCTGAAGATACCAAACTCACACTATCAGTGTTACACTATGCAGGATGCCACCCTCTGTATTGGAGATATGTGGGTAACTGCGTGCACACGAGTGTGATATCTCCATATCTAGCTTTAAAAATGTAGAGAATTGCCTTAAGAGCTTCTTCTAAGGCAAGAACTGGGGCCTCTGTCTGGCATTTCCCAGGAACCACTGACACAACAAAGGCTGCAAAGCCACACGCTGTGCATTAGTGGCAGATGTGACTAAGTGTCCACTTCCTCTCCTCCCTTCAACAGCTGAGGCTTAGAAGCACCATTTGATATATTTGGGTTTAATTAGCATGAATGCACATGTTCCAAGCAGAATCACACTATGGCCATCACAGCACAGGGTCTCCAAGCATTTAGGCAAGGCTCTTTAAAGGGTGCAGCATGCAATAGCTGAACAGGGCAGCGTGGGGAGAGGGTGAAACCACAAAGCCTTTTGCTTTGGGAAGTTGAGTGTTGCTACAGGAGCAGTGGTCATTCTCCTTCTTGAAACTGCAGCTTCTGGAGGCAAGAAGTTGCTCAGAGGAAACATGGCATGAACACGTTTAGGTGGAGATCTGAACCTCAGGGAATGCGAAGCCAGTACTCACCAACGGAGCAAATGTCTGTGAAATGGTCCTCACCTTCTTCAGCATGAATCAGGTCGTTTTTGCTCTTCTTTATTGCAGCTCTTTTCAACACTGTGTGCAAATTAAAGAGAAAAAGCCCTGTGAGCATTCAGAGTGGCTTCTCTCTCCCCCTCCCTTCACTCTCCAAGGACAGCATTTACTTCCCAATGCCAGCTCAAAGCTCTCACGTATGGGTAAGCTGGAGCAAACTAAGCGACCTACAACCTTGCAGGGCCTTTGCATGCTTCAGTTCCAGGGTCGTTTAGTTTTTTGACCTTCCAGATGTTGAAGGTTTGGCCATGCACAGATCTGCATCCTTACGCTTCACCCCAGCAGATGCAGGAGGATGGGGGAGCCACTGCAGCTGCTGGACCATTCAGCGCAGCAGAAAGGCTGGGCAGGGTCACTAAATCTTTCTGAGCCCCAGTGGGTTATGAGATGAGTGCTTCTATCCATTAAAGACATTAATGCTGTTTACAGTGTGCACCATTAAGAAGTTACATTTACAGTGCTCAGATAGAGTTTACCGCAGAGCAATGCCTCAAGGAGCAGAAATGCTGTGTCAAATGCAACTGCCACAAATCATCCTCTTAATAGCAGCCAGTGTACGATTCCTTCCCTCTGGGGATGTCCTAACTCTTTAAAAACACACTTTGTCCAACAGCATCTCTTGTGGGGAGGGGAAACAGCTACACCATGTTACTCGACAGGGAAAGAGAACTGGAGGTTAAGGCTCGGAGAGGTCTGCACCATTCACCCAGTGCACAAGGGGTAAGATGGACACTGGTCCCACGACCACCTACCTGTGAAACCTTGAGAACTAGCAGAAAAAAAATACGTTGACACAGTTTGGTAACAGCTTCAAGACATACAGTAACTAAGCACCATTTGCTATCAGCAGTAAGACACCCCACGGTGTGGTGATACATACTGGTCAGATGGCACACACAGCAAACCACGCACTCTGCAGCGACTGCCCTGCGGGTAGGTTTGGACAAGAAGATCCCCTCACTCTACACAAACTTCCTGCCTTGACAGAGAAACCGATGTGCTGCTTCCTCCACAGCTAAGGCAAGTGTTAGGGCTTCTGTCACTCTAAGGAAACACCCAGACCATCACCCAGGTTCAGAGGCTCGAAGAGGAGAGGATGCTCTGAACCTGTGATCTGGATCCCATTTTGTTTGTAAATAAACCTATGTTTGCTCTTTTCTTCCCCACCCAACAGGAGGCTGAATCTTCAGTCCCAGCACTATCAGCTCTTGGGTCCTGCAGGCTGCAGCTGTCCCAGTATGCTCCAGCAGGTCCAGGACCAGAAGCAACATAACCAGACCTGGGAATAAAGTTTTACAACACTCCCTGGTGTGAATTGGACACCTTCCTCTTTATCTTCTCCCCCAAATAACTCCTGCCTGTGTTTAGCAGTGAGGTCATGCTGTCTCTTCACGCAACTTAGATGCAATGTCCCTCTGTTTTGGAGATGAAGATAATTTACCAGCATAGATACGGTCTGCTCCTTAGCAGCTGGTTTCAAGGCTGGGAACATTGCTGGGCTCCTTTAGCTTACTAGTATAGAGTGAACTTCAGTACACCTGGCTATTTACTCCATGGCCTGCACCCACCTCTAGTTTGCTCACAGACTACTCTTCCAGACACCCATTTCACCTTGAGACTAACAGCTCTGGCTGCACCCACGTGCTGGACAAACTTCCACAACACACACACATCCCACACACCCTCACGCAAGCACAAAGATTTGCCAAACACACCTCAGCCCTGACCTTCTGCAGCCCCAGCTCTTCCATCCCCAAGTCCTCCCCGAGCACAGGTCACCATGCTGGCCAAGGAGGACCAGCAGCAGGGAGCCTGATGCCCCAAGGAGCCGCGTGGCTTGGACTAAGGTGCAAAACCACTCCTGAAACACTGCTGGTGACCTGGGCAGGTGGGGCTGTGGGGAAGAAGCACTGCCCCGCTGTGCCACCTAAGCCCCTGGTGATTTGCAATCCACTCACTGTTGTAGCTGCTGCCGCTGCTAGTCTCTGCCGGTGCGGTGCCTTGTTGAATCGGCCCTTCCGAGGCGGCCCTCCCTGACAGTGAATGGGAGGAGAAAAAAAAAGAGGAGGGAAAGGGAGGGGAGGGGAAAGGAGGAGACATGGGAGGACGAAAGATGGTCAGAAAAGGGAGAGGGAAGAATCTTTAACTGAACTTTGACTGGCTGTCGCATCCTAAGAGCTCATCTGTCTGGGGCTGCAGGGTGAGCAGTCCCTGCAGCCTCGCTGCGCCTGCATCCGAAGCTTGGTACCTCCGGCCATCCTGCATCGCTAGGGTCACACGTCAGAAGGTAGGATCACCACACCCTGTTATGTCTTACTGCTTACAAGTAACAGGGGTCTTAGTCTCTCTGTCAGATCCAGTTGGAAACCTCGGTTTAGAGCCCTGCCTTCTCTTGGTCAATGCATTTCTCTTCTGGCATCCGCTCTGCAGCCTACCCCCACCACGAACTGCACGCAGACACAGCCAGCTGCGCTTGGCAGAGGCTGACCGGTCACACTGGTGTGGTCCCACAGGCAGAAAAGGGACCAACCGACCCCAAGGGTAGAACCCCATCCCAGGGTGGTGTGTCACATAACCTGCAACCTCAAAAAGACCTAACATGGGAAAAGGAACTCTTTAGCCCAACCTATGCCAAGTGCATGCAAGAGCGTGTTTCTCACACCCTACTGGTTACAATGGAAAGCCATGTCAGCGTACACAGGTGAACCTTTCATGTATCACAGGAGGAAAAACCACACAGCAAAACAACCTACCGTCCAGAGGAGATTTCTCTTCTGCATTCCTGTCTTCCTCTGCCAGCATTACCTCCTCTGTAAAAGGAAAGGAAAACAGCAAGGTTCAACTTCAGGTTTATCACATCCCTGCTTTAAAACCACCTGAGCTGGATGCAGCAGGCATATGTGCCAGCTGCCACCAAGCTTACCCCATTGTGCCACCAAGGTACAAGAAGTCTGTGGAGGACAGGATGGCTCAGAGTACTGTGTGTCTGATCCCGTGTCCCTCGTGCACAGGGGGAGGAGGCCAGACACACCTCTGGAAGACTTTAGCACTTCCTCCATTATGGCCCTCTTCACAATCAACCACTCACTCCAGTTTCTTTACCCAGCTCTCATCAGCAAGGGACTTCTGGAGACCAGAAACCTTCCTTCAGACCCAGGCAAGACTGCAAGCCAGAAGATGCTGTACCCAGCCATGTTGGAGACACAGAGAAGTGAATGATTGCTGCTCTTCTGTCTCCATGAAGAAGACTTAGACTCAACCCCTGAAAAACAGATCTCTGTCTCATGGCATAGGGTAACACAGGCAGGGATTGCTGCTGCCACATCGCAGGAGACAGAATATCACCAAATAGCCATCACATTGAATCTTTGTCCAGATAAAATCCACAGCCAAGTTTCCATGGGGGAGTTCTGGCCAGCCCAGTTCAGACTGCGTAAGATGTGCTAGAACACCATGGTTGGTTTTCCATCCCTATGAAACTCATCTGCAAAATACAATTTTATGCTTTCCTAGAGGAAAAGAATCCAAAACACCCTGAAAAGACAACTTCCCCAAACTGACTCATTTTTATCTGTGTGAAAGACAAACAAATTTCCTGAGGTTTCACAATGCAAATGTCATCACCCGAGTCCATTGCAGTACGCACCACGCTGTGCCAATATTGAAACCTACAGTTGATACAGTCTGAACCACAGATCTGAGCTCACTGCTGGAAAATCATGTGAGGATTTTCTAAAGGACAATCTAAAGCAGAAGAAATATTGAGTTAGCAGCTGGTAAACTGTACACTTCCTTATGTTATTATAAATGACAAATTCTTTCACATGGTTGATGTAATTTGGGATCTTACTAAAAGATCTGACACTGTTTTCACACCACATTTTGCTTTAAAGTCCATTTAAGCCAGCCTGGGTAGAAAACTAATTTCCAAAACAGAAATAATACAAACAAACCAGAGGCCAAACATCAAAGTGTGTAGCTGAAAACTGTATAGAAGAATACTAGAGGGATCAGTGCTACAGCACAAGCCTTATATAATCTCTTTATTAATCATGTGGGAAAGAAAGTGAATGATCCATTAATAAGTCAGTAAATTGAGAAGGCTGAAAAATAATATCCAGGACTGAAGTAGAATGGAAAAATCAAGCACAGGAGAACAAAAGTGCAGTTCTGATGTCCTCTATATAAGAAGGACATGGAGATGTTGGAGAAAGTCCAGAGGAGGCCACAAGGATGATCAGGGGCTGGAGCACCTCCTGTATGAAGACAGGCTAAGAAAGTTGGGGCTGTTCAGCCTGGAGAAGAGAAGGCTGCATGGAGACCTCATAGCAGCCTTCCAGTATCTGAAGGGAGCCTACAGGGATGCTGGTGAGGGACTATTCATTAGGGACTGTAGTAACAGGACAAGGGAGAACAGGTTAAAACTTGAACAGGGGAAGTTCAGGTTGGAGATAAGACAGAAGCTCTTCCCTATAAGGGTGCTGAGGCACTGGCACAGGGTGCCCAGAGAAGTGGTAAATGCTCCATCCCTGGCGGTGTTCAAGGCCAGGCTGGACAGAGCCTTGTGCAACATCATCTAGAATGAGGTGTCCCTTCCTGTGGCAGGAGGTTGGAACTGGATGATCTTGAAGTTCTTTCTAACCCAAACCATTCTATGATTTTATGAAAATAAGAAAGTACGAACTAGTGCACCAGAGAGATGGAGGAAAGGAGAGCTGAGAGGGAGGGAAATGTCAGGTAAGCTAAAAATCTTCATTTTAAAAAGTATGAAACCCTTCCAAAACCCACAAGTCAGTACAATTCAGTTTTTTTCTGAGGTTCATTAAGAGAGGTCAAGAGAAAGAAATGGACTTTTTTAGACATTTCCAAAGAATTCTCTGTGAAACCAGCACCTCAGAAACCAAAAGGTTCTTCCAAAGTCTTGCCTTAGGGAAAAGCTGTACTGGTGTTTGGAGGTTAAAAGTATACAAGCAGTTAAACGGCAATTAACAATGAACATGACTGCCCTAAAACACATAGATGGGATGGGGGTCTGATATGGAGACCCCTTCCCAAAGGCAGCTGGACAAAAGGGCTGTAGATTGAAACACAAAGCAAACCTGGGCTGCAAGAAGTATGAGTTTGAGGTGCTCTTACAGTGGACATTTTCCTATAGATTTTTTTAAAAGCCTACACTGCTCATGAAGTGTGATTTTAAAAGCTTTGTGTCGTATCTGAAAGTGATATACCCACATCATTGCATAGGATTCTGCATAAAAAGCCAAGTCTGACTCCTAGTACTGATAGAGTCAGTAGTGTCACATAGACGTTTCTGCACTCCTCTGGATTCAGGGATCAATTCAGTCCTCAGTACTTTGGGGTTCTTCATTTTGTGCTCCTCTGCACAATGCAGATGTGGTTTCTTTTCTACATACTAGCAAATCACGGTGAAAAGTCAAAACCATTTGGAGTGGAATGTATGTTCAGGTCTTGCAACAAAGAGCAAGCACAGGAAAGTGATCGCATCCCAGAGGAGCTCTTCTGCCACTCTGAGAAAGAAACACTGCCTTTTAGACAGTGTTTGGTAATTAAATAGATTAACACAAGAGACTGCAGGGAGCAGACACATTGCATTCAGGTGAGCAATGAAAATAATGAGCTGGCAAAGGTCAGAAGGCAGGAGCTGCTCTTCAGGTGAACTCCTGGGTGAATGCAACGCAACAGTGCTGTGTCTGCAAAGGGAACATTCCCTCGAGAGCCAATACACTTACTGGTCAATGCTCTGAGGGTTGCTGGTTTCAGTCACATCTTGTCAAACACTAAAACACTGCAGGAAAGAAAGAGCCTATTCCCTTAGCTGGAAGCTCAGTCCTGCACTTGATTCATGTCAGCGCAGGAGGACAAACATTGCAAAAGATGTGTCAAAGATCTGTAAGTAGGAAAAAGGAATTCTTGTTTGCCCCTGTTTCCAAGCAGCATCTTGTGTTGCGTGTTCCTGTAACAAATTGTTATGACTCTCCATTGTCCTTTGGGCAGCAGGAGAGGAACAAGCCTGAGTCCCCAGATCACCTCTGGGGACTGTGGACTGAGTGGATACATAATCAACATGATTTGTAATGGTGTGCTCATGCCATCTGATGTTCCAGTGTCACCTGTGCCCCCAGTCAGATGGTAAGGGGTTTAGCCATACTGAGGTTTCAGAAACCAGAGTTATAAATGCCAGTGGCACCTCAGAATGTGTAAGGTGTGACAATATGATACCAATATATTCTCACCTACAAAGTACACAGTCATTTGAGACAGCTCTGCAAACCAGCTGAGCCTTTGCCCCAGAATTCAGGCCCTGAGCTGATGCTCAAACGTATCTCCATCCATAAACAGGACTCAGCTTTACTTTTCCCTTGAAATAAACAAACCCCAAGTTTCCCCTTTGCAATTCCCAACACTCTTCCACACCATTTTTCCCCAGTTCTCTCTCTTTGTAGTTACTTCTGTCTGTCTTGTCTCCCCTGGGAAACCAAAGTGGTTTTACCTTAGTGGGCCTTTACATGGTTTTTAAAGCCTGCTATAAAGCCAGCTCAGCAGGTTAGTTGTCATTGCTAGCTCTTGTTTCTAAAGCCATACAGCATCCCAAGCAGAGGATCAGAAGTTGCATTGCCTTTAGTCATCACTACAACAGAGAATAGAAGAAGATAATTAGGATGCCTGGAAAAGCTCCAAACAACAGTGCTTCTACATTCGAAATAACATTCAACAAAGACAGTATCAGATCAGCATCTTTCCAGCCTCCAAATAAAGGCACAGGGGCTTCACTAGGATATCAGAGTGAGAGGTGTCCCAGCAATAAGATTAATTGCTGGTCATTAAGTACTGGCAACATACAGCATGTTCCAGGACTGAAAATAAAGGCAAACCTTATACTGAGGAAGTGGCAAAGTGAACAATAAAGGAAAAGCAGCAGAGAGACACAGTGCCCCCTCCCTTTCTCTTTGGAAGGGGGCATGGAACATTGTGGGCTCTAAAGAAGAACGGGTTAGGAGAAATAACTCACATTCAACAGGCAACAGAAGTTAGAAAAAAGAAAAAACAATTGGAATTAACTGCTGTAGTTTCAGACTTGTTAAATAGAAGAAGAGAATAAAAGAAGAGTAGAAGAAGCCACCACTTTCACATGGAACTCAAATTTGTCTTTCAGGCAATTACTCTCCCTTGCCTTCTCACTCATATTCCTGCCCTTTGTCACTGATTGTTGGTGTCTTCTCCCAGCTGTATCAAGGGGCTTGTTGCTCTGTTTCTTCTACAGAAAGCTGAAACCTGAGGTTCATAAAGCTCTGTTGTGTCAAGGAATGGCATTCAAGTTACAGAATCAGTGCTGTGTGAAAGAGATGGACTTGCAAAGAATTAAAATGCAAAAGACATGAAACTTGATTAGCTCTGAAGTGAAAGACTTCCCATCTCTGGGCAAAGTGTTTTCAAAATGTTGCATGTCCTTGTTAGATAAGAGGAACATCTTCAAAAGAATATTTGTGGGCTTAAGCGCTCTTTGCTCTGTGCAGAGGTCTTCTAGCTCTCGGTTGGAAACGCAGCATGACAGCCTAATAGTTGCTACAAGTTTTGAGGAGTTTAATGGAGAAAGCAGCAGTGGCAAAGTCATTTGCATGGATTACACTGCTTGGCTTTGGCCCTTTTTAATTCCTCTGAAAGGCACAGTTTCAAATTGACTTGGTACAGACTTTGCGCAGAGCCCAATGAAAACACGAAAGGAGCAGAGGCTGTCACAGCATGCAGTGGGTGGAACAGGACAGGGTTTGCTCATCACTGGTAAGACTCTGTAAGATATTGGTTGAACTGAAGAAGAGGTGTTTAGGGAAGAGAACTGTTGGCCTGTGGAACAACACAGTGCCAAGCATTGTCTTTTATCCATATATCAGCTCTCTTCCAGTGGTGGGAAGAGTTGGTCCCTTCAAAGAATTTACGAATAGACAGTTGACTTTACTCTTCAAGATTAAAGGTCTGTTTCTACCTTATCCCTACAGTTCATTTCTAAACAATATAGAGAGTCAGTGTTTATTAGTTGGACATGGAAATTGCCATACAAATTTTTGACCTAAATTCTATGAGATGCAAGAGATTATGGGATTTGATCGTTGCTTCTGGCCTGCAACTCACACTAGTTTTCAAAGCAGTAAGATTTTCTGTCTTCTAAGACGTTTACAGATTTCCAAGTCGTTTAAGGTGGCATGACATTTCTTATTGACATCCTCAAAAAGAAACCCCAAACCTCTACTGAGTTACAATTTTCCTTCACAGAACCCCAGAATCATCAGGGTTGGAAGGACCCCTTGAGATGATCCAGTGCAACCCCAGTGCAACCCCCTCCCAGAGCAGGGCACACAGGAATGTGTCCATGGTGGGTTTGGGATGGTTCCAGAAAGGGAGACTCCACAACCCCCATGGGCAGCCTGTGCCAGGGCTCTGACACATTCAATGTAAAGAAGTTCTTGCTCATATTGAGGTGACACTTGTTGTGGTTTAGTTTATGGCCATTGCTCCTCATCCTGTCACTGAGCACCACTGGAAAGGGTCTGGCACCATCCTGCTGGCACCCACCTCTGAGATCCTGATCTGCATTGATGGGATCCCCTCCCTGGCTGCCCTTCTCCAGATTAACCAGGCCCAGCTCCCTCATCACAGAGATGCTCCAGAATATTTGCCTACTTAGTCTTGACCTCATGATGTGTGAATTTTACATGAAATCACCTGGTACCTCATTTGAAAATATTTAAATCCTCCTGACTACCCTGCATATCCAGTCTTCAACAGGCACCTGAGAAACAAGTGAAGCTAGAAACATCCTGCCTGGCTTCTCTATAATCCTAAGTGAAGAAAGTCAATTCAAACTCTAAGGAACTTGGTCAGACTGTGGGTCGAGTTTTATCTTTTAAGTCATGCCTGTATAAATTCAGCACATTAATCTGTGTTATAATTTTCTCTTTCATTCTTCAAACCTTTCTTAAGGCAGCATTTGTTAAGCATTTTATCAATTCAGGCTTCCTGTATTAAGTACAACTCACACAAGTATTTGCACATTAAGGTTGCCACTGTTTGAAACACGTTGGTATAAATCCCTCAGGCAGATAATGCTGCAGTGTTAAACAATCCACATTTAAAACAACCTGAGCTATGTTTGCTTCCATTTCAACCACAACTCCACTTCTGGTGATTTATCAGTAGTGAGCTGGCACCAAAACCTGTCAGCTCTGCCAAGGCACCTACTTGAAAACTTCACAAGCACTTTTTATCAATATTTTTCTTCCTCTTTATGCTCTTATTTTACCACAGAAAAAAAATTTCAAGGTAACACTAGAAAAAAAATAAATAAATTAAAATGCATCATTCAGCTACTGAAGAGCCAGAAGTTTCATTCTTACACCACAAATATGAGACAAGTCATTAGACCAGGTCTGGAACGTACTCGAGTTAGCAGTTAAGAGGTAGGAAACAAAGACCCCATTGTTTCATTCTGGAGGAGTGAAGTGTCTACAAATTCAGTATAAGAAAAGGTCAAATTTTATCTAATTCACCTTTTCAATGCAATACGCACAGCAAGAGATAATGCAACATCATTCAGATTACGAGTAGGGGAAACTGTGGGAAACATTCAAGAGTGGTCAATAAATGATGAACACAATGCTAAATTAAAATCATTGACAAACAGGAGGTAGTGTACAGATGAAAGAGTGGTTTTAGACGCTCAGCTCCTTTCCTTGGTGCTAAACTAGTTCAAGCCCTTGAGATAAAAACTTAACTACCAAGAACAAGGAAACCTCCTTTCCAGCTCCAGCAGCTACTGGGAATATGTAAACCATTACAGAGCAAAAACTATCAAAGCATTAAATACCACTTTATGAATCACTGTCATGCAGTTTTCCTACTTTGCATCAGAAATAAATGTGAAAAAAAATGAACAAACTGCTCACGGAGGATATTATAAATATTAGAGGTCTGGAGATCCTTCCCTAGGAAGGGAGGGGGTGGAGCAGCTGGGTTCTGAATGCTTTAGAGCAAGAAAATAAGATGAAACAAGGTAAACTAGAGAAAGCAGAGAAACAAAAGAAATAAAAAGAAATAGGGAGTGCACTCCTGGGCTTATCCTCTCACTGCAGAAAAGCAGCATTTAAAATTGAGGGCAGGACATACAGTTTGGTGCCTTGGTTTGGCTCTTTTTTGAGTCAAAGCAACTGTTAACATGTGGAACTCCTTGCTACAAGATTCAATGAGGGCAAGGAAACAGATATTTGTATGGATAATAACATTGTCCCCCCCCCCACAGTACTGGACAAGGAAGACTGTCTAGTTTGGAAATCCAGGATCATGCCCTGGTTGAAATCCTGACCTCTGAAGCAGAAATGGTAAATCCCCATTGATGCCAGTCACAGATTTCAGCTCCTGAATTCAAACCACTCAATTCTGTTTTGGTTAGCCTTCACAATACCTTTTGTATCTAAAGATTTACTAACACTGCTGAGCTGATTTTAATTATTGATATTATTCAGCTGTACTGGAAGCTTTCTTTATATTCCTGTTGTATTTTCAGCCTTTTTTTCAGAGTATTTTTATGATTCACTGATTCAGCTGTTTTGCATACACCTTCCTGTTCTAGAAAACCTTCAGGATCTTTTCTTATTAGACAGAATAAAAAGATGGACAATTTACAGCATACTAATGTGGTATTTATTCAGCACTGGCAATACAGAAATAGAATAGCCAGCCATTCCCACAGGGTGCAAAGCTGGAGCAGAGATTGGTTGTATGTTTCATAACTTCTCTACATCAACTTTCAGACAAGTTCAGCTAATGACCTCTGCATGGCTCTTCTAGGCAGAACAGTCACCAAACCTAAAGGAAGCAACCCTACAAGGGAATTCTCATCTTTATTTTATGGAGGGGGAGGCCAGGATTTAGAGAAATTATGGGAGCCTTAAAAGAAAGCTTAAACGCCTTAAAAGCTTTTGGCACCAGAGCCAAAGGAGAACCACGGAGCACTGGATAAACCAGTAATTTGAATCTGAGGTAGCACAAAAGCTTTAGACACATGGGAAGAGGAACTATAAATGGAAAGTGAATGATTTGTCTTTTTTAATCCTACAGAACCATAGAATGAAGTGTGGTCGCTTAACTGAGGACAGTTGCTGTGGAACAGTCACAGTGAGTAAAAATCCGTCAATACAACTGGTACTCAATTGTCACTCTGAGCAGTGCTATAGGAAATAGTGGTTTCCAGACACCAAATCAACTGCTGCTACTTCTTCCTGGTTTACATTTCAATGATTCAGCCTTTTTTTCTCTCTGGCCATGTTGTCAAGTCGTGCTCACACCACTGCCCTGCTCCCCAAGGAACATCAGCCAGCAGATCCCTTCAGAGGAGACAGCAGAAGCAAAGCAGCAAGAGCCACATGAAAATGCTCTTCCAAATAGTGGCACCCAGCTTGTGCACACGAAACAGAAGCTGTAAATCCAGACAAAGAACGGCTTACCCACAGAACAGGAGCAAAATGCTCTGTCTCCTGGCTTGTACACAGCTTAGGCATGCACAACAATTTGCTGTGACTGTACATTTACTTGCTTGCCCGAGCACATTTTAGCACATCTGGCCTCTAGCATCAGTATGGGTTTCAAAACAAGCAATAATGATGTAGCTTTTAGTGTGGCACCAGCTCACAGGTTAGGACCAGTTCTGCCAGCAGCTGATGGCAGGCGAGCCTCTATATAATGTTGGACTTCAGTTTCCCCATTTGTAAAGAGCAAGGATGAAGATGACATGCCTAGAAAGGCACCTGAAGATCTATTTGAGAAATCACAGCTTCTTTCTCCCCCCATCACTGTTTTAAAAGGCATTTTCACTTTACTCAGGTATTCCAGCTTTTCAGAAAAGCAAGCAAGGAAGCAAATTAACCCCAGAAGCTTTCTTGATGATACGTGAATGAATTGCACTGTGGTTATGTCAGCTACTCTATGACACAGAAAGGTTATTAGTAATCTTTCCTGTTCGACAAAAAGGCAAAGCAAAGCATGTTATTTTTTGTTAAATTAGTGTGTTTGGGTCCTTGAAGTTGCTCACTGCTTGCAATAAAGAGCAATGCTCAATTATAACAGTTATAAAGCAGTGTTAATGTGTGCTGGAGCGAGTTCCATGGAAGTGATCTCTATAGCTCATAAAACTGTATTTTGCCATCATAGCAAGAGAGGTTTATAAAACAGCTGTGGTGGAAAGTAAATAAAACACAAATGACTCATCCAAGGGAACAGTTTCCCCACTGTGGACACTTTGGGCACTGTATCACTTTTTATATCACACTGTATTAAGACAACTGGTTTGATCTCAGCAATAAAGAAAGATGGCCAAGCTCCTTCGGTTTTGCTTAACAAAATTGAGATCTTTTGCAATAACTTAAGTGTGAATGCTCTGAAACAAGCCCAACAAAAATAACAAGTGCTACCTGGGCCCTCTCTAGTCTTACATTACCTCCAATACCGAGGACTAGGTCTCTGTCACCATCAGACTCTTCTTGCCACATGACACATTGAACAAGGATGGGAGATCTCTTGCCTTACCTGCTTTGAAGATCCACTCCAAGTATCCATTTAGTTCCCTTTCAATTTGCTGCTGCCTGCGGAGTTTCAGGAAAGCCCGGCGATTTTCTACCCTCTCTCGTTCTTTGGCAAATTCACTATGGAGAGAGAATGAGAAAGCACATCGCAAGTGGTCAGGGAAAACACACAGACACTCTTTTGTCTTTCAGGCTGTGTCTATGAAGCTTGTGAAGTCGATGACAGCACTAGTGAATGGAAACCACAGCACGCTACATGTTGTCATCCAACTTCTCTAGAAGCACAGTATCAAGTCACAGTGACACCAGCACTTCTTTGGTGTTGGAAGAACTCTACTCTTCCCTGTTAGACTTTCTTCAAGTTCCCCCATACTTAAGATGATTGACAAACGCAACTCAAACGACAGCTACGAGTGAGGATGGGCACACTGGGATCAAGTTGAAATAGCCCAGTGCTCTGGGTAAGGGGTAACAATGATCTTGCTACTCCCTAAAAATCACATGGAAAACAAGTATCTTGATATCAGATCATTAGAACAGGACCATACAGGGAAATCAGAGAGGAAAGTTCATTGTTGGATGAAAGAAGGTTCATTGCAAAAACCTTACCCAAGTCCATCCTACTGCCCAGTTTGAAATGATGCTAAAACAACAGTTCAGCCACCACTCGAAGACATTGGGAGTTTCCCCAAGCTAATCTATATCACCTCTGAAAACTTCTGATGTTTATCAACCATTTACAGAGCTCTGAACCAGGCTCTGCAACCCCTCGCTATAAGCACACACAGGAGCAACTCTCACAATAGCTTGATCTATATGGTTAAATGTGAGATTCAGCTTTTGTCCCCTATGAACACCAGCGGTTCAAACCTCCCATTTGGGATCTTAACTCTGCTGCATCCTCCAATCTTCAGTTAGATGGCAGCTGTTGCAAACATGCAGCCAGGCACTGCTCATGCCTAAAATCTCACCCAGTCATCAGTTCATTACCCACACATGCTCCTCAAACACCAGTGAGAAGATGAGAGAAAGGAGGAAGAATAGGGGGAGAACAAACTGCAAAGTGCCAGAGGCACCTTTATATTCACAGTCTACACTTCATCCTTCAAAGCTGACACTTTTACTTTGTTTGGCAGGACTGTGTGAGAGGGAATTGTAGGAAGGGACTGTAGGAAGAGCTTGGCTCAGCACTGTGTCACAGACCGGTACCAGCCACTGATGCGAGAGCTGCCATCAGCTGAGGTGTTACCTTGATTTTGGCAGCACATCCCTGTCTCCAGACTCCCCTTTCCTGGCCCCCACCTGACAGGGCAGCCCATGACCCCATCCTTGAAACAGAGGAAGCTGAAACATCATTCTCAATTGAAAGTTCCTCCTTGGCATTCAGCTTGCGTCTGCCAGATGAGTTGGAATCTTGCTCGTGTCAGCTGGACCACTGATTTTCTCCCTTTTCCTTTTTAATGTACTCATTTCTGGTTCAGTGCCTGCTGGTTGGGGCCACAGACCTCCTCTCACTTTTGATTTCTCTCTGGAGCAGGAAGAATGAGATCAGACAGCACAAGGTGACAACATGCATTTAAATTGCCAGACATGCAGGGGTCACAGTTCCTGCACTGCAGGCTCGAGTCACCACAAACTTCCTAGGGCTGGGCTGGGTGGGAGCAGGAGGCAACACGCAGTGGGAGTTTCACAGTATCCCTGCCTGGTCTGGGTTGGAAGGGACCTTAAAGCTCCTCCAGCTCCAACCCCTGCCATGGGCAGGGACCCCTTCCACTGGAGCAGCTGCTCCAAGCCCCTGTGTCCAACCTGGCCTTGAACACTGCCAGGGATGGGGCAGCCACAGCTTCCCTGGGCACCTTGTGCCAGTGTACCACCATTTCAGTGTGCTTCATGAAGGACCAGAGCAGGCAGGAAGGGCAATAGATGAGCCATGAAACCATTCCTTCATCCCTCTGGAGCAGGCCAGGGAGAGCTTTCCCTTGCAAAGTCTTTTATCCTCTGCCAGCTCCTATTTGGCCTACGGAAAGTAACAGCTACCTAGAACTTGTCCATTTAATCTCAGCTTTAAACATATAAGAAAACAAGGGAGAAACTGTGCAAAGTTGCAAACCTGCAGTAGTTTCTGTACAGCTACACATGCTTTTCAGGGGATATCAAAATGCCATATTTCATCTAAAAATATTTTACTGAAGTTTTCCTGTTGGTTCTAAATGAAAACACAGAAAGTCCTATGGGAATGTTTGGTAACACTAAGTTTACTCTTTTATTTGGCAGAACTGCAACCAACTGCAAAAATCTCCCAAATCACCAGAAAGAAACCTGAGCAGGAAATATGCTGGTCCTCTAGAACTTTGGCCAGTTCTGGAATGAATAATGATGTTCACCCATTCTCATACTTAGGTTTTGTCAACCTCCTGATGCCCCAAAAGCCTTCCAAAGCATTCATTTTCAGCACTGTCCAGATAGGCATTAAGAGGAGGAAAGCTGAAAGGTTGGTACTCCTACACACAGCACAGCAACAGGAGACACTGCTTTGGAAGAAGCCACACTCTGAGTCGATGACTATCATGCATTTAGTTACAACATGACAGTTGTGAATAACTGATTCTATAGAGACAGCAGGAACAAACAGAAATCAAAGGAAGGGCATTCATCATGGAAACCACACGCCATCCACTCAAGCCTAACACACCACATTTTTCTTCTCAAGAGTGGTCGGTGCTTAAAGCCACCAGGAAGATGGATGATTGTTGCTTATCACCTTGGTGGGTGGAAGAGCAAAATAAATCTTGGTGCAAGTATGCACTGAAATAGCCACTTCAGGGAAATGCAGGAGCACACCCCCCAGCCACAAAAGAGACAAGGTCAACTCATGAGTAACCACCAGGGTTAGGAAAAGACTATAAACCAATGAAGTTCTTACAAGTACTTTATCCATGCTGGCCTGGAATTAAAAATACTGTCACAGCAACTCAAAAGGGAAAAATTAAACAACCTAAAATCATCATCCCCTGAGACACTGATTAACTTTCCTATATGACAGCAGAGAGCTGAAATAGAGCATCATGTAATGTGCCTCCTGGTCTTGGCTTTCATGGCTCACTCCCAGGGTGGCAGCAGGTCTGCTGCAAGACTAATCACAGTGTTAAACCTCTGCAAGTCAGGTTTTCTGCTTGGAAAACAGACAGGAATGCTTCCCACTCACAGGGAAGAAGCAGGGAGAGATGATACAGCATCACTGTCCTTGCTGCCACTAATGGGGCTGATGATTAGCAATTCCTAATAGCAACACAGGTAATTAGCTGCTCATTCAGGGTAATACCACTGAGCTACACATGATCTCCTGAAACCTCAGATGTTAAAATGGGAGAACATCCTTCAGCTACTGAATCTATAGCACTGTTCAGAGGGAGCTGAAAGAAGCACAGATCTCAGAAAGATTCTGCCAGAGACTCCTGGAATGCAGATGTAAAGGACTTTTAGAATTTTAAGTCTGAAAAATAAATAAATTAAAAAGAAGGAAAAAAAAAAGAAAATTTAGTATTGGCTTCATCTCCACTCCAAGTGCACCAAAGGAATGAGTAAAGTTGCTCCTGGATGGCACATGATATCCAGGGACATAGTCCTGCCTGGAGAAATCCATCCCTCAGGAATGGAGAGGAGCCAGGTAACTCAAGTGGGTGAGCTGCTGGCCAAGGCACCTGCCAGCACTGCAGATGTTTCACTGAGTTACTCAAAGACCAAAACTCAAGAATCCTCCAGGTGGAGAAACAAAATTGGCCAAGACAGGAGGTTTGATTTGCAAGCTTTGTTGCCTGAATGTGAAGCAGCGCCCAAGAACAGATTTGATACCTGTCAGCAGCCTGGTAAGCAGCCCATGTCACTCAGGAACAGGGAGGAACGTGCTGGAGGTAGAAGATGGAGTACAGCAGCTCCTGTGGCTGCCTGGCAAGACGGAAAAGCATCACAACACATGCTGGAAGAGCAGCACTGGGCTCTCTCAGTCACTTGTGTTATGCTCCTCTGGGGATGCTTGGATGGAAAGAGAAGTGTTCAAAGTTCCTGTTTCAATCCACTCCTTTTACATTCAGCAAGGAAGGAACCCCAAAAGAAACTTTGTGCCAATTATGCACATAACTCTCAGTGAGCTTGCAACAAGAGCAAGACTGAGGTAGGAATTTCCTTAAGGGGCTGCAAAGGGACTGCAGAGATAAGAACATACACTTGTAGCACCCGAACATATGAAGATGGTGCATAAGAGAGGTAGTAACATGAACACAACACTATCTGCATTTTTCAGTAAAACCACATCTTTTGTGCTTTTGGCAGGCTTTAACCACTTGCTCAGGGCTGTATGACACTTAGCAGGTCCTTCAGAGCGCCTTGTGCCTTCTTAGCACAAGGACTGAACACACCTCCAGGCCTCCCAGCATCCTGAGAGCATCCACATGCAAGCAGAAACAATTGTATTTTAAGGGGGAGAAGTCCATTTCCTACCAGTTCCTTTGGTTAATCAGCTGGAAGAAGGAAATGGGGAAAGAGCCTTCACTTAACTTTTTCTTTCCCTCTCAGGTCTGTTTCTGATGCTGGGGTTTGCCACCTTGTCCTAATCCAACCAAATCCCAACCACTTGGGTGGAGCCAGTTACAATAATGTGGAAGGCAGATTCCTGCTGAGCCTACCCTCCTTGTGTTCCTACCATTCCATAGATCCCTCAGTATTTGTGTGATTGCATTTGCTCCCTCAAAAACACACAGTCCTGCAAAGCACCTGCAAAGAACCAAGCAAAACCTGGCTTGGTTCACCAGGTCTGCTCCAGTTAATGTTCCTGACATTTCATTGACTAACTGCAGAAGCACCCACGTGTTTATAGAAAAGCAGATTCTTGCTCCAGGGAAAGAATTTGTTCTGTGGGTTCCTATCTCTGTGTTTTGTCTTCATGGAGAACAATAAATCCTTTATAAGGGAGAAAGCAACAAAAAAAGCCCAACAGCTTTATGACTGTCACTGTTTATGCAACTAAAGGCAGAAAGCCTTGGTTGTGCTAAATATTTAGTTTGCCTTCTGGAAATTAGTTTTGAGAGATAAAGGCACTGAGGGAGTCCAAGACGGAGAATGAGCAGGAGCAAGGTGGGCAGTGGGGAGTGGAAAGAGAGAAAAGCAGATGCTCAGTGTCCTGCATTTTGGCAGAGGAAGAGTCTGGTACCCTGTAGAGCATCCTCACCCCTCCTTTGGGTGTTGCAGTGACTTAGGGCAGTGCATAGGGAGTATGAATCACAACAGCAAAGCGAGGGATCTGAGCAGGGACCATGGACATCACCTTTCCTTGATTCCTGCAGCATTTTGCTTCAGCAAGGGTGCATTGGCATAGAATCACAGCTGGTTTGGGCTGGAAGTGACCTTAAAGCTCCTCCAGCTCCAACCCCTGCCACGGGCAGGGACCCCTTCCACTGGAGCAGCTTGCTCCAAGCCCCTGTGTCCAACCTGGCCTTGAACACTGCCAGGGATGGGGCAGCCACAGCTTCTCTGATTCTGTCACTAGGAAACCATCACCAGCAGCAGCACCAGTGATTCTTTGAACTTCTAGGGATTAAAGGACCCACCTCAGCTCACAACACAGCTCTGAGAGCCTGAAAGGGGCTGCCAGGGAGGAGCAGCAGGAGAAGAGCAATCCTGCCAGGATTACACCCTGCAGGCCAGCATCAAAAAGGCTTCAACCTTTGGTGTTTCTAAGGTCCCCTAGGAGAGGAGGAGAGGCAGCCACAGCAGGGGTGAATTATTCACTGCAGCGCTCAGAAAGCAAAGGGCAAGAGGAAGAGATGGGTTGGGGAGGGAGAGGAGAAAAAGCATCATTCCCTTCAGTTCGCTAACGTGGTGAGTTGGAAATACAGGTAGAGAACAGAATCAAATCTGGCTTTAGGAAAGAAAAATACTAAATAAATCCAGGAGTAAACAGACAAACAGTGCAATTTCCATCTGGGAAGATGCAAACCCAAGAGGATGTGGCTCAGCTGTGTCCAGAGTCAGATGCTTGCACCCAGGAGGGCTGCAAACAAAATAAGATGAACAAAGACATGGGTTTCCTTATCATAGCATCAGACATCTTTACCACATAAAGGCCCAGGAAGACTTCAAGGATGAGCCAAGGTATGGTTATTCTCATTAACAGACAAACTCCTCAAGTGCAGAGAGACCTGCAAGTAAAACTAAAGCTGATTTGATGCCTCTGACTTACTGACCTGAAAATGTGAAAAGAACTGCAAGTATTGTTAAATCCCTATTTTAAATACCACTAAAATCTGGCCCATGTCACCACTGAACATAAGAAAGCGTATAGACTAGTATGCCCATCTTAAACAAGAAAAAGCATGGAAATGCACCTCATTTGGGCAAGAAGAAGGTCTGAAGGAAGTAAAAGAAAACACATCCCAGGAGCACAGAGACATCACACCAAAAATTGCTGGATTGAGATGAAACCAAGCAACTGATTAACATGTAAAAGCATCAGTAAGAATTTCCTTATGCCAGTGACATTTAGTGCCTCCAAGATATTGTTTTCCTGGTGGTTTGCTCACAGAGTGTTGAGCCCTGTTATTAAACAAGGAAAGCCCAGCAAAGGACCAAGATTTCTTAGTACAGAAGATGACAGGGCTCTGTGGTTCATCAGCTGTCCTATGAGCTGCATGAAATTCCAAAGACACACAGTGCTGTATGTTTCTATGTCACCTGGATCTACAGGTGGCCAAGATCACACTGGGACTGCCTGAGGAGGCATGTCCATCTCTCCCAGGCTAAGCCTAAACATACAGACCCAGCTGTCTCAGCTACTTAACCCATCCTTATACCCACGGTTTAGGACTGGCTCAATCCATCCTGAGCAGCTACAGCTGCTTCTGCTTCCTCCTCATTGCTCTAAAGAGGGGGAAAATATAGCTCTCCTCAACCATCTGATAGAGGATGAAAGTATCACTGAGGGATTGATCTCTCAGCAGCAAGCCAGGCTTCACAGTCACTTTTATCACTGAACATAGCAGGAAGATGCTTCAAATGCAAGCCAGATATGGGATACACATTGTATTTCTAGAAAGAGGAACAGCACAGAGGTGAAGCCTTCAATACATCTTCCTTCCTTTCGTCTTTACATTCAGCTGGTGCTGGTTTCACTTTGATTCCACCTAATCCGACTTGCAATGCTGTGAGTGTCACAACTGGACAAATCTGGCTTGAAGGAGGTAACTATGAAGAGAGAAAAAGGATTAAAAATCATCGTTTATCTCATAGGATCAGCCTACTGCAATTGCTGGATGAACCTCTGGTTCTGTTCATCAAGTTTCCACCACCGAGTCCAAAGCAGAGGCCCCAGGATATTAAAATTTAGGTCTCCTATGTATCATTCCTATATTGCAGACTTTAATATCATTGCAGTGTAACAGAAGAGCAAATAAAAGTAGTCTGTCTCTCCTATGCTAACCAAAACCACAAAAGAGGCAAAGGATCCACATTCAATAGGACGTTCAGCTTGGTGAGATGAAGCTCATGTGGAAAGTCATTGCTCCCTGACCTCTTCGGCAAGAAACACACTGCTCCCACGTTTCCTGTTTGCAACAATGGCTTGGTTAAAAGGGGGATGAGCAAGGAACAACAGGAAAGAAAATAAAAGTTTTTGCCCTTTCTGCTCCTTTTTAAGCACAGGCTGGGGACAGCCTAAAAGCAAGGAGGAAACAAGCAGAACCTCATCTCTTTTCATGATGCAGCTCTTTTGCCGCAAATAATTAACAGCAGCCAAAGTCAGATCACAGCAGGTAACAGTGAACTTGGAACGAATGAGCAGGGAAAATGAATTATTATCTCTGTAATGAGGGAGAAGGAGGACAGAAGAACACTTTGCCATTATGACAAATTAATCAGCCTAATTCTTCTCCAGCCTCTGCACGTCTTTGCAGACTGAAGTTTTACGATCTCAATCTGGCAAA
The DNA here is from genome assembly GCF_012275295.1 of Melopsittacus undulatus. Lineage (NCBI taxonomy): Eukaryota > Metazoa > Chordata > Aves > Psittaciformes > Psittaculidae > Melopsittacus > Melopsittacus undulatus. Next base: position 9,204,743 of record NC_047537.1, read on the forward strand.
ATTCCTCAGGATGGGAAAACATGTCATGGGACTCAGCAGAGCAGGTCACCGAGACAGCTTGTTCAGCGAGGTCTGGATGGGGCTCTGCATCCTCCCAGGAAGCTGCTCTAACAACACAAAAGCCTCAGTGACCCCAGATACAACCATTAGAAACAGATGTCCCCCAGGGAGACTAAAGCATACAACCAGGAGAGTGTTTAATGGGAGTCTGCCCAGGGAGCATCACCCCATGCTGAAGACTGCTCAAAAGAGTGTGCAGCAGCAAAGAACTAAAGCACCATTCACCCTGATCCTGGTCAGCCTGCAAGGTGCCAGCACGCTCTGTAGCTGTGTCCCTTGCCAGGCTCCTGCTGTCACAAAGATGCTGCATCCGTTCAAAACATCTCCCTGCAGCTCTTACCCCAGGTGGTCTCATAGAACAAGAGGCAGGTGCTGTGCATCTTAGGACCACAGAATCCCAGCCTGGTTTGTGTTGGAAGGGAGCTTAAAGCTCCTCCAGCTCCAACCCCTGCCACAGGCAGGGACCCCTTCCACTGGAGCAGCTTGCTCCAAGCCCCTGTGTCCAACCTGGCCTTAATTATTACGGTAATACTTAAGAAGGGAAGATGCAAACTGGCCACTGCAGTGCCTCTCCACACTTGGTTATCGCGGCCAGATGAGTAAACCTCAGGAAAGATAATTTTTCATCACAGGCTGGTCTGGAAATACCTCAGGCTTCACCATGAATATTTGAGGACATGACAAGCAGCATTTTTCACACTTGAGAGAAACAGACTCAATATTCAAATGCATCATTCACAGTGCACTGCCCTCTCTGGCCAGCACTCCTGCTGTCTCGCCACCCCCACCACTGCATGAAGCGGTGCCAAAAAGCACTTAGCCTTGAAATAAGTTAAATCATCTTCCTCACAGCATCCCATGGTAACGTTTATCCTCTTTGAATTGTTTTGATGCTTTGGATTACACAATCACAAATGTATTGTACAGAATCATCCAGCTCATTACCAAGCAAAATTAATACCCAGCTCAACATGCCAGCAGTAGAAAACTCCATAATCCCACCAGCCCGCTGGAGAAAGCAGCTAGCTGGGCTGGGAGGATGCTGAGGGCTGGGAGGGAGCAGCAGCAGAGTGAGGAAAACAGCGCTGGAAATCAGTGCTCAGGCAGGGAACACCAGGAAGCTCAGGTGTACATGAAGATGGGTGCCCAGGTAGCAGAGGGCTGCAGCAAGAAGGCAGTAAAAAATTAGATGAATAATAAGCCTTGGTCAGGACTTCTCAGTTCAACGGAGGACATCTGTGTTTGTGTTCCTCCTCTTCCTGCTTGGGGAGATACAAAGACCTCTGTTACCCACCCCCAAGAGATCATCTGGAAAAGCTGAAATAAATCCTGTAACAGTCTTACAATACCTAAAGGGGTCCTACAAGAAACCTGGAGAGGGGCTTGGGACAAGGGCCTGTAGGGACAGGCCAAGGGGAATGGCTTGAACCTGCCCAAGAGAGGGGAGACTGAGCTGAGCTCTTAGGCAGAAGCTCTTCCCTGTGAGGGTGCTGAGGCGCTGGCACAGGGTGCCCAGAGAAGCTGTGGCTGCCCCATCCCTGGCAGTGTTCAAGGCCAGGTTGGACACAGGGGCTTGGAGCAAGCTGCTCCAGTGGAAGGGGTCCCTGCCCGTGGCAGGGGTTGGAGCTGGAGGAGCTTTAAGCTCCCTTCCAACACAAACCAGGCTGGGGTTCTGTGATTCCCTCTTCACTGTAAACTGCAGAACCATGTGCAGAGTTCGATAAAAAGTTGATCAGGATCATCACAGGGCATTTTCTGGTCAGAATTGAAGCTAAGCCCCATGATATCCCTAGCAGCAAACAACCCTGTCTTTAGGGGAAACTGAAAGGCACTTGGGGTCAACCCTTCTTGGCATGACTTGGAGCCAGAACGTTTCCATGATGCCACCAGAGGCAGCCAATCTATTTTTCTATAGAAAGGTGGTATTCCCTGTGATGGATTCCCTGTTGTTCCACTCTCTACTGGAAACCTTACAAAATGCTATCCCAGTTTCTGGGAAACACGGTGGCCCAGCTTTCTGGAACAAGGTTGGCATGGCTAGAATGGCTTCTGATGGTTATAACAGATGTAAAGTCAAGTGCAGGTCTCTACTATGAACAAAACAGTTCACCCTTTAGATGGATGATGGTGCAGCAGAACTTCAGCCAGCTGTTTAAGCTCCTGTTTGGTCTTTTACATTTCCCTTTCCCCTTTTTTCTGTCTGTGAGTGGGGAGTTATGAGGCTTGGGCAGTCCCCCCAACGTGCTTCCCAGCACATGGAAGAGAAGAACTCCCCCTGCATCTTCTCGATCAGTTGGGCAGACCTCCGCATGCAGTAGACAAATGACTCTCCCAAATGTCCTAATGCTATTAAAGGGGAGAGAAATCTCCTGCTTCTGCAGTCCTAGCCCTACACAGTCCCATCTTCACTTGAATCAGCTATGCCACTCAATAAAGCTCCTCCAGAAAAACATTACCTGTGGTTTTCTGTTCTATTGGATCCTGCAGGGCTGTTGGATTTTATCAGCTTAAAGAGGGATCAAGTACCAGAGAGGAAAAACAGAAAGCATGGGGAATACATAGTGAGGAAGAGAGAGGAAAATCCCCAACAAGGGACACAAGCCGTATTACTGCTCCATAGCAAACAGGGTGCTGTACTCCTGCTGGAAAGCCCCACATCTATGGACAAGCAGAGGAAGCTCCTGGATTTTAAGAGTTGTTCCAATCTCAGTTCAGTTGTGTACCTATGACTATGCAGTATTCCAGGAAAACTTCTAATCCCATTCACAGCAAGAGAACAGCACAGTCTGTCTTAACTTGTGACGTGCAACCTAGTAATGGGGGGCTGCTACCAGTTTCCCCAGCCAGAGCACCCCCCTTTAGTACTGTGTATGGCACAGCATCCACTGCAACGTGCTTCTTTTGTAAAGGCGTAGGAAAGCCCAACATCCCCATTGCACCAGCAGAAATAAGATGCTGGGAATGTCCACAGCCCGTGTCCTGGGATCACCGTGGAAATCTGGGTATTCAGAGGCGCAAGCAGAGCCAAGCTCTGCTGGCTGGCCCTAGTGCTTGCATCAGTGAGAGGAAGGGAACAGAAGGCAGAGATCACCATATAGGGGGGTGTTTAAACACTAACCCATTTCAAGAGCACTGGCAGTGCTTTGATCAGTGCATATGGAGAGGACACACTCTCCAGCAGGCAGAGGCTCATTTAATCTGAATTATGGAGTCAACATGCTTTTAATTACATCCTTAGCCAGGTACTCAGAGGTTTCTCTCATACGACTGTAGCACAGGATTAGGGGCTATCTTTATACCACACATTCAGCAACACTTACAGATTTCCACATCTCCCCATCACTTCCTTGCCTTTGCTTTCATTATAGTTCCAGAAGAATCAGCAGAGGGGAAAGGCGGCTTGCTCTTTATTTAAAAACAGGTATCATCTCTTCTGTAGCATTTGCAATGCAAATGAGTCCGTATTTTGCTAGCAGATGAGGCTTGGGTCAATCCACTTTGACTGCTCAAACAGATAAACCCAGGAGCTAAGCCTGCTCATCTGCCCAGTGTGGACATGGGTCCACAAATAACTCCAGCAAGCCAAAAAATCCCATTTTCCAAGAGTCATGGCAAAACTCTGTATAATCTACTGCAGTAGGAAGCTCAACAACTTGTCATTTCAGATCATTCATTATTGCCATAATCTGTGATGGCATCTGCATACCTGCTTTAGAAATCTGTTGCTTTCTTATCACCCACTGAGGAGCACAAATACGTGAAAGGAAATAGCTCAAAACTAACAGCAATAAAAAATGATCACGCAAAAGCTTTTTGTGTGACTTTGCAAGGTGCAGACAGTGTCATCCTGAAGCTTAACCCCGACACTTATGATGCACAGGGCAAAGTGTTGGAAAATAAAATACAACCTGAGCAACAGGGGTTTGTGAAAGAGGACAGTAATGAGAATCACACACAAGCTTAGGAAACTAGTGACTATATGTCACTAAATCAACCTCCTTTTATTGAAACAGGTATGTGGGATATTGCCAAGAGTCCCAGTTGTGGGAGTCACTGACGGTGACTGGGACATAGATAACAAAATGTACTTGAGTGAAACTGTACCCTATGGAAGTCATTTGCCAATGACTCTTTCTCCAGCAGAAATTTCTCTATATTCTACAGTGCTCTCTGGGCCTTATATAATATAATTACAACAATCTCTGCTTTCAGAGGGTCTTTCCATTCTCTGGTGCCTTCTTATTCCCTGTTCATTCAGGCATACCCAGTTCCTGCCATTGCTCAATAAAGTCCACCATCAACCTGCTGAGCAGGTGTGGTCAGTGCCTGTGCTATTTATTCTCCTCAGCCTCACCCCAGAATTATTCCAGCCAAGGACATGAAACCACTATGCAAAATAGAATTTAGAAGCTTCCCTCTGAAGAAGACACCATCACCCTTACCACTAAGCAAGGAGAACCCCAGTGCACAAAGCTGTTCTTTTAACAGGAGAAGAGAAATATAGGTTGGAAGTAGATCATAGAATCATAGAATAGTTAGGGTTGGAAAGGACCTTAAGATCATCCAGTTCCAACCCCTGCCATGGGCAGGGACACCTCACACTAAACAATGGCACTCTGTCCAACCTGGCCTTGAACACCGCCAGGGATGGAGTATTCACAACCTCCCTGGGCAACCCATTCCAGTGCCTCAGCACCCTCACAGTAAATAACTTCTTCCTTATATCCAATCTAAACTTCCCCTGTTGAAATTCAAACCCATTACTCATTGTTCTATCACTACAGTCCCTAATGAAGAGTCCCTCCCCAGCATCCTTATAGGCTGCCTTCAGATACTGGAAGGCTGATGTAAGGTCTCCACACAGCTTCTCTTCTCCAGGCTGAACAGCCCCAAGGTTCTTTCCAACCCTATTTTTTGATTCTAGGATTCTATATAATATGCATGTTTTGCTCCAGGCAACGAGACGTTTCCAGAGAGCGAGGCAGAGGTCTCCAGCACAAAGGGACAGGAGCCTGCAGGCTTCCAGAGTTTTGCTTTAAATCACACGTATCATTTCAGCCTGTGTGGGCTGACTCCACTGTGGAAGAAGGAAGATGAATCCCTAAGGAACCACACTCAGCCCTGGCTCTGGTGCTCACTTTGAATCATACATCAGACAAGTATGATCACGAAGATCTCCTTGACAAAGCCCCTGGTACAATAGGATGGCCAATGAATGCCTTTGATCAGTTCTTGATCATGACCATTATTTCTGGACTGAAGGAACACCAAAGTGCATGAGACAGCTTCACCCATGGCCCTCTTTTGTAGCAGCACGTCTGCCAGTCCTCGAGCAAAACTGTACTGCTGCTTCCCTCCTTCTACCTCCAGCATGAGCTTTGAGGACAAGGAACCTTAACAAAACAATAAAACTGAGCAAGAATCTGTTCTTTGGAAAACATTTTTCCTTCTCTAGTAACTTAAGAGAAAGAGCAAAGGTGCAGCACTGAAGGGCTTTTACCACTCAAAAGCACTAACTCCTTTCTCTCTTCCCATGGTGCCAAGAGCTAGAAATAAATCCAAACCTTTATAGATCTGTGTAATCCAGATCACGTGGATGGGCTAAGCAGAAACTGTGCAAAACGAGGTACCAAAGTCTAAGAGTTTGCAAACCATTAAGATGATTCAGGTTGTTAATTCCAGATCAGATTTCCACAGATGCTGGGGACGGTCCAGCTAGGCTTCAAACCTGGCAGCCTGAGCTCTGCAATGGCCCAAACCCAAAACTCATATGCAACAAACACCAAATCCTTGGCTGACCCCGGAGGTTTGAACATCAAGAGACCAATGTGTCCCCAGAATTCAGACATTGGCTTAAACAGAGAGAGATTTCAAACAAACAAACACCATGACTAAAAATAACCCCAAGCAACCAAACAAAATCCTGAGATATTCTCATTGCCTTCTGCCTGAGCTTCCACTTTCTCCATGCTGCTCAGCTACACCAAATGCATTATGAACTCTTTGATGTCCAGCATCAGTGGGATCCTGGTGGGCTTTCAAGTTGAGGCAGGAGTAAGTGTTGGCTGCGTAGGGTCAAGTCAGTATAATGACAGGGAGCTCACTTAACAGAATCGTAGAATCTTATGATGGTTTGTGTTGGAAGGGAGCTTAAAGTTCCTCCAGCTCCAACACCTGCCATGGGCAGGGACCCCTTCCACTGGAGCAGCTTGCTCCAAGCCCCTGTCTCCAACCTGGCCTTGAACACTGCCAGGGATGGTGCAGCCACAGCTTCTCTGGGCACCCTGTGCCAGAGCCTCAGCACCCCCACAGGGAAGAATCAATCAATGATTTTCCATCAGCTTGTCCCCTATCTGTGGCTCTACAGTCTTCTAAAAATACCCCACTGCAAGGAAGGGACAGAGTAGGAAACGTGTGTAGGAAGACAATGTACAGTATGATGTAACACCCCAACTTCTCTTTTTCAGCTACATCATCCCACAGTGCTAATTCCAACACATCTTCCCTTCAAGGTGGAGACAAGCAAGTCATTAGGTGTCTTACCCTGATAAGACGCCCAGCACCAAGTTGAGCATGAAGAAAGAGCCAATGATGATGAGAGGGATGAAGTAAAGCCAGTTCCAGGTATTTCCTGCAGCATCGTTTGTCTGGAATCAAAAAAAAGGGAGAAAGAAAAACAGATATTAATTCATATCAGAAACAAAGTACTATAGGGAAACTGGAGAGCAGGGGAGATTCCCCTCACATTTCCAGAGGGCTGTCCACCACTGATGTCTGGTTAGTTCTGTTATGTTCACCAGGTGAAATGCCAGCAAAAGAACTGGTGAACCAAGCTGACTGTCCCACCATCCACACCACAATATGTCATCCATTCCAGTGGGAAGATTCTTCTATTCCTACAGCTCCAGACTGCTCCTGCTGCAGGACCAAAACATGCTTTGCAGCAACCTACCTTTGGTGAGACTCTGGACATCAACCTGCTCCCTTCCCACCTCAACTCTGCGTTCCCATGTGCTGCGCATGGATGTCATATTCACATCTGAGCTGAGACCCGCAACAAAGGAAGGGAACCCATGGCCCTGCATTAATCTGTGCTGCAATTAAGGCAGAGTGTGGCTCCGTGCCCAGAATCTGGGCACACACACAGAGCAGAAGACAAGAAGTCTGCAAGGAAAGGAGGCTTCTTCAGAGCGATTGCAATTCTACATCTGCTGACTCAGCACTTCGGGCTTCTGTCATCAAACCCTGTCTGAGGCTCCCTGAGTAAGCAGCAGCCTCGATGGAGGGGAGGGAAAGGCGGTTTAGTTTATGACAAAGTTCCTTTATTCATCAGCCACAAGGGAGCTCTTTAAGGAAGTGCTGAAATGTAAAACGCCACGTTGCCATTTACTGAGGCCAAGTGCTGAGGAAAATGCAAATTCTCCTCTTGTGAGTGAAGAATGCAGCAATTTGAGAATCTGCTGTTGGGTGGAAGGAAGGGGAAAAGAGAAGCAAAAAGACAAGACCCAAAGACATTCTCCTCCTCCTTCCTCCTCCTGAAGAGGGTAAAGAATAGCAGGAACACAGAGCTCACCTACCTGCCCTAGCACAGAGGCTGGCAGAGACCACAGAGAAGTGCTCTCAGACACCAGCTTGCAAAAAAATGCATTAATTCTAACTGCTATTGGTGCCTTTTACTTATTAACTGTAGTGCTTTTGGGTCATTATTCCCAACCATATTTGCAAGGGTAATTTTGCTTGCTGAAGGATTCACAGAAAGAAGTGTTTGAAATGGGCTTTATTTCAACCAAGCATGCACTCGATGCCACCTCAAAAAGAGCAGAAGTCACCTAATAAAGAACCAAAACCAACGTGTGACACGGGTGACCGATGTCGTAGCATTACTTACAGGTTATAACATTTATAGCACTGATGCAAGCAAATACCTTTTGTGTCATCTTTTAAAACTGTGCATATCTGCACCCATTCTTCCTCAAGGAACACGCTCTGGATCAAACTCACAACAGGCATTCCTCCAAACAGCAAAAACTCTGCAGAAATATCTGTGTCAGTTGATCAGTGACTCACCTGAGAGGAACAGGGACTCACCAACCTCATCACAAACCACCCCTTCTAAAGGGAAAACCAGCATGACAGATCAACCTGAAGGAAAAACAGGCTGGGAAGTGAGAGCAGAAAGACGGGGAGAACTGCACAGCACAACCGCTCATTATGGTTTTTTAATGTCTTTTGCAATACCTGTCATCCCACCCAAGCTGTGCTACTTCTGCATTCTCTGTTTTGTCATTCCATTCCCCCTCTCTCTGCCTTTAGCTATTTCCTTTCCTTGTTCTCCTGCACCACGTCCCTATGGATGGATCCAGAGGAGACAAGGATGCTCATCCTTAGTGCCTCTTTCTCCAACACGTGGGAAAAGTGCCTGGTTCAGCTCCTGGGGTCACCAGAGCAAAAGCCATGGTTTTAGATTTAGAAGCTGTTCTTCAATTCCCATTTTGTTGCCAGAGGTGGCAGCTCTCACGTCTCCACTTGGAGCAGGCGCATCCCAATCTGCCAGGCTGGGATCTGCCATCAGCCAGGCAAGGGGGGCTTGAAATCCAACCCGCAAGGAAGAGCTAGAGGAAGGGAACAGATGGGAAAAGGGAAACGACATAAACATGCAAAGAGAGTGCAGCGGGTTCATTGCTGCCAAATGATCATTTATCGTTTATTTATTCATTTGAAGCCCAAACTTGGCGACAGATCCACAATTCCATGCCATGATCAAAGCCCTTAGAAATGAAATGTGCTGAAATACAACTAATTAACCACCCTCCTCTCAGTGTTTGCTAGACTGTTTTATGCTCGGGGCAAGAAAAGGCCTTGCTCTGTTTGCTCTGCCTCACACACAGGGATCCAAGACAAACCAGAGGGCAAAACACCAGGCAAAAAGGTCAACAGAAAAGCTCTTCTGGTAAAGCAGAGTCTTCCTGGATGTGTAGCATCATTCCCAGCACTCCCAAGCGTGCTCAAACGCCACCATAGTTTATGGCACAGGCTCTGCCATGGTGAGATGCTTTAATGAATCCATCCCATTGCTGCCAGGAAAACTGAATTCTTCTCTTCCAAGGAAAGCCTGGATCCCACAGGCACCTCTGCCCTCTGCCCACGGAGCCACTGAGGCTTGGGCTGTGGCCTGGCTCCAGGCTTGCTCATTTAGCAGGATGAGCCAAGAGATCAAATCAGTGTCTATGTACTGTGTGTTGCACTGCTGTACCACCTGGCTGACTGTCAGCACAACCTGATCCTAACCACAGGGAAGGAGGAGAAATGAAACACTTGTCCTGATGTGCCAGAATTCCATCCACACACAGTAAGGGCTTACAGGAGAGCTCTCTCACTGCCCAGGAGCTGCGGAACCCACAGGTCAGTAACAGCTACAGGGCTCCTCAGAAGCACCCCCTGAACAAACAGTGCCCACATGGAGCTGAAGCCTTGCTCCAGGAGTGTCCCAGCACAGTGCCTCAGGCACACAAAGCCCTTATGAACCATCCAGCCCCTGGAGTGCTCTTCCCAAAAAGCCCAGCAGCCACAGCTCCCTCTGCCTAACCACTGCTCAGCTCCAAGCTGCTTCCACCCCTGACCCAGCACTTGTGCCAAGATGCACCCACTGCACCTGCCCACAGCTGGGTCCCTCCTTTCCCTTCTTGGGGTTTGGAACTGGATGATCTCTAAGGTCCCTCCTAGCCCAAACCATTCTATGATTTTGGTTTTGGGGGTGGTTTTTATCTGCTAAAAGCCTAGATCCCCAACAGCATCCTTCCAGCCTCCTCCATGTGACTCTGCTTCATCATCCAACCGGATACCCCTGCTCAGCAGGAGCATCCAGGTCACAGCTGGATGCCAAAGGACAAACCTTTATATGTTGACACAATGAACAGTTGCCTTTAAGCACCTTCATGCAGCATCAAGCACATTGCCAGCATCTCCAAGCAGTGACAGCACAGCCACCTCTCTGCAGACGCAGAGACAGGGAAGTGAGCACTGTCGTCGGTAACAAACGCAGAAGCTAAAAGGCTCCTGTCACACAGGGAGATTAATGCCCTGAGCTCCAATACAGCCCAAGGGAACTGAGTGTACTCCAGCAAAGCACAAAATACTTCCCACAACCAAACCTTCTGTGGCCTGTCCAACACCAGAGAAAGGCCAGTATTAATTCTCACTTCAGTCTCTCAGACACAGGGAGCTCTTAGGCCACTGCTTCATTATATTAACAAGATGGCAGCTGCTTCAAATTATTAATTCATTTAAAGATATGTTTTGAAACAATTGACTTGAAAGCAGCCTACTGCTGCTTGCAATGTGCTGCAGGGACCAGAAATGCTTTTATATTACCTTTCATCTTCCCTGGCCATGGCCCATGTTCTGAGGCTTGGGGGCAGGCAAAAGCCATTGTGCCTGGCTGCCCTGAAATGAGTGTCTCTGTTGCTGGAGCCTCTTGCAGCTCTGCTCCAGCCACCCCATCCCCTCACCATGAAGTGGTCTGTGAAGCCCTCCCTGCTCCATCGTCCTTCTCTCAGCTCATCCCCATCCTGGCAGCACCCCACCAGCTCTCCCAGGACCCTGCCTGCTTCCAGTTCAGTGTTCCCAGCACTGGGGCATCACCAGGGAGCCTCACGGCCAAATCCCACATGCTGCTGACTTCAAATGGGGCTGATCAAAGGGAGCAGGAGCTAGCTTACTAGGGGAAGGAGCATGTGAATACTCCTCAGCACTTCTTTGCTAGGGAGGCTTCCATCAGCGGTAGGGAGATACTGGGTTAATGATGCCAGCCCCTGCAGAAGAAGCCCTGGCAGCCACCAGGAAGGGAAGCCTGGGCAGTTTCTTTCTTGACCATGGTTTGCATCAGCGATGAGCTCCTGGTTCTGGAATCCCAAAATAACAAGCACACAATCAAGTGGAATTTGGTTTACACAGACAGGTGACTGTTTCTGGTCAATCAGGTTTCAGGGGCTTTCCAGGCTGCAAATTAGAGCAAGTCAAACACAGAATAATCCCCAAAATCCTGCCCTCCTCTTTTCCCTAAGCAGACAGCTCAGCTGCCCACAACCTTCTGCCCTCTCTAGTTTCTGTAATACAACATAAATCTGTATTTCACATAGGTAAATGATAGGAGATTGTAGCATACCCAGGCATGTGTGCCACTGTGCAGTGCCCAGAAAACCAGCATACTAAGGCCATGCCCCAGTGGTGAAGCTGAGACCTGGTGGATCTGCAATCCAAAGCTGACAGTGATCCTAGCTGGTGCACATGGAAGACCTGCAACCTCTCTGCAATGCCCACAGTCCTCTTCAGCACATGCCAAGGGCCAAGTGAGCCAGGCAGTGTCACCAAGTGTTTAAATCATAGAATCATAGAACAGTTTGAGTTGGAAAGGACCTCAAGATCATCCAGTTCCAACCCCCTGCCATGGGCAGGGACACCTCACACTAAACCATGGCACCCAAGGCTTCATCCAACCTGGCCTTGAACACTGCCAGGGATGGAGCATTCACAAACTCCCTGGGCAGCCCATTCCAGTACCTCACCACCCTAACAGTAAAGAATTTCTTCCTTAGATCCAATGTAAATTTCCCCTGTTTAAGTTTCAACCCGTTACCCCTTGTCCTGTCACTGCAGTCCCTAATGAAGAGTCCCTCCCCAGCATCCCTGTAGGCCCCCTTCAGACACTGGAAGCTGCTCTGAGGTCTCCACGCAGCTTCTCTTCCTCAGGCTGAACAGCCCCAACTTTCTCAGCCTGTCTCCATATGGGCAGTGATCCTTTAAATTGCCTATTAATCACTGCTGAACACGATTAAATCCTCTTAGGGAACACAAATGCAACAAGACCTTTGCCATAGGAAAATATTGTGTGGTAGGGACTGGCTACCCTGACTGGAGACTGTTGTGCTCCAAAAAACATCTCATATTTCAGCTTCTGATTTCCAGGTTTCTGATGGAAACACCGTCATGCTCTTTGTTCTTCTCCAAAAATCATCCATTTCTCCACTTGCAGTCCCTTTATTCCTGTGTTGGATGGAAGAGAGCACTCAGGGATGTCCATACACAAGGCTACACCAGATCAGCTCTATCACCACAGACTCACATGTGAGCACATGGACTTTATGGTAAATATATAATTAATATAATTATACAGACTTCCTGATGACTTTGACTTGCACGGGGTAGGATGTCAGTGCAAGCCAGATGCCCATGTAAGGCAGACTAACCCCCCATGGCAGACCCCCTTCTGCACCCACTCCTCTGTGCGTGCTGTCACCACGATGCAAACCCCCTCCTGCTCACAGCTGGAGCTAAGGAAACACACCCAGAGCTTCATGGCTCAGGGTTGAATTCCCTTAAGCTACTGTTATGGGTGGGCAGCCACCTGTCAAAGACAGCAGCTGTGCAGCAGCCTTCACCAGAGCTCCTCTGCCAGTGCTTAAAGACAGCCAAGATTCCTTTATAGGTGCTCTTCTGTTGACTTTGAAGCTTCAAATGAGACCTCAAGGGCAGCATCTACAGAAGGGTAGAGTCACAGACCATCCTACCAAGTACCAGCACCAACCTGAGTACCAAATCCCAGAACTAGGTCTAGGCTGGTCCTGCCAGCAGATCTCCACCTAAGCTTCCCTGGCTGTGCAAAGATCCTGCTTTGGGTTCTCAAGCTGTTAGAAACCCATTTAGATGTAGTGTCACTCCATGTTTTCTATCAGTAGAACACCAAACCGACTCTCTTTGACTCTGAACAGGGAGCCATTCTGCTGCTTGCATTCTTCTGTCAGCCACTTTTAACAGAGTAGCAACTTGAGGCAACTGCCCCAGATTTCCAAGGAAGGAATTCTGCCACCCCTTTGCTCAGCACATTGTCCATCAATGTGAAAAACAAGCAGTTAATGAGCTAACACATAATCCTTGGGAAATGCTTCCAGAATGGGGTTCAATAAAGCAGCGATATAATTTGACAGATCCAGCCAAAGCTGAACCATCACATCCCATTAGCTCTTTACTATGTTTTTAATCAAAATGTGTAGTACACCTAGAGTTTACTCCCTTTAATCTAATCAATGGTAGGGCCTGACTTATTTGGGCCAATTAAAGCGTAATCTTCCTTTAGATAAGTGCTTTTGCATTGAGGAAAACTCTCAGCTATCTTGGAGAGCTGAACTCTATTTACCCTTCATCTGATTTTCACTATTTGCTCCTCACTACTCTGGTTAATTAGCAACACCATTTCTGTTTGATTTATTTCTGTCTGTTCCTATTCTTAGGATTAGGTGAACATAGAAATTAATAAAAACAAAACCAAAACTAATGGAAGTGTGTACATGAGCACACGGAGCCTTACCCAGAACATTTTCTCTTGGCGTTAACTCCATAGAACCATGGAATGGTTTGTGTTGGAAAGGACCTTAAAGCTTATCTGGTTCTAACTCCTGCCATGTGTAGGTACACATTCCACTAGATTAGGTTGCTCCAAGTCCCTTCCAACCCGGCATTGAACACTGCCAGGGATGGGGCACATCTCTGCTCCCTCTGAGCTCTTTATCAGACAGACCTTGCACAAGAAGGAGTAAAGGCAAAACCCCAAATTTGCTGAGAAAAGCCATTCCAAGTTCAATATGTGGAATCCGTGATGACCTAACTAGTCACAAAATAGCCACAGACTCAAATGACATTTAAACCAGTCACTTCTCTCAGATGCTATACAGTCTGCATTACCATCATATCCCAAAGGGTTCATCTTCACTTCTGTAAAGTGCAAAGTGCTTTCACAGATGGAGAATGAGCTACAGCAGCTGCATATGAACTTAATATCTCCAAGTCCAAATCTAACTCACATCTAACATCCCTGAATGCATGGCTGTGGTCAAGCGTAGGCTTTGCCCATTCTAATTCAGAAATACTCATTATTTGCTCTGTATTTGTAAGCAAAATCCCTGGGGGAAAGCTTGGACCCCATTCTGCTGAAAACCCTGGAGAAAACACCTCTGCTCCAGACGCCAGTCTGGTGGAGTGTAGCCCAATGCATTGTCATATTAGAGCACGAGACACTTGGCTTCCGCTTAAAAAAGGTAATCTCAAGTCTAAAATCAAGCAGGACATTGAATAGCTTCTTTGTATTTCAGGTTTCATTTTAAACAAAAATGACCACAAAAGGGAACCAGAGGGATTACTTCTTAAAACAGTGCAACCTTCAGGAATAACTACAGGGACCTAGGAGATAATGAAAGGCCTCAGTCTCTCATTCATAACATAGAGGCAAGAGCCAAGTACAGCACCTTTCGTACCTCCCTGAGAAACTCGCACCTGAGCATCTCATTCAATACAGTTGTGGAATATTTTTTCTTTATTCCAGTAATTAAGTTACCAAAAGGTTTCAAAAATTATGAATTTTTGAAAATACTACTTTTTTTGCCTTTATTCCCTACTTTTTTACCTCACATCTCTTTGGATCAACTGAAAATAGAAGAATTAAAATTAAAAAAAAAAAACCCAACTAATAAAGACCTAATAAATTTTTATCTTTTATGTTTTCTATAGCTGTTTTCACCCAGAAACACCACCAAGCCCTGCACTAAGGACATCTCTATTGCTACCCCCAACTTTACAGAGGGTTAAATTGGGCAAAAGGAGAGTTGCTTCCGCATTTCCCAGCAGACCAGCAAGAGAAGTCCCATCTCTCACACCCTGACCCGTTGCGCTGGCTTATACAAAACACCAGAATCTGAAAGAAAAAAAGACCTTTTATGTTTTCCTCCCAGTTTCAGTTTAAATACAAACTTGGCACAAAGTCAGCCCAATAACTTTGGTTACTGACTTTCAGATGTTACAGTCCATTTGCAGAGAGCATCTGTTGTTCAGCTCTGCAGGGCTAAGGCAGCCAGGGATAGGGGAGTGCTGGTGATTGACCATTTTGACCCAAATTAAATTGGCAGAGAGGTGCATTTCCAGTTGATGCTCAGGGGTTGTACCCCCCACAGGATGGAGATGACAGAGCACCTGCCTGGTGTGCTCATCTGTGTGAAGGATAAAGCAAAAATGGGCTGGTTAATTAAATCAGTGGTCAGCCCAAATCGCAGTCCCATACATGCTATGTACAAAGAAACAGGGTTTGATTTGGGTTCAGATACCCCTCTGAGATCCCTCCATCTGGGATCAGTGGGTTCAGGTTCTTAGAACAGGACATATGGACAGAATGACTGAATCAGTCTGGTTTCTGTTGGAAGGCACCTTAAAGCTCCTCCAGCTCCAACCCCTGCCACAGGCAGGGACCCCTTCCACTGGAGCAGCTTGCTCCAAGACCCTGTGTCCAACCTGGCCTTGAGCACTGCCAGGGATGGGGCAGCCACAGCTTCTCTGGGCACCCTGTGCCAGCGCCTCAGCACCCTCACAGGGAAGAGCTTCTGCCTCATATCTAAAGGGTGAATTAAAGAGGGAGGGAATTAAAATGGAAAGGCTCCAGCCCAGGCAGGCTGCAGGGAAATCTGGAGTCAAGCTTCAACCCTTGTGGTTATATCTGCTCATGTGTGCTTTGTGGAAAACTCCTTGGCTGGAGGATTCCACATGTGGCTGTGGGATGGACAGGATGTCAGGAAGCCCTAAGGTCCAGGTGAGGTCCAGGTGACAACTCAAGATTGGAAGGTCTCCTGATCTCCTACAGCACTGTAACTGTGCCTTCTGTGCCTCTATGGTAGGTCTCAAGTGGGGTTTAGATGATAGGAGATATTTCATAGCAAAGGAGATGCTTTCTGGAGGGCCCTATGGGATGGGTTACCTGTTATCTTGCAGCTGGTGATTGTAACAAAAGCAAACAGAGAGCACACTGACCTCTGCTCTCTTCACATCGCACCTCGGCCAAAGGCAACCAAGTCCCAGGTTTACACCTGCTCAAACTGAAATCTCTGGGCACTATAAACTCCTGACACATGTACACTCAAATCAGTGTTTCTGGTAAGATCCTCTGTCTTTACAGAAGGACTCTGAGTTATTCCACTCTTCCTTTATACCTCCAGAATAGAGGTCAGTCCACTTCACTGCTGTAGTAACAATCTACCTTGTTCAAATCCCACAATTACTCCTTAGATCCACCCATAACTCCTGGTTCCCAAGTTGGCATCAGATGAAAAATACCTGAAAATCCTTCAAGTCTCTCAACATAAAAATCAATGATGTTTTGAAATGAAGATAATCTTTCTGCCCCAAAGAGAAGTCACTTTCATCCAGCCCCATAGTCACTTGCTGTTCAGAGGAGCAGAATACAGAGCCATTAGCTACCAGGATCAAAATCAAATCCAAAGTGTTTCATATTCTGCAAACTGAACTCACGTGTGACCACACACATCCAACCTCTCCTGCAGACTCTAAAGCATTGGCAGCACCATCTATGGGTGATGGGTGCGACTTCAGGCCTGGCATTTGCTCTTATCCCCTGGGACTAAGAGCCCAGCCAAATCCGAACAAGCTTGTGGTGCTAAAGATAAAGCAACTTTTGGTGGTGGTGGTTCTTGATGCTGCATAAAAGCCTGTTCAGGGCAGGAGAACATAAAAGGCATCAGCCACAGTGCTGATGTGTGACCTGTGCCTGCATCTCACCCCCCTCACAGTAAAGAACCTCTTCCTTATATCTAACCTGAACTCTGCCTGTTTAATTTTGAACCTGTTACCCCTTGTCCTATCACTATAGTCTCTAGCTTTTCTTTCCAATGACGAGAGGACGAAAGTCCCAAATAAGAGAGGAAGGGAGGTGTAATTCCCTTGAGCACTGAAATCCAGGAGCCAGGCTTTCAGAGGAAAGCATCCAAATGCATAAAATCAACCCAAATACCAGAAGACACTCGGTATAATCCTAGGAGGTAGCAGCATTTTAATTTCCTACAATGCTTCTAGCCCTGTATGAACATGTTTTAACTAGTCATTGCATGCAATAATAATGCTAATTCAGCCAAGCTTAAATAGAAGCAAATCCATCCCTTTGTTTCCTCCTTTCTCCAGCCTTAAAGAGCTGGGGAGATGGAAGAAAGCAAAAGCACTGAGGTTTTCTGCCTTGATGCAAAGGATTATGGCACCAATAAATCAATACATAAATATGCTAACAGATTTCTTAATAAAAAATTCATTCTTTCCCCAGCTACTCTGGACTCACTCAGCTACTTTATTCATGAGCCTGCCTGGCACTGTGAAAGCTCTTCCCCTGTCAAAAACCCGCAGGCTGGCCAAGGGACTCTGCCCATCTTCTGAACCTTTATTTTTGTCATCTCTCCTCCCCTTTCTTTTATTTTTAAACAGCTGTAGAGTTTAATTATTAGTGTAAACCTGGTCTCGACAATTCCTGTTGGAAACAGGTAATGCATGTTCACAGTAAAAGGAAAGTCAGACCAATGGTGAAGGTACCCAGGAGAAAACACACCCCAGCAACCACACCGCCAGCCATGGTGAACCCCATGGGGCAGGTACAGCACTGAAGCTGTCTGGAACAGGCTTTTTACATATATGAGCACTTTCTGCAAGGTCACATAGCAAGTTAATGGCAGAATGACAAACAGAGCCCAAAAACACCAAAGCTGTAACCAGAGGCACCTAAATCACAGAATCACAAAACCAACCAGGGTGGAGAAGCCCTTTAAGAGCATCAAATCCAACCATTCCCAGCACTGCCAAGGCCACCCCTAACCCATGGCACTGAGGCCTCGTCTCCACGCTGTGTGAACACCTGTAGGGACGGTGCCTGCAGCCCTGCCCTGGGCAGCCTGTTCCAATGCCTGAGCACCCTCTGGGGCAGGAATTGTTCCTCAGCTCCATCTAAACCTGCCCTGGTGCAGCTTGAGGCCGTTTCCTCTTGTCCCATCCCTTGTTCCTTGGGAGCAGAGCCCAGCCCCTCCTGGCTCCATCCTCCTCTCAGGCACTTGTAGGGAGCCATCAGGTCCCCCCTGAGCCTTCTCTTCTCCAGACTGAACAACCCCAGAACTTCTGAGTTTGAGTCTTTAGCTGGAATCTTTAGCTGTGACAGCAGACCAAGGCACTGCCTTGCTGATGACCACAGCGTTCAACCCAACAGTGCCCTGAGGGCATCTATATCAAGCCATTTATCTCTATGTCCTCAAAACCAATGTCTAATAAAGGGCAAACCTACCCTATCTGCATTCAATATTCACCACAAATCTTAAGGCCAAATAGCTAGTAAAACCACATAATTCACAGTTTCACCTAAATATGAGCCAGACTCAGATGTGGAGGGGGAGCCAGTTCATCCAGCTAAACTCCAAGATCAAATATGATTCAAACCAGCACCACAAGTGCTTCACATAGTTATCTTCAGGTTTCTCTTCTCTGAACACACAGCTGAGTTCTGTTGCCCAAGAAGGGGGAGAAAGCACCACCAGGACCATATTAACAATCAGGACCTGATTAACATCAGGTTAGTGCAGAGGCTGGGGTTGGGTTGTGCTGGATTGCTCCTTGAAAAACAGGCACTGCTTCCAATTTGAAATTCATGGAAGGTAAGAGTGCTTTATGTGACATTCATTGCTTGAGAAGACTGATGTAAATCAAGTTACACGTGGAATAAATTCAGAGCTCTCTTGATGTCCTTTCTGGCACTGCAAAGCCAGCTAACGTATCTGCTATCTTTCATTGAAAAGCCAAAGCTGTTCCCAAATGTACTCCTAAAGTCATAAGGAGGGAGAAATACACACACTTAGGTATATGCACAGACTCATGTATTTAGAGCTCTGTTCAGTTTAGTTGTTCATGGATACATGTGATATTTAGATACGGGTGCATTCAGACTGGGAGTCAGGATTTGTTAATCTAACAAGCAGATGCAGAATAAACCCGTGGCCTGTAGCCACAGTCAGTGAGGCAGAGCCAGTCACATGGACCAATTCCCAGACCACTGAAACAATCCAATACTCAATCACTTCCTGACTTGAAACATAGGAAATTGTGGGTCAATGCCCTAAATCACTGTAGGTAATGACAACTCTAAGAATAAGCCACAGGCTTCCTTATCATCTTAAATGCAGAGCTAGAGTCTTCCTGTTTTTCCCTCTAAGTACTGTTGGCAACAGCTTCCCAAGAAATTTTCAACAGCAGAAAAATGTTCCAATGAGTTAAAGTCTTGCTTTCACTGTATAAAATTCTAACAAGAGGCTATTACATGCATGCATGCTTCAGCAGAGGACTGGAATTGAGCAGAGTGTTGATCTATTTAGATTTGGCCACATTCTCATTTTGTCCTCTAAGACTATCTCCAGCAATATAGCTTTTCCTCTAGTTAATTATAAGCAGAAAACATTCCTGTAAATACATCTAGAGCTCAGAGAACTAGCTGGAGCTGAGATCTCAGTCATACAAACTTCAGTGCATGGCAAACCCACAAGTCCAACAGTACTTTCATGGAATCCCAGCCTGGTTTCTGTTGGAAGGGACCTTAAAGCTCCTCCAGCTCCAACCCCTGCCACGGGCAGGGACCCCTTCCACTGGAGCAGCTTGCTCCAAGCCCCTGTGTCCAACCTGGCCTTGAACACTGCCAGGGATGGGGCAGCCACAGCTTCTCTGGGCACCCTGTGCCAGCGCCTCAGCACCCTCACAGGGAAGAGCTTCTGCCTAAGAGCTCAGCTCAGTCTCTCCTCGCACAGGTTCAAGCCATTCCCCTTGGCCTGTCCCTACAAGCCCTTGTCCCAAGCCCCTCTCCAGCTTTCCTGCAGCCCCTTTAGGCACTGGAGCTGCTCTCAGGTCTCCCCTTCAGGAGCCTTCTCTTGTCCAGGCTGCCCCAGCCCAGCTCTCTCAGCCTGGCTCCAGAGCAGAGCTGCTCCAGCCCTTGCAGCAGCTCCATGACCTCCTCTAGCCTGGCTCCCGCAGCTCCACATCTTTCTTCTGTTGGGGCCCCAGAGCTGAAAACAGTCCTTTGTCAATGCAAACCCTACTTCTCAGAACAGGAGCCCAAAGCTATTTTATCACCTCCATTTTCCTGTTTCAGGCGAAACAACCAAGAAACTAAACCAAAACCAGTTGGTCATGATCCCCTCACCTCCATCTAAAGGTGTTTCACAAGGTTTTATAAAGATATTTTAAATAGAAAAGGATGGTTTGCTGCAGGGAAAGAGAAAAGAAAAAATCATAACCACAAGCCCTGCCAAATTCTTCCAAACTTAACTGAAAACTGTCTGTGAAATTGCAAATTTAAGTGTGAAAATATTTACTACAGTGTAAATTCATTACATCTGTAGAAAATTGAGACTAGCTCAGAGCTATACAGTGTATTCAAAGTGTCCAGTGACAACCAACATGCAGTTTTGCCTCAGGCCACGCTAATAAACAAACTACCCCTCAAATAAGCAAATGCACTCAAGTTTTTTCCTTGTGTCGATGAGCAGGCGACTTAACTGCTTTTAAAACAGTATCAAATGCTTCAAATTACACCTGCACTGTTTAGGAAACATCTGGTCAAAACAATGGGAACTACCTACATTTTTCATAGACTCACAGAATGGTTTGGGTTGGAAAGGACCTAAAATCATCCAGTTCCAACCCCCTTGAATCCCGTCCCTGAGCTGCTGCTCATGCTCTGGGGATGCAGCCCAGCACACGGGCGGGTTCTGTGTCAAGAGCACACTGAAGCTGGGCTATGGGGAGCTTCTGACTGACCCACAGCCCCAAGTCCTTCTCCTCAGGGCTGCTCTGGATCACTTCACCCAACCTGTAGCTGTGCTTAGGGTTGCCATGACCCAGGTACAGAACCTTGCTCTTGGCCTGGTTGAAATCCATGAGATTGGCATTGGCCACCTTTCAAGTGGGATATAGAAGAGATGTAAAATCAAAGTTTAAGTGTTCAAGGCCAGGTTGGATGGGGCTTGGAGCAGCCTGCTCTAGCAGAAGGTGTCCCTTGGACTAGAAGATCTTTAAAGGTCCCTTCCAACACAAACCATTCCATGACTCTATAGAAAGAAGGAAGGTCACCAGTGCTGGCCCTGAAGGCAGGCAAAGGAGAACAGTGGAACCTTCTGCCAAAAAGCAACTTCAACTTGTATCTTGTTGCAGCACCCTCATGCCATACACCAGACTGACCACAGCAGACTCTTCCGTCTTCTCTGCTGCTGACAGAGCACAGCAAAAAGCCCTGATAGCACCCATCTGTGAAGTTCTCTAAGCCCAGTACCCCCAGAGTTGCATTGCACATACACACCAAGCATCCTACTCGTCCCATCACCAAGGTGTCTACACCCAAGGCCACACCAATACAGTACAATACCCCTTACAGCAGGCTGCCTTCATTCCTCTCCTTCCACATTCCTTCCACAAGGTATGTGGTCTGTAGATTAAAGAGCAAAGGCTTTATCCCACACACTCATCCTCTTCTGTCAGAGAACCTCAGCCACAGGTATTTTGGGTTGCTGTAGGAACTACGAGAGCAGATAAAGTCTTCACTTTTGCTTTCCTTAGAAGCATTCTGTTATTCTCTTCCACTCAAACCACAGATGCAGTAGTCATGGAATAAGCATACTCCTGAAAGCATGCAGCTGCCTTTTTCATCCTGTGGAGGAAAGCAATTGTCGGGCATGTAAGAGAGCTGCTTGTACCCTCAATGCTCTCATGTTGTCAAGCTGCAAGTGAATTTCCTCATCTGGAGTTTTCATTTCTTGGCAAGCACTCATGATTAAGCTGTTGTTTGGAGAGATTTTCATTTCTTTTCAGCGAGCAATTGCTCTGCTGAAGGGGCTCTTTAACTTGGATGATATATGTCATTCTCCTGCTGTATATCTTAAATGTCTCCTACTAAAGCTGGAGGTGGCCACCCCACAGTCATTTTGAATATACCTTCACTGAGACATTGAAATAAGATGCAGAAGCCTCAGTGAGGCACTTAAATTCCTGCTCAGCTTTACACATCTGCTCAAGAGCTTTTCTGAACAGGGTGATTTGCTGAGTCAGGGCTGAAATGCCTCAATCCCTTTAGCCTTAGAGAGAACATCCATGTGGGCACAGGGTCAGACAGTCTGTGTTTCCAGACAGATGGAGACCCCAGCATGGTCAGAGGCATGCATTGCACCCGTCTTGGCATCTAAATATTTCAAAGCCATTCTAGCACTACCCATGTTGCACATTTCCTATCACAGTATCTTTGGATTTCTGCAAAACTTTCCAGACAAGGAAGCATGCAAAGCCTGCCATACAGGAGCATTGCATCCCTAAAAGACCTGGGAGTTCAGCCCTTTGGCAAGCAGGTCCTCTGGCCCTCCAAAATCCAGGAGGAAAGCATGAATAAATGGATATTAGCTAAAGCAGAATTTAAACTGATGTGAAACTGTTGTACTGACAGCTCATCATTCCACACAGGATCTGCCAGTTGTACAGATTCCTCCATTCACCATATGCTGTCCTATCACAGGGGCCAGCAGAGAAGTTCAGCCAGGCAGGGAAACTTGGGCTGCTTGCTCAGAGATTGTCAAGGAATTTTTCAGCTGAACCTCAGGTCTGTTGACATACACATCGATTTATTATACCACTATATTATATATAGCTGACAAGCTATCATTAGGAGCAAATACTCCAAAACTTGGTGTGAGATTTCCCTCTAGGGAAATAGGGGGTGAGAAATCCAGTCCACCTTCTTAAGAGAGAGATGCTCAGAACAGTTTGGGCATGGAACTTTGACCAGAAGACTCATTTTTCTACATAATACTAAGCCTCCCTGCCGTTCAAGCAAAACACATGCTGTAACAACATAATGGGATGAAACAGGCTTAAGAGCAGCAGGAAACATGGGTGAAAACCACAATTCTATAATCAGCTGGAAGAAGGTCCATACATCAACCCATTCATGACCTCAGAAGAGGTAGAAACAGGACATGGGTGATGCACGGGCCACATGCAGACTCTGTCTGTTGGGATGGGTTTCATACATGGGGAGTCTCTACCCAGAATTTCCAACATGGTTTTCTGCTCAAGTTAACAGCTTGACTGCTCTGTTCTGTATTTTTCTTCAAGAGCCTGGTTAACCCTATATCAGTGCCTGACTTCTGAGTACTGACTCTAGGAAAGCATCAATACAGAGCCTAGGCTCTTCCCTTCTTCTCCCCCAGCTATTCACTATCACACAGATCCTCACTCAAAGCTGTTGCCAGGCTCTTGGCTGCCTGCTCCTAACCCTGCCATTGCTGCCCAACTTCCCTGTAAGCAATTGATGATACACAAGAAATCACCATTAGCCTGACAGCAGCAGCGAGACACTGACAATTATCTGTCACCTTTGTGTCTGATTCCTATTAGCAAATTAAAGCCATCCTAACTCAATAGTGAATGCAATTTAGCACTAACAACATTAGGGGGTTTCTCTTCTTTATGAAACTGCAGGGAGGAAGAGAGTGCAATTACATCCACGCAGCTCCACAGCACAACACAGGAGCTCAGCTCCCATTTCCATCATTAATCCATGATACCAGTGTATGACATATACACTGCTGGCTCTGGAACACAGCTCCTGGTCCTGGCATCTCCCTTGGCTGTCGGTACATTTCCAAGAGCAAACACGCTGTGACAGGAAGAGTTCAGTGCTGATGAACATCAGGTCCCAGGGGTAATCTTTCCCCAAGATGGGGCTATGGGAAACTTTACACTATAGATATGAAATCCAGCTGTTAGCAGATGCTGTGTGCTCTTGGCTCTGGGATGCTCTAAAAAGCCAAGAAGCCAGAATAGGTTCTTTGTGATAGACAAGGCTGTGGTGGCACATTTCTTCACACACCTCTAAGCACTGTTTGCTTTAGCATTGTTATTTCATCTGTCTGCTCCTCACTTCCTACACTGTGCTGCATTATCAGACCTCCAACTGGGCTATGCCCACTTCTTTGAAGACCCAGGTAAACCTTCAGGCCCCAGCCACATGCTGTGTTCCCAGAGAACATTTCGGCTCATGCTTAATTCTTTACTATGAGGGTGCTGAGGTGCTGGCACAGGGTGCCCAGAGAAGTTGTGGCTGCCCCATCCCTGGCAGTGTTCAAGGCCAGGTTGGACACAGGGGCTTGGAGCAGCTGCTCCAGTGGAAGGGGTCCCTGCCCGTGGCAGGGGTTGGAGCTGGAGGAGCTTGAAGGTCCCTTCCAACACAAACCAGGCTGGGATTCTATGAGCACCCTTGTTTTCAGGTTGCTCTTGTGCAGCTATGGATGCCAGATGTGGTGTCAGTTCCCAGTCAGTTCTGCTGGTACTGCTCTCCTCCAGCCCAGTGTCCTGAAACCCCACATTCAACTGAAGCAATGCTTGTTCTGTGGACACAACAGAGAATGCAGCATAAAAGAAAGAAACCGTATCAGAAATGTGCTGTGTGATTCAGAGTGGCAAAACAAAACCTTTCCTTGTCCTTCTTGTTCCTGTCAACATAATGTAAGCAAAGCACTTCAGTCAATTCCCCCTTTTTTCCTGTCTGCTCACAGTTTTGCTGGCTAAACAGTTTTGTTTCTCAATACGTTGATTCAGAATGAGGAGATACAATACACACACAAACACAAAGAGTGGTCATAAGAGAATGAACCCATCCTAAACCCTTTCAGGCACTAACATCAAAGGCTGCCAGCCCCAGGACACATATGTATCAGTGCAAACAGAACCTCATTTACGTTCATCCATCTCAGTATCTAGCAATTACAGATTTGTGCCTTGGTGTACTGACTTCAGGCCACACCTAGCAGACTGCAGGCAACACACATCTTCCTAACACACATTGGGTGTATTAAGAAGATGAGCAATTTCAAAGCCACCGTAACAGAGTCCCACAGGCTTTGCTATTGCATTTAGTGCTGTACCAAGGTAGGTACGACATTAGGAAAACCAAGAGCATAATCTCAAAGGAAATCAGTCATGAGCAAATGGACAGCAACAAGCTGCTTAAATCATCTTTAAGCATTAACTGGCTGGTTTAAGAGGTGCTTGAAAGTATGGGGGGGTCTTGAACCTGGGAGGAATCTCACAAGCAGGCATCAAGCTAAGAGGAACCTTAGTCCAAGTCTCTGAGATGAAGGGATGTTGCTTTGTGTTATTTATTCCCCTTCTGCTTTATGTTGCGCATTCACCTGCACCCTTCTCTCTACCTTTCTGGAGAGTTTTGCACAGGAAACTATCTCATGGTCCATGCAGACAGTGCTGCTCACATCCAATCTCCTCCTGTGAACATCACCTTTGATTCCTCAATTCATATTTGTGATTGATGAAGACCAAATGTCAATGGTTTGATCTTTCTAGATAAATGCTCCCAGAAAGACATTGTGAGATCAAACAACGATGCCAGACAGATCCTTTTCTACCCCTACAAACTCCAACACACTCACCATCCCTCCAACAAAACTACCTCTGAGTTGCGCTGGAAATGGAACAACAATTACATCCAAACTTTCCTTTGCTGTATCTTTATAGGAAACAAGAAATTCAAAGCCACAAAGGGGAATGAAAAATAGCAAGTGATTCATCAACTATTTTAAATCCAGGGAGGGTAAAGCTCTAGTTGGGATCCAATTTTGGGTAGATTTATATTTTGTTTGAACTGCTCATACCTACTTACAAGCATATTAGGTTAGGTCCAGTCCACAGTCTTGAAATACCCACCGGACACTAGTATTTATCAGTAGAAAATAGAAGAAACATGAAAATCTCTTGCCATTAAGATCAAACGAGAGTGAGTGCATACTTTGACATTTCTCCTTTCCTGCAAGGAGTCCCTGTTTTGCAAAGCAAATTCCACCATGTAGCTTTGAACTCCTATAGAGAAAAGATAAAAGGTGAAACCCCAGCTCTTTGAAAGTCAACATCAAGATTTCTGCCAGCTTCAGATGAATCATGTTTGACCCATGGTTTTCTGTAGGAGAACTGGGACCACAAACCACACTCCTCAGCTCCTTGGGAGCTCATCATGCACCTCCACTGCAAAGGCATGACTACACCTCATGCAGGGGTGTATACCAGCTAGTTCAAACAGTGCTGACTGTGTAATGACTGCAGCAAGGAGCTCAAAACCCTTCCTAATCCACTTAGCATACAATGGAAAGCATTGAGCTCCAAGCCAACTGCAGCTACAGCACTAGGTCCACCCTAGCTATTCCATTGAAGGCTCCACCAGTGCAGCTCCTCTCTGGTTACGGGCTTTGTAATGAATTCTACTTAGCAGAGTAAAATAATTCTTTTAATTGGGGAATTCACGGGCACAAGACTTTTCAGGCTTTTCTCCTTTGTAGAACAAGGTGAGCTTCCTATGGCAATCAGGCTTCAAGGCAGAAGAGTGTTTCATGACAGACAATAAGGTTCTTGCATGGGAAAGACTGAGAATTACTGCTATAGAACAGGAAACCAGGAGTTGTACTGTTGCCTCTTTAAAATACCTCCAAATAGGCTCTACCAGCAATATGCAATAGATGAATGAATCACTGTCATTCACAAACATGAAGCACATAAACTAGATCTGGAGGAAGATCAGGACCGATGGTAATATTTAGCATATCAAAATACTTCATAGGGAAATAATGAATAAATTTACATAATGGGCACAATAAATAATTTGATCACCTCTTACCACTTACTTCAGTAACACACAAGGTGGACGCAGCTGTCTCCCATTGTCCCCAGTGTGATGCTCCAGGTGAACACTTCTGACTGCAGAAAGTGCCTACACTGACAGAATCCAGAGCAGAGCCTGTGCCAGCACCACCAAACCAGGACCCAGAATGGTCCTGGTGCAGGGGCTGTTCCACATGGATGAGAGGCACAGCTCCTGTCAATGAACCAGCCTGGAGCTAAACTAGTCCCAGCTGCAGGAAAAGAAGTCAGATTTGTTAATTTAGGGCATCCTGTACTGAGCAGCATCACTGCCCACACTGAGCTGGTGCTTTAGGTGGGTTATTTCCCCCTAATTTCACAGCCCGAAAGATGCTCTGCCTGTACCTTCAGGGGTCTCTGATCAGTCTGCACCGAGTCATTCCACAGAGGAAAGCAGTTTAGTTATTCTATTCTCATGTATTCCCAGATCACATTGAAGTCTTTGGTTAACAGGAGGTAAACGCACTCCATTTGCTGGAGGAAAAGGTTTTTCCCTGTCCTCAGGACACGGCAACCTTCCCAAATCACTTGTTGCTACTTGGACCTTTTCTGAGTAGAAAGAGTTCCACAGCTGACAAATCTGCAGCCCCTGAAGAGCTTGTTTGGAGCAATTGTTCTGATGCTGTTGCACTGCTGATTCAGGAAAGAGGTTTCCCCAGCTGATTCTTAAAGCATTTTACCCCACTGATGATTCAGTCTTTTTCCTTCAAGCACAAACCTCCTTCCAGATAAAGCTCTGTTAGAAAGCCCTCATTGGCCCTAATTAAACTGCAGCTCTGGGAAACTATAAACAGTGGATCAGCAAATAAAAATGAGGGGGGAATTTGTGAGCTTACATTCTCCCTGCCCTCCCAGTTCCTCAGTTTATCACAGGAGGAGGAGTGAATATTTGCAAGGTTGATTTCTTATTGCAAAGATTAGCTTTTGATGCAGTTTTTCTCTAAATCTGCAGGCAGGCTGCATCTGGACCACATATAAAGTCATCTCAGTTCTTTGGAAATGACTGAATAATCCTTCACAACAAACCCCTCCCTTTGGAAAGACCTGAGCTAAACCAACAAACTCAGGCCCAAGCTCCCTCTCACCTGAACATCACTTTACACTAAACTCTTCT
Source organism: Melopsittacus undulatus (assembly GCF_012275295.1). Classification (NCBI taxonomy): domain Eukaryota; kingdom Metazoa; phylum Chordata; class Aves; order Psittaciformes; family Psittaculidae; genus Melopsittacus; species Melopsittacus undulatus. Next base: position 9,232,512 of record NC_047537.1, read on the forward strand.
GCTTGCCTGAAGCCACCATAAACCAACTTTTCAGTCTCAAAGGTGCTTTCAGGACAGAGTAAACTCTCTTCCTTAGTTAAATGAATGCTGAACTAGTAAAGCACAGCCTCATCCTGTGACTGACCCCAGCCATCATCACTGAAAACCAAAAACCCCACAGAAAATGAAGTAGCAGGAAAAGAGGAGCAATAACAAAGCCCTATTGATGCAGAGCAATCAATCAATCACCATTTTGCAGAAGGAAATGAATGGCCCATTAAGGAAAGAGTTGTAACCTCAGCTTCCCTCTAATGGGTCTTGGTCCTAGACTAGCTGGCAACAAAGGGATTTGAGCCCTAAGAAAGGACCCCATGTGGTCTAGCTGCTTTAACAGCAGGAAGGGAGACGATTTGCACAAGCAAGGCAAGAAACCTACCCCAACTGAACCCAGCACAAAGAGAGGGGTGAAGGAAGGGCTCTGCTACACCCGAGGAGAAGCAGCTTTCCCTATGTTATAGTTAGTTAGTGGGAGAAAAAGCACAAGTCTCTTTTCTTACTAACACATAATCACAGCTTGCATAGACCACATCTTGCCTCTTGCGGTCCCACAGCCTTTTGCAAACCTTGGTTAAGCAAAACACTGAAAGTTCACAGCTCAGCTCTGATGAGTGTCCTGCACCTGGGGGCTGCTGGTTTCCTTGAGGAAAACTGGGATGGCACAGAAACTAGTTCCACCAGGGCACAAATCTTCCTGTCCAACCACCTTGTCTACAGCAATAGAGGATCTAAATGGTAATCAAAATTCATTGAACAAGTAATAATCTAATACTCACCTGTTGTCTGAGTCTAAATATGCTGGTTTATTACAGTCCATGAAAAAGGAAAAGGACGTTTATTTACTTACCCCACCATTCAAGTTCCGGGTGCAAGAGGCAACACCTTCTGGTTTCCTCCCGTATCAACCCATTATAGGTCCAGTTGGGACCCAGCTGATTCAGGCAGTATTACTGTGCAGCTGTGAATTGGTGCTGGGTGGACAGACTGGTTGCACTGCTGTTAGCTCTGCATAGTCTGCATCCTCAGACATCCACCAACACTGGATTTTCAGTCACTGCTGCAGCCTGGTTTGGGCCTTTGTTTCATTTCTAAATTTGATTAAGTCAGAGTAGGCACAGAAGAAACCAAGACAAAAGCCAAGTGACCAGAAAACAGCAGAAAACTGAAGCTGTGAGCAGCTTAAGGGCTGCACAGAGTGGATCTTCTCCACCCATGGACCTTCTCCTTGGCTACTGACTTGTAAAAGCACATCCAACTCCTCAGTAAGTGGAGCAGCATGGGAGGGATGACACAGCATGCAGGACAGGGCTAAATGAGCTGGGACAGAGACACTGCTGGCACCAGTTACATGGACACTGCCCAATGATCCTAAAAGAACCTACCTCGTAGACCTGAAGGTCTACCTGAGAGGAGGATGGAGCCAGGAGGGGCTGGGCTCTGCTCCCGAGGAACAAGGGATGGGACAAGATGAAACAGCCTCAAGCTGCACCAGGGCAGGTTTAGATGGAGCTGAGGAACAATTCCTGCCCCAGAGGGTGCTCAGGCATTGGAACAGGCTGCCCTGGGCAGGGCTGCAGTCACCGGCCCTGCAAGTGTTCACACAGCGTGGAGACGAGGCCTCAGTGCCATGGGTTAGGGGTGACCTTGGCAGTGCTGGGAATGGTTGGACTGGAAGAGCTTAAAGGGCTTTTCCAACCTGGTTGGTTCTGTGATTCTATGGCACAGCACACACCACTCACCTAGCACTCCTCAAGCAGACTGTCCAGAGACCCCCATGTCTGACAGACACATGAACCATTAAAACCTAAACTGGGGTCTCAGACAATGCTTGACATTATATATAACAAATACTCAACTACATCTCATCCAGGCATCTGTTTCTGATTAACGGGTATCTTGAATTATACTATAATAGTTTTCAAAGCAACCCCCAAAATCAATACCCCAATAGTAAGCTCTGTTTTTTTGCATGTGGTACAAAAGGCAGTTTGGAAGAAGATGACCTAATACACCACATATTGATTAATCGATTCCAGGCAGGATGCTAATGGGCTTTTCTTACAACGGTTGGCATTAGAAGGAAGGAGCAGGATTGCTGAATGAGAATGGGAGAAACTGGTTGCCTGATGAAGTCTCAGGGTGAGGGAAGGGCATGCAGTGGGGAAACAGGCCCTGCTAGAGACTGCTGTAACTGGGCAGAGACTGGGAAGAAATTAAGAAACCAAGGGACAAATGGAGAAGGTATTAAATGAGATATATTGACTTCAAACATAACAAAATTGTACCATAATTTGCTCTGGCTGATATTAATAATACTTTCCTGTTGCTACAGAAACTGTCACAGGAAGGTCTGTGGAAAAGCCCAGCATCTGTCTAGAGTTTATAATGAAGTAGACTGGTCAATTTGTAGTCCTAATGGCCAGTGAACTGGTCTGGAGGCATTACTGATGCCTACCTGAGTTATTTTCCCACATTGACACTTCTGGCTAGGAGAGTGTGGTGTAATTCAGACCATCTGTGCTCAGCTGTCAGATTGTCCTTCCTTTAACAGGCAGTGCAAAGAAGCAGCCAGCATAGCTGTACATTGCTGCCCACCATCACTCACTCTCTCCTTCCTGCTCTGTACCTGATGAAGTCCTTTACTTCCATTGAAAATTAAGTCCAAATCAGCTGGACCACCCTCCATACCCAAACCACAGCACTTTACACCCACTGCAGGAACATATGAAGAGCTAAACAAACCACAAAGCTGGGGAGAACAGGTCTGCAGCAGACACACAGGTCCCTCAGAGCTCCTGAAGAGCAACTCTCCCACTCTGGGAGGAAAATGGTACAGATGCTGGAACACAGCTGAAGGGCTCTATTCCCAAACTGTTATAAGGGTTAGGTGCTTGCTTCTCAAGACAGGACACCTCAAATGTGTAGGTATGAATTACAGAGACAGACGAGAGCATTGCACTGCCTGAAAGCCAGTGGAGTCATTCAGTTGTTGCTAACTGAGGCTGCTCTACTCTTTTGTATTTTGAATTGTAAAACTGAAAATAGCAAAACTGACCAAGAGGTTTTGACCTTGAGTGGCCATGGCAGGCATGGTTCTGGTTGCAAGAACCACAGACAGCAAAGACCCTAAGAGAGGAAATTCAGCCTGGCTTATCCTCTCTACAGCCAACAGGGTCATATCAGGTGTGAAGGTGACTGATAAGGCTTTGTAAGGCTGTACTGGAGTTGCCAAAACTAGCACTGGATCTCAGTGCTAGCATCCAGCTGATGCTGTTCACTGGTGTGGATTGCAAGTTGGATCACAAAGGCTATACCCAGTCAACCTCTAAGTACAAAATATCAACGAGTCGCTGGTGTTGCCATCCTATACTGTGCAATTTGGTACCTGATTATGGGGCATCATGAGAACATGCTCCTACTCACCCACCCTACAGCAGAGCACAGTAGCATCTTAGAGTAACACACATTAGCTCTTCCACATGGCAACACCACGCTGCCACAAGACATCATGTTGCAGGTAATCAAGCCTGCAGCCTCAAACCACACCAGTGGTTCAGAGGCTCCTACAGAACCTACAGAACAACCCTGAAGGAAAAAGGATAAATCGTCCTAAAAAGCAGGATGTGGTGCTAACCAATATGGAAAAAAAGCACAAACTAAGTTACTTTTTCCCAGAACAACCTTTTACAAACTACCACAACACATCACAGCACCCAGCAGTGGACTCACGTTGTAGAGGATGTCAGTCCACCCCTCCATGGTGATGCACTGGAAGACGGTGAGCACAGCAAAGAGGATATTGTCGAAGTTGGTGATGCCGTAGTTGGGTCCTTGCCAGTACTCCCTGCAGGTGGTCCCACTCTCACACTGCCTGGCAGGAGGCTCCTCTCCACAAGGGAAATCTCCCACCTCATCACCTGCAGAGAACAACAACAGGGCAAAAGTTACCAGTTGAAGCCAGCCAAGCAGCTGGTGCTGCTGTATCCTCCTGGCACCACTGCCTGAGTGGAATTCAGGCTTCCTTGTGCCACTGTGGGAACATAAAAGATATTAAACCCATGTAATCACTTATATACTGCTCTGGCAGGGTGGAGCAGAGCCATCCCTGAAGTACCCATAATTTCTAGTTTGCCCCAGTGTTCAGTCATGTCATATATGAGGAATGCCACAGAAAAACCCCAGTGTGGTAAAAGCAAGGGATTGGGAATGGTGCATACTTCAAACACTGTAAGGCGAACAGACATCCTCGTACAGCACAGTTCAGTGCTAAATATCAGCCCTATGACATTAAATCAAACAGGCAAATTCTACACCAGCAGCTTAAGCAAGAGTGGGTTGTGGACAGCCCCAGAATTGCCCAAACACAGATGTTAAACCACAGCTGCACAGCTTCCTCACAATGTATGACCACAGCAGTCTGTGAGTGGACCAAGAGCTCCAACCTCTTTGCAAACTTCATATTTCTGTCCCAAAAGGGCAGATTGTGGGTACACTTGTCAGGGAAAGCACCCAGCCACCAGCTTGTCTGCAGCAGGGATGGAGTTTCTCTGATGAGTTTCATTTCAGACCAGGAGAAGGCACAGGAGGATGAGTCTGCCATAGGTAAGGACCACAGTGGATGGCCAGAATGGTGGCCAGCATCTTCCAGGCTCAGCTGTGAAGTGTTGCAGCCCTCCAGAGGTGCTGAGAGCACCAATACAGAGCAGTTTGGAAAGCTAAAGTCCTGGGGTTTTCAAAGTAAATAAATATACTAAGTAATACTGCCATTTACACAGAGATGCAATTCGGGAAATATTAAAGGGGTTTAAAAGTGACATGTTGTGGTAATGGAGCAGCAAACAGCACAGAATCACATTCACCAGGGGAAAACAAGATCAGCACTAACAATAATTAGGAATAATCATTCCATAGAGCAAAGCTTGCAGGAGGAAAACAAGACTGGCACTGTTGCTCCAGGATATATATATATATATATATATATGTGTGAATGTGTGATGTGTTTTCCTGTTGACTCAACACCTTAATGCAGGGCATCTCTCTCCATCTCCCATATGGGCTACCACAGGCTTTCACAAGGGCTTAGTGAGACAAGCAAAAAGAAAATACCAAATCTGACGCTTGCAGACCACTTGTGTGTGTGTCTTAAAATAGGATCCAGTTTTATCTCTGTTTGGCCCTTTATTGCCAGGCAATGCTCTGAAAATGCAATGCACATCTACTGTGAAGGTCTCTCCTTTTTAAAAGGGAGACCAGAACCGGTCCCTACTCCCATGGCTGGGAAAGACAGAGAAAAGGGGGAGATACTCAATGTAAAATGGGAAACAAATGTGGTGCCCTCCTCTCTTGGAATGGCTGAGGCACTTGGCCTCCAGAGCTGCAGAGGGTGGCTGCTTAATAATAATCCAGCAGAACAGGTCAGCACAGAGGATGCAGGGAGGTGAAAAACAAGTCAGGCATGCACTGGAACATGCACTGCCATTAAATTTTACCCATTTTCCATTAAAATAGATAAATTATTCCACTAGCTCAGAACAACCTGTCAGGCTGAGTGGCAATGGCCTTAAATAACCCTTTTGCTGTGTTCTGATCCCCAGCATCCCTCTCTGTTGACGTTTATTACCGACCTACCCAAGTCTACTGGATTAGCAGAGCTGTAGCAACATTTGCTGTTGACACCTCTACTCTGTTCCCTTCATGATGTGCTGAAGGAACAGCTGGTACCTCTCATGTGGCTCCTGATTCCAGGAAAAATCCCAGGAGTTTGCTCACTTTGAGGATTTGGAACAGAAACCGGCATGAACAGCTCCTCCGCCAATTTGCTACCCTCTGACAGAGGCATCAGTTAATGAGGTTCATATTTCCACACTCAAGCCAGCCTTTGGAGCCCATGGTATCAGGCCTGTGCTTGTTAATGCACCTCTTTGAAGATGATGAGCACTTAGGTTTTAAAAGGCTCTACTGATGGCTTTGTGGGATGCTGTGCTGCTCCGCTCACAAGGGACCGCAGCGCCAGGAAACCTCACCACTCTCTGCCTTTCCAGAAACACCATCATGCTATTTCCTATCGAGCAGGAAGAATCAATGCCCATCATTCATCTGACAACCAGCTCGTAGCCCTTGGGAAAAGCAGGGGCCAGTGCATGTTCATGAGGGTCCCTTCCCCCACTTCCTGGTGAGTGGATTCAGGGGGAGATGGGACGCTGCATCCTCCCACGAGATGCTGGGTGCTGTAATGCAGAGATATTCAACACACACAGCAGTCTGTCAGCTGCACTCCCAATTCCTAGCTAGAAGCCACCCAGAAAACAAGAGTCACTTAAGTACAACAGAAATCTGCTCTCAGTCCCCAAGCCTTGCACCTTACACAGAGACCTCTTAAGTCATCGCTGATGCCAGAATGGTTCCTGCAGACAACACAGCTTTGGGATTTATTTTATGCTTTTATATTAACTATTTTCTGGAGGGAGTTAAAAATAACCCCTCTTCTCTTTAGGCCAATGGCCAAATACAGCCCGTAAGTCCCACTGGCCATAAGAGCCTCAATGCTCAGCCTACAGCCACTACCTGCAAATGAAGGGTGCAAAAAAATCACCCACCTTAGCTGCAATTTAACACACGCAAAAATACTCCTAGAAAACACAGACCTGCTCGTAACTGCTTTCTCCCTGCCGAGAACACTTCTGCCTCCTACACACCTAGATCTTCACTGTTGTTATTCCTCTGTAATGGTTGCATACCCCCAGAGATGCTGCAGTGGGTTGAGATGTGTTCTGCTTGGCCATAAACACACAACACCCTGCAAAAAGATAGTCATCTCCTACAGATCCAGTCCAAAACTTTGTTTCTTCCAGGAATGACAGAATCCCAGCCTGGTTTGTGTTGGAAAGGACATTAACACTCATCCAGTTCCAACCCCTTACCATGGGCAGGGACACCTTCCACTAGAGCAGCTTGCTCCAAGTCCCATCCAACCAAATCATACAATCCGGCTGTCCTTCACAAGTCGCATTATGTTTTTCTGACTAACATAGGAAGCAAGGAAACCATTTCACCCTGCTTTTGTAAAGGGAATATATTAAACTGCTTCCATGTTGTTAGAAAGCACTGTGAAGGATGCCCAGAGATTTGGCAGGGATGTTGTTTTATTACCATTTGAATGCATATAAATAAATCAATATTAAAACCTATTAACGATAATCACCGAAAATACAAGACTGTGTTTAAAGACAGTCAATTGTACCTTAAATTGCAATCTTTTGGAGACAAGAACAATGTTTTCAGCTGTGGATAGCCCAGATAACTAACATATATTAGCACTACTATAAAGGAATATTTAAAGATTTGAGGAATTAGATGGCAAAATTTGGCTTTTTTGGTTTTAAACTGGCATGAATGCTGTGACATGGCAACCAGTCCCAGCCCAGGGTCTTGGGGCATCCTTCCTCTCCACCTCCACCTTTTGGGGTTTATCCCTCAATTCATAACGAGACACATAATTTATTCTGCAGTGCCCAATTTCCCTTGGTTTTCTCTCTTTGAAGGACATTTTTATCCTTTCTCCATGAAAAGACTCCTTGCCTTCCATCTATTTTCTTTCTGGTTGCTCCCAGTCTTTTCAATCTTACTATTTCACACCAAAGTTGTCATATCCATGCAACATGCCCTAGAAACCTTGCAAGGAAGTTCAACGTTCAGCAGCTGATCATGGAGATAAACCCAATGAAAGTGGAAACAGATCAGTGAATCAAAAAAAATGACCCCAAAAAGCCTTAAACAAGCTGGAACAACAGGAATTTGGTTCTGTATTTGTACTACAGATAAATTCTACCATGAAAGGAAGCCCTAAGCACCTTGCCCTCATTCTTGACTAGACTGAGAGAAATCCACTCCAGGGCACCATGGTGGTACAGCAGAGAAGAGAGTTTGTTCAGTACATGTAGGGTGAGCACAAAAGTCTGTTAAGTCCTGGAGTAGGTGGGTAAGGAGGGAGAGAATGCAGTGAATGTGGAAAAAGGAAAAGCAACATAAGAGCAGGGCAGAAAGCATCCCAATGAGATGAAGGGGACTAGAAGCATCATGGCAATGTGTTGGGAGGGGAGGAAAGCTCAAAGCTCACCCGTCTCATTAGAGAAGCAGGTTTTATGGAACTTCCCCATGTAAAACTCCAGCCCGATGATGGCAAACATCACGATGGCAAAGAAGAGGAGCAGCCCAATCTGAAGCAAGGGCACCATCGCCTTCATGATGGACTTGAGGACAACCTGCAAGCCTGTGGGCAAAGGAAAAACAGGTAATCAGTGAGGAAAGGAAAACAAGGGCTTAGGGGTGGGGTGAGGTAGGAGAGAGGGGCTGTCTAAGGGGAAGTTTAGGACTGTCAATACCAAGCGAAGCTTCTTTTCCCAGGTGCTATGAAAAAGATGCTACAGTCATAATGAACTCAAGACGTGAGAGAAACAATCAGGAAAGTTATCTTTTTCTGACCTCTATTCTTCAGGTTGCAGATTCACTAAACCATGGAATGGTTTGGGTTGGAAGGGACCTTAAAGCTCCTCCAGTTCCAACCCCTGCCACAGGCAGGGACCCCTTCCACTGGAGCAGCTGCTCCAAGCCCCTGTGTCCAACCTGGCCTTGAACACTGCCAGGGATGGGGCAGCCACAGCTTCTCTGGGCACCCTGTGCCAGCGCCTCAGCACCCTCACAGGGAAGGAGACGCAAAGTAAAGATTCAATGGTCTCTTAAGCTTCAGGGACACAAAAAGGACTATTTCTGCAGCTGGTGGAGTCCCAAGGCTCAGCCTGGAGTGGAGCAGGTCTGTAAGGCAGACCCTGCAGCAGTGGGCATGCCAGGGAGAGCAGGGAGCACTGAGCTACACTGGAGCTGCCCCTCCTGCTGTGACACACAGAATAGCCATGATGCTGCTGTGCCTATCACACCCTGACTCTGGAGAAACACAACCCTGTCTCCAGGGCTATCCATCCATAGCTTTTCACTGGCACTAAAACTCATTTTCAATTAAACCCAGGGGAGATAAGCCTGGAGATGAAGGTTTCAGATAACATCAAACAGACACACATAACAAAAAACCTTCAGCGATAAGCATCAGCTGAACCCTCCCTTAGTGACCTGTCCTAAGGTGTGGAGAATAAAGGATCATCATTGTCTTGCCACCCTGTGCAACGCTACTGAGGCCAATACAGGCGTATGCAGGAAAAAAAGCATAAAGATCTGTTGGACAGGAAGAACACTGAGTGTGTAGAAGGAAAGCAAATAAGATGCTTGTGCTGCTTCCACAGCATCACTAAAAACAGAAGAGCAACTAATGCTCTGTGGGAAAATACTGCGCTGGTCCAGGACACATCACTGGGTGGGAGAGCACATCACCCTGGGGGGAACATGCAACCCACACCAGGACTGGGATACCCCTGAAGGGCAACCTTTCTTCTCTGATGTCCTGTCACCACCACAGTACTGTAAGTGCCTTGCACAAGCACAAACTCCATGAAAAAACCATCAGAAGCATCTGCTTATTAGAGATCCCATTAATAAATGACCCTTTCCCAAGGCTAGCCAAGGGCAAATCCTGTGTGGGAATTCAGATTCACCCCTTGCCCATGAAAAGGATGCTGAGTTCAGGAAATTTGGGTGCTGTTATTGCAAAGCATAACCCTTTGCTGGATTTCTACAGCATCCTGATGCAGCCAGTACAGGGACAGAGATGATGGAGCAGAGGGAGCAGCCTGGCTGCCAAGGGGTTAATGCAGACAAGAGCAGAGCATCCCACAGAGCAGCAGTTCCCTTTCACTGGCTCTTGCTGCAGGGAAAAACCTCTCTGTTCAACATTCAGAAATGAAATACCCTCAGAGTGGCTGGTGAAGAGTGACAAATAAAAAGGCATTAAGCAATGGGGTTGGAACTCTGATGGCTTCAGGGCATCAGCAAGGCATGATGCAGCTCCTCACTGGAGCATTCAGACCCTTCATGTTAATATATACAATATATCAAGTTACTCATTGAGTAGGCAAGAGCAAGTTCTATCCGCTCTTTGCCTTTGTTATTAAAGAGGCAAAATCCCCACTGCAAGATGCTCAGCTGGTAAAAAGTGTCAGAAGTTCCAAGCTCAGGGGCCTGAAAGCTGCAGAATTTGGGTCTCAGATCTTCACAGCCCAGAGAATTAATTCAATCCCAAAAGGCAAAGGAGTCTCAGGACAAATCCCTGCTGCTCACCTGCAGGCCTGGAAGCACAGTGCTGAAATCAGCTGGCTGTATGCAAAATGAGATAGCAGGAAACCAGAGCATAGCAAGGGCAAGAGCCACAGGCCACAGGGAAGCAGGGGAAGGAAATATTGCTGAGAAAAGCATGCAAAACCCCAAAAGCTACAGAGCCCCTGTGGCTGCAAGGTGATGTTATCATGACACTCACTTGGGATTCCTGACACGAGCTTCAGGGGTCGCAACACTCGGACGGCTCGCAGGGTCCGCAGGTCAAAGTCAGTCCCAGCAGTTGCGAGAATCCTAAATGTAAAAGAGGAGAGAGGGGGGAAATTGACATTAAATACATTCCAAAGCGTGGATAAGTGGTGAGGAAAACCTGGGAATATTCAAGCTGCTTTAAACTTTCCACCTGTGATCACGCTGCAGATTGCATCCACTGAAAACCATCAATCCACATGCTCTTCCAGAGCTGCTGAGCCTTGCTCAGGCTATAAAAATTCACAATGTCTGCTTGATGTGAGGCCATTTATAGAGAGAGCAGGCCTGGCTTGGGCCATTAAAGAGCAGCACCTTGTGCTTATAGGAAAGCACGCACCATTTTCAGAAGGAATGTTATGCTAGAAATGAGCTTTTCCCTATAATGAATTCAGAAATCCCTCGAGTACTGATGTCTGCCATTTCCTAATGTCTGAAGCAGTTCCTAGTTATACAATTTACTCTGTGTGTGCAACATTAATTTTTGTTCAGAGCAGCTTATTTGAGGAGAATATCCAGAGAGCAGGGAGCGTTTCCTCTGATCTGCAGTAACTCTGGTTAGAAACATAGTCCAAAACAGAGCGATCCTTCAAAATGTAAGTGCTCTGCACAGAAAATGAAATGGCTTCACTGTTCTAGGGCACAGCAAAGAAGGAAATCTTGTCACACAAGTTACACTGATGGAAACTCCTTAAGTGAAACCCTGCCAGGCAGAGTACCCCACAGACAGCAAGGCAAAACTGCCTTCATTAATTACAGCAGCACTTCCTATGATGCTTCAAACAAAACTATTCATGCTTTAAAATAGAGGTCCCCTAACACTACCACAGCCCACAGCAAAAGGCCTCTCACCAGCTCCCCATCAACTGCACCCTGTAAAGTGATTCTAAGCAACTGCCATGAGGTTTTGCCAGGTTTGTCCCCAGGCTGTTCTATCAAGGTGGAAGTGGCCAAGCAACCAGCCCACCAGTAGGGTCTGCAAGCCCCAACTGCCTGGTACCCTGCATAAGAGATGCCACCACTTTGTTAACTACAACTGCTGAAAGCACTGCCAGGGCAGACCCAACCTTGACCATAATCAGACACTTTGCCAGCCCTTCCCCAGGAGCTACTGCAGCAGGAGAGACCTAGAAACCTTGCTGGAAAGTGGGATTCCAGAGCTGCCATGGGCAGAGCTAGAGGGAGGATGCCAGGCTTGGGCAATGAATCCTAGGTAGCTCTTTGGGGCTTAAGTATCCAGCACAGCAAGTGTTCCATACTAGAGCAGAAAGATGCTCTGAGAAGTGCAGAGCACCCACGATGTATCTGCATCTCCCCAGGAGCCCTTTCTCTTGGTTCCTGATAACTGGCTGATGAGCATTCAGCAAAGTGGCCAGTTGCCATAAAAAAATACAAGAGAAAGCAGAGTTTTTCAGGAGGAGAGGTACAGCTTTACTCTGCAACATGTGTTATACAGGATGCTGGCAAACTCGGCAGGGCAGGATGTGGCTACAGTCAGATAAAAACCCTGTCCTTAACTTACTGACTTCGCACTGCTGCCAAGCATGGGCCAAGGAGGAGCAGGATCAGCATTGCTGTGCGGAAAGGGCCAGACTCCATCAGCAGGAGGTGCTGGAGATCAGGAAAAAAGCATGCTGAGATGTTGGATGGCAAGAGAGGCAGCAGCAAGCCAGGACATGAGGGGCAGAGGATCTCTTCTGTAGGACACCTGTTCCTACAGTTTCACAACCAGAAAATTCACATTACATCAGCTCTGTCAGTGCAGTTTGAACATAAAGCAACAGGAGACATTTAAAACCAAGAACCATCACATGCAGAGAATTCTAATTCCATCTTCTGCACCCGTGCCAGTGATTACCTTCCTCTTCTTCCCTCCATCCTCACAACTTAATTGCTCAGTTATACACCTCAGCAGTCTGGGAACAGCACACACTTCAAGTCAAAAGATAATCTTCAACATCCACCTTGGATGTTGCTACTAACAGAGTAATTAGTCTCCAGTGAGCTAAGATGGATTTGTGCTGTCATTAGGCAGAACCCTGGTTCCTGGTGCAAGCTGAGGGGTGCTCGGTACTTCATCTTTCTCTTTCTAAATTCAGAAAGAAAATGGGAGCGACTAGGGACACCATCTATTAGTCCCATGGTGTCAGTAAATGTTCCAGTGGCTGGAGGTCTTCATTCCAGTCTTGTCTTCCTAAATAGGCCTGACGCTAAAAGCAACCTGCTTCAACTGCGCAACATCCCAATCTCTCCACCCAAACCAAGACCCCTAATCCTTCATTAACTCCCACATCACCAGCACGGTGATCCTCTTGCTAACCTGCACAGCCCAGTGTCTCCCACAGCTGGAGAGCTGGTCCAAGGATCCTATCAAATCACACTTGAATCATGCAAACCATCCATGAACGTACAGCTAAGCTGTCGCTGCTACATCTGCACATGAATCAGCCTCTCCTGTAAAACAATACAGCCCTGGCCAGGTTTTGCCTAGAGAGAATAAAAACCACAGCTGTCTCCAAACAAAAGCCATCTCTGGGGGAAGAAACAGAAGGCCACGGGGGTGAGATGGTGGCTCTAGGTCTAAAAATTCACATTTGAGCCTTGCAGATAAATGAGACAGGAGGTAAGAAAACCCAGGTGGGCATTCAACACGTTTCATAGTACCATACAATCATAGAATGGTTTGGGTTGGAGAGGACCTTAAGATCATCCAGTTCCAAACCCCCTGCCATGGTCAGGGACACCTCACGCTAGACCACATAGCCCAAGGCTCTGTCCAACCTGGCCTTCAATGCTGCCAGGGATGGAGCATTTACCACTTCTTTGGGGAACCTGTCCCCATGCCTCATCACCCTCATGGGGAAGAACTTATTCCTTATATCCAACCTGAACTTCCCTAGCTGTCCCAAGGTGGAGATGGTGCTTTTTGCCACTGTAAAACTAAAGCTAATTTACAGCTGCTCAGAATTTCTTTCCTCTAAACCATACAGACATGCATGGAAGAATGTCCCAGTAAGGGAGATATTTGCCTAAGTGGAATCATTCTGATTTACCTTCTAAGCCTACTCCAGCTGAAAGCTCACAGCAGCCACTGTGAGTTAGGCCAGAGCAAGTCAGAAATGATCATTAAAAATAAGAGGAATAGCGAGATCAACTGAACTGGCCGATAAGCACGTCCTGGCTATCCCACCAAAGCATCCCTGGCTGCACAGCAAACAGCTGGGAACAAAGCAGAGGTGAGGGGTGAACCAGTGACGGAAATCTGCAGTGAAAGGTAAAAAAAAAAACATCAAAAGAGAAGGTTTTAGGAGAAAACTTCACAAAGATGAATAAATGGTTTGATCTATGGCCCTTTTTGTACCATAACAGGTTGTATAGGCACACAGATTTGATAGGCTTAGGATGTTGACTTTGATAGTGCTTCAAGTATTTAAGTGCAACAAGATCTCATTAGATAAGTTCTTCCATGTAATTTGACTTTTTACAAGCAGGATGGCTGACCATTAAACCATTCTTGTTCACAGAGAGCTGGAGCAGCTCTGCTCTGGAGCCAGGCTGAGAGAGCTGGGCTGGGGCAGCCTGGACAAGAGAAGGTTCCTGAAGGGGAGACCTGAGAGCAGCTCCAGTGCCTAAAGGGGCTGCAGGAAAACTGGAGAGGGGCTTGGGACAAGGGCCTGTAGGGACAGGCCAAGGGGAATGGCTTGAACCTGCCCAAGAGAGGGGAGACTGAGCTGAGCTCTTAGGCAGAAGCTCTTCCCTGTGAGGGTGCTGAGGCGCTGGCACAGGGTGCCCAGAGAAGCTGTGGCTGCCCCATCCCTGGCAGTGTTCAAGGCCAGGTTGGACACAGGGGCTTGGAGCAGCTGCTCCAGTGGAAGGGGTCCCTGCCCATGGCAGGGGTTGGAGCTGGAGGAGCTTTGAGATGACTTGCAGCCCAAACCAGCTGTGATTCTACAATGTGTTGCTGTGAAGGATCTGGGCACACATCTTGCCAGCCCAGCAGTGGCTCAGCACTGCTGCAGTCGTTCCTCACTTTCACGATAACTTGGTTAAACACTGCTTTCTCTATCACCACCTCCACTAACATGCTCTGATATCTGTTTCCAAAGACATAGACCAAATTTATGTTAAAAGCTTAATAACTTTTCTTATAGCAAAGCCTGAAATGAGTTATAAGAGCAGCTTATTCCTTTGGTTATTAAAGAAAGCAAAGAATAAGGGGGAAGTTCCTGTCCTGAACGTTATGCTAACATAAATAATTAGTAAGCAATCTCTTAAAGTACCTCGGTGCTCAGGATTTCTGTGTAGTGGCTCAGCAAGACACATGCTGGCTTACAGTGCTGCACTTTTCAGTGCTACCTGATGACAAAGCTCCTTGCTGAAGCCCTGCCCAAAGAAAATGTCTTGAAACTTGTTTGCACTTAGCCCCAGATCTCTAAATCCTGAGGACCAGAGGGGGGAAAGCTAATCCTGCTCCTCAGAATCCACCTTGTCCTAAGCCTGCCTTAATTGCCCTTTTGTGGATTTCATAGAATTGTATTAATCCCAGGCTGGTTTGTGTTGGAAGGGACCTGAAAGCTCCTCCAGCTCCAACCCCTGCCATGGGCAGGGACCCCTTCCACTGGAGCAGCTGCTCCAAGCCCCTGTGTCCAACCTGGCCTTGAACACTGCCAGGGATGGGGCAGCCACAGCTTCTCTGGGCACCCTGTGCCAGCGCCTCAGCACCCTCACAGGGAAGAGCTTCTGCCTAAGAGCTCATCTCAGTCTCCCCTCTCTTGGGCAGGTTCAAGCCATTCCCCTTGGCCTGTCCCTACAGGCCCTTGTCCCAAGCCCCTCTCCAGCTTTCCTGCAGCCTCTTTAGGTATTTTAAGACTTATTATAAGGATTCATTTCAGTTCTTCCAGACGATGTCTTTGGGAGCAGGTGACAGAGGTGCTTTGTATCTCCCCCAAGGCAGGCAGAGGAGGAGAAACAGAAACACAGATGTCTCAAGTGAGAACTGAGAAGAAATGATCAAAAATACAAGGTTTTCTATACATATCTCTGCTTGTAGGAGCAACCACACCAGGGGTCCAGCTTCAGCAAAGAGCAGCTGGTGAGGCCCCACTCAGCACACACATGAATCTGCAGGTGATGGAGCACGGTTTTCCTCCCAGTATCCTACTATCACTGTCTATAAATCACAACAGAGGCAGCATGAGGCCTGTAGCAGAGACCTGGATCTGGCTGCAAGTCCAGTAGCTTCCGTATGTCTGCCTGTTAGCAGATAACATACAGCTACAGCAAAAAGCAGCAGGATTAATAACTAAGAATGATTAACACTTCCACTGGACAACACCAGTACAAGGCCAGGTCCTGTTAGAGTAGGAACCGTTGGCATAAATTGCAGGTATTTTTTATGTCACTTTGCTTTTTATTACAAACTCTAGTCCTAGAAAGTGGAAACAGGGAATTTTTTCCAGAAACCTTATCCCAAGCACCCATTCCTGAGAACCAAATCAATCTCTTCAGTGGATTAGGAGAAAGGATAAATACCCACCAGACAGCTGCCCTCAAACAGAAGATAAAGGTAGCCAGCTGCACAGCAGCTGTCCTAAGAAAAGAAACCGCAACCACCACTTCCTACCCACATACCAAACCCAAACTAATGTGGATACCTTGGCAGCATCAATCCCAAAACCTCTGATAGAAGCACAGAAAACTCCAGTAAATCTCCCCCATTCCCAGAGCCTGGCTCTGGGCATAGGTTAACAATGTTGAACAAGCCCCAGTGACACCCAGGTAATAGGAACCAATAGGAAAAATGAAGAGGAGTAAGATCTTCATCAATACTGGCTGACTAGTTTAAAGACACTTCCCCCATCATCCATGGGCAGCCGGTAGGGCTGACTGTTGCCTCTATCTTTGTCTCTTGTGCACCCAATCCTTCCTGATTTCCCCACCCCAGGGGGTGAAGAATGTCCCTAACTCCCTGTGAAGCTGTCACCACCACCAGGATCACTGTTGTGGTATTCATGGTAGCTGGCAACCCAAGGGGAAAAACCTGCAAGGTCCTTCTGATCCCACACCACTGTGAGAACACTTGGGAATTTTACAGTAAAACTTAAATAGAAAGAAATAATCCTTTTGAAAACAGAGATTCTATGGAAAATACTCAATTCCTTTAAAAAAAAAAGGTCCCTAACATTCGTTCTAAGAAACTGGGCTTTTTATCTGGTGTTTTTCTTTCAAAAGCATATGCAGAACATTAAAAATTTATGAAGATATATATTCTCCATTTCTTCTCCCCCCCGAAACTATCTGCCATGGGAGGCTGCTCTGCTGCTGCTTTCTGAGCATTTTAACCCCAAATCAGCACACAGCACATTCCTGACTGCAGCTGGCAAGACTTTCCAGGACCAGGAATACCAACAGCACACCAACAACCACAGGCCAGCCACTGGCCTCACCGTGCACATCCCAGCCTTTGCATTAATGGTGTTTATCTGGAAACTCCAACTTCCCCAGTGTCCACCCTGTACAATGGTCAGGAACCATCTACCCATCCAGGAGATCCTGTGATGGGTGGAGGCGGCCACCAAGAGAGAGGTTCCTATCACAGAAACTTCTGCCCAAGTGAACGTCTGTGAGGGCTGGACCCCATGATCCTGGGTGGATGCAAGATTCACCTGCACAGGGTGGGCTCCAGTGGCTTCAGGCAGTGGGTGAAGGAGCTACAGGAGGAAAATAGCAAGTCCTGATGGATTAGGGAGGGGGAGTAAGGAATAGGGTGTTACTGGAAACATTGCAAGAAGAAATATTAGGTCCTCTTAGCGCTGACCTCCAAGGACCACGGGAGCATCAACGGCAAACAGAAACCACAGTGGAGAAGGAGGCTCCATAATCTCTAGCAACTTGTGGGAAAAGGGCATCACTTGCCCCCATTCCCTCATCCATACCAACCAGCAACAGCTAACAATGCCTTGGCAGCAGATGAAGCCAATGAACATGATTCACAGGGAAAAACCACACCAGCTGCACACACTAGAAGCCAAAGAAGGATGCGGTAAGTGTTAGCAGTGGGTGTCTGTCTGCTGAGAGGCACCTCAGCTGCAGCACAAATCAAAATGGGTATTTTTCACCTTCTTCACTCCCTAATGCCTACTGAAGACATTGCTCAGTGACATGGTCTGGCTGATGTCCTTACCTTGGACTTGAGGGCAGGCCAGTGGAGGAACCCAGCAAAGGGGTGCCCATGAACCAGCTCCTCAGGTGCAGGCAGCACTGCCCAAGCCTGACTTGTGCTCAGACTGCAGCTACACGGTGTCAGTCCTGCTGCTCCCTCCTTCTCCCAGCCACAGCACAAATCTGCATGCAAATGGTGACGGGAGCAGCTGGAAGGATGCCCCTTTTCTCTCAGTTTGATTTCATGGTGTGTGAGCTTTACCTTGACTACCAAAGACGGAGTCAACACCAGGTCTGAGCCGATAAGTAAATCTGGCATGTTAATTGCACCGTTTAATTTATGGCACTACCAGGTCCATCTGTTGGCTCCATCACTCCACACTGGAGACTTCCCCATCCCTTCCATAGTCCCTGTCATGTGAAAGTGCTCAGCTTACCAGCTCTCTGCCTCTGCTTTAGATGACCAACACCAAGTTTAAGCATCTAATTGGATATCTGCATAATGCTTTGAGCAGCCTGGTTTAGTGGGATGTATCCCTGCCGATGTCAGGGGGTTGGAATTAGATGGTCTTCCAATTCAAACCAGTCTGTGATTCTATATTACATCTAAGCCAACTCTTTCACTTCAAATCACATCTACAAGACAATGTCCTGGGTCCCAGTCCTTAACAAAAGACCATTCAGAGCAACTCAGTCTGATCCCCTTGCTCAGAAAAAAACATGTTGGTCTCATAATCAACTGTATTCTTCAACACAGCCTCTCTATGGTGAAGGATAAACTTCTCTTCAGCTGTAACATGAAGAGAAGGCAAAATAAAATACACTGAGGGAATAACAATATTCAACAGAATGGAGTTGCTCTGCTTCAGAGGCACAAACAGACAATTCATTCCTTGGTCTCACATTTAAGAGTCTTTTGTAGCCAGCATTTAATTTGCCACCAGCCTTCCCATACAGAGCTGCCCAGATAGGAACACAACTCTCCTCCTCTTTTATGGCAAAAATACTTGAGATTCCTGGGAGGAGATGAAGCAAAATGAGAGCAGAATTCCCCCCCCCCCCCAAAAAAAAACCACCTGCAACCTACTTTCCTCACTGAAATTCCTGAGCCAGGCTTCAGGGAGAAGACAAGGAGAGGGGCATCTGTAGACACTCCTCTGCTCCAGCAAGACTCACAACAACCAAGCAATATGTGACTCTCAAACAAAACGAATGAGGTTTTGCAGCATGCAGGGAACTGAGAGCTTGGCTTCTGCCCAGGATAAAGGGAGATATTCTGATTATGAGGCAATTGCTCAAATAAGTCCTCACTGCTTCTAAGCAGGAGAGATGTGAACATGCCGCACCACGGAGCAGAAAAGAAGGCTCATTCGCAATAAGCAATGAGAGCTGGCAGGAAAAAGCACATGTCCAAAACATTTTAGTGAGCTCACGCTGGGAAAACGGAGCACAGAGGAGTTAAAACCATCCTGCACTTCACTGTGGCTGCAAAGTAGGTCATACCTTGAGCCTCGCTGCATTAACATTACAAAGGAGAGAAGAGGGCTTTCTGTCCTTGGAAATGGGCATCCCAGAATTTATTCCTGGCACCAGAGGATGTGCAGAGCAGGAACTGGGAGCTCAAAGTTCTTTCCTGAAGAGGTGTCCCACAGTGCACTCCATGGTCTCTTGGCTATGGGCAAACTATGGGCAAGCAAACTCAGTAGCACACTGAGAGGTGAGGGGAATTTCAGGGTGAGCAGAAACGTTTCAAGTATTTTTACTTGAGGAAAGATGAGAACAATGAATCACAGAATCACTTAATGGTTTGGGTTGGAAGGGACCTTAAAAACCATCTAGTTCCAACCCCCTGTTAGGGTTTGCTTGCTTCATTTGTCAAGTTCTAAAATTAAGCATTCTGACTTTTAATGTGTTTTCCCTCTTAGTGCAAGTAATTCCTGTCAAGCCTGCAAATATTTCTGACTTGATTTAAACCTGACATTTTCCTGAAAAATACAACCCCCAGTTTCTGTGTGCATGAAAAATGCCACCCAAACGAGACACCACATTTCACTGCTGTGCAGAAGGCCTGAAAGAGCACGACTTTGGTATGTACTAACTGGTGCTGGTTGGGCAAAGGGCAGAGGACACTGGGAAGCTTACTGGGGTTAATCTTTCTGCCAGGTAGGCTAGCAGGGCAGCACATCACTGCAGGAGGTAAGAGGTCCAAATCACCAAAACCACATCTCAACCTTCCTTCCTTCCTTCCTTCCTTCCTTATAGTACCCATGAAATGAGAGCCTCCTTGCCAGACCACCCTGGGGACGGTGATGAAATCTGTGTTCTTTGGAACCAGAACCACATCACCCTCTGCATACGGCCAGTCCCCAGTTCAAGAATTAAGCAGAAAATGTCATCATTATCAAATTACACTGGTGTTTAAATAGCAAGGTAAAATGGTTCAGAACAAGAGCTCAGCCTTCCCTCTTGGGGTGCTGAACTGATGCTGCTGGAGAAGGACTGCAAGTAGCAGCCAGTGAGGGATCGTGCAAAAGAGAAGGAAAAATATCTGTCAGGGTAGAAAGACCTCTTGTTAGGTTACTGTTATCTGGTCCTTTCTGTACTTCAGGCTTTGTTTTTCCAAGCCACCAGCTGAACTATGCCCTAGCTTCCAGAGGGAATGCTGGGAGGGATGGCCTTCCCCTGAGTCCAGCCATCCCACCTTGCCACTGCACTGCTGAATCCTGTAACACAGAATCATAGAATGATTTCAGTTGGAAGAGACCTTAAAATCATCGAGTTTCAATTCCCTACCATGGGCAGGGACACCTTCCACTAGACCAGGTTGCTCTAGATTGTTGTAATCATAGAATCATAGAATAGTTAGGAGGTAGGCAGATAATGTGCAAGGATAAACACAGCATATAAAACAATAGCCAAGAACACTGATATAATAAATGGAAAAGTAGAGAAAGGAGAGTTACTTAATTCATGCTGCCACATTTGCACAGTTTTTGTGCTCATTCTCCAGCACTCAGCCAGCCAAGTCTCACTGGCACAGCCAAATAGATGATGAAAATGGATCATCAGCATCATCCACACCTGGATGTACTTGTGTACTTGACCAACTTGAGACCCAAAAACACCCACAGACTGAACCAAGCCATCCTAACTAGAAACTTTAGCAGAATGTCAAGTGTTCCTGGGTTTTCCTACACCACAGCAAAATACTGGCAATCAACAGATCCTGCTGCCATCACCACGTCATTGCACCTCTATTCCTGCTTTCTACTCATCGCCTTCATCCTCCAAGCACAAAGCACGTGCTATACCCAAGGAGTGACACTAGCTCATGCTGCCACTTGCATACTGCAGAGGAACACCATCCAGGTGGTAAAACCCAATTTACCAAAGCAGCATCAAAGGGGGTTAGTGGGTGCACAAGCACCCACCACTCCTTCAACACTTCCTTAAAGAGGGAGCAGCCACAGCTCCTCCATGCAGGGAAAGGCACTCACTCTTCTGCTTCATCAGGTTTCTTCTCTTTAGACAGAAGTTGGCCAGGGAAATGATTCCTAGCCATTGTTACACATAGTCACAGGACTCTTCAAAAGGCTCAAATGACCCAAAACCCCAACATTTTTCCACCTGCAGAAAGTGCCCTTTGCTCAGAAATGCAGCATTGCCAGTGGGCACACAAGTAGCCCCAAAATCAACAAGGCTCTATTAAAAGCCACAAGACCTTTTTTCTCTCTAAAACATATCAGGGCTCTCTATTTGTCTTATGATTCATTGGCTTTTCCAGGCAGCCAGAGTCATGTTTTCAAGCTTTAGTCTATGAGCCGCCAAGATACACACTTCCAAATAAAAGCTGAAACACTCCTCTTGTCACAGGGATTAATATAGGGCAACAGATATCATCAGACTTGCAATGTAATATCTCTTCTTCCATGCACTCCTCATTGTCACTCCCAAAAGATCTTACTCACTCTTTCTTAGAATTTCTTGTATTTTTTTTGGCTAGAACTCTCACAGCAAACATGCAATGTTGTTCTAAGGAAAACACAGTTTGCCAAGACATCTAAAATATTGTGTATTCCCTCCATCTGCTTCTGCTAAATAAACCCAGGGCCTTATCTAATATAATGAGGAGATGTTGGCAATAATTGCACAGCCATCTGTACCATGCTTTAAACCTGTTGCAAGCTGGGTTGTGGACATGAGAAAGGCAGAATTTATTCCTTCTATACTGAAAACAGAAATTGTAAACTTCCCTCTTTTGTTTTGCAGGATCATTTAGCCATATCAGCACCTATGCTTAGGGAACAGTACATCACGACTGTGTCAATTAAACCTCCTCTTTCCGCCCTATTGTGTATAGATGAAGCTCGAGTTCTGCAGCTGACAAGGTTCAGAACAGGACCAGGTAAGTGCTGGTTGCAGCACACCAGCTTCCAAGGGCTGTGCCTGCCCAGCATAGTGGCATCCCAATGCAATACATCTCAGCAGTGCCTCCGCACCATCAGAGATCTGCCTGTGCACAAGCCCTGCTGAGGAGGACTGTCCCAGAAGAGACTTACCAGAAACTTTAAGGCTTCATCACAAACCTGAGCAGTGGTGCTCAGCTATTTTTACACTGGACTCAAAAAACATTGAGGTCCTGGCATAAAAAGAATTAACCAAAAATAACCAAACCTTGTTGCCTATGGAATCAAATTACCTGGCTGCACCCAGGTACATGTTGGCTGGGAACCAAGATGCTCAGAGAACACAGCACAGCTGCTGCATGCTCAGGAGGCCACATTCAATGACTACATGGATCACCAGTCCAACACATGCCCATGATCATGGGCTCTCTAAACACTGGTTTGCCCATCCTGCTTTCCTCCTTCTCTACCATCCATACTGTAGCTGCCCACTCTTCCCCCATTTTGCCCACCCTTTTTCATCTACCAGGCATGATAATCCCCTTCCCAAGACGAACACGAGCGCATGGATGCACAGTCAGCAATGGGAATAGGCAGTGCCACTAGGTCACATAGAGCAGAGTGTGTGAGACCTCAGGGGCAGAGCAATGTCACTGGCGCATGGAAGACACATCTTTGTAACAGGATAGGGACATGTGCTTGGATTAATTCTTAGTTCAGATAACAGAGGCTTTTGCTCTTCACTGGGCTGTTAAGAACATTGGAATCGCTGCAGATAAAAGCCAGGCAGCATTTTCATCCTAAACTCAGCGTTTCTGGACTGTATAATCCAGCCATTGAAAAATACATGCTCTGGGCTAAAAACCTGACATACCAGGTCCCAGCAAGCAGCAAATATTTGTGTTTCATGAATTTCCAGAGCCGTCCCTTTGAGCCTGTCAGGCAGTTCCAAGCTGGACAAGCAGAGATGGAAGCTGCAGATTTCCAAGGGGATGTTGCACTTGCATCAGCCATGGGTTTCAGAGCTTCATTTCACTCTACTGAGCAGGCAGGCAAGTTTTCCTGTGGGCTGGAGCCATCTGAAATCCAGGCAGAGAGCAGCATGCACCAGAGAAGACTGTTCATTGGCACCACTGGTCTGCTGCAGCAAGTTTTCTTTGTGAAAAGACAGACCTGAGTTATTGGGCAGGAGAAAGATCCGTGTGGAATTTCTTAGACAGCTGCAGAAGAGATGAGAAGCAGCCCATGGTTCACAGCATCTTTCTGACAAGGAGAATATAGCAGTGAGGGCTTTGGGATGTAGGCCAACAGCATCAGATGCTTTTTGTTGATGCAGCCTATTGCTGTGAAATGGTCCAGAAAACCCCCCTAGCTGTTCAGCACCAGAGTTAAGTGCTTCGTTAGGAGCTAAATCATTTCAGGCTTGCCTCTACAGCAATGGAGAAAAGCATAAGCAGAGGAAAAGAAACCAAGAGCAGTGGTGGCAGCCTCTGCTGTCCGAAACGCATGGATGAGGTTGAACAAGGAGTAGCAAGAGTGGCTTTAAGACCTGACAAATTTAATCATTGAGAGAGCAAGACCAGTCACTGTTTCACTCCATGCTGCTGGTTTTCCTTTATAATATACCCCTCCTGCTTAAGCTGTGCTTTTTGGGAAGGAGATGCTTCACATTTTACTTGGTTTAAATCCTAAGCCGCTGCCCATTCATTTCTTCTCCTGGCCTTGACACCCTGCTTCATTTAATCACCCAACCTGGTGCTCTCCAAACAGAAAACAAAGCCTCAGAAATGCAGTGTTTGGGCTTCACCTCCCAGGGAAGCACCTCTGGGGACTCCCTCAAACCTCTGAGCATTCTCCCACTCCATTGGCATTACGTTGACTTTGCACAGAGCAGCCCATTGTCCAGATAGCATTAAGGTCCAACCAGGGAAGATGCAGGGAGAGGCAGTGTGGTTTCCAGAGTAAGCATTTCTGACATTTGCTTAGTCATCTCCTTCCCTCCAGTTTGGTATGCTGAGTGATTCCTTCCTCCAGTAGTCCTGGAAACAGCAGAAGGAGGCAGCTCCAGATGTGCACATAGCAGCTCCAGGCATGGGCTGCTGCTGTGAGGTGGCACTGGGTAGGAACTGGGCTTTGTCCCATCCTCATCACCACCAGGTCTATCTTCCAACAGCACACAGGGGAACAACTTAATCTGGTAATTCATCCATCAGTCCTCAAGCCAGGGCACTGGGATGCTGACAGAGGGCTGGGAATGAAATGTACCCAGACACCGAGGTCTGCGGAGACACCAGCAGGGAGAAGCACCTAAATAAAGTTTAAGTCCTCCTTCCATCTGTGCCCTAACTTGTTTGGGCAGCTTTAGCAACTTGCTCTGCTTTCTTCCTGTTTCCATTCTGCTTTCCCCAACTTCACTGGACCAGTCCACAGCTCAGGCCAGACGCTGCCAACAGCTCTGCAGCACTCAGCACCCAGCACAAGGGCATTGCCATTATGTTTGAAGGCTCTAAGCACTACCTCAATTAAAAGAAACAGGAGAAGAAAGCACAAAGCACTGCATTCTGTAACTGCTACGTTAAGAACAGCCCTGACAAAATGCAAATAGAGGCATCTTAGTGGCAATAACTGAAGCAAATCAAGAAGCACTGCTAGTTCTCAGAAAAAGCACTCCGCAAAAGAAGGGTTTTTTTGTGCTGAAGAATGCCTTTTTTTTCACCAAAAATATTTGTTTTCAGGGAAACATAATTTTCAGTTTTCCAGTGGGAAATAATGAAACTTTTTGGTTTTGTTTTGACTTCAAATATGAGTTGAAATTTTATTTTGATTTGGTTGGGTTTGACTGCAATGATACTGTAAAGCTCGGCTGAGAGCAGCATTTCCACTTTAAATCGGATTAAAACTTCCAAGGGGAAGCTATCTTCTGAAACAAAAACTTCTGGAACCAGGAGTTTTCCTACACTATCTTTCACTAGGGAAAAATCTGGATTTCCAGGCAGCCTTCCTTCAAGCCTGGAGGGAGCCTGCCCTAACCCCAAGTTAGCTCATACCCCATTCCCATAGGAAATGGAGCTGGGTACGAGTATTAGACATGGAGACAATTGTTTGGCTGCATCTCCCTCACCTTCAGAGCCATGGAGGAGAGCTGGGGCAGCAGGTCACCGCATGTGTGGCCCATGTGTGCCAGCAGTGCTCATGTACAGCCACTGACCCCAGCTCGCAGGCTCACGGAATCCCACTCACCCCTTCAGCTGCTGATGGCTCAAATAACTGGTTGCACTTTGATATTTACACGAGTGTGCTGCTTGTCACAGCAGTCCCCAGTAAACCACATTTTTGGCAGGCAAGGAAACTCCTTTGGTTTCTTGCAACTCGTGGAGAAGCACAGATTTATGTTTGCCCTTTTCTTTTGTTGACAGATTCCCCAGTAAAATCCCAGCCTGGTTTGTGTTGGAAGGGACCTTAAAGCTCCTCCAGCTCCAACCCCTGCCACGGGCAGGGACCCCTTCCACTGGAGCAGCTGCTCCAAGCCCCTGTGTCCAATCTGGCCTTGAGCACTGCCAGGGATGGGGCAGCCACAGCTTCTCTGGGCACCCTGTGCCAGCACCTCAGCCTGTCCCTATAGGCCCTTGTCCCAAGCCCCTCTCCAGCTTTCCTGCAGCCCCTTTAGGCACTGAAGCTGCTCTCAGGTCTCCCCTTCAGGAGCCTTCTCTTGTCCAGGCTGCCCCAGCCCAGCTCTCTCAGCCTGGCTCCAGAGCAGAGCTGCTCCGGCCCTTGCAGCATCTCCATGGCCTCCTCTAGCCTGACCTCCATAGTTCCACATCCTTCTTGTGCTGGGGTCTCAGAGCCTCACTAGCCTGGCATGGTAAGGTGGTGATGGCAGGAAAGCTCAGTCAGACACAAACACAGATTGCTGAGAAAGAGCAGAGATTCAAGGTGGGCTTTGCACCACTGGATTAAGGAGGAGACTGGGAGTGAATGCAACACTGGGGGCAAGCAATACTGAATGCACATGTATCCTGGCCATTTCCATCCCAGTCTTCAACACCTCTGCCTGAGCCAGAAACTCATCCTCACATCCTGCTTTTCCAGCTTAAATAATTTCAAACTGACCTGACAGGTCTTCCCATCCCCCCAAACCTCTTGGATTTTGGGCACAAACTATGCCAAAAATCACAGTGTTGAACCCAAAACAAGGAGAAAGCTGAGCCCACCAAATTCATTACATCAGTGAGTGTCCCTGGAGCAAGATTTTAAACTCCTCTACATAGAAATGAGAGGCTGGACCTGCACACACATCAGCCCCTTGAATTCACAGTCACAAGAGCTGAACCTGCACAGTTCCCATCTCCCTGACCCAGCTGCAGGAAGGAAGACATTTTTCCCCCTTTTCATTTCCCTCTCATTACAATTTTCTCCCTTGTTACACGAATGAGAGAGCAGAATTTTAATGCCTCTTATGTTCTGTGAAAGATAACAGCAGTTGGTACCACTCTGACCTTTTCAGTGGTTTATAATTCCATCAGCTGTCCAGACCGACTCTTCCCTTCTCTGTGCTCAGCCAGGGTGAGCAGAGCAGAGGTGAGAGCACCACTGTTGCTCAGAGTGAAACAGCAAGGAGGGACAGGGCCCTTCCTGGTGGGACAGGACCAGGAGCTGTTTTCTGTAGCATCAGCCCTTGGTATGGGATCAGCTAAGGGCAGAGGGTTGGAAGCAGGAGGCTGATACGGGTCCCTGCTATGCATCCTGTAGCTGATGGCATCAGGATGGGGAGGAGAGCACAGTGCCCCAGGGAGGTCCCAGGGGTGTAGATTTGACTTTGGAAAGCCTGAGGAAGACAGCAATAGAAAAGCAGCACAGCAAACAGATTCTCTTGGTCTCACCAGCTGGGAAATGAAGATACGGGGAAGATACAGTGAAGTCCTGTGCCTCAACACAATGAGCACCACAAAGACCAGCTCAGACCCAAGCCCAGAACCCCAGACTTTCCCAAACACTAATTCAAGTGCTGTCAGCTGGCTGGGCAGGGGGACAGGGAGCTCTGGCTTCTGCTTTGCTGCTCTAGGGCTTGCATCTTCCCCGTCTAGGCAGGAACCTGTCATTCCCATCCCTGCACCTCCACAGTGACAGAAGGGACTGCTCAAAGAGTGCTGACACACCAGGCCACACAACAGCCCCGATGGAGAAACTGCTCCCTGCACACATCAATCAGATCAAACCTTCTCTGTGCTCCAAATCCACAGCTCAATTCACATCAGACCATGGCACCTCAACCATGAACAGGACCATCTCCAAACACAAACTCACACACAGGATGGTGCATCTCCACCCAGGCTGCTTAAGCAGCAGAAAGGGCTTCTTCCCCTTTTCCTTCCTCTTCCCCAGTTGTTCAACCTGAAATCTTCTCTAACTCCCTCCATTGCAGGGAGAAAATGGCTCTGGCTGCCACAGGCTAGTGATAACCCAGCAGATTTTAATCCTTGCCTGTTATTGTATTGCCACCAGGAGTACATGGATTGAGATAAAAGGCTCAGCAGCCCAGCCATAATGATATTAGAAAGGCAATTATCTCCTTTGCCACCCGACTTTGTGCTTTCTTTCTATAACGAAGTTTCCAGCTAATGTTTGCAGTGACAGGACCAGCCACCACTAATTCACTGGGAAATGTAGAAGCTAATTGTCTGTTCAGCACATGAGGAGCAGCAGATCAAGGCTGCTTGAGAAGCAAAGGAAGAAAGGAGCAGGGGAGCCTCCTGCTTCTTCAAGGGAAGAAGAAAGGAGCAGGAAGCTCCGAGCAGGAGCAGATGAACGCTCCTGGCTGTTGATGATGCTCGTACCCCACCACAGAGCTGGTCCTAGAGCACCTTCAGGCTTTCAGCTATGGACATCAGCACCCCAAATCACCGCAACATGCTCTCCAATACACATTTGCTTCAAGACACCTGCCCCATGGATCCTGCTCTTTCAGACTTTCCAAACCATCAGGAGGGCTAAGGGGGTGTTAAAATGAAGACAGCACTTCTTGAGCCTAGTAACTAACACTGGAGAGTAAGGAGAATGCCATCCCATAATCACCAAAGCAGTTCACTGTGTTACTGGCTGTAGATGACAGGTTGCAAATGGAAAGGGAAACAGAGGCACAGAGCAGGAAGAGGACTTTGGTGTCCCCAGTGTCACTCCCATTCAACTCCACCCAAATGGTCTCTGTGTGAATTGGGACCAAAGCTGCTTTCAGTCTGTGAGGCATCCTCACTTGTGTTTCCAAGCACGGAGGCAACTTGAGGGGCTCTTCTCCCCCAGACAATAAATTATCCATAATTGTATGAGCTAAATATAATTTTAACCAAGCACACATCGTACAGATCCCAACACGAAGACGTTGGCTTAAATACGTTGGGTGCATTGTTTCATAGAGAGGATTTTGTGCTCTGTACTATTACTGAGTAGAATGAAATTACTGTTTGAGACACTTAATTTTACTAATTACAATCTTTAGGGGAACATTTTGAAAAATTACTGTCCTTACCAATGCATAACTGACCATATGATGTCCTCTCTATTATTGCCACCAGAGTTTCTGCCCTCTTTCCAAATTGAGAGGTAGGACAGCACTTCATAAAAGCTCCCAGAAGGATGCGTTCCCACCAGCATCCCAACAGCTTGTGCTGTTTGTCTCATGTCATTGCAGAAGAGGATGTTTTTCTCCCTTAATGACAAGTGATGCTCTAATGACTTGGAAAAGTATCCAAAAAACCCAAAACTGAAAACACGTTTCAGCTGAGTTTCCTCAGAGTCAAAATTAGCACTAATTTTGATAGGACTGAAAAATTGGTGTCTTTGGACAATTCTTCCCTTCTTCCAGGGTTTTCCATTTTAAGATGGAACTATCGTAGTTCCCAGGATAAAACTAGGAAACTATCCTAGGTTTTGGTCTCAGCCCTCAGAAACCATCCAGCACCCAAACGTCTCCAGACACCACAGAAGAACCAGCATATAGATATTGGCCTACACCTCCACCACTTCTTTACTGGGCATCAGCAGAAGTCTCCCTGCCTCTTCCCACTCAATAGCACTCATGACCTACCCAGCAACATGAGGTTTGATTGTCCCCTTGCGCTATTATACATTGCAGCACTTCAGACTGCTGTGTCCCTACATCTTCACAGTGATGTGCAGAGTCCTCACACAGCATCAGATTTTGGCACCACCCCTCCCAATTCCTTCAAGGATATAACACTCATCCCAAACAGCTTGTAACAGCCTCCTGTGCACTGATGACCCTCCTGAGGATGCCTGATGCAACAAGGGGATGTTTGGTGGAGTTCTTGCTCCCCGTGTGAAAGCTTCAGGTTTTGAGCAGCATCATAAGAGCAAGGCAAAGGGATGGAGGATTGCATTGCAGGAGGATGCAGCAGGAAGTAAGTGCCTGCTGCATCCCACACCTGGCCTTCCAGCAGCATCTCCTGACAGCACACAGTTCCAGCAACAGCCTCAACAGCTTTGCAGGAAGCTCTTCCCAAAACCCAGCCAGCTCATTCCAGAAACTGCCTGGGAAGGAGCCTGCCACCGACTGCCCATAGAGATGGGGCACCAGGGAGAGGGGATGTGCCTGGAGGTTGTGCTTTAGGAGGTTTAAAACCTTCAGCCTGTGAACAGCTCTCTCCAGGTAGTCGCTGGGTGCAGCTGCATGAACCCAGATGAAGCAGAGGGGAAGAAGAAAAGGCAGCTAAAATCAGTTGTGCAATCTGACAGTGTTCAATCCACCTGCCCTCGCTGCTCAGCTCTGCTTGCAAATGTGGTGTTTAGAGTCCCATGTGCTTACAGAAATACCTCTAGTCCTTCATTACCATCTAATCCTCTGTCCCACTCATCAGTTCCAAGGGGGCACCGGCAGCACAGGAATGGCAGAAGAGCAGAATTTGGCTGATTCTCATCTGGGCCATGCAGAGCCCCCAGGCTCATTGGAAGCAGCACATGGGGCAGTATGACCCCACCAGCTCCAGCTCTATCTCATCAAACTCCACACTGACACCAGCACCAAACACTTGAAAGGCCCAGGGCTATGGAGCTGATGAGACTTCATCAAATTAAAGATGCATGTATTAAATTACCTCTATGAGAATCCTTATCCTCCAGCTTAATACCCAGGCAAAAGCCACAAGGGAGCCAGTGCCTCCCCTGCAGTGCAGCCGGTTTCAGTTCCTGCACCACAACCACACCACAAACAAGTGGTAACCACATGCTGGGCTGTCTCCTCTGGGACAGGCTCTCCTCTCCCATCAGTGTCCCTGCAAGATGCTCTCCTCCAGGCAGGCTGAGCCACGGCAGCACTTTTCCATGCTCCCCACCTCAATGACGGATCGTCTTCCTTCACAATATCCAGCCTCTCGGTAGGGTGCAAGGTCAGCAAATCCTCCTCCACAGCTCAGCCTGCCTTTGTCTGCAGTCCTGATAATTGGACTCATCTGTAGGCTTTCACGTCTTCCCTGGGCTGGGAAGATGAAGTCAAATTGTGCCTTCAAAACTCAAGCTGCCTTGTACCAACTTTGCCAGTCAATAAATCACTGCCCCCCCACCCCGGGTTTTCAGTGCAGCTATGGAAAGATCAGACCAAAAGCACTTGTGGGAATCTCCCCCCACCATCTGTCAAACAACTTGCTCTGAAACACGAGCATCCTTTAACCTCCTTTTACTTATTTATTTAAGCAGGAGAGAGAAAAACATCCCAGGCCAGCCTGTGTCAGCAATTAGGAACATGAAATATCTGGCAGGAGCAGCTTTATAATTAGAGCTTTACCCTGTCCTTCCCTCCACACCAGCAAGATGTTACTGAGGACCAGCCACGTCTGCAAGGTTGTGCTGCTGCCGGGGAGCCTCAGAGGACAAGCAGGCTGAAGCACTGAACCCGGCTTCATGCTCCCATCAGTCAGGAGAGCTGCCTGCACAGAGAGCGCAAGCACTGCAGACAGCACAAGGGATCTCTCTTTTGGCTTACCCAGAGCCTTTTACTCCTCCAACATTGGACAATCACAGAATCCCAGCCTGGTTTGTGTTGGAAGGGACCTTAAAGCTCCTCCAGCTCCAACCCCTGCCATGGGCAGGGACACCTTCCACTGGAGCAGCTTGCTCCAAGTCCCTGTGTCCAACCTGGCCTTGAGCACTGCCAGGGATGGGGCAGCCACAGCTTCTCTATGCCACTGCCTCATCCCCCTCATAGTGAAGAATTTCTTCCTAATGTCCACTCTAAATCTACCCTTTTTCAGTTTAAAGCCATTTTGCATCTTTAAAAGGCACAAAGGAGAACAGGAGGCAGATATACCTACACAGCACACACATATACAGCAGGGGTAATACAACTCCAGCTGCTGAGCTTGCAAGCCAGCACATCCTTACTGAAATCACTCTGTAAGTCATTACCCCTAAGCAAGTCAATGTGTTCGAGAAGCAGCTGCATTCATGTACAGCATCTGACCCAAAAGGAACTCAGCAGACTGAGAAAGGGACCTGGGAAATTATAGAGCATGAGGGGATAGAGATGTCCCTGCCACAGCCACAACCACAACCTCTGCCCAGCCCTGGCTGCTTCAGAGACAGGTAACAGCACACAGTCTCTACCTTGCAGCAGTATATATATGTTACATATGTATACTGATGCAAGGTGTGTGTGCATATATATATATATGTATGTATAAAATCAACACAAAGGCTACTAACTGTTAGTGTCTTTGGAGATTTCAAGCACTTGTGCTGTAAGTGGATTTCAATCAAAGCCATCCATAAAGAGAGAGGGCTCTTCTCTCCCTCTAAATCACAGCAGCACAGCAGAAGGAGTGGAAAATGCACTTTTAAAGGCTGTACCTCAGATGGTGGAGAGCACCATCCTCTTACATGAAGGGAAGAAACTAATTAATTGATACAGGTCAAATCAGAACAAGACTCTCAATTATTCTACAGTAATTACCCTAATAAAAATTTAAACACACATAAGGTAACATCATAAGGTTCAGCCTCAATATTAGCAACAGGAGAAACTCATCTTCTGCAGCTGCCCAAGGGAATAGTAAGAGTTAGCTACTGATACACAGACCCCCAGAAAGGTCTCCCTCAAGCAAACAGCCATTTGGGGCACAGACACGTGTTAAATGCCTAGTTTGTGTGCAAATACATCTATAACTTGAGGAAAATAAAGTCTGTACACAATATATCACAGCATTTTCAAGCCACACACAGTTTTCTTACAAAAGCACTGGTGTGCATGCTAAATAAAGTGAGTTTCCCATTCAACAAACTCGGAGGATGAGAAAGAATCTTCTCATTCTCATTATAAACACTGGGAATGGAAGAGAACCGTTTTCTTTCTGGAAAACACTTTATCAAAGGAAAATGCACGTGGACTGAAACCAAAAGTGCTGGCTAATTTGGGCTGAACACAGTAAATAGCCTCAGCCAGGAAAAATGAAGAGCTAAAGGAGTAATCAAACATTTCCTTTTGGTGTTTGCTAAATTAGGTGGTTCAAAATGGTGTTTTAACTTCAGTAATTCTCTATATGTCAGCATAAATGAGCTTTATGTGTATATATATATACACACCTATATCAAAACAGTAAAATGGAGCAACATATCTTATTTTCACATCTTGGGAGAAATATACAATGAGGAGAGCGCCGAGGGGTGACCAACGATGCTGGAGCTTGATTTCCCCAGATTGCTCAACAGATGTGGAAAATAAGAAGACAAAACTGAATTCAGGCCCAGAGGGATGCCTGAAAGCCCCTGGACTGCTCAGTCCACCCCTGTGCCAGCCCATGCCTGGACCTTCACAGCTGGGGGAACTGTACCATGGTGGCCAAGGCTTCAAGGTGACAGATAACTGAGAAATATGCCCTCACTGCAACCCAGATTGGAAGCTGGTCTTACCTAAGTTACCCCATGGCCCAAATGATGGGATCAATCTGTAAAGTTGCTCCATCTCTCCCACAACCCAGGCCTTCCACCACACAGGCAGTAAGCCCATCCTAGTAGTTCTGTTCCTCCTAGGGACAGCCACAGCTCCAAACAGAAGAAATGGTAGCTTAGGGATTGCTAACCATATCTCCTCCATCCAGTTTCACTTGTTCTTCATGGACCTGGCTCCTCTCACCTCTTCTGTGGCTGCAGTTCATCAGGAGCTAATGTCTTAATGGAGAAAACATGTGTGGAACAAGCCTTCAGCAGCTGTGGGTAATTGGTTTTGGAGTGCCTTGGCCTAGAGAAATGTGTCCCTAATAACCTTCCGGTTAGGTTTGGTTGTGTTTGCTGGCTCCCACGTCACATATGCTGGTGCTGGAAAAAGGATGGGATTGGGAAGAGAGAGGCCAAATTCAGAACCACACCAGAGAAGGACAAAGCACTGATGCCACCCCTCTCCCCACAAGATCTCAAGGTTAGCATATTTGTTGAGGCCACAGGAGGCCAAGTGTGTGTGTCCCAGCAAGCTCACGTCTGCCAAAACAGGGTCCTTGTTCCTAGGATGTGAGAGCAGGGCTGAGTGGTTCTCAGTGCCTCCTCTTGAAGCTGCTTCACTGCGTGCAGATGAACCTGGGCAGGAAGCGGAAGGCAGATGGCCAACCCCAGCATGGGTGCTCAAAGCACCCACTGAGGGATCCTCCATGCTCCTGTGTCAACAGCTACTTATGTTGTTTCTATAGAGTACAAGAGCTACTCCAGCAGAAGGGATTCAAAATGCCCGGCAGCCTGATGATTAGAGTACTCTTGAAAAATGCAACACTGCTTTCGGTTCCTGCCCTCAAATCAAGCAGAGGTTAGCTCAGAAGTTTGCTCTCCTGACTCCAAAATCTCTGAGCATGATGCTGCAAGGTGCTCTTGGGCAAGTCATGTCTTCACTTGGGCTGTTCCACTCTCAAACCATCAGGGAGGCTATCAAAGTAAGTGATTACAGCTTCACCCCTACAGCAGAACACCCATATTCCTGCTTACCAGACATACCATTTGATCAAACACCAAACCAGATCAGGTCAAGAGTCTTAAAACAGAACAAGATGTTCTTATTTTGCTCCTCTAAGGCACAAAACCTTCAGCTGTCTGTTCTGCTTGCCCAAACCAGTAACTACTCTCTATCTCCAAGCTGGTCCCAGAACGGGGAACGGTCATTCTGCTCCATCATTCCTCCTATCAGCAACAATGCTGGAGATAGTTAGAAGGTGCATCCTGCAGAGGCGCACTGCAGTACACAAGTGTGTCACTTCAAAAGCTACTCAGCCACATACTGGTGCTTTAATAGCTACACTGGCATTACGCTTTTCAAAGGGAAATGAGATGAGCATTAGCACTGGTGCATCTTCCCACCTTAGCTGATGACGGGTGAGCATGTACAGATTGGGAGTGCTACTTTTGGACTCATGCATCCCCAGAGAGCCACAGCTCAGGGACTTCATGCCTGTTGGAAGCTCTGCCTGTGCTGTTACACAACCAGCAGTGAGCACTGCTCAGGGCTGAGCTGGCTTTGCTGCTCTTCATAAAGATGCTGCTGTCCTTGGATAGTTGAATTCCCTCCGGTACCTATGTAACACCTTACTGTGTGTTTTACACCCCCCTCAGTGCATAAACCAAGGGTCATGAATCTGTTAAAGCAGCCATTAAAATGGCAAACACAAATATTTTTCATGTTATCAAAGAACTCATGAATTCCTGACAGACAGCAGGCAGGGGCAGCCAGGCTGGTGGGAGAGGGAATGTTTCCTATTAGGTCCTCTGGGAAAACCAAGCAGCTTTCAGGAATTTATTCGCCATTAAGATGGTTGCTTAAAAAATGAATAAATGAAGAAAGAAAAACAGAGACAAAGCTTGATTCCAGATGCCTGTAGCTGGGCCAGGGTGTTCATGCTGCCAGGCCAGAGGGAAAACCCTCTCTGGAATTAAGGATCAAAGACAGGAAGGGGATTGAGCAAGCACAAACATTCCTATTGACTCTTGCAACTACGTCCATATGCAAAGATCCACGGTTGGCTCCCACTTAAATTACAGAATAGAATCATAGAATAGTTTGGGTTAGAAGGGACCTTCAAAGGTCACCTAGTCCAACCCCCTGCAATGAGCAGGGAGAATCCTCTGCTCTTTATCAAAGCTAAAGCTACTCAGTGCAGAGATGCTGGTGTGAGCTTTGAGGGCCAGCACAAACCTTTTGCTCCCCTTTCCTCCCATTGCCCCATGTTGCCAACACCACAATGGGCCAACACTGTAACAGGGCTTAGAGCAAGCTGCTCTAGTGGAAGATGTCCCTGCCTATGGCAAGGGGCTGGAACTGGATGAACTGTAAGGTCCCTTCCAGCACAAACCAGTCTGGGATTCTATGATCATGGACCCATAAGCATCAACAGCAGTACCACAACAGGCTGCAAACCTGCCACCCACATGTAACACCTTTACTCCAAGACCTATGGGGGCTTCGCATGGGACACCAAGAGGGATGCATTGGAAGATGTGAATGTGGGGCAGGGAGCAGCAGCAGAAACCAGACCATGGTCAGAGCAGCAGCTCTCCTCCAGTGGCTTCATGTAACAGAGGCAAATTGTGCTGAGCTCGCAGGCTGCGGAGGAGGCAGCTCAGGAGCAGGAAGGGGGTTATAAAGCTTCCTCTGTCTCCAGGTGCAATTTAGCTAAATTATGTCACAGAGAGTAGGAAAAACATTACAATGAACTGCACCGCGACATTCATTGCCAAGGATGCCTGGGGCACAGGAAAGGAAAATATTGATTAGAACTGGCTGCAGGTTTTCTGGAAGAACAATTTTCTGACAGAAAATGACAATTTGATTATACCAAAATTTTCTGCTAGAATGGGTCAAGCTCATAAAAACTTCATTTAGGAAAACAGTCACAATCTGTCTTATTGAATGTTCCGATTTTGAAACCACATTTTCTTTCATTTTAAGACTCACACCAGAAATTATTTCTAAACCAGAAGAAAAATAGTTCTTTCCCCCCCAAACTACCCATTTTCATTGCACTGGAAGAGCATATTTCAGCTCTCTAAACACGAATTTTGCCATCGCAAAGTATTTTTGCACAGTGGAAACTCCAGGTTCTGCCCTGACTTCGAACTGGTGTGAGCACTTTTTGCCCAAGAGGGTTAATAGGATTAACTAATTCTATAGAATATTCATAATCCCTACCCATGGCAGGGGGGTTGGAACTGAATGATCTTAAGGTTGATCTTAAGGTCCTTTCCAACCCTAACTATTCTATGATTCTATGATCCTTGTTTGAATACTTAAATTGGTATCAACTGTAATTGTATTAATGAGAGTGGGTGAGGCTGGGGCTAGCTTGGGTATGCTTCTATGCAAACATTTTCTCATATGGTAGTTTGGGGATTTTTCTGTGTTTTGTGGGTTATTTTAAGTTATTGAGAAAAAAATCATGGCAAGATCCTGTTCCAGAAAACAGGAGATACCCTGGTAAAACCCGTCCATCTCCAGCAGACCCAGTGGATGATGCAGAGGGTGACCTGTCCCCATGATGGGTGGCAGGAATCTCCTTGGCTTTTCTGAGCAGGAGCACACCATGGGAGCACTGGGGTCTCCATCTTCTATGTGTTGCCAAAAGTAGAGCAAAAAAATGAGGTGTTAATAGTAACAAAAATTAAGCAAAATTCCTGAGTCACAGAGTCACAGCAGTATTTATGCATCTAACGCCTATTGATGTCAAAGCAAGCCAGGAACCAAATCTCTCCTGGATCCAGCCCATGGATGTCATTTCTCACACCTGCTCTGTCCTCTCTGTTCTTTTCCCTGGTTTTCACTTGTTCTCTCCTCTCTCCTGTCATCACACAGTTTATTACATTCATCATCGCCTTTGCCTTGCTCCCTCTGGTACTCTGAAAGCATTCATTTCATTTCCAGTTCTCAGACATTAAAAGCATTTTATTCTGAATTCTGGTGCCTTCAGCACAGAAAATCAGCCTCAGCTGCACTTAGAAAGCACCAGCCTGATCTCGTTATACACCTGCTCTTCATACAGTATTAAGGCAGAGGGGAAAACCAAGCTGCCTTTCAAATAACCCTGCTCATTAACCACTTGCAGTTCAAAAGCTGAATGCAGAGAATGCACCACCGGGTGCAAACCCCACTGCTCACACTGCATCCCTTCTGCAGTCTGTGTTATGGAGATGGAAAGGAGTGCTGAAGTCTACGATGAGTTTTTCTTGGCACTGTATTTTAAAAGTGGCCATGGAGTGACCAACAAGAAGGATGTGAGGGTGCTGAGGTGCTGGCACAGGGTGCCCAGAGAAGCTGTGGCTGCCCCGTCCCTGGCAGTGTTCAAGGCCAGGTTGGACACAGGGGCTTGGATCAAGCTGCTCCAGTGGAAGGTGTCCCTGCCCGTGGCAGGGGTTGGAGCTGGAGGAGCTTTAAGGTCCCTTCTAACCCAAACCAGGCTGGGATTCTGTGATCATGGAGGCAGAAGCAGCCAGAGCAAAGGAGTCAGGGTGCACCCATATCCCAGCAAGATGCCATAAAGCCACCACCCTATCCTATAGGTTCTTGTGGATCTCGCTGGGACAAAGTAGAAAATTCCTGCCCCAGTTGGAGACAATCATCCCACCTCAGGGATGTGGCTCTTCATGTAGCTCAGCTCAAACTGCCATTGAGACAGAACTAATTAACCAACCTGCCCTGCTTTGCCTGCAGTGAGCCAGGAGCAAGCTTTAGATCTGGGTTTGGGTGACCTTATTTTACCTGCTTCCTCTCCCCCTTAAAGACATGGTGCATTTTCCTGCAGTTTTCCCCAACTTTACCTCCAGAAGGGGAATCACTGTCACAGTTGAGGGCAGTGATTTCTCATGTCAAAACAAAGGTATGCCTGCAATACTTCACACAAAGCAACGTGCCACACACACGCAGCCTCAGCAGCTCAACCTGTGTTGCAGAATAAACGTATCCATCAACACCTCAATAAGCTTACGCTGTAGATCCAGGCTCTGCAGTGAGTAAATCCCATGGAGCCATGCCCCAGGGACAGCTCTCACCCCATTCCTCAGAGGCTCACCATCACCGAGCATCATAAGCAGTTTATAATCTGCGCAATGTCAGCAGCACCACACTAAACCCACAGAGCGCTCCCTGCTTTGTTCACCAGTGCTGAATGTGAATTCCACAGCAATGCAAGCACTGGCCTGAGTAAAACCTGACTTAGCACGGCTCCAGGCAGCCAGACAGCACCTATGTTATCCATACAATAAACCCAGCCAGCTTCTGAGCTTTGCCATTCAGATTGCTCAGCACTGGTATTTCCCTTGTGTGTGCATTAACACACACAAACTGCTCAGCCCTTTGGTACTTGCTTATCCCAGCAGCTTTACAGGTTGATTAGGATTTGAGGTATTTTTTAACCTTTATTCTAAAGTGAAAAAGCACCCAACCAAAAAAAAAAAGCCCTCAAATCATTAGAGTGAGGAATATCAGGAGTGACTAACAAAGAGAAAAACAACAAATGAACTCCCAAAACACACCAGCAGTGAACAATATAACGTAGCTCTTCGAAAAGACATCTTTTCATCACCCTCAGCAAGGCATCGAGCCATTCCTCTGATATATCTTTTCCCTGCTCTGACACACAAAACACCTGGGTGTAGGGTTTATTTTCACTAACAACCAACAAACTCCCATCATTAAAAATAACACAGGATAAAGCTAACCTGGATGCATGTAGAGCAGCAGATGCTGCTGGGGCCTCTGGGTCATACCCATGTTCCCCCCAGGTGTTGGTCCAAGCACATGGCTGTGGTTTCACCAGCAGCTCCCACAGCACTTTGCAGTAGATGACCTGGAGACACATTAACTGCCTTGCCCAGGCTCATGGAAAACTGGGAGAAGAATCCCAGGGACACTTGGCTCCTTTCCCTATATCTCTCCCACTGGATCAGTGCCTCATTCACTCCCAGCCCACGATGCATCCCTCTTGTGTCCCCCCTTCAGGCTCCTTCTGCTCCTTGGGAAAGATGTAGAATAGGAGCTCTGCTCTGCAAAGTGCTTAAGCACATGCTCAGAGTTGGGCTCAAGGGCTTTACAGGGAGGTACTGAGGAGTTCTTCAAGTTCAAGGAGATAATTCTTCAGTTATAAGGAGGTAAGGACTAATGCAGTGTATGACCACTGGAGACTGTGGGGTCTCACACACCCTAAGAGCAATAAGGGTCTGCTCAGCTCCCATGACCCTTCCCTCCATGGGGACACGAGTGAAGCTGTGCTGGCATGGGAGGGCTCACCAGCTCCAGGTGGAGCTTTCAAACAAGACAAAGATCAAAATCCCCCGGCCTGGATCCTGCACCCATCTCCAAGCTCCCTCTACTGTTCCCAAGTGCTTGTTACAGTCCCCGATTCCTGTTAACCTTTTCCACCCGCAGGAGGACCACAGCAGAAATGATGTCCTAGTGCCACCAAAAGATATTTCCTCCTGTATCAGCAAGATCAGCTGAACCAGGAGCAGGATACAGCAGCAAGTACCTTTGGAGGCTTTACCTGGGATGGAGGTGATGAAACGAGGAAAAGCAGAAACCCCTGGAACAAAATAAGAAGGGGAGGAGGAAATCACCCTGCTGCAAAGGGGTCAGATGTTCTGCTGGAAAGCAGAGAAAGCAACCACATTAAATAAGTGTCTGAGCTGCAAACTACTGTCCCACTTGGGGTTCCTCCATTTCTCTGCCTCCTCCTAGCCACTGCTCAATTCTCTTACTTTAGCAGTGATATTGCCATCTGCAAATGCTGGAGGGGCATTGTCCTCCAGCAAACGCCCAGGGCATCTCTCAAGGCTAGCATGAACTCTAGATCCTTGATCTCAAACCCATCTCAGAGACTTGCTATAGCCAGAATGTTCTGATTCTGAAGGACAGCAGAGGAGGGGACCAAGAGTGGCAATTCCTGTGATGAGCAGTGCTCCCAGCCTGCCTCAGCCCTGGCCATCCCAAAGCACAGACCCACCCAGCTCAGCTTTGTCCTGTCCATAGGGAAAGACACCACTGCAGCCCAGAAGAGCAGCAGGGTCCAGCCTGACTAATAGCAGGAGCAACAATAACCCATCAAGTTCCACTGCAGCCTTCACAGAGATACTTGGTTAGATCAGAATAACTTAAATTCCTGTGATCAAGGGGGAATGGCTTGAACCTGCCCGAGGGGAGACTGAGCTGAGCTCTTAGGCAGAAGCTCTTCCCTGTGAGGATGCTGAGGCGCTGGCACATGGTGCCCAGAGAAGCTGTGGCTGCCCCATCCCTGGCAGTGTTCAAGGCCAGGTTGGACACAGGGGCTTGGAGCAGCTGCTGCAGTGGAAGGGGTCCCTGCCTGTGGCAGGGGTTGGAGTTGGAGGAGCTTTGAGGTCCCTTCCAACACAAACCAGTCTGAGTCTATGACTTCTTGCAAACTCCACCCAAATGACACTGTCCCCAGGCAGTTTACAACCTGGCACCTGGACCATCCTCATAAATTCCAATCTAGTTTTTAGGGGAAATGAATGAAGGCAGCTGGTGTAGCTTAAAGACAAATGGATGTTTACCTGAATATTTATCTCCTGAGTGGGTTGCAACTGTGTCTTCAATGTGGAGTGGCACAAAAGGAAGCCACAGGTTGTTACTACTGAGGAGATTAAA
This sequence comes from Melopsittacus undulatus, assembly GCF_012275295.1. Classification (NCBI taxonomy): domain Eukaryota; kingdom Metazoa; phylum Chordata; class Aves; order Psittaciformes; family Psittaculidae; genus Melopsittacus; species Melopsittacus undulatus. Next base: position 9,273,213 of record NC_047537.1, read on the forward strand.
GAGCCCTACTGCACGGCTTCCCCTGGCTACGCAGGCTTCTACCAGTGCCTGCCTCAACTGGGAAATGATTCATCTCAATCTCCGGAGGATTCTTCTGGTAACTGCTGCAGATCCACCTTGGGATGACAGAGCAAAACCAACAGAAAACTGATCTCGACACTTCTGGTTTTTTCTCCCACCAAAACGGCAGTATTTTAGGATTGGGATATCAGAATCAAAGCTAAGGACAATCAAGCTCCTTACACAGAGACCTTTTTAAACCTGTTTTTAGCTGGCAGTGTTAAAGCTGCTGCCCATAGATTTATTGGTGACATTTATGAGCCAGTGAGGAAAGCCACCGAAACAGGAGGAAACACAATCAATTCCAAATCTCGGGACAAGAAGCATGTTTTGGTGGGTTTCAAAGGTGTTAAAGTCAGTAAGCCAGAGAGAAAACAGCATGAAATAAATACATATAGCCTCTAATCCCCTAAGATACTTTATCTGGAAGACACCAAGCACTGTGCTGCAAACTAAAAGCAATAACTCCTAAGGGACAACCGGGCCTTGTTACCAGACAGGTAAGAAATGAGGATGAAAGCAAGTAAGAAGCATGACAAGTTAAATACAAAACCATGTGTCACAGCATTTAGAAGCAGGGAAAAAAGAGGAAATACAGACTTTCTTGGCTAGAGCTTTACTCACAGCTGACCCAAATGAAGAAGGCTGTACTCAGGTCCCCTGGGTGATGGCTATGCTGCCTGCAGGCAAGGAACCAGGGATCACAGCTATCACACCCACCCCACCACCTCTCAGCATGTCCATAAGGCTTCCTGCACATCCCCAGCCTCTCTGAAAGGAGCCTGCTGGCTTTTCAAGCTCCACCTTCACTCATAGTGCTACTGGGAGAGTTTAATGCACCAGGAAGAGGACTCAGCTGGATGCATACAGCCTGCCCTATACTACCAGTGCTGCTCATTCACATCACCATGTTCCAGCTTCAACAACATACCTACATCTAGCAAGGTGTCATACCCTAACACAAACCAAGCAAGCTTTTCTGGTTTAGATGTGACCCTTCCTCAAAGTCCACCTCCAAAACAGGAATGGAAAACTCATGTAGCATCTAATGTCTGCATGTGAAGGAAAGAGAAGAGGTTGCCACCATCTCTGCCTAGACCTGCCTCCCTTTTGTCTAGCAGATACCTCTGGATAGAACATCCTCCTGCAATTGTGTGATGAGGGATACGCACACCCCTGTCCTCTCGCAGTCATCTGAGAGGCAAACCTCTGTCTCCAAACTAGCCTTGGCAAGTCTACAGGCCAATGACAAAGAGAAAAGAGAGGAACAAGGCTCCAAAATAGTTTCTAAGTCTGAGAGGCTTATTTCCAGTTTTCCATGTTTTATTTATGTGTGTATATAGATTACAGGGTCACAGAATGGTTTGCATTGGAAAGGACCTTGAAACTCATCTAGTTCTAGCCCCCTGGCAGGAGCAGGGACACCTTCCACTCAACCAGGTGGTTCCAAGCCTCATCCAACCTGGCTATAGATAGATGTCTCTCACACATAATTTTTTACATCAGCCCCTTGTTACTCAGCACCTGGGGAAAACAGAAGGTTTATTCTTTATTCTGAGTCATTTCTCAATTCTGCACAAGCACGAAGCCCAGCAGGACCTGATGTGCCGGATGTGCTGAGCTGCGCACAGACAGCGCTTCCTCTACAAAGGTCTCTTCCTCCTCCTCCTCCTGAAATTCCACTGAGAAATCACTAAAAAAGAATCATTTACTAAAGAAAAAGGAAATCTGAGGTCACAGTGAGAGAGTCATGATTCACAGAAAGGGCCAGGGCAGACGTGCTGCTCCGGATTGAGAACACAAGGACTGAGCAAGCATCACCTGAGCCACACGCTATCAAGGATACCATGCCAGCACTACGTTGCTAATCCAAACCATTTACCCTTATCCATGAGAGCAGAGCACCGATGGGAGAAGCTGGCAGGAGGCAGAGTTGGGGCCAAGAAAGAAATAAGAACCAGAACACCTGGCTGCAGAAATGGTCTGAAACATCCAAAAATAATTAGCTCCTCAGCACAATTCCTTTATCCCTTGCAGCAGGAATGAATGAAAATGAATCAGTATTTAACCAGCAGCTTGGAGCCTTTGGTACAGAAACATTTCCAAGCTTGTACGGGAGGGGCATAGCTCCAAATTTCCACCAAGTTCTCAGGGGCTGGATTAAGAGAACAATAAAAATAAAATAAATTAAAAAATAACAAAGGGTCTGAACTTGGAATAACAAACCAAGAGAATTTATGAGAACTTTTCTTAAGGTTCAGCTCAGTTTTGGTCCCAGCAATGGCCAATGCAGGGAAGTTATTGCTTCTGGTCTGATCCTCAGATGAAAAGTAACCCAAGAAGATCACAGCCTGGCAGGGTGGCTCAGAGCAGGACTGGGGACAAGGAGAATGGCCAGTGCCAAACAGAGACTATGACAAAGGCCAAGCCAGTGTCACTCAGTCCTGTGCGATGAGGCCAGAGGCACCAAACCTCTTACAAAAAGGCATCACAGTGAGGGACATCACAGGCAGACAAGCACTTTCTCCACACAGCACCATGCTGGTCCTGGGGGATTTGTACCTGGCAGCCTGCAAAGCTCAAATTCAGTCTGGAAATGTTTCAAGCAGTTCTCCAGAGCAGTCTGAGCCCTTCAACTGCTTGTCCTTCACGTTGTCTGCCTTTATCAGAAGGAAATTATCCACAGTTACCTCTGCAAAGGCATTCTTTAAGTGAACCAACCCTTGGATTTCCCTCTATCCTAGATCTATTCCTATCCTTCACTCATGGAAGAGTCCTCCTATATCTACCACCAAGGCATCCCTCACCAGAGCATCCCCACCTGAAAAGAGCTGGCTGGGACAGGAGCACTCTAAATAAATCTAAAGATGAGGTTAAAAACCCAAAGAAAGGGAGAGGGAAGACCAAGGGGCAATTAATAGCAAGGAATTTGTTTCCTTAGCAGCTCCAACTCCATCAAGCATGAAAGCTGAGGATGCTCTCGGGGGAGGGAAGATTCTTGTCTCAAGGCAAACTGGCCTACTCACTCTATTTATAGAGAGGCAGCATTTTAGCCCTGCTGCAGCTCAGCAGAGCCCACTTAGATGCTCTGCACGTTATGCAAGTGCTCCAGAGCCAGGCTGGTCCCCTGGCCCAGCTCCACATGTGGAGGTGGCTACCAAAAACACAAGGAGATGTCCCGTGCAGGACATCCCATCCAGCACAGGGGTGTCACAGCCAGTCCCCCACTGCTGGCACCACGCTGCAATGAGACGACAACAGTGAGAAAGACAGAAACACCAGACATCCCTCTTCTCCACTAGCACAAATTGGGCTTGGAAAAGCAACACAGTGCAGAAAAACAGCATCTGAGATTTTCCTAAAAAAGGCAGGAAACAGGAATATTTGAAACCTCCTGTATTGAAGGGAATGGCAACAAATTCCAATTTCTGGGCTAAATATCACAGACTGGCTGTGCATCACAGGGCTGCCTGGGGACAGGATGGGGACTTCTCCTCCTGCATGGTCGCCTGACATCTGAGGCTGCTGCAAGTAGGACTTTGGCCTTCAAGGTGATGCCTGTGCTTCTGGGACCAAAGCAGCCACTTTGATCACGAGACATGAAGTTCCACAGGAGGCAGATGTCAAGTAGTCATCATGATGCAGCCAAATAAACTAAAACTCATCTTTCTACTCCTTATCTTCTGAAAGCAAGTTTAGCCTTCAAAACAACTGGTTTGTATTTGTCCTACCTCAGCTATTAACAACAAGGATAAAAAAGGGAGCCATTAATGGGAATTTAATCCTGGTCTTTTAGGACAGGGTCACACGCATTTGTATGGACAAATCTCAGGAGTCCAGCCTGCTCCTCATCCCCAGTCAACCAGCAGCAACACAGCCTGAAATGAAGTCACCAAAGAAAAACAGTTAAATCACAATGGGATGAATAACCAGGCAGTGAACTCCTGCAGAGAGAGGGGCACAGAACACACTGAGCAGTGGTTAGAACTGGGCTTGCTAAATGTGGTATAAAGCTTTCTAGGGATAATTCACCAAGACCCAGGTATTTCCTGGACATCTCTCATCACCCCACCAGTGTGCCTCATTACTTGTTTATCAGCCTTGCTTATTATTAACCTTTGAGAAACCAGTTAATACTCCAAATCCAAATGCCACAAGAGCTCGACCTGCAATAACCATAAACTTTGGGCCAAAGGGGACAAGCAGGGTGCATCAATCAGGAGCTAGTTAACCTTGGTCTTCAGCACAAATAGAGCAAGATTTGTAGTTCTATGAAGCAGCTACTGGATGAATCTGCAAGGAGTCAGCCTTCTCCATCATGGCTTATAATACCTACACAGACACCTTAAAATTTACCTTTCTGCAGGGTCCCCAGTTAAATTCCTCCAGCATCACCACTGTGTGTCCTGTGGCACGGGATGCCAAGAGGCAGAAGGAAAGCCGCAGTTGCTGGGGCTGCCACAATATCCACTGGCCAAAACCACCAGCAGCACCTGAGCACAGCCCTTTGCCTGAACCAGTCACCTTTGCTGGGAGCAGAAGCACGTCAGCCAGGGCAGAATGGTCCTCACTGGTAACATCTAGGCTATTACCCTGGACCGTGTCACACTGTGCTGGTTTGGGTCCCACTGGCACAGCATCGCATCCTGCAGTGTCAAACCATCCCCTCCCTGGTGCCTTGGGCTGTGCCTGCAGGCCCTCCAGCTGAACAAACAGCCCCAAAGCCTCCTACACATAATGAGCATAATTAAAGGGGGAAATGTGCTATGCTGCTGCTCACTACAGGCAAAGGGAAAGAGAAACATCTGAGGGCTCCATGGGAGACCCCTCTTTGCTGAAGGCCAAGAAACGGTTGAAGGAGGCATCAGGCTGGTGTTTCAAGCTGCACCAGAGGGAAACAGTGATCTGGCATTTGCCAGGCTGCCTCAGACACATGTTGGTGTCCTTATAGCAAACCTACAGGCAGGCTGGAGACTGGGATGGGTTGTAGGAAACACCCTGGAATTGTCCATGCATAAAAGGATGGGAGCCTGACTGCTTTTGTTCTGGCCTTGGGGTGGGAGATTCAAAGAAAACAAAAGCATAAGCATCAGCTCTGGGTGTGGGAAGGGGTACAGATGGCTGAGACTGACACTTCAGGGAGGAACGTGGGATCTTCGCAGGCTCCTGAAATACTACCTTTGTCTGTCTAACAAGAACTGTGTGAGAGCTGAGCGTGTCCCAAAACAAAAGCTCCTAAAGAGAGTGCCAGTAGAGTCAGGGGAATTTCTAATGTACCAGGTAAAAAGAAATGAGAACCCAAGTCTACAGACACATGGGCACATCAAGGTAAGAGTCCAAGGTCATCTTCCAACATTTGACAGTTCATTGCTTCTGTTTGTGCCAGGTTCTGTCACAGCAACACGGTGAATATGGCATCATCCTCACATAAGGATGGCGCCAGGTGACAACCAGCCATTCTTTATCATCCCCCAGAGTGCAAAGTCCACTACTGACTTGAGCAGGAAGGAAGGCAATCTGATAGGAGTTCAGTCATTCAGAGCAAGAGGCTCCACACACAAGTTCTTGGAGGCATTTAGCAAGTGTGTGCCTCAGTTTCGCCATGGGTACAAACAGGAATCAGTGATAGCACTCTTCCAACATCCAGAGATTCTTGCTAGGCTGAGTTAATGGCTTCAGATACTCCAGTAAAGAAAGTTAAAATCATATAGCAATGTTCTGCTCAAACTGGAATATATTTGTCATGTAGCTACAGCATCCTAAGAGAAACTATTTTGCAGGAAACAAAACTGTCCTCCGTGTCTAGAGAGAAATGACCCTCTGTGGCAAGGCAGGCCATGGTAAAGCAGCAGTGTCAGTGTCTGTTCTCACTCCTTCCTACACAAGGGCGATAGCTTTTAATGTGAAAAATTAATGGAACAATACAGAATATCAAGGATAATGCCAAGTACATTGTCTATAAGATACTGGCAATGCAGCTGCCTTCTCAGCAGCGCCCTGAGTTGCTCTAACAAGAAACCTCCAGATTGCCACTGCACCAGTGTTATCCTCCTATGGAGTAAGCACACCTTGAGTAGAAGACAAGGCAACTGCTTCTTCCATCTGGGAAAGCTGGGTACAGATCAGCTGGCATAGCCCAAGAAGGCTTCCTCCATCCACCTCCTTACCCCTTTCTCCCTAGCCTTGCTCGGGTGTTTCACATCCCATCAGGGAAGGCAGCAATGTCCACACATGAACGTGGGTTACTCAGGCTGGTCAAGCTAAGGTGACAGAGTCTGATTATCTTATGGCTACAGACTGCAAAGAAAGCAAGCAAAAAAACCAAAATAAACCTCTTCTTTTTTGTTCTCTCCAAGATCAGCTGCTCTGGGCGAGGACATGACAGAACCCAGGACCCTAAATGCATTCGATTCCCTGTAGAAGTTAAAAGAGAGGATCCCTCAGAGAGCCACTGAACCCAGTTTTTCCAAGTCAGTCAAGTGGTTTCTGCAGACCAGTGTGTCCAGTGGCAGCACATGCCTTGGGGGTTTGAAGGTTCTCAGTTGCCAGTGAAGCCTATGACAATAATTAGGCTGTTTCTGTGTGTCCCCTGCCTAGGATCTACCATACAACTGGCTTCTGGTCTGCCATTCTGCCCTCCTCATTCCAGCGGCTTTAATTTACCTTTAATCACTCCCAGCCTGCTCTCAGGGATTTGATTCACTACCATTTGGTGGTGCTAACGAGCTCACCATCACAAACAGCATCCTCTGCTCCTGCTACCATAACAGACGTCAGGGCTCCACTAGCCAGGAGCTCAGAAAAGCGTCAGCTCCAAAAGTGAACTTTGCTTGGTCTCCATGCCCCATCTAATGTTGCCCGGTAGAGAAAGAAACATACTTTAATGCTTTTTCTGGGTTGCATATGCACAGAGGGTACCTACTGTCCTTATCCAGCATCAAGGAGAGCCAGGAGGACTCTATGCTCCCCAAGGCCATCAGCTCCAGGTCCAACATCTAAGATTACTAAGCAGTGTCTCTTAGGAACACAGGTCAGCCACAAGCCATGTTCCCTTCCAGAAAGTCCAATTATGTACCTAATAGGCAATTTTCTGCCATCTGGACATTCAAAGCTTGACCTGCAGTATACCAGACATCCCAGTGAAGTCAGTGTTTGGCACCAACAGGGTGCTACCACTGCCTGGCACTACTGGAGAAGTGGATGGTGACGAGCACGACAGCGCAAATCAAATGAGCGTCAGAGCTTTCAGATGGATATTCTCAGTCTGCTCAGCAAGCTCCCATCCTCTTTGCTTCGAGATGAATGTGGTTTGAGATACAGGTGTCGGGCAAAGTGTGGGAGGGACGCCTATATTCTGTTCTTTTCTCTCCAGAGTTAGCATCAGCTCCTAACTTTCACGAGCAACCAGTTTATGCTGCTAAATGTCATTTTTCAATCCTTCAAGCTGAACAGAGCCCAAAGCTTTTGGCCCTGGGAGAGTCAGTCCTTGGCACTCATGCAGGATTTTCACCAGCGATAGAACACCTCAAGGTTGTTCCAGCAAAGATCAAGTCTACCTTAGCATCAGGTGTTGGTGGGAACACCAGGGAAAGAAGATGGCTGTGAAAACACCACTGACAACAAATGCTCCCCTCCTTTGGCTGCTGAAGTTACAGTCAGGATTCACTGCAAAGAATCAGGACTCTGAATCAAGACACCCTGCCCAGGGCCAGCAACTAAAGATGGAAGCACTGCTCTAATAAAGGAGCACAAAACACATCGCTGATTTGATTTTATTACCTCTTGGAGAAGCTCAGAGTCCCACTGACCTCCTTCCCTTTTGGTAGCTGACAGGTGACATCACTGAATCCCAGCCTGGTTTGTGTTGGAAGGGACCTGAAAGCTCCTCCAGCTCCAACCCCTGCCACAGGCAGGGACCCCTTCCACTGGAGCAGCTGCTCCAAGCCCCTGTGTCCAACCTGGCCTTGAACACTGCCAGGGATGGGGCAGCCACAGCTTCTCTGGGCACCCTGTGCCAGCACCTCAGCACCCTCCCAGGGAAGAGCTTCTGCCTAAGAGCTCAGCTCAGTATTCTTCTGTCAGTTTAAAGCTATTTCCCCTTATCCTATCACTACATGCCCTTGTCAAAAACCTCATCCTCTGATACCTTGTAGGCCCCCTTTAGGTATTGGAAGACTGTATACAAAGGTGTGCTAATATAAAGATCCTAGAGAAGCAGAAAAGTTATGGGGCTTTAATTATTCTGCTTCTTGACACTGAGGTAGAGCTGAGGACTTGGCAAAGGAGGTGAATGAGCATGTGCATGGAAACTGGGATGAGAGTATGTCTGAGCAAGCAAGTGGGCTAGAGACGCTCATGCTACAACCGCAGTGCTACCTGCTCCCTGCTAATTTTTCCTCCCAGTTTCAACACAGGCTCAGTTTCAAGTTATGAATTGCAAAGGACCCAGAATCATTCTCAAGCAGGAGAAAAATACATATAAAAAGAAAATAGAAATCAGACATGGGAGACATGGGAAAAGGGGACCAGGGAACAGGAAGCCAAACACAGAACTATTTCCAGGAGGAATAACAGCCATATGGAAAAAGTTACCAAAGAGGATGAATTCTGCCTCCAATATGTTCAGAAAAGAAACTACATCAGACCCAGTCTGGGGGTGGCCAGATCTTTCAAAAGTGGAGGGGGAAAAAAGCTGCCACCCCAGCTTGAACTTGAACATTTGGTGTTTCATTTGCATCTTGGAATAAAGCAACTGTTATCATTCAAACTTTGCATTCTCCTCTTGGATCTCTGCCTTCCTGGGTCACATTTGTGGCTCTCACATAACCAGGAATCCCCCCGCTACAATATGCTTCTCCTGGCTCGGCCCTGAAACCAAATTCCAGAGCAGCTGACATGGAAATTTACCATCAAATAACTATTAAAGTTTCACCTCAGGCTGTAAAAACTGCTTTATGTGCTCTGCATGAGGATTGTTAGCGTGCACTCCTCTCACGTGCTCTGTGGCACGCTGCCACAGAGCTCCACACTGCAGTCTCCTCGGAGTTGGGAAATCAAGCTGGAGAAGTGTAGGGATGGTAATTGTAGCCCCAACTCTTCAAGTCTACAACTGCCTGCATACAGCCAGAGACTTGCTGGCTGCACTGCAAGCTGCAAAAACCCATCTGAACAAGTCGTGGCAGTTTTCAATGATGAATTAATTTAGCTTCGTGATTCCCATCTCACTCAGGTCTCTCCCTCCATATCCAGTTTTATTATTGAAGGGCTAGGGGAAAGCAAAGCACAACTGAGCCAGGGAGGACTGGCACAAAGATGAATCAGGGCAGAGTAACCCAGTAGCACACCAGCTGCCCATGCACACTCATTTCTCACTCCATGACTCACAGAGATGCCCCCTGAGGCAATTCTACCATGAGGAACTGCCCTATGGAGACCTTTCTCTCTGATGCCTGATCTTCTAATGCAGGTACATCATTCAAGTACTTAAAGCTAACTGGGATGAATCCAGGCTTTTCTCCGATTAATGGCAATTTCTTTTTCTACTTTGCATCCCAACTTCATCTTCTTTCCTCTTTTCTATGCAAATCACCACCCACTTGCCTCCAAGGGTGGACAGCCTTTGCCAATACAAGCACCCAGCAGAGAATTAAAGCTAGAAACTATTAACCATCATTGGGTTTTTTCCATCACCATCAAGCTCAAAATCCTCTTCTATTCAAGCTACAAGTGGGCTGATGTATATCTTCTGCAGATGTCTGTGTTCAAGGAAAAGAGAAAAACAACAGCAACAAAACCCTCTTTTGGCTAATAAACAGAAAGTAATTGCAGTTGGTTTCTTTGCTGCAAAAGGAGCTGTGCTATTGATGGCATTGGCTGAGCATGCCCAATTTGTAACAGTGGCTTGTATCATTAGCTTTACACTCTCCTGCTGAACCCTACTCACCGTGTAACCACATCTCCCTTGGTGCTTTGCCCACCCGACTCCTAGATGATGGCAGAGACTGTTATTCATCCCTGTGCCTTAGTAGATCACACAACACAATGAGATCAAGCTTCTTTTTCCAATTCCTACTCACTGCATAACACAAGAAATAGACATAATTAGACATTCTCCAGCGCAGCAATAGTCACAACTGTGTGCCAGACTATGAGCCCCATGTATGAAATATAAGGGAAGTTATATTGCCCAGGATACAACAGCAATCCGGCAGTAATGAGGAATCCAAAGTGATTTTGCCACAAGCAAGGTTAAACAACTGCTTCTGCCTTTCTCCTCTCCAAAGCAACTTGCTGATTAATTCGGAAGCAAGGTAAACAAGAAACAGTGATTATGTGCACAGGGCTGATGATTCAGCCGAAGCAGCAGATCAGCTTTTGAGTAACAGACTACAAACATGTGCTTGATTTTCTCAATGATGATTCTCCAGTGAGCAATGGAACAAGATGTGTTATATACAGCCACCAGTCAACAGCATGGTCCCAGTGTCAAGAGCTACTTGCATGACTACCAACCCAAAGAACTAACACGAAAGCTTAAACAAAAAGTCCTATGGAGATAACATATTCTAGGACCAAGATTTTACATCCAGGCAGCAGTAAACACCAACCAGCTGCGATATTTCAACTAGCAATAGCAGGGCAGTGCCTAGGAGGATGTGCTGTGTCAAAACGATCTTCTGGAAAAGTGAAAATATATCAGGACACCTGCAAAACAGTGACTTTCTGCCTGCATAACCAAACTGTGCAAAATGTAAATGGGTAATGCAAGAAAAACATGCTGGAGCAAGTTCTCCTATAAAGCCATAAACCCCTGAACCACCAAGGGAAAGAAGGAAATGATGACGGAAAGCATTTGTGCTTCTGGTTTATGCCTCATATTTTCATTCTGCCTCATCACAAGCCTGATTTGATCATATCTGTTACTTGGATAAAGAGAAGATGGAAATGCTTTCTGTTGCATCAACAAAAAGCAGTGTGAAAGATAACTGCAAAGGCAGTGAGCCAGCTCCGAGGTAGCTGTAGGTCAATGTTGTTCTGCAGCACTCAACAAAACTGCATGGACTTGCAAAGAGTGATAGTTTGACCTCCTCAGATCTGTGATTGGAGTGATCTCTACTTAGAGCAGATAGCTTGTGAGCCCTTAATATTCCACTCAGATTGCTCTATGTAGATGGGGAAAGAGACTGTTGCTGGGCAGCTATGAGTTGTACAAGGACATCACCAGAATCAAAGCCATGCAAGTTCAGTAAATTCATTCCCATGTCCATAACTTGTTCCCTATCTGGCATGTTGAGCAGCACAACCTGCTTTGCCTCCTTAAACTCACCTCCCACCAACACAATAGGTGTCTTCTAATAACACCTGCAAGGTTTATTGTATTAGCAGCAACCAAGTTGTTAACCAATCTAAGAAATATATCCACTCTACTTAAGCAAAGCAAAGCAGCAAGGGGGCTCCATGGTGTTGACAACTCTAACAGCAAATTAAGAAGCTGAAATAAAATGCACCATCAAGCAAGCAGCTGGAGTGAGGCCAGAAATCAGAAATAGATGTAAAGAAAAATGTATCGAGAAATCAGCTCCAAGCAGGCTCATTGAGCTCAATTACTAGAGATGAGAAAAGGAAATGGAAAAATTTATATTGTGAGGACACAATGCATTATGTGGCATCAATGATGGCTGCTCTGTTTATTGTCTCTCCTAACTATGTTTTTATCGCATGGGATTTGCAGTACCAGATGAGAACGATATAGATACAGGAGGACAGCCTGCCACTTCCAGGCAGAAATTCACAGCTTACACTTGAGGCATCAAACTAGAAGTGAAATGCAGGGGATGGGGTTTATGCCCATCACCCCAGGGACTGCCACGTGCTCACATCTCAGCACTCAGGCCCACTCACAAGGCTGGGGACAGGATGAGGGAAACAAACGGTTTTCCAAAACAGTTCCAAATAGGATGATTCTTCTACATTTTGAGCCAGTACAATCCTGCCTTGAAACTCTACTCTGCAGCCAAGAGCACTTCTTCTATTTAAAAAGGAAAGAAAACCAAACCAAACAACTCATGGGCAGCCATGCAAGTCCAAACAAGACAGGAAAGGAAACACTACAGGAAGTTTGAGCAGCCCCAGTTACATGAGCTGGCAATGCTGTAACCCATGAGCAGAGAAAAGCTGAGGAGCAGCAGCCACAATGGAGAGATTTGGGGTTGCATTATCCAGAAACATCCCAACCACCAAGCACTTGCTCTCAGTAGTGTTGTAGAAGTGGCCTGCAATGATGATTACCCCTCTTGAGCTCTGGAGGAGAGGAATGGGGTAGGCTCAGATGTATTTTTACATCCCTATTTTCCCCTTGTAGCTAGCCAAGTTACAGCACCTGGGAACTGAACCTTACAGCATCCCACTCGGGCAGGGTCAGGACTGGGAACCAGTCCATATCTCGCTCTGAGCTGTCACTTACTGCAGAACAATATGGCAAACCAAACACGTGCTAGGCTGAAAACCAGCCAGGATGACGTGGGACTGAGTGCCAGATCAAACACAGCTGAGTTCATCACTGACCTGGTGCAAAGCACTACCCATCTGATGCTGTAACACTTTCCTTACCTTTAAACTGCAGTAAAGGACTCTTCAACTCACAGTAACAGGCACAAACTGTAAACTTAAGCTGCTGGGCATAACCTGGAAATATTTTAAGATAACAAACCCTCTTCAGCTGCAGGCTGTGGGACTCAGAAAGATGCCTCTAATCAGACAGAAAAACCTTATTCTCTTGTAGGAAGCTGGTGGCAGCACCTAAGAGTTTGGTTGATGAAACGTAGAAACATGTGGACAAAGAAAGCAAAGGCCCCTGTTGTCCGTGTATCACCAGACTCATTCATATGGCTCAGCACAGAGCTGGAGCAGCCAAATATTGTTCAGTCTGCTTTCATGACACACAGACTTCCCACTCCAGATGCACCAGAGGCAGGAAGGTTGGGAGCATTACTGAAGTCTGAAGGTCTTTGTGTTTCCAGCACAAAGGAACATTACCAGCAGCATCCCACCTTCCCTACATGCCTTTACCTTATGTGCCATAGACCTCCCAGGAAGGTCTCTGGTTTATTTCTGAAGGGAGCTACAAGAGATGTAAAACTAAAGTTTATTAAGTGTTCAAGGCCAGATTGGACACGGGCTTGGAGCAGCTGCTCCAGTGGAAGGTGTCCCTGCCCGTGGCAGAGGTTGGAGCTGGAGGAGCTTTAAGACTCCTTCCAACCTGAACCATTTTAAGGAATTCAGAAGCCTTCATCTCCTATCTAGGGAGCCAGGAGCTAAGAGAGTTTGAAAGCAGCTGCCTCAATCTGCCATAAGTCCATGTAGAACCACTTGTTATGGCTCAAGCTCCCCTTAGTGTTTGGGAGAATTTGGTCTGAATTCCTGGAATCCTTTGCCCAAAACCAAAGCTCTTCCAGCAGAGCCTTGGCTTTGTATTTGCTCATTCGCAGTTTCCTATCAACCCTCCTGCTGCAGCTCTCTATTCCTCACATCTATTCCCCACTCTTACTCTGTGAGCTTAGGGGCTGCAGGTGAAGGAATCCAGCCACACGAGAGCACGTGCTCCTCCTGAAACAAAACAGGACCATGTAAGGTACCCAGAAGGAGCACTTGTCACCAGGCCTGACCAATCCCTGTCCCATACCACAGTGCCTGGCAGTGGGAAGCACATGGGGAGCAGCACTGGAGGCCACCTAGAGCAGCACACCAGCCTTATTCTCACTTTGCTTCACTGTGATTTTCATTCAGCTTTCCCATGGCAGAGATGGAGGTGGACTGGGGAGCTGTAGGAAGAGCTCTGTCTCCAACTCCCTCTTTAAACTGACTTAATTTCTTCAAAATGTTTCCTTTTATTAAATTCCAAAGGATGAAAGAAAATATCCTATGTGTTGTCACACAGGCAAAAGTGAGGAGACTGATCCCTGCCTGGGTTTGCTTATTTAGAGGACTTACTGGTATTTACATCTGGAAGTTTACTCCTTCAAGCTGTTTATTGGGGTCATATTCTTCAACAGAATTCATCTATTCCTCCAAACTGCTCTTGGAGGCCTCCAGTGCACTCAGGAGCTGTCTAAAAAGCCTACAAAATAACTCTGTCCTCCAAGGATGTTTAGTTTCAAGTTAGGCATTTAAGTGAGTTTTATTGTATTGACATTCCCTATCCCTAAGGAAGGGCAAGGCCAAAAATATCACCTCGATGCTTTTGTGCTGTGCAGGTCCACATGTACCATCCAGCACGTGTCTACCTGCATGTCCCTGGGAGCTCAGGGGCTACTGCAGCCTGGCAGGCATTTGCCCAGCCCACAAGCTGCTGGTCCCAGTCCAGCCAAGAGCAGCAGGGATGCAGAACCACCATCTGCTGGCTGCTTGGTGGCTTGCGTGAAGCAAGTGGGTTTGGTCCAGGTCCTGGCGGGCAGGTATCCATGTGTCTCAGACCCACTGCCTGTAAGGGGAAGGCTGGGTGGATGCCAGGCACGAGCAGGATGGGGTCCTCTGAGGTCTGCTGGCAGGAACACGGGCACCTGCCCCATGCTCGGATGCTGTGCTCCAAGTCTGGCACCTTGCTCTGAGATAGCCACAGCTTTACATCCTTTTTGAGTGATGCAGTTTTTCCTTTGCATCCCTTTCTCATGCTCACCAGGCCCATAAGACAACCAAGATGCTCTTTAGCCCCAAAGCTGCAGTTATCCCAGTTCCCTTCCAATGGGAAGTTCAGGAAGGTGGTGGAGGGTTCTCCACCAAAGCAAGCAGCTGGGGCTTACTAGGCTATTTTTCTTAAGTAAAGGGAAGTTTTTATTTGAGGGCCATAGTCATGGAAGAGAAAGCAAGAAGGTGGCGTAGGCCTGAAGCACCAAGGAAGGCATCAGGGTCCATCAGGAACAGGAGAGAAGCTGTCGAGGAGAAGGGGGCGATGAACACGCCAGTGAAGGAGAATGCAGGCGAGTAAGGGCGGGGGCTGGAGATGCTGAGGAAGCTGCTAAAAGGGGTGGAGTAATGGAAAAAATATTAAGCAAGATGGAATTTTGCATGTACAACTCGGGACTTGGTGAAGCAGCCCTGAATTTCAGAAGGGTAAGAGGGTAAATGCCTTTGGGCAACCAACTTGGGGCACAATACTCTCATTCTACCCAGGTGAGATACATCTGACAGTACCAGAGGAGAAAAGGAGCTTCAGAAGGAGAGAGAAGGGTATCAACCACAGAGGAGGGACATTTGGGTCTAACAAAGCCAAAAGCAGTTCTGCACTGAGCCTGTAAGAGAACCACAGCCCCAAGAGGCACTGAGGTGATGTGGGAGGTGGGGTTTTGGCCATAGCCAGCAGAAAGCCCTATCAGCTTTGACCAGCTCTCTGCAGAGTATGGGCACCTCTGTGCAGGGCTTTGTGCTTTGCTGCTCGCAGCAGCACAGGCTGACAGCATCGGTCCTGAGTGGGTGGCGCAGCCTCATCCTTCATGAATGAAAACTTAAAAAAACATAGAAAACACAAGAAAGAATCACACCACCCACTAGCAGGTAGGCTATAAATACCATGGCAGGGGGTGTCTGCAGAGGAACTGGAGGTATTGACTTTGTGGTGTACTGACAGAGCCGCATATGCGACTTAATTATCATGTACAGCCCCTTACTGAAGACGCTGAGCTCCCCAGCACAGGTCTAAGCTAACAGAACAGGGCTGGCTGTTCTGCTACAGCCATGCAGCCCTACAGCAGGGCAGGAAAACTATGAACAAGCCCAATTCCTTTTCCAAGAACAGAGACAAATAGTTGCATTTATGCTACAGTGGCACCTGCAGGCATCCCAGCCCTGGAGAGGCTTTGCAGTACTATAAACTCTGCTTTGGAAGATCCCAGCCAAACTCACAACACCCTAAATCCTTCCTCAAGCACTTGAGATCTGAGCTGGAGAAGCAGCTTGATGCTGACCTTCGCTTCACTATGGAACGTGCTGAGATTTGCAACAGCTGCAGTAGGGCAGAACTCAAATATTTGGCAAGCTTCAGCTGAGATCACCTACCTGATGTGCTCAGTAGGCAAAGGCAAAAGAGGGATCCCAGCAGAACCCTCCATAGGAATCAATTTAGGGTGGAAAGGCAAAGTCACCGCTGTGTGGTTTAATCAATGCCAGTGAGGGTCCAAATCCGGCCTGAGCTGCATATAAATCACAAGAGCAGCTCCTTTCTGGATCAACGTACCCTACGTAACAGTGATGAGACCCTAAATCTTTAATTCCCTAAAGTGCCCCCAAAACCACCTATAATGCGGATTGCTGCAATGTGCATTTACAAAGCCAAGAAGAAAAATCACATAATAGCACAGATACCTGTCTGATAAGAAAAATGTTTGGTTTTACTATTGCAGAGAAAGAACATTGTTACCTGGAGAATGAGCCTAGAGGAAGAGCTGAAATAACGGGAGTTGCAGGCAGAGGAAGGGGAAAGGCAAGTTGAATGGCTCACAGAAGACAGAACAGTCTCAGCCACAGGCAGAACCTGCTTGCAAGAGTCCCTGGAGTCACTTCTACCAATATCCTTAAATAGTAAGAGAGCCTTGTGGACGCCACAGAGTCTCAGCTTTGCCCTGCAAAGCAAAGGGAGCAAGGAAACATGGTCCATCCCCCAGGAGGACGCATGGGTGCTCATCTGCCTCACGTTTAGCCTGCGGGTGCCCCAGAAGAGCTCTGCTTCTCTGACACATAACATAGAACAACCTCAAGTTACCCAGCAGAACAAGCTGGCTCACAGCAAGGAACTGCAGCACAACCAGAAGCAGAGGCTGAGCAGGGAGTGGGAGACCACAAGGGAGCAGGACTGACCTAGCCCAAACCAGGGCCTGGAGCCATCAGAGAGATTTTCTCACCATCTGGCTCACTGGGAAGAGCTGGGAGCCCCATGGACATTACCTCAGTGCTCTGCAAACACGGTTATTTCATGGTGTTGCATGACTTACAAGAACCTACTTATGGGCTTATACACTCAGCACAGCCAAAGCTTTAGCAAGTCCCCAGACTTCTTTAAGGGGAAACAATTAAACAGCTCTAAAACTACCTGTAGAAACATCTCTCTCCTGCACTATCTTCACTTTTTAACTCGCAGCATTAAGGTACTTGTATACTCCAGCTCACTGTTAAGCACTAATGGGATGTAAGTGTGATTTAGTCCTTTCTGGGCACAGCACACCTTGCAATCCCAGCTGATCAATCCTGCTGCTGCCTACAAAGGAAGGTGCCTACAAAGGAAGGCTCATGTTCCCCTTACCTCAGTGGATGTGGCTGAAAAGAGAAAGTAAGGACTTTGCAACAGACGTGCCAAGTGCTAAATACAGGTTGCTGCTGCTCCCACTCAGACTGTGGAAGAGTCAAACCAAAGACATCATCCTTCAAATGGTCCTTCCAAGAGAGGGTTGAAAATGACAAAACATAAGAAGAGATGTGCACAGAATTCCCCAGCATTAAGCAGGCCAGTTCTTATAGTTTCACTGGTGTTACAAGACTGGAGATGTTTATTCCTGTCATTCAACTTCTTTTCTCAAGAATGATACTTCTTCAAGAACCTCTGACAAAATAATAACAAATATAATATAAACATTATATTATTTATATTATATTACTATATTATATTTATTATATTATATTTTTACACATCTTTTCAGAAGAATGAGTGTTCCAGAAGGAGGCAGAGGTTGACCATGAAGCCTGGGTGGTTCACACAGGAACAGACAACTTGGTGGCAGCCCACAGAGCCAAGCTCTGAGGTCAGCTCTCAAGACAAACCAATACTTTAGTATATGGAATTAGAAAAATAAACCTTCTTCATAAGAACAGAAGAGGTGGAGTGTGTGGTTATTGCCACAGAGAAGCCAACCAAGAGATTACCCATCATGTGGGGCACACAGCCCCACATGAAACCTCATTCTGCTCTGGATGCTCAGTCCCGTGGCCTGTCCTAATCCATCCCAATTCCTCTGACCAACATTTCAAGCACCTTTATCTCATACAAAATCAAAGCAACAAAAAGCACTTTCAAATATTCTTGGCATTCAGTCATTTAGCACAGTGGATGCTTAGGACCACACCATCAGGAGGTCTATGGGAAAACCATGGTTGCGGCCTGCCTCAGCTGCTTTCAGTGCTTGGGGAGGTTGTCTTTTTGTACAGTTATACTTGGATTAACTCCCACACTAGCTCTACATGTGCCTCATCATGTCATGGGAGAGGTCGCAGCTCCATCATCCTTATGGAAATCTTATGTCTAGATCCAGCATCGGCTGCATCATGCACGGGTGCACAGCTAAAATGCCAGAGACCAATACACCTGGGTCTGAACTAGAGAACAAAACACAAGAGCCCTGTAATTCACATCCTAAATGGACTCAGCACAAAAGGGACAAACACAAGTTCTCCAGTGCAACATTTTGACAATGCCAGATCCAAAGGGTAGCATCCCAGTCTTACTTTCCCAACACAAATTATTTCCTGAAGAGCAACAAGGTAGAGAATGAGGTTCCTCTTTGAAACCAAAACAAACCAACCTTCCCCTCCACTCTGGCCCAGCTTGAACTGCCTTTCCAGATCCTTTTCTCTAACTGAAAAAGAAAGGAAGGGGGAAAAAATTGCTTACCAAGATGATTAAATAAAATGTTAGCTATTCCAGCTACCCACTGGCTCTGGGTTTGACGTCAGTGCTGAATGCATTAACTATATTTGTCGCTCAAGATCTAAAAATATCTGGGGCATTAAAAAGAAATAGGGCAGTGCTGGGAGAACTGTAGGTCCTTAGGAAGCCTTAATGGGGTTCTTTGTGGGCCCCAGTAGCTGCCCATGTTGTTGCACAGCCCATAGGGATGAAAAGCTGCCAAAGGGAAGGAAATGGGATGCTGCTTCATGTCTGCTGATAAGACTGTTGAATTGCCAAGGGTGCCCAAGGTGTTTGAAGCATTTTCCCCTCTTACCCAGCTTCCCAAAGTGATGAACATTGTAGAGCTGGTATGTTTGAACTAATAATCTGTACTTTTAGGGGTAATAGAGGGAAGAAAACCCTCTTTAAATGATATAATGGAACTATGTGTTGAGTTTAGAGCCAGCCCTGCTCTTTTCCTGTCTTTTCCAAGGTTTTCCTTCTTTCAGCAGGCTCAGTCTGCTCTCAAAGGATACTATAAATGCTATTGGTGCCATTTCAAAAGAAAAGGAGTCAAAAGCAGAACAAACATTTGAGTAAAGCCTAAAGAAGCTATTTACTTTGGTTCCTTGTCAGAGAAAGCACCTGGTGAGTCAAATATCCTTCACACCCTTTTCACTGTTTGCTAAGAGTCAGGTTGTTACTTAAACAGAGAATTCCTATAGGGCTTGTTATAGAGTAGTAAATATCTAAGCAGGGAAATAAGCTACAGAGAGTCTGGGTTGTTGTGTGCTGCTCCAGGGTAGTTGCAATAGGACAAAAGGAAAGGACCAGAAAACTTTGTCTACAAGATAAAACTTAGAGGAAATAAGCCTAGGTTTTGTTTAAAGTTATGGAAAGCAATCCACATTGACAATTTAGGGGTTTACAGTTCTTATTTGTGCAGGCCCTGATCCAGAGAAGCCTGTGAGCATGCATTTAACCACAGGAATAAATCCCACTGACTTAAGTATGTTACTAATGTTTCCCTGATTCGGGATGGAGTCAAGCATGTGCTGTGGACTTGTTACAGAGACCTTGCTTGGTGCATAGTGAATTATAACACAGAGGAGCTAAGGCTACCTTTCTGCTGCTGTTCCTGTGCCAAGTGAAAAGGACGGTTTGTTTCACTAGTATTCTACAACAGGCTTACTTCTATCAGAATTTGCATGGGAAAAACAGTGGCAGGAAACAAAAACCAGAGCATTTGATCCTTGCACTTGGAGGGACCATTATAATAGTGTTGCTGGATACTAAAAGAATACACACACAATGATTCTGCAAACTCTTATAGCCAAAGTCATAGTAATATAGCAATACAGCAAGGGATGGTGAGGAGCAGCTGATCCATGCACACAAGTGCTATGGGGAGATTTCTTCCCCATGGGGCTGGGCAAGGCACAGATCCCTCGGAGCCTTTCCCCTCCAGGGAACCACTACTGGCTCCACAGCCTGAGTCCCAGGGATTTGTGCATCTACAGCCGGAGGTTCTAGATACAGGCTCCAGGGGGAAGCCAGTCAAACGTGTTATTAAGCACACACACCGATGAATGACACAAAGCAGAAACCAGCAAGTCAAAATCAATTTCCTGGCTCTGTAAGCTAGCATGCAGTCAATGCAATGAGAAACACACCATCCATCCCCAGCCCTTGTATGACAACCCTTCACGTTTTGCCCAGGGGATTACAAGTGAATGTTGTATGGTGCACGCACAAGCAAAACCCTACTGGGTTGTCCCTGGGAGACAGAGCGCCCTCCCACAATACAGTTTCACCAGTGTGTCAGACATAAGGAGTAGAAACATCATCATGTCTGAACTGACTTATTAGTCCACAGTAACAGAGAACAAAGAGAACAGTGTTGAAATGTCAGCAGTGACAGGATGGAGAGCAAAATCTATTTCCACAAAACCATGGATGATTCAAGGTTGCAAACCACCTAATGTAGAAAGCTTTATTGGAAGGATAGATGGATAAAAGATCTTTATATCACCATCTGGAATATTTGATTTTGTA
Source organism: Melopsittacus undulatus (assembly GCF_012275295.1). Classification (NCBI taxonomy): domain Eukaryota; kingdom Metazoa; phylum Chordata; class Aves; order Psittaciformes; family Psittaculidae; genus Melopsittacus; species Melopsittacus undulatus. The sequence continues at coordinate 9,293,977 of NC_047537.1, forward strand.
ACAGCAACTGTGAGCCTGCAAACTGCTGAATCTCCTTAACCTGAGCCCTAGCAGAGCCATGGTTACCTCCTCCGGCAGAACTGCAGCTCATTCACCTCCTTCTGACACTTCTTCTTCTCTATTGCGCAATATTAACATATGTCCAATCTGTTGAGGGTTATGGAAGGAATTTCTCACTAAGAAAAGGTTAATAAACAAAGAAGTCCTGCAGTAACAATACAACCACTGTGTGAAAACTTAATTGGATTAGCAATATATCAAATATGCCAACACAGGGGCAAACCTGAAAAAGGATTGTTTCATCTCAGCCCTAGGTCATGGTTTCAACTAGTGCCTTGCAACTGAGACTGCTTTGTAACCACGCTGAGAAGTTACAATATGCTGGAAATAAAAGCTGTTGGTAGCTGTCTTTTTTTAGAGCAAAAAGTTATTTCTTTAGGGATTTAAGCCACCCAGACAAATATCAACTGTAATTTTCTTTAGCAATGTATTTTAGGGAAGAAAGGTTTTTTTAACAAATAAATCCAATACTTATTCAGCATCAGGCTTTTTGCAATCGGATTAGACTGATGAGCACAGGAATAAATCCACCAAACCAGGGATAGTAGAGAGAAGCTCTTGAGATCACCCACCTAAATCTCCATCATCCTCCATGAGATAACAAGGGACATTCAACCCAAAGTCCAACATTAGAAATTCCACATTTTCAAACCCAACTGTGATTTAGTTGATTTTTTTTTCTTGGAAGTGTCACAGTGAATCAATGTACTCCAGGAAAGCTGCCAGCATTACCCAGTGAAGTCTCACTAGCATCTAACTTCAGAGCAAAACTTCCATCCTCAGCTCAACTTCAGTGTGAGCAGACTCTGTGGTACTCAATTTACAGCATTACCCTACAGGAACCCAACCTCACTTTGAAGCATCATAGATTGTCTTCATCAAAGCAACTCATTTCAACAAAGGGGAGCAAGCTGCTAAAAATGATTCTGGGTGTCTGGATTGTAATTAGGAAAAGTTTAAAAACAAAGTGGAGCTGGCACTGACAACCTGATGATGTACCATGGCCATTCCTGATTTAGTTACATAGATACTACACTGTATGTGCTTTTAGTGCATACAAGTTATGCCAAAGTGGTACCATCTCAAGGAAAGGATATTTTCATAGAGTCATAGAATCGTAGAATAGTTTGGGTTGGAAAGGACCTTAAGATCATCCAGTTCCAACCCCCCTGCCATAGGCAGGGACACCTCACACTAAACCATGGCACCCAAGGCTTCATCCAACCTGGCCTTGAACACTGCCAGGGATGGAGCATTCACAACCTCCCTGGGCAACCCATTCCAGTACCTCACCACCCTAATTCTTCCTTATATCCAATCTAAACCTCTGCTCTTTAAGTTTCAACCTGTTACCCCTTGTTCTATCACTACAGTCCCTAATGAAGAGTCCCTCACCAGCATCCCTGTAGGCCCCCTTCAGATACTGGACGGTTGCTATGAGGTCTCCACGCAGCCTTCTCTTCTCCAGGCTGAACAGGCTCAACTTTCTCAGCCTGTCTCCATACGGGAGGTGCTCCAGCCCCTGATCATCCTCGTGGCCTCCTCTGGACTTGTTCCAACAGTTCCATGCACTTTTTATGTTGAGGACACCAGAACTGCACACAATGCTCCAGGTGAGGTCTCACGAGAACAGAGTAGAGGGGCAGGATCACCTCTTTCGACCTGCTGGTCACATTCCTTCTGATGCAGCCCAGGATATGGTTGGCAGCACAGAAAATGTCCTTCGCTTCCTGAACGCATGGAGATTTGTACGTTTCATTGTGACTAGGAGGCAATGACAGGGTTTGGGGGGGGGGGGGGGGGGGGGGGGGGGTTTGCTCTTTCTGTGGTTTACTCCATATCTGGGAAGGAAATCCATTTTGATGTGGCATTCGCAAAATGGCAGCTTCCCCTGGGAGAAACCATTCACGGTTACAAGCACCAGAGAAGTGGCATTTCTGATGAAATCCCTCCTCTGAGAGCTGAGGACTAGTGAGTGTCAGTAGGAAGACGCTGGTGAAATTGTGTGCACTGAGCATGCGCTGGTCCCAAGTACACACGTACAGAACGGGCACAGCTCCCTGCAGACCAGTACAAATCCTTAATCACCCCGAAGCGTGGTGTAAGCATGACCTCCACATGGTTTAAATAGTTTAATTGTCCCAAGGCATCATGAAATGCCAGAGGGAATCCATTCCATAGCTTCATGCACCAGAAGACTACCCCACAGCCATCAGAGCCTCTGTCAATATCTCAGGTCCTGTAGCAGCATCCTACCAGCCTTGCCCCATTCAGAAACACCCAAGTGTTTTCTACATGCTGGAGGGATGTCAGCAGGACCCCAGTGCATGAGATTCAAGATCCAGGTTTGTCAAAGCTGCAAAAGGTCGGGAATTTAGAAGCCTGAAAGCACACCTACTTTGGGGCAGGGTAAGGAATGAGACTGCAGAGCTACAAGTATCTGATGTTGCTTTGGGCCAGCAGACAGATCCTACCATCCCTAATGCTGCCTGGCACACACACACGCACTGCCCCAAAGGAGATGACGCCATTCCCCCACAGATTCACTTTGCTATTCTTTAACCCTCTCAGAATTAATCCAGACTCATTCCTAAGCTCACTCTCATTTGTTTGGTCCCATCCAGAGCAAACCTCACCTAGAGACAGCAAGGTCCCATTGGAACCTGCACAGCTCACACCAGGGTTGCTTTCACTATCCCGTGGTCCATCGCCTCTTCTGCACAAGCACTACCCAGTGTTTGCCCAACCCATCCTGCCCTGCCCTTGCTCAGCACACTCCTCTTAGCAGACAGACTTTAAAGACACTCAAAGCACAAATTCCTCAAGTCCAGCTGCTTATTAAGCAACAAGGGCCAAACACGACCAACACTGGAAAGAAAAGACAGAGCAGGAACCACAGGTTGCGTGTAGAAGGGAAAATGAGGTGGGAAACACCGGATCCTCACTGTGATTTAAGGCCAAATCAAGGAGAACCAGAGTCGATGGGGATTTTCTCCTATGAGGAATGTTGTGTGCCAAAAACACTGCTGGGTACAATGAACCCCTCTCTGAACCAGCCACCTCTTCCCCTACAGCACATCCCCTGCAACCTCAAGCTGAGGAGAGGTGATCCAGTTTCCTCCAGGGACAACATTGTCCTCCCTTTTGTCTCTGCACCAGTGGCTATGCCACCCCCAAAACACACACTGTGGTCTGACCCCTTCCCTTCCCCTGGTCCATGGCTATTGCAGGATTGTTACCACTCCCCTCTTCCCACCACCTCCCTTCTCCCAGCCACATCCTCCTTTTCCATCTTACAGCCTCAGTTATTCACTGATGTCGCCAGTGGTACAGAGGTACAGATAGAGGTAGAGAGCTGGGTGCAGAGACACTTTGCGAAGCTGTCACCTTTCTCCTGGCTATTCAGGCATTGCCAGTCCCCCAAGGCTGGGCTATAATGAGCTCTGGAAGCCACCACAGCATTCATCCCCCATGCACCAGCCCCAGGAAGAAAGGAAACAGCACGAGAGCAGCTCTCTAATGGTGCAGGACACAGGCAGTGATCAAAAAATCCTGCTGAATATGAAGGAGAGGAGATATATGCTCGCACATAAAACATAAATGCTGTCACGCATCAATATTGATGTTTCTTTGCTCCCACAGACCCAGACCAAGGATAATTACATGCAATTTTTATGCCGCCTCTGACATACTTCAGTCTCTGAACATCAAAGCAGGTAACACTACAAGATGCCAGGAGTAGTGTGGATCAAAATGGAGCTTGTGGAGAGAAGCAATGGGTGGCAAGGTGGGTAATTGCGGCAGCCTTTCAAGGCTGCAGATACTGCCTGTGGTTACAAAGAAAATAAAGGAGATGATCACAGGCCAGGCCCAATTATTTGCCTTGTACAACTTCAGGGCCCTTGCTGAAGCATGGAAGGGAAGGGCAAGCTGGCTAAGGACCTGGTGGGGTATCAGCAAAGCTGTGTGTGGATGTAGAGCTAAGCAGAGGGAAGCACCAAAGTACCAGAGAGAAGGAGCAGGATGCCTGACCTGGCACAGAGGGGTTAAGAGCAGGATGAGAAGGAAGCCAGATTCCCTCTCAGCTTCCCATCCCCAGCACACGAACAGGGTTGGTGCTTCCAGGGAGCCCTGATGAAAGCTTTTACTGAGCTGGCATGTTTCCACACCACCTCCATCCCAGGGAGAGGCACACCCCCATCTTCAGACCGTAAAAGCCTCTAAAGCAGAGACTGGGAAGCATTTCCCACAGCTTTGGGAAGCAAAAGTAGGCTCTTCTTGTCAACACTGCTGATAAACAACCCCTTGGTTTCTCCAGGCCGGGAGAGCATCTCTGGCTGCATGAAAGCAGGGATCACACACACCACCACTACAACATCGCACGTGCAGCTCCACACAGCTAACTCCACCACACAACAGCTTTTGGGGGAGCACTGGGGGATGTTATCAGGCACAGCTTGGACTGACTGCCCCCTCCACCTGCTGGCCCCTCTCTTCCTTTCCAGACATAGCAAATTGGCAACCAGCAGCATCCAGATTTCTCCATCCCGGAGACATGGATACAAGCTGCATCCGTATTTGCAGCACATGGTGAAACTGAACGCACAATTTAACATTTTTTCCTTGAATGACAGTTTTAATGAAAGACAGTTCAGTACTTAGAAAAATCAGCATAAATGATCAGTTGCTAATCTTGTTCTCCCAGTAACTCTGGGAAGTCAAAAATAGCCTAGGCAGAATAAACTGGGGGCTGAAAGCGGAGGTGGGGATGGAAGCGGGGGTATGTTTTGCTCCTCTTTCTGAGAAATCACATAGCAATTGCCACTGATTAAAAATCCCACTTTTTTTACAAAAAGCACAATTTGCTGTGCCACCAGTGTTGTGCAATACTCGAGGCTGTCTCTGGGCTCAGCAGAAGGAACTGATAAGCCACTTCCTGTGCATCTCACCAGTCTCCAGCCTTTCACACCCCTACCACAGCTTACAGACCCCACAAATCCCTGCTGTCACACACAGCTGAATGCACAGAGAGGACAACACAGCCTTTACCACAGCCTGAGAGGCCATCAGTACTCAGGAGCTGTAGCTCTGGGGAAATCCCTGGACCAGAAATTTTGCAGGATGGGACAGTGAGGAACAGGGAGAGATGAGTGGATGACACAGATTTTCTCCCTCTAAATGGCTTTAAGGGATTGACTGTAAGATGGAAGAGGGGAGAATGAGATCAGACATTAGGAAGAAGTTCTTTCCTGTGAGGGTGCCCAGAGAAGCTGTGGCTGCCCCATCCCTGGCAGTGTGCAAGGCCAGGTTGGACACAGGGGCTTGGAGCAGCTGCTCCAGTGGAAAGGGTCCCTGCCTGTGGCAGGGGTTGGAGCTGGATGAGCTTTAAGGTCCCTTCCAACACAAACCAGGCTGGGATTCTATGGTTCTTATGAAATAAGCACAAAGCCACAAGATCCCCAGTTCAAGAGAAATACCAAGATGACACCTTTGCATTGACCGGATAGAGCTTTGCTGCACACTCATAAGCACAAGGGTTACAGCACTTGTACTCTGTTCATTAATGCTTCAGGCTAAAGAGCAGTTATTGTGCTCCTCTCCTTAGCCCCATACAGAGCAGGAGAGGATGGCAGGTCCACAACAAAGTGCTGCACTGATCCCCAGTGAGAACCAACTCATTTCGGGGCCCAGGACACTGCTCTGGTCCAGGCTGATGCAGCAGGTGACATACCTCACATTACAAGGTTGGCAAGACCTTTGTTTTGACTTCACTCTTTTTATCTGTCCTGTTGTACTCAGAATCTTACCCTGGTTCTGTCACCATGGTATCTGAGCTCCCAGTGGCAAAGTACTAATCTTTACAGCATACGAAGGGACAATTTTGACATCAATATGTGGTTTTTAACAGCTCCTGTCTTCGTGAAAGTGCCTTTTTAGTACTTCATTTCTATACCTTTTTATGAGGCTATTTTCCTTATTAGTACATTTTTACAGCTTGTGCAACACCTTAAGCATCTCCAAGAAAGTCCTTTATAAATAAAATTGTTAATAAAATTAAGGGTTTAACTTGAAGAAAAAACAGTTTGCGAAGTTCTGATTCACATGGCAACTGTTATATGCCCTTCTTATTTGTGCAGGTCCTTGTATAACCAGTGGGTTATTAGTTTTGATGCCTATACTTCTGGCAAAGCTGTTGGATTCTCAGCAGGTCCCTGCATTTCAGGTATATAACTAATATGGCTTTTGGAGCTATTATATTTCTTGTTTTCTGTGTAATTCAGGTCTCTGTTCCAGAACTATAACAGGCTTGGGGTTTTTTTTTTTCTTTCTTTTTATATCATCTTCTTTGAGGCTGTTTAAAATTTCATTGGTATCTGAGCCACCAATTATCTGCAGCCAACAGGACAGAGAAGAAGTACAGCCCATCATGCCAGAAGGTCCTGGGATATGCAAATGTGCTGCTCCTAAGGCTACTTTATTCTCACTTGCAGCAGAGAAACAGGAAAATTGGGAAAACTAAGGCTGGATGACTCTAGATCACTAAGTTATCATTACACATGCAGCAATAGTGCAAATCAGGTATCACCAGACACTGCTCTGAACCTGCTTCCCATGCTACAATGTGCACTCCCAAATTATGGGGGATTTGAGGCCTGGCTCAAATTAAACTGGTTCTATGAGGAAATTAAAACTGGTTCTATGAGGAAGTACAGCTCTTATTTTGTTTAAGCCATCAGACAAGGTCTTTAAGGGTGAAGTCTCAAACTCAGCTGCTTTCTTCAGCAGACAGGCCCAGGACTTCTGCTGTCTTCCCTGTATCATACAACACGCAGCTTTCATGGCCCACCATTACAGACAACAGTAGAGCCTTTGTTCTCTTTCCAAAGGGCCTTTATAAGCTTTTTCTATAAATTAATAGCCACATCTATGCCACTATAGGAGAATACCAGGCAGTTTCAATCAAAAGTGATGCTACAGCATGGGAACAGCAACCTAAGGTTCAGAAGCCAGCACACAATGCAACACCACAATAGCCCTGGAAAACTCAACTTCATCAACACCTCACACAAACACTGAGTTTTACAGGCAGCAGACATGTACCTATCTCCAGGAAACCTGCATTCTCAAAAGACACAAGAGGCAAAGACCCAGACCTGGCATGTGCTGTTACCCTCTTCTCGACAAGAGGAGGAATTCAGGAGCGAATACATCTTTGGCCCCAGTGATGATGCCAGAGCCCAGATCCAAGCTGAGTCACCTTCTGCACCCAAGCTTCCACCAGCATCAACCTCTCCCTTCAGCACCAGCAGAAAGTCTGGTCATTCTCTGCCTTTTTAAACCTTCCCTTCACTCCCCTGCTCCCAGCACTACAATCAGGGTTTGAGCTACCCAGCAAAGACCAGCTCCAAGCTGTTATCCACCTGGTAGCTGATCTGAAGGTGGTTCAAGGCCTACAAACAAAACCTCTCCTGATAAACTCAGTGATGTTTCATTTTTCTCATCCGTGCTCCCAGTACTCTCATGAATTTACCTAAAGAAGGGCATTTCAGGGATCTTTCACCAGGATCCCTGCAGAAATGGGGCAACTGCTGCATGCAGAAAATAAACTCTTCTCTGAAACTATCTCTGCATTTGGAGTCTCCTTTTGGAGCTGAGATGGAATCACAGAATGGGTTGGGTTGGAAGGGATCTTAGAGCACATTCAGTTCAAATCCCTTCTGCAGGCAGGAACATCTTCCAGTGTTACTGCACCACAGGTGAGAAATTTTCCAGACAAATATGTATGTTGGCTTTCACAAGAGACCAAATGGGAAGTGTGGCCAGGACAGCAGCATCCCATGCATGGTGGCACCCTGGGAACAGTGCAATGCCTGAATGCAGGCAGCACCTTCCTTCTCCAGCAAACACTTGGCTTCTCTGTGCTATTCTGCTGTGAAGTCCTACTGTGGCTCTGAATCCAAAAGCTTCCAAGAACCTGAAGATTAATTTTCTTTGCTTCTCAGAAACCACCTTCCAAGCCCCATGACATGAGCCATCAGAATATCATAAACAAAGACCTTTGCCCCATGGAATCTGTTTCCAGTGGTAGCCCGTAACTGTTTGTCAGAAAAACCCCACTGTCAACCCACATTGCATTAATCACTGTTATTCACAAAATAAAAACAGTTTCTTCCTGATCCCTCCAGGTAATTATATTTTGCCCTGAAGCATACAATTTTATTATGTTTAGTCCCATTTCATTTCGAGCCTGAAGAAAGCCCATAAAGTCTGATAGGAGTGATAAAAGGAGATGATTCTCAAGCCCAGCCTTTTGCAAGTCAGCATCTGACCAAAGTTTAAATCATTCAAGCACCATAGGGGGGTGGGGGGAAAGTCCTTCAGATTTTAATCTATTTGAAGAGAGCAGGAATGCTGGCTGAATCATGAACTCTGGGGAATATGAATGCCTCCCGAAGGGAAGAGGCCTTTCTTGTCAATGTTCTTTAAAAAGAAAATAATGTTTCATGTGGGTGTGTGCTGTTGGTTTTTTCCACTGTAGAGCAAGTGCCCCATCTTATTTCTCAAATGGTCTTTTCTTTGTTGATGCCTCATCTATTAATAATCCTTCACTGGAAGGGGAAAAGAAAAAGCAAGCTTCTGTCAGACATACAAGCTGTTAGTCTGAGATGGACAAAAATAAACCAAAGCAGCACAATTAGCTGTAACACAGGTCAGTTTTCTGTAGCTGCTTAGTGTCTATAACCATAACCTTACTAAACTTGCCTTATAAAGCATAGAGTTGGACATTGCTTTGGACCCATAAGTGTCCTGAAGACCTGGAGTAAAATAACCTTCTAAGTTTTCCTGAGCTGTCCAACCCCATGTGCTACATTTACCCTCTATTTGGGGCCAAGAAAACATTTTGTTCTTAAAAACACAGAGGAACAAGATTATACCTGTACAGTTTCTCTATGGGGGAACAAGATCACACTGTATGTATAAAGTCATGACATCCAGGGAGCTGCCGCGGGTTCAAGCGCTTCTCAGAGGAGTATTATGGGTTATTCTGTAACCTTCATCACAAAGGGGCTCTGAGCCCTTCAGAAACAATAGTGATTTTCCCCACATCCCTCCTCCAAGCTGGGCTGGGTTTACCTCCTCCCTTCCACAGACACAGTCCCTGGCAGCCAAAGTGGGCCAAAAAGATCACAGGGGGTGGGAGCTGAGCCCAGGGTTTGATGATGCTCCACCCTCCATCACCTCAACTGTGGGAGGTGGGCAGCATCTTCAGGGGGAGTCTGGGATGAGCTTAAATTTGCAACTTCCCAAGTGAAGCCTTCATTTGCTTTCGCAGGTCTTCTCTAAACTGCAGCCCTTTGAAACAGAACAGAATTTGCTGCAAACGTCAGCCCAGAGCTTCGGTGGTGGGTATGTTAAAATGCCACTGGTGAGATCAGTCATACTTCTGAGAGGTGTGAAGTGTATCAGGGAAGCAGCCAACTACCTGCGTCACATTGCAGGAGACTTGATGGTGCCACCACATTTCCTGCGAAGGCACAGATGCCGTCTGAGCCCACAACAGACCTGCTTTCTTGCCTGCTCACACAGCAACTGCGGGAAGAGTCAGCATTCCTGAGGCTCCAAAGACACTTCTCATGATGGCAACCCCCAAAGCAGGCTTTAGCCTGGGGACATGGAGGTGAAGATGTGAGAATAACACAGACATGAGCTAAGAGTCCAAGGATCACTAGGGCAAAGAGAGGCAGTTCTCAAGATATTATCCCTTTGCAAGGTCTCAGCTGCATTGCCAGCTCCATGAAGCACTGCAGGCTCCTTGGTCCCCAGGGCACAGCCCCAGCATTTTGGAACTACCTGTCCTCTTCGTCCTAATGGGCCAGAGTATTCCTGCTCAGAGCAAAGCCATGATGATCAGCATCACTCTTTGCCATGAGTTCTGCTGCAATATTCCCAGTCTTCGTCTTCCCCCTAGGTTACCCACCTGCAGGAAATCATATGAAGTCATTAAAACAGATGTCTGTACTTTTCAGGTCCTTTCAAAGGTCACAGTCTGGCTTGCTGGGTTGGGGTTTTCCATTGTCTCCCCAAGTCTATTTGTCTTCCTTCTGCAGCAAACATGCCAGTATGACTCAGGTAGGTGAGCCTCAGTAAACATGTTGTGTTGTCTGGCAGGATCAAACCACTGCACACAGCAAAAGGCAGAGGCTACTCCTGTCACAGCAGCAGTGCTTGGGGGGAAAAGGCAAGTTTCAAACCATATCCTCTTTAGAGAAGACTAAAGAGAACATCTTCATTCCCAAATAGCACCACAGTCAAAGCCAAGCTGCTGCACAACCCTCTGCAGCTCTTGATGCACCAAGCAGTGGGACCAAGCCTTCTTTTCTGGGGTACAGGATCCTCAGGGAACTCTGTGACTGACAGTTGCTATGGGGATGGATGAGCTGTAGTCCCATGAGCCAACGTAAGGGAAGGTGTCCAACAAGCAGCTTGGACTGGGGCTGCATCAGCCTCATGAGCAGCAGGAAAGTGATCCCTATGACCCCCTTGCACATTCATCACCTTTCCTTGCAAGTACCCAAAGCCTTCAGGCCATGCTGGAGAAAAACACAGGTGTGGTTACTTCCAAAGACCTTCTAGATGAGACAGGGATGGGAATGGCAACAGCTCCTTCGTGGAAGGAAAGGGTGTGAATTACTCACCTGGAGTCAACACAGATCTAACCAGCCTGAGCACCGCCAGCACAGCTCCTTTCCCACTGCTTCCAACACCCTTCTCTCACACATTTTTCCTCCCACATCATGCACTGTATTTCAGCCTTCACCAAGCCAGAGCTCGTGGTCCCTGAGCTTTCTCCACCAGGGAGTACAGAGGAGGAGGAACATGAGAATGCACATTTCCATGCTTCCCAGCCTTCCAGCTTAGGGTGTCAAACAGCAGCAGTAAACAATCAAAATATTATTTCACAAGATAATGTCACCTATTGCCAAAGCCAGCACGAAATACATCCTACCTAGAGCCATTTCATCTCAGTGGTACGAACCTTCGGCTCATTGCCAAGATCTAGAGCCCAGGCTGCAGTATATTAGCATAGGCTGCCTTATCTGCAGGGAAATAAACTCAGACCTGCTGAAAACACTTGAGTGGAATATCACCATAGAAACTAGGCAAGGAAATGGGTGAAGTGTCTCTCCCCAGCTAATTTCAACATGACAGCAACCAGAGAGACCAACCACTTTGGGTCGAGGTGGGGTAGGCGAGAAGGATGCCTGGAGCAGCGCCAGCCCGAGAGCAGATGTGTGTGGTGGGGAGATCCCCCACCCGCCCCACAGGCTTTATCTATAGCTGCAGCAGGCTTCCTCCCCAGCCACCCACCACCCTCTGCAGCACGGCATCCCCCGGGCTGCTGCCGGTGCACACCTCCACACGCACCCACTGCGGCTGTGGAGCACGACGAGGCCGTTCCCTTTGCATCTGCACATTTCAATAGTGGGAAAAGGGAATGATCTGGGAGCAGATCACAGAGCCCCTGAACCTTCTACATACAGCACAAATGTAAATCCATCCCCAGCCTGGAGACAAGCTTGTACACAGCAAGGCCTGTTCTGGAGAGAATCCATCTCCAACCACAGCCTGGACTAACTGCTTTGGAGAAAGAGTGTTTCCCACTCAGCTCCTTCCCTCCCTTCCAGGCCTGCAAGTGACATGAAACACAGCCATGATTCCATGTCTTTAGTGCAGTACCAGCAGTGCTGAACAGTCTTGAGATGTGATATATGCAGGTCCTCAGTCTTGATAACATGTAGAGACTAAGCTCCCCAGCTTGTGTCCTCTGCAGGAAGTACAAACATCGTGCTTCCTTGCATGTGGGGGTTCTTTTATTACTATATTTAATAGTTACATGCAATTTCTACTTGTGCTTCATAAGTAAGAAAATGAGCCGCTGAATCACTGGCCTATCGTTTCTGATGTTTTATATCTCTCATGTCCCCATTTAGTCATCTCCTTTACATTAAATGACCCTAGGCTTTTCATTAATATTGCCTTAGCTCTACTGTTTTTCATCTTGACAACTTCTATTTCTACTCCGCATACCCCGTTAGATGCAAGGATCAGAGCAGCAGCTCAGGAAAGGGTCTTTTGCTGATTTTATGACACATTTTTTTTACCTCACTGAAATCCTAACATGTTTGTTACTATTTCCACTATTCCCATGCACTTGAGTAGATTTTCCACTCACCCTCCACAGCATCACCTGGATCTATCTCGCCCCCTCTTCCCCACAATTACCACTCAGCATGCAGTTACCATACCAGAAACTCCAGTTATCCCTTCCACAACATAAGGTGTCCTTCTGAGGCTGCCAGCACTGCTATCATCCTGCCCATCCTGCTAGCTTGGTCCCCACCTCCTGAAATCCTCCAGTCTTAGCTAATGTCACTAATTACATGAGACTTTGACCCTTGCATCTTCACAACCCACTTTTCTGGATCATTAACAGATACACTACACATCAGTGTTAAACCAGATGCTGTTAGTGTTTCCTGCTAGCGGAGATGCAACAATTACAATCTTACATACAAGCTTAATTTCTTCTGAATCCCATTCCCGAAATATAGATGTGTAGCTACTGTATTGGAGAAAGTAGCTATATTGTCTGGCAAACCAGAGATTAATGACTGACCTACATGATGAGATTGAGCCTGTAATTGGTTTCAGATCCAACTCATATTTATATAGGACCTAGTATAATGCAGTCCTGGATTGTCTATGGGCTCTTTGCACATGTAGATAAATAGGTTAATAAAATTAAATGGTGTGTAGTAATTTCTTAAATTAAAATACTTTGGACGTGATGATTAGGAGCTAAGATAATCCATGATTGAGCCCAGCTTCTATTTAAAAACTCTAACAAGAAATTCACTTAAATTAAAAGTGCTTTTCAGGTGCTTTGAATTTAGGAACATTGGAAGAAAGCCTTTCAGTTCAAACGTATCTGTATGTGCAGGGGGGTATTGTACGTATAGCTATAGATAACATATATAAAAACATACTTTTCCACTTAACAGTTCTAGAAGCGGCTCCTCTTTGGAAGATCCAGTGTGAAATGAAAGAAGTTGCTGTATCCAACTGACTAAAACCTGAAAAAGAACCACTGCAAGAAATTCTCAACGAGGTTTTGAGTTCCTCCTCCTAAGTTAGATGAAACCTGCCCTGATCTTTCTTGAGCTGAAGGGTGAAATCGGTGGGACAAGCATGAGGAGGTAAAAGACCCTGAAAAATAAAGGTATGAAGGTATCAAACATCCCAGCTCAAAACAAGCAAACAAAAATGGATATAAATACACACCTTAGAGAAGAAATCCCAGGTAGAGAAGTGTTTGGAAAGGGTAGACAGCCTCCTTTCCTGCCAGAGGGCTTCCAGAACTGGCCTGCGACTGGACCAGGGCCATCTTGGGCAGATTGTTTAATAGATGAGTGTACAAACGGGTTGTAAAACAATCCCATCACTGCACAGCTCAGATCCTCAAAAAGACCACACTAAAGGAAACAGGGATGCAGTGAGTTCAGGGTGGCAATTGGCAGGTGATACATTTGGTCCAGGAAATGGCTGTGAGAACTGTGTAATCATTTTTCACTCAGCTTCAGCTCCTTTTCCCTCTGGGGGAGAGGCAGAGAGGACATCTTTGGCTTGGAAGAGGGGGTGGTTATTGAGGGCTTTTTGCCTCAAAGATTGTTTCTCCCCTTCCTCACCAATTTACGAGCATACAGCTCATAAAGAGCATTGAACCTTCAAAGCATTTTGTGAAAAACAAAATGAAGAGCAAGTTTGTTTCTTATTGACTTCATTAAAATCCAGAGAAAACTGGGGACCCTTCCACGTCACCCCAACACCCCCCAGCAATACAGAGGATGAAGACAGTGAGGGAAAAGCAAAATAGAATGAAATCGTTGAGTACCTCTTCAGCAATTCATCTCCCAGAAGGAACAGGGAGGTCTGATGAAAAAAACTGCCCTTTTTCTAAACCTTTTAGATTTGAACTAATCAGTACAGAGAGGTTTTTCTAATGATTTTCCAATGAAAACAGAGAAAATTAAAGGCATTGGTCCCTGTGAGGCAAGAGCCACCCATGCTTTTATCTCCAGGGAGCTCTGCTTAGAGATGCATCACTCTAACTCCTGCCTGGATTGGGTACAGCTTCTACTTGACTGCAGCCTTTTCTGATTGCCAGTGTCTGAAGACTGCTCAACCTTCTCTTTGTTATACAAAAGAGCCTGTAACACTCTGTATTTTCCAGGAAAACTCCAGCAGGAGATTCTTAACCTGTCACAATTTCTTTTTGTTTCCTTCTCAGGCCTGAACTGTTTCAGTAGACCCCTCAGATGTTTTCAACCAGATTTAACAGCCAAGACCTGCCACCAGCAATGCCCATATGTTACACCGAGGAATCACTTTTCTTCTATGTGTTTTTTCTGTCATTACAGACTCCAGAAGACCAGAGACATGCTGCTGCTTTGTGTAACAGGATATTCCTCCTACCAACATGCTTCTTCCACAGAGGTTTCCAAACAGTCCAGCTGAACAGAATAAAAGCATATTGGTTTTTTCCCCACATCATGCTAGACCCAGTCTTTCTATAGGACACGCATTCAGGGCTTGATGCAAGGTTGCTATCAGAAACACTTAGTTTCCTTATTGTGCTGTTTCCCTGTCAGGTTTAAGTACTTCTCATGCCCGCAGACAAGTCCCTTCTAATTCAACAGGAATGTTCTGATCCAAATGAAGAATTCAAGAAAAAGGTTTGCAAAACAATGTACTTTCCCAGGGAAAAAGCATCTGAGAGGAGCCCTGTTAGGTCAACCAAATATTTAGTTTGACCAGAATGCAACAGATTTATGATGTCTGAGTCATTTAATTAATTTTCATTTGCAGTTTAGATCAGTGCTATTTCAAAGTATAAAGTCAAAGAGTATCATTTTGAATACATAAAATCGATATATCCAGGGGCATCTGAACTGAAGTACTTTGATTTTCTTCCTTTCCCATTTTTTACATTGAAACTTTCATCTTTCAACAAAGGTGCTAACAGATTAAAAATTATTCTCAAGTCTTCCTTATGGTATTGCTTCTTTCCTTTTGTATGCTCTTAACCACTTCTACCTTTCTGGAGCACAATGAGTGAAAGTAGCTTGTGCTGGAACAGATTTGAAACGGCTCTTGTAAACACATCAGAACCAGAGTTTAGAACATGAGAATGAAGAAGACTTCGTGTGCCCTAGCCCCTAAGGCATGCTTAAACCACAGCCAAGAGACTTCATGTTGCCTTTCATAGGTAAGAGTCTCCATCCCTGGCAGTGTTCAAGACCAGGATGGATGGAGCCTGGAGTAACCTGCTCTAGTGGAAGGTGTCCCTGCCTGTGGCAGGGGTTTGGAGCTGGGCGAGCTTTAAGGTCCCTTCCAACACAAACCATTCTAGGATTCTATGATCTACAGCCACCAGGACCACCTGAATAGCCTATCCAACACCAAAAACAATTCTTGTATTCAGTTTCATTCCCTTCCAGCCTGTCTGGATGAACCAGACTGCAGAGCTCTCTACCAGGTTCCACAGGATTAAAGAAAACCTACTAGTCCCAAATATCTTGAGCCTTTTCAGAGCAACTCCTCAGCATCTCTGCATGCTTTTCCCTGTCCCACACACCAAGTTGCCATGCCCTTCTGTTGCTTTAGGTCAACATTTTCCCCTTCCCTTAAGGGCTTGTCGGACATCTTCTCTGTGCAAAGAGGCAGAAGGTACCACCTAGGCTGCAAGGAAAACTGCTCAAAGCCTAAAATCTGGATGAAGAAGGAGTTTGTAGAGCTCATTTAGAACAATATCACAGAGTTCTCTGACTTCTTTTGGAGTATTATAAATATTTAGTCCAAACTAACTGAAATAAATTGTAATACAGGAAAACAAGGTTCTCTGTGACTCTACCTTCATCTACGTAAGTGACGGGACTCTTTTGACGGCAATGACTTACACCAGGGAACAAGACCAGAATCACATCTGGTATTTCTGCCTGACTAGGAGTGCATTCAAGGCAAGAAAATTGCATCATCCAGGAGGAATAAGTGAATCGATTGTGGAAGAAACAGTCACTTTCAGGAAGGCAAATATAAAATCTGCAACACAGATAAAAAAGGCCACCAGTGGTATTTGCCAGTCATTATCCATTTTAAGTGGGTTCCCCCCTTTTTCTTTTTTTTGCTTTATTACAGGCTAGGAGGGGGTCAGCAAATCTCATTCAGGAGATATGAGACATGCTTCCTGCTGTGTTTGAGACGCCCAGAGAGGACCATTGTTCAAATACACAATGACCATAAAGAAATAAAGTCATTTTCTATCAGAAACTACATTTCCATTTCTTTACTTCATCTGTCAGATTTCCAGATTTACATAACAAGTAGCTCCCAGTGACAGCGCTGAGCCTTTGTAAGAGCCAGGGATTCTTCATCCCAACTGCAATGGGTCATCTTTCTCATCATTCAGGGAGTAATTGGTTTTATGTAAAACCAAACTGTGCAGGTAAAACACCCTGGACATCATTATCATGATCCTAAACGTGTACAGCACCTCTCTTAACAAATGATCCAGGGATGTTTTACAAGATGAAACAGTCCCATCGCATGGATGCAGCCACCGGGATGGATGGCAGGGAGCTATTTCACAATGTACAATGGTGCTCTGAAGACCCAGCCAGGAAGCTAAGAAGAAACCATATGCAATTAAAGGTGCAAGGAAGGCTTACAGAGGCAGATGCTAAGATGTGTCATTACCAGGATGCGAGGACTAAAAAAACCCAGTTCAGCTAGAAGTGCCATGTGGGCTCAGTGACCCTGCTGGGCTGGGGTGTCACTTTTATATCTGCTTTAGGAAGATCAGCAATGAACTTCACACAGAGCTCTAGAGGAGGAGGAGGAGGAATTTAGCATGCTCTGTACCCACTTCTCTTCCTGCTCTTAAAAAAGCCGGCAGCTGCCTAAATCAAACATCAAGACGACTGCATTTTTGTTCTCGATTGCTTTATTACTATCCTACTACCTCCCTCTTTCGTTTCCTCTCTTAGAAGATAGGTAATAGTTATGTTTCCCTCCCATATTTCATTAGATACTTGGTAATTATCCATTTGCCAGCTGCTGTAAGTTCCTTGAGGAAAGATGTACAGAAGCTGGAAGCATGGTCATCTCCACCAGGCCTCAGGAAGACCTGCTTAAGGGACATCTTTGTGGAGCCATGTTGACATGGTACTTTTCACACAGAGGATTTCAGTCTAGGAGAAAAACTGCCTCATGTCTTAGTTACATGAAAGTCTCTACTGAATATCATTAGTGGTGCAGAAATATTGGGGTATGTGCTATGAGCAGAAAGGTGATTTCCCACCTCCAGAGCAAGTGGGTTTCTAAGGCACCAGCTTCAACCTGACACAACAGGCTTCCATTTTTACAGATGGGGAAAGGGAGGAAATTTGGCCCAAGGTCAGTTGTTATAATGGAGGAGTTCTTGCCTTGCGGCACCTCATTCATCTCATTTCATCAACCACTTAATCATCATTTAATCCAAGGATACTCATTCATTCTGGATTCTCACAGCCCTGCGGGGAGTCTTTCACAGTGTCATCTGAGATATTTAAAGCTGGGCGCCTGGCAAGGACATCAGTTGTCTGCATCAAGTTCCTTGACCCTTACTTTGAAGACCTCCTTTGCACCAGGGGAAAAAATAGAAGAGTGCTAAATGGCCCTTATGAAGATGAAACAGCCCAACGGCAGCACATTCATTTACTTAGATCATCAGGGCCATCTCACTTGTGATCCTAAGCATGAGAGAGAAGTTAAATCTTCTCTGAAAACTTCTCTTAGAAGACTCAGTGCAGATCTGCAGCCTCCAGAGATTCATGCAGAGACAGACTCCCAAGAGGTTATATTTAAATTCTAAAATAGCCCTGGTTGGTTGGGTCAGTCCCTGTTTAATGACACACACTGATGGTTATTCTTGAAGGTTCTGGCACCAACTAGTCATTATAAAATGGGGCAGATTCATCAGCCCACAAGCAGGTTCAGGTTTCTCCAATACTTTGTCCAGCCTTTCACATTTTTAGAGGCCCTGGGTTGTGATAGGGAGAAGTTGCATGTGTGGCTTTCTGCTCCTCATCTTTCTGCTTCAAATTATAAGAAAGTGCAAAAAAACCCCACAATTACAAGTTTCAACTATATAGAATAGATAGAATAATAGTATAAAAACTGACAAACTGAAAACAGTGCAAACCATGAAAGAAGAAATAGGGGAAAGTCTGACTGTTAGCCTGTAAGATAGAGTAATCATCCTAAAAATTGTGGAGATATATTCATGTTGCTAAGGCTCCTTTCAGACACCAGAGTCAATCCCTCATCTATAACCAAGAGAGCAATTTTAGAATTCAGCAAGATCAATCACAAAGCACCAGTGAAGTGGGAGAAAGATTTTCCTGGAAGAGAGAGTGGATTGAAATTTCCAGAAGCTCAGTAGCAGCAGTTGTTCCTCAGCTGCACATGAGTAACTGGCTTCAGACTTTCCCTCATTGTGCCATGGGCATTGAGAAACAGATGCAAACCTGGCACACAGAAGGACATGAGTTACCTTCACCTATAGCTTAGTTTGAAGCTTTTCCTCTCTTTTCATCAGCAAAAATCCTGTCATAAGATGTTCCTAGAAGCCTCTATTCACAGCCAGAAGAACAGGGTAGAACATATTTGTAACAAAAGATGACTGCAACTGTTTGTTATTTGCTCCAAAAGGGTCAAGAATGAGCTGCAAAATTGGCATGCTGTTTAGAGACTGAGAAAGCAACAGGGCTATTGCAAATCACACTGGTGTCTAGGACAAAGTTATCCAGAGATGTGCTCCAGCCACACTCCCAGCCTCAAACAACTCCACAAAACCAATTAAAAGGGCTGAGAAATTATCAGGACATGAAGTCCATTCATAGTTTTGGCTCTCACCAGCTTGACAGGGACAGTTTGAAGGACTTCATGGAATGAGGGGTTAGAAAGCCTTATTCAGAGGTACAAAGGATCAGTATATGGGACAGTAATTACTCTGAAGGACGTTCATTTGAAGTTACAAGGGTTCAAGATATTTCATGACTCATCCTGCACCCCCTTTGCAATGATACCATTTCAAAGAGATAGATTCAAATTTACGCAAGTGACGCTGGCAGAGGACAGAGAATATACTTTCTATGTTTTATGAGCATAAAGAGATCCATAAATTTTCAGTGAAAAAAAGTCATTACATAGAGAAAATATTTTAGCTGTCAGTCTGACTCTCTCTATTGCTAAGAGAATAATTCAACAGGATACAGGAGCCCTGCAGACCCAAGCACCATTACTGGGTGCTCTGGGAGCAGCAGCTTGCAGCTCCCTACCAGCAATCATCAATGCTTTGCTTTCCCACAATGAATGTGTACGAATGGCACAGCCATGCCCCAATCTATGCACATCAGTCTGCAACAATGGGGAAGGACAAAGTGAGCACAGTGAGCCATGGGACAGGAGGGTCCATATCCTTGCACTGTGCAAATGTGACACTGTGCTACCTTCACCCCCTTGAACTGACTGTGGACCTGTGACAAGCCAGTGGAATCTCTGTCAGCAACTGCACCAACCAAGCCAGTACCAAGCTGGTTGGGACTGTTCTATACTGCAACATGGTCAGAAACCCTGGGGACTGATCTGAAACCCATTAAAGCCAGCACAAAAGTGTTAAGGATCTGCCTTTTACAGCACATTGCTAAAATGTAGACACAAAACCTCTGCCTTTCCTACTGGTAGAAGGAAAGACCTGTTCCACAGTTGTTTGACTCACCTGATAAAGTAGCTATGTAGTGGGTTAGAATGGGTGTCAGCCACCGTACATCACAGGAGAGTGCTGTAAAGATGAACTTGTTGAAAAATATGCACAAGAGAAACATTTCTGAGCTGCAAAGAGGAAGATCCCTGGGAGCTCCCTCACCTTTCCATCACATCCTCATCTTTGTGCAGAGCTCAGCACAGCAAAGTCCTCAGAGCTGGAGGCTCTGCCATCATGTACTCAGAACTTGTGCTACAGAAGCAGCAGCACCACACAACTACTGAGCCCAAACCATCATAACAGCTTCAGAAGGGCCAAGTAAAGGGAAGAAAAACTAAAATCTCTGCCTAGGTTTGCGCCAGAACTGAATTCATTAGTCAATCACACAAACCAGACCAAGTCAACTGGGGTTTGCATCTCCCCTTTGGAGTAAGAAGCATCGAAGCATTAACATAAAACAACTGCAGTTTGCAGGGTCACATGGCAAAGAATGTGTTGCCTCCGCAAAGAAGGTCTCAAAAGCAGCATTACACTTGCTGTTAAAACAAGATAGAGAACAGGATCCCACCTCAGCAAGAAAAGTGTAGCTATTTACTCCTAATGATTTCATTCCAAGAAAACTGGTTTGAATATCCTCTTAATGTTTCAGACAGCTTTCCCTATGCCTGCTAAGCACTTCTGCTTGAAACAAATATAATCGTCATTTAATTTTATATACACCAACAAAATGCAAATTACAGGAGCAATAGTCTGGAGTCTTCATCCTTTATCTCATCTGTATCCCAGTCTCCCCACTTGCAGACTAGGAATGTCTGCTCATGGATTTTCTTTTTTTTTTCCCCTAGCACGCAGCCAAATAACTTATGCCACATTGTGCTGCTTTCCTCCAATATAAATAATGTTCACTTAACAGTGCATGCATTAGAGAACTACGTTTCCATTGAGTTGTCATTTCCAGAAATATTCTGCTTTTGGGTAGAAATTTTCCATTCTCGGTCTCGGCTGAAAGGCAATTT
The DNA here is from genome assembly GCF_012275295.1 of Melopsittacus undulatus. Taxonomy (NCBI): domain Eukaryota; kingdom Metazoa; phylum Chordata; class Aves; order Psittaciformes; family Psittaculidae; genus Melopsittacus; species Melopsittacus undulatus. The sequence continues at coordinate 9,314,917 of NC_047537.1, forward strand.
TTCTCCCCACTTATTTCCATCTTTTTGGTATGTGTTGGTCTTATTTTTAATTTTAAAGCCCCAGCAATATGTCCCAGTAACGAAGGCAGTGAAAGCACAGACTTCTTCCCAACCTGTAACTATGGCTTAATTTGGAGGTTATTTATAACCCTGGTGACAAACCGTTGCATTTTTGTGAGCGGGTCAGTAGCATTATCCTGTGTCTTTCACTATCACGGGCACAAAGCACCAGGAATAGCACAGGGGAGATGACTCCAAAACTCCCAATATTTCCACCCTGTGGTGGATGGGACATCAAGGAACTGACTATTGCCCAGGGAAACAGGTATCACATATTTTATCCTTTACCAGTTTAGCCTCGTTTGCCCAAATGAAGATGAGGCAAAGGGTGGCAGCAGACAGGGTTAATGTTCAGCAGCACCCTATTCATAGCATCCCAGCCTGGTTTGTGTTGGAAGGGCCCTTAAAGCTCCTCCAGCTCCAACCCCTGCCACAGGCAGGGACACCTTCCACTGGAGCAGCTGCTCCAAGCCCCTGTGTCCAACCTGGCCTTGAACACTGCCAGGGACAGAGCATTCACAACCTCCTTGGGCAACCTGTTGCAGTGCCTCACCAACAGCACAGTAATGAATTTCTTTCTTATATCCAACCTTAATCTCCCCTGTTCCAGTTTGAACCCATCACCCCTTGTCCTGTTGCTATAGTCCCTGATGAAGAGTCCCTCTCCAGGGGACATATTCACAGATGAATCTCTTCCCCCCTTCTTGATGCCAACTGGTCAAAAGAGTAAACTTTTAAGGCAACAACTATAACCATGAATGTGCTTAACCTCTTAGGGGGTACAACCAGTTCTGCAGAGCTGTGTCTCAAGCTCACGTTGGACCATGTGATCTGAGAGCACCTGCCACCAGTGTGGCTGTGGACCCCAAAACACTGCAGTAACACTGGTGAAGATCAGCATGTCGTGCTGCAGGTTTTCGGAGAGCAACAGCAGGGATGTGCCAATGCCAGCCCACCCCATCCCCTCTGGCAGATGGGCACCAGGCAGCTCCCCTACATTATGCAGCGCAACCAACCCACTTTTGTCCTGTTGCAACAAGAAGACCCACAGTGGCCTTTAAGTCCCAGGGCACAATCCTGTCTACAACATCTCTGGCCCAAACAGGATTCTGGAAAGCTCTTTCACCAGGTAGCTCACAGTTCCTGACCAGGGGCATAACCCAGGGGCTGAATAAGGGAAGAGATGGAGAAAGGGGGAAGGTGGAGAATGTCTTCCGTTAAAAAGGAGTAAATAAAGTGTGTTTAGTTCAGACAATTCAGCTGAATTAATTTCAATTTAGACAAGTGAAATTAAAACGGTTTCATGGAGAGGATTTTATTGAAAGTTTCCATGAGTTCTTTCTTACTTTTTCCCTCCACAACAATTCACATGAACACCAACTGCTTTTGTCAGCATAAATAAACATGAGAAACCCTCCCATCACACAAAGACACACTCTGCTTATGATTGCTTTCTCCCCTGCTCCTCCTGGAAGGAGTACACTATCTAGGCCAGCAGCTTCATCCATTTTCCAGTCCTAAAAATAACTGGTGTTTGTTCCTTGCCCTTTTTGCTTCACAAGATCTCAGATGTTAAATATTCAAACAATCCACATATAGAAAACTGATTCATCTCAATTATTCTTGGACATTTTCTTACTAAAGTACACCCATACCAAGTAAAGAAGTAATACCACTGAGGTTTTTTTTCCTCCACAGTACTGCTATACTACCAACAACTTTAAAAATCACTTTTCACTAACAGATGGCAAACAGGGCTAAATGATGGGATGAGTGGTAGAAGGTTTCAGATGAGCATTCAGTGCAAGCTGCAGAAACTGTCATCTTTAAGCTAAAACGTCCACTAAGACGTTCTTTACCACCATCACCTACGTGATTTTTTGCTTCCTGTATGCGTCTACGCATCATGAGACGAGAAGCACACAAAGTTACCAACAGACTTAAAGGCAAACACTCCTACCTCTTTTTATTGTTTAAAGTTTTCTGCTTTGGAATGAAGTTTTCTGGGTGCCTGAGCATCCTTCAGTAACTGACGAAGTGGTAGAGCCCCTTCCTAAATCAAGGAGGGCTGTAAGAAAATTCCACTGACTTTACGAGAATCCCTAGAAACCTTTCATTTTGGCTTGGTGCCCTGAAAATTGACAGGGAATGAGCCCCTACAGGAGAAATGAACCTGTCGCTGATCCCAAAAACATGCTGTGAAAGTATTAAGTGAAAATTAATGGTTACTTTTGTTTTTAATATTCTTATACTCCCCTTTCTGCTATAAAATAAGAAGCATCAAAGTCCATCTCACAGGGGTGTTGTGAAAGAGAGTTAATGTTTGTGTGAAGCACTCATACTATAGCAATGAGGTCCATAAAAAAGGCCTAGAAGGAAATGAAGATTCCCATTTTCAGCCCACAGTTTGAATAGTGAGCTGTAAATAAGACCCAGTGCTGTGCGCTGAACAATAAAGATGGCAAATGACATCAGCACCATCCCTTCTGCAGCCTCAGACAAAGCTGGAGTCCAGCAGAGAAGCACAGGGGTGATCAAAGAGCAGCACGGTGCAGACACGCTGCCAAACAGGGTTAATTCCAACATCTCCCCATTTCCAACAAATTGCTTACTGAGCAGAAAATGGTTTTAGGGCACCAAGTCTGCTTTGTGACAGGACAAATCAGCCTGGAGACATACCATGTGCCTGGAGAGATGCCCTGCTCCTGGGATTATCCCCACCTAGCATTTCTGTGCTCCCCTCCACATTCATAACACTGGTGCAGCTAGGATGAGGCAGACCAGAAGCCTTCATCTCTACCATGCTGCATCCCACAGGCACTGAGAGCAAACAGAGCCGTGACACCACCCATCACAAGCTGTGCACACACACATTGTAAAAGGCTCCAAGGCCAGGTGTGTTATGGAGATGCAAGTTAATATTCGATAGAGTGAGGAGACCATCTGTACCCAGGAACACAGCATGTACCATCACACCCAGCACCCAGGCTGATGGTCACCATTCTGTGCACTCCATCACAGGCATCTCCCACCCCTCAGCTGATGAGCACAAGCAATGGCTTTTCGTTAGGAATGGGCAGAAGGGGGCTTGGAGCTGGTCAGCTCCTCAGGAGATAAAGATCCATAATGCATCAAACCACCCCAAAGACCTCAGCTTTGGTGTGCAAACCTTAAATTAACCCAAGCAAGTTGAAATCCAGTTTATGCAAGCTGGGCCATCACTCCAAACAGCAAGCACAGAGCAAACTGGGAGACTTATAAACAGAGAAGATGTTTCAGCAAAAGACTGCATCTTTAAGGATGCTCAGGCTGTCTGCTGGCCCCCATCTGCCCAGGAACAGAGTATCACAGCTGCACGAGGGGAATTTTTGCTGACTAATTTTTGCTGAATTCCCACACACACAGTCCCCCCAGATTTAGGTCAACCACAACACTTGAGTAGCTCATGCCAAGTTTGCCAAAACGTTTGCTTGAAGGAAGGGAACATGGAGAACATTTTGTATGTCAACATTGTTCAATCAAAACCTTTCAAGTCTGGCCCTTTCTTCTTGGAAAGATGTTCCATTTTAATTTCCCAAACAAAACTGAAGTTATTGAGAATGTTAAAAGCTTACAAAATTTTCTTAATCCAGATAAGACAAAAATGTTACTCCTCATTTTACCCAATTGTCTTTTTAATCTGCTTTTCATCTGAAACTTGGTTCTTTCAGAACAATTTCCTTGATTTTTCAGAGCTACAAGCAAGCCAGAAACAGCTATTTGGACAACCAAAGCAGTTACACCACATACATTTCCATACCTATCAGACAGCTAAATTTAACTGCTTAATTATGGGAGGAGAAGGGTGGAACAGTAAGAAAGGCACCTGGCAGCAACTAACCATATCTCTTTGCTCTGGGAGCAGCACTGGAGCCCCCTGAAACGGTCTCTTTATCCTTTCATTTACCTGCTGGGTGCTGGAACAGGATGTCAGATCTCAGTCTGTACATTTTGTCCCCATCTTAAATCTACATTTGAAGAGCTACAATCAGTCTAAAAAGGAGAAATCCGAGATGTTTAATTACTTTTCTCCATGTTCGAGAGGCGCTCTCAAGTATAACCAGGGTTCCTGGAATTGCAGCCCAGTGCCAGGGAGAAAATTAACAGCAAGAGATGGCTAAAAAAATCCCCCAGCTCCCGGATATCTGCCTGAACCACAGCTCACTTCCAGGAACGCTGCACTGTCAGTCTGGCTGGGGCTAGTCTCAAGCAACGCCCCTTCCATCTCCCTGCTGCAAGGTTACGCTCCTGTTGAGCTCAGGGATTTAGTGAACCTCCTCACATACACAAACCAGCCTTGAGGCCGGATGAGGTGGGAAGTGGCAAGAGGTGGGTTTTGCACGGCTGAATTTGTTTTAATCAGAGCACAAGGGAAGAGGATCTGCATCCAGCACAGACTGCAGCTCAGCTCCCAGCACTGCAGGAGCTGGCTACCTAACGCCTGAGCTGCAGCAGCACTTGGGTGTCATGACAGGCAGGCACAGTTATCCAGCCTCCAGTTCCAAAAGCAAAGCCTGAACCTTTTGGTAGTCATTATCTCCATGAAGTCACATCTCCAGGGTCTAACATACACCAAGCCCCAGATGACCCACAGGCTGCATGAGAAGGCAAGCAGCAGTGCCAAGGGAGGGCAGAGAGCCCAAGGAGCTCACATGTTGTCTTAGATCTCAGCCCTGAGAGATGAAAGGTGATAACACACTGCCTGAAGCCCTTTCACAGGATGCAGCTCTGTTGAAGGGTACCAGAGCTACCTGTTTTCTACCTGTCACCCTAAATCAATGCTTTAATCAAAGCAACAGATGCGTCTTGTTAGCTGTACCTCGGAAGTCCTTCAGTCAAGGCACAAAAGCAACTATGTGTGTCCTCACCCCATTTCTGCCAGTGTTTTCGTTGTTTTGGTTTTGCTCAAGCCCCTCATTCCTAAAGAGAAAAGTAGACGCAATTATGGCCCATAGTTCCTGGGGAGGATGAGCATATAGTAACAGCCACTAATTTCCTACGAGCAAGAAGCAGTACTCAAGACTCGTAGGCTTTCCCTGCACCTCCCAGAGACACCCATACACTGCCTAACACTTAGCTCAAACACCACGGGACTCTGCCTCGTGTCTGAGTCCTTCAGACCACTTGCTTGCAGCTGAGCTGCCCACACACGGTTTGGAAACACTGGCACAAGGCAGCTGGATTGCACAGATCCCTTCCTACAAACATTCCTGTGAAAAAAGCAAGGAGTCTCAAAGTATGATGGGAAGTGCCCAGCAGGGATGTACACAAAGGCCCTGTCTGTATCCTGATGAAGATGCTCTGTCCCTCTCCCTTCACCCAAGTCACTGTGGCTACTGCAGGCTCCTTCCCAGCCCTGTCTCAACCCAGCCATCCTACTGCCACCAGGCTCCATGTAAAAAGCTTTCCCCAGTATATTCACTGCAATCCCAGCTTCAGTCATGCTTCTTACATGAGCAGCAGAGCTAAAGCAACACCACCACTGCCAGAAATGAGCTACATGGGGAGGCAAGGGGCTCTCTTCCCCCTCCAGCAGAGCCCTGAGCACCCATTGTATCACACCCCATGGAAGTGACAGTGTGCGCTGTTCTCTCAGTCCCTCCATCATACAAGGTCCTGATCAGCCTCACAATGTGGTGTCCACATGGTTCACCTCCCCATGCCATGCATGCTGCCTGCATCACTCCCACAAGGACATCAAGCCTCACTCTTTTGCAATCGTGTTTCCCTGGGTAAGGATCCTCTTTCACAAACTGCATTTGTCTCAATCCTCTCATACCTCTGGAGCATCAGGCTGGGGAGATACCACCCATAATGTCCAAAAGAGCTTGTTCACAAACCTCTCAGAAGTTGTTGTCAGTTTTCCCTTACTTGAGGGTACAATTACTAAAGATGCTCCAATACATTCATCCTCTCAACACTCTTACACAGTTGGGCAGTGCTGTTATTTCCCATATGGGGCCAAGTGACACAGCCTGTGCTGGCAGTCATGCATTACAGCTTATCTCCATTCACCCCACTTAGTGTCCAGCCACTGCATAGTCCTTTTGTTCAGGACCAGAGAACACAGACCATTTGCCACACAATAATGTGTGGCAAATGCTCATGGACATAATGCTCATGGACACACTGCAATGTCAGCAGCAAGGAGTACCAGACACTCTAAGGTGTCAGGTATCTGTTGTGCAGTCAGAGTTGGATGATCAAGGCCTGAAGGAGTTCCTAGAGCTGACAGTGGTGCTGGGGTGATTTCAAGCAAGCAGCCCAACTGTATTGTTGGGGCATCACCTGAAACAAGGCAAGAGAATTACTCCCTCCTAACCCCACTGGCAGTGGCTTCACAGCACAGTGTAGGTCATTTGCCACTGGGTCAGCTTCTCCAGAGCTGATGAAAACAAAGATCCAGTTTGGTCCATACACATGGCTGGAAAGATCAAGCAGAGCAAATGTCTGCAGCACCAAGGGCCCTGTTTTGCAAAGTCACTTTTCTTGATCCTATCCATGTTTCAGAACATCTCCAGCTAAGCCCCATTAATGTAAGTGATTTTTAATGGCATTCTCAAAGAAACGATGTGAGGATTTTAACAGGCTATTAGATAGAAATTAAACCTCACCCAAACCTTCCTCATGAGGAACAAAGGCATCCAAAAATGCAGGGGGGCTGTTCCGTTCCTGCTAATGGACAAGGAGGTACTACAGTGGCCTGGGGAAAAGGGACACTGATTCCCCATATTCCACCTCGCACAACATTGATCCGACCACTACCAGAGACAAAAGGTTTGTAATTACAAGCGAAGGGTTTTTCATCCTTCCCATACAAACAAGATCAGAGGGGAGCTCTAGAGGGACCAGAAGCAGAAATACTATTTGATGAGCTGGAGGTCTTCCAGGTTTCAAAGGGAAGAAAATAAAATATAGGTCCTGCTTGCTTTTGTTCTCTGGGCTCCTTCATGCCAAGCAGCATTGGCCGATTCCTCAGCTCAGGCCTTTGAAACCCAAGCAGCTGAATCTGGCAAGTGGTTATAGTCAATGGTTCCAGCAGTGCTGCTTTCCCAGCAACAAGTGAGGATTGTGCAGCAGTAAAACATGACAGCCTCCTGTAGAAAGAGGAACCAGGCAAGGACTTCAGCTTCTCCCTTTTATCCATTCCCTGTATACGCCATGAGCAGCATTTTCTCTGCTACCCATGGTTCAAACAATTTAAAGCCATGACGCTACCCTGAAGACTGACTTTGCCATGAGTGTCATTCCCTTTTCCCAATTCAGCCACTTCTGCTCCAGCAACAGTGAAGCCACTCCTTTTTTTTATTCTCTAGCAAATCAGTGACAATGCTTCTGGACATTTTGACTCAAAGGATGTCACCTCCCCCAAAGGTCCAATCTTTCCTCAGGTTAAAATCTGACAGACACCCACATTTGCAACTTCCCCTGTGTGGCACGCCATCGTTTTGACACATTCCCCGTGGTACACGAACACTGAGCTCCATGCAAGGTTCTCCCACTCACTGTGAGTGAGCATCTGCATTTCTAGAAGATTATGCTGTTACCATCTATTTTACTTCTGATTCAAATTCTCCTCACTTGATTTCAACATTTTTGAAGACTTATTTTTACTTCTTTTGAGACATTTTAAACTCATTTCTTTTCAACACTGTCACCCAGCCGTTTTCACTCATACATTACAAATCTGGGCAGCATTTCATCTTCATTTTTGAAGAGGTAAAAATGTGGACACACACCAGAAAAGCAGCGGCCTAAAATCCTTTCTTAGCCAATGACATGGGGAGAAGAGGAAAACAGGACGCCCTAATCCCACTCCATTGCTCAATCTGCTAGGCAAGAGAACCAAAACTGTATTATCCTGAATCAGTCTCATACACAGCATTATCTGCTGCTATAGACTCATGTTCTTTCAGACATTCCAATTAAAGCAAGAAAATTGAATCATGCTGAGCTTCCTTTGTCCTTTTCACCTCTTGTGAAAGACAGGGGTTACCATAATTTTATACCTGTTATAATTAGCTTTACTGTTGTAACCAGAGAGGGTAAAAGAATAGTGGTTTTTATTAGAAGACTCAGTGGACCATGGAGTGCTCTTACCTTTTCCACAACTAGCAGCCAAGTTTGGTATTTCCAGATCTTCCTACATTATATCTAGCCGGTTTCAGTACTTTACCCATTACTAGAGGAAAAAGAAGTTAAAACTGTGCAACAAGCTCAGGATTCACCCAGCCAATCCAGGCAAGGACAAAAGTTTGATCACGGAATTTCGGGTATTTGTAATGCTTCTGCCCAAGAAGTGTTTAAACAAGGCTGGGATTTAGCATCAGAAAACAAGAAAGGTAAAACTTTTTATTGCAGCACATGTTTCTCAGGGTAATACTGCATAGGTCAGTGATGAGGATGTTATCACCTAACTGTTTATGGACTGATAAAGCATCACTTACTTGGAACACATGATTATGAGGTTTTAAGAAGAATGGGATTAAAACGACATTCCAGGAGTTTGCTGGACTTCAGTCTTTGTCCTGTAGCAACAACAACCAGGGTACAACGGCACATGTATTTACTAAACCAAGACCTGAGGCTTTCATCTCATCTTTTACCGAGACCTGCTTCTGATGAACATCAAGAGAGCTGCTACCAATCTACCAGCAAACACACCAGCCAACACTGCACATTCCTTCATGGTGCAGAAATAGCTCAGTGCCACTTTACACAGCTTTTGACTGCCACCCTTCACCTCATACTGGAGGTCAGAAAAGCAGCAGAGATTTGTCCTTGGCATCGGGAGGGAGGTTTGTGAATACTCCTACCCAACATGAGGGCTTTCATGCCCAGCTTCTGGCAGCTGGATGTGCTTTCAGGTCTTACTGAAGCCTCATTCAGGACAGGGCCACCCTCTGACATGATAATTTCACCTGCCAGAATCTTCTTCCCTGTTCCAAATCCTGCAAAGGTTGGAGACCACAGCTGAGGAAATACCTCTCCTCCCAGAGCAAGGCTAAGGGGATGTTCTACGATGGAAAGAGAGCAGTAACACTTCAGCAGCACCTGGCTTGATGGTGCCAGACCTCACTCTTCTACAAAACCAGAACATCATTATCAAAGTGACATTTATATGATTAGAAACCACCTTGGATTCATTTTAAATGAGTGACAGTTTTCAAACCCAGCTCTTTCCCTGAAGCTTAGGCTTGCAGCCTTTGAGGGCACACTTAACACTGCACTGGAGTATTGAAGTTTCTCTCTAAGCTGCAGCACAGCTTGCAACAAGACGTTTGATCTTTAAATCAGACATCAAGTGATGGAATACCACTACTCCTATTGATATTGTTCCATGTAGACAAAGTTTAGCCTTGGCATATACTGCTGTATTTCACTGTAACAGCCTGAATGGCTGCTCTGGAGTCATGTCTCCAGCATGATTCAGAACAAATTACAAGATAAAGAAAAGGACAATTATGAAACAGCCTGTTCACATTTCCACCTCACTTATTTCAGGGAGCACCAGGAAAAGGACCTAATCATCCTCCTTCAAAAATCCATTTCCCCTCTGGTGAATCTGTAGATGATCTCTAGGCTCCTTTGGTTTCAAGATCCAAACCAGACCATTTCAGCTGAAGCAAATTCTTGTTGAGTTCCATGAGTTAATTACATTTCCATTAGTAAAGAAGTTCTAAAACTTCAATTTCTTTACTGATGCTTTTTGAATCTTGCCAAAATAGATACAGAAACATGATTTCCTCTCTTTTCTTTATCAGTCTCACCCTTATGAGACTTCCCTCTTAATTTTAACTCTCTCAGCCTTTTCATTTCTCCTTAAATGGGCATTTCTTCAACCCTTTAATCATTTCCACAGCCTTCCTCCTAAACTCTCATGCCCAAACTTTATTTCAAGGATGATGGTTCAGGATGTTTGAGATTAAAAACCAAGACAAAAAGTAGTCCAAGCTTCTTCTTTTTTTTTAATGGAAAATAAGCTCAGAGCTCCAATTTAAGTTCTTTTAAGTTCTCTTTGAACCAGAACCAAGCTACATCCAACTGAGTATTTCTGATTATCAGTTTAGTTCAAGAGCTCTTCAGGACAGGGACATTTTGTAGCTGAAAGTCTTAGTCTCCTTCAAATAGCTCATTTCTGTCCTTCACTCCATTACTTCTACATCTCCCCATGGATCATCAACATGCTCTTAAACTCTTAGTCTGACACCGGATGTTTCCTGTTTTGCAGACCCTTAAAGGGAATTTTTACATGTTTAATGATGCAAAGGAGGGAAGTCAACTTCAGCCTTTCTCCAGAAACGTCTGTGAGGAACAATCTTTGCAGTGAAGCACCTCTCCAACCTCTACTTCGGATCTTTCCCTTGCTTAAATATTACACAGGCCAACAGGGACTGACTTTACTGAGCCAACAGCTAAGCCCACTATTGGCTAAAACCTGGGGTTTAACTCAGGAGTGACCTGAACTTCTTGCTCCAGAGGGATGCTTTTAAAAGTCTTCAGCTGATCACGAGAACCACCTACACATACACACCCTCCCTTGTAGCCAGCTTTTGAAACCAAGGCATCTTCTCCAGCACTGACAGAATAAGAGTATCTAATGGAAAAACCTGACCTGTTTCCTCAATATCCTGCCCTGAGATCCCTGAGCAGATACATTCAGACAAAAGAAAGGTGATTTTCCTGACCTCCAGCATACATGAAAATGGAGGAGGGAGGAGAAAGACCTCCCATATGCATTTGAAGAGCACTTTTTGGGTGGCCATGCTCCTTTGTGAGGATCAGAACAGGTTTGACACATGCCGCACAAAGACTCCTTTCTCAGCCTAAGCTGCCAGGCTTCCCCATGGCACAAAAGCAGCCTTCCCATGCAGCCAGGAGCTGACAGAAAGTACACTCTGCTTCATCCATCCTGCTGAACTCATTCACAGAGGATCTCTTCCCTCTACACCAATTCAGTCAGATCCTTCAATGCAGAGATGTCAAGCAAAGAGTCTAACCTTGGTGTCAAAATGCATCTCCAGGCACCCAAATGCCAAGTGCTGACCCTAGAGTGTGGTTACCTGTGCAGAGACCTTGAGCCACTCATCCCTCTGGTTCCACTGAAGCCTTGCCCTGGCTAGAACATCCCACACACCCTGTCTGTGGTTCAGCAAGAACAAAACAGAAGATCAGTTTTCCACCCCCACTAAGGTTCCCTGATGTTTTCAGAGAGCCCTGAGAAAGGCAATGGTCCCAAAGCACCCATGGGATGAGCTGTGGATGCAGGGATGCATGTGCTAATGTGACACTGTTGCTCCTGGGACTCGGGATTAGATTACAATTAAAACTAGGCTAATTTTCTAAATCCTCCTTCTTTTCAACAATAGCAGCCAGGTTTTTATCATCTCAGATGAGCAGGCACTTTGCTGTCAAAAGCTGGCCCCTTGGGAACTGGGACACAGCAGCAGAAGCAACATTTGAGAAACAAGAGCCTGAGAAATCCTGCCCACTCCCCCTCATCTAATCATGAGACAGCACTCAACACCACACAGAGGACTTGCAGGTCTCGGGGTTGTTTAAAACAGAGAAGCAGTGAGAAAATGAACATTAAAGCACTTTATAGCTGCAATTTTATTTGTTCTCCTGGTTTGAAATTGCTAGTGTTCACACGCAGCTGTAACAGCAGATAGGTGTACAATGCTTTCCACCTTTAGAAAAGAGCAGTCAAGCAGATGCCCACACTACACAATTGCTAGGGCAGGATCAGACGTTAAAAGCAGATCACAAGGTCCAGAGTCCTCTTCTCAACCTGCCATCTCCACAATTGCCTTTGCATGGTACATCTGGTTCCCTCACAAGAGACAATATTTCCCTGTCACCAGCCTCCCTTTGAGAGCCATAAAAAGCTAAAAATACTCTCTGGACTAATGATCCTACCTGGCTTTGATAGAGCCCTGGCTGAGAGGAGGAAGCATTCCTCCCTCTCACTTGGGATGGCCACTTTTACTTTACAGCTGCCCATTGGCCCATAGGCCAGGGAGATGCAGGTACCCTCAGATGCTGTCTGACACTCTCCTCTGTGAACAAAAAGCTTTAAAGCAGCACAAGATGGAAATCTCAATAAATACTTTTGTCTCCTCTCTCTTGGGACAAAAGCTATTTTTCTATGCCTCAACTTTGTGGCTTGTTGCACAGCACCATCATTTATCACTTCACAGACCAGGTATTCAATACCTTGCAGTCACTTTTAATAAAGTAAGTGAGAAGCACGTCAATCTCATTATCTATTTGCCTTTGAGAAGTACTCTGACCTGAAACATTCGGTTTGCCACAACCAGAGCAGAGCCATGCTTCAAGGATAACTTCTGCCAGCAAAGGGCTGTCCCCACCTGCGGGTCCTCTGAGAGGCTGTGACCATCTGTAGCCTTCCTCTAAGCACAGCCCGGAGTCCTCCTCTGCTCAGGAAAGTCTCCTTCTAATTTAGCAGCCAGCCACACAATTACACACCCACCTGCTTAACTCAACCTGCCTCTCCCACCCGCACCAAAATCAGGGCACAAAAGCCACTACAAGTGACAACAGAACATGTGAGCCCTGAATAACACTCCAGCAGTCTCAGCATGACCTGGGACCCCCTTTGATAGGTGAAACAAGCCCAGAGGGAAAGCAAGCTCCAGTCACAAAGATCCTGATGCCCCACTGGGCAAAACTGGTTGTAATAGCACATTAAAGGGAACAGGGACATCTTCCAAGGTGGGATTAGAGCCCAAAATTCCTTCCTCCCTGTCCAGCATCATCTCCTTTGAAGGAAACTGCTTTTTCAGCTCCCCAAGAGCCCAGATGGCCAAGGGACAGAAAATAGAAGAACTTCAAACTATTTTTGACTGTTGAAACTGAGACCTCACACACCCTCTTCCCTTCCAGTTACTAACCACTCATTTTCTCTGCCTCAAAAAAAGCCTGGTTACTTGCCTTCCTCCGTTACTGCCCCCATACACCAGCCAGATTGCCAGTTAACCCTCGCATTCAGGAAAGCAGGTAAATTCCCTTTGCCTTCTCCATTTCTTTTTTGTCTGATTTGATTGCAGAAGGTACCTTTAGTTTCTGAGCCAGCAAGTCTCCATCCATCACTGGAGCATAAAAGAAATTGAAAACGAGGATGAGCTCCATTAAAATCTACAGAGGCTTTGCTCTTGGCATGACTCATGCACAGTGCTAATAGCAATCAGCCTTAGTCCATCACCACCCAAACTGTACAAAGAGGCTTACTTGTTTTCCTTATGACAACTAATCAAGATGAAGCTTGTCTCTCAAAGTATCCATTTTCCCAACTCCTGTTGCAGCCCAGCTTTGCTTTCTAGCACGCAAGTGCCAGAAGTTCCATGTCATAAAAGCAGAGAGAAATCTGCATTTGCCTCCTTCATTCCCCAGGGTCTAGATCTAAAGCTTTTAAACAAAGCCCTGAGCACACTGGCTAAAGTGATGCCAGCAGGGCATCCGAGGGGTTTTATTTCATTTTAATTTTACTTTTTTAATTATTTTGCTCTATTATTATTTGCAGGTGGCAAGATTGAGATGTTTTGGGGATCACACAAGAACCAGTCACACAGGACCCCATAATTCAGACATCCTAATTTGAGGTTTTGAATGCATAGGAACATGCATGTGGAGAAAAAAAAGGCTAGAGACTATAGGCATCTATGTCTTTTATTTAATAATCCCAGCCCTCAACCAGACATCAACTTCTAAAATACCCCTGTGGTCACATCTCACCCCATCTAGGAGGTATGTCCACCCTGAATTGAAAAATAAGGGGCCCATAGAGGGCCCAAGAGGCCCTCTGCTGCACAGAGCAGGCTGGATGGTTCCTATGCCTCCCCCTTTGACAGTCAGCACTGTAAGCAAGGCTGCTGCTGCTCCTCATACACTGTACCAGGAATAGCATCTCAGACTGCCCACATACTAAGATGATCCTGGTAACTAGCAAAGCTAACATCAAGGATGAACAGGTCTTTATTATGCTACTAAATGAGTTACCTTCCAATTTATTAGCATTACCAGGAGCACGTTTCTCAGTCATCCAGACAATCAGGATAATTCTAGCTTCTGTAATTTGTTCCCGACAGCCTGAGACATCAGTAACAGCACAGAGACTTTGTGCACATCACTTGGCAGCTCCGGGCCTGGCACACACTGTCTCTGCCAGTCCCACCCAGAGATCCAGGCAACTGATCCAACTGGCTCAAGAAGCTACCAGGGCTCTTCGAGAGTGTTTAGGCCAGGCTGACTGAAGCCAAAAATCCTAACTCTGCTCATAAAGGACAGAGCATGATCCTTGCAAGTGGTCTAGTTATTTATACCAGGCTTCAGCAACTCTCAGTGCTGGACAAACCCTGCACATGACTGTGGTCGCTGCCTCCAAGAGGATATGATAGAACTAGGAAAGGACCAGAGCAACAGCATAGACCAGTGGTTCACAGTAAACCTCTTGGGTTAAAGGAGGTTGGGCAGCATAAATCTCTGACTGGTGAAATGCTGGAGATTCATAAACACCATAAGCATGCAGGAAAAAGAATGACTGTTCTCCAGATCTTACTATACAAAGCCTAGAAATGACCAACAAAAATCTCAGGTAGTTAGTGATGAAAAAGGAGATAAATAACACCTTTTCTTGTAGTATGTAATTAAAACATGAGACATTACCCAGGATATGATGAAGCCAGATACGTCAACAAGGCCCCAAAACACAACCAAGGAGGACAGTCCCCTTGAACCACACAGTTTAAAAGCCATCAGACCCATATTTTTTTCTCAAATATCCCTAGACATCTGAATTTCAGGAATCAGGAAGATAAGAACTGGTTCATCCATGCCTTGAACTCCATTCTTCTCCTTAACAGTCACCATCTCCAGCTAGAGAAGAGGTTTGTAGCTTAACCCAGAAGAACAGCCCTTCAGGCCCAGGACACCAGGAGAAATCTTCCCATGAACACAAACACAGGCAGATCTGAACCTCAAGGCCTGGAATTCAGGCTCATAGCTCCATCCACTGCCCTCTGAGGGGTTTGGGTGTAGGGTAAACCTTGTTCCCAAGATTTCTAACATTTCCACCCCAAGAGAGGTTGCAGCAGTGTAGTAAGAAGTCCCTTTGCTCCTGCCTTGGGAATACTGCATTGAGAACATACAGTCCCAAGCCGGTTGAGAAACTGCATTTTTGTGTGATTTAGAGCTGCTATTGGGTGATGTCATCACTGGAGTGAATGCAACCCCATGGAAATGTGAAAAGAAAGCAAATAGGAGCTCTAAAACATACTTGTCTTCACAATAGCAACAGGCACATCGCAGCGGGGCAGCTTTCCTTGATACTCATCTACAACTGGAGGAGTTTACAGGAAACAACTAACAAAAAAATAACAAAGAAAATCTTTCAAGGAGCAGCAATCTATTATTTTCCGTTGCCTTTATTAAGAGCGGATCAGCATGCTTCCTGCAAAGTAAAGGAGACAGGCTCCATGGCACTGGGGAAAGAAACTGAGCGTTTTCTGGACCAACAAACCAAGCCATTTTGGGCCACTCTCTGTTAGGTTCAAGCTTAGCTCAATAGGATATTGATCCTGGCTGCATATAACACAGCCCTGATTTATTCTCAATTTAACAAGTTCTTCTGCCTGATTTTTGACAAACAAAATGTCCATCATTGCAGGTAAATTAAAAATACATTTATCAGTAATGCCAGTATGCAGGCATTGAGCAGCAAAAAGAGGGTTGGGGAAAACAGGAGGAAAGGGGTACTGCATGATCACTGTAATATTTACATAAGGGTAAGTTCAATAAATGCAGAGCCGTCCCCCACAGCCTCCTCCAAAACACACCCAGACACTGGCTGGCCTTCTTCCTATGGAAACAGTTAAGGAGAGCAAAAGCTTCTCTTGGCTTTCATGGGGTTTAGCTACAAGCTGAAAATGAGATCAGATTTTCTGACATTCACCATTTACCTTAATACAAATGTGCACTCAACAGGATTAGCAGGTACACAACTCTGTGTGTGGTATCATGAACTGCATTTTCCTGATCTTTCGTGCCTACACGTTAAAAAAGAGAAATCAAAATCGCTCTGTAACATTGAAGATGAATGCAAAACTGAGCTTAAGAACTGAACGCTCAGCACTGCCTGGGAAACACGAAGTAACATTTTCAAGCAGAAATCTTGCACATATGGCAAAGGGAAGCTTTGGATAGAGTAGTAAAATGGTATTTCAAAAACTGATGTGCTACCTATCTATATTTATAAGAACATATTAAGTACTAGTTCAGCACTGTCCCTTTTTATTATTCCAGAATAAATTACAGAACCTGCCTGATCTTTTTTTGAAACACACAGATCTGAGTCTGTCTTCCACAGAAATGAAATTTAAGGTCCCCCTTGTGTCACCACCTCAAACCCTGTCCCTGGAGAAACAGTCAGGTTTGTCAGGAGTAAATGTTCTCCTTCAGCAGTCACAATATGGAATGCCAGGATCACGTCTGTCTCCCCTAATCTGCCTTGCTCAGCCTTCCCCTTGTTAGCTGAGCCAGGCAATAGGCAGATGAAAGGGTTCCTGGCCAGTGAAGGAAGCCCAAGGAAGAGGAGCTCCTGCTTTCTAGCACAGGCCCATGGCAACACAGGAGTGAGCTAAGAACATAATAAGGATCTAGGAAATTCAGAGCAAAACACAACAGGCTACAGAGAAAACACTAATTCCATTCCCCATGTGAAGCTGCAGATCTTGCAGTGTTATTTCTCTGCTATAGGTCCCTCCACCCCATTACTGGGTTTGGAAATACAGTCCCAGACTCAGGAAAGCATTTATCTAACCAAGCACATGAGTAACCCTGTTATTTTCAGTAGCCCCACACACACGCTCCCCAGACACCAAAAACTGGGCATGAACTCAAGTGCCTTGTAAATCCAGCCCTTGAATTATAGGATTAGAGGTCTGTGATTTCCTCAGTGGAGATGAGTCTTGGACTTAATGTCAGCCAGTTTACGCTTTGCCTTCCCTGCATTGCCTGCCTGGTGGGAAGTCCATGTACAAGACAATTTCAATACAGCCCAGCTAGCATCACCATTGGAAACCAGCAGCTTTGACGTTAACAGGATTGTACTTCAAAAGACTACGCATGTTTGCAGATGGCAACAGGGTTCCTATTCCAGCTGTCTAATCAAGCTGATAGTCCACAATTATGCTCTGAGATCAAACAGCTCTGCAAGCAGCACTCACAATACAACCAGCACCAGTAAATGCTGGTGTCACACACATAAGCATCACACACTCGGTTGTGATTCCACAAGCATGGGACATAGAGGAGGTTTCAGCTACTCTTGCAAAACTTTCACCATCTCAGTCATAGCATGGCAGTTCAAAACCCATGTATCTAGTTTGATTCCTGACCTGTGTTTATGGAAAAAAACGTAACACATGCCTAAACAAATACCAATATGGCTGTAATCCAGAAAGCTTTTATGTATAGCCTTAACTTTCAGTAAAGAGCCACTGGAGTCAGCTGAATTCAAACGTGTACTTGAATGCTTTGCTGAAGGAGAAATCTAGCCACATGCCAAAGTCCTTTCTAGAATCAGGGCCTTGACTTTCTTTTATTTAGTTGTTTTCAAACATAAAAAAGGGCATAGTGCTCACTAGGAATCAGAACATACCATCGATGCGAGTAATTGTAACATCTGTGCTAATTCTCTTTTCATCCTGGTACCCCCTATGCTTCCAAGCATGTAAATCTGATTCTCCTTGTGACTTCACTGAAGTTTCTATTGATTAAACACCCAGCTCCAGCAGCAGGAGAATCAAGCCCTGCGTATTTATTTTCTTCCTCTGAATACAGAAAGAATTCCCTTTGGCCTCTCAATTGTTATATCACAAGGTACACTGACTGCATATAGAAATGCAGTGATAATGTATCTAATGAATACATTTATATATGTACACAAGCACTTTCCTGACAGCATCCTACTCTACACCACTAACCAGACCAAAGAACAGAGATGTTCAGTGCATACAGTAGCAGAGGTTTGTGAAATGAGTTTGTATTAATAGCAAGAGCCAGTTTTCTGGGGGGGGGAAACCAACTGAAATCCTTCCAAGATGAAGGCTGCAAGATCAGGACCTCACGCAGACCTTTGGAACATTTCCTCTGGAGCTTTAAAGCACAATTTGTAGACCGTAAGTGTTACTTAATGTTTGTGTTTTCATTACCCACTAGCATTTCACTGTATTTATATAAACAGATACTAAAACTGTTGCACTGCATAGCAGAAAAATATTGTAAGCATTTCCAAGAAAGAAATTAGGGATATCATTTCAAGCCAGGGTACAAAACACACAGGTAGCATTTTCAGCTCCATCTGTACGACACGCACCTTCTTTGACTTAGTTTTAGAAAAGGTTTTTTTATAGCAGATCAAAGTCATTCTTGCACAAACTCCACTGATTTCAAAGTTGTAACAGCTTAAAAATGGGATGCATCTAATTTGTTAACTCTATGTTGACTACTAAAGTCATCCTGTAAAGTCAGACGACAGATTGATTTAAATCAGATTCAGGTACCCAGTGGCAATTAGAACCTGCAAAGCTGGAGCAATGCTGGTAAACATCCAGCTAAAATGCACAACAGCATATATGCAAATAACTATCCTCCAAGCCACTTTGCAGGTGGTTCAAACAACACTTCAAAAGTGACTCATTCGGTACAATAGCCACTGTTTTAAAACAGCATGGTCAAAATGCAGTTTTCTTGTAGTTTCACTAAAAATCACTGCCATCCTAACCCACAGCTGAAAAAAAAACCAACATAAATCCAAGCAAGAGTCCCCCTTAAACTTGGAGCAGGAGGAGGTCACTTACCCTGTGAGGACCACAACAAAATCCATCACGTTCCAACCGTTTCGGAGGTAAGAGCCTTTATGAAAAACAAACCCCAGAGCGATGATTTTTATCCCCGCTTCAAAGCAAAATATTCCAATAAAGTACGGCTCAGTGTCATCCTGAAAAAGAATAAAACCCAAAGGTGTCACAGAGATATCTACAGTTCCGCACTGATAGCAAGAGTCATTCAAACAACTACATGCACTAACTTCCTGCCCTTTTCAGCTCTCTGAACAGAGGTGAAACCAAAAGGTTTTGATTTACTGAAACTAAACAGAAGAATCTTGTCACTGTTTCTCTGTAGTGATAGGACAAGGGGTGATGGTTTAAACTTCAACAGGCAGAGTTCAGGTTAGATATAGGAAGAAGTTTTTTAATGTGAGTGTAGTGAGGTGTTGGAACAGGTTTTCCAAACAAGTGGTGAGTGCTCCATCCTCAGCAGTGTTCAATCAAGGCCAGGTTGGACAGAGCCTTGAGTGACACGGCCTAATGCGAGGCATCCCTGATCATGGCAGGACGTTGGAACTGTATGATCTTAAGGTCCTTTCTAACCCTAACTATTCTATTATGGTAAATTTGCTTTTTCACATTTTTCACAACTCTTTTTGCCTTTATTCTGATTGTTTCACCCCGCTCTATCTTTACTCAATATTCTGGAGGGAATTTTAATACTCAGATTTTGCTCTAAGGGTATATTTATACTTGAAATAATACATTTCTGTAGTTAGTGACATGGAAGAAAACATGTGCTTTACAATTCATCCAGGAACCCAAAACAAGAGGATATCTTGGGGGGTAGCAGTCAGCGCAGCCAGCTTGCAAACACTGTCAGGAAATTATTTATTTATCATTTATTCCATCAGTTCTTCCTTCACTTCCTTTCATTCTCCTCCATTTTCTGAATTTCCACAGCTGCAGTGTCATCTGTTTTCCTTCCACTGTGTATCTGATTCAGGGAGAAATCCCCACTCCCTTCCATTAACAACAGAAGCATCAAGTTTGTGTCTCAGGCCCTTGGTGCAGACTAAAGCAGACCATGGGATTACAACTTCAAAGGAATCAAGCTTAATCTCTATGGTTTTACTAGACCATTTTTTCATCTGTGGCACCATATCCTTAGTATTCTACTTTATTATAAGAGTTTCAACCCAAAAGCAATGCCAAGTGGAAGCATTCACATTTGAAAGGAAGATGCAGGCTAGAAATGGGAAGAAAGCAAGAGGTGAAAGTAATGGGCATCACTTTCAACAAAATATTACTTAGCTCTGGCACCTGGAACCAATTTCCAAATGTGCCTTAGATCCCGGATTTCAGCTGGGGGCAATGGAAGTAAAACAGCCCTACCCTAAAGGAAGCAAGTTCCCAAATTGGCTTTGGCATTTCAGACCATCAGAGTTGGGCTGCTCTTTGATACACAGCTTTTTACATTTTGCAATTCTACTAATGACAAAGGTGAGTTTAGTTCTTCTATACAGAAAGAACATGAATGTTGAATCTTGTGGCCACAGAACAAAGAATTTGTTTTGATATGAAAAGTTATTTTACAAGCATGGTAACACCTGGTAAACTCTGACCCAGCACTAGCAGACAGCCCTGTGCTTTAAGCATGGTACTTGTACATGGTACAGAAAGCCAGGGTTTTCCCACCTAGAAGACTAACATGCTTACATGCTTAGCACATCAATGTATACCCAACTCAGCAAGTCAACCACAAAGCACTAACCACAGAAGGTGCCTCCAAACTGTTAGAAATTACTGCTTCTAAACAAGCTTTCCCATCAGTTTTGTTTCATGCTCTACATCCCTACACACCTCAGTGACCCCAGCTCCTCCATACACTTCATCTGTCACCCTACATCATCCTCATTCCTCTCCACCATTCCTTATCTCACAGCTCAAAAACTCTACTTTCCATTCCCCTTTGGCCGGGCTAGATGACCAGTCACCTGTAGATCACACACACACTGTCTGGCAAGTGACTGTTGAGCTCATATTGGGGGCTTTCAGCTGAAATGCAGGGGGAAAAAAACAAACCCAAAAGCATCTTCTCTTCCAGCCAGAGCTGTTCCCACAAATGGCAGCACCTCCAGGCCCTCTACTCACCCACAAACCCTCTCAGAAGATACAGAGGCTATCACTGACAGACTGAGAAAGACCAACTACCCATCTCAGTGCTATTTACCCACAGAAAGAGGAACCAGGCAAGGCCATCAGACCTTCTATGACCTTCAACAGAAATCCTACAATAAGAGTCCTCCTCCAGCAGCTTCATAACACAACCTAGAGGCATCCTAGGACTGCAACCCACTACAGAAAACAGGGAAGAAGCAAAAAGGGGTCATAAATCAACATGTGTGATTTCAGTACCCTACTGCTCTTCTGCTTTCGCCCATACACACAGGAGCACTTTAATAGCCTTATCTACCTACTCTCCAACCCCACAAAACCTTCTCGTTCAACAAGCATATTAAATCTTTGCAAACAAAGACCTCCCAAACCATCCTATGCTTCCTTCCCACAACTACTAGTATGCCTCTAAAAATAGCTCTTCTAACACATACAAAAAATATACCTTTACCCACCTACACCTCCTTTCATCGCTCCCTCACTTCCTGGAAGCCTTATATCAACTCTGCTCCCAGTCGTTTGCTCAATCTAGGTCAGGTGCCTTGTGATTACAGCTCCCAGTTTTAAAGAGCCAGGCTTCAGGTACTTCAGGATTTGGTAGAATATGCTCTTCCCAAAGCTAGGACTCCACAAGAGATCTTAGGAAGTGGGTCAAAGAAGGTCTCGTCAGCTCCTAGCTAAGCAGGAAGGCTCACAGATGGGCTTGAGTATTATTACAAAGAAAAAATGTCTTCTATAGTGTTGGGGAAATAAGAGGGGATAGGAAAAGGGTCTTTTCTAAAGCCTGTCTAAATTTACAGTAATTCAGCCTAAGAATCAGGGCAGTAACAAGACAATGAAAAATAAACTTTATACTCCATTACATAGTGGGGCGTGATGCTGAAAAAAGGGGATTGCATGACTTGTGTGATGGACGGAACTGAGGGCAAGGACATGGGGGACATTGCTGCCAGATCAGCAATCTTGCTGCCAGGACATCCTGCAGCCCCCTTCAGACAGAAGGCTGTGTTGCTGCTTGGGTTCAAGAGTAGGAAATCAGGTGACAATGAATATCAGTGTGCATACTTGGAAGGAAGGAGGAGAAGCTGGGCAGCAGCCAGAGCTGTGCCAGCAGGTTGTTTGCTGTGGACACAGCAAAGCTTGAGGCTGGGCCAAACACACATTTAATCAATATGTTTCGGATCAGAAACAACTTCTGAGTCTGGAAAGTCATTACTATTCCTAGTCGATGTCCTAGTGTCTTTCCTTGGCCTTTGATGTGATAGCCTTGATAGGTTTGGGTGTGTAAGGCATTGTTCATGCAAAAGTTAATATGAGCAGCTCACATACAACTGCACAAAGTGTCTGTGGATAGGATAAAGAAATAAATCCATTTTATTATTAAGTGCAAGACTTGCTATGCTGACTATCTGAGAAAAGTTATATTCTGTCCTCACTTTAAAAACACCCAGGGGAGCCAAACACTTAGAGCTGTGCAGTGGGGTACAGAGGAACATCCTATAGATGTTGTCTCTGTCAGGCTGGGGCAAGTCTATGGTCTACTGAAGCTTCTCAAGAAAAAGTGAGACGTTAGAAAAGAGACATAGAGGAAATGACTGAGTCTCAGACTAAAGAGCATCATGAGCACAAGGCATCCACGTCCAGGGCCATTTGGGCTTATATGTGAAACTCCCCATTCCTACATTTGGAGCTCTCACTAGCAGGCACTCAATACAACTCCCTCAGCATCTTTTCAGTTGGCATCACTCCACAGTGTATAAACAATGCATTATTTCTTAGCACAGAAGGAGGCTGACTCTGTAACCTACTGGCTAAGGCACTCAGCTGAGATGGACAATAGCAAGTTTGTAGTATCTGTTCCAGCAGATAATTACTGATGTGAAGTCAACTCTTCCAGCAGCCAAAGCATGTGAAAGTCTCAGCTCAGAGCAGTCAGGAAAACAGAGGGTAGGTCATTCTACAGCTAGCAGAAGAATGAATTTATTTCTCTTGTCTGAAGAGTAAGTCCTTGAAGCCAATGCTCCAGATCACCACTAAATGCTTTGACCACCAATACGGTGTTTTATCAGAGCCCTAGTTTTAAACAGCATTAATGCAATGTTTTTCTGTGCTACAGCTACATACAGAAAATGGACAGAGAAAGATTACTCATAATTCAGCCACTCCAATTCTTGAAATACTGCATCTACTGAGACATCGCTTGCTCTTCCCATGTGCTTAATTAACCCTGCTTAACAAGTAACACGAGCACAGGAAACAGCCAAGAGAGATCGCACTGCAGGTTCATCTCTTAGGTCTCTGGGGAGCTACATAGAAGGATATTTTGAATAGCAGAGAAAAACCATGAAATGTTTGCATGGACTCCTCCCTCTTTTTCTCAGCTTTAACCAATAGACAATCTTGAGGGTTTTGTCCTTGTATCTGTGCCACAAAGTATCTGGGCAGCTTTGGTTTCCCTTTAACACCTCTGCCTACATCTCCCAGTCATAAAAGGCTTGTGATGTGCACCTCATATCCTTAAGATGTGACTAACTCTTCAGTGATGAGCCCTCACTCCAATGTGGAGATTTTAATGAACCCAGGAGAAGGAAAGGTACATCCATCAATCATTAAGCCAAAACCACCAATTCCATTCCTGGCAAAGAGAGCACTAGAGTCCCTGCTCTTCTTTATGGACTTGTAATTTGGCTCAAAACCTGTAAATGCATGGGAATGTTGGTGCACTGTGATTTAGCATAGATTTGTAACATTTTCAGTGAAACAACTTACAGTCTGTGGAAGTGGCAGGAGGGTTCTAAGGAAGTTTCACTTTGAAAACCAGGAGACAGTTTTTCATATTCACAATGCTTAATCTTTCCAGCATATGTTGAAAATATGAAATATTTCATGACTTGTAAAGATTCTCAGTGCTATTCTATGCTGAATCCCTTTATACTTTAGAGCTACAAATGTGCTGTAGTTAAAATGGCTTCAGAGTATCTGGATCAAAGGCAATATTGCACAACGGTGTTGGGGACAAAAACCAAGGGTTAATTCTTCCTTCTTTGCCAAGGCACAGCCAATAAGGTGGACACTGCACGTCCAACTCATGCAGTTACTTTGCACAATTTGGTGGTAATGCCAGTGCCCCCTTTGGAATGATTTGGGCAGGAACTGGAGGGTGTGTGCAGTACTGGGGACTGTAGAATGCAATTAGTACAGTGGGGGAAAAGACCAACAAAGAACCTCTAGGATCCATTTACAAAGCTAGAGTTAGAGAGGAACACAGGAACAATGCGCTAACTGTACCTACCACTCCTTCAAGCAACAAATCACCAAAGGCTTACCAAACCACAACATTCACAAACCTACTTTTCCCCTTCACTGTTTCAAAGCTATGGAAGACATTTCCCCAGCTCTATCATTACCCTGAGTCTAAACTTCTGCTTTGCTCAGACACACGCAGGCTTGCCTGGCTAATCAATCCCAAAGCACACAAAGACAGCAGCACAATCAACACACATTCATGTTCTTAAGTTTTTTCTTCATCTCTTCCCAAGTAGAAAGAATTCAAACAGAAAGAGACTAAGCAAACACAATGCAGGTGGGCAGCCAGCATGAGCAGATACATTTCCAAACAGGCAGCATCAACTCGCTGACCCTGAAGCTCTTTCTAGATCTATCAGTTACACGCGTTTTCCCGTTTCTGCACAATGACATTGTGAGAGTTGCCCACTGGTGTGGACCGAACTTGGCAACTGCAGCAACCAGTATTCAGGGGCTCTGGCTTTTGGCAACAAGCTTAATATTATTTTGGTTCGCATAATTTAATATCTACATGTAAAAGGCATGTGGGTTTGTATTTATTCATCCTTTGAACATGTGCCATGGTTAATGCATTTAGGCATGAAAGATGTTCCAGACCATTAACAGCAGGAGAAAAATCAAACCAAATATTACCCATTTTTCCTACAGTGATGATGAATGGAAGAATGGTTTTGAAGCTATTCTTATATTTTCTTTTGAAATAAGGTAATTGGGCTCATTACCATAAAGCCTGCGGGTAAATTATTTTCTTCTCTAAGTTGGTTTCTTTTTTTGGAAGAGAAGTGTAATCATCTAAAGCCAAAGTTTGCTTTTGTAGGATCCTTGCTATATGCTGTAACAGGAAGCTAGCTTAAAGACATAGGAACCTAAAAGGTTACTCTGTTCTAGCATTTCCTGGGAAAATATCACACAAGTTCATTTGATTCTACAGCTGATTCTGAGCATTTGGCAGCTCCTTCCTGTCCTGGTTTATAAACAACCTAAGTTTGCTGCTCTTATGATCATAATTCTGCTCCTGCAATTGGGCAGGGCTAGAGTGATGAAGCATTCTTGTGGAGATGGGATGTGCAGGTTACAGTTATACTTGTTGTCACTGTCATATTTTGTCTGATTATCAGGTTAATGCCCATTTGTTTATACACGGTTCCTTACAGTTGGTACAAGCACTCACAACACCAGGGGGCTGACTGCTTTTTGTATTAGAACAGAAACAAGAAACTGAAATAAATAATACAACTCACCAATCTCTCTGACATAGGTGTCTTGTCTCCATCCGGCAAATGTTGTTCCAGAGCCAGCACAATACAGTTGGCTATGATTGTAGCTAAAATCATGTATTCAAATGGAGTAGGGACCAGAAGTTAAAGAAGACACTAGACAACACAAAAAGAGCCTCATTCAAATCCCATTTCTATCTAAACAGTTACATTAGTTGAGCATTCTGAGATTTCTTATCTTTTTTGAAGGTATTTGGTCTCCTTGACTTCCTCAGCTCTTTCTGGGGTGTCTATGGAAGGAAAGTTGGAAATTGTCTCTTTTCTTTGAGGGAGTTGGTGACTTTTACAGAACCCAACGTGCTCAAAGAATTTGGGGGCAAGAAAGCAAAAGGTCCAAAGGAAACAGAAAACTATTAGTAACTGTTGGTTTTAAATTATATTGATAAGCTAAACTGCCCCGAAATAGATTCTACAGCTGAATGCCATCTGCTGAGTTGTTCTTCAGAAATTCCCTGTCATCTTACTGGAGCACACAGTGTAAATAAGAGATGGGCTGGAAAAGTTTGCTTTAGAGCATCTACGCAGGTCCAAAACATGAATTCCTGCTACATTGCAATGCCCGCTCCTGGGGAGGATGAAATCACCAGTGCCCTGTCGGGATGTATAAGGGAACAATCTCATGGGGAAGAAGGCAAACGCGACACCGGGTGCCCATCGTCTCTAGCCCTAGGCTGTGCTGAGCCCTCGCTGTCCCAGGGCGGGGCCCGCGGTCCCCTGGCACCGCGGACAGCTCCACTCAGCACCGCGGACAGCGCCCGGACCCGGCCGCACCTCGCCCGCAGCTCCGGCGTGGGGAGCGACTGACGGCTCCGCTGCTCCCCTCTCCCCGAGCCCCAGCGCTACGGGTCCCCTCCCCACACCCCGCTAGGAGGAGGCAGCCGAGGGCGAGACTGCGCCTGGCCTTGCGGGAAGGCGACGCTGTGGCAGCCACTGGAGCTTTGGAGCTGGTTTATTCAGACTTGAATGCAGGGAAGGAGAAACGGGTGAGGAAGTGCAGCAATCCCTGTGATTCTACAGTACGGACAGAAAAATCACTGCTTGTGTGTGTGTGTGTGTGTGTGTGTGTTCAGGAGTAAGAGAAGTGCATTCACTCGACTGGTGTATATTTTTTCCCCTCTTAGCCCCTCAAGAAGTGAAAACTGGGGGAGCCTGAATGGGAGATGGCCTCTGTGGCAATGGGAAGTGTTGCTAGGAGGCTGGGAGGAGGCCCTGCTGCTGTTAGCTGAGAATTAATAGGTGTGTGATATCAAATGTAAAGAAAACAACCAGCTCCCTTGAGATACCAGTGTAATGCACTCCCATACACACACACACACCCCAGATCTACCCCCAGGTAACCTCAAATAGTCTGCTTCTCTTTTCTCAGGGCTACAACCCCACTGTGTGCATCATTACGAGCAAAGCCCCATTCTGAGGACAATCTCTGCAGTTCACTTGGCCTGGGATCTGGGTCTGAGACAGAAAGCATCTGTGCCTTTCACAGCCCAGCAGATGATCCTTCTCCTCACTTACTGCCTCCCCCCACCACAACGCTTTGGGTTTAATTTTGTTAGTACAGCCTGAGCTTAGGCTATGCACCTAGTGAGAGTGACAAGATTCATGTTGATGCTAACGGATTCAGGAGGTGATGTACTAAAAGACTCACTGCAATGATTGTATTAATGGGATTCACAAGGTATCTCAGCTCTCAACATCCCTACTATCAATGCAGCTTTAATGCTAAGGTGTCACCATCTTAATCCCACGTTCCTTCATCTATTCAGAGTGAGAAAGAAGGGTTGAAAGGCTCTAAGATGGAAATAGGTATGAGGGTTCAGTAGCATGAATCTCATAGAACCCTTTGCATTTGGCTTAAATTGTAGGCAATGTAGATCTTTGCAACTGTACATCTCACACCTAAAGGCACAGGGAAATGCACGTATGTCTCCCACACACCCCTGGCAGAGTCAAACACACACTCTGCTATTCCTACTGAAACAATTTCCTGTGATCTCCAGCTACACGGCTGTACATGATGTCGGACACACGGCTCCATGTCACACACACCCATCACATACTGGATCACACACATGCGTCTACATTAGCACCAGACACTCAGCCTTAGCTGCCGGGGTTTCTTCCCCCCTGTCCTCTTCTCCCCCTCCCCACCATGCCCACATCCCCTCCCTGAAAGGATATGGCCATTCTGTTATTCTCTTGGCATATTTCCGTATAACATTATCTTCACTGAAGATGAAGAGGGATCTGTTGACTGTGAAGCAGTTCTGTTTGACAGGGATGGGGTTGTAGAGAGCCATAGTCCTGGCCCTCTGAGCCATCGTCTGCTTATACATCCTTTGGCCGGCTTGGGGGCCACCTTGCCGGCTGCTCCCTCTTCCAGCCCCGGCCGGCCCTCCGCCTCCATAGCGGGTTGGCAGATCATCCCCGAACCGAGCCATTCTCTCAGTGCACGGAGCCGGGCGCTACAATCCAAACTGGCAGCCGAGGCGAGAGGAAGACGCATCACAGCGCACAGCACTTCTCCCTCCGGGGGCTTCGGTTGCGGGATCGGGGTTGATCGCAGCGAAATATACAGATAGAGTTAAATATATATATATGTATATATATCTCCCTTTACCTTCCTCCAGCCCTTCCTCTTCCCCGCCGCTGTGGCTGCCCGGGGCCGGGCGGAAGGCTCCGGGGCTCCGCTCACCTCCCCGCACAGGTACCGTCTCTCCGGCCCGACCCCATCCCGGGGCGGCGGCGGCTCCGGCAGGCTCCCTTCTGCGGGGGGAGGCCGGTGGGGCTGGAAGGGGCCGCGCTGCTGCCGTGCCGGCCGCGGGAGCGCTCCGCCGTGCCCAGCCCAGCCCAGCCCGGCCCGGCACGGCCCGGCCCGGCCCGGCCCCGCCGCATGTGATGCCCGGAGCCAATCGGCCGCCGCGGCTCCGCCCGCCCAAGCACCGGCACCGGGAGGCGGGCGGGGAGGGAGGAAGGGAGGCAGGAGGGAGGGATGGGAGCAGGGAAGGATGGAGCCTGCCCGGCGCCGCCGCCCACCCCGATAAATACGACCGAGCCGCGGCCACTCCCCAGGGCCGCGGGGAAGGAGGGATCGATCCCCCCCCCCGCCCCTGCGCAGCGCTCCGCGGGAGCGCAAAGACCCCGGGGGAGGGCTCCGCCTTGGGGGGACCAGGCGAGGCGGCCCCCGCGCCTGCGCGCCGCTGCCCAGATGTGCACTGCCCAGCTGCTGCACCCATGGGTGCCCCCTCGGCACTGGGCATCGAGTTCCCCCCCACCCCTCAGAAGTCCTGGGGAGCGGCGGGGGCTGTGGGGCCGGGGGGTGCGGGGTAATGGGGGTGCTCAGTTCAGATCCAGTCGCCGGGGCCGCGGCAGGGATGGGGTGTGGGTGCACCCCCCGCGCCAGCACCCGGGGATGGGGCGCTGCAGGGCTGTGTGCGCTCAGCCAGGTCCAGACCAGAGCTGTGCCCTTTCCTCAGACAACTTACTTTGTTTCTCCTTGGTTTGAATGACTCCTGCAGAGCACTTGGATACCTTTAATCCTGTATTTATGGACGAAATCCTTTAATCCTGTTTATTCCAGCACCCTCTGTTGCATCCATCCACCACAAGTCAGAAAGCTAACTCCTCCTTGCTCGCGGAGCGCCTCACGTCAACCGGCACTGCAGTAGCTGGTGAGGATCCGCTTTTGCATGTAGGCTAAATCTGGGATACAAACTATAAACTTCTAGAAAGGACCCTTCAGAGAAGTCAGGGTTGTCAACAGGGGGGCATTTTCACTCCCCCACAGTAAGGAAACCCTGGACTCTGCTGCTAATGTGTTTTTTGCCTTAGTCATCCAAGCTGTCTCAGTTCAAAACCAACCCACCAACTAGGGAAGTCTGTAGCAATAACATCTGCTGAATTCAGGAGACAGCGAGAGGGCTGGCAATACCCACAAATGAGGGCTGGCAATATCCAAAGGGTGATTCTCTGGGAGAAACTGGCTCCTTGCTCAGGGGTTTGGTATCTCTGAAGGGGTTTCTCACACTGCAGCACAGCCCAAAGATACCCTCAGAGGCAGCAGTGGCTGCTGAGGTGAGCCAGGAGCAGCCATAAAGGAGAAAGGGAGGAAGGTTCATTACAACCTGCATCCCTGAGGATCAGAGACAGCAACAGCCACCAACCCCCCTGACACAGCCACAGCCACCCAACTTCTGTAAGCCCAGGGGACCAGGGCAGCAAGAAGCTGCTCCAGTCTGCAGGTTGCCTCCCCATGGGAATGCAATAAAAGAAGACTTTCCCCCCAACCCCAGTACTGGATAATTGGCAGATTAAACTGTGCTGAAGACCTTAGGAAAAACTGCCTGGAGAAGGAGGCTGAAGTCTGGGAAATGAAGCCTCATGCCAGGATGCTCCAGGATGTCCCTCAAACACTCGGTCAAACCCTGGGCAGAGATTAAACTGAGAGTGTTTCCTCCCGGGAGCCTTCACCCCCAGGCACTGCCAAGCTGATCCACACAACTGGGCAGCAGGGAAAGAGTCTTTACTTCATGGTGAGAGGAGGAGGGCACAGGGAGCTCACAGCTGAGCAGGGCAGGGGAATGCTCCTCTCTAAAGCGTCCCTGATCCCATTTTCATTTCCATCCTCAGTGCATTTTTTTCCTATAATGAATTTCTCTTTTCATCTGAAACTCAACTTCCCCTCAGCTGATTTATTCAGTTATCAAAAATTTTCACTTCTCTGCTTCTGGTCACTAAACCAGATACATTTTGTGGTCTTATGTTCTTTCAGTGAGAAAATCTGGCTCTTTAATCAGCAGCCACTAGAAAGGAAAATGCCATTTTCAATAATCCCCCACCTCTTCTGCTAGAAATCAGCACCTGAAAACAAGGAATACCTTGGTTTCCACAAACCTTTCTGTCTGCATCTTCCTGTGCTTACAGAGTGGAGGATGGATGAACAGCAAAACAGCTCTGAAAACCAAATCAGCGCTGTCTTTGGCATCAGGTGGCATTGGGAGTCAGGTAAAACTCTGAGCCCCACGTCCCCTTCTCTTATCCCAGAGCCACCAAACCATCTGTCCTCTGCCAGGAGCAAATTCCCCACCACGGCACTGCAGTGAAGGCAGCAGACAGGGTGGTGACAGCGAGAAACCGATGTGAGCATGTCATGGGATGTTCTATTAACCCCCAGTTTGCCCTTTTCTCCATTTGTATGCTCAGGGCTTTGCTTTTCTTGCCTCCACACCATAGGGAAGATCACACACATCTTAAACACTGAAAACCTTAAAGACAAGAAAGCAATTGCAATGGCAAGGATTATTTAGCCCCGAGAGGGGAAGCGTCAGGATTTAGTTGGGCTGTTTGAGATTAGGAAAAGAGCAGGGGAGTTAAGAGAAAGCAAAAAGTTTAGAGGGCTGCAAAGGGCAGACATCTTTAATCCACAACAGGAGGACAAAGAGCATGCCATGGCAAATTCTAGATACGGATTCAGTCATGAGCAGCTCCTCCTCATCAGCTCCAAAGACAGAGGAGAGCAAACCACACTGCTCTCCAGCCCTGGTTTGGTTTCAAGAAGAAGCCTTTGTCCTCCCCCAGCAGCTTTCCCAGGCAAACAGGCATTGCCCTGGAATTTCACCTCCATCCCAAGCTCCAATCCAGAGGCAGGTGGCTGGGTTTAATGGAGCAGCACCTCCATCTGGAAAGGTGAAGCCCCCCAGCAAGGTGACAGGATAGAGAAAATACTGCAGGTCTTTGCCCGTTGGGTGACTGGGACACTTGGATGGCAGCAAGCACCAGGGGCACAAGGACTCCCAGGGCAGTCTGGCTCTGTCTTGGGGGGTGAGGGTTCTGGTTGAACCACAAAAGAAGTAGGTTTCCAGCTTACTGTGCTCCAGAGGCATGAGCTCAGCTTCCTCTATGAGGGACAGCGGCTAAAACTGGGGGACACCATCCCAACATCCCCCACTGAACAGCTTGGGGGGGGACACTTGCAGAAGCCCCCACTTCAAGCCCATACATCTTGAAGCTCTGGACCCAGGTTATTGCCAAAGAAAGCAGCTCCCAGGAGCGTATTACCTTCAAGAAACTCAACAAACCCCACAGGCTGCACCTCACCTTCCAGCCCACAGGAATGTCCACAGCTCCAGGCCAAGACAAGCAGCTTCCCAAGGCATTCCCAGGCAGCAACGTCTGCTCTCCTCACTCCCAAACACACATTTTGGACCAGCTGTGCTAGAGGAACAGCCTGCTGTGATGCAGGGGAGAAAGTTGTTGAAGACTGTGCTGGAGCCTGCCAGACAATGCAGGATGCACGGTGCCAAAGGCAGCAAGGGGAGGGCAGCGAGGAAGTGCTCTGGGGCTTTTCATCAAGAATTAAAGGGTAAAAGAGTGAACAAAGGGAAGGAGAGGCCTCATGAAGGTACAGCTCCTCTTAGGCACTCGTCTGTTCTGTAACCACTGCCCAATTGCCCTCAGCTCTGTGTAAATGCAGAGTGAAAGAGACCCTGCCTTCAGAGCCCATCAGTATCAATGGCAAAGGTCCTGGGCTGTACCAGCCTGGCGCAGGATTTCATCTCTGCACAAAGGGATGCACAAGCGAGCACCACCCCAAGCCCTCAGCACCACCCAGCCCAGGACATCAGATCAAGCTTGGTGTTTACAAGAGCTTAGTCTAAACACTCAAAACAGAGGGAAAGGAAACTGAGGCACAGTGATCACAGAGCAGGTCATGGAGGGAAATCAGGTACCATGTGTCCCAGCTCAGCACCTGTTCCACATCACCTCTCCCCCTTGCATGAACACCAGGAGACCAAGAGCGGTTGCACTCATTCTGTTTCCCTTGAATTCACCTCCTTGGTAGATGGACCATGACATGAAACCCAGCAGCCATTCTTTGGCTGTGGAGGAAGGTAGTTGAAGTCTGCTGGTGTCTTTGCTTCATATCCCAGGTAGCCAAATAACCAGGCAGTCAGTTCAGGAAGTACTTCAACAAGCAGGACCAATGTCTGAATAATGCCACACTAGAAAATTCACAGCAATGGATAACTATGGAATCACAAAGCACAGTGAAGCAAGGCTGTCCATGGGTTGAAGACACCAAAGAAACCTTCTGCTTGGTGCCCAGTGTCCCACTCAGTGTTACTGCCCCACATCTGAGCCCCAGCAATACCACAACAGTGTTTGCTCTGTGGAAAGGCAACCCCGTGATGATGGATAAAAAGTACTATTAGTTTCAAATCAGGCATTGTCTCTTTATTCTCTTTGGCATTTCTACACCACTGGTCTCCAAGCCTGAGCAGCCAGCAGGGAAAGGCAACAGGTTCACACCTTCTCTTCTGTTGCTTTGCACCTCAGTTCAACTGAGAACTTGCTCACCAGAGATGGGGATTTGGTGAGCTTTAGCCTGCCTGTCACTGCAGCTCTGTTTGTGGTACTGCAAGGATCAGACACCTAATCCTCCTTAAGATTCAGGCCTGTCCTCTGCTTGGGCTCTTCTGAAAATCTGCCTGGGTGCTTCTCAGCACCCAGATGTCAAAACACTCCTTCAAATCTGACATCAGGCAAACTGGAGTAATGCACAGGATCAGCTCTACGTAAGCATCACTCTTGACAACCAAGAGTGAGAAGCATCATAAGAACCGATAGGGCACCAGGACTTCATCAGTCCAGATGAGGAGCTGGGTGGGTTGGCAAAGGAAAGTCAGAGAAGTCTGGGAATTCCACCAGTCACTTGCCCACAGGTTAATGCAAGCTGAAGTCAGGCTGCTCCCAGGTTCTTTTCCATCTAAACCCAGCAGTGTCTGTACTTGGCCCCCGCAGACGTCTGCTGTGTATTATGCAAAGCTGGCAGCGCATCAGGTGCATGTCAAATC
Source organism: Melopsittacus undulatus (assembly GCF_012275295.1). Classification (NCBI taxonomy): domain Eukaryota; kingdom Metazoa; phylum Chordata; class Aves; order Psittaciformes; family Psittaculidae; genus Melopsittacus; species Melopsittacus undulatus. The sequence continues at coordinate 9,348,475 of NC_047537.1, forward strand.
ACTCTGCACAAAGAATTACACTTTGCCTGGATTATTTTCAGCATTATTAGTGAATACAGATTGATCAAGGACCAAGAGCTTGTCATCTTCTCAGTGATGGGCAAGAGAAGCTCGTCAGGCATAAAGAGAGAAATGAACATACATGGAAATGACTCCATGTCAGTTCCAAACAGCTGCCAAGTTTTGGGTTGAGGTGCTCAATGACAAGGTGTAGAAGGGCCCAAAGTCCTCTAAGGTTTTGGAGAACTTGAGCACTGGAGAACGATACCACACAAGGAGAGTATCACACTGCAGTGTCACCTCATTCCTCAATTGTAGGATGGCAGTTGCCATGAAAGTTCATATTCTAGAACTAAGGAAGATGATGGTTTCCTTTCTGGACACCTACAGCTTCCAATGGTGTTTCTGCACCTAATACCTGCAAAAAGCTGGCACCTGTGTATGCAACATCAGTAATTAGGCACTTGTCCATGTAATATATCTGAGGGAGGGCATGCAGGGGGGACTGATAACCTCTACAGTGTTTTCATGTAGTGAAAAAAGAGCCTTTGCCCTGGAACACCTGGAAACAGCTGTCTGGGCAAGCTCATCCTCCAGAAAGTATCACTATGGAGCAAAGAAGCAATATGGAGTGACAACAGTGTTTAAAGTGTTGCAGCTGCAGTAAGTCAGAGATCTCACTTAGGAGATCCTGGTGAAGCTAGACCCAGGTCAGTGGCTCTTCACCTTACACATCACATCCTCCTGCAGAACCCTGTTGCAAGGAAATGATCCTTTGAATCCTTTCACCAACACATCCAAAGTCTTCCCAGTTTCAAGATGGTTTTGGTCCTTTTAGCTTACGAAAAGGAGTAGGTTTTAGTGACATGCGGTCAGGTGATAGAAAACAAGGATCCATTTGTTAGATGGGGTCTTCAGTTCACGTGGCACAACATAAAAGATGCATAGCAAAAGATGGACAGAGTTTCCTTAAAAATTGGGTGTTCTGACTGAATGAAATTGCAGACACATTCAGCCACATCAAGCAGAAGCAAAGCCACTGCAGTGGTACCTTCCCTCCCCAAACCCCACAGCTGCAGGAGTTATTTTGGCCAACATGCAGCAAGTGCTATTGTCTGCTGGCAAAGAGGTGAACCAGAGCCAGGAGCCCTGGGGTCCACCAAGGGTTTGCTACAAGTATCTCAACAATCCTGAGCACATGGACATCCCTAAGGCCTTTAAATCCCTATTTCCTTATCCTGAAACAGGCATCGAGATGTCCTTTGCTTCCTTTCCCCTGTTTCAGTTGTTATCTCTCTGATCCTGGGATGCTCTGCAGAATGCTCAGCTCAGCAAAGCCCCAAGCCCACTCGGGAGCTCCAATCCACCTAACACACAAATTCAAGAGACAGGCTGAAGGTCTGATGAAGTGCTTAATGAGCTACAGTTAATGGGTGGATGCTGCTCCTCTGTGTAGGACCAGATCACGAACCGTGCAGCAGGCAAGAATAATAGGCATTAAACAAAAGCCGTGCACACTCCACAGCCTCCTCAGCTCTGAAAGGTTAATGCACACAAAAAGGGAGAAACACAATAAAAAGCTCTGGAGCTACAGATTAACTTTCACTCCTCAGAATCTATTATTGTTATTAAGGAACAGACTGAAAGGCAGGAATAGGAGCTAGATGCCCTACTTCCACTGCCTTGCACTGGGAGTTGGGGTTTGGGTTTGTTTTATGCCTTTCAATATCCTCCCCATTATTTTTTAACCAAACCTGCAGTGGAATGCAAATGACAACAACCTTGATAAGCAGCCTGAGAGCTGAGCAATCCTGACAGGCAGGGAATCCCCCAGGTTCAAAGCAGGTTGGTGCATTGCGAGGCAGCTCCCCCTTACAAAAACTGCTCTTTTGTATCTGTTGGCAGGGCTGAGGGCAGTCAAAGCCTGTGCCAGGCGATAGCTCCATTTATAATGGTACTTCTATTAGGCAACCAATCCGTTTAGCTTGGGTGCTTGTTGTTTATTCAGCTAATGGTGAAAGTTATGTCCACACTCTCGTGTAAATTAAGTATTCAGCTATTTTACAGGCACAGTAAGTCGGTCAGCCTTAGCCTCAGTAATTAGGGCTTACTGTTTAATTAATCTCTTGTGGTCACACACACGATGCAGCAATCTCCATCACACTCTCCATTGGCTCACATGGTAAAGTGAAGCTAAGGAAAAGGAGGAGTTAATCCTTTAAGCATGTCACTTATCCTCATTGCAGAACGTTAAATGGAATGGGGGGTTGCTCTCCCTCACTGCTGGGAGAAGATTAGGATTAAAAGCCAGCAAAAACCACTCAGGACATTGGCTCATTGCCTGGGGAACCCATCACACCTACAGACAGGGGACAAAGTAAAGACCACTGGGCCTCACTCCTTGCAAATGGGCAGGAGAGAGCTGTTATGGCTTCGGCTGGAGAAGCTCTGAGCTAACGGGGCAACGCTTCCTCCTTGCCACAAGCCTGCAGCGTCTGAGCTGCTGTCTCCAGCAGTCGCAGCCCCAGGGCTGTTGCCCCACGATGCAGGAGGGTGATGCCTGGGAACACCCATCCCTGGAAATGTCATGTCCTTGCCAGGAGCAGCAGCAGCCAGCACAGGCAGGGGCCACCTTTCCGCAGCAGGAAGGAGTCAGATCCCCACGAAGGATAGGGGAGGGGGGAGAAGTGATGCCAAGGAGGTGAGGCTGGAAGCGCTGTAGAGCAAGGAGCGGTGAAGGGACAGGAGCACAACTCTGGACAGAAACCCCAGCGAGGGTTTGGCTTCTTCAGACTGCCCAGAGCTGCTGCAGGAAAACCGCTCATCCCCAGCCTCAGCATCATCCCCTGCATGGCCCCAGGCTGCCAGGACAAGTAACACCCATGACAAGCAGCCTTTGGGAGGGGAAGAGCTCCCATCACCGTCACCAACACCGAGGTTAACCCCGCAGAAACCACCGCGGTGTCCGAACCGGCCGCTCTGGGTTCCCTTCCCACCGTGGCCGCAGGAGCCGCTCGCCGCAGCCTCGGGATTTTTATCGGGCTCCAGCGCCCTCTGTTCCAGCGTGGCCAGAACTGAAGCTCCTCTCCCCCCGCTCCGTGTCCCAGCCGGGGCTGTGGGTGCCACCGACCCGCACCACGGGTGCTCCTGCAGTCCGGTCACCTCTGTCACCCGTTGTGACACCCCCTGTTTGTCACCTCTGCCAGCGCTCCTCAACCAGCGCAATCCCTGGCACTCAGCGAGACTGCCTTATAAACAGAGCAGGTTTCTGCTTTGTGCAATACTTTGAAAGACTAAAGATTTGCAAGGGAAATTGCTAGAGAAGTGCACGACCACCCACCCAGCCTGGACATCAGGAGCGTCTCTGCAGCCAGCTCCTCTCGTGGAGCACAAGACACAGCCTCAGGGCTGGTGCTGGGGTTTAGGCAGCCACTAATGCCATGTTACAGAGCTCCTGCATCCTCAGCACAGGCATACCTGGATTCTTCAGATATTCATGTCGATACTTGGCCACCCCTTAGCTGATGCACAGGAGCCCTGGGAGCAGGCAGGAGCAGAGCATCCACTGCCCACCCTGAGCTCTTCCTCACATGATGCTGATCTCAGGGAAGCCAGAGCCCTGCCAGGACTGTTATCTCTGCAGAGGGGTCCAGCTTCCTCACCACGACCTGGGAGATCCTTCTCCTCCTTCCCCGGGGTCAGGCACTGTGAGGAACTGGTCTGCACCACAGACAGATGCTCCCATAGCACAGAGCTGCTCCTGCAGCTCCTTTCCATGCTCATATGCCAGACTCCACAAAGGGGCCAGACTAAACAAACCAGTCTGTCTCCGGGGAGGGAAGCTGCTAGTGTGCATTCAGAAAAGCTTACAGCCAAGGCTCCCAAAGCAATGCGTGTCCTCTGCTCTGCACTAGAGAGGTTTCCTCTGGGAACAGGAGAGAAGCCACTGTGCCCTGTGGTGGGTCCATTCAGTCACCCATATGGGGAAGGGAGGATTTTCATCCATGAGCTGGTTTCCAGCACTGGAACCTGCTGTAACTGGGATATCATGTGCAAACTTTGACATTTCTTATATCTTTAAGGAAAGAGTTTAGCTCTTTTTTGAGCAGCTCCCAAATGCACATGGGTTAAGACACTAACTCAGGGATACCTGCTGGTGGTAACCACCTCCATCCAAAGCTGCAAACCCCCCTGCCCAGCTGCTCCGTAACCCTAGGGGCACCTCAAGTCTTTAAAGCTCCAAGTTTCCAACAGAAGATTTTCCTACATCTCTAAATACCCACTTCCAACCCTTAGTGAAGTGGATAAACCACATGCTCACACTTAGAGCCAGCAAGAGTCATGGCTCAGGCACTTGCCTTCTAGTGTGATGAACAAGAGCTCCTGATGCTCTGAGCACTGGATACTGCAGAACAGAGTCATTGCCACCTCCTCCAACCCAGAAAGTCTTCTAAGACCAGCCTCAAGGAGAGAGCACATAAGCTACAGCCCAAGGAATAAGCAAGACAGACACAGGTCAGAATCCAACAGCTAGATCCTAGGGTAGTTAGTGGGAAGATAGCACCTTCTTCCTTACACCCCCCAGTTCCCCTTTGGGAATCTATTTCTCATGCACTTGCTTCTTGCCTTAATCCTGCTAGATGCCCAGATGTTCTGTATGAGCTCCTAAAGCTCTAACAACAACAAGCCAAGCAAAACAAAATGTTGCTGTATACATGGATAAATGCATACATATTAAAGACCATACATATATAAATATAAATGTGCATATAAATGTTTCTAGCATAGCACTGTGTTCTGTCAGGCAAGGTCTTGTATGCTTCCCCCTCAGTACAGCTGGAGGGACGGCAGCATTTCTCCTCCATAGCAAGGCTATTTGGAGGAGAGACAGTCAAAAATCCCAAGGTGCTTCATTCCTGCTACAAAGAGGTTTGATAAAACAATAACGGGGCACAAACAGACACGGGGGACACCACAGCATCACCAGACTCTTCAGGCAGTGACACTACATGTAGCATCAGGGCCAGCGGGTGAGCTGTAGAGAACACATGAGAACACCCTGCTGTAATCACTCAGCATCAGCACATGAGGAGGTGGCATCTCAGGCACACAACTCTGATGATTTATGATGCACTCAGGGCTCTCCAAAGGCATTATTTATTTGCATTACCAAGAGGTCTTAATTATTGCTCCTCACATTAGAGACTGAGAGCTTCTGTAACGGAGAAGATCATTTTAACCAGCAAACAGAGCGCATGCCACAACCAACCATTTATCAGACAAAGCTGAAGAGTTCATATTTCAAACCCTCACTGTATAGAGCTGTGTGTGCCTGATCTACATAGGCTGACCCATAAACCTCGTGGGGCAAAGCTGAGCAAGCTTCTCAGCAGGTACTGCTGCAGCAGGGGCCCAGCAATGCCAGAAAGCAGAACATTAGAGGAAGAAACAGCAGCTAACAACTTCACATCCCAGGAACTGGCAAGAGCAGGGGTTAAAAATCATAAACAAAGTCAAGCAAAGCAGATTTCGGACCGGGAGCCCCATTTTCAGGTCAGTTTTGGCAGCAAGGGTAGCTCAGCGGTCAGAAGAGGGGCCTTGAAGGTATCTGGCAGCTTTTCACAAGCACTAAACCACTTGGCAGCTTCTGGAAAACAAGCACACTGTAAACAGCTCTAAAGCATTTCCATTCTTTTAAATTACTTTAAGGCAAAGTTTCAAGAAGTGTTTTTAGCCCAGTGGGATTCTCATAAGCACCTCAGCAATAGGCACCTAATTCCTGATGAAGTCAGCACTGGACTCACTACAACGTGTTTATCATCTCTAGGACCAACTGAAAGCGCATTAGGACACGTGAGCTGATGGTGCTGCAGTTCCCTAAGGTGACAGTGACACCAATGACACTGATGGGCATCAGCCAATTTGCACAGGGACCATATCTGCTATTTCTAGGCTGGGACAGTGCAGACAGTGATGTCCCATCACCAGAGACACAACACGGCACCCAGAGGTGACAACAGCCTCTCAGCTGCTGATGGTTCCTTCCCCAGGAGCTCACTGGTACAACTAATGTGGAGCTCCAGGTCTGGTTTTTTATCCCAAATGTAGTTAAAGTTTGAGAGACAGAAGCTGGTGTCATAAAGAAACCCTATGGGAATCCCATGGGAGATCATACATATTTTGGCTTGGAGCAAGCAGCTCTAATGGAAGGTGTCCCTGCCCGTGGCAGAGGGTTGGAACTGGGTGAGCTTTAATGTCCCTTCCCACACAAACCAGTCCATGATTCAAGCCCATGGTTGCATTATTCACAGTGAGACACCATTCTTGGTTTTCTGGGATCAGAGGTATCATCTATGGGCTTATAACAACAGAAAATCTTTCATGATCTGAACCAAAAAATCCCCACAGTCTGTCTCCACTTGGAAGTTCCCCTTTCCATCTGCTGCAGGACTTGGACCTGTCATGGAGAATGAAACCCACAAAACTCAGGGACAACTGGTACTGAGCACCCAGCTGAGGAGGTTGGGCTGGGCAGAGACAAAGCCTTTCATGCCCAGTTGTGTGATGTTTGCTTTGCATCATCAGATCAAGCACTTCTAAATGCTTCCTCAGTTAATGAGTCCAGCCCCTCTAGATGTAACCAGGACTGTTCTTTTCCTCAGGTCAGTGTTCTTCCATGAGCACAACAACACAATGGCCTCTTCCTACCACTCCCCATGAGAGGCGAGTCCCCATGTCCCTGTCAAATGATGGTGTTCACTATTCAAGTTACTCCTTGGCAAAATATGAATGTACAGCCAGCATTTTAAATACTGGCATCTCTATGCATTGAACACAGTAATTACAGCTCACAAGGGTTCAGGGGAGGGACACATTTCTCCACAGTGAATGGGGCATTCAGTACCCACTTGACATCAGCTCCTGAAAAGTGGAAATTAGAGGGATCATCACTTGGATGGAGTAGAAACGTGTGTTAATGCCAGCGAGCAGGGTGGTCAGCTCAGCTCCCAGCACTGCTGCCATTCTGCATCCCCAGGCTCAGCTGCCTGAGGCTGCAGAGCCCCGCAAGACATGCATCCCCAGAAGGGCTTGGTGTGCAGTACAGTGAGGTCTTTACATTTTGGTGCAATAAGGACAGATACAACAGGAGCTCTTGTGGGAGCAGGACTTGACTTGCTGGGTATTTGAGCAGAGCAAGGTTTGGTGGAACATTCTGCATGGGCAGCAAGGTTGTGGCAGCAGCTTTAAAGCATCCTTGACAAGGTCACAACTTGCTTCTGCAGCCTGAGCTACATGAGAACAAAGGGGAGCAGTACATCCTTATGCTCATAGCTACCAGAACCACTACCTGCTCTAAATAGCCCCTAGTCATTACAGGTTGGAGGGGACAACAGCCCAGATGAGCCCCATTGAACCACCTCCTGGACAGAGCAGAGACAGGGCAGCCCAGCATTTCTGAGGAGGAAGAGTGGGCCACACCATGCGAGCAGGTAGACACAGGCACACAGGTTGATGCCTCTATCAGAGAGCCATGCAGAGGAACAGCATCTTTTCGTGCAGAAAAGGTGGTTCTCAAATGCAAGGAGGGTCTGGAGGCAGGTTGATAAAGCCTGGCTTTCCACTCAGGTACTAACAGCAGCAGAGTATGAATGGGGACAAGTTACTGATTTACCCTATCCAAGAAAGTGAGAAAGGAACACAACTATTTTCTCCTACTTCGAGGTCTCACCTCCCTGCAGATGGGAGCACAGGCCCACAGGGTAGGTGCATACAGCTCTGCTCTTCTGTCCCAGCTCCATCAGCATCCCCTGCCAAATCAGCCTGCAAACACCAGGGCCAGCACCACACTCTCACTGCCAGGCATGGTCTCCATCCATCCATTCTCCAACCTTTCTGAGCCCCTTGTTCATTTTATCTATAACCAGACCAAAATTTCAGTAATTTAATCAGAAACTGGTTTCTTGCTTTAGTCCCAACCAGCTGATAACACACAACAAGTGAGCAGCCCAGCTCACTGCTTAGCACACTTCTCTTCACTGAGGACCTTATTCAGGTCCTGTGTCAGGACCTGTTTCAGTTTAATACAGGATCAGTTCTTGGGAACGGCTGTGGTTTTCACTTCACTGAGAAACAAACACTTCAGGCTCTTTTTGCTTTGCAAGCAGCATAAGAGCAAAAGAGCTCAATGCTTTCTAAGAGAAGTGTTTGCACTCTTGGTGGTCCCTCCTTATCCCACCTCAGAGCCCTATAAACCCTCTCCTTGCATGAAGCCTGCACAAGAACACATACAGGAGTTTGGGGGTCACACAGATGAACCCCAAATACCCTTGCAGCTCTGAGCAGCAGCTCTCAGAGCTGGAGGACCATTGTACTGCACCCTCATTTCTTCCCTTGTTGCCCTTTCCTCCTGAAGACACAGCTGAATATAAAATGGGTAAGGCTGCTGGGTTGTCAGGGGGCTGCAGGATGCTGCCCGTGCAAGCAGCAAGGGTTTGGCATCTCAGATGTGGGGGCCTTTCTCCTGGGACATAAATAAAACCAGCTTCTTAATTAACTACTCAGTATTGATTTCATTTTCATCCTATTAACTGCTTTGCCCTACATGTGTTTGCTGCACTCTGTAGGATTCCTTCTCCCCCCACCCTGTATATGTACAAATGGCAAAGATAAAACAGCTTCATTAGTCCTATCTGCTCGTCAGGCACCAGTTGGTTTGGGGTTTTTTGCTTTAAAGTGCTCATAAAAGAGCCTCCTTGACAGCTTCCAGGCCTGCATCTCTCCAGCAGAGCTAAGATGCATGAACCAACATCAAGAGCTCTGCTCCTTTTGAAAGAGAGGAGAAGAAAAGGGAAACAGCCCTCTGCAGAGCCCATGAAGAAACCCATGCTCTGGGTATCTCACACCCCCAGCCTGGGGTGGGTGATGGGAACTGGAGGGGCCAGAAAAGTCAATCTCCAGAGCTAATGTCATACGTTCATCCTTATTGTTGTGTCAAACAGTAGCAACTGCTTGTCCTTAAACACTGAGCCCCAGCAGAGCCTGAGCAGCACAAGGTCAGGTCAGCCCATGTGGGAGCTGACCTGCTGAAAGGCAAAGCAGAGATTCTTGTTTTCCCCCTACATCACCAGATACAGGAGAAAGCCTCATGAGGGAGAGGAGGGAGACAAATATCAAGTTAGAGAGTGAAAACATGTAAAACTGGGAAAGAATACAGAGATAAGAGACTGAGGAGAGCAGGCAGGAAACGAGCCTTTTCCATAGTGCTAGAACTGAACACACTGAACGAGTTCAGTTTATGCTGCATCCTCTGAGGTTATTTGCATCAGTAAGAACTTAATGAACTTGCGAAACCACACGGTCTTAGAGCAAAAGAATTCATAACCAAAATTAAGGCTTCCAACCAGAAAAAGACCATTCAGGGAAATGAAGAGGGGAGGCATGTAAAAAATAGGAGAAAAAGAGAGAAAAAAAAAGCTATTTTCACCTCTTAATTTTGTACTGGGGTATGTTGGAGAAGGGAACTGAAGGAATGAGAGCTGGTTTGGAAGCTCAGAGAAGATGCTCCCTGCAGAAACTAGAGCTGGCAGAGGTAAGGTGAGGATAAAACCCAGCATGAGCACAGACAGGTTTCTCAGGGCTTTATGGCACTTTCCAAGCTTCCAAGTGCTTCAGATTGCTCTGATATTGAGCTGAAATCCCTGGAATTTCCAGTGCTCAACCACAGGTGAATATTTATTTACTAGAGACAAAGAAGTAAAACAGGAAAATAGGCTGTGCAGAGGGGGGGAAGCAGCTCTGGGGAAGGACCTGGGGGTGTGGGTCAAGGAGAAGCTCCCCATGACCCAGCTTCAGTGAGTGCTTGAGCCCAGAACCCCCCCTGTGCTGGGCTGCACCCCCAGAGTGTGAGCAGCAGCTCAGGGAGGGGATCCTGCCCCTCTGCTGTGCTCTGGGGAGACCTGAGAGCAGCTCCAGTGCCTAAAGGGGCTGCAGGAAAGCTGGAGAGGGGCTTGGGACAAGGACCTGTAGGGACAGGCCAAGGGGAATGGCTTGAACCTGCCCGAGGGGAGACTGAGATGAGCTCTTAGGCAGAAGCTCTTCCCTGTGAGGGTGCTGAGGCGCTGGCACAGGGTGTCCAGAGAAGCTGTGGCTGCCCCATCCCTGGCAGTGTTCAAGGCCAGGTTGGACACAGGGGCTTGGAGCAGCTGCTCCAGTGGAAGGGGTCCCTGCCCGTGGCAGGGGTTGGAGCTGGAGGAGCTTTAAGGTCCCTTCCAACACAAACCAATCCAGGGTTCCCATCATCCAAGTCTTGGAACTGGCCTGAAATACAGCTGGATAAGACAAACAGCCTGACACTTGTTGGTCTCTTAACACCAAAGGCAATTACGTAAAAGGTCAATGAAGAATAATCTGTGTACACTGAATTTAACTATCTCTGGCATGAATTTATCTGCTATCTTCCAAGTGCACAGTTGATAACAGAAGACTTCTGGTAAAGCTTCACATTCAGATCCCTGTTGTTTTTCAAAGCAGAATTAAGTTAAATCATTTGCCCAGTTCTAGGCAGTGCTTTGATGTTTACAATGATTTAAGAACCAGCTTGAAAATTGTTACATGTGCAAGGGAAGTGGAGCAGGGCCTGGGTGCACAGGAGGTGTCTGAGCTCTACTGCACAGCCCACATTCTATTTGCTTCAAGAAATGAGGCTCAGCACCATCAAAGCAGTGCGCCCTTAGGTCCAGCCATCAGCTGGAAGAACTTCTTGTAGGCATCATCAAAGCAGCGTTTGCTGATGTTGCACCAGGACCTCAGTTCTGCAGATCTGTAGACCAGGCACCACTTACTTCAACTGAATTAGCAAGAAAGGTCTGGACTGGTTAATTGGAATTATTTAGCCATAATGTTTTTGCACTTCTCGTCCTCTCCTCAGCATAATGTTTTCTAAATTGAATTCCTTATGCAGCTAAATCCAATATGCAACAAAACTGTTGTTGCCAGAGAAATGAAACTTTTTGGGTCTGGCTGATGGCAGCAGCTCTCAGTGACCCCTTTTCTGTCCCCCTCCTCTGCCCAGCACCAGCAGAAGCGAGTTTCCTTTGATCCAGGTCCATGGGGCAACAACTACACCAACATCACACAGGCAGTGTGGCTGCAAGGAAGGCTCAGGACCAGGATGTCCCCTTGTGCAGCTCCATCTTCCTTCCCATGCTGGAATTCCAGGGAAATCTGTGCGTAAGCAAGCCAAACATCCCTTGTCTGACCTTTTCCTGAGGGCAATTCATGAAGAATCATGGAGATACTGAAAATAACTGGAAGAAACTGATTGTGCATAGGCCAGCAGACCGGGAGAGCCAGGCACCCTCCACCACAACATGTATATTTTACCCACAGATGAAACCTCCACACCTAGAGCAGATGCAGCCACACCAAACAGCACCTTCATGCAACACAGAGGGTCAGGGAAGTGCTTTTCCAACACACAGAGCTGCAAAGCCAGCAAGCAGGGATGGCCCAGGGACAGCCACCTTCCAGGCCCACAGAGACACAACCTGCATAGAAGTGAGAGGCAGCAGCCTGCATAAAGCTGGAACTGCACAGAGAAACCATTCAAAGCATCACACCCCAACAGAGGTCACTGTACCTGGGGTGCTGGTTTGTCTGTAATAGCAGATCCTGTGCTGCTGGGTCTCCTGCTAATGGAGAGCTGGACTGGGAGGTCTGTGTCCTGGGAGGTTGCTTAGCACAGAGATGCACATCCACTGCAGCCAGAGCACTGGCTTTGGAGCACACCCAGCCTGAGGGCTTACCATCCCCTTTACAGCAGAGGCACTGCATGGGGACACAAGGATGAAGAGTTTGCAGGTCACTTGGTTCTCTTTTCCCTTCTCTGCCATAGACATTAATGTCAGACGTTCTCTGACATAAACGTTAATGACGTTTGCAATAGTCCTTTCATAGAATCCCAGCCTGGTTTGGGTTGAAAGTGACCTTAAAGCTCTTGCAGTCCCAACCCCTGCCACAGGCAGGGACCCCTTCCACTGGAGCAGCTTGCTCCAAGCCCCTGTGTCCAACCTGGCCTTGAACACCTTCTTGGGCACTTTTACAGAAAGAATAACCCAAAAGCATAAAACTGAAAATACTTATCTGCAAAATCTGATTTCCAGGCTAGTTTTAAAGACCAGTGTTATACCACAGGCTTTCTTTATGCACCCCCCCCCCCCCCCCCCAGTGACTTTGCAAGTTTGGCCCCACACTCCTCTATTCTCTTTGTCTTCTTATGGGAGCAAGAAGGTCTCTTCTCCCAGGCACACACAGGACCCAGCACAGCAGCACCCTCATTAGTAGTTAAGGAGTTGGGGTGAGGTTTTCAAATGCCCATGGGCAAGTCAGGAGCACAAAGAACCACACAGTCCATTGGGAACCATCATTCCCTTTTGACTGATGGGGAGCTGAGGCACAGAGATATCTCCCAGCTATAGAGAGGGTGCAGAGAGGGCAGGGTAAGAGCATCTATGACACTACTGAAAGCGTACAAAGCCTTTAAATGGGGAGAGCAAGAGGCACAATCAAGCCTGGGGCAGAGCTGGACACGTTCGTATCTCATAGCTGAGTGATTTAGCAACAACTGCTTTCAGGAAGATGATTTATACCCAAGTGAAACACAGAGAGAGCTTCAGCAGAAAAAGCATCAGCACAAAGTTGCCTGAATCTGCTTTTCTCTCCAATGTAAACCCAGCAGCTTGGCACTTCCCCATCCCAGTGCGCAGGGTGGGTGCTGCTGGTGCTGAGCATCACATCTCTGCCCACTGAGTCAGCAAGTCCTGCTCTCCCTGCATCCCGAGGCCCCGCCGGGTACCAACCCGAGCTGCTCCCCCCGAAGAGCTGCGGCTGCTTGGGGACGTTTGCACCGTGGGCAGAAAAGTGGCTCCAGCCACAGCAGGAGGGAGAGGCAGGCGAGCTCAGCAGAAACAATGCTCCCATGACACAGAAGTTGCTGAACTCCCTCCAGCTCCTGAACTTCCATCCCCTCCCCATCAAGGGGATCTTTGCAATGCAAGAATCTCCTCCCCGGTTCTTTACCCCTTTCCACCATCATTTCGCTGACATCGCAGGCCACGTTTGCTCTTCACTAATTCCCCAGCAATTTATCCCAGTTATTTTCCTCCAGCAGCTGCATGACTAGAGAGAAACCCTCTTCCCAGCAGAGGATATTTGTCTTATTGTGCCTGGGCAAAGCTTATCTGCTTCTTTGCTGCTCAAAATTGCATTTACAAGGCACAACCAGGACAAAGCCAAGCACATTAATTGCTGTTGCTCAGGTGGAATATCTTCCACCCACCCTCAGCCCTGCAGCACTGGGGCTTTATACTTTATCTGGTACAAGGGAGCTACACAGAAGGCTTCTATTATTTACCCATCGCAGCTATTTCATTGCCACTCTGTTTTCTGAAAGAAGGAAGAAAAACCCCAGTGATTTCCTACATCTTGCTCTGCTTTTCAAACCAGGATTGCTGATTCTTCCTCTAAGCTTATTACCCATCACAAATACATCACCATTTAAATCAACCTCATTCTGAAAACACAGATGGAAGCTCCTTCAGAAGACAAGGGAAGCTCTTGATAACTGGGTGCTTTGTGAACTCAATGCAGCAGGCTCCAGGCAGTTCCCTTTCAGACTCCCATGGGATTAGCATGGTGCACCCAGCAGAGAGGGTTTCTAGCCCCTAAATCTTCATACTTTCCACCTTATCAACACCACAAATCCACATCTTACCTTTGTTGTGGCTTGTTTAGCCTCCCACTGACCCTTTGTTCATGCAGCAGAGCTCAGGTCAGATGCTTCACACCCAGCACTGGTGGTTTAAAGCATCCCCAGTAGAGCAGCAGCGTGGGATGGGAATCAATCAGTCTGTAAGGACCAGCTGGTAGCATTTACCCTTTTTCCCCTTTCCTTAGGGAAGGGAAAACCATCCCAAATGCAAAACGCTTCCCAGCCACCTCCTCATAATCAGCTCAGCCCAAAATGCTCTTGGCTCTCCCCAGGCTTAGAGGCGTTCATACCCTTTGCAAGCCCACCCTCAGTGGTTAACTGGGTGCGTAGGAGCCATATGTGTCCAACACTTTCTATTCCTGCAGTGGTATTAAAGACTTCTGTAGCCAGGGAAGTTGGCAATGGATCTCTCTTAAAATAGCCAGCCCTTTCCCTAATGTAGGCTCTTGTCATTCTTGTTAGATAGCAGAGTTCCAAGGACTTAAGCAAAGTCTTGGCTTACTGTGCCGATGCCTTGCTCCTACCAAGTCAGCTGGGGAAGTTTGCTGTACTGATGGATTTAATCCCAGCCAAACATCAGGCTGTGATGGCTTAATAAGAGCACTGGCAGCCCTGGGGCATAAACTTGGTCCCAGGAGGTCTGGGCAGGGGGACAAGGGCTTTCATCTTAGGTACCCGTTCCAGCATTCCGCTACACGCTCCAGTGTTTAAAGGATGGCTACAGAGAAGATGGAGAGTCCCTTTTTACAGGGAGTATGAGTGGTGATGGGCACAAGTTACTCCTGGGAGGATTCCAGCTGGACACAAGAGGAAAATATTTCCCAATGAGAACCATCAGCCACTGGCAGGATCTCCCTGGGGAAGTGATGGATTCCTCAGTACTGGACACTTCAAAGCTTCAGCTGGACCTGGCGCTGGGACACCTTGTCTGGAATGTGTTTTTGCAAAGTAAATCTGGAGCAGATGGTCACAGAATCCCAGCCTGGTTTGTGTTGGAAAGGACCTGAAAGCTCCTCCAGCTCCAACCCCTGCCATGGGCAGGGACACCTTCCACTGGAGCAGCTGCTCCAAGCCCCTGTGTCCAACCTGGCCTTGAACACTGCCAGGGATGGGGCAGCCACAGCTTCTGTATCACATACCCTGACCCCAGAGCTCCCCACTCTACACCAGCTGTTTCGGGGAGGTCACTTCCAAGCCCTGCACTCTGGGATTCACAATTAAACCCCTTCAGGCCTCCCACAGAAATGAAGGAGAGGAGAGGAGCTGCCAAACAAACCCCAGCTGTTTTGGCCACCTTTGCTGATGCTGAGCACGTGTTGATTGGGGTGTAACATGGATGAACATTCTCATTGCCTGTTTCCTTTCTTCCACTTCCTCACCCATCCCAGAGGGGCTGGGCAGCATTTATTCATTATAAATACAAACTTGCTGGTGACAGGGGCATTCCCTTGCTGGGGGCTGCTTTGATGCTGCAGTAAGAGCAGAGGTAACCAGGGGATCACCTTGCAGGTACATAGAATCATAGAACAGTTTGGGTTGGAAAGGACCTGAAGATCATCCAGTTCCAACCCCATGCCATGGGCAGGGACACCTCACACTAAACCATGTCACCAGCAAGACAGTGTCCCCCACGATGTCTTCTGCCACCAGCAAAGCAGGAGCCCCAGCAGTTGCTTAGCACAGTCAATAGGTGCCGAGTCCTTTAATGACTCTCCCATTGGATAAACAGAAATGAAAAGGCAAAGTTGAGCAGGAAAACTCAGGCATGGGCTGACCCTATTCAGCCTTCCCCCCCCCCCCCCCCCCCCCCCCCCCCAGCTCATCCCACTGCTGCTTTCAGGCCCTGTTAAGCAATATTTGCTCTGCTGGTCATTTAGTCCATCAATGCTAAGGTCTGGGGAAGGCAGCGGGTGTCACTTCCTCACCCCTTGCCTACTTCATCCCTCCCATCCCATCTGTGGGCTTTAAACCTGAAGCCTGGTGCGAGGCTCTCGTACCCAGCAGCCAGGACATCAGTGCCTTTCGCTGCCAACAGCAGCAGCACCCGTGGCTTTTCATCCTGCCCAAAGCACTGGGAAGGAAATTAAAAGGGCGATAAGGGAGCTCTTTCAGCTGAATTTCACCCAATATTCGGTGCTATCGGTGAGATAAACGAATATCTCTTCCAGCTCTGGCAAAGGCTCAGGAAAGACGTCGGGTGAAATCTGCATTTATAGAGGTTTCATAACTGCTCCAGGCTGCAGGATAACCATCACCCTCGTCACGTTTCCTCGGGGAGGGAGCTCAGCACTGCAGGACAAAAGGGCAGAGTCTATAAAGAGGAGCCGGATCAGCTCCAGTATTTCAGGGCAGTTTTATGGCTCTGCTGGCCCCGTGCAGCTCCAGGGCAGCAGATGCTGCCTTTTGGTGCCTAACACCCCCTGTGCCCAGCAGCCCCCAGAGACAGGAGCCAGCAGAGGGTTTGCATGAGCTGGATTTGATCCATCCATGGCTTATCCATTGGTCCCAGAGCAGGGGATTGGCTCCTGTATGATGCTCCCCTATAGCTACAGGAGCTGATGCCCACCAGGAGGGAGGTGTACTGGGGATCACCAGCATTCCCTAGGGGCACTTCAGTGGGAACAAGAAGGGGAGTAGGGGTGCTCCATGCACAGCAGGAGAGCAGCATCTCCTCCAGCTCTCTGAAATCAGGGGTTAGCCCCGTTACCCTCCTGCCATCCACATGGGCAAGGATGAGATGCTGCAAGATGCTCAAGATGCCCCCACAGCTCAGCCACAGGCCTACCTGAGCTCAGCACCAAATCCAGCATCCATCCATGTGGTCCCACTCCTGGGGACAGCTCTGTGACCATGGGGACACCCAAAAGCATCACTCTCCAAGTGCCCAAATCCCCAGCACAAGGCCAAGGAGTGACTGAAGGCTTCTGCACACTTAGAGCAGAGCTAAGGGAAGCCCTGGCCCAGCACAGGGTGGATGTGAGGCCTCGTGTCCTGCTTGGCAGCGGCTGAAAAGAAATGCTCCTGTGCTGGTAAGTGCATGAGCAAAGCAACAACCGACTGCTGGGGAGAAATCTCCCCATCAAACAAAGCAGAAGCAGAGGCACAGGCACCTCCCCAGGCTTTGTAAGGATCCAGCAATTAGTGAGTGAGCAGCTTCGCTGCAGGCAAAATACTGACATTGACATTGTTGCATCCTTGAAGTGATGCAGCTTAAGTGAAGCATCTTAACAAGTCACTGCCCCCAGCTGAGTGGGGGCAGCTTCACCCCAACCCCAGAGCCCCCCAGTGCACAGCGGCTGTTGTGGGGCAGAAATGCCTGTTAAACACCCAGCCCTTCTCCAGCTCATCCTCACCTGTGCAATGTGGTGGGGCCTCAAATGTGGAGCTTCAATTTGCAGTTACTGGCACAGAAAAGGAATGGGATCGCTCAGCGGTGCCAGGGGTCACTGTGAGCAAACCATGTTCAACCTTCACCCATGTGAGCATCCTCCCTGCACCCAGGACCAGCACTGTGTGATCCCATGAACCCTCAAACCCATGTGTGTTTCCCACCCTCAACACCAGGAAAAGGACTCATTTAGGAATGTTACACTCAGAGATTGGATTTCTCTGGGGGTTTTCCATTTCTCACCTTCAATTAAAGCAGTTTATTCTCATCACAGTGTTTAATTATCCAGTACTGGAATGAATTATTATAATTAGCCTGTAGTTAAATGGTCTCGATGTGCGAGGGCACATGGGTGCCTTCAAGGGTCCTGCTCGCTTTCCCTGACAGCTCTGGCTCATCCCAATGGCACCCAATGCAATTCCAGAAGAAAAACTCAACATAGAGTCATAGAATAGAGGTTGGAAAAGCCCTTTAAGCTCATCCAGTCCAACCATTCCCAGCACTGCCAAGGCCACCCCTAACCCATGGCACTGAGGCCTCGTCTCCATGGTGTGTGAACACTTGCAGGGATGGTGACTGCAGCCCTGCTCTGTCCCATCAAACCAACCCAGCCTCCAGACATCACATTTTACTGACCCCAAGCCTGCGGTGAGGGAGGATGATGAGGGGCATCACTGGGTGACAAGAGAAAGGCAAGGGGTGAGAGGATGTGGCCAGACTGATCCCTGCTCCTCCCATCCCCGCTGGCATCAGGCTGGGCTTTTCCTGCTGTTTCTATGAGCTATTGACCAGCAGTGACTCAGCTCTGTCCTGTTCCCGACACAGGTCAGCAGTGAGGGCATGCGCTGGCTGTGCTCAGTCCTGCTGCCTTGGCAGCCCCTGCCCATGTCTGGAACTCTGGAACCACAGCACCTGGGGGGACCTCCCAGCACCACTTCCGTGGTTCACTCCCCAGCACCCCAACCACACAGCCACAGAGCCCCACAGTCCCTCCTGACACCACTTCCCAGCACAGGGAACATCCCAGCATTTGCTCCCAGGCAGATTCACGAGCAGAGGCTGGGCTCCCAAACAGAACAATGTCAAGACCAAAGAGTTGGAGCTGGAGCAGCTCTGCTCTGGAGCCAGGCTGAGAGAGCTGGGCTGGGGCAGCCTGGACAAGAGAAGGCTCCTGAAGGGGAGACCTGAGAGCAGCTCCAGTGCCTAAAGGGGCTGCAGGAAGCCTGGAGAGGGGCTTGGGACAACGGCCTGTAGGGACAGGCCAAGGGGAATGGCTTGAACCTGCCCAGGAGAGGGGAGACTGAGATGAGCTCTGAGGCAGAAGCTGTTCCCTGTGAGGGTGCTGAGGCGCTGGCACAGGGTGCCCAGAGAAGCTGTGGCTGCCCCATCCCTGGCAGTGTTCAAGGCCAGGTTGGACACAGGGGCTTGGAGCAGCTGCTCCAGTGGAAGGGGTCCCTGCCTGTCCATGGCAGGGTGTGGAGGTGGAGGAGCTTTCAGGTCCCTTCCAACACTAACCAGGCTGGGATTCCATGAATTACACAACACATAAAACTCAGCTTCCCCCATACCTCAAAGCAATGCTCAGGCTGCTTCTTCCCACCTTGAAAGTCCGCAGGGCTGAGGGTTTAACTCCTTCTTCCACTTCCAAGCCCCTGGATGGTGCCAGCCCCCAGTCCTGCACATGAAAACCCCAAAATCCTTTTAAAACACCTTTTTTTTTTCTTTTTTTCCTTTTTTTTTCCTTTTTTTTATTGATTTCATTGAAAACAGAACAAGAAAAATGAGCGGAGCCAAAAGAACGCTCCTGCGACAGCCGAAACAGCAACCGCAAATAATAATAATAAACATGACGGCATTATGAATGTTCTAGGAGAGATGAACAAAAGAAACTGGTACTGCCCTAATTACAGTATTTAAAGATATATGCAAAAAAACAGAAACAGAACAGAACTGAAGGTAATGACCTGCGCAGCCACCACACAAAAGGTGATGGCAAATTTTATTCACACTACAATACTAACCATTTAAAAAAAGGTTTCTTTTTTTCCTGCAGTTTTATACTAAAATCACTTTGTTCTTTTTATACAATTGATAAGTTTATATTCACGTGGTGAGCAAAAATCACACCAGAATCAGCACCGTTTTGTTGTGTGGTTTCTCTTTGTTGTCGTTTTGGTTTTTTTTGGGGGGTGTTCTTGGGGTTTCTTTTCTTTTTCATGGTTTTTTGTTAGTTTGTGGGTGTAGTTTTTTAACGCCAGTCCCCAACGTCCTGGTAAAAAAGAACTCAGTTTCTTGGAAACTCATAGCGTGTGGTTTAAAAATGAATCGAAGGTGCCCAGCGTTGAGGAAAGGGATGGGAACAGACGAGCTGGTGGCATCCGGGATGTCCTCGCCTGCTCTTCGCCCTGGCGGCGGCTGCGAGTCGAGGTCCTCTAGAATACGTTTATCATTCACTTTGTGTTTATAAAAACAAGGTAAAACCTGAATTGCTGCAGAAGTTTAGTGTCTTGTACGATCCCCTTCAACCTTCCCTCTCATGCGACGGGGTGAGGGGAATCCTTCCATGGAGACAGTAACAGAGCCCAGTGGTGCGGATGAGAGCTGGTTCCTGATGGAGAAAGCCCAAAGGGAGCCCAGGCTCAGGGGAGGAATCTCCGGTTGGCTCAGGGAGAGCCAGGGACCAACAGGATTGTGAGGAGCATGGGTTTCCTCTCACTGATAGAGAAAGAGGCCAGTGGGTTTGGGGCAAAGAGGGTATTTGTTAGAAATGCCCTCTAGCTCCTAAGGAAAGGCCCCACCACAACGTCCTGTGAGATGTGGGAGAAATCCATGATTAGAAACAACCAACCAATCAAAAAACCAAACCAACCAAAGCCAACCAGCAGAACCTGCCCCGGGGCTGTGCCAAGCACCCCGAACGCCAGCACCTCCCTCCCTCTGCTTAGCAACAAAGTCCCATCAAGTACTCAAAGTTTATTCCAAGTGAACTGGAGATGACTTGGCATGAGCGATGCATTCAATGAACATTCCGAGGATGGGAGGCTCTCCCCTGGACAACACTTAAGAGCACACTACAAGGAGGAGGCCAGGACAGCTTGCATGGAGAAGACAACTGCACCAGCCACCCCTCCACACTGTGAAACCCAGCAGCTTTGCAGGCCCAGGGAGGGGAGAACATCATCACGGAGGTGGGGTTTGCTTTTACTTATTCCTCAAGTAACAGTCGGTGGCACAGCCCTAAGTGTCACAAACTCTTGGCTTTCCTGGAGAGGGCTTGTTTTTTTGTGTGTTTTTTATTTTTTTTCTCTTTAAATGGAAATTCAGACAGTTTGTGAATCTATGGGGTTAAAACGAGTCAGTCTCTGGGGAGCGGGGCCTCAAAAGGGGCCGGCTGCTGTGGCAGAGCTGGTGTCGGGGAGCCCGTTTTCCTGCGTGTCCTGGGACGAGGTGCTCGCCTGCCGCTGGGCCAGCGCTGAGCTCGAGTGTTTGCACTTGGGTGAACCGCACTGACAGCTGAAGAATTTGCCTTTGATGTCCCAGAACCTGTCTCCGTAGTCAAAGCTGCAAGAGAGAGGCAGAGATGGGGTCACTGCAAAGCACCAGCACACAGGAACAAAAGGGGGCACTGAAGCTAAAGGCCACGTTTGGCAATCCGCAGAGCTAGGGGGTTTGGAATGCTTCAGGGGATGGAGTGTGCTTGTGGGATCCCTTGGCACTGAAGGGGTGGAGTGACTTTGTGTCCAGTTCTGGGCCCCTCACTACAAGAGAGACATTGAGGTGCTGGAGCGGGGCCAGAGAAGGGCACTGGAGCTGGTGCAGGGCCTGGAGCACAAGAGAGATGGGGAAGGGCTGAGGGATCTGGGGGGTTCAGTCTGGAGAAGAGAAGGCTCAGGGGGGACCTGATAGCTCCCTACAAGTGCCTGAGAGGAGGATGGAGCCAGGAGGGTCTGGGCTCTGCTCCCAAGGAACAAGGGATGGGACAAGAGGAAACGGCCTCAAGCTGCACCAGGGCAGGTTTAGATGGAGCTGAGGAACAATTCCTGCCCCAGAGGGTGCTCAGGCATTGGAACAGGCTGCCCTGGGCAGGGCTGTAGGCACCGTCCCTGCAAGTGTTCACACAGCATGGAGACGAGGCCTCAGTGCCATGGGTTAGGGGTGGCCTTGGCAGTGCTGGGAATGATTGGACTGGATGAGCTGAAAGGGCTTCTCCAACCCGATTGAGTCTATGATTCTATGACCCTGCTCAGGAGCAGCACTGCTTTCATTCCACCACGCTCCATTCTCCCTGCAGAGAGGCAGTGGCAGCCCCCAGACAGCACTTACCCAATTTCTTCTCCAGCTTCTATGTGCCTTGTGCTGAAGAAGGCGATCCTGGGAAAGCGGAGGTCCTGGTGCGACATGAACACTCGCACAGGGATGAGGTTTGGCTCACAGAGGTGGTTGATAAAGCGGCTGATGTTGCCATAGAAACGGGCATCGATGCAGTATACCTCTCCATCCTAGGGGAGAAATGTGTCAGTAACCATGAGGTGAGGCTGGGTTTAGTACCACTGCATTTTTTACAAGGGCCTGTAGGGACAGGCCAAGGGGAATGGCGTTAACCTGCCCGAGGGGAGACTGAGATGAGCTCTTAGGCAGAAGCTGTTCCCTGTGAGGGTGCTGAGGCGCTGGCACAGGGTGCCCAGAGAAGCTGTGGCTGCCCCATCCCTGGCAGTGTTCAAGGCCAGGTTGGACACAGGGGCTTGGCGCAAGCTGCTCCAGTGGAAGGTGTCCCTGCCTGTGGCAGGGGCTGGAGCTGGAGGAGCTTTAAGGTCCCTTCCAACCCAAACCAGGCTGTGACTCCATGGTTCTACAGTTACTGCTACTTGTTAAAATAAAACAATTGACCAAATTATTGGTCATTCCACCAATACTCTGCAGAGCTTCAAGACGAACAACCAGGGCAGGATGGCCGCTGCGGGTTTAAAAGGACTAAACACACACTTTTAGATCCAACAGTACCCTGAACCCCCAGTTTTCTGCACAGCCCTCTGCCCACACCAGCCCAATGCTCCTGTCACTGCCTGGTCCATCGGCTCTCTCCACCCTGCCCAGGTAAAGCACCAGCTTGGCACGGTGGGATTGATGTCTGGTGCAGACAAACACCTTAGGGGTACAAGCTGCTGGAAAGGGGAATAGCATCTGTTCTGTCCTCTAATTGAACATGACAGTGAGGAAACACAAAGCCGGAGCCTCAAGAAAACACAGGGGTTTGCAGATAAAAGTGCAAGGAAGAACACAGAAATTCCCTTTCCAGAGAGCAGTAATATTTTGTTTTCCTTGAAAAGAAAAGAACCTCCCTCAGGGCTTTTTTATTCCAGCAGAGAATGACTGTGCAAGGCAGAGGCTTTAATTACAGGAGCTAATTTCAGTTGCAAAGAGGCCAAAAGCAAAAGGCTCCATTAGCAGTGCTCAAGCTCCCTTTTGAGCAAGCACCTCACCACTGTTAATGAACAAGTGGTGCCAGATCACACCACCCCACCGGGGCAGGAACCCAGGGAAGGTGTCCCAACAGCTGGGGAGGCATCACCCCACATCGTCCTGTAACACACACACGCTGTTATTTCATATTGCAATTATCAGTAATTCTCGTTGTCCCCTCACTTTCCTCCATGGAAATGCCTTGTCTGGTGAGGGCAACATCACCCACTACCACATCTAGTGCCCATCTGGAAAGATCTGGGCTCCCCACCATGCAAGTCAAGATGTGCTTCTTGAGAAAGGATTCTGCTGCCTTGACTGACCCAGAGAGAGTCCTCACTGTGAAGCTGCTGAGGAGGAAGAGTCCCAAAGCAAAGTGCTTCCCACCTTGCCATGAGGGTAAGAGGAAATCTGAAGGGTCAAGGCCCAACTAGAACTTAATCTGGCTACTGCTGCAAAAGACAATTAGAATGATACTATAAATACATTAGCAACAAAAGGAGGGTTAAGGAGAATCTTCATCCTTTATTGCATGTGAGGGAAATATAGTGACAAAGGATGAGAAAAAGGCTGAGGTACCTAATGTCTTTTCTGCCTCAGTCTTTCATAGCAAGACCAGCTGTTCTTGGGTATCCAGCCCCTAAGCTGAAAGACAGAGACAGGGAGCAGAATAAAGCCCCCATAATCCAAAGGGGAATGGTCAGTGACCTGCTATGCCACTTAGACACACACAGTCTATGGGAATGGATGGGATCCACTCAGGCGTGCTAAAGGAGCTGGTGGAAGTGTTCACCAAGGCACTTCCATCATTTCTCAGCAGTCCTGGCTCACTGGGGAGGTCCTGGTTGACTGGAGGTTACCAAATGTGATGCCTATCTACAGGAAGGGCTGGA
This sequence comes from Melopsittacus undulatus, assembly GCF_012275295.1. Classification (NCBI taxonomy): domain Eukaryota; kingdom Metazoa; phylum Chordata; class Aves; order Psittaciformes; family Psittaculidae; genus Melopsittacus; species Melopsittacus undulatus. The sequence goes on from NC_047537.1 coordinate 9,371,984, forward strand.
AGGAGGATCCAGAGAACTACAGGTCTGTCAGTCTGACCTCAGTGCTGAGGAAGATCATGGAGCAGATCATGCTGAGTGCCATCATGCTGTACATACAGGATGACCAGGTGACCAAGCCCAGACAGCATGGGTTTATGAAAGGCAGGTCCTGCTTGTCTGACCTGATCTTCTTCTATGACAAGGCAATCCACATAGTGGATGAGGGAAAGGCTGTGGATATTTTCTGCCTGACCCTAGTGAAACCTTTGACACCATTTCCCACAGCATTCTCCTGGAGAAACTGGTTGCTCACGGCTTGGATGGGTGCACTGATCACTGGGTAAAAAGAGTAGGGGTGAATGGAGTCACAAGTGGTGTTCCCCAGGCCTCAGACACCCTGAAGAGACAATGCTTGTGCCTTGTGTCTTCCTCTTTGCTTCACTGCAGGCTTCCTAAGAGCAAACCCAGAGGTTCTCCATCAAGGCAGTAAGCCAAGGGCTGACCTAAAGGCCATGCAAGGCCCAGGTGGGCTCTAGCTCTAAAGGCACAAACCAGGCTGAAGTCCCTGGTGCTTTTCAACTCCATAATCACAGCTTGACTCTGCTGTTCTCAGACTGACTGCAACACTCATCACTTGTCTTCTTTCAGTTGTTCAATGTGTGTTGCTTTAAAAAGAAAAAAAGGCAAAATAATAAAGCAAAGCTTCTTTGTCATTAGCTGATGACAGAAACAAGACGTCCTGGAAGCCACTGCGCTCCTCTGAGTCCCCAGCTCACCTCTCTCCTCCTTTCCCAAGCAAAGTCTGAAGTGATGGCTTTGATAAAAAACTTTAGATGGCACTTTTCAAAGCAAGGTTTCTGCTCTGAGACAGCTCTCCACAGAGCAGCACAGGGTAACTACCAGCAGAACAAGCCTCCAGCCCCTGCCAGGGTATCCGATGGATCCCTTTTGAGTGAACCAGGCTTGCTTTTTCAGTCTTCCAACTCGTCTTTTTATGAAGAACTCACAAAGCTGTCAGTCAGGACTGCAAGCCTGCATATACACACTGAGTATCAAAAACTGAACAACTCAACTCGGGATACCTGCACAGTTTTGACAGAAGAGCATCTTGCATCAAAACTGGTGTGGGCAGCACACACCATGCTAGCCCAGCATTGCTTTAACAAGCCCTAAGCCTTACATCAACCCCTCCGTATTTTGTGGCCCTCCTCTTTGCTGTGTGTCAAGATGGAGACAAACACTCTCTTTGCCTTTATGGAGAGGCAAGACCTTGGGTTTGTCACATTAGATACCTCCAGGTACAGTACCTTGTTGTCAAGGTCGAAGAGATAGGAGTCCTCTTCACGGACATCTGCCTCCGAGTCAGATATCAGCTCACCAACGTACCTGCAGACAAACAGGGAAGGCAGAGATAAGATGCTCATGCAATCATATGTTTGGGTTTAAACTTCTCTTTCTGAGAAGAGGGAAAGAAAGAGATACAGCCCAGCCACCGGTGACAACCACCAGCCTCACAGTGCAGGTCACCTCAGAGCCACCCAGGCAAACTGAGCTTTGCCAGCTTACAGCAGCTAAAATCTTGCTCCAAAGTCCATCTTTTCAGCCCAACACTTTCAATATTAAAACTGGAGTCTTACTTCCAATAAAATTCACTTTTCCTCCGAGGAATGTGTTTCCTTCTGCAAATCTCTTTGCTGGCCAAGATCAACACATTAATCCAATTCTCCTTCTGTTCAGACTCATGTCCTGGCTCTCCTGTACACTAGTGCAGTGCTTGTGCTGTTTATATCCCAAAGCAAAATGGTTGTGTCTGTCCCTCCTGTATCTTCCAGGGTATTTTGACTGATTACATAGGCTATGTACCTTATAAAGGTTTGCTTCTGAAGTCTTAGGTCTAACCCAACCTGGCAGGACCCCTGGAAGGATCCTAACTTCTTTCTCTATCCCACTCAAACCAGAATAAATCAGAACTGTGGTTCAGTAACGACAACCTTGTTGTGAAACCAGGTGCAAGGCAGATTACAACCAGGTCCTCTGAGCACCAAAATGCATGTGCTGCTTGGCCTGGCTTGCTGAGAAGGACTAAATATACCCATCACCTTCCACACCCCAGGCAGACACTGGTTTTGTCGCAATCCCCCTTGTGCAGGAGTCCCCACTGCATTGGTGTTGCCACATTTGTCTCCCTGTCTCCATCATAAGCAGTTTTGGACTGTCAAGGTTCAACATTTCCTGCCTTGATCTGCTCCAATTGAAGTAAGAGACACACGACAAGAGGTACAGAGCCAGAGGGAGGATATGAGAAAGCAGCAACAGCACAGCAGTATCTAACTCTTCCTGGCCTGCACTGCAATGCTAATTAATTATAAGCAAAGGATTCACAATACGAATAAATGAATATTTTGCAGCATCAACATTATTCCATGATCAGCATCCATTATCCCAGCATTCCTCTGCAGCTCCCAAGGCATTTCCAAGTGTTAACTGACTGTATCCATGCCCCCTCTGGCTCAAGGCAGCATTTAACTGCAAGGGTGGAACAGAGGAGAGCCACAAAACATCAACCTGGAGAGGATCCACTCAGTGACAAGGGATCATCTGGCTGCAGTGTCCAAATCTGAGGGATCTGGTCAGAGCAGGAGGCTGTTGCTGTGTGTGATCCTCCTCTTTGCCCCACTACATCTTGTTATTTATGAAGCACTACTGGAAATCACACGCTCAGTGGTGACCTAAAGCAACAGGAAGATGATGGCCAGAGAGGAATTGCTGTAGCATGGCACAGTAGCCAGCAGCAGCTGAGAAAGAGCTGAATAATGCTGCATGGAGAGTGCTCTGCTCAGGGACAGCTACTCCAGGTTTACAACTCAGTGAAACTAAAAACCACAATCGAAATAGAAACTGTTGGTTTGATATTCCTTTAAAGACTATTCCTGTAATTCATTTCCTTTCCAGAACTGCTTACAAATACAAACCGTTCCTTTATTTCCCAGACGGAAAGTTAGGGAGGGATGTGCAAGAGGCACATGTTCCTACACAATAAACGAGCAAGAGCTTCAGTCCCTTCCTTTAAAAACTCCCAAAATCAAGCCAACATCCTTCTCAGCAAGACATTAAGCATGGTGCTGGCAAGTAATGACACCTGAGCTTTATCCTGCCGCTCATCACTGCAACACCAGAGCTCATTCCATGCAAAAAATCAAGAGCAACAAGAAGGTCCCAGCATAGGCTCCAGGGTTTTCCATGCAGTGTGGAAAACGGGACACCTGGGGCTCTCTCTCTGGCTGAAGGAGTACCTAAAACACCTGGCTCAATGCAGATGGTATCTTATTAAAGCATCACTCTTTCATACAGAATTGAAAGCACATTTAGTGCACGAACAGAAAGCAACAGACTAGATCCTCACAAGCCTCTGCTTTCTGCACCCCACTAATTCACAGCCTCTCTGCTCTGGAGCCAGGCTGAGAGAGCTGGGCTGGGGCAGCCTGGACAAGAGAAGGCTCCTGAAGGGGAGACCTGAGAGCAGCTCCAGTGCCTAAAGGGGCTGTAGGAAAGCTGGAGAGGGGCTTGGGACAAAGACCTGTAGGGACAAGGCCAAGGGGAATGGCTTGAACCTGCCCAAGAGAGGGGAGACTGAGATGAGCTCTTAGGCAGAAGCTCTTCCCTGTGAGGGTGCTGAGGCACTGGCACAGGGTGCTCAGAGAAGCTGTGGCTGCCCCATCTCTGGCAGTGCTCAAGACCAGGCTTGGAGCAAGCTGCTCCAGTGGAAGGGGTCCCTGCCCGTGGCAGGGCTTAGAACCAGATGAGCTTTGAGGTCCCTTCCAACCCAAACCAGTTTGAAACAGCCCAGAAGCAGAAACAGAAAGGGAAACGATTGCTGCAGTGATTATAGAGAAAAGTTGAAAGGTTTCTAAAGCACAAACCAGGCTGAAATGCTCCTTGCGTGTAAAAAAGGCATTTACACATAGAAACAGTCAGGACCAGCAGAGCTTTGCAAAATCAAAGTGTTGTGAGAACTATTCCAGACATGCTCCCCATGCAGGCAAACGTGAAATATCATGGAATAAAGTCAGCCTTACATCAATACTACTATCATCCTTCCCAAGCAGAGGAAGAGCTATGGTATGAAGCCATTAGCTGCTCAGGGTTCTAATCCAGACTTTCAATGCAAAATGCTCTTTCACAGGAGCTGATCTCAGGAGCTGCTGTGTGCAAGCAGCTCCCAAACACCTCTTGCACAGGCACTTCCTTGCCAGAGATAAAGGAAAAAAGAAACCAAGTCTCTAGGTTGCCCATGAAGAGCCACAGGAAGGCCATCAGTGCAGCTGGAAGAGAGGAGGACTGCATGTTGGTGAGCTGAGTAAATACTTTGCATGTGTGTGTGATGGAGATAAGAAGGAATATGCATGGGCAAGACACAAATTAGCTCAGCTTTTTAGTATGCAACTTATTTAGATAATGATGAAGATAGTGTCAGCAGCTCCTGGCAAGGGTGAAAGGAAGAGTTAAGCATGGTCATGGTATCTGCACCCCATCAGCAATGATGTGCTCCACAATGTCTGTGTCCATTACACTGTCAGGGCTGCACTGCTTCCCTGGGCTGCCAGTTCACCACTGCCAATACCTCTTGTGTGTTTAGCATTCCAGTAGGATATGGTAAAGTTGGTGCCTTTCCTCTTTGGGAGCAGTTTACTTGCAGGCTCTGGCTCATCTCTGGATGCTGAAAACCAGGACACTAGGATCTCTGGTACTTTACAGAAAGCCCCACCTGAAGACAGACGTGGAACACTCCCCCCAAACAGCAGTTTTAAGGTTTACCTCTGCACAAAACATGCTCTCATCCATCTGCTCCAAACATGGAAGAAATACTTGGCCAATTCACTGCAGAACTGACTTAATTCTACAGTGATCTTCCTCAATCCCCTGCCCCAATTCTATAAAACATCAACACTTCTAGAAAACCCCAGCACCTATTTCCATGAAGGCCACGAGTTCAGCCTTCTTTGGAAGGTGTTAACTCACTGGAGCATTGCAATGAAGAAAACACTTCCCAGAACATCTATAAAGCACGTATAGCACTTTAAAGCCTGAAAACTGTGGGGTTCAATGGCAGATTTTTTCCCTTGACATATATCTGAAACATTTTTGTTCTTAAACACTTTAGTGAATCAGAGCTGACACATGCGTAACACCAAGTGCTTTACTGTTTTGTTGAATAAGACCAAAGCCAGAGCTGTGACACTGGAAAACCTCTTGAGAAGTCAGTATTGAAACAGAAAAAGATCCCCTAGAAAGAAGTTGTTCCCAACTGCCTTGGCCTGAAATGTCCCCTTAGGGACAGTGAACACATGAGTTGAGCACAAGTGCAGCACAACCCAAATGCATTCTCCCCTCACCACTCGAGTTTCAGAGGGGAAAGAGCTCAGCACAGATCCCATCGAGTCAGCGAAGGGTGGAGAAAGCTCCACACTATGAGGAAAAGGACAAACAGAGCAGGAATGGAGTCAGGCAACTCCATTCAAATTGGCTGAGGGCCCGATGCCAGTTTGACTGGTGTGAAAACCTCTCCTTAAAGAGCAGCAAACGACCTCAGGAAGCAATGGGCTTGTGGGAGCTACTGAATGCTGAGGAACTTACTCGCACACGAAGGTTCCCAGAGGAATGTCCTGCATCGTTCGCACACCCCAGCCCATCTTTTGTGTCCGATAAAGCTGCAATCGAGTCCTGCGAAGAGAAAAAGAAGCCACATTAATAACAGAAAGATGATGAACTTTCATAGAGGGATAAGCAAAAAAGGCAGCAACCTTCCATGCCCACAAACTCAAAGCTGATTTTGATACGCAACCCCCAGTTTTTACATGGGCACCACTGAGAGAACGCTCCACTCCCACCACTGCTCTGAGCACGTGGGCAGATAATTCTTCACCATGAGTGTGGTGAGACACTGGTAGCCCAGAGCAGCTGTGGCTGCCCCATCCCTGGCAGTGTTCAAGGCCAGGTTGGACACAGGGGCTTGGAGCAAGCTGCTCCAGTGGAAGGGGTCCCTGCGCGTGGCAGGGTTTGGAGCTGGATGAGCTTTAAGGTCCTTTCCAACACAAACCAGGCTGGGATTCTATGATGGAAACTGCCTGGGGACAAGGGATGGGCATCCATCACCCCTTTCTTTCTCCCTGCACAGCTGCACCCCTCAGGACTGGGGAGGAGGATGTGGGAGTGGATGCTCCATGTGGTTACACCACTGACAATTGACGTGTAGGATACCAGGCTCTCACCACCAGCATTTCTTTTTCCTTACACACACTCAGGAGAAGGCCAGGAAGGTGGAATGGGACTTCAGGCAGTGTATCTGTGCACAGAGGGTGCTACAAGGGGAAGGCAGGGAGCTTATGGTGAATTAAGACCGCTTTGAGTTAAGTGCTCTGATCCCTTTGCCCTCTGTAGAGGCCAGTGCATTTAGCAGCTCCATCATATCCAGCTCCCTGGCTGAAAGACAAGGAAGAAACGCTGCAGCTTGAAACTTCTTAGTGTAATTGCTGCTCTGTGGAATTTTACTGATGGAGTTCATAGGCAGAGAAACAATCCTGTAAGTCACTGTGCCTCCTGCTCTGCCAGGACTTGAGTTTGTGCAGGAGGAACAGTCTCCAGGGCTAGGGAAGGCTCGTGCTGTCTCAAGGGAACCAAAACCCGCTCTGAGCAATGCTGTTATCGGAATAAAGAGAAATCCAATGTTCACCTTAATTTCACCCTGTTGCTTTTCCCAGTATTTGTCTTCCCCAGCACTGCCTCCTGGCACCACCATCAGCTCAAACCAGGGGCTGTGTGTTTTCTTGTATTTGCTCCCAGCTCCTGAAGCCTTCACCACGGCAAAACATGACTTCCTGAGAATGATCACTCTCAGAGTGGTTATAACACTAGTTCAGGCTTGAGGAAGCTCCCCCATGTTTTGCCTCATCCATCACTGCACGGTACCAAGCTCAGGTTCAGGCTCTGCTGTTGGGGATGACACAGGCAGCGGTGGGACCAGGGCTCCAATCCCAACTTCCCAGCTAAGCCGGGTCACCCTGCCAGATGGAAACGTGTGTGCTGCTGAGCAGAGTTAATCTGGAGCAAATCTGATCAAGGAAGCACTAAAATGGAGCAGGAACACCCATGTGTCACGCTGAAGCCCAAATGCAGGAGGTTTCCTCCCCAGGGACCTCAAGCACAGCTCTGCCAAGCACCCGACCGCAGGCTTCCAACACAGCTGCACTCCCAGGATCACGGTTGGGTTTCCAACACTTCTGGCTTTCAGAAAACACTTTGGCAAGGCAAAAATACAACAGCAACAGCTCTAGGTGTACAGCTCGTCAACCAACACCCACAGAGACACCGCAGCTCTGGAACTCAGCACGGAAAGCCAGAAGAGATAAAGCTCTGTGGAAACACAGCCAGCTTCTTCTGTACTTGTTTTTAATACTGCAAAATGTCATTCAAACTACAAGGCTTGCAAATAAAAGTGTTGTCAGCACTACAAAAACTTTGCAAAAGTCTTTTTCCCACTGGGATTCCTTTGGATTTAGTGCAGTGGCAAACTTCTCCACAGCAGAGGTCCAAAACACAACACTGACACTTTTAGCTTGGCAATAAAACAATAGCGGCTGATCTGCAGCACTGAGGCCAATGGGTTAGTCAGGTATCGATCATGGGGAGTCAGGCCAATAGCTGGAATTTCTGAGTAGCCACATATGGGCATGCTGGCCTATATAATATAGAATCATAAAATCCCAGCCTGGTTTGTGTTGGAAGGGACCTCAAAGCTCCTCCAGCTCCAACCCCTGCCACGCGCAGGGACCCCTTCCACTGGAGCAGCTTGCTCCAAGCCCCTGTGTCCAACCTGGCCTTGAACACTGCCAGGGATGGGGCAGCCACAGCTTCTCTGGGCACCCTGTGCCAGCGCCTCAGCACCCTCACAGGGAAGAATGTCTAACCTAAATCTCCCCTCTTGCAATTTAAAGGCGTTAAATATAGACTGCTAATTTATAAGTTCTCCTAAACAAAGGCTCTGCAGTTCCTGCTGCTATTATTTTCCTCACACATCTCCACCTGAGAAGTTACATCCAGGCTGCTCAAGCAAAGCCACAAGTCATTTCCACGTTTTATGGTCAGGCTGATGAAAGAACACCACGTTTTCAACATGACAGCAGCAAGGGCATGGTGTAAATATTAACTGAGATCAACAACCTGCTGCTGCTTTGTTCCCAACAGCACACAGGAACCCACATGCATCCCACCACTGTATGGTGGCACCTGCCCCAACTTCAGCCTCACCTCAAGAAGTCCGGGGGTTTTTGTGGGTTTATGGGTGAGGTGAGACTAGAGAGCCAGAAAGCTCACAGGTTTGGCGTTGGTCTTGCCAAGATAAGCTGCGTTTGGATCCTCCTTCTCACCTGAGCCCATTCTGCACCACCCGGTTCCTACAGGTTCTCCAGCACGAGCACGCGTGATTGCACTCAAAGATCAGCGGCGGCTCAGCCATGTTGAATTCTGGCAGGAGTCGGCCATCCTGAAGAGGAGAGGCATTCCAGACTGCGTTAGTTGTTCATTCCTGCCACCCTTCCAAACCAGGGGCAGGCTAAAGGCAGAAATCCCCCCTGAGTGTCAAAGCAGGCCAGGGAACCCCATTGTGGAGGATGCTCCAAGCTTCCCCAAACCAGCATCAGACCTCAACTTCTGCAGTGGCTCTGCTCTACCCCAACCATGGTACCACTAGCGTATGAAGATCATCATCACTATCACCAACATCTACCAAACAGCAAGAGACCATTTAGATTTCTGCTGCCTGGCATCACCCTATGCACCACCAGAAAAAGTATCTTACAGAGCTGTGCAAAAACCCAGTGTGCATCCCCATCATTATTATCATTTGCAGTGCTAGAGGGGAGAAGCAGATGCTTTGTCTGCCTCTGGAATAAAGCCTACACTTCCAGAATATAAAGCCATTAAACCCAAGTTCTTTGAACCACATTATCTTCCCAAATAACACTCCCAAAAAAGCTACAATTCAATTATTAACCAACCCAAGACAGGATTAAGGAAGCGATAGACGCAGCTCCTCATATTTAACAAATTTGGCTTTTAAGGCTTGAAAGATGTAATCACCTATTAACATGTAAATAAAATTACTACAGAGCAAAGAAAGATGCCAACAGCCCCCCTGGGAGAAACTTACAGAGATTCAAGGAAGTTCTGATCTTAGCAGAACCTGTCCAAATGTTAACCTCAAACCCTCCCTGGAGCATTGAAGCACGGTTACCCAAACCAAACCAGGCTTCTGGCAATGCAGCTGTTAAAACATCCCTACTTTGCCCTCAGCCAGAAGGATCACAATGATAATAGATAAAAGCAAGCAAAAAACCTCTCTACTACCCTGCCCTTGTTTACATATGACAGCTTTGTCTGTGCTGCTCTGAACTGGAAGCTGATTTCACGCATGGATTATTCAATACTCTCTAGCACATGGGTGTAATTAATGGCTCAGTTGGCATGTGAGTAACACGAATAAATAACACTAGAAAAGCTTTCCTGCTTATGTGTTTTGCTGTTATCACACACACCTCAAAGCTGAGACTACAACTTCAGGCATTTTAAAACAAAGAGAGAGGAGTTGTGCAAGGAACTGGCTTAAAGGTACTACTATAAACCCTGAACTGTGCAGAGTTCAGCTCACAGTGACCTGACCCAGTAGCAGGTTCTGTGTCCTCACCTTATCATACCAGCAGCGCATACTGAGTTGGCCACACATGCAGTTACTGGAGGAGCAGTCATCTATACATACACAATACTGGAAGAGAAGAGAAGGGGTTAACTCCCCACCACACACATATACTGAAAGAGCAACTTCTGTGACTGGATCAGAGAGGAAACCACAAGTCTTCTTGCTGCAGCAGCTTAGTGAGAAAGATGAGACTCATCAATTGAGCAGTGGTTTTACTCCATTATCTATGTGTGCAGTTTTTGTGTGCTCTCACATTGAGCCACCCTCCTATGTCATGACAGGATGTCCTCCTGTGATACTAACCTTCCTGCATGCCCAATGAGCTGTGCTCCACACTTGGGTGGAGTCACTGAGGACAAGGACTGGTCCAAGGAGGGACAAGAGCTGGGAGATGATGCAACATGACATCTCAGTCTTGCCTGTTGCTTGCTTCTTCCCACATGTGCTCCAACTGGCTCCAGCATTCCCCAGGCCAACACTGTCCCACCACCAGCAGCTGCCCAACAGGGTTTGGGCATGGGATGTTCACTTCAGCCATATGAGGGCTGTGCCCAGAGAGGGCTTCCCTCACCCTACACTTCCCCACCTCTGCTCTCACAACCCAGCCCTTCCAGGACTTCCAGTATCACACTGAAGACCTTGGCCTGGATGCTGCAGTCAGCATGAGGAAGGTCTCCCAACAACTTACTAACTTTCCAGATACAGAACACAGGAAAACAATAAATGAGAGCCACATCAGCCAGCACCAGCCACAGCACACAGCTGATCACAGATACTAGCTTAAGTGCTGGAAAAGGAATAAAGCAGAATCCCATCTCCTAGAGAAAGAGCTGGAGTTTAGGACTACAGCCTTAGCTGGAATTTGATGGCCATATTAGGAGCAGACATTCCCATTTGAATGTAAACCCCATTCTGAGGTGCAGCACACCAGGACAAGATATCCACGTCGCTATGCAAGGTCCCTCACCTGTAAATGGGTAATGTTTCTATCAATGTCCATCGGGGAGGTGACACAGTTCTGTGAAACATATTTGTAGTTGCTAGGACAAGGCTCACTGTCCACGGAGTTGACACAGGGAATGGGGATCCGCTCATAACCCCGGGCGATGTCTCTGTCAGTGAGAGAAAGAGAACTGTCAGAGAGGAAAAGCTCCCCTGTAAAAGGGCCCATTCAGCTGCCATCCTGGGGCAGAATTACTGTCTCTGATCACTGAGCACTCAAAGCCTAAAGCAGTTCAGACTAGCAGAAAGCTCATTTTTTTCCATCCCATTTTACAGATTGTTCTTTGTGCTTGTATTTCCATTTGGAGGATGAATTTACAACCAGGGTCTGAATCAGCATGTGCTTAGCTCTTGCTAAGCTCAAGCTGACCTTCACACCAGTTTAAAAGGCTAAACATGCACATGCAGTCCTTTCTTAAACCAGGCCCTCAGCTTCCCCCATGAGGCTCTATTTCATGACCCCCAGGCAAAGCCAGATATATTCTCACCTGCTCACAACCTTCTCTATCTGGACAGGCTTCTCAGCAGATGATTCTTTGAGAGTCTTGTTCATCTGTAGGGCCACCCAGACCTGAGAGTTAAGGCTGGAGCATTGGAGTGGGGTCTCACCCTCCTTGTTCTTTAAAGTGACATCCGAGCCACGTGAAAGAAAGAGACTGCAAAAGAGCAAGACAGGGTAAGCATCTCGTGAGAGAAACTGTGCAAGGGGAAAACAAGCTGAATCACATCCTCCAGGAGCCCTTAAGAGGCAAGGAAGAATCTACAGTAGTGAATAATCACCTGAGTTCTCCCTATTAAGCATGGTTCAATGAATCCTTCTATGTGAAGGTGCTAGCAGAAGCTACAGACTTGAGCTCTAGGCATTCATGAGAGCTCTGGGCAAACCTTGCCTTGCTTCAGGCATGACAGGTACTCTGCTGGTACCAGCCTAACTTCACAGAGGCTTGAAACTCTCTCTGGCAGGGAAAGATATGGGGTGGAAATGAAAAGTCCCACAGGACACTGGTGCTGGACTTGGCCCTTGGTTATACTCACTGGTTTTTGGTGAGTACCCAGGATGACTTTATTCATAGCAGTGATGGAGCAAAGGGAAAGCCCTGTTACCGTATTATGCCATGCTAGTTATGGGGAGAAAGAAAGCAAGCTTTAATCAAGGATGCCTGAGGCCTTTCTGTTGGGAAGCCCAGGCTGAGCACAGTCCCTCAAACCTCTGCCCAAGACTCCAGCACCACTCATTGTTTCTTGCTCTGCTTTCCACCAGCTCTAGCAGCAGCTTGTATTTCAGACCCATTGCCCCTACAAGCAGGGTAATGGAGAAACGAGTCCTCCATCCCAATCCTGGTTTGTGCTTAGACACCAAAGGCATTTCAAAGGATCTCCTGAGCTTGCCAGCCAGTAACCAGGCAGAAAGGAGTGACCAGGGGAAGAGAGAGGAGCAGCAGGGCTGGAGCTGTACTTACACTACACACTCATAGCGATTCTCTCTGGCTGCAATATGCAGGGGCGAGTCGCCGTGAATATTCACTGCATGTAAATCACACTTAGCAGCCAGCAGGATCTCTGCTATGTCAACACAGCCAGAAAAAGCAGCCCAGTGCAAACAGATATTTTCCTCCTGGGGGGAGAGAGAACAGAGCAGAGGCTGTTTAGTGCATTAAACCCCTATTGCTTTGGGATCCATCATCCCTAGTTCTACATCTGCAGCATGCAACATGTGGCTTGCAGTCTCTTCCCTTCTGGGTGGGACTGCCAGTGTGGGCAGGGAAATCTCTGCATAGACAAGCAGGGATTTCTCACTCCCACTGCCTCCAAGTACCAAGGATGGGGAGGCTGCACACAAAGTGGTCCACTGCCTACCTTAGACACGCAGGCAAATCATCTGTCTCTAAGCTACAAACCTATCTCAATCTATCCATGAGAGAGGTGGCAGACATGAACCAACATGCTGGAAAAGGCTAGAAGCTGAGCTTCCCCAGCCCAGCCAACAGGAAAGTCAGCATGCCTCCAGTGCTACAGAACTAAAAAGAGCACAGCACGAGCTATAGGGACTATGAAGGTGCTAGAAAGAGAACCATGAGCCACAGGGAGAACAATCAATCCAACTTCAGGCAGCTCTTAAATACTGAATGTACTCATCTCTCACTAGCAGCACTGGAAATAGCTGAACACTCATCTTTCTGATGGAGGTATTTTAAGCAATGATACTCTGTTTTCAGTTCCAGTGCAATTCGCAGCACACTTCGAACCCTTCCCCATGACAAGCTCTGAAGACATCGATTAAAACAGTGCAGTGATAGTAATGATCAACTCTCGTCTATTTCTTTTTAAGCAAAAATAAAGCAAATCTTGGAGTGATTGCAGCTTAGATCCTTCCTTAAATGGGAGGCTATTGACATGCACCAGGGAGCGGAGAGGCTTTTTTCTATATAGCTTCTGCCTCCCGGTGTTGCAATATCTACGTAAAGAAAACCCTAATCACATCACATACAGAAAAAATTCACCCTGTCAATTGCACACCACATGATGCTACACCTGGACTTGCTACTCTGCCTTGCACCAGCTACTGCTGATGGTACTGCTTGCAACAGGAGCACAATCAAAAGCATTTCTCCTGGAGCTTGATGGTTCCCAGCACAATACCTGAAGGGGCTGACAAGAAATCTGGAGAGGGGCTTTGGACAAGGGATTGTAACGACAGCACAAGGGGGAATGGCTGTGAACTGGTGTCAGGTGGACTGAGATGAGCTCTTAGGCAGAAGCTCTTCCCTGGGAGGGTGCTGAAGGCGCTGGCACAGGGTGCCCAGAGAAGCTGTGGCTGCCCCATCCCTGACAGTGTTCAAGGCCAGGTTGGACACAGGGGCTTGGAGCAGCTGCTCCAGTGGAAGGGGTCCCTGCCTGTGGCAGGGGTTGGAGCTGGAGGAGCTTTAAGGTCCCTTTCAAAAGAAACCAGGCTGGGGTTCTATGACAGTGGCTGATTTCTGCAATGGATTCCAGGAAGGACCTTACATTGTCACGGATGTTGACGTCTGACCCCTTCGCAAGCAGCAGCTTCACCAGCTCAATATGCTTGTATTCAGTGGCCCAGATCATTGGCGTCCAGCCTCCGTCATCCTGAGGAGGCAAAGGGAAAGGGTGAGACATGCAGGATGGGCAAGAGGTCTCCTGCTGGATTCACAATCCCCTTGGTAGCCACAGCAGGGTGCACCTTGCCTGGGAGCCACAGACACCTTCCCTCCCTATGGTTGTCTCATCACTCTTCTTCAGTCTATGCTGCTGCAGGAAGAGGTCCCTCAGGGTCCTGCAGAGGCCAGCACCATTTGAACCAACATGCCTCAGCAGGCTGGAGCTTATTTGTAGCTCAACACACTGGCAATGGATCTCCAGGTCATTCAAACACTGTCCAAAAGGCACAAGGAACATCCATCTTGGGTAAGAGCTACTGCAAAGCTCCCTGAGAAGGCCAGGGGTGCTGGGGTTCTCCCAGAACCAGGAACCCTGACGCAGCACTGCCTCACCCCACAGCAATGGATAAGCTCTGTGATGGCAAGGGCCAGGCTCAACCCATTCCACACCATGTCGATGATCCCACCATTCCCCTGCTAGGGAAGAGCATAGTGACTCCCTTGAACAACAGGCTCCACCAGCAAACTCGGAGTCAAGGAGAAACTGCAAATCAAGGCATGTGCAAGGCAAGTTTCCATGGGACCAGTGTAGGGGATTCACCTTCTCTGATGGACCGGGATGCCCATGGCACTGTCACCACAGAATGTTCTTCAGGTGCCTCCCAGGACTGTTCTTGAGAAACACTGCTGAGACTTGAGTCCCTGACCTGAGCAAAGCAGCTCCTGCCCCTTGCAGACAGAACTCACCTGGCAGTTGACATCCATCTTCCCGCTGGAGAGGAGGTACTGAACAACGTCGTAGTGCCCCTTCTTGGCAGCCAAGTGCAGACACGTGGAGCCCTCTGCATCCTGGACACAAGCACAGAACAAGCACTCAGAGGACATCTCTTCCCAGTGTTTCCCATGTCTGTACAACCCCAGTGATTCTCAGGAACAGAGAAGTTCCCAGGTAGAACAGAGGACTCTAAAACCCCCAGCAGCTGTGAAGAAGGCAAGAGAGCAGGAGCCAACACCAGCACTGAGCAGGGGGAGCCTTACACAAAGCCCAGCGGTGCAAGCCATGCAGAACAGGAGGCTGAGAGTGCAAAGGCTATGAGAAGAGAGGTCTTTTTGAGGCCTAGGAAAAGCACCAGCTCCAAATCCTGGCAGATTGATGCTCCCCTTCCCCAGCAAACCCCCTCCAAATCTTCTCCATGTGCTGGGGAGCCAAGGGAGGCAGAAATCCCTTAAAGAGGAGGTGTTTCCACTTTACATCAGAAAAGAAGCCTTGTTTCAACCTGAAATGTTCCATTCATACAGGCTTTTTGCTGGATTTTATTAGCACAAGGCCTTATCCCAGCACCCAGAAGCAAGGCAAAGGGGTGTCCTGCTCCTGAGAGACCAAGTCCCCAGCATGCCCGCAGCTGTCTGCTGAGATAGGAGATGAAAAACAGCCACAGGCTGAAAGGACAAATGCCTTTGGGAGCTGATAATACAGGGTCTGGAGGAGACGGACAGGCTGTGAGTCACGACGGAGACACTCCCACACTAACACCAAAGACTGCGGTGGCTGGAGCCTGATTTTGATCAGGCCTTTATATCCCAAGAGCTTAGCACAGAGCAAGGCCCAGAGACCAGGAAATGAGGAGGAGGAAATGAAAGATGGAAAAGCAAAATGACTGCCTCCAGCCCAGCCCCTGGAAGAAACATGGGAGGTGAGAGCTTCCAGATGGAGCTGATAGGGGAGTGTGGCACAGGGCTAGGGAGCAACCCCCAGGCAAGGACAAGACATCTCGGGTCAGGAGTTATAGTGTGGGCTTCTTGGGGTGAAGAAGGAGTTCCTACACCCTTACAAGTGCCACACCTGAACAATACCACAGCTTCCCCCTTAGTCTAGCATGAGCCAAGTGCAGCATCTCAACCCTATGTAGAGCAGACACACATTAATGTAATTTTTACCTAAATGTCTAATTTAGATTAGATATTAGGCAAAAAAATCTTCCCTGTGAGGGTGCTGAGGCGCTGGCACAGGGTGCCCAGAGAAGCTGTGGCCGCCCCATCCCTGGCAGTGTTCAAGGCCAGGTTGGACACAGGGGCTTGGAGCAGCTGCTCCAGTGGAAGGGGTCCGTGCCCGTGGCAGGGGTTGGAGCTGGAGGAGCTTTAAGGTCCCTTCCAACCCAAACCAGGCTGGGGTTCTATGATTCTAATATCAAGTTTCTGCAGATTTTGTGTGGGCTTTTGCACCCCATCAACACCTTCACCTGGGGTCTGAGAAAACCCCTCCCACCCCCCAGCTCCCTGTGCTGGGTGCACACCACAGCAGCTCATGGCTGGATTTCTCATTGCAATGGCTAGAGCTGATTTTAAGCTGCAGTGTTGCTGCTTTCAAACAGATGACTAATTTGGTGTGAGAAACTAATTAACATAATAAACTAGTCTAGACTTCAGACGTGATCTCAGGCTTCTCATTTGCTGTTGCAAGCTCTCCTTTGCCTTCAGAAGAAAAAAACCTTCTTTTCACTTCCTCAGAAATAAATCAGGCAAGAGGTATCTGGGTTGCTCCAAGACACTTGGGACAATGGTTAGCATGAACCCATACATGCCTGTCCTATCTTTTCCCCTTCTCAGCTCAGAACCAGGCTCTCACGGATCTGTTTAAGGCTTGGGGTGGGCAGCACCTTTTGCAGTCCTCCTTGTTTTACCAGCTCCCTCATGAAAAGAGCATCCCTGCTCAGCTGTATCCCCCAGCAATAGCAGAGTACCATGCCAACAGCAGCAGGTTGCAACAATAAGTTTGCATGGGGAGGGCTCCTGAGCTCCAAATAGCATCTGATGTAGGGGACTAACACATGATCTGTATATTTTCCAAGACTGCAATGTAACCAGAGCATGGTACAGGCAAACAGGCAGCTGTGTTTTATTGTACTGCTTTAAATTAAAGGGTAGAGTTTGAAGATGGGGTACAATTTTGCCACTGCAGCGTGACTGCAAGAAACCACATGGCAATCCTTTGGAAAGCAAAGCTTCCTCTGTCTTTTCTGCTGGTTTGGCAAGCAGCTAATTACCAGCCCATTTTAAAATGTCACCCCAAAAGTCTCATTATCAGAGTCTATAAAGAAAGTTCCAAAGTCACTGCAATGGATTTCAGTAGCTCCATATGAACTCAAACACCTCCTACACCCGGTGCCACAAACTTCATGTAGCCAGTGGCAGCACTTGCCCCAAAGTGCTCACAGCCAGGATAGTGCACCACTCCAGCGATGCTACCAACAACCATGGCCGTGCCAAGCCTTCATGCCCAAGACAAGCAAGTCTACCTCCCCTCTGTACTTCCACCCAAGACCTATCAAGAAAGAAATGGTGGACAAAGGCTTCTTCAGGAGAAAAAGATAAGGAAACAACTGCTACCTTAGGATCTACAAGTGCTCCAGCCTTGATAAGGTATTTCACAGTTTCCAGATGGTTGTTTTCCGCTGCTTCCATTAGTGGGGTCCTCTGGTCTTCAGAGCAGGAGTCGATATTAGCACCAGCCTGTTAGGAGGCCAAGGCAGATACAAGGACAGTTACAATCACTGCTGGTGAGCAGAGGAAGGATGTACAAGGAGTGATTTAGTAGCAAGTTTTTAAACTGAAATTTAGCCATGTTGAGCAGGGGAGAAGAAAAGAAAAAGGAAATAAACCCAAGAAAGAAGACAGTGCAATTCCACCTGGTTTGGGAAGCAGCACACAATGCCTGCCCTCCCCCTGCCTTCTACAGCCAGTAACCAGGGCATAAGGAAGCCAACAACTGGTATTAAATAGCTCTTGTTATTAATGGATTTTGTACTGCTACTTTCTAGATATTATTTGGGAAAAATGAGCCTCCTGCTTTCTCCAGCAGCTTTGATTTCCCTGGTCTGTAATTTCTGTGGACACAATGAACAAAGCAGCTAGCTCTTCTCAATGTCACAAGCAGCGGGAACAACTTGCTGATTGCAACAGAGGTAGAAGCTGTAAAAATACTCCTGGAGATTGTATAGCTAATCCTGTGCAAGTCAATGGGAATGTTTCTACAGAGGTCCCTGACCACAGGTCAGTTCAGTTCTCAGTTGAGTATGGAGTGCCTTGAACCAAAATCTTACTCTTTTCCAAAGCACTCCTGTGTTGTGTGTCCTGCCTGCTTTAACTCTTTAGCTTAGCTCAGGAACCCACCCAATACCTAAAACCAGAAGATCTCTGAGCTAGCCCAACTGCTGGCAGGTCACACATGCAGGTACACGTGTGAAGCACAGACCTGCTTACAGCAGCGACATGCTGACTCAGGTTCACCCCTTCCAGGTGCCTCCCACTGAATGCGTTTGTTTTGATCACTTTAAAATAGCAAGAGCTACTTAAACCAGACCTGAGAAGAGGCATTTCAAGTTTAACAAGCTGTGGACATGCCCAGCCAAATCCTGTTCTACTGCAGTAGTCAGACATGAGGGAAGAGAGAAGATGATGAAGGATTTTGGAAACAAACCAACTCTACTGATACTTAATACAAGTTGTTTGTAGTAGCTCAAACATTTTACTCCTTTTATTCATACAAGTCACTCTGTTGTCTTCACGTGCAGTAACTTGAGTGAGAGCAGCAGGGTAGGCCCATAGCTGCACCTTCAAACAGCACTTTGTAAGCCTCTGACTCCAGATGCTGAAATGCAACAACCCAGCAGGCTTGTTCTCAAAGCCATGGCATTGCTGCTTTCCCAAGAGCCCTTTAAGGTTTCTCAGCCACACAGGGTAAACAGAGCACCCTTCCAGTCACTCCAGGTGATAACTGGCAGTACAAAAAGGAAAAATTGTAACTTTTTAAACCCTTCTTTTTCCTTCACATCATTTTGGAATGGATTCAACAAAAGCACCCCTATGTCTTTGACCATTTCTTCCCTCCATTAGAATCCAAATCTCAGACAAGCAGCTAAACTCTCATCTCCTTTCCACATGCAAAACCTTTACCCTGCAGAGGAAAATCCTGCTGGATTTACTCATGTTTTGACGGCAGGGAAGACAGATGCTGCCTGCCAGGCTCCAGAGCTTACCTGCCTTTGTCACAAGGAGCCTCTTGGCAGCAGCTTGCAGATGCCCTGCAGCCTGCCTGCAGTTTGCCTGTGCTGGCACATCTGGCAGCGCACCACTGTTGGGTGTGATGGGCACATAGGCTCCTACAGGCTGCACAGTGCCCTACACTGAAGCTTCACATGCTTGTGCCATGTGGGCAGGAGACCAGAAACCACAGAAAATGGCTTATATAGCAGAACAAGTGGAGACAGACCTGAATCAGCATATGGCAGATGTCCACATGGCCAGACTCGGCGGCAGCGTGGAGAGGGGTTCTCTTATTCTGATGCTCCATTTTAAAGTTAGGGTCAATGCCGTCCACTGGAAAAGAGTGCAGGGATGTGTTCAACCACCATTCAGGGATGAGAGAAAAGGGTAACAGAAGAACCAGGTCTCAACTAAATCCTCTTAAAGGGCAGGTTCCTGGTCCATCCTCAGTCCTTCTCATGTCTCACTACCCATTCATGCCAGAAAGCCCTCATGGTACCCATGGACATTCAATATGCTACAGCCCTCAAACCAAGAACTTCTGACGTTTAAGACCTTTAAGTCATCACTATTTCTATACAGGCCTTCTCCTACACAGGGCATCTCCCCATTCCTGGAAGTGTTCAAGGCCAGGTTGGACACAGGGGCTTGGAGCAAGCTGCTCCAGTGGAAGGTGTCCCTGTCTTTAGCAGCGGGTTGGAACTGGATGAGCTTTAAGGTCCCTTCCAACCCAAACCAGTCTGAGATTCTGTGATTCAGATTCACAATTCACCATTTCTCAGTGCAACAAAACCAACGAACACTATACAAAGATAAAAAGGAAAAGAAAAAAACTGCTTTGTTTAAAGCAAGAGAAATTGGAAACACCAAAGAGCCAGAACTACCTGGCCTTTGTGTCTAATCACTAGTAAATGCAATTAATAGCAGTGATCCTCTTTGCATCCTTGCAAACACAGACCTTCTCCAACTACCAGAAGCTGGAGATGTGACCAGAGACTCTCACAGCTGTGCAAAGACTGACAAATGATGATGACAGCCAGACAAAGATGTCTGGGCACGATAATATGTTGCATATGATGAGGCCATAGTTAAATATCAATGAGTAACACTTTTGTGCTATTGAAGATACGAACAATGAAGCTAACACTTCCTAGACAAAAAAAAGAAGAATCTGATAAATGAAAAGAACAGAAAGCATCCAAAAATGTACTGCAAAGTACTGGAGTGGCAAGGAAATGATCCCAAGGAAACACTGCGTCCTTCAAAAGGGAGATTCCTCAGGAATATTTGTTGGTAAAAACAAGCTCAGCAGCTAAAAGTCATCTGGTGACAGACAACTATGTACCCCCTAAACAAACCCTTTGTATTGAAGGGCTCCTCCTTTCTGCTCTCTTGCTGATGGGCCTCAGCATAAGCTGACTCCCATCTTTTTACCTCCCTACTGGATGCAAGTACCTGTCCATCCCATTGCACGGAGAGGAAAAGTTCTATCAGACTGGAAACATTACACGTAGGTGTTTTGGGGACAGAAAGAGTTTCTCTGTGCCCAAATGCAGAAACAAGCTGGGAGCAGGTCCACATTTCACAGACAGATGAAGCCATTTCCAATGACACATCACTTGCAGAAACGGCTTTCTCCTCCAACTCCACTCACAAGGGGCAGTGGGGAAGATGACGTGCTGCCATGCTGGGAAGTGGACTCTGGCAGCTGCCTGGCAGGAGCTGGGAGTACCGCCAGACACAATGTCCTGGGAAGGAGCCACCTACCCAACATAAGTAGGACTTTTTGCAGCTCTCCTTGCCTCGCAGAGAAGTACAACTGCTTTGGATGGAACCGTAACTTCTTGGGTCTGCAGGAGTGGGAAAAAGAGGTACAATTAATACCCACTGAAGGACACTTTTGGCCTTTCACCCCATCCCACTGCTAGCCCATGTGCATGACAAAGTCTGTTCCTATGGAACAGCTCTGGAGCACCAGCAAAACACAGAACAAGGCTCCAGAAGGAGATCTTAAAATCCAGTTCCAACTGCAGCTAGCCTTGTTCTAATGAGAACTGTTACCCATGAGTGCTGCTCATCAACAAATTCTGGGTATTACAACTGTAAACGGGAATTCGTTGTAGTTATAGCTATGGTTGGAGGGCAGTGAAAAACTAAATCCTCCAGACAAATCACTGAGAGCTATAACTGTTCTGAATCAGTCATTTGTGAGGGGTGAAGAAGAAAAGGTCTGAGTGGGACCAACATCCACAGAAGCTAAATCTCAGTCTTCTCTAGGTTAAGCAACTTTGCTGGGAATTGGAGAGACACAGTGGTCTGTTTCTTACTTTTCCGAGTCCAGGGCAATCAGGGCACTTTCCAGAGTTTCTTTAACTGGTCCCTGGGTCAGGCTGGTAGAAGGCTTTGGGAAAACTGAAGACCCAGGTATGTCAAACCCCTCAGTAGCTGAACTTTCTGGCTTGTCTTCCTCTGACAACCGCGTCCCAGCGCCACTGAAGAGACAAAATGAGAAACAGCCAAAGCACAGCCATTAGAAATACTCAACAGTATGGGTCTCATGCCAAAGAAGGGAAGGAAATGGATTTTAAATAAGTGTAAGTGAAATTGAAACACAAACCAATGTATTTTACAGCCTTTTCAGTAAGAACTTGCCCCAGGAAGTTGCACTGCCTATGAGTATATTTTGATGTATTCTATGCTACAGGAAACCAAGGAATGTGCGGAAACAAGGAATATAAAGGCCACCAGAAGAGACCAGATAGAAGTCAGAGCACTGTTCAACACAGGGATGAATGTTTTTTCCTCTACAGTTTCATCCTCTCTTTATATTTGTGCCAATTTGTGCAGGGCAGGAGCTGCAGCTAGGTGTTGCCTCAATTTCCCTGTCACTTAGCAGATCCAGCAACATAAACTTATTCCACTCTTATTCCATTCCTAACAATAAGAGGAAGGGATGGCTTTAACTCCTGAGCCCCTCCTGTCTTCATAGCTCACCCTGTGGCCACTGCACTCCTCTCCAACACAGCAAACAACACAAAACACACTTGCAGATTCCTGCAGTTGAGTTTGGCTTGTCAGAGAAGGAGCAGAAAGCACTTTGCTCCATCAGGAGCATCCAAATGTAAAGCATGGTCTGGCGCAAGATTTGAGATCACCGTGTGCTCCCAAGCTCACCTCCCTGTCATGGTGTCAGCCCTTCCCTCCACAGCCGCTGGTTTCTGCTGCTCGTAGGTCAGGGACACTGTTGAGGTTGTGTCTGCTTTTGCTATTGTCACCTCCTTTGCCTTGGAGGCCTCTTCCCCGCAGTGTGGGCAGTAGCTCATGTCGTTGACCTGGGAGGCACAGTTCTTATGGAAACGGTGGGAGATGCTGCTCTCCGGCTGACACTCCATGAAAGTGCCCTAAAAGAACCATAGAGAAGAAATTCACGCCTTGGTCACTTCGTGCCTTACCCCTTTCCACATGCTTCATCCACAGGTCTCTTAAACACTTCATTCATCACCACTCTTGTCCCTGGCGCTTCCAATACAGTAAGCAAGCACTGCCACTTCTTTAGAAGAGAACAAAACCAAGTTAATGGGGAAAAAACTTGGTTAAGGACTGCAAAGCAAGTTCTTTAACTGTGCTTGGGAAACAGAAGCAAGAAGTTCCGATTTCCAGCTCTTTCATCTAATGCTTAAGTTCTCGCTTATGCTCCCAGAAGTGCCAGTGTACTGTAAGGACGGCCCAAAACTGGAAGAGAAAACTTCAGACCTGTGTGCTAAGCCAGCATTAACACTACCTGACCAAGCTGTGCACCAACCATTCCAGGACCTCCATGAGTACAAGTAAACCAGCTCTTAACCCCAGTGTAACCTCAAGTATGTGACTTCTCTGCCTGGCCCCTGTCTGCTGTTTAACCCCAACAACGTGGCTGACTGCTCCTTCAACAGACTTGTCCTAAAATTATCTTTCCTTTCCAGCAAAGTGTTTCAAACTGAACTGAAGGACCCCAGAACTCAGAACCCTGTGATATCCGTGCTACCTGAAGCCTTGCTGTGCATTGTGCTCTTACTGATGGACAGCACAGACAAACCCCCCCAGGTTTACCTGTGAGCTATGGGAACTACATGAACCACGGCTTGTCACTGAGACGTACAAGTGTGTAAGAAAAGACTAGTTAAGCTCCACTCTTCTCCTGAATTCATGGCCCTCCCAAGCAATCTAATTAACTCTGTATCAACTCTGTGAAATGCCTTGAAGGGTTTTGTGGATGTTAGCCTTTAAATGATCTTTGACTCAGCATGGAACCCCAGGATGGCTCCATTTACACAGCAATGTTTGAGCCTACTGTAGCATCTTTCATTGATTCATCTTCAAGAAGACTGGCATCAGAAAATTAATCCTCCTCACACCTGTGAGGCCCTCAATTGGTGTTTTTCAGCTTTACCAACAGGGAAACTAGGATGCTGACAAAGAACTGGACCATTAAAAGCCTCAGTGGCAGAGGTGGAAGAAGCAGATCTGAAACACTGCCTTGTTCCAGTGCCATCACTCAGGTTCCCATCTAAACCATCACAGGCAGGTGCAGAGACACTGATGTGTGTACACAGATTCATTTACAAACCAAGCTAATATAATTTCTGATGCAATTGATCTGTACACAGAAAAAAAAACCCCAAACAATCCTTGTTCCAAAGAAATTCCTACGGCAAAACTTCCACTGTGTGAATTTCCAGTGAAAACCCTTCAGTAACATTCCTTGGGGTCTCCAGGAAGATAAAGGTGACAATTGCAGCTACACATTCCTGTTTGAAAACACCATCTGATGTGCTGTGGAACAAGGTGGAGCTGATGCCAGGAAGTCAGTAAACCCCTTTAGGTACCACTTCCACCTTCAGCTCTTCCAGCTACTGCGACAGGTACCCCCTTCCCTAGATTGAGAGCACGGACTTACTGCAGTGCAAAAGTATCCACAGCCAGGGCAACACTGGTGTTTCACCATCCTCCCTCTATGGTCCTCACACAGCACCAAAAGCTGGACTTTGTTAGACGGGCGCATCAGTTCATACTTAACCACACTGTTTGTGCATCGGCCCAGCTGGAACAGGAGAAATTAAAGGAAATGAAATTACTGGACACCAAAACACTCTCTGTGCTTGTGCGGAGGAAGATCCTGCACACTGCCTTGGTGAGCCCTGGCTTGTTCACAGTAATTCAGACGTGTGCCAGATAGCATTAGCAGTGCAGCAGGAAGCTAGGAAAGCTGCTCTCACAGGAAGAAATGCATCATTTACTAACTAACATGCATGTGGACCCTGAGTCGTTTGTTCCTTGCAAGAAAAAAAGGGCTTTAACTGGAACTAGGCAGCAGCCAAGCAGCAGCAGAAGGGGCAGTCCCAGGGGCCTGACTCACCCAGCACAGCTCTTGGCTCGCCAGGAAGAGCCGGGTGTTGTGACCATGAGAACAAGACCATATGCACTAAATCTTGTTACTGCTCAAAAGTTAAGTCACAGGAAGATAAAGGGAAAAGTAATTGCTCTTCATTGCCAGTGGAGTTATCATCTGTGCTGGTTC
This sequence comes from Melopsittacus undulatus, assembly GCF_012275295.1. Taxonomy (NCBI): domain Eukaryota; kingdom Metazoa; phylum Chordata; class Aves; order Psittaciformes; family Psittaculidae; genus Melopsittacus; species Melopsittacus undulatus. The sequence goes on from NC_047537.1 coordinate 9,396,438, forward strand.
CAGCACTGGCCCCTGCCCACACCACAGCGTGAACAGTGAGAGCTCTGGGTGTTTTCTGAAGGGTTTCACCAATGTACAGCTCTGGGCTTAAAAAGCTGCCTTCTGTTCACTACCCTGTTCTGTTAAAGACAGCGGGCTGCATAACTGGAGTTCACTCTCCCCAGCCAGTGTTACTCAGAAGCATCAGCTCTTCCTCCCACTGTCCCCAGTCACACAACCACAACCTCTGCACATCCCAGTTGCCACCTGCATGACACAACACGTCTGGGTTCTCCAAGTTCCCCTTGATATCAACCTTGGCTTCCCCAGGTGCTTGGCAAAGGACAGTTATAGAAATACAAACGTGAAAGGCTGCTACCAGGACATGTCCCTGCTGAAACCAGTGCACCATTTACTGTGTGCTGCCACTGTGAGCAGAGGAGCCCATGGGGAACATGGTGCCTGCTCATCACCAACAGCCTGTCCAAGCTGAGGTTTCATTTGCTGCTTTTTCTTAGCAAAACTAGACTTCCTCTCCAGTTTTTGTTTTAAACTCCACTTTTCCTGCACAATCAACACCCCTGTCAGAAGAGAGGATGGATTTTAACTTTGGCTCGTCCTTCACTCCTCACATCTTTGATCCAACTTAACCCAAATTCCACTGCAAAGTCTACCTGTGGTTTGGACACCTTGGCTACATTCATCACCAAGACACCCAGAGCCCAGGGGCTGCAAGGGTGGCCAGAGAGAATCATGCTTTTATTTCTACTTAGGAGCTGAGGAAATGGGATTAACACGTGCAAAGCTGCATGTCCCAGTGAGGAAGTCCCTGCATCATCATGTCACATTGCATTACTTGTTAGAAACTCTAACAAAGTACAAAATGATCAATTGCTATTTTCCAACCATCAGAGAGTGCAGCAGGGTGCTCAGCACTGTTTCTAACATTCTCCAAGGACATGACAGTCTGGAGAACCCAATATTCACATGGATAATGTAACATCGATGAGTCACTTATCCCACTATGAAAAAGAATTTAACATAAAGCATGGCATCTGCTATTCCTGTCTGATTTAACCAGGGTCAGAACTGTCAAACCACTACAGAGACAAGAAGAAAGTCTTTCATATATGTTTAATTTTACATTTAGAAGCCCTGGGGTCCCCCTCTCCTGAGTCTCCAGAGCACTCTCTCTTTAATGAATCTATTTTGCCATGCTTTGGAAATTCCTTTCTTATAGATATCACCAAGTACTAACAGAAGCAGAACCGGGCTGCCAATCCTTTATTATTCCTTATTATTCCTTTCTCCCTCCATCCACCCTTCTCCTGGAATCCTACAGGAGAACTAGGGATATTCTCACTTCTTATTCTACTACCAGCAAGTACCAGATCACTGCAGTGTGACTGCAGACCAGCTGAAGCTTAAAAGAAACCCAAGTGCCACCCAGTAAAAGGAGGATCTACCAAGACCGTTCCTGTCCCGCAGCCTCACTTTCCAGACTCTGGGAAGAAGTCACTTCTGCACTTACTTCCACACTTCTGGTATCAGCAGGCATCAAGTGGCATCTGGACCAAAAGGCACCAAGTGTGACCATTTCAGCCATCCAGACCTGGAAGCTGCACAGGTTTGCCTGCACAAGAAGCTTTGTAACGGAAGCCTCTTGGGGGAGGAGGAGAGAAGCAGACTGGGGCAGAACGAGCTGGTAGGGAGCATGGCAAGTTCCCAGAACTCAAGAGCTGAAGGTCTGCATCAGCTCCTTGGTAATCAAGGGAAACCAGCTCTGAGCGTCCTCTCACTGGGTTTTCTCTCAGTGATCACTCTGATGTATTTTAGCCCACTTGGCCTGAAGTGTGGCGATTCCATCAACCTGATCCAGCTGCACAGACCAGGACAAGCAGGAGGGATCCATCCAGAGCCTCTCCTACTGCAGATCACACATCTCCTCCCTTTGAGGCCTTCAACCCAGCCATGCAACACATGCAGAGTGCTGGAGCCCTCAGCTTAGCGAGCAGGGTGGCCCTGCTGTTGCCACACACCAGCGGGTTCCCAGCCTAGCAGGCTCAGAGCCCCTGTGTGATCCAACACAATGTTCCTGGCACAGCTTTTTATTCTTTATGTCTTTGTCCTGAGCAGCAAAGTCTGTGAGAATCTAAAAGACAGGCTCCTACCTCATTGTCCATGCTCTCCGTGGCCATGCACTGGTTGTTGGCTAGCGTGGTGATCTCTCTGCTTTTGGGGGTTTCCATTCGACAGCTACAGAGGGGGACTTCCTGGAGCCCATCTACTTCCATTGCTTCAGGACCATTGGAAAGACCTAGAATACAGAAGACCAATGAATCAACTCTGAAACTCACTGCTAGGAGAAAGGATACATCCACCAAGCCCACCCATGTCCTGTGGCACTTTAGCATTCCACATCCTGAAACACTCTCAAGGCATTATCCAAATCCTGTACAACAGACCCATTCTTACACCAGCTGGAGCTGGCAAAAGCATCCTGTTCTTTCCTACAGATGACTGTGCTGACATCCTGAGTAGTAAGTTACAAACAGTTTACTCAGAGAAAGGAAAAGCAACGATGAAGTGCAGATTATTGTCACTCTTCCCACCTGCCCCGCAACACTGTGCTCTGGCACAGGAAAATTTGCTGGAAACGAGGTAGAGATGGAAATCTAAGTGGTTAGTGGAGTGATAAATAGAGAAGATCAGGAAAGCACAAACTGCTATTTGCAGAGGCTTATTACACAGATGGGAAAACAACATTCCTGGGACGATTTGGTCTCAGCCAACCAAAATTGATTTCTTTTAGACAGGGAACAAACCAGGGAAAAGAAAGCAGCAAGATGCTCCAATGTTCTTGCCTTCTCCTCATCTCTAGCTCTCAGATTCTGGACATTTCTAAAGCTATTTAAAGGTGGGTAATGGCTTTTGAGTGGGCTCACCATCAGGTGTGGGGGCACAGAGTGAATTGTCTTTATAGCTCCTCTGGCTTCAACTCAATCTCTAGCCTACCAACAAGAGGGTTGCTCCTAGGCCTACACTCCTATCCTGATCCTACACAGTCGTACAATCTCTTTGCAGTATTTTCACTACAAAAGCAAACCCTCCTGTATTTATTTGCCTCTGGATTGGGTCACCCTGATGTGTCCCAAGCTTTCCCTATCACAGCTCTACAATGGGATCAAGTCCCAGGGAGAATGAAGCTGCTATTTCTTAAGTTTGTGAAAGGATTTGTTTTGTTGCAAAGTGTCAAAGATTGACTTAATTCCTGAGAGAGATTCCTCTTTGGCTGCCCTGGCAATGGCAGCATTCCCCCCACAGCATCCCCTCCCCAGCCAAGCACAAGCCCCTTTCATCCCATAAGGAGCTTCCTTTAGCCAACAACATGCAAGCTCAAGCCTAGGGAAGGGATGGGATATTTCAAGCTATGCAAGAAGAGAAAGCCCTTGCAGTTTTCATGTAAAATCCTGTCAAGATCTTAAAGGTTTAAGAGCTTTTTCTAGGACCACAAATCACAAAGCTCATCCGTCGCCTTCCAAGCTGTCACCTTCATAATCTTTCTGACACGCAGAGGCTCTGGTGAAAGCATCCCTCATCCGCACTGACCCTCCCGTGGTGGTGAACACTCCCACCTGCTCTTTGATGTGCCTCTATCAAAAGAGCCAGACTAGCTCTGAAAGTGAAAGAGCGATGGGGAGGGGGGGTTGCAGACTGAGGGATCCAGGTCAGCCAGGAGGAGCTGGATCCTCAGCGTTCAGCACTGGGAACAGCGGCTGGGAACCAGCACCCAGGAACCTGCGTTAGCCCGTCCTCTTCCCAGTGCTGAGCAAGACTACCCTGGGGGCAGGGGCAGTGATTTGGGGAGATGCTGTATCAGCATTCTTCCAGGAATGGAGCTGTTGAGCAGGAAAGGAGGGCTGGGACAGCACCTTGGAGCCCTTCATGGGCATCTCCCAAGCTCCACCCAAGCCTGGCTCCCCATCCTTGTCTCCATCCGCATCCCTGTTTTCATCCCCATCTCTGTCTCCATTCCTATGCGCATTTCTGTCTCCGTCAACATCGACATCACTGTCTCTATCCCCATCCCTGTCTCCGTCCCCATATCCATGCCTCCATCCCTACCCCTGCTTCCATCCTGTCCCCATCCCCATTCCTGTCCCATCCCTGTCTCTATCTCCATTCTGATCTCCACCCTCATCCCCATCCCTCTCTGCTCCCCATCCCTACCTCCATCTCCATCCCCATCCCCAATCCTATCCCTCTCTCCATCCCCATTCCCATTCCGGCTCTGCAGCCGCCAGGGGGCAGCCGGGCCCCGGTGCGCCCGGCGGAACAAAGCCCCGGCCCCGGTCCCGGTCCCGGTCCTGGGGGTCCCGGTTCCTGGGCGGAGGGGTGGGGGTTAGGTCCGGGGGTTCCCACTCACCTCCCGCCGGCGAGGAGAGGATTCCCTTCACCCGGAGATCCAGGGAATCCAGGGACACCTCCATGTACTCCATGCTGTTCTCCTGGCCAGGGCCCTCTCTGCCTCCCAAGGATGATTTATAGGCTTCGGCACCTTGATGGAAACACACATGTATTTACACTGCTAAAACCAAGCATTAACAGTAAAACATCCAACTGGCTGCAAGCATGTGCGGGTGTGAGAGCCATGTTTAAGCCAGTAGGCTGTATGCAGGCTCCTCAGAGAGGCCAAGAGTACAGATGCACATGGAATTATGGAAATGCAACATCTGGGCACGATCAACCTCTTAATTCCCCCTGTCTGATCAGACAGAATTCCCACTTCCACTTAGGCAGGTAACAACAAAAGAAGAAGAAATGAGACAAGTTGTGCCTCTGAAAGGCACATCTGCCTGCTGCTGTACTGCTTTGGCTGCAGAAGCTTCAAAGGCACAAGAAGGGATGAAACTAGGGCTGAGGCATCCTCCTGCCTGCGACCCACTGCAAAGGGCTCAGGGTACACTCCAGCCAGGCAGAGCCAACCGGCTCGTCACGGATGTCACCAAGAGGATGAGGCAGGGGACATCCAGCTTAATGGGAGGGGAAAACCAGAAAAGCCATGTTCTGGCTCTAAGTGAACAAAGCTTGCTGCTGGGAAGAGATTGTGTGGGGATCCCTCAGAGCCTTCATGGGAATTGTCAAACTTCGCATTCCCTTGGCTTTGCTTCCTCTCCTGGTTTGCTTCTCCCACAAGCCTGGAAGACTGGTTGCCACCTTCATTGGAGGGGCAGCCATCCAGTCTGCATCTGATACGAAGAATTAGCTATTTGCTCTGACAGGGATCAATGGTCTCTACTTTGTCTTGAGGAAGGGGCTGTTTTGGGAGGAAGAGGAGCGAGGCAGATGACAGCCAAACCCCAGGCACAGCCCAGAGACTGAAACGTGATCCTTTAGCTACTTCTGGTTACTTTCAAAGTAGCCACATATCTGCTGACAAAAAAATGGCCTGTTTGCAAAGAATTAGCAAGCACAGAATAAGCCCTTTGATGGCGATGGATGTGTGAAACCTTCATAATGAAGCTGAAAGCACAGCTTCACTTCAGAGACTACCCACTTATTTTTACCCATGTCATTACCTTTCCTGATGAAGTATCCCTTCCAGCGTGCACTCCTGTTCTCCCCAACCCACAGCTCTCAGAAGACAAAGGCCACTGAAACCTCCTTCTGAGCACTGGGTAACTTGGGTCAGACAAGAATGATCACCTGAACATCACCCACATCACGAGATGGGCCAGAGGGGCAGCTCATTACAACTGCTGTGGTGCGCACATAATCTGCACATTCCATTCAGCTGGACAAACATCCATACAAAGCAACTGAGCATCACTGTTGGGTGGCTCTTCCCTTCTGCATCTAACCATGCTCCCTGAGCTCATGGGACATGAGTCCACATGGACATGAGTCCACAAAGTCTTTATTTTAGATACGCTTAGGTTAAAGGGAGCTCATGAATAAAAAGATATTCCTCCAATATGCCAAGGATAAAGCCACCTCACATGTTCTGCTGCCAGGGAGATGCTAGTTCACGCACGGGTTTGTCATACAGTCAGAGAATCATAACATTGTTTGGGTTGGAAAGCACCTTAAGATCAACTACTTCTAACTGCCTTGCCATGGGCAGGGATGCTTCACCTTAAATGATGTTACCCCAAGGGTCTGTCCAACCTGGCCCTGAACACTGGCAGGGATGGATCATTTCCCACCTGGGCAACCTGTTCCAGTGCCTCACCACCCTGCAGAGCAAGCTCTGCAGCCAGCCATTGCCCCATGGGCCTCAGGCCCTTACCCCTCCATGTGGAAGGCTGATTTCTGTGCAATTCAGGACCAAAACACCATGAATTACCTAGCACACTGGCTTGTTTCTTTCTATTCCTCCGTCTCCTCTTGCGGGTGGGTTTCAGCCATGGACTCTCCGTCTTTCCTTTCCTCTTCAGCAGCTTCTTCTTGACGCTGGACTCGGAGCTCTGAATAACCAGAGAGGCCACGTGCATGTAAGGCATGTTGGCAGCAGCGTCCCAGCAGCCCTTCGCGCCCATGCGGAAGAGCCTTCCCGCAGCTTGTGTTGTGTGCAAAGGCCTGAAGGGCTGGGGGTTTGCAATCAAGTGGTGCTGAGATGTCTTTACAGCGCCGAAAAGGAAACACAAGCACACGTGTGGGTGCATTTCCTGTCATTTCACGAATGCTTCACTTTCTCTTCCATGTAGGTTCTTACACCACACTCATCGCAGTAGTAGCCGAGCGCCTCGGCGCAGCAAGGCAAGTAACAGGCACACGCACACTTCTAGCTTCTCCCCAGAAAAACGGTGGGTTTTCCAACTCAAATATTCACATTGCTCCACAGTCGTGCTAGGAAATGCCAACAAAACCCCACCCTGCACCTAAAGAGCCACCTTACAGGGTTGGGATGGACCCAATGGAATCAAACGCTACAGCAGCAGATCAGCCCCTTCCCTGAGCAAGGAACAGGGCAGCACAGACTAGTCATGCAGAACATCTTCAGACATATTTATGTATCTAAATGGGCTTTTGGTTTAAAAAAGAAATACAGTTGCTGGGGTGGGTTTTCAAGGTTACCATCAGAATAGGTAACAAGGCACCCGACCCTGTAAGGCAGCGTTCAACACATCATCATAAAACCCACATTCCGAATGAACCCATCAGCTCCTGATGCTTATCCATCTCCCACCAAAGCCTATGAGAAACCTCCTGCACCATTAAAAGTGGCTGGATCAGGCCCTACCTGCATGGGAAGCCGACGTTGCACCATGCCCTGTTATCACAGGGAGCGATACAGTGGTGCTGAGCCCTGGCTCTCCGGGGCAGCTCTGCACCGTGTCTATACTGCCCCCAATAACTGTCCCCAAGAGAGGGCCCAGTTGTGCCCAGCCACGTGGCTTACACCCATTGCATCACTCTGCTTGTGGGGGAGAGGTTTGCATTTGGGCCAGTCCCTGTCTGGGGAACCAAATGATTCACCAGAGATGTGAGCAGAGCAAAAACCACCATCTGGTATGTGGAGATCTGGCTTGGGAGCTGGGACTTGACTGCAAGCTCAAGCCTTGGTTTGAGCTAACACTACAGACTGGCTTCAGCTACCCAAAGAGAGGGTCAGGCTACACAGCTCCTGCTGCTTGGTCCTCTCTGGCTCCTGCAGTGTCAGAGCACAGGGCACAGACCCTACAGAGTTCTGATTCACTTGGAAGAGTTGTTTCTACATTCAGCAAAAACATCAAGAAATGAAGCCAAGAATTTTTTCAAGGTGACTGAAGAGTTAGGATGCCTTAAATGCTGGCTCCTCAACTTGAGGTGCTGTGGAAAGGAGCACATTTTAAGTAAAGGGGAGGGTGGGAGACAGATACAATCAAAGAGCAACAACTGAGGTTTAAAAACTAAAGGCCAGGTTCTCTTCGCCTGCTAAATACAAAGTACAAATCACCAGCAGCTTGTGAAAGTCTTGCCCTGGTATGAGAGAGATAAACTCACAGGGAGAGAGTCTGTCTCTCTGTGTGCTGTTTGCATGTTTCCCCAGTGAGATCTGCTCATCTGGTCCCTGAGGTGGCAAGTCAGATCAATGCGAATTTAAGCTCTGGGCTGAGCCAATGGGTTTGTGAACAATCCCACCTGAGCTCCACACAGAGCTGCAGGTTGTTGAGAAACCATTGCTGGCTCCTGCCTCATGCCAAGTCTGTATCTGAAGCCTTGAAGCACTCTCAAACATTTCTAGCATTCATGACTGAAAGCACTGGACACCTTGTTGAAAACACCAAAAAAAGCTCAATAATTAGCATCAAGAAGCAATGAACTTTATCACAGATCAGGGTTAAGCACCTTGTGGAAAACATTACTGTGTGGGGGTGGTTTCAGAGCAAGTTTTGTCAGAGACATGAAACCCCACAGCTCTGTGCTCTCACTCCTTTTGGCAGCGGAGCAAAGGGGAAATTAACAACAGGACAAAGGTTGAAAGACACAATTAGCAGCCACGCTTACCAAGTCAGACTCATCTCCATCTTCCTCCTCCTCCAGAGACTCGACAGACTCTTGTTCCTCCTCAGACTCGCCATCATCAATCTGCAACCACCATTTCCCCAAGAACAGAAAGAGTCAGTCAGGTCAGGGCTCTCAGAGCCAGGCTGGACAGAGCTTGGAGCAAGCTGCTCCAGTGGAAGGTGTCCCTGCCCATGGCAAGGGTTGGAACTGGATGAGCTTTAAGGTCCCTTCCAACTCAAACCTTTCAAGCATTCTATGATCCCACACTGCACTGCTGGGCCCCCACCCTGCAGAGCATCCCCCCACCATGCTGCAGCACCCAGTCCCAGCCTGCATGTGAACTAACAGAACTTCTTTGCCAGGATGAGAACTCCAAGGCTGTTAATGCATGTCATAATACATCCAGAAGGATGATACAGGGGAAAACAAAATTCAAGTCCAGAAGAAAGTTTTCCAGCCAAATCTTAACTTCCTTGATTATCCAAACTCAGCCTCATTTCTACACTGTCTATCATGATGTGGGAGAAAATGAACTAAATCTATTTTAGTGCTTTAGCAGCCTGTTATAAGCAAAAACGGGAATACGGAATGGTTTGTGTTGGAAGAGACCTTAAAGCTCCTCCAGCTCCAACCCCTGCCACAGGCAGGGACCCCTTCCACTGGAGCAGCTTGCTCCAAGCCCCTGTGTCCAACCTGGCCTTGAACACTGCCAGGGATGGGGCAGCCACAGCTTCTCTGGGCACCCTGTGCCAGCGCCTCAGCACCCTCACAGGGAAGAGCTTCTGCCTAAGAGCTCATCTCAGTCTCCCCTCTTGCAGTTTAAAGCCATTCCCCTTGGCCTGTCCCTACAGATCCTTGTCAAAAGCCCCTCTCCAACTTTCTTGGCCTCTTTAGGCACTGGAAGGGAACATGTCTCTTATTGATTCAGTGAATTCCACAACTAAATATGGTGGGGGTTCTGCACCTATAGTGGACCACAGACTTATGCAGCAAAGCTGAAACTGGGGGTAGGTGGGGAGATTCTCAAAGGTGCAAGAGAGAGCAGGAAATGGTCCTCCAAAGGCCTGGCTACCACTGCTGTGCTTTCTGTCTTCTTGCAGGCTAAGAAAACCTAGAATTGCCTCAACTCCTGCCATTCCCATCCCACCTGCAGTGTCCTACCCACTCCTGCAAGTCCTGCACAGGGCATGTGAATACCTTTCTGGCATTGTCTGCATCACATACGCTGTCTTTAGAGGTCCTGTTATCATCTGCAGGAAACACAGCTGCCTGTTCTGCTCCATGATCATCGTCCTCTTCCAACTCATCAGAGTCTTCCTCTTCAGAGTCTACATCTAGGCTTTCCCCATTCACATGAGGGCTGGCATCACCCAGGTCCTTTTCACTCTGAAAGTTGTCCAAGCACATGAGCCACAAAGACAACATCAATTCAGAGGACAGAGCAGCCAAATCCATCCTAGACCTCGTCTGTGCTAGGAGCCTTCAAGCTACCAGGGGAAAGCTGGCTCTATGTCCCTCCAGAGCTCTTCTAAGCTGCCAGCAAAGCCAGCCAGAAAGCCTGCCATGTGTCACCTAACCCTGTGGATCAAGGAACCAAGGAACCATGAAGAGTCAGTCCAGACTCGTGTGGTTGTAACAAGACATTGAGCAGAGGAGAGCTGCTGGGCAGGAGCCTTCAGACAGACCCCTGCAGTCCAATGCAAACATGGAAAGGCACCTCTACCAAGGATGCAAGAAGGTTTCTAGGGAACGGAGAGGGATTTTCACTCTGCTCCATGAAAGCCTAACACTGTTCTTCCTGAATTCAAAGACCAAAACCTCAGGGCATGGGTTGCAACGAAAGCAGGATCTGACCAGGAGTGAGTCCCTGTCTAAACCTTGTTAAGCAACCAGTTGTTTTGTCGTATAGCCTCAAGCAGTAACACCAGACAGTTATGGGCAGGATGCTGTTGCCAGAGAGAAGATGCAGATTCAGAATGGAAAGTGCTGACCACAACAAGCCAGCATATCCCTGAGCCTACACAGGGGTTGGTGTGTCGGGACAAGGGATGTGTATGGTGACAATAAACCATGCCCAGTGGGCTCAGCACTCCCCTTACCTTGACACCTGCAGAGGAATGAGTTATGCTCTTAAACATCTCAATCATTGTTCTCTGTTTTAACACTTTGGTCTTTTTCTTGGGAACCAGGCTATAGGTTCCCATTCTCCGTTTTTTCTTCCGAGATACTGCAGCAGCTGGAAAAGAGAAGCAAAAGAAGCCCAAAGTTTGCTCAGGAATGAGAAGAAGATGGGATAGAGTAGAGGCTGTACTGGGAGCAAGAGGTTTCCCACTCCAACTGATTTATTTACAAGTTAACCAAAAGATGACACACTCATATGTACAAATACACAAAGAGCTTTCTGCTAGTGCTGCAAAGCCACCCAAACTCTGAGTGTCCTCTCCACACTCCTCCTGGCCCCTACATCACCATACACAACATAAAATCCTTAACTTAGCCTGTGTTTGGCAGTACTGCTGATGCTGCAGGAGGCTGAATAGAATCCAACTTGCTCAAATAGATACTGCAAGACTAATAATACCAACTTACAATGAAAGCAATCGCCTAGTAAGGGAGGAACACACAGGGAAGAGGTATCTTAAATAAAGAGCTTTTGCCATTTAACCTCCTTTCACACCTACTATGGAAGGTTTTTTTGATTCCTTTCACTCCTTTGATTGGGTCTTAATTTGTTAAGCCTCCCTCCCGGCCTTCTAATCAAATCAGTCATCACACCTCACTGCCTGGTGCTGTCTTTGGTGAATACATATCAGAAGGATGCTTACTGCAGGCTCTTTTAAGAACAGCATACAGTAGGGAACAGCCAGGTTCAGCACCAGGGTTATTGTGTGCAGCTGTACAGCCTGTTCCTTGAGAGCATTTCTTAATCTTCCACTATGATGGAATTTCACCCAAAATCCCCTTTTGGAATTTAACCAAGAATCCCCTCCCTTGACCTGCTGCTGACACTGCAGGGGATGCAGCCCAGGACATGACTGGCTGTAGTTCATGGCCAGCAGCTGTTGCAGCGATACACAAAGCCCTCAAGAACTGATAGAAACATTAGGAATATCACATAGGAAGATGGGATGAAAGTGGCTCCTCTAACAAAAACTCTTTGCAGAAGAGTGATCTTCAGCATGACAGAGCAACCTGCCTCCCCATGCTGCCTGGGATGGTCCTGCACCTGCTGAAACAAGGTGGCACAGGCAGGCCTGATTGGCAGGAGCTCCCTGCAGCGTGGCAAAAGGGTGGACTTCACCTGAGAGGCCACTTTTAACAGGGGAGTGACAGAACATACCCTGTACCAACACCCCCAGGGGACCAGAAGGGAGTCCAAAGCACACAAGCACCACAACTGCTGCGTGATGGCCACTTGCAGAGAAGTGGCCAAATGACACAGCAGCTGTCAAACAAGGTCTAAGGCAGCAGCAGCCCTACTGATGCCAGCAGGAAAGGAAAACCCAAGGGGAGTTCAGTGGGAAAAAGGTACTGACAGAGGTTTTTCAGTCCCTGTTAACCTGCCTCATCTCCCATTCACCCACAGAGGCACATGTTTGGGAAGAAGGTGCTGCTCAGGATTGTAACTCTGCCCTTAACTCTGTCCTTCTCACCTGTCTGCGACTTCGTGGTGGCCACATAGCTCTGGTTCTGAGGTAGTGACTGGTGAAGGCCCGGGAGAGAGGGCAACGGCAGCGGCTTCCCAAACTCCAGGATGGTTTTGTTGCCTTCCTCCTTGGGTTCTTTTTGATCTCTGCTGTCTCTCCCATCTTTGGGGTCTTTACTTGCATGCTGGAAAACAAAATGCAGTTAAATTGAGCCTCTGCATCAAATAAAATTAAAATCAATAAATCCATTCCATTCCTTTCTCTCAAACATAATCACTTTCATAATCACTTTCAAATATAATAACTTTCAAAGACAGAACCACACATTCAAAGCAGAAGCACACAGCCCCTTCTCTAGCATGTGATGATGCTTTGCCTAAAGACTGCAAAACACCTGGTTGGAACTAGATGATCCTTAGGGTCCCTTCCAACCCAAACCATTCTCTGATAACTGTGATTCTATGAATAAATACACCTATTCTCTGAAACACATGAGGAGCACGGCTGTCACATCAGGCACACACAAGAACAGTCTTGCAGAGACCTTTTTGGAAGAGCAGAAGGCAATGGGAAGGGATTTAACACTTCCTTCTGGACAGTACTTGGTACAACCAAATCACAGCAAAGGCTTCCAGCTCTAGCCTGGCCCACAGCAGAACACAGCAAAGAAGGTGTCTGCTTGACATTGCAGGTTCACCTCCAGCACTGCCACTGCCACAGCAAAGACCTGCCCAAGCTTACTTTAAACCAGGTTCTCCCAATTTAGCTGTTGCCACATCAAACACAGGGCAGGCCACAAGCTCCTTCTGAACACCAAGAGAACTTCACAGCAGCCTCTGTTGCTGAAGCCAGGCTCTCTGGCACCAACACAGCTCATACCCACTCTGATATAAGCACATAGTCAATGCAGAGTCTCATCCAGCACCTTTGGCTATGAAAGAGGTTCCTACAGCCCCACAAGTGCTGCACCTTTCATGACAACCACTCTGCTAACAGAGGTGGAGGAAATGCTGCTCCACTGATTTGATATTTTACACTGGATTTGCCCTCTCCTGTATTAAACAGATGATGTAGGTCCATACATCCTCTCCATATATCTATCCACTCAGCTGCCACAAAGAAGGCAAGTGTGGCAGGGATGCTCCAGAAAACCAAGAGCAGTCATTGCAGATCACAAGCTCTGCAGTGGCAATGTTTTAGTGCTGCTCCACTTGCAGGAGAACGCTTCTTATGGGACTCCTGAAGCAGCAGCTGAAATACCAAAAGAGAATGAGGACTCCAGGTGAAAGAAAGGAAGAAATAAAAAGCAGCAAGCAAGAGAAACACTCTTTAAAGCCCAGGTTCAGACAGGCACTCTCGGGCACTGCTTTGAAGTACTGTGACCTTGTGAACAAAGAAGGAAGCAACTGATTCTCCTAATTACAGCTCTGCCACGTGCACACTGCTGGCTCTACGCAGCCAGAAAAGCTGTGCTGATAAAATCAACCTGACCTGCAGGGAAAAGCCACCAAACTGCCAATGATTCCTGTTACCATGCCCATAGCTTCTGGCTGGATTGCCACAGCTGTTCTTAAAAGACATCTAGTCTTGGATTAATGAGTTCAAAGATGACAAATCCACCACAGCCTTTGATATGCTGTCCCCATCATTAATTGCTCTCACTGTCAAATGACTAAATGCATTATGCTTTTGCCACTGAATTAAAGAGCCCTGTATCATCAGAAACTCTCACTCCAAGGAGATACTTATGGACTATGACCATAAATCATTCCTTTTTAAACTTTCACCTCAATAAGTTTAATAGAATGAGCAAAATAAGTGCCCACAGGATAATTTTCTGGACATTGGATCACTTCCGAGCCTGCTCCCAGTTGTCCTACCCCTTACAAAATGTACGTCAGGAGTGCTGGGCACAACATGCCAATAATAGTCTCAACAATACTATTTATACCTCTTTAAAGTCCCTAGTTAGAGATGTGAAGGTTAACGGCAACTCTGGGCTGTAGGATTATTCTGAGAAGTCCCCTGGAACATCCACTGCTTTCCATTTTTAACTTAAAATGGGAAAAATGAGCTTGGGAGAGGCAGAGCTGACCCAGCACTGCCTGCAACAAGTGCCCACAGGGCTGCAGTTTTGGGCCTTTAAGTGCAGGTTCTTGTAGCTGGTCTCTGCCAAAGCGTGTCCTTACTCCCAACTAGTGAGATTCCACATCCAGACCATGCCAAGCCGTATGGGAGAACATATTCCAATTTGAAGTGAACAAGTAGTATGTTATTAGCTTGGGGTTTTTCTCTCCCCCAGTAATTACCATATGGAAATAAATCTGAAATCTTCAACAGGGCTGCAGGACAAGTGGTAAATGTGACTTTTTCAGGGCAATTCTGGCAAAACACAGTTTTTAAATCAAGTTAAGCCCTGGGAGACCTGGATTGGCTCTTGGAGGCATATGCAGCAATGCTAAAGAACAATGCCTGCAGAGAGGTGTCCAGATCTCTCAGGAAGCTTGATGCTATGGGAAGCTGAGCAGAGCAGCAGTAAAAACATCTCTCTCTCACACACATGTATATAAATACATATATATGCATATATAAACTACTACATCTAAGGATTGTAATAAACGGATCAACAAAGAGCTGAAAGCACTTCTACTCGGTTTTCTCTCCATCTTTCTTCAATCTTAGCCAGATAAAAGTTACCTGTTTGCTGTTCCTATTAAATTTTACTCTTACACAAGTGGACGGTTATGGGGATGAAACTTTGTTTTTTTCCCATTTCTAAAGTCTCTGAATTCTGACAGTTCCATGGCTTGAGCCTGCAGGTACAACCCAACTGCGTCTCCTACACTGGGCTTTGACGCTCTGCTCTATCTGCTCCAAATTTAAACACTCCCACAAAAGAGGCTTTGTTAATCGCATACACTGGTCTGCTGGGAAATTTCTGCTTCCTTAAAATCCCATCACACTGGCTAGGAGCCGGTTCAAGTGCACCAGGGCCATTCCTCACAGAGATATGCTGGCATCGTAAGGAATAAGGAATTGGCTCCCCCTCTGCTGTGCTCTGGGGAGACAAGCCTCCCCCCCACCCCCCCGTAGCCCTGCTCCAGCTCTGGGGCAGCAGCACAAGAGGGACGTGGAGCTGTTGGAGCGAGGCCAGAGGAGGCCATGGAGATGCTGCAAGGGCTGGAGCAGCTCTGCTCTGGAGCCAGGCTGAGAGAGCTGGGCTGGGGCAGCCTGGACAAGAGAAGGCTCCTGAAGGGGAGACCTGAGAGCAGCTCCAGTGACTAAAGGGGCTGCAGGAAAGCTGGAGAGGGGCTTGGGACAAGGGCCTGTAGGGACAGGCCAAGGGGAATGGCTTGAACCTGCCCAAGAGAGGGGAGACTGAGATGAGCTCTTAGGCAGAAGCTCTTCCCTGTGAGGGTGCTGAGGCGCTGGCACAGGGTGCCCAGAGAAGCTGTGGCTGCCCCATCCCTGGCAGTGTTCAAGGCCAGGTCGGACACAGGGGCTTGGAGCAGCTGCTCCAGTAGAAGGGGTCCCTGCCCGTGGCAGGGGTTGGGGCTGGATGAGTTTTAAGGTCCCTTGCCCCTGCTGGAGCCTGCCCAAGTGCTGCACAGCTTTCAGTATCTGCAGGGCAGGGACTGCTCTGTCAGGACACTAACAAGCAGAGGCAGTCTCTATTTTCAACAAAGCAGACTCCTACACTCAGAAATTGGATGAAGCTCATCCTCCTTCACTTAAACCAGCAGACACTCAAGAGAGCAGAGGTGCTTTCATCTCACACCTACAGGGCTCCACTGCAAATTGCAAAATTAGAGGCAAGAAACTCTATTCCTGACCCTAAATAAACTCCCAGGCTGTGCTCTCCTCGTCCAAACAGCCGTGGTCTTTGGCTTTTTTCCCCAATTACATTTAATAGCCAAGCACAGTTTTAGCTGCAGTTATAGAGAAGCACAGTGAGGAGAATCCTGTGCAAAGGCAACTCCAGGAGACAGTTTGAGCTCCCAGGTTGTGTTCCATGGTGTCCCAATCAACACACGTGTGGGCCATTTTGGGGGTAAGAAAGGACCAAAAATCATAGAGAAAGAAAATGCCGTACCAACGTCATTTCCTTCTCATGTGGTATCACCACTCCCTGTGCAAAAGGCATTTATTTCATGTTGGGCATTGCAAGGAATAGTCAAAGAAGCTGGAGCTAGCCATTCCAAGGCTCAGGCCAATGTTTCCAGAGATTCTTATGTCTGGAAGCAGCAAAACTTGGATTACAACTACATCTGACACCATGGTGAGAGAAATAACCCAGAAACTTGCTTAGACTGAGACAAGAATGCAGTGTTTGATGTGTTTATAAACATTAAAGTCAAGTGCTTCCTACATTTTAATGGGATCAAGCATGTATCTGTTGTTGGCACAGAAGTCCCCTACAGCAGCAGGGAGAAGTCACTAAAAACAATGGAAGAAAGAATATCCCTCTCCAAAAGCAAAATATAGAACAACCCAACCTTATCGAACCCATTTGGTCCAACAGGCTGCACATGGTACTCTTCCCACAGCCCAGCATTTATGAGGGCTTTCTCTTCCCAAACCAAGCAAGCTGGACACAACCAAAGGGAAACCAGAGCAGAGCACCACAGAGCTCTGTGCAAGGACACCAGCAAGGTCCTGCTTTGGAGGAGAGCAGCTCAGCGAGCCCCACACCACGGCCATTCACTCTTTACACCTGAAACCATCACCAGCTTACACACACAAGCTCTTACTTCTCTTCTCTGCATGACTTTCATCTCCAGCACAGTACAAGCTTGAAACCAAAGCCAAGTAGCCAGGAGGAGCAACACAGCAGCTGTCATGGAGCAACCCTCTTCTCTCCATCCATCATGCAGAGGGGTAACAAGATTTGTTCTGAGGCACTGCCTTTGGACAGCACAAAACAGCAGCTCCTGGGGGTATCTGCCTCTAACAACTGATATATAAGCAAGGAGCATCAGTCTGCTATGAAAAATGCATCACCAGCAGATGACAGTGCCTGTCAGAGCTGTCATGGTGCTACTGTCCCTTTGCTGCTGCAGAATTACACTTCTCACGACTGAATTCCAGCATGGCTGTCAGGGGATCCTGACCCCTACCCGAGCCTTACCTTGGAGTATCCAGAAGAAACCTGCATGGCTTTGGTCTTATCTAGATCAGACAAGCTGTGATGCTGATCCTCTTATTAATACCCTTTTATCTGCAGATTAACACATGCCTTTAGAAGAGGGATCCTGGTGTGACTTGATCACAACTGCACTGATTTGTGTGCAACATCTGCATAAAATCATAGTGCTGTAGGCTGCCAGGCAGACTGTGCTTCAGTGCAGACTAAACCAAGCTACAAATCTACATTGACTTTCCACCTCCCTCTGCAGCAAACCCTCTATGTAAGAAGTCCCTGGCAGTCTATGGCCTCATCACTCCTAAAGGAGAGTTCTCATAGGGGACATTTAACTGTGGCCAAGCTCACACACGTGGACTTCACACTTTCAGTCTCACTGTGCCCATGCACCTGGCTACCCCTCAGGAGAGCATCCTCCATGGTTGCACCTTCTAGGTTCAGACAAGCTGACAGCAGCACTTGCAATCACAGTCCTCTATTTCACTATGCCCTCTACTCTTATCTATGTAGTTCCTCCCCTCCCAGAAGTCACTGTCTCCATCACCATCCCATGAGCACCTGCCCTTTGTTTTCTACCTATTAAAGCCTGCTGCACAGACACTTGCAAAGCACCTGCCTGGCCCCAGGAGATGAAGACAAGGTGTTCTCAGACCAGGAGCTCCTGCAGAGCAACCTACAGACCACATCAGCACATCACTGCAGTACTGCTGGGCACTGGCATGGAAAATTGTATTTCCAGCTACAGCAACCTGTGTGCAGAGTGGAAGCAGCTCACCAGTCCTGGGATCAGGTACGGAGTGGCAATGCTGCTTAAAGGTATAGTTTGATGAATATTGGTTGAAACACCAACATTCACCCATTTAGGGGGCTGCAGCAGCTCCCATATGGAGACAGGCTGAGAACATTGGGGCTGTTCAGCCTGGAGAAGCTGTGTGGAGACCTCAGAGCAGCTTCCAGTGTCTGAAGGGGGCCTACAAGGATGCAGGAGAGAGGCTCCTCATCACTGAAGTAATAGGACTGGAGTGATAGGACAAGGGGTGATGAGTTCAGACTGAAACAGGGGAAGTTTGGGTTGAAGATAAGGCAGAAGCTCTTCCCTGGGAGGGTGCTGAGGCGCTGGCACAGGGTGCCCAGAGAAGCTGTGGCTGCCCCATCCCTGGCAGTGTTCAAGGCCAGGTTGGACACAGGGGCTTGGAGCAGCTGCTCCAGTGGAAGGGGTCCCTGCCCGTGGCAGGGGGTTGGAACTGGATAATCTTATGGTCCTTTTCAACCCAAACCAGTGTATGATTCTGTGATAAACAAAGCATCTCCTGCTCCAAACTCATCCTTCCCTGTCCAGGCTTTGTCTCCCCCAGTTAAACTGGCACCCTGTTTTCTGTGCTCACTGGGAATTAGGCTAAGACACGAATTTCATGGATTTCTGCACTATTTCTTCTGATAGTTCAGTTCCCCAACCCACTCCTCTGCACAGCACGAGAAAATACCACCAGAGACACACACCTCAAACTCCAGCTCCATGGTCACCAAGTAATGACTGAAGACAGAACATGGATTCCCAATTCAGCCATCTGCTCCTCTTATCTCAAGAGATATGGGATGCTTTCATCTCTTTTATCATCCCTTATCCCTTTCAGACACATCTTAGGGACGTGAAGGGGCCTTCTCCAAACACAGGATACACTTACACATCCCTTTCAGTCTGTTGCCTCGCTCTGTAAACTTTTGGGTCCTCAATAGGGTTGCAAATGGACCAAAAGGTGCAATGCTCATGTTACTGCACTATTCAGCAGGGGAGCAGAAAGGATGCTGTCAACAACCCTTCTGAGGTCTCTGCTCAAAAAAACATGCAACAACATCAATGAAAATCATCACCTGTTTCAGACTCAGCTTCGATCCCAATTCAGGAAGAAACTCCTAAACAAAGAGAAAGCTGGTTACATTTGGGAAACAATTCCTCCTTTCAAAACTCAATCCACGTGTGCAGGAAAAGGCTGCCACGGTCCCCTGACAGTGATTGCATTACAGAAAACAGCATTTTTTGCCCCAGTGGATTACTGCGGGAGCTGGGGGGGGGGGACACACACAAATGTTAGGGCCACTTTGCAGGCAACCAAACACCTTCCTCCCCTCCTGCTCCCAGACAGCAAGAACAGTCTACCAAGAAAACAGCATTGCTCTAAAACTTATCAGTAAAGAACTGACTGTGTCCTGACATCAACTTCTGGGTGATTTCCACAATGCATTTCCTGGAATCCAGCACCTGCTCTCCCAGTGTTTTTGAAGGGGAAAAGGTGTGAATGCGGAGGCTGGTGCATGAAACATTCCTGCACTGCTGGGCTTATGAGACTCTTACAAGCAGCTCCACAAAGAACTAATCAGGATGGCAAAATGACAACTAGCAAGGACTCTGCTGCTCAAAAGAAACTCGCATGTACATTCCAGAGACAATGGGCAAAAACAAGGTAGTAATTATCAGGAGGGCTGAACAAACCAGATGTGTTATTGTCTTATAGAAATGAGATTAAATCTTGGGCTCACATTCAGATGCACTGAGTGGAGAACATGGGAACAGCCTCTTCTTACCACCCTGCTTGTGAATGTTCTTTCTCTCTCTCCCTATTTTAAGCCCAAAGGAAATGGCCAGAGGTGCTGAGGACAGGCTGTGCATTCTTGAGCGGTCCAACAGCTGCAAGCTTTGGGTTATGAAACTGCTGGTAGTGTGTGAGCAAATAACCATCAACAGCATTATCACAGCCCCTCATGTCCGTGAGCACCTGCAGAAGCAGCTTTCCAGAGACAAACCTTGAAGCCCAAGGGGCTGTGTACAAATATTCTTTTTGATGTATCATAAAATATGAATGAGGAAAACTCTCCCTCCTAACCCAGCAGTCATCTTTTAGAAGGGAATTGCCTCTTTCAATTGCTCAGCCCCAAGGGAGCTCTCTCTGTGAAATTCCACAAGGGTCTGGGGGTTTGCCCGGCCTCATTTAAGTGCATGACAGGCTGCTGAAGGGAAGTTGTGAGGCTGCAAAGCCTTGTTTGGGTAAGACACAGCCTTAGGAGAGACTTTCATCAGGCTGCATGTAACTGCATCTGGCTTTCCCCAGCAAGAAAACAGCAGTGTGAGAAGGAGAGAATTCAAACCCAGTCAGGGGAAGGCAGAGGGGAAACAGTGGTTTGGGAGAAGGGATGGGAAATCCTATGGCACGTGTGGTTTGTGCCCTGGTGCTGAGCTGTGTGCCCACCACGTCTCTAATCTTGATGTGCTCTTTGGACTCCCACCTGCATCTGGACCACAGAAAGTGCCGCAGCTGAGGCCACCTTTCCCATCTGTGCCTGGCTACATGCCACCCATCTCTGTTCTTCCTCCTCTCTTCCCCTGCTCCAGATCACAGCGAGTCACAGCTCTAAGACCTTCACATTGTATTGCTGCTGTGCTGTAACACGTGGGTGACATCTGAGGATCACCTGGTCACCAACCTTTGCAGAAGCTTCCCACGTATTTGTGGGTGTCACTCACCCTGCCAAGCAGGACCAACAATCCTTTCCTTCACCTAGATGCAGGATACCTAAAGGCTGCTCTCTCTCCCATTAGTAGATACAGCACAATGAGAGGATCTATGTTATTGTAGCTAAATATAAAGGGTCACAGGACTGGAGACCAAGGGACATCTGCCTGTTCCAGTGTCTATTCCTTACCTTTGGCAAAAGAACCCCCAAAATAGGCAAAAGAACCAAACTTGGCCAATGATAAAGAAAGGCCCATTTCTGTGCACCCCACTGTAACATGAATGCACCAGATGACTTCACATCTCCTTTTGCCTCCTAAAACCAAGGCAGAGCTCTGTTTTATTAAGTGATCCATCCCTAAGGATTCTGGAGTGAAGACACGTGAACAAGTTGCATTACTGCAGGCAACACAGAGAGAGAGAAAGCATCCGCTGGTTTACCACTATAATGCCATGGCAGCGCAACCAAGTTGCCTATCATACCAGCTTCTTGACAGCTTCCAAGCTTAGGAGAAGCCCCGGTTTAACATGCTATGGTAATTTCTTCTGGGTCCAACTTAGAAGAAATCTAATTTGTTTCCCAAGCAGCTCTGGATTGCAGCAGATGGCTGATGAGCAACACAGCCAAGAGAGAAAGGCCATGGAGTGTCTCACATGTATGTATTGGAGAAGGTAACTGATCAATTATATATTTAGAAACACATTGGGGAAGAGAGCTGGTGGTGGCCATATTCCAACACCTCTGCTCTCAGTCGGAAGAGACAAAATAAATATATGTATTCACATAAAAATTAATATACATAACATATATATATATATTGGAGCATTGTGTGCAGTTCTTGTGTCCTCAACTACTCCAGCAGTCATGGAGCTGCTGGAGCAAGTCCAGAAGAGGCCACGAGGATGATCAGGGGCTGCAGCAGCTCTTGTATGAAGACAGGCTGAGAACATTGGGGCTGTTCAGCCTGGAAAAGAGAAGCTGCATGGAGACCTCAGAGCAGCTTCCAGTGTCTGAAGGGGGCCTACAGGGATGCTGGAGAGGGGTTCTTCATCAGGGACTGTAGTGACAGGACAAGGGGTGATGGGTTCAAACTGAAACAGGGGAAGTTCAGGTTGGAGATGAGGCAGAAGCTCTCCCCTGTGAGGGTGCTGAGGCGCTGGCACAGGGTGCCCAGAGAAGTGGTAAATGCTCCATCCCTGGCCAAGCTGGACAGGGCCTTGGGTGACACGGTCTAGTGTGAGGCATCCCTGCCTGTGGCAGGGGGTTGGCACTAGATGATCTTATGGTCCTTTCTAACCCAAACCATTCTATGATTCTATGATGTATAGTAAACCCTCCCCCTAACAATCCACTTGGTGGGAATTACAGGAATTACTCATATTCCCATGCAGCACAGCATCCCTCTCATGCACTCAAAGCAAGCCAGGAGCAGTTGCAGCAGCAGCACTGGCTGCTGGGCATATACATTACCAGGCTAGCGATAGGTTTAGGCATTGTCTTCCGTGCTCTGTGGACCTTGACTTCAGCATTAGCAGCGGTGGCTTTTTTAGCATCCATGTCCTTACTGCCCTCCCCGAGCTTGGCTGGCATTGTGGCTTGCATCTGAGAAAAGGAGCCCACAGTTCTCCCTTTGCTTGCTCCTCCTGGCAGGGTTTTTGCAGCATGGCCGGTGAGAGAAGCAAAGGTGCTGGTAGTCCTTAGAGGCTGCTCCTGTGCCATCTGCTTGGTTAGAATATATCCATTGCTCCCTGTTACAGAAGTCTGTGTGAAGTCATTAGCTTTCAGATGGTTTTGCTTCCCAGTCTCACCATCTCGTTCAGAAATGCCATTTTCTGCTATCCTATTTAACTTAGTACTGGAGTCCTGCTGGCTCACTTTCGTATTGTCCTGAGTGGTTTTAGCTGGGTTTGGGTGGCCACCAGCTTCGCTGTGCTCACAGGAACCGTTGGTTTCACCATCTACTGCCATTTTTGGTTCCCCTGCTTGCTTTTCTGTAGCACTTTCATCTGCAGCCATGGCATTAAACCCTGGAGAAAGAGGGAGGAGGAGGAGGAGGAAGAGAGAACGAAAAGGGTTACAAGCAGTATCGAAACTCCAAAGAGAAGGTACAGCTACTCACAGTGGCTCAGGAAGAACAACCCTTTCCTCCAGAAAGCTGCTTGCTATATATATGTATATATATATATATATATATATGTAAATCCATTTAGATTGTTCACTCACCTACCTGGCTTGGCTGGATCCTCAGTGAAAAGTGGGGTGTGTGCCTCAGTTGCAAGCAGCACACTCATTCTCACTTGCCTCAGCTGCAGATGTGGCCATTTATTCCCAAGTATGGATTTCTCAAGGTAAATATTACCTTTTGCTTTTCCAGTAACTCCACTTCCTGGACCATCTGTCAACCCCTGCACATCAAACAAAACACTGCCCAATCTTGCATTCAGAATGCCAGACTGACACAAGAGAAGTCGTGAGAGCTCTGGTGGCTCAGACACAGCTCAGCAGCCAAGCAGCTCTGCCACTACAGAGAACATCCCAAGGAGGAACTCCCTGGCAATACCAGCTCTCCTGGCAAGGTTATCCAGTGGCTCTTTTCCTGGGATGAAGCAGCACAGGAGCAGGATTCACAGTGTCATCTCAGAGGCAACAGCCAGAGTAAACACAGGGCAAAGCATGTGAAGTGCAATTCTGGACTAAAGTAATGACAGGAGTCATACACAGCAAGAATTTTGCAGGCTCAAAGCTCACACCCGGATAACTCGGGAGTGCTCATGCAAAAATTTTTTTCTCCACTCCTTCCAAACACTTCCATGCCCCCCTCATCATCTGAGGTTTCAGACCTGAGCTGAAGAAAACCTGACTATGAACACTGTGTACTTAGAACGGTTTGGGTTAGAAAGGACCTTAAGATCATCTAGTTCCATCTGTGCACTTGCAGAAGGGTTTCCAACATGACAAACTAGCAGCTCCCCAGGCAACCAGGAGTGATAACAATTCACTGGCACGCTCAGTGAAACGATTCAATCAGCCTGCTGTTAGGGATCCCTTGTGTTGTTTCCCTTCCAGAGGCCACACAGCTATAAAGAGCATCACAAATCCCACCAGCAAAAGCCTTGTCAAGGCAGGTAGGACTGATTACAACCAGCTTGAATCAAAGCAATTTTCATGTACAGTACTCAGAAAGGCCCAGAGTCAAAGTGGAGGACAGCTCTGTAAGGCAGAGCAGCATACTGCTGTCAGCACCTCATTTTGTTCCACTCCTGAAGCCCAAACACTCCAAGAAAACAATACTTTGAATGTCTCTGCTGACCTGGCAAAACCTGATGCAAGGCTCAAGTGTGAAGCAGAACCAGGATCCTGGATGCCAGGATGTCAAGTCCAGCATATCTGGGCTGACTGTTTAAATCCAAGCTCCGCAGGGCTTTGCTGTATGCCCAACCCAATGCAGCTCAGTGCAAACAGCAAGGAGGAGAAGCAGGGCTATCACCAGAGCAACGTGTGATTGCCTCTCACATGGACTTTGGTGGCTCAGAGCCTCTAAAAAGAGCTCCAAAACCTCCCAAAAGAGCTCACCAGTGCCCACTGGAGCACACACAGGGGGCAGAGGCAGAAACCCACCCCTCCAGCAGGCAGTAACTAAATGGTTCTCCAAGCACGATCCAAAGTCATCACCTCCATCTGCTGCCCTCTCACACCACCCAGACCACCTTCTGTGTACTGAAAGCTCTGATAAGGGTTTGTTTTGGAGAGCAATGACTCCTGGAGAAGATAAAGTGCTGGTCTTTCACTGTTATTTAACAACTTGAAAAGTCCTGAGCAGAGAGAGCCAAGAGCTGTGCCTTTATTCTTTGGCTGTTGCCATTTAAACAATTATTTCAGCAAAGTCAGTGCCAGAATAAAACAACAGATGAGCTCTCTAACCACAGATGGAGGTTTCCAGTGCTCAGCACCAGGCCCCTGTCCGAATTCCGTCTTCAACACGTGTTGATTTAAACACTGCACACTCCCACCAGTGCGGTCAAATGACTTCAGTGGCTGATTATTAGATAAAGACAATAAGCAGAGGGCAAGAATTACTTTGCCTGCAATGAGGGCAATCAAAACAAGGTGCATTAGAGCACTGCCCTAAGGGAAAGAGTAACTGTGTTAGTCCAGACAAATCTGTGAGGCCGAAATGAAAATCCCACGTACAGTTCCCACACACACTCTTCTGAAGTGTGCAAAGCACAGTGTGGTTGTGGAAGCATCATCAATCTCTTATGAACTGGCACCAGAGCCCCAGATCTGCATGATTAGAGGTCTGCCTAAATAAAGATATGAAATTTCATAGTCCCTACAGTGGCACTGAACTGGAGAGCTTGACAGCAGTCATCCGGGGATGGGTTTGATCTAACAGGATTGTGCACCCACTCTTCCCTGCTGTAAAGGGCTGCCCATGTTGCTGGGCAAAGTGAGGTCCAAAAGCTTCCACATCGATAGAATCCCAGCCTGGTTTGTGTTGGAAAGGAACTTAAAGCTCCTCCAGCTCCAACCCCTGCCACAGGCAGGGACCCCTTCCACTGGAGCAGCTTGCTCCAAGCCCCTGTGTCCAACCTGGCCTTGAACACTGCCAGGGATGGGGCAGCCACAGCTTCTCTGGGCACCCTGTGCCAGCGCCTCAGCACCCTCACAGGGAACAGCTTCTGCCTAAGATATAATCTGAACTTTTCCTCTTTCAGTTTGAACTCATTCCCCCTTGTCCTATCACTACAGTTGTGATGAAGAGTCCTTCTCCAGCATCCTTGTAGGCCCCCTTCAGATACACCTCATTAAAGATACCCCCACAAAGAACTAGTTTAGATAAGGGGCTACATTACTTAATAACATGTGGTAGCCCAAGTAAAGGAGTCTGGGTTTCACAACCAAAATCCTTAGACTGGTAACAGCAGAACAGGAGTTGTTCGCCCAGGCTAGGCTATTGCTCCTCTTGACATGATGCTCTGCCTGTAAGACATGCTCCATCCCTGTGGAATGGGACTGGTCTGCAAGTCTGACCACGTTCAACAAGCCTTAGACACATGAAGTGCACATTTACAACCACTGCTGAATAGACACAATTCAACAGATATTCACACTTTTGCTGAAATATGGCCTACAGATGGAGACAGGAACATGAACTAGAGACAGCAGGAACTTCACAACAAAGAAATACTGACTACAACAGCCTATAGAAGCTCTTCAACTGCATCAGGCAGCTAAAGCTTCCTGCCATGACTTCCTCATCTCCCCTTGTTCATGATTAAACAAGACGAATCACTGCAAACCTGCCAAGATCTTCATTTCAAAGACACCTCACAGCAGTGAGTTCTCTTCTGGTCAACAGCTTTTCTGCTTTTGTGCTGCAAATGCAAGTGAGTAAAAACTGCAATCATTTCTCCAGAACTTGACAGCATTCCTTCCTTCCAAGCAGACCAAAATTACCTCTCCTCAGTATTCCCTTCTTTCCAGCTCACTCGCTGTTCTTTAATCTACAACCATTCATTTCTTAACTACAACAACATGAAAGGTAGAAAGATAGAGCCTGTGTCCATGGAAGTGTAACATCTTTTACTAGAAGCATCTTAGCATTTTCAGAGCTCCCGTATGCATTCCCTATGCCACATGCAGCAGGAAAACCTTGTCACATTGCTCACATCTTGCATCTCAATCCAAGCATTTGGGATTAACTTGGTATAGGTAACTTGCCCAAGAGATTTATGCCCTGTTATGGTGCCTGTCCTCGTATCTGAAATTCACAGAATCATCAAGTTGCTTGTGTTGGAAGGGACCTTAAAGCTCATTTAATTCCAATCCCCATCACAGACAGGGACACCACCCATTAGAGCAGGCTGCTTCAAGCCCTGTACATCCTGGCCTTGGCATCCAACCTGGATACCGAGATGAAAGAAACTTCACTAAAGGTTTACCTCTTAGGAGCTGGCTACATTTTAGTAACACAAGGAAGTTAAGACCCAGGAAATGCTGCAGCTCCACTGTCACTGAGACTCCACATGGCAAAGAATTATCAGTAATGCATTCAAACCACTTCTCAGCATTAACAGCTCACTGGAGTGATGCAGTTTCCAGCCCTTCCACCCTTCCCCAGGCTCAAGCAGACCCTGTGCAGGAGTTTCAGGCGTCAGCTTTCTTCTCAATATCAATCTCAGTACCTTCTCAGTATCACAGTCATTCAAAATTGAATTAAAATCCCCATGAAGGCAACAAAATCATACAGAAGTAAGGCAGAAGCCAAGTCAGACAGGATGAGGCCACCTCACCTCATTTTAGGTGTCCAAAAGGTACCTCAAACTCCAGGGTGCCCCTAAGCCACCACTGCAACCAAGAAGATAACAGCTTAGATAAGCACAGTCTGACTTCATTCACCTATCTTCAGCTAAGCTACCCACCGCCTGGATGTGCCTACCATGTGCAAGCAGAAACGAGCTGGACCAGCTCAGAGTTAGAATGGTAACTTCAAAAAAACCCCTAAATTAGGCAAAATGAAACCCACCTCTGCTCTGCGAGCCCAGACTCCTGCAATGAGGGCTCCTCTCCACTGTTTCCAGCTCTTCCAGCAGAGCCAGGCCTGGCTCTGGTCCTGCTCTGGAGCCAAAGGAAACACAATCACCGCTGCTGAGACCAAAGGGGATGAGCAGCCACTTTGCATGTGCAGGCCACCAGATGGATGAGCTCAAACCTCTCTATTACTTTCAGAATGCAATGAAAACAAAGTCTGAAATACAGATTTTTAAGTTCAGATCTCACTCCTCAGTGAGACAAATAATAATATGCAAGCATTACAAGCCTTATACTCCAGGTCAAACTCCAATCATCACTGGGTCTGAGGGGAAAAGAAGACAAACAGAAAGAAAAAGAATATCCTAGAAGCAAAGACACTACTAAAACATGGAACTTAGGACCTATGTTTTGCTGAACATCTTAGTGCTGAACACTGGTAAAGATGAGACAACCTGAAAGAGACAAGCAACAAGGCCTTGCAGGGTATTTTCTCAGTCCCCTGCAATTTCCAGTGTCCCCAGCACAGGGCCACGAGGCTTCAGCTGCTGCAAGAGAAACATCCATCTCTGAACTAAGCAAAGACTGAGCTTATATAAAGTATATGAAGTGCAGTACAAGTACTGCAGACATTTCCATGTATCACACTTCACAGGTGTTTTACCTTAAGCAGTTTGCAGATCATCTTTTAGAACACCACAGACATCACAGTCTTGATTCAATAACCAACTGTCCTGCTGGACCAACTCTGACAAGGGAGAAATGCACCTGGTTTGCAACCACTGCGTTACAGCAGTGCCCTCGCCTTCTCCTCAAAGCAAGTAAGTACATAAATATGCAAAGCAGAGAGGAGCCCAGCTGACATCAAAAGGATGCTGAAGAGATAGGGGCTGACTAGGGAGAACTGGTGGCTGGAGATCCTGCATGCTCTGGGAAGGAAAGCAGCTCCTCTACCACTGAAGCCAAAAAGTGGAGCATTTTGAAGTAAGGAAATTAAGAGAACCATGTTTCCAGGACAAGGTTCCTCTCTGGGTTGTGTCCAGCTCTGGGGCAACAGCACAAGAGGGACATGGAGCTGCTGGAGTCCAGAGGAGGCCACGGAGATGCTGCAAGGGCTGGAGCAGCTCTGCTCTGGAGCCAGGCTGAGAGAGCTGGGCTGGGGCAGCCTGGACAAGAGAAGGCTCCTGAAGGGGAGACCTGAGAGCAGCTCCAGTGACTAAAGGGGCTGCAGGAAAGCTGGAGAGGGGCTTGGGACAAGGGCCTGTAGGGACAGGCCAAGGGGAATGGCTTGAACCTGCCCAAGAGAGGGGAGACTGAGATGAGCTCTTAGGCAGAAGTTCTTCCCTGTGAGGATGCTGAGGCGCTGGCACAGGGTGCCCAGAGAAGCTGTGGCTGCCCCATCCCTGGCAGTGTTCAAGGCCAGGTTGGACACAGGGGCTTGGAGCAGCTGCTCCAGTGGAAGGTGTCCCTGCCTGTGGCAGGGTGTGGAGCTGGAGGAGCTTTAAGGTCCCTTCCAACACAAACCAGGCTGGGATTCTATGACTGATGGTCTCTTCTTTCACTGTCCCCTTTTTAACTCCATGAAGGCAGGTGATATTCATCCAAGAGACTGCCCTGTATTTCCAAAACACAAACACCACTGCTCCCAGTGCCCTGAAGCTGTCACCCTGGGGCACTGTCACCCTGGAGCTGTCACCCTGGGGCACTGTCACCCTGGGGCACTGTCACTGCTGCCCTTCTCCTGTCAAGAGTCAAAACAGGAAAACTAAAAGAATAAAAAAGAACAACCTCTGCTGTGAATGCTCAGTACTGAGACTGCAGAGGTCAGATAAATGGGATTCAGCACCTCTCTGATGGGCTGAATCACATGAATACTGATGGTGACTCAAAGCAGTTTAACAGCCTGGGTGATACCAATTTGTTCCTTTGCCATGGGATCAGGTCCACAGGGTTACAGCAGAGCAACAAGGCCCTGAGCCCATCTGTGACCATGGGATGCTCCAGCTCTCGAGCTGCCCAGCTCCAAGAGCACTTCTGCTGCCACAGCCTCCCTGAAGCAGGGGACATGAACACTGGGTGCACATCTGGATGCACATCTAAAACACCTAAGCATCATTTTGCCCTGTTTGGTCTCCTGGCTGCCAGTCTCAGCAATCACAGCTGGGTAACAAAAGCCAGTGAAGAACAATGCACAGGGCACAGCCACCACACAAACCATTGTCTTTTACACACGTGGTGTGCTTCAGGAAGACAATGCTAACATCTGAATGTTACCATAGGAATGGAGACCATACAGTTCCCATTGTAGCACCCTTCTTTCCTTGGTAGCAGAACTGGACAATAAGCTGAAGTCATTGGAATCCAACCACCTTGTGAAGCCTCAATACTGTTCCTGCACAGGGAGGGTTCTCAGCTTCCCTTTGATACATAGCACTTGCTTTCAGTCCAAGGCACTCAGGAAATGTCTCTCTCCCTACCCTCCTCCTGGATTTTTACCTTCACAGACTCTTGATACTTACCTTAAGATCAACCAAGAGCTAAATAAACACCTTTATAGTCCTGAGCCAAGCAAGGCAAGGGATCAAAGCGAGAGTCTCCTCCCAGGGCAACGTGACCTCCCACTGGCACCTCAGACTTGGGCTCCCAGAGCAGAGGTCTGGTGCATACATGTGTCAGCAGCAGCACTCACGTGCTCCCAGTTAATATACAAGCACTGTGGCCACATCTGATGCAGCATTCAGTATTTAGTCTGTTCTGAGCTTTACTAACTAAAGAAATGGCAAAACATTACGCTGGAGAGAAGAGAAAGGAAGAGCAATGCTGTACTACACACATCTGAATTAAGTCCAAAATTGTGTTGTTAGCTAAGACAAGGTATTCTGATGGGGCCAGTTCAGTGCTTTTCTAATGCTCTGTTATGGAAAAGAGAACAAAAATACACCAAATCCCTGCAGAGCTATCACAAGTAACTAGTCAAGGAATAATAGAGCCATGGAAAGAAAGGAGGGGGCTGCAGAGATAAAGTGTGGTGGGTTTTTCTTTTCCCTAATCCCATTGACACATTTATTAAGCCCTCGGATTTGTGTGCATGCAACTCCCAGCCAGCCACACAGGAAAGACTTCGCCAAGTTAACATGTGCTGCATCCTGCAAATGAAAAGCAAGAAGAAACAATGCAGCAGCCATGAAGCATCCTACAATAGCACAAAGTGCAGAGGGCCCTAACCCCACCAACCACTCTGCAGCCATCAGTGCCTGTCCTGGAGCAAGAGAAACCCAGGGGAAAACAGAAGGTTCACTTGACTAGAGGGAGGAAAAGGGCCAGGTCATCATGTGGCAGGATCAGAGTTCAGTTCAAAGTAGTCATACTCAGGAGGTTCAAAGTAACTCCTTTATGCTTCACAGCCACACCAAAGCAGAAGTGAAAATCAGCGATCAGTCATTAAGGTGGGTGGTGATGGAAGGACTGAAAGGCCAATTTGCCATCTCCTGGGGAAGAGCCCTGCTCAGATAAACACAGAACTGTTTGGGGCAGCACACCCAAGGAACAAAGCCCATCTCCACACCCCAGTTTTGTTCCCATCACACGCCAGCCTCACCAGCAAGGTCTGGCCCTCGACCGAGGCAGGTGCTCACCTTCCTCTTTGTTGTTGGTGATATCTTTCAGCAGCTCAGTCTTCATGCAGGCGTCTTTCCTTGGCTCTGCCTTACTCAGCACTGTTCGCTAGGGGTGGGGAGGGAAAGAAATGGGAAAGAAATATCATGGTTTAGCTCAATGTTCATACACAGGCTGCATTGAGAAGAAGAGACAATCATGGACACATCCTGTTTACATCAGGGCAAACCTCGTTCTGCTCTGTAACGGCTGCCAGGAAGCTGCCACCAAGGCACAGGTCACAGACATGAACTGGCAGCTCATCTCCATGAGGAGCAGAGAGGATTCGTGCTGCACCCAGGCCAGGACCTCGCAGCTCAGTGTGGTTCAGATGCAGCCAGACAGATTCTCTACGTGTTTGGGAATCCAGCTGAGTCTGGCTGTGCAGGCATGGACTGAAATGGTCATGAAAGGCACAACAGAATCTCAGCCTGGTTTGTGTTGGAAGGGATCTTAAAGCTCTTCCAGTTCCAATCCCCTACCACAGGCAGGGACACCTTCCACTAGAGCAGCTTGCTCCAAGCCCCTGTGTCCAACCTGGCCTTGAATACTTGATCATCTCAAGGAAGCAATTCTTATTCCCCCAAAACTTGTTAGGTTTTAGGTGCGGGGAGGCTGATCTATCAAACTTGTCGTTCCACATCATTTAGCAACATTTACAGCCCATGGATGCTTTTGCTGTTTAGTTTTGGGGTTCTTTCGTTGTTCATTCAAACGCAACTTACAAACTGCAAACCCTCTGTGAGCTCCAACTCATTATTCAGAACATCCATGTGTATTAAAGCAAATGAGCTCTAGTTTTAATTCTATAGAAAGTAATTGGGGTTTTTACCCTCTTTTTTGTTATTTTCTTGTAAAAACAACACACCTGCTCAACTCCTGCCTTTCACACACCTGCAGTCATGCTGCCAGGTCAGGTTTGCAGCTTTAAAACCCTCTGTCTTTTTGATACATCAAGACAAAAAAAATTGCTACCAAAACAAAAGGAAAAAGGTATTAACCCCCCCCCCCAAATACACAGAGAAGGGGTCCTTTGATGCAGTGCTCAGAGGACAAGCTGGTCTGAAAGGTGAAGATGGTGAGAGTAGAGGTGCTGTGTCCTGAGGCCAGCTGGGCAAAGGGCTCACAGCACACTGCCAGTGTTGCAGGAGAAGAATGAGCCCAGGTCAAGCCAAGTGCTGCAGGCCCACACAGAGCAGATGGTGCCTGCAGCCCTGCAAATCATAAGGTTTAAAGCACACTGAGTGATAAAGAAAGGGAAAGAAAACAACCTGCCCATCTCCTATAAGCAAGCAAAAAGAGATAAGATGCACACACGAAGCCCAGTGTACCAGCTCCAAAACCAGCCCCAGCAGCAGCTTGCCCTTCCCCACATGTTTCTGTCTGCATCTAGCAGGAGGGATGAGCTTTGATGTTGGCATTGCTATAACCAGCCATCCTCTCATCTGTGTTTCCTTGTCAGCTCAGCTGCAATGCCAAGTACTGGCAAGTGCTGCAGTGTGGGGTCTTCCTCCACGCTGCTTTTGGCAGCCCCCAGCGCCATGCAAGGCAGGGACAGCTCATCCAGAACCACATCCACATCTGGCTCACGCAGGACCATATCCCTGCCCCTCGGTGCCAGCCCTGCACCAAAATACCGCTATCTACAAAGCAACACACAGCTGATGGAAGGAGGATGTAGCTGGACACAGTCTCCACCACCTGCTAAGGGCACCTTCAAGGATTGCTTCTCTAGCAAGGAGGAAGGTGGTTGTACAAGGCTCCTGCCCCAGGCAAAAGCAAACAGCAAACACAGGCAAGTCTAGATGCTCCCAGCAAGAGGGAACTTATGCCCTGAGCTCACCAGCTTCAGACACAGACCAAAACTCAAACTGCAAGCATTTGCAACCTCAGCCGACCAAACAGCCTCAAACAAACCATACCTCCAGCAGACAGTGTCCAACAGCTTCCACCCAGAAATGATCATGAAAACACAGCCCAGAGTTTGAACATAGATCAGCTTCTTTTTATGTATATTTGCTAAGCCAATAATATATATCCTTCCTGCAAACATTTGCTTGTAAAGCCTATCCTTCGTCTAGCTGGACTTCCTGTAAGCTGGGAATAACTTCATTTTCCTCATGGACTCACCCTGCTGCAAGACTAATGCAAAGACACCGGCAGAGAGATGGGGCTCAAGCACAGCCCCATGGCTCCTACCCATGGGCACCCAGGTCCTTGCCACGTGTAGCAGCAGCAAAGAAAGACCCTCAACCTACAAAGGGACCAGGGTGTTTTCCCAGCCTTTGCTGCAACAAAGAGGGGTTTTGCTACTCCTGCTGTTAAACTGACTCATTCTGGAAGCCCCAGGACTTCCAGCAGGTCACTGGAGCCATCTGATTCTAAGTCTGCCTCTATTTCATCAGCAGTAACCCTACTCCATAAACCATCCACATTCTCCCTTTCTCAGAGGTGTTGCTGCTGCTCAGCCCATGATGCCTGAAGGAAAGCCACAGCTGGCACCCATCAGACCTCAGCAGACAATGACCACCCTCCCTCCTCATTGCAATGAGCAGGGGCTCCAGGCTGCCCCAGGGCCTGCCCAGCAGCAGGAGCTCTCAAAGCAATGAAGCCTTTAGTCCTGGGAGAGTAGGGGGGTGCCAAGGCAAGGCTAACCCAATGGCACCTGATGGGCTCTCCTGTTCCTAGCTCACGGATACATCCCTCGCTAGCAGCGGCGGCGCCTTTACAACTTCCATGCCTTGCTCTGCAACAGACAAAAAACTCAGCATCAAGGTAGAACATAAAATAAGAATTACAAATAAAAAGCCAGCTGGGAAGGTTGAAGCATTTTGACCCAAATGAAACTACAGGAACCCCCTGCAAAGTGCTCGAAGCCTCTTCCACCCAGGCCAGCCTTTCCCCTCCTTGCTCCATCACCGCTCCCAGCACCCAGGGGCACCCACCACCAAGGGCAGCGCTGCCCATTCATTCCCACCAACCCACGGCTCCACCCAGCCAACTTAGCAGCAACTTCAGTGTCAATACCTCCATTTGTGGGGGGGATGTGTTGGGGTTTGGGGTGGGTTTTCCCTCCCTGAAATCAGAGCAAGCTGCCCTGGCTGCTCCCACTCCCCATGCCCCAGCCGTCGCTCGGATTGCCAGGGAAATCCTATACCCACCCTCCCGCCGGGAATGCCGGCTCCAGCAGCAGCCCCAACAAAGCCAACTGCCAAGCACACGCTGCTTCACAATAAAAGTCTCACTCTCGCCATTTATTTTTCCCTTTCCTCCTTCTCCCCTTTCCTGCAGCCGTCCGCCTCCATTCCCTTGTCCGCCTCCATCCCCTCCCCAAGCCCAGACTGATTATTAACCTTCGTGTCTAGAGAGCCTCCATAAGGAATAGACACCACCAACAACGAAGCCTGAGCACCCCCCAACCCTTTCATTTTTAGGTTTTGAGGGGAAGAAAAGACTGATTGCACCTTAGGAAGGACCCATTGTGGCTTTAAAAGCCACGAGGATCCAAGCAGAGGAGCTTGTGCTGGTTCAGTTTTAGCTCTGTTTACATGAAAACAGGCTTCCTCTCCTCTGCGAGGTCTTTGGAGGGGATGGAGGACAGGTCAGACCGGCCAAGGAAAGGCTCTGCAGCATTTCCAAACACAACCAGAAGCTACAGTGGTGCCTTTAAAACAAAAAGAGCCCACCAAAGGAAAAAAAAAAGGAGAAAAAGAACAAAGCTGGGAAACAGAAAGAGCTTTCTCAGCCTCCTCCTTGGCATTTTCACCGCCATCCGGGTGCCCTTCGCCACGATCCAAACAGGTTTTATAGGCAAAGGCAACGCATGCACAGCAAAACTCCAACGTATCGCAGCTTACCAAGCCCAAGAGACCAGTGCGTTGCCCCATGAAGCAGAGCTCTCTCCAGGCAGAGCAGGAAGAGCGGAGGTTGATGTGCAAAGATGTCTGCCTTCACCAGGGTCTTTTTATTCTTTGGTCTTAAAACTCACCCGTTGAGGAGCCGAGGCTGTGCAGCAGCGCTGTGCTGATCATGCAGCCACTGCAGGTTGAGCTGGCAGGGCCGGGAGCAGGAGGACCCCTCTGAAATGCTGCTTGCTCCCACCCAGGGCACCAACACATCTCCCTGCACACCAGTGGGAATGATGGGACCGATCCTGCCCGACCCACAAAAGGCTTCAGCCTGGAGCTGGACACAACCAGGCACTGTAGCACTGGGGTATGTACCCCAACACCAGCCCCTCTACAAAGCTCCCACCAGCCTTGCAGCAGGGCAGGATCCCACCTTCCATGCAAGGTTTGCAATGCACACTGCAGCAAGGCAGGAGGCAAAGCCTTCAGACAATGATACAACCGCAGCACCAGCAGATTCCTACTGGTTTCTTTCCTCTTCTAAAACAAAGTAACACAGCCTAAACCAACTTGCTCATAATAACCTTTGCCTTAATTGAAGACAAACATTTGGAGTTAATTATATAGGAAGTAACTCCTAAGAAAATGCTTGTAGAAGGAGCATTCCTTGGGCAGGCACGTGCAGGCTGCCCACTTCAGATCTTGCCTCTGCTTGGGTCCTGCAGTGCATGGGGCAAGGCCTGGGATCACCACTCATGTCGATGCTGACCACAGGCCTGTCACTGGAAGCAGCAGAAGCATTTGATCTGGAGAAGGAAGGAAATACAGCCACCAGCATACCTGGCCTACAATGCAGTCACCAGCCTCAAAGCTCCCTTTTTCCCTTAGGTTAAGGCCACTTCCTTATAAGCCTCATGCAATCATGTGAACATGGAATTTTATCTGCAGCTCACAACAAGCACTGCCTTCAGCCTGAAGTTTGTCCCCCACATCAAATTCTTTGCCATTCCTTTGTCTCCTGAATTCCTTTCATCCAGACCCTTTCTAAAAGGCACCAAGCATTTCCTTCTCAACCCCCATGTCCTCGCTCCTCTTCCAGCCACACAAATCAACTCCCGAAACGGGGAAGCGTAAGAAACGAGGCGCAAGTCCCTGCATGCAACAGCTGGGAACAAGGAGACACGTGCATGGAACACAACAGGACTTAAAGTGGCTTCTCGGAAGCCAGCACAGCCCTCAATGGCGCGCAGGCTTCAGGCCAGGGGGGTCACAGAGCCCAGGCCCTCCTGTAAAGGGGAGATTGATTTATGCTTCCTCTTTGCTTGCAGGCTGGGAAGCGTCGTCCCCATCTAGCTGTGTCCCAGTAGAGTTAAAGCAACTTGTGTGTGCAGGCAAATGTAAATCCAGAGCAGACAAAGGCATCTCCTCCTGCCATGGGCTGAGGTTAGCAAGGAGTACAGCTGCTGCCTGCCTTCTCCTACCACCCATGAGGGAAGGGGGGGAAGAAAACCCTAACATGGAGCCCAACAGTCATCACCACCTCAAGCAAAAGCAAACCAGCCATTTCAGAAACATCCATTCCCCTGGAAGGCTCAGCCTGGATACAACCATGAGGAGCCTGGAGCAGGCCCCAATCGAGGGGGCTCAGGCACCTCTTCAGCCTCTGCGCTCCTCTTCCTCCCACCCCTAAACCACCGCAGCCAAAAGCAGGTCCCTCTCCACCTGGGTCACCTCCAGCCATCGAGAGGCCAGCAGCGAGGCAGTGATGCCTGCGAGCTGGAGCAGTAGACACGGAAAAAGGGGAAGGAAAAAAAGAGACAAATAATCATAAGAACAAAAACTTTCACCCTCGGGCCTGTCCCTCTAATAACTACAGCCAAACCTCACCAAGGCTTTACTCTCCTGGAGGGTGAGAAAGCGACACAGCGCTGCCCAGCACCCGAAGTCCTAGGGATGGGAGATGCTCACACCCTCTCCTCCATGGCCTACGGGCTTCGTCCCCGGCGTGGGGCCTGGTTTTTCTGCTCTGTCATTAAGAGTGGAGCCTGGTCTTTTCCTTCAATCCCAAGAATTGCTCTGAATTAGATCATCTCCCTGGCTCACCTCCCCCTGCAGGCTGCTCCCGAGCATGCTCAGCGCGGCCGGCGCTGCCATTTCATAACCGCATTGTTTACAGGCACACGCTGACCTGCCATCTTTTGACAGGAGCAGAGGAGTGAGTGCGGGCTCCCGACCCCGGCCCCTCCTCACGGGGACCCACGTTTTGGGAATGGGAAGTTGCAAAAGGCTGGGAAGTAGCAGCCTGCAGGTTCCTGGTGGTGGGTTTGATGCTTATCCCTTGCCTTTCTCTCCTTTCCCCTCCTGATCCAGGTCAAAAGCCACCTGCTCTGGAAGAAGTTAACCCCTTGGAGGGCTGGGGGCACTCGGGAGGAGAGGTCTTACAGAGCTCGATGCACATTGCCAGCCATGATTTTTAGCTTCTTCGAATCACAACCGTGCTTCGATGGCACCTAAAAATACAACCCCCAGCCCAGTCTGCCATCCTCTGTCAAGCCTTCCTCTGCGAGAGAAAGGCTTGGAAACATGGTATTCCCCATGAATAAACAAGTTGGCTTAGTCCCAGCACTTACAGTTTTCTCCTTTAAATGCAAACCAAGAGTATTTTTGCAGGCACACAGGAAAATGAGGAGGGGAGGAGGGGAAAAGTTCCTCCTTTAACACCAAGAGCTCCATGAAAAGCCTTGCAAGGTGGCTCTGATCCCCTCCCTGCTCCAGTCCTCTCCCACTCCGATCCCATCATACTTCACAGGTGAACGCAGCCCTGACTTATGACGGAGACGGAAAATGCCAGAAGAGCCGGAGGTTTCCTCATCCTTGGAACAAGGACAAGTTGTGAAAAGCTTCTTTTGCAAGAGGCACTGTGCTGCTCTGACACAGCATGGCAGCGGTGCGGGGAAGACACCTGCACGTCACATCTTAACCCCCACAGCCTCGACCCTTCTCCACTGCATCCACCAGCCTTCCCCCTCCTGATGGAGGCTGAAGGAAAGGGATAAACCCATACCCGTGTTGGGGGAAGGAAGCTGGTGTGATGGATCCCAGCATGTATTTTTAAACAGCTTTGCTCTACATTCTTTCCTCTACATTTTGTCTTTCTTTTTAAGGCTCCTTTCCAATTAGCTCATACAGTTCGTGAGCTTCACTCCTGCTGCTTCCCTGACTACTGTAAATCCTGGCAGACAGCGCTGCCCATCCTCCTCCTCTGCCCCCCTACACCACCACACAGCACAACCAAACATCTCCTCCTCCACCCAAGAGACCAAGCAGCTCACACAGACACAGGGAGGGATGGATCCCCTAAAGCAAACACAAGGGGACACAAGGGTCTCCTCTGCAGAGAGGGATTGGTGTCAAAGCTTGGAATTCACAGGAGTCCCAAATAAGTAGCTGGAAAGGGCAGCTAAGGAGTATAAACTGGAGGTTCATTTCCAAATCACTGACATTCCATGTCACTGCAGGACCATATGGTGCGCCGAGCCTCGCGAGCGGGGAGCGCGCGCTGTCGGAGCCCCGAGCTGTTTGGCTTGAACCTAAAGCAAGGTAACTCTCCCACTGCGGCAGTTCCTCACCCACTCAGCTCCAGGAGCAGGAAGGGGAGAAGGAAAAACTTCAGGGAAAAGCAGCAAAAGGACAAGCAGCAGGAATACAAGCCAATCCTCCCACAAACCAACTGGCCTG
Organism: Melopsittacus undulatus; assembly: GCF_012275295.1. NCBI lineage: Eukaryota > Metazoa > Chordata > Aves > Psittaciformes > Psittaculidae > Melopsittacus > Melopsittacus undulatus. The sequence continues at coordinate 9,434,981 of NC_047537.1, forward strand.
GAAGGTGAAGAGCCTTAAAACTCCTTGTTTACCTGCATGGAATAGCCCCCTGCCATGGCAAGGGATGCATGCAATCCTTCGTTAGGAGACAGCACCACATGGAGGAGGTCAGGGGTCCAGACCCAGGACAACCATCATAGCCCGATGCCACGTCGTGGGCCTGATCCTGTTCCTGCCAGCCCCATGGATTGTCTAACAGGGGGTGACAAGCAGAAAATACATCCCCTGTGTGCTACAGAGCCCAGCTCTGTCCAAAGTGTTGTGGAGAGGAGGGGAAGCACTCGTGCTGGCACTGGAAACTCAGTTAAATACATGAAGGGGAGAAAACCCAAGACCTGAAAGCCCCACTCTGGAGCTCTTAACCCTTGCTGAAAAGCAGCGCCAAGTCCAGCCCTTGGGTTTCTTTCTTGCCTCCAAAGTAGGTCAGGCTGTTCAGCGTCTCTCTGCAGATGCTTTCAAAGGGCATCAGCCACAGGAACAGAGCATTGGGGTGGTTTTGGCTGCTGTCACACCGGTATCACCATCACAGGAGCACACACTGCACACCTCAGCATGGTTTTGGTTGCTTGCTTCCTCAGCCTTCATCAAAGCCAAAGAATGCTTTTTTTCCCTTGGATAGGAGCTGATCATGCAGCACATCAAGGCCTCTGCTCCTCACTGTGCAAATGAAATCTCATTTCTCTCTTCCTGACTTCCTCCGATGCCTTTTCCTGTAGCACACATCTTCTGGATGACAAACAATGAGAGTATTTATAGTCCAATGGAGACACGATGGATATTTAGATCTGGTATCACAGATTGCCCTGTAAGCTCCTTAATCTTCTAAACGCCACCTTCACGTCTCACTCCTCCATGGAAAATCCAGTGTCACATCCTCATGGCAGCTTCAGGGGTCTCCCTCGAGCACAGCATGAGCTTGCCTGTGTTCTGCCCCAACCCCTCAAGGCTCTGGGACCTCCAGGGTCCCACTGAGGCCTGCGGCAGCCAACAGCACATGTAACACAAACGACAGCACAAACACAACAACAACAAAGAGCACGGCAGGGCCAGGGACTGAATTTTAGGCAACATTTAAAGAAGCTGCAGACATGGGCCTCGTGCCATGAAATCAACCACGGAGGTTTCGGTTTAATCAGCTGTTCCCTTGGATCGCAAGGGAACTGGTACCAAAAACCAGGAGAAAAGAAGAAAGAAGGGAGGAACCACCCCAAAATAAAAGGGATTGTTTCATCCTGGTACAACAAAGTCCTCTCCTACCTCCGCCCGAAGAAGAGAGTTTGATGCAAGCTGGGGTGTTCAAAGGAGACCTAGCGAGGAGGTGCCACGTGGCCACAGGCCCTCTCTTGCCCTTCTGGAGGTTCAGCCTTCGAGCAGCTCGGACACCCCAGGCTTTGCTCTTGCTGCTTACAAGAGCTGCGAGCAGGGAGGGCTCCTGGGAGGAATTTCCAGAAACTTCCCACTTTAACAAAATAAAGGCACCAAGAACCCCCAAGCGCAAACCCCCCAGAACCAGCCCCAGCCCCAGAGCCTCCCCACCCCACAAGGCAAATAAAAGACCACGTGGACGCGAGGAAACAAAGCCCGAGCATTCCCAGAGCCAGGCAATGCCGGATGCTGCAGTCCCCAAGAGCCCAGGGCCCAGTGCTGGGCAGCAGTGACCCAGGCAGCCTCCATCAGCCTGCTCCATCCTGCTCCAGCCTTCTCTGCCTGCTCCCCCGTGTGCCCCCCGTGCACGGGGCAGTAAAACCAATGTCCCTGGAAACAACTAAATGAATAACCCCAGCCATGATTCCCCACACTGCCTTCCTTCCTCCTCTCCAAGGCTTCAGCTCCCCACCAGGAACCAGCCTGCCTGCTCCAGGGAGCCGCTGCCTGCAAGAGGTGGGCCCTGCGGTACCTGCGGACATCTGTGGTCTTCTTCTGGTGAAGACTCAAAGAGTTGCATATTCCAGATCCTCATGAGCAGTGATTCAGTTTCTGCTCATGTGATTGAAGCTCCCTCTACAGAGTGAGCATGCCCAGAGGAGACCATTTCACTGCTCCCTCCAAGCTGCAGCCATTTCACAGAGAACCTGCCGGCTCCATTGGAGCGCGATCAGCCCGGGCATCCCGGGGACGCACCAGTAACACCGATCATCTGTCACCTCTCTGACAGGGTGCCAGGCCTCAAACCTGAGCGCTCGCCTGAAACAAAGAGAAAAGCCTTTTAAACCATGCAGTGAGGTGTTCTGTCTCGGTGGCCTTCAAGAGTAGCCCTTGCTCGCAGGGCAAGGAGAGGCAGGAGGGACAGGAAGGGATGCTCCCGTGATGATTTTGTTCCAGTTAAGAAAGCGCCCGACCTCTAAGCACTAGGATGAAGGCACATGGGTTAAACTGCTTCAAGACTGCAGTGTCCAACTGCAAGGGCATTTGAGACCCAGTCTGCTGAGCTGAACAGGAGCTGTTTGTCACTTTGGGGCTTAGTAAGACAACCTGACCTGATACAACCAACCTTACGAGGGTATCACAAGCACAGTCATTAAAGAAGGGGGGGAATGGGATGAGGGGGGAAAACCCTAGTGCAGGGATAGTGCACTCCTAGGTGCTCCCAGCTCAGCCTATGTCAAACCATATGATACAGCTGGCCCAGGCGGGGAGATGGAAGAAGGAATTGGAGCTTCAAAATAAAAGCAGTTTGTCTCTGTTCCGCTCCACAATTGAGCCCAAACTCTTGGCAAGCTCCAGGATCTGCTCAAGCTCCCAGTAAAACTGCCAGCGCCACTCGCAGAACATCTGTAAGCAGCCATGGGCTGGAAGGGGTTCAAGAGCAAGATGGGTGTTTACCGGAGGCAGGAGCTGGGTGTCTGCTGCAGAACCTCCCCCCGGAGCAGAGGCCAGGAGGAAGAGGAAGCTCAGAGAGGGCCGATGGCACCACCCGCGTGGTCCTGGCCAAGGGAAAACCCTTCGCAGAAGAGTGAGAGCACAAAAGACAGTTCACTTTAAGAGCATAAAGTAAGTGATGACGAGCTGGGTGTAATGTGCTACAGTGGGCTGGGGGAGCGGCCTGCACTGTAGGGAGAAAAGAAGCCACTGAAATCCATAGTGAGGTTTGGGGAGCACAAGGGTTTTGTTTGTCCCACTCCTTGCACCAGAAGCAGGCAGGTAAACTCAGACCTTACACACAGGCATGAAGCCATGCCCTGTGCTGCTCTACACATCCCCTCCTCTGCTGAGCATCACGGGCGCATGGAGCATATCCTGCTCTCAGAGTGCTGTGGGCTGCGAACAGCTATGAGGCACCCAATCTTCATCCCAAGCAGCAAATTCACCACCATGCCCAGGCACACTTGCAAAGTGGCAGCAGTTAAATGAGCCCAAGAGATGGCTATGAAACTTCCTTGGCTATGAGGCCACTTTTCCCCTCCGCACTCTGGAGAAGTTTCATACTAAACAGTTAAAACACATGGCTAAATCGAGATGACTGAAATTCACAGGGAAGGAATATCTGAGGTGACAGTATAAAGCAAGGATCTCTCTTTCACCCACTGGCGTTTTCTTTGATGTAAATCTCAAGTTTTAATATACACAAAATGAGATTTTCCTGGCTTTGCTTTCTAAGAGGTGTAGGGGTAACTCATTCAAACGTGAAAATCCCCAAACAAAAGCAATTCCAGCTACACAGACACAAGCTGCATTACCCGCTGCATCAAAAGATAACTCTAGCTCAAACCAAAGATAGCTTTAAAACAGTCAACTTGTCGCCCTTCCTTGCAGCATGAAATGACCAAGCTTTCATCAAAAGCCCAGAAATAAACCCAAAGCTATGAACAAGAGCAGTGTCAATGAACCACCACAGCCAACATCCCCTTTCAGAGGCAGCATAACCCCCAAGACCCGCACTGCAGCCCGGGCCTTGCCGCGCATGCGCAAGGGCAGCGTTCCCCACTGCATCCCAACACTAGACACGTTTTCACTGCTGAGGTTAAACACACTCTGCAAGCAGAAGCTACCAGAGACGCTTTTCACATCTCACGGCCATCCTTGACAGCACTAAACACTGTTTAAAACCCACACAAAAAGCAAAAGCAGAACAGGGCATTGCAGCTGCTTCACCAGCCAACTGGTGCAAAGCAGTCAGCATCAGACCAGCATCCCTGCACTGCATTTGCAGGGGATGCTTGTGTGTTCATTGAGAAGACCTGAAATTTATGCCCTCCAAAGAAAGAAGCCTCCAGGGCACAGCCACTCCTGTGCCCAAGCAGGGTCTATGGGCTGTTGGAGAGGTGCTTCCTGCCCCAGGGCCCCCAGCAGCCATCTGCCCCATCCTGCAGGGGCTGGGAGCAGCACAGGCTCTTTTCCAACCAGCTGGTTGCAGACCCATCTCCAGGCTGGACAAGGAAGCTGTTCTGCTCATGATGTAGGTTAAGAACATGCCCCATGAAGCCTTCCCCCTTAAGTGTTCCAAGTACTCTCCAGCAGTTTCCCCACCAAGCCTGTATGAGCCAGCAGAGCATCCCCCCCCCACCATCAACATCTTCAACAGGGACCATACAACCACGAGGTACTTCTACACCAGAGCTCTCTGGTCTCCACTCTCCAATCCAAGGCTCAAATATCCCTTTCAGCAGTCTCCCATTTTGAGGAGGAAGGCAGCAGCACAGGCACCTCCCTGCACAAAGGACACCGGGTCCCTCGGGGCTCTTGCCTCACTCCCACGTTATGTATGGCATTTTCAGAGCTCCCTTGCAGAGTAAGCACAAACAGGAGACAAGGGGAGATTTCTCTTCCTCTATGAAGAACAATATTCAGCCCTGCAAAATACATGGAGTTTCCTTTATTTCCATCAGGATCCTCTTCTTCCTGACCCTCAAGTTGCTCAATCTGAAGCTCTCTTTCAGCCTCCTCAGAAGCAATCCCAAAAGCACAAGCTGAAGGGATGTTCAATAGAAAAAAGAACATTTCTGCTGCAATCCTGGTTTGCTTCGGCACTGCTGTGAACCAGTGAACCACTCCCCAGCTCTGCCACGAGCCATTAAAATGCCTCCCTTCCTTCCTCAGCCATTACGGATGACATTTCTTAACCAGAACATCCCAGGACACACTGAGTGTCCTCAGCATCCTCCAAGGGAGCCTCAATGTCCGCCTCCAGGCTCAGACAACAGCCTGGAAGGAGCAGGCAGTCACTAACACACACGTGGAATGACAGCTTTCACCACCTTTCAAACCCAGCTTTTTTCCCTTTAAGTTTCCAAGCCATCTCCCTTCCTCCCCCTCCTCTCCCCAGCAAAGTTGAAAACGGCTTTGACTTAATAGGAAACATGAAATGTTCTCTGGGAGGCTGCACTGAGTACATGGCACACACCAGGACGAAGGGAAAAAATGGGGAAAAGAAAGAAAGAGAGACCATGTTGCGAGAGACCCTGGGATGCGAGCTCTCTGGGAGATGTTGCTATGTTTTGGTAGGAATATGCATTGAGTATTTCATTTACAGGGCAATCCTAGCACTTTATTTAGAAGCATATTGGCCAGACAACTGTAATTTAGAACGTACTGTATTCCTAACAGTTCCCAATTAGAAACTCCTTCAGCTTTAACTTACAGTAACCACAGCTCCTTCTATTTTGGAAATCTGAAAACACCATTGCTCCCCTTCAGTCAGTTATCACACATCAAGAGCTTCCACTGTACGAACACAGCATTCCATCTCAGGAAGAGGAGCAGGCTCATCGCTTTAGCCACCCTCACTGCTTGCTCCACAGAGAAATGTCTTCCTGTTTGCGTTTGGGGACAGTGGATGCACTGGAAATCAGACCCATGTCAGCACAGAACCATCCTGCTTGTTTCCAATCTTCTACCAGCAGAGCCAGCTGTGAAAATGGCTGCTTCCATTCGATCCCGCTCCTGCTGTAATGGGAATGCTGGAGATCCTGCCAAGGAGCCTCCTATGTTCAACGTGTCCCTGTTCCTTGACCTCACACCTTCTTGGTTTTTAAGGATTAGAGCATTCACGTGAAAACAAGCAAGCTCTTCACTGGAGGAGAATCAATGCTCCATGGTGCTTTTGTATCATGGATTCACCTATGAAGCACCGCAGTGGATGGCTCTACAAGGAATTCTGCTGACATTATGTGATTTCTTCAAGGAACAGAAGGAGCAAAGGAACTCTTTAAAAACAAAGCTCCTGCCTTCATGCAAACAGCACCAGTTAAAAAGAGAAGAGAAATAAAGCGAGCATGATGTGTGTACAGAATGGGCTCTAAAGAGGCTGCTTTTCAGCAACTGCCATAAGGTGGCAGTGGGTCTTTAAGGCTACCTTACACCTTTCACACAGCACAATAGGAAATAATCACACCACTGGTTTTCCAGCATCTGAAACCGTTTAAGTCAAATCTCTTCATCAAGAGAACGAGATCATAGATGAAAACTTGCGGCTGAGATCACCTCAACGGCCAGAGGCACACAAGGAGAAAAGCCACCAGGATCCATTCTGCAAAGCCATAAATGCAGTTCTCATCTGAGCCAAAGAAAATCCAACCCTGTTCCTTTCCATGTACAATTACAATGCCATTTATTTTACATAAACACTCTCCTTTGTGCATTCATCCAACCCTAAACAAGCCAGCAGCCATTAAAGGGTAAGAGAAGTTCTGCATGACCAGTGAGCTGGGGCTCCAGCAGCCTTTTGTGCAGGGACCGTAAAAGCCACACCAGTAAGCAAACTGGTCACCAGTGAGTGCAGGGCTGCCATAGGAAACAGGCTCAGGAAACACTGAGTACACAAGAACCAGACAATAAATAGGTGAGTTACTAGAGGCAGTGCAGTGACTCCTCATGCAGATTGACCCAACTGTGTGAGACCAGCACCTGGGGCACAGCAATAAAATATCAGTTCATGTTTGCTCTTTACCAGTCGCCCCTGAACTGCACTGAGAAGCAGGCAGAGGTGCCCTGAAGGAAGAGCTGATACAGAGGCTACAGACAGACCGTGAGCAGAGATTCCTGTTAATAACGTTAAACACAATAACTTCATAATGCCAGAGTATGCACAGTGCCCTAAGCACAGCAAACCTCTTGCCTTACCTTTACTTACAGGCCAGGGTGGACACCCAGGAACACGCCTCCCATAGGAGACAGGGTCTGTGAGGGCCGAGCCTCACGGCCGACGTCTCCCCCCTGCTCCACACGAAGCCAGATCTTCCCTGCACTTCACTCATCCAATGTAAATGTTTTATTGGCACTTTCCCATGCCGCTTGCTTGTACAACAACTGGAGTCAATCGGCTCACGCAGCACATACCTGCTGGCGCGTACACAGTCCTTGTGAAAAGCTGGCAACTACAGGCGGAATCCAACAGCCCACCCCAACCCACCCCACAGGACCCCCTTTTCCTTCCCCCCCAACCCACCACGTGGAACCCCTGCAAGAAGCACGCAAAATGTCCCAGCCAAAGGAATAAACCCATCCCTAGTCCCTCCTCTCCTTGCCAGTTTGGAGGACCTGGTGTGGCAAGGTTTGTTTGCAATCCTTGGAATGCAAAATAAGCCCGCAAAAAGGGAGGTTGCGTGTGACATTCTTTCACCCTCCCACAGTCACAGCTCTGGGTTGGAACCGCGACGCAGGCCCGTGCCCTGCAAGGCTTCCCATTAATAACAATTAGCACCCGAGCACGCAGCCCACGACGGAGAGGCGATCATCACATGCCTCCCAATATGAAGGCAGCTCAGGGCAGTCCCTCGCTGCCAGCCCTGCCTGCTGTCACTGTATGTCACCTCCCCAACAGTAGACAGGGCTGTTCTTTCCATAGGTTCCCCAGCCAGTAAAGGTCAGTGGTTTACAAGCCCTCCCTGCTGATCCGCAGGAAGCGGTTTGAAGCCATCTCGTGTCAGTGGTTAACTATGCTGCTTTTGAATCAATTCCAACTGGTTTTACTTCCTCCGGTCTCCACGTTCCCCCGAGTCAGCTTGGGTTTGCCCTACCTCGGTCCCGGCTGCGGGGAGCTGCTGGGTCCTTCCAGATCCTGACTCCAGGCCTATCACTCCTCCAGCCACAAATCCATCTCCCTCTATGGGTGCAGCCTCCACCCCGGAGCATGCTCAGTACGGGCTGATCTCCAGCCATTTCAGAGCTTTAATGAAATGTAAGCAGAAGGAAGTGTCATTAGCAAGAAGCAAAAAAATAGAAAGGTGCGGGATTCATCCCGATCCGGCCAACCTTCCCGTTCCCATCCTCTGTCAAGGAGGTGAAGCTCTTGCTGTAGGATCACAGGCATTTTTAGGCAGCGAGCATCTCGGGTTAGAACAAAAGCCAGGAAAAGCCTGTCTCAGGCAAGCCTTGTGCAAGGAAAAGGGAGCATTTCCAGTGCCACTCAGAGCAGCACATTTGTCACTCTGGGCCTTCCACATATTACAATATTTTCATGAAATGCCATTAATATTATTTTCTCCCCCCCAATGAGCTTCAACTGAGCCTTTTAGCTCACGATGCAAATAGTGCTCCCATCCATCTTAAAGCTAAACCTACCCTACTCTACCCTCCATCACCTTGAAGGTTATTTTAACTCCACCTGCAAGTTAAAAAGCAGGATGAAAGAGGGGAAAGAGACTCAAGTACAACCCACTTCATGCCTTGTTTTCCTAAGGAGCTGAACTGTAAGAGAGGTTTTTCACTACTCCATCACTACTCACCTCCTCAATGCCATAAGACTGTTTCAAAGAGGAATTAATAGATGATTTTTATCCTTTCCAGTTTCCCAAACAACAACAATGCTGATGTCCACTAGGCTTTCTCACTGTGAGTGATCTGCACACGGAATGTGACTGTTCCTTAAAACCCTGTATTTCCCTGTATCTCCTTTGTACATCCCCAGCACATCCCTACCAGCTCACAGAACTACTGCAGAAAGCAAAGACAGTTGATGCAGAAGTAAAGCTTTGCAGGCCAGGGCAAAACCTGGTTGTTTAACCCCAAGGAAGGTTTAATGCACACCCTATTCCTCATGTTAGGCCCAGGCCAGAAAAACCTCTGCATGTGCAAATCCATTACTTGTGGATGCTCATTTCCCATGTGCACATGGATAATACATGGGTGGACAGTGTCTGCTTCAATGCTCACGCTTGAATTCTTCAAAGGAAGATGAAGAAATGAACTGAATGAAGTTACTTTAGCAACACAGCAGTTATGAACACATCAGGGTGACGGATGAAGACCGAATCCCAGCTCTTTCCCTGCACCAAGCTTCCAAGGTAATCACAAAAACGCCAGGAGACTTTCTGTGCAGTGCAATAAGCCAAGCAAAGTCCAGACTCCCATCAGCTCACAGCACATTCACATCAGATGCACTATGCACACAGCTCAGCCTGTTGGTCTCCTATCTCCTGCCTGATGAATTCAGCCCAGACCTCAACATCAACCCACAGCTTCTTAGCAGATTATTTGGGATACCAATCACATTTGGCTTCCCAACACACATCAGCCTTTCCACATCAAGCACTGGTGAGCTGCATTTTACTAAAGCATTTTTGGAGCACAGAGGGACCCAGGGTAAATGAGAGTCATTTGGCTCAGAGAACACGTGGCTCAGCTCCCCTCGGCGCTCTCTGTGTGCTGGAGCATCTCCCCAAGCCCCAGGCTCTGCAGCAGGAATGTTGTTTAGGGACCCTGTTATCAGCACAGGATGCTCTTCTCCCCACACCACATCAGGTAACTCTGAGGTACCACACAATGCTTTCATCAAGCACAGATTGGTAAGCCCTGCTGACAAATTCTGTTCTCATCCTCTCCCTTGCCTTTAAATTGGAGGTGGTTTAAAATACTACTCAGACCATACAATCCTGAGGCATGTCTGCTGGATCTGGAGTGTTTGCATCTAGCACAGCTCAAGCATGTCAAATTTGTTTCCTTGGAAACAAAGACCCATTTGCAAGCATTGCCTTCTTCCTTTTTTTTTAATGCAAGGAAGCCATCCATACCTGCAGCTCTTGCTGATACAAAGGAATTAAAGCAGATTCACTTCCCAAGAAGGTGGATAAGAGAATTATTAATGTATTTCACTAAGGAACAATTGGGCTTGCTACACTAATGGAAAACAGCACAGTTCATCACTGTTTAAAAATCCCTTTTTCCCTCAGTAGATACACACTTGAGGCATTCACAGTGTTTCCTTAGGGACTGGCAGGGAAAAAGCAGCAAAGCAAAGTCCTTTGCTTACCCAAGGCTAGGTACACTGGTTCCAGTGCAGGAACAATCTAAAGGCAAAATCCTGTATTGCTCCAAAAGGTGCACTGGTGCAGCTCAAAACACATCTGCTTCCAACACAGACTGCAGAGACAACACCAGCTTAATGCAAAAGAAGCAATAACAGCCTCTGGATAGGTTCTGCCTGTTGGAATCCCAACTTCTTCCTACCAAGGGGCATGCGTTAGGGCTTAGTGGGAAGCAGCCTCTCTGTGTAGCTGTAACTCTTCTCCCAGGGGCTGCTCACATCAAAGGTCCTCACACTGGAAGCAGTAAATCCTATGGTGATGACACACAACCTCTCTGAGAGGGCAAGGAAGAGGAGCGAGGGCAGCAAGTGTCAGAGCTGAGTTATCCATGGCCTCATCTGCACGGGCAGGCAGTGCCTCCCACTTTAGAGCCTTCATCAGGGATTACAAGAGCTCAGCACCTTTCAAACCCTGTCAGATATGAATCAAAGAACAGTTTGGGTGGAAAGGACCTTAAGACCATCCAGTTCCACCCTCTGCCACGGGCAGAGACCCCTTCCACTGGAGCAGCTTGCTCCAAGCCCCTGTGTCCAACCTGGCCTTGAACACTGCCAGGGATGGGGCAGCCACAGCTGCTCTGGGCACCCTGTGCCAGCGCCTCAGCACCCTCACAGGGAAGAATATGGCATAAAATGGACACACATGAGAAGAGTAAATGAAATCATGGCTCCTTCAACATGCTGTACTCATGCACAGTTCACTTCCTAACACGACTGGGCTGGGGCTGTGTTACAGTCTCTACTTCAGAAGACCACCTTCAGATCCAAACCTTCTCTTGTTCCTGTTAGCATCACTGCATTAGAAAAAGCCAAGGGAGCTGCACAAACAGAAGCTGACAGTAGCAAGGAAAGCCTCCTTCCTCCACATGAAGGACAAAGCCTCGCAATCCCCTGCAACTAGAGAATCCCAGAGTCATTGCTAGAGCCAGCGCTAAAGGTGATGTGAACCCTGAATGTTTCACACTTCTGGAATCAGGTCTTGGACTCCAGTGTACTAGATACTGCAAGGAAGTTCAGAGCTTGCAAAGGTTCCAGAGAAGCTGTGGCTGCCCCATCCCTGGCAGTGTTCAAGGCCAGGTTGGACACAGGGGCTTAGAGCAAGCTGCTCCAGTGGAAGGGGTCCCTGCCTGTGGCAGGGGTTGGAACTCCATGGTCTTAAAGGTCCTTTCCAGCCCAAACCTTTCTATGATTCTATAATAGCGAGTATGATACTGTCCACTTACTTGCCTCACAAGGAGGCACTGAATTCAATTCTGTTAACATTTTAAACTGAATGATTCAAAATACAGCAGAACACTAGGAAAAAAATTTAGAAAATGCTAAACTCTGATCAGTTTCAGTTTATGGCCATTGCTCCTCATCCTGTCACTGGGCATCACTGGAAAGAGTCTGGCACCAACCTGCTGGCACCCACCTCTGAGATACTGATCTGCATTGATGGGATCCCCTCTCTGGCTGCTCTTCTCCAGACTAACCAGGCCCAGCTCCCGCAATCTCTCCTCATCACAGAGATGCTTCAGACCCCTGAGCATCCTTGTGGCTTCCACTGGACCCTCTCCAGCAGCTCCTTGTCTGTCTTGTACTGAAGAGCCCAGAACTCCATCAAAAACATCATGGACCTTTGAAGCTTCTCCTCATGCAGCGTTACCCAGAGAAAAGACAAGCAGAAGTGCCTGATTCTGGTTTGGTAATACAGAACATAAAATAAAAACTCACAGGCAATAGGGAAAAGAAATAAATCTCAGTATTCTTCTGCAACAGGAAGCCGAATGCTGGTCTTGATCACTCTTGGGCTTCAATGAAACAATGTCAAGCACTGCCCAAGTCAGCTTCCTGTGCTTGAGCAGCTTTGTATGACATGTGCTTGGTAGCTGCAAGCTCTGGAGTTTCACATGAAACTGATTAGTGGCTGGATCATCCCTGTCACCGACTTCAAGAGATCGCACCAAGACAGCTCCTTCCTGCGTGCCTCTGATTAACAACTCCTGCTGCACTTGGGGAACTGAATTTCAGCACTGCTTCCATGCACAAGCTAAGGAAAAGCAGCCAGACAGGATCTGGCCCTCCAAGAGGCATTTCCAGGATTCCCTGCTACTCGGCAGCTGACAATATACAGCTAAGACACAACGAGCACTGCACAGCATCACCGTGGCACGTTGGATGCAGTCTGTGGGATGACCCTGCCCCAATGGGTGAGTCAAGGGAAGAGCTGCTGCAGCACCTCTCAGACCTTACTTGGCCCTTTCCCTGCCTCCTCGGTGCTTTCCCCTCTTGTGACAGACCAACACTGATGTGGGAGCTGCAGCTCTGGCCTGCCAAAGCACCCAATGCCACAAGGACCAGGCGTGCTCCCAACACTCGTCCCCCCAGCAGCCCCAGTGGATATGAATGGGACTCCTTGGAATCAGTCAACCAGGTTGGAAAAGCCCTTTAAGCTCATCAAGTCCAACCGTTCCCCAGCACTGCCAAGGCCACCAGTACTGATGCTCCAGGCCCATCACCAGCTCTGTTGCCCTTCTCTGGACCCGCTCCAGCACCGCAATGCCTCTCTTAGCTCCCAGCCACAAACACCAGCCAGAAGCAGGGTTGATACTGGTTCCTCCCTGGCCCTGGACCTCTGCTCCCCTCCCCAGCTCACCCGCTTGCTTTTGCAGAGGACATTTACAGCACTAACCTCGACCACATTATGCCTTGCATTGTCACTGGCTGTCTTCCATCATGGATCATTAACAATTCCCATTTATCATCATGCAGTTCTTCTTTCAATTAAAATAATACAGGAAAATGCACTGAAGATGTAGGGGTTTGTTTCCTTTCTAAAAGAACCCAAACTACTCCACAGAAAATCTGTGCTTTCTAGTAATCAGGGAACAAAAATAAAGCATGGCTGAATTTTGAGCCTCCCAACCTTGCACACTGCCCTTTTTACACCTGACAACACAGAGGCCTGAATGCTATCAAGTCACACACGGGTACTGGCAACACAAGCCTGCTCCGGGCCACTTCCCAGCCAGGTGCTCAGTTTAACCCAACACAAGCTGCCACGCAATCACAACAGCCCCAGAACAAAGAAAGGGCTGCAAAAATACTCAACCACCCTCATTTTTACCCTTAAACCACGAACAAGGCACCAAAACAGAGCTGCTTTTGCAGTGTGTTGAATTTAAAAGCAAAGAGCGCCCACACCCCATTATAAATCCACACAGGAGGGATATTTTTGACATACTCTATATTATGAATGTGTCCCAAGGCACCGCAGGCCCCTTTGCCACCCGCTCCAGCATGCTGCACAGATGCATTTAAAGCACAGGGAAAGGGGGCCCTGCCTTAGCATGAGGAATGTAACCACTGGGAGGGGGAAATGAAACCATAATAAATAAATGCTCATCAAGACACAGCGCTGCTGCAGACCAAGGCCTTACCTGTGGGGTGGGAGAGCTGCAGCAGGAGCAGCACCCTCAGCACACAGGCTCCATGCTGCTGCAGCCACCGGCACAGGGTGAAGTAAGCAGGAGCCAACCGGCTGCTCCCTGCTGCTGAGCCAGTTCAGAGGCATTTTGCCCATCCCAATGGAGCCTTTTCAGCTCATCCAGTCCAACCAAGGCCATGGCCACCCCTAACCCATGGCACTGAGGCCTCGTCTCCACACTGTGTGAACACTTGCAGGGCCGGTGCCTGCGGCCCTGCCCTGGGCAGCCTGTTCCAATGCCTGAGCACCCTCTGGGGCAGGAATTGTTTCTCAGCTCCATCTAAACCTGCCCTGGTGCAGCTTGAGGCCGTTTCCTCTTGTCCCATCCCTTGTTCCTTGGGAGCAGAGCCCAGACCCTCCTGACCCCATCCTCCTCTCAGGCACTTGTAGGGAGCCATCAGGTCCCCCCTGAGCCTTCTCCAGACTGAACCCCCCAGGTCCCTCAGCCATTCCTTATGAGACCTGTTTGGCCTTGCTGGCTTTTAGATTCCCATCAAGGATTTTGGGAGGGCTAAAACAGCACATCCATGTGCTCTGCACCATAGGGGGTGACAGTGTGCTCAAAAGGAGCAACATCCTCCCAGCACAACATCACCACAGCTCCATCCCATTGCAAGGGAAAGCAAACAGCCACAATGCTGCCCTGCTCCCAGAGCCTGGCAGGGGGAAGGAGGTAAATCCAGACCATTTTAAAGCTCTCTTGATCATTCCTTAGAATAAGATTTAGAAAAAGAACGCACGGAGCGATTAAAATGTGCAACCATTCTGCTTGCTGTTCCGACTGCCACCTTTAATGTTTCAAACAACATCCAAGGCCAATATTGTTGCTTAATTTAACATAACTGGATCCCGACTGCATTTGTAACAGATTAAACCACAGAAATATCCACATGTTTTAATGAGGATTTGGCACAACTCAGCGCCAGATTTTAGCAATATTTTTGGACTCCAAGTTCTTGCAGAAGAAAAGAAGCCCCTTTGGTGCTGGACCTGCATTCCCTGCACTGAGGCTTTTTTGGATGTAAGTTGAATGGAAAACCTAAATATTCAGTGCTGTCAGAATCTGAGCAACATCTGGGCAATTCTCTTTGCCTCACAGAAGATTTTAGCCAGCTCCGCAGAGCCTCACTCATGTTGCTGAGACAGAAGGGCTCCTCTTACATTTGCATGCTTCACTCTCAGTCTGTAGTTTCTATGCCAACAAGCACTTGTAACTCCTTCCCAAGCACATTTGGAAGTGGGGGAGATGGAAGATCTGAAATAGGATGAAGATTCTTTCAGTCTGAGGGGGTTTGCTGTGGTGGTTTTTCTCCCAGAGCTAACTCATCCATTCCTCCTGTCTTACTGTGAGCTCTGGAAAGGCCCAGTAACCATCACCTCAGTCACGGCAACTCTTCCACCTGCTCCAAAAGACAGCAGGGACTTCCTAAGAGGAAAGTTGTTTCAGTCATTCTGAGGTGAAAAAATATATTCATACCTGTAAGAAATTTGGGGCTGTTCAGCCTGGAGAAGAGAAGCTGCACGGAGACCTCAGAGCAGCTTCCAGTGTCTGAAAGGGGCTCCAAGGATGCTGGAGAGGGGCTCTTCATCAGGGACTGTACTGACAGGACAAGGGGTGATGGGTTCAGATTGAAACAGGGCGAGTTCAGGTTAGATCTAAGGCAGAAGCTCTTCCCTGTGAGGGTGCTGAGGTGCTGGCACAGGGTGCCCAGAGAAGCTGTGGCTTTTTCATCTCTGTGGTTGCGTCCATGCACCTACAAGGTCAGAGCGCTGAGCACAAGTGTTCACTATTAAATTGGTCTGGGGTAGGGAGGAAGGGGAGACATCACTTTCAAAAACCTGGATGAAACTCAAACTGCTGAGGTCTGACTGACATCTCAGCAGTGGCCCTGTACACTCCAGTGAATAATGGTCACATAAATTTGCATGGAGCCGTTGTCTGAAGAGACACATTGATTCTTTGGAGAGAAAACTGGTGTAATATATACTATACATATATTATACATATTGTATATATTATATATACTAATTAATCTGAGTATAGAGAATCACAGAATCCCAGCCTGGTTTGTGCTGGAAGGGACCTTAAAGCTCCTCCAGCTCCAGCCCCTGCCATGGGCAGGGACCCCTTCCACTGGAGCAGCTGCTCCAAGCCCCTGTGTCCAACCTGGCCTTGAACACTGCCAGGGATGGGGCAGCCACAGCTTCTCTGGGCACCCTGTGCCAGTGCCTCAGCACCCTCACAGGGAAGAGCTTCTGCCTAAGAGCTCAGCTCAGTCTCCCCTCTCTTGGGCAGGTTCAAGCCATTCCCCTTGGCCTGTCCCTACAGGCCCTTGTCCCAAGCCCCTCTCCAGCTTTCCTGCAGCCCCTTTAGGCACTGGAGCTGCTCTCAGGTCTCCCTTCAGGAGCCTTCTCTTGTCCAGGCTGCCCCAGCCCAGCTCTCTCAGCCTGGCTCCAGAGCAGAGCTGCTCCAGCCCTCACAGCATCTCCATGGCCTCCTCTGGGCTCGTCCTAACCTAACCACAAGAGCAGGAGAAGATACTCTTAAGGACCCCAATATGATAAACTTCTCTTACTTGAGCTAGATGAGGGATACAAAGGAAGGCAGACTGGGTGCCCTTAGCTCAAGCACAACGTTCATTGCACTGCTGTTCCGGCAGGGCACCAGTTCCTTCCCTCCCTCCACAACCACAGATGATGCTGTGCATCAGACAGCTGATTTCATCAGCAACTCAGGATTTGTTTTTCCAAACAGGGATGAGGATGAGATCCAGGAAGGGCAAAACCTCCCTCGGGAACAGGAGACAAAAGGACAAGATTAGCAGTATGGTGGCAGAGACTAAAAACAACTTGTGTATTTTCAAAAGCACTACTGTCTGACAGCCCCCAGCGAACAACCAGAGTTAGTCCTGCCAAGAGCCATTAACAGATCAGCAGCAAAGGGTACCTCTGGAAAACTCTTCTCATTTGAGACAGGCCTATAGGTCAGTGCCTAGCACAAGAAATGCCTCAAGCACAGAGAAGATGCCTCACAAGCTATCACCATTAACGCCCACTGTCCAGCCTCCGCTGTGCCTTAGGAAGGGGCAGCCTCCTTCTCTTACCCAGCTTCCATCCTCTGAGGTTCCCTGCCACGCTTTCACAACCTTTGCCATTTCAAAAGACCTCCTGGCAGCCAGGCCAGTGAGCACGGAGCTGCTACACTCAAGGCTGCATGACTGATCAGTGCAGGCTTCTCCCTCCACGCCATGCACACGCAGCGCACGCTGCCGACCGATCAGGACCATAACTGCTCTAAATGAAGAGTATTTTCACCTAGTGCCATGGGCCATGGGGATTTGTACTCACTGGAAATACAGCTCCATCTGCCACTGAAGAGACTGAGCCTAAAACACATAACCAACAGCGGCTTTTGGCAGAGGGGTGGCCAGTGGAGACTTCTCTGTCTGGGGCAACTTCTTCCATGCTATGCACAAGCCAAGTGCACCCACAGCAAGACACAGCAATGCCTATGAGGTACAGAATGAACAAACCTGGGTGGGTTTATGCTGCCGCCTACACCTACACCCCCCTGGGACCACTCTCTGAGTAGGGAGAGCAAATCTAAATCAATCTTTGGCAGAACACAAGCCTGTCGAGGCTGATGTTAATGAAATCCCCAGCCAGGGTTAACAGCAGACAAAGGGTTGTGTGTGCCAAGCAGAGCAGGTGAGACCTAAGGAGGATATTCACACACCTGGTTTGTGTTCCCTGCACTCACTCTACCCAGGAGAGCCTCCCTCCCTCCTCTGTGCTAAGGGACATCTGGGTCATGAACCCCTACTGCAGTCCCTGGAGTTGGGTGGTATTAAACTACTTCCACTGTCCTTTTCCTTGAGAAGGGCAGCACAAAACTCTGCCTGGAAATCACAGAACCCCAGCCTGGTTTGTGTTGGAAGGGACATTAAAGCTCCTCCAGCTCCAACCCCTGCCACGGGCAGGGACCCCTTCCACTGGAGCAGCTGCTCCAAGCCGCTGTGTCCAACCTGGCCTTGAACACTGTCAGGGATGGGGCAGGCCCAAATGCAACAGAAGGTCACACACGCTCCTCCACTCATGGCAGTACCCACTCATGGGTCCTTGTGCCGAGCCTTCTCCCAGTGGGTCTCTGATGGGATTCCTGCAGCAGCCAAGTAAGACAAATCAGTATTAACTGGGCTGAGTGCTGCAGAGAGATCATGAAAATGAATTAACTGCCACCCTTCTCTCACCCATGATGGATTACACTGCCCCTTTGGAGCAATTCCACATAAGGGGAGAGGGGATCACCCGTCAAATATGAGGAATTTATTGCCATGTGGTTTCCTGTGTTGAAACACAGCCTGAAACTTTCACCAGCACCTCTGATAATGCTACGAGAGGAGGAACGAGCCAGGGCCACATCCAGGTCTGGTGCCAGCAACTTTTTGCTGACTACAGTGGAAATGAGCTCCACTTCTGCTGCCCTATGCCTGGATGAGCAACACTTACATGGACATGAATCATGGAATCATAGAATCAACCAGGTTGGAAAAGCCCTTTAAGCAAATCCAGTCCAACCATTCACAGCACTGCCAAGGCCACCCCTAACCCATGGCACTGAGGCCTCGTCTCCACGCTGTGTGAACACTTGCAGGGACGGTGCCTACAGCCCTGCCCAGGGCAGCCTGTTCCAATGCCTGAGCACCCTCTGGGGCAGGAATTGTTCCTCAGCTCCATCTAAACCTGCCCTGGTGCAGCTTGAGGCCGTTTCCTCTTGTCCCATCCCTTGTTCCTTGGGAGCAGAGCCCAGCCCCTCCTGGCTCCATCCTCCTGTCAGGCACTTGTAGGGAGCCATCAGGTCCCCCCTGAGCCTTCTCCATCTGAACCCCCCAGGTCCCTCAGCCCTTCTCCATCTCTCTTGGGCTCTAGGCCCTGCACCAGCTCTGGTGCCCTTCTCTGGTCCCGCTCCAGCCCCTCAAGGTCTCTCTTGTGATGGGCAGCAAACCCTGTTCACTACACAAGACTTGCTTTAACATTGTGCTTTCTCTCTTCACCCACCCTCAGTGTAATTCCCCATTGGAAGCAGGGCCATCCCTACCTCCAAGTTTCTATCTATTTCTCAAAGCTTGCTGGAATGAAACTGGAAAGCGGGGTGGAGGCCAGGATCAGCACTCCCCAGCACCACGGCAGCTCTGGAGCTGTGCCACTGCTCCCACCCCAGCTTCACCAGCATGCCTGGCGTTCAGGAGCTGGAGCGTGCAGCCTGCTATAGAGAATAAATGTGTTAGCTGATAAAATATGAAACTCCCTTCCTCAACCAACGCACCCACAAAACTCTAATTTAGCTCTGAGATTCATCACTGAATATTACATCACTTTGGAACCTTTTAAGGAAGCATCCCAGCATCTTCCCAAATTAATCAGGTAACTTTTGAGCCTTTTAAGGAAGCATTCCCCTGTTTTCCCAGATTAATCAGGTAACTGGTTTTTAGCCAAAGTTAAAAATAACCAAGAGGCAGATGAGTGCCAGTGAAAAACTCTTGGAGGGAAGAATTTGTTCCATCACACCTGTAAGGAAGCTCTTGTCCTTCATACAATGGTTTGGACTGGAAGTGCCCTTAAAGCTCCTCCAGTTCCAACTGTCCACGGGCAGGGACCCCTTCCATTGGAGCAGCTGCTCCAAGCCCCTGTGTCCAACCTGGCCTTGAACACTGCCAGGGATGGGGCAGCCACAGCTTCTCTGGGCACCCTGTGCCAGCACCTCAGCACCCTCACAGGGAAGAGCTTCTGCCTAAGAGCTCATTTCAGTCTCCCCTCTTTCAGTCTGAACCCATCACCCCTTGTCCTATCACTACAGTCCCTAATGAAGAGTCCCTCCCCAGCATCCCTCTAGGTCCCCCTCAGATACTGGAAGCTGCTATGAGGTCTCCACGCAGCTTCTCTTCTCCAGGCTGAACAGCCCCAATGTTCTCAGCCTGGCTCCATACAGGAGGTGCTCCAGCCCCTGAGCATCCTCGTGGCCTCCTCTGGACTTGCTCCAACAGCTTCATGGCCTTCTTAAGCTGAGGACACCAGAACTGCACCCAGTGCTGCAGGTGGGGTCTCACCAGAACAGAGTAGAGGAGGAGAATCACACCCCCAGGCACTGATGTTCCTTCCCAGCAAACACCCAAGGACAGCTCTCCTCACGAATTCTGAATCACTTGAGGGCTTCCATTGCAGGCAGCCCATATTGCCAGCAAAATCCTAGAGCAGACTTGCACTATCTACCACAGCAGGCTTGACCCCATTTTCATACTGCAGAGCAAAAATATCCCAACAAACCCTCCTAATCCTGCAGGATACAGAGCAAACAGCACTCCAGGACTCCTTCAGTACCACCCGATTAAACACAAACATGCCCCTATGGTAGCTCAATGATTTTAAACATTCACCATCTTTTCATTTCAGATTTAAGCACTTTGCCTGGTAACTGTCTGAAGGGCAAATCATCACAGAAATAGGAGGACAACTCATTTTCCTTTATTCTGGAAGAGATTATTGGAATAAATAAAATAATCAGCTTAGACAAGAGCACAGTTGACAACTTGTGACAAACAAAGGACTCCTTTTCATTTTCCTTTCCAAAGGGAAGATGTTCTTGGATGGAGTTTGCAAGGGAAGTGCAGAAGTTCTGGAGTTAAATAACCTTGGGCTGCTAACTCCCAAACAACTCCCTGCACGTCACTTCAGACACTCTCAGAGCCACTTAGTTTTAATATCATTAATATAGACACTTAGAACACCCCCAGAAAAGATACAAAAGCTGCTTCCCAATCCCATTTTGTACAGAACTACCCTACAGAAGCAGCCTTAGTCCGAGTGGGAAAGATGGGAAAGATGCCCTGGGAGTGAGCACAGCCCCTGCACTAGGCACTGACCACAGCAGGTGACTGCCTTTTAGGTTCCCCTTCCCATCCAAATCTCTGCCCCCCATAAATCCACACTAAGTCCTTGGAGGCTAATGAGTTTATCTGGATTTCAAACAGTGTGGAAGATACTGGAACCAGTTTCAAATCAAGCCAAGGAAGGTTATATGCTAATGCTTGCTGATGAATGCAAAAGAGAGGAGCTGTCTAATCAATGCCAGCCTGTAGCACTTGATGCTCAGCATCATGATTAACATGGTTAAAGAAGCATCAGATACACTATGACTTGCACATATAGCCACAAATCTGAATTAAGTTAAAGGCAAGGCATTTAACTCCCAAAACCCAAGCCTAACTTCTCCCAGTGGGAGAAGTGAACAAGAGGAAAAGGAACCTTCCAGTTCATATTAGCAAGAGATGAAGCTCTTATTTACTGGGCAAATCGGGGGGTATCTCTTTCTGAAGGACTCTTTTAATAAGCAATGTGAGTTATAAGAATAGCAGGAAACTGTGGTTCAAGGTTGCTACAGCCTCAAAAAAGAAACAGGGATAATGAACTGATGGAGGCACAGATTCCCGGGAACACTAAGGGCTGTGACAGTACCAAGGAATCAAACTGATGATCTGGAAAATAAGATGAGATTAAGAATGATCAGGTTAGTGCGGGCTCCTGAAGGAGCAGAAGCAGAACACAGACTCCTGGGCTGCAGTGGATTGTTAAGGAGGTTTGGGATGAATAATTTCTGCTGTTCCCATCATGTCCCTGTGTTCCAGGTCCCCAGACAGGCCAGTCACACAGTGCCCTGCATCCCTCCCGGGAAAGGAGCTCGCTTGTACATCAAGGAGCCATATCCTTAAACCAGCTCCAAGCCTGGTGCCTGGATCCAGCACTGCTCCCTGTGAGGAACAGAGGGAAATGTGTGACTTGAGATGCTCCCTTTGCTATCTCAAGCAGTGGTTCTGTGGATTCTGGGCACAGCCACATCGCTGCAGCTGGAGACAGTGCCACCAGGAAGAGCTCCTGCATGTTCCAGCACTCCTGCCTTCCCACAGGGAACAGCCATTCCTTGTGCTCCCTTCAGCACCTGTACTCTTCCCACAGGAAACCACCATTCCTTCTGTTTGCTTCAGCACCTGTACCCTTTCCACAGGGAGCAGCCATTCCTTCTCTTTGCTTCTGGAGCTGTAAATCACTGCGGCAGCAAGTAGGTCACGGGCTGGATGACGCTTGAAGAATCACCTGCACTTCATTTCCTCTTCTTTCTTTCCTCCCCTCCCCTTGTTTTAAGGGGCCACCAGGGCTCCTCACCACTTCTGGTCCTCTCTTCCTCCTCTGCCACACTCACAGTCTCGGCTCCTGCATTCCTGTTCTCTTCCTGCTCTGTTTAATCCCATCTTTCAGCACAGGCAGACACATGTCTTTGAAGCAGGATTTCTCTTCCATCTTCCCTTTCTTCACAGACCCTGTTTTTCCAAGCAGAACCCAACGCACTGTGTTGCTTCTCTGAAACTCAGAAACCCAAATGTATGTCCTATACACTGATCAGTGCAGCACACCTCATCCACCACAGGAATCCCAGCCTGGTCTGTGCTGGAAGGGACCTTAAAACTCCTCCAGCTCCAACCCCTGCCACGGGCAGGGACCTCTTCCACTGGAGCAGCTGCTCCAAGCCCCTGTGTCCAACCTGGCCTTGAACACTGCCAGGGATGGGGCAGCCACAGCTTCTCTGGGCACCCTGTGCCAGCGCCTCAGCACCCTCCCAGGGAAGAGCTGCTTAATGTCTAATCTCAATTTCCGCTCTCTCAGGTTGAAGCCATTGTGGAATGCTGTGGGATAATGTGGAATGTGGTTATTCTATTGAGTTCACAGCCAGGTTAAAAAATGCAGCTCCTTCCCCTGTGCCTGTACGTTCACTCATTAATCCTAAGGGAGATGGGGGGTTGGGAGTCCCCTTTGCCAACTGCTGCTTTCAGGATGCTCCAGTCCCTTCTCAGGAGCACAGAAGATGCTGAAAGCCCCTTCCTGGCTTCACCCTGCATGCACAGGGAAGGCTCAGAACAACAGGAGGGCACCACAAAAGGGCACAAGGCAAGGCTGCAGCAGCAAGGAGGTATTTGAGAGCATTAAGGAAGAAGCTGAGATGCTGCCATGGGCTGGATTTCAAAGTGTCCAGGCAGGCAGGAGAACCATAGATAAAACCTCTCTTCCAAGGGAGCCTGGTGGAAGCTCGAAGGTGGAGAACACTGTGTGTTACAGAAAACCCTGCTACAGCTTACAGCAGAACGAGGACTCATCACAGCAAGTAATTACAAGGCTCCTATCATAATGGCTGGGTTTAAAGTCATTGCCAATTGACTACAGGTTGGCTGAAGCAGTTAGAAGGGAGAGAAGCAAAGACAGCAGGCTTTGAAGCGGTCACCATTTGCTCAGTAAAGCCTGGGACTTTGATGCAGTGCATTCCCCAGCGCAGTGACTTTCTCCTCCCTGTGGCTGCAAGGGCTGCAGAAGGGTTCTTTAGATGCACCTGCAAGATTCAGTTCCAGTTTGTTCTTTCTGTTTTGAACACAGTCCTTGGCTGCTATGGTACCAAAGAGGTGAGCAAGTCCCAGACACAGGTTTCAGTTCCTCCCCTGAACAAAGTTGTGCTGATGGAGAAAGAGACAGCACTGGCCATACATCTAAACCTAAATGTAAATCTAACTCTAAATCTGAATCTGAATGTAAAGATTGGAGCCTGTAAATTCAGGCAGTGAATCCTCCTGGAAAGCCCAAGTCACCCATCTCCACCAGGGCACACCGGAGTCCCCAGCACTGCATTCCCCACATGCACCGCAGTCCACACGGCCCCATCCACACAGATAGATGAGTTTAACACCCAAGGTCATGGGTTTGGGTGGGATCCACCTCTGCTCTCCTCAAATGACTCCAGCCACAACACTGGCTGCTTCCTCCACTACTGATCCCCCTGTTCTCTGCAGGAAACAGCCCACAGTAGCCGCAGCCATGCCCTTGACTGCTGGCGCTCACAGCAGAGCCTGCTCCCACACTGGTGGGCTATGAGCTGCCCAAGCAGAGGAACCAACACAGAATCCCAGCCTGGTTTGGGTTGGAAGGGACCTTAAAGCTCCTCCAGCTCCAACCCCTGCCATGGGCAGGGACCCCTTCCACTGGAGCAGCTGCTCCAAGCCCCTGTGTCCAACCTGGCCTTGAGCACTGCCAGGGATGGGGCATTCAGCAGGGATGTGCAGAGCTGTCATTCACAGAGCCCATGAACACATCCACAGACCTTCAACCAAACAGAAATGAAATCCGGTTGGAGCTATTTTTTCCTTTTGGACTCCTTGGTTTCAGGCTTTCTGGAGAGGAGCTGGATGCCCTCTAAGAGAAGCCTTGCACAGGAGGGAGCAGCTCTGGGCTGAGGCTCTCAGTAAAAGTGCTCCAATCTGTGGGACACCAAAGGCATGGTAAGACCAGAGCGTGGTGCTCCATGCTAAGGGCTCTCCTCAGCCACTGAAAATAGCTCATTCACCCCATTTTACTCTAAAATAAGAAGAGGAGGAGGGCTTTACTCTTTAGCTCTGAGACACAAGGCAGGACACTAAGGAAACAGCATCACCTGTGTCCTTTCATTGAGCCTCTCCCTATTTTCTAGTGCCAGAGATGCCTGCCCTGGTACTAGAGACCAAAGGGAAAAGTTTAAAGCTGATCCAAATTTATTGTAGAGAGGAACTTGATTCCCTTTCCCAGTGAGGCTGCTGGGAAAGACTGAGATGACATCCCCAGCCTCCCCACTATGGGACCTGGGGACAAGCCCCCTGCTCCAGCACATGGACCAGGTCTGGGGCCTCTGGGTCCCGCACTGGTAAAGCGGCTTCCCAGCTACTTCAGGTTCAAGATGCATTTGTGCTACATCTTGATCATACATTTTAAGGCTCAACTTTCTTGCTTTCACCTCTGCTTTTCTGAGAACTATTTCCCATCCCTTCAACCAGAATCTGATTGCTCTCCTCCAAACTAAACCCCCCTTGTCATGGTGACAGATACATCACTGGTGTAAGATAAAAATATGACATAGAAAACACCCCTCCACCACTGAGAAACTGAATCCCAACAGCCACGGTCCTCCAAGAGACAAGCCTTTGTTCCCACGATTTCCAAAACAGCATCCTGAAAACAACATCCCTCTCTGCACAGATTTATATTGCTGTATCTCTATCATTTTCCTTACACCCATCAAAACGAATATGTAATTAACCCACCCTCAACAGAAATTACAATGATTCTGAAACAGCAAGAAACAATCTCTGCATTTGGTAGCTAATTATTCCCCCTACGCACCCAGCCACCAATGTTCCCTAAACCCATCCAGGGAACAGACAAGCTGTGCCAGCCGGAGCTTCTGGAAAGGAGGGAAAAAGGAGGGACTAAGCAAATACCTTCAACATTGGGGTGGTAAAATTGTCTTCCAATGCTCAATACCTTGAGCTCAGCCGAGTCTACAGCACTGCCCTTCAGCAGTCACCCACCAGCATCAGCACGTGAGCTGACAGACACTACGGGATGGGTCCACTGGGAGCCACTGACATGTGCAAAATGATGGAGTTATTATTCCCTTCTTCGCACCGCTCTAAGGAAACATGGAGCCACTTCCCAATACATGCTGTTGGATATAAATTTAACATCAGGACCGCTGTCATAGCCATGCAACACAGGAATTTTCAGCAGCACAGGCAGAGTTGCACTATTATTCCTATTCCCTGCTCGAAGGAGGAAGGGTGTGCCCTTCTTCCACTGGGACACAGTCCTGGAGACCTGCTAGGAGTGTTCTCCAACAGCTCCAGCTGGAGGGGGGCGATTCATTCCACTTAGGTACATACCACTCACACCATGCCCTCCCCACCCCCCCAGCCAGGCAAGTTCTGCTGACGATTCACCTCCATTTCCTCCTCATCCCGAAGGATTAGCTGGATGTTTCTAAGAGGGAAGGACGCAGGCTGTGGTTAGTGAGCACTGCCTCTCCCAGCCCAACCTCGGCGCTGGCTGAGCAGCTGGAGACAAAGCAAAGCACCAGGTACTCCTGCTCCATGTCCTGGCAGCCCCAGGTTGGCTCTCTATCACTCTACATCCGTGGAAGCTCATCTAAAGCACCAAGCAGGTGGTAAATCACCTCCTCCTTCACCCATAGAGTAGATAAAACGCTGTTCACTCCCTTGGAAGGAACAGAGGTTTTTCCTTCCTCCAGGATGCACCCACAAAGCAGGGACTGGGAAGGAAGGAGCTCAGGTTCACCTTGACGCAATCCGTGCGCCTGCAACACTTACCTCGCTGGCTTTTCCTCTCCTCAACACGTGAGAAGTGATGGTCCTTTAAAGCAAAGCCAAAACATCTCAACGATTATTCTCCTTCCCACATCTGACACAGGTTTGCAGCTCCTCAGGCATGGAGAGGAGGGGGAGCAAAATCAAAACAAGGCACTATTATTCTGTAGGCAATCCAAGCTAATCCCTTCACATTTTCTTCCCAACAAAAGCATTGAGAGATCAAGTCCCAGTGGGTTTTGATCGCAACTAAACAGGACTAAGGTGCTCTCAGCCCCTTGCTGCCAACAGAGCTCAACGTGCAGCAGGCCTCACCTCGTACAAGCATTTCAGTCAACACGAAGCCACCCTGGTGTTCTACCCCAGCTCTAGAAAGGCAGCCCGTGCCCCAGTATGGCCTTGCACGGAAATAGGATTACTTTGGCCTGGAGGAAAAGAAAAAAGAAACCACAACATGAAGGTCACCCATAAAATCATTACACAGCTCCCTCTACCCCAGCTCTTCCGAGAAAACAAAACCTCTATCAAACCCTCAACCTGCAAGGAGAAGCACAAAAAGATAGGTACATTAATCCCATATACCTCCGTCAATTTTTTTCCTCGTGTCTTTAGAGCAGTTGTTTACTGCAGCCAACTGCAGAGAAATTACAGTAGCTTAACTCTCCAACTCCCTCTAAAGGATTAATCTTCCAGTGAGCATGCTCACGCGAGATCTTTTTGCAGCAGTTGCATCCATTTCATGAAATGAAGGGCTGCTGCAGACACGAGGAAATGCCATTTCAGGACGAGAGGCAAAGTGAAAGAGCCCCCCAGAAACAGGGCTCAGCCCTTCCCAGAGCTCCAGAAAGGCTCTTTGCCCAAGCCTCCAACTCCAACGAGGTTTAAAGGTTTCACGTTCATGTGCCCTTGCAGGAAGAGGGGGGGTCAGTGGCTTCCCTGCGACACACATTTGAAATGGCTGTCCTTGGCTCTCCTCGCCAGGCTGGTGGACACTCACCCACCGACCCCAGAGACACCCACAGCAGCTTCTCGCTGGCACATTGTTCTTTTGTGTCACTCGTTGGCTCCTCTTTGCTTTAAGGGAAAAAGCAGGAAGATCATTTGGGGTGCAGGGGGGGAGGGGAGGGAAAACATTCCAATAAAGAGGAATAGCTTGAAAAACCTACTTCCCAACTCAGTACCACAGGAGGTAAGAGATCCAGAGACACGTTTAACTCCACAGATTAAGGACCCATGCAAATGAGGATTTGCTGTAGACAACAAATCCAGTGTCTGAACAAGGCTGTTCAAGTAATCGTGTCCATTCCCTCCAGGACCACTGCAGTTAAACTGCTCTGTTGGGGGGATTTCTCCCTCACCCCAAAACCAGGGTGAAAGCAAAGCTCAAAATGAAGCACTAAATATTTATACTTTCCAATCAGATTCTTCCATTTCCCTCTTCCCACATTCCCAGGGTTCTGCCTTCCCCTTCCCATTTATCTATTTTATGTCCTGGTGCTTAATTGCTCTTTGTAGCTGATGGAGACCCGAGCTCCCCTCCCCCACGAAAGGCTCTTATTTCAAGTCTGAAGCCCTGCTTGAGCCCAGGACTCTTGGAGACCAGACTGCAGCCCCGGAGTGAGCGCTGGGAATGCCGGAGCAGGCTCCAGCCCAAGGGCTGAGATCGCTCCTAGCATCCAGGCACCAGACCTCACCGGGGCCATTGTAAACCCCTGAACATCTCTTCTTCACACACACACCAAGTCTTGAACACCTTTGATGCCAGGAAGACCCCCTTTTTTTGGTGAATCCACAAAAAGAGGCAATGTGCCATGAGAGTGTTAACTAAGGGCTATGTCTGCTCTTGAAAACGAACGCTCACCATAGCGACAGGCTCCGTAAGGAGTGATAAAGCCTATGGTGACAGTGGATATTTTGTTCTGTTGTCACCTAAATAGAATCACCCACAGAAAGGAAATCTCTGTTACCATGCATTAAAATAGACACTTTGTTTTATTTATAAAGCATCCAAACTGGTTGGTTTGGATGTGTCACAGCACAGGCTGTTCATCCACCCCTCCCTGCTCCATCCTTTGGGACCTAATGAACGATGCCTGCAGTCATCCTGCCCTCGCCTCCCACTGATCTCAGGTGGTGCTGAGGCTGATCCAAGCCCTGGGTGGAAGGTTTGGAGCCAGGGTGGGATCTGTCCTGCAAAGGAAAAGCCCAGGCTTAGAGCATGTGAAACAACCTTGACGCAAGAAGATCATGTCCTGCACACCCAAACATGAAGTTGGGATCTCAGATACGGAGTTACCCTGACCTGTCATTCCCAATTTGGACACCAGTCATACTCCCAGAGAGCTTCGCCTTTGAAGATTGACTGCTATTGATTCTTCTTCAAGCAAACAGCCCGAGCTGGCAATCAGTCAATAATAAGCAATTACTCAACAGCCTCTTATCTGCAGATGCCAGCCCAGACAGCTCGATTTCGAGAGGCAGCAGGTCAATAAATCAAAGCTGCTCTCCAATTTGAAAATATCATCATTTAACAACTCCCCCAGCCTTCAACCTGCCTGAGCAAGCAACCAGAACACAGGGAGATTCCTGCAGAGCTGGATGGTGGGGTACTGCTGTTTTACTGAGCAGGAGATGGTGTGTGATGGGGTGAGAGCCACCTCCAACACTCCTCATTTGTCATCAGGAGGATGAGACTTGCAGCAGGAGGAGGAGGAGAGAGAGGAGGAAGCGAAGTCCTCCTCCTTCAAACAGGTACTTGTAGGGAAGAAGCAGAACAGCCTTCCCTAAATGCTCTCCATTCCTGGCTTGCTTGGACCCACCTTGCTGTTCACTGGGACCCTCAGAATACCCAACGGAAGCATGTTTAACAGCACCATGACAGCAAACTGATGACACCTTTCTGCTGTCCCTGCTGTGACCTCTATACTCTGGATATACAGTTAATCATCTCATCCCCAAAAAGGTACTGCTTTGCTTTTTCGTGGACTAAACATGATCCAAGTGGATGAGCCAAAGGCTCCTCTTGCACGTTTCACTGCGACCCAGAGGTGATGCTGTGAAATCCACTAGTGCCAACACGGTGCAACAGAGAGAAGAATCAGCCTCTGCTGAAGACCTGTGTAGGCATTTTATGCTCCCAGTGCAGACTCCCATTAAAGACTCATTTGTATGAGAAGAGCTAAGAATTGCCTGTATCATTTGCAGGAGAACACTCAGCTGGAATGCAGCCTTCTGTCTAGTGCTGGAACACTGGAACGAGACACTGGCATAGGGTGCCCAGAGAAGCTGTGGCTGCCCCATCCCTGGCAGTGCTCAAGGCCAGGTTGGACACAGGGGCTTGGAGCAAGCTGCTCCAGTGGAAGGGGTCCCTGCCTGTGGCAGGGGTTGGAGCTGGAGGAGCTTTAAGCTCCCTTCCAACACAAACCAGTCCACGTTTCTACTGCAGAACTTAAAACTCTTGTACCTTCACTGTTAATCCCTGGGTTCTCACATAAGTCATGGGAACAACCTAAAAGTGCCAACAGAACGGACAGTGCAGCACAAATCATTCTGCCTCTGCTGCTAGAGGAGGAAGGAGACCTACAGGATGCTGCATCCTCCAGGTCAGGTGTTAAACCTGGGCACAGAAGGAAGGAAACAATGTACCAACAAGCTCCTCAAGCACAGGAAATCCAAGACCCTTGGAGACCATGAAGCTTTCTCTCATGCTGCAGAAGTGTCCCAGGTTCATGGAGCTTGGGGCAGCTCCCCCACCATACACAGCATTAGATGCCACCCCATCTAGGCAGGCTGCCGGAGGTCTAAACCACCCCAGACAGATGAGAGAAGGCAGTAGCATGACTTGGAAACATGTTACCAGCAGCTCATAAAGAACAGAGCACAGAGGCTTCTTGCCTCATTGAACATGACCACTGGTCCCAGGAAGGAATGTATTTGTATAATGATGACCAAACCCCAGTCCAGCCACACTAGCTTGAAAAGAGAACAGATTTTGAGCCCAATATCTACACAAAAGGGGAGACCCACTGGAAGCAGGATCAGCCCCACGCCTGGTACCCACTCTTCACACTCCCATGTGCCACAACATGCAGGTGCCTGAGATCATGTCCTACATGTCCTCAGTCTTCAACACCTCTCAGAGTTCTGGGAGGGAAGTGAGGTGAATTACTTCGATTGTACTTGCCAGCTGGGTCAGACTTCTTGTGGAGGAGCTTACTGAGGCTTTCACCTCCAGCTACATACGGTGCACTTTGTTCTTCCTTTCACCAGAGGCTGGGACAGCAGGAAGCTGTGGGAATGTAAGCCCAAAATCTGAAAAGGATTTCTCCTCTTCTTACCCACAGAGCATCTACAGGTGGCTTTTACACTGTCAGAGTAGTCTGCAGCATTGTGGTGAAGTGTGTCAGCACATCACACTGTATCACTGTCACCTTTACAGAAAAGCCACAAAATGCCAACCCAGCTGACAGGATCCCACAAACCACACTGCAGAGCAAGAGCAGGTTCATGGGTCTTGCAGCCTCTCAGTTATTTTCACACATACCTGCATTTTTGGGGTATAAAATACCCTTTTCTCTCCCTTCTAAACATGTAGATGAGTAGTGCCAGGAGTAGCTCAGTGGATCCATGCTGTAAGGACAGGCTGGTGGTGGCACAGCTCTGAAGAGGAGCCTGCAAAGCTGCTGGAGTTGCTGAGCACTGAAATGGTTATTTCCTCACAAAGGAGGGCAACAATGCTGCCTGCATTGGCCTGGCTTCACTGGATACAGAGCCTCAGCCTCACCTGTCTTGTCATATTCCATAAAAGGAAAGCAATAAGGAAAATAAGCATCAATGTGGCATTAACACCGGGTTATCTCTTATCGTCTATGATGAACATAATGCAAGACTATGGGATATCACAACCTGCTGTTCACCTTTCCCACCTCCAGCCATGACCATATCATACAGATGCTGCTGAGGATCTGCTGTACTATATTTCCTTCTTTTAAACCATCATGTTAGCGCACCAGAGTCCTGCTGCTTTGGGTCTTAAAAGTGTTGCTAGAGCAACAAAGGCTAGAAACCAGAGCACAGACCAAGAGGCCTCCACAGCCCCACCAAGGATGTTATCAAGGACATAGCAAGGATGTAAAACAGGATGAAGAAACCTCCCTTAAAGCAGGGAACTGCTATCTCCAACACTTTTGGTGGGTAGAGTGATAATTTAGCAAGCCCATCATCTTGGTAAGAAACCACAACAGCTCAGCCCCATGTCTGCTTCTTATCAGAAGCTCCACAACTGACCAAGGCATTGCTCCTCTTTATGATCCATTCTGTCATGCCCATCATGAACATGCCACCGCAGTCCAAGACCTCACAGCTGACTGTGCTGCACAGAGGCAGGGTTTAGGGACAGACTCTTCTGTAAAGGCAAAACAAACCCCTGCTTACATGTCTGGCAGGTTGCCTGTGCAGAAGGTGATGTGGTCAGAGTACCTCTCACTGGAGAACCCAGTTTAGGTTAAATTCCACCACTCCATTGGGCAGGGTAGACAAAATGGGATCTCACTGTATCTTTCAGGACTTACTAGAGTGGCCCATATGGCTGCAATGAATATGGATGCTCTAGAAAACAACCCTCAAGGCAGACTGATTCTGGGACTTCTGGCATGCAGACACAACCCCAGAGATGTGTGCACAGTGCCCTAACTGTAAATACTGCACACTGGAGTACAGGGAGGACAGGAAACAGCAGGCAACCTACTGTCAGAATCAGCCCATGGTGGTTGTTTGCTGCATCATGCAGTCTGCAGCCCCAGTTTTGATACAGGAGAACTTCAGAAGAGCTCAGAAGATCCTCACACTTCACGTACACATGGATCTGTTTTGCCCTACGCTGGTTGCAAGGATGTGACTTAACTCTGATTTGCTTCTCGAGGTAACCAAGGGCTGTTTGAGGGGGTCCTATCTTCATACAGCAAGACCTGTCCCTCTGCACCCAGGCTTCCTATCACCTACCCCAGGGGCTTTCAATCTTTGTCTGCCACCTACTTCCAGAAGGCTCCGAGGGGGAGCTAAGAAAGGCAAACCACTTGCAATAGTCCTATTGCTATAAACATTTACACCCTGCTGGCATGGGATTAAGAACCACTCAAACGCAGAAGCAGCAGCAAAGAGGAAGTCTTGGAGGTGTCTGGCTTGAAGTACAAAAGCCAAAAAAAAAGAGTAACCTTGCTTTTTTAAAGCTTAAGCCAATGGTTTAGTGAAGCTGATAAAGACAAAACTCATCGTGGGGGCTGATGAAAATGAGCATGATGGCTTGCAAAGGGACTACCAGCTGCAAGGATGAAGGCTCAAAGGTGAACCGGCCTCACCTCTGGCTTGTAACACATATACGGGTTACCAACCAAGCACAAAGAGGGTGATTATTTATCCACCCTCTGAATCCAAATTCAATGGTAGAAAAGATACACAAACTACTAAGAGTCATAGCACCAAGTATGTGCCCTGCCCAGGGATCAGAGGCCCCAGCCCCATGCTCCCAAACACACAGTGAGGATCCAGACCTCAGGAAAACTGAAGGGGTTTGCAACAACTTCATCCAAAGGCCTGACAGCCCAGAACTGTGACTGTGACATTCCATCACAGCCAGGTATGGAGGCCCAGATGCCTCCCAGCATGCCTGTCCACAGCTCTGGAAGTCATTCCCTCCTCTGTTGTGCTCAACCACACAACTTTCACCCGACAGGCAAAGCAGAGGGTGGGACGTGGTCCAGCCTCACATTGCGTGGATCTACACTCCAGCTTTTTGTTTCTGTGTTCCCAAAATAGCTTGTTCCCTGTTAAAAGGAAAACCCCAAACACAGAGAAATGCAAACACATGGAATGAGAGACACTGGAATAGTAGAATGTAAAAAATACGTGAATTAGTTCAAGGACCTGAGAACACTGGGGCTGGGGCAGCCTGGAGAAGAGAAGCTGCGTGGAGACCTCAGAGCAGCTTCCAGTGTCTGAAGGGGGCTACAAAGTTGCTGGAGAGGGGCTCTTCATCAGAGACTGGAGTGACAGGACAAGGGGTAACGGGTTCCATTTGAAGGGAAGATTCAGGTTAGATGTAAGGCAGAAGCTCTTCCCTTTGAGGGTGCTGAGGCGCTGGCACAGGGTGCCCAGAGAAGCTGTGGCTGCCCCATCCCTGGCAGTGTTCAAGGCCAGGTTGGACACAGGGGCTTGGAGCAGCTGCTCCAGTGGAAGGGGTCCTGCCTGTGGCAGGGGTTGGAGCTGGAGGAGCTTTAAGCTCCCTTCCAACACAAACCAGTCTGGGGTTCTGTGATTCTATGACCTGATTACTGGTCCAGCCACAATTTTTGCATCTTTAAGCTACACCAGACAGAAGCGCCCTTTAGAGCATGACAGTTCTGTTGAGACGATTCAAAGCCTATTCCAAGTTACAACAACATAAATGTGCTCCTATCAACATGGCCTTGGTCAACACCCTTACGTGACATGCAGCACAGCCACATTCACACCAGCTTATACCAACACAGCTAAGCCCTGTCTGCACAGGGGTTAGCTACACCAGTACAAAAGTCCTAACTGCCTGTTAGTATTTGTAGAGATTCAGTCTGTGCATGCTAAAAGATGTATGTAAATGAGCTCTCCCAATACAAAATTAATAGTTTTTAATATTAATAAAATTAATAGCTTTCAACATGCAAAGGAACTGTCACGATCATCCTGTCAATGGTTATTTCTACAAATCAAATGGCTCATGGCCAAAAACCTGCAACTGCTGATTAAAACACACCACAAGCATCTTCCTGGCTTCTCTGCTCTGCTGAGGCGGGCTGTGAGGAACACATCTCAGTGGGAGCCCTTAGCTGAGGTCTTCATGCCATGGAAGCAGCTTGCTCCACTCAGCAGGGCTTATTTTGCCAGCAAAACGGCACCCACACTCAACCATTAGAAGGCACCTGCACAGCCTTACAAAGAGGCATTCCCATATGGAAGCATCTACCTGCACATTCAGGGCTTAGGCGTGCAACCCTATACCCAAGGCACAGCAGCATCTGAGCCACTATGTCACTGCCAAGCAGCTCTCCCTGTAACACTGAAAGCTATGGCATATTAATACTTATTACTCAGATGTGTCAGAGTTTGCAAGATTAAAACCTACCTGTCTAACCATGCTGTGTAATTACAGAGCAGAACACTCTGCAGCACACAGCTGAGCTCCTCTTCTGCCTCATCTGGACCTGCAATGTACCATTACAAGAGGCACCACAGGCTCATTCCTACATTGAGTTCATAGCATCCAAGACTTGGTTGCTCCAAGCCCCGTCCAACAGTTCAAGGGATGGGGCAGCCACAGCTTCTCTGGGCACCCTGTGCCAGCACCTCAGCACCCTCACAGGGAAGAGCTTCTGCCTAAGAGCTCATCTCAGTCTCCCCTCAGGCAAGTTAAAGCCATTCCCTTGTCTTGTCCCTTGTCCAAAGCCCCTCTCCAGGTCTCTTGTCAGCCCCTTCAGCTATTGGAAGGCTGTTCTAAGGTCTCACCAAGGCAACCAAATGGCAAGTGACTGTATTCTTGGAAATGCATTTGCAGAGGTGGCCTATATCTAACAGCCCCTGGACAACACCACTGAAAGAGCAACCTGCTGAGACATACGTGGCTGAAAGCCTACACAACAGGTCATGTCATGTGGCAGAGTCAGAAAACCCTTTCATCCTGTCTCTGCCGCTCTGGTGCTGTAGCACACAGGGATATCTACAGTTAACAGAAGCCATGGCCTACACTGGCCAACCCTTCCCAAAGCTCTGATAACGCCGTGAAAAACCATTCAGGTTGACTTTCCTTCCCTGCAATTTAACTTCTAGCCCTCAGTTTAACACACTCCTTCCCACTCTCATGCCCAGAGCCAAGCAAAGCACATCTGCTGGAACACTGGATCTGCTGGATCCATTAGGAACCTGACTGACAGCAGCCCATGAGCACGTGGAACCTACCCAGGCTGAGCAAGAGACTGTAACCACATGGGTTTGTCACGCACAGAGGAAAAAGCACTGTGAATTCAGGCCAAAATATTAAGGGCTTGGTCTCATTCAAAACCATAAAGCAGCTGAACAAACCAGCAGAGCAGAGCTTCCCCCAGTGTGTTTGCCCCATAAGGCACAGCCACACCATGGGTGGGAAGAACCTGACCCAGTGATGGGCTCTCACGGTGACAAAGTTGATGCTGCAGGATGCTCGTGGAGGGCTGAGTCCCTTTTAGTCCTCTCCCTACTCTCCTCTACTCACCTGCACACTAAAACTAGGCCTGGACCTCCAGCTCCAACTGCTCTGCTCTTGCACTGCCATGCAACCACAAAAGGCAAGTTCATCAAAGAGACTTTCCTACCCAGTGTTGTGCTCTAGAGAAGTCAGTGGCAGGTTGTCAAAGTGGATTTGTTTATTCCAAAGTGGATTTTTCCCAGCAAGGAGCACAGAATGTCTGTGCAATAGACGCCACACTGTAGTTATCTCACGACTGCATAGACTGGGACAGGATACATTCACCTAATCTAAAAATGGAGAAAGAGAACACATGAAATATTACAGATGACACTTTCAAAGCCCAGTGCTGCTATCGGTAGTCCAAAGAAGGCGTACTGGACACTGGGAGTCACACTGGCTTTGATCACAAATAGTTCACATGTTACAAAGTGCTTCTAAGAAGTTTTTGATTCCTCTTCATCAGGCCCATCCATGATCTCAAGGAATGAAGCCAGAACCCAGAGCACATGAAACAATGAACATCTGGATGTGTGTAACTTGCCATCTCTTACCAGTGAAGGTAAGCTCTACATTTAAAAACCAACATCCTGCATTTCTACACTTCCAGCTTCTAGTACCAAGTCAAGCCTTAGAACTTTGTAAAGATACTCTCTGTTTTATAGATGGGAAAAGCATCACAAGCCTACCCCAAGGAGACCGAGATGAGCTCTTAGGCACAAGCTCTTCCCTGTGAGGATGCTGAGGCGCTGGCACAGGGTGCCCAGAGAAGCTGTGGCTGCTCCATCCCTGGCAGTGTTCAAGGCCAGGTTGGACACAGGGGCTTGGAGCAAGCTGCTCCGTGGCAGGGGTTGGAGCTGGAGGAGCTTTAAGCTCCCTTCCAGCACAAACCAGGCTGGGATACTATGATGTCCAGTACACCAGACACTGAGGGCCACCTCACAGGCCTCACCTGATCCCACTGAATTCACTGGACTACCAAACACCCCAATCCCAATCAGATCCAATACAACAGCTTCAGAGATGAGAGCAGACACATGGGCACAGGCAGCACATGGCTCTGCTGGCAGTAGGGCCACTGCCTCAGCAGACAAAGCACCACAATAGATGTGCCAGCACAATTACCAGAGTTCCCATTCACTGGCATTTGACATGACTGCAGAGTGTCTCGGGCACAGCAGCTCTTCAGCAGGGACACATTCTAAACCTCATCATCAGGCTCTACCAACCAGTCTTTGAATTTCTGTTTAAACTGTTGCCTGCCCCACACCCGTGGGCTCCAGTCTATGCAATCTTCTGTCTTGAGGAGGGTCAGTGCTGCAAACTCCTTGCACTTAAGTCCTATTACCTGCCCATATTAATTCTGCCTTAGGGGGAAGGTAGGATTGCTGTAGAATTGCCTTACAGGGCCTCAGCTCTCTGCTCACACAGCTCCACGTTCACCAGCCTCAAAGCCAGATGTCTGCTAAGTAAGACAAAAAAGAAAACAAAACCCAGAGATTTACCTTACTTCAACTGCACAGTCAGTTTTTCCAGCACTCTCATCCTGCACAAGGCCCAACACCTACTTCAGAAACTCTGGGAAACAAGCAGGTTCTGTTCTGTGCTTGCAAAGCACCACCTATACTTACAGAGCAATAAAAATTAGCTTAATTAATAATACATCAGCAAGAAAATGGTAATGAGCCCCCAGCAGGGAAAAAGGCTGTTGTCTAATCTCCTTGTGTGGACTCCTTGCTTTGGCAGCAATCAGCAACTGCATCAGCATTACCATCCCAGTGCAAGCTCAGATATCTGACTCACCAGGGAGCCAGACAGGAGCCAGGCGCTTCCCAATGTCCACATTTCTCTTTCGAAGCTGCTGCCTCAGGAGTGGCTTTTGGCAGCTCCAAACCAACTTCCACTTGTGGAGTTTTTGACAGTTAAAGAAGAATTTAGAATATCTCTGGGCATTCAATGTATAAATCATAGAATCCCAGCCTGGTCTGTGCTGGAAGGGACCTTAAAGCTCCTCCAGCTCCAACCCCTGCCACAGGCAGGGACCCCTTCCACTGGAGCAGCTGCTCCAAGCCCCTGTGTCCAACCTGGCCTTGAACACTGCCAGGGATAGGGCAGCCACAGCTTCTCTGGGCACCCTGTGCCAGCGCCTCAGCACCCTCACAGGGAAGAGCTTCTGCCTAAGAGCTCAGCTCAGTCTCCCCTCGGGCAGGTTCAAGCCATTCCCCTTGGCCTGTCCCTACAGGCCCTTGTCCCAAGCTCCTCTCCAGGTTTCTTGCAGCCCCTTCAGGCACTGGAGCTGCTCTCAGGTCTCCCCTTCAGGAGCCTTCTGTTGTCCAGGCTGCCCCAGCCCAGCTCTCTCAGCCTGGCTCCAGAGTAGAGCTGCTCCAGCCCCTCTGATCACAAATACACACAACAGAGCCTCCTGCAAGCAGCTCTTTGGTGATGTCTGCAAATTACACCAACAGAGCCTGCACCAGCATTAAGCTACTGACACAAGCGTACTGCTGGGCCACAATCACACTGTGGGGGATCCAAAACAACCCTCCCTAGCCCTGGGAGCTGGCCAGGAACATCCAAGCCCTTTGTGTCCTGCCACCATCACTGAGCAGAGGCACCCCAGGGTGTGCTGCTGCTGTCTGTGCTAGGTGCATTTCAGGGCACAGGATGGGAAACCCCTCTCCCAGCTGTTTTCCCTCCCAGCTGCAGCTGCAGGAGGCTGTGTTGGCAGGAGCCAGCACCCCAGGAGCTGGAGCCCAGGGCTCACTGCTGCCAGGGCCGCTCTGCACTGGAGCCCATCCACGCTGGCGCCCGGCCGCGGCGCGTGTTCATCAGGGCCTTGTGCCGCATGGGGAGGTGGTTTCCTGCAGCCAATGGAGGAGCCGCTCCTGCATCACATCACGAGCGTGCCTGGGAACAAAGGCCCCGGGAAGAAAGGCTCCTTGGCTGCTACAGCTTCCCAGAGCTCGCCAAGCCTCAGAGCTGACAAATCACCCTCGGTCCTCCTCGCTTCCTTCTCCGAGATCACACCAGGACCTGTATTCAAGCCCCCATGGTGGCTGGGGGTGAGGAGGATCTTTATGTTGTGTGTCATCACTGACGGCGGCCTCGAACCACAACTCCAGGACAAACAGCAGCAACAGCAGTGTAACATGCAGTGTGTCACAACATACAGCACCCACATCTACATCTGAAGCCACAGGTAACAAAACACAGGGGCAGAGGGTAAATTATGGCTATAAAAGAGCCTCCATGAGGATAGTCTAGAGGTGTGGATTTGAAAAGGCATCAAACCAATCTGTTTTTAATAAAAGCCATAAATGGCTAAGACTAATGTTCTATCAACATCGAGCTCCATGGTAAAAAGCATTAAACTCAAGAAATTCAACTCATTAGAAACCCAAGAATGCAACTATCACCAGCACAAAGGGTACTTTCAATAGGGAAGGAGACTATAAAACAAACAAAGACATCCCCCAAGTGTGGGAGCTGGGCACAGAGCACACTGTGTGTGACAGGCACCTGGCCTAATTACAAAACCAAGATAGGAAATACAACTTGCAGTGAGAGGAAAACCAAGTGGAAATCACCAAGGCAAAATGTGATCCCCGGCTGGCCCTGTCGAAGGCTGAGAGCTGGCGGCTGCATTAACCTCTCCCCATGCACATCCTCACAAGGCAAAGCAGAGGCATCTTCACAAACGTGCTCGGCAGCAGTGTTTGCTTCCTGGTCCTGGGGATGTTGGTTAAAAGCCAGCATGGCTCTCCCCCACGGGATCTGGCACCACAGCAAGAGTAAATATTACATCAAATAGCACATCTCATCCAAAGGCCATCTTTAAAGGAACATCCACTGTTGCTCCTCAACATGCGGTATGAAAGATTAAATATTCCAGATGTCATCCCCAGGTCCTATAGGACATCTGCTTATAAACAGTCTTCTTTGCATATTAAAGAGGCATTAAAGCACCAGTGTGAAACAATGCATCCCAGCAATAGTAAGAAACACCCTTCCTAGGCCAAAGAACAAAAGGATTCCTAATAAATGGAATTCACCAATCCTTAACATTTACCACACAAGAGTTGACAAAACAAGTTGACATTTGCAATTAAAAACCCCTCATGTCTTAGTCACCAGTTCAGCAGTGGTGTTTTGCAGAGCCCTCTGGGTGTTGATTTCATCTACCAAACACTAGTAATGCTCCTCAATTAATAACCAGTTGATAGAATCCCAGCCTGGTTTGTGTTGGAAGGGACCTTAAAACTCATTCAGCTCCAACCCCCGCCACAGGCAAGGACAACTTCTGCTATGCCAAGTTTCTGTTTAGATTCATTCTTTATGTTCCTGTAATCTGGAGGCTTATGTTCAAACTCACAGGCCAACAGGGTACTAGATGAAAGCAAACAAATCAGCTCATAACCTGCATGTTAATGCTTTCATCTCCCAAATACAGATACTCTCTTCTTCCCACTGATAAAACCACATCTGACAGGGTGTAAATTTGCCACCTACCCCCTTGGACAGAAGAAGAAGTTAATTTCTCAGGTCCCAAAAACACAAGTGACTTAAACACCCATCTAGTGCAGGTCCTGATGACCTCCAGGCTGGAGGTGCTACCCTCTCCAGTATTTGGGGGCTATCTCACAGGCTACTGCCAGCCCCCAACACCTTCCTGTGGGTCCCTTCCATGTGTCTGAAGCAAAACTCACAGGGAATGAACCTCAGTTAAGGGCAGCATAAAACCATGCCTTCGGTAACCATGCCCCAGGAACTGAGATAATCTAGAAGATAAATTAAAGAAACAATAAGAAATCCATATGCCTTTACTGCCCAGTCACACCTGGGCTGAGCTAATGCAGCATCAAAACCTTTGGTCAAAGGCCTTCAAGCATTTGCATTCACCAGATACCAACCAACATCACATTTCAGTAAGCACCTCCTGGTACTGTGACAGATGTACTTTCAATTCCCAAATCAACAGCAGGGTGAAGCGTGTAATTTGGAAACCCAATAATCCTTCCTATGTCATATCCATGTGCATGATTTTGGAGAGAAGATGACTGCAGGTTCTGAACAGTCTGGGCTGGCAGAATGAAACATCCCCAATGACCACTGGAGTTAGGTAAAACATTTGGGTCATTTGCCTTCTGGCTTTGAACCTTTGGGAGAAATTACTTATTAAAGCTTGCTCTGACACTGCAAGGAGTAGAAATGTGTGACTAGAGAGGAAGAAGGTAGCTGAGACTCAAGAATCCAGGAGCTCAGGCTTGAAAAGGAAATGAAGATGGGGAAAACAAAGGATTTCACTGCAGTCAGTATTCAGAAGCATCAGCAGGTCACGGCCATTAGTCCAGGGCTCCTCTGTGCCAATTAACATGCTCAAATCCATGTCCACATCAACACGTGTGGTCTAAAATTCATTACAAAGCATTCTGAACAACACACAGACTGTTTCTCTCAATATAACCAAGACCAAAACACAGCACATTAATTCAGACACCTGCACTGCAATCCTCTCCCCACAGAGGTGCCCTCACTCTCCTGCTGCATTCCCTTTGGCTGTAGGGACAGCTCAAGCATCACATCCATCCTGGCTGCCCTCATTCTCAGCAGCAAGGAGCACCATGACCCTCTTCTTTCTAGCAATGTGACAAGCACAAGGAGACACATTTTGCAGACACAAGCCTCTGGGCTCGGCTCAAACACTGTGCCCCAAATCACAGGCAATGAACCTGATGCGCAGCCTTTGGGAACCACTGTTGTCCCCTCTCACCTCAGTTTGCTCAGCTCCCCAGCTCTCTGCTGTTGGTTTTGAATGCTGCAGCCACAGCAAGCTCATACCCACCTCCTGGGTCAGATGCTGACCTGGCTGACCCAAGAAGCTACAACCACTTCCATTAGTTTTATCCTTGTTTGCATCATTTTCCATTTCTCTGTAACAAATGGAAGAAGTCACTTACTTGGCTCTATTTGGACTTTATCCATTCCGGCCTGGTTATCTTGTTCTGTATTTACTTCCTCCCTACCTGCAAGTGTCCTCCCTCTCCCTGTGCTGTCCCTGCACTATCATCAGTGTATGCAAACAGAAGTGGACCTGAACTTTCTGCTCTACCCATCCACCATCTCCCTGTCCTGAATCAACACTGTTCATCACTGCCTCTGAGACCAATCCCTTGGGAAGGAGACAACATATGGAAAAGGATGGATTTAACACTTAACAGTCCCCCTCCACCCCCACCCCCATGGCAGTCCCTCGCTCAGCCCTACATTGTGTCTGCAGTTTATGTCAGGCATGTGTCTGAATGGGGAATCCCTTGTGGAGCCAAACTATCCTACACATAAACCTGAGCAGAGCGAGCTGGTATGGAGGCAGACAGCAAGAGAATGGTGGGGAATGAGCTGGGTACTAAGGAAACAGGAATCTAATCAGAAGAATATTTCCCACTTGAAAAGAGGATCACAGAATCAGACTGGTTGGTGTTGGAAGGGAGCTTAAAGCTCTCTGGGCACCGTGTGCCAGGGCCTCACCACCTTCACAGAGCAGAACTTCTGCCTAAGATCTCATCTCAGTCTCCCCTCCATCTAATTAAAGCCATTCCCCCTTTTTCTATCGCTACATACCCTTGTCAAAAGTGCCTCTCCAGCTTTCTTGTAGGATACTCTGGATGTCCTTCCCTGATGCTTTGCCTGTGCTAGAGGTTTTTAATTAAAAGCAGGAAAGCCTTTCTATTTTAGACACAGCAATACAAGCATCAAGCACTGTCTCAGTACG
The DNA here is from genome assembly GCF_012275295.1 of Melopsittacus undulatus. Classification (NCBI taxonomy): domain Eukaryota; kingdom Metazoa; phylum Chordata; class Aves; order Psittaciformes; family Psittaculidae; genus Melopsittacus; species Melopsittacus undulatus. The sequence goes on from NC_047537.1 coordinate 9,476,936, forward strand.
GTTTATTCTGGGTTTCTGTGTGTTTCAGAGAGCCTGGAAGCCACATTAGCCAGCGGGCCTGCAGCAGACTCTTCTACTCCAACCAGTCAGCAGCCATCACCAATGGGACGTGACTGCCCATGCACCAAGGATACACTCATACAACTTCTCCCCGACCCACCTGAGGCACAGACAGGTAAGTGAGCCTTCCATAGAATCCCAGACTGGTTTGGGTTGGAAAGGACTTTAAGATCATCCACTTCCAACCCCCTGCCATGGTGACCTCTGGCTTCCAAGGCAGCCAAGGAGAAGGAAATCTCCAGCACAAGTCTTGAAGTACTCACAAAGCCCCCTGGAACCTCTCAATGTGCTGCAAAAAAACATAACCCCCCTTCACCTCCTCTTCTGAAACACAGTAACCCAACCCATAGGCATCAGCTGTGCTCTGCTCCAAGCACTTTGCTAGGGAAAAGCAAGAGGAATAGGACCTGCTGCCATCCCGTCACAGCCCTGCTTCTGTGGGGGGATGCCGACCACATTCAGCCACCTCAGCAGGGGTCTTGCCAGGCAAGATAATAGAGCAAAGCCCCAGATTTGTGTTTCAGATCAGCAGCAACGCAACAGTACCCATCAAATCATCACCATATCAGCTGCACATCTGGAAGCAGGACACCCCAGGGTATCAGCACATCCTCAGTGCCCATGGCAGCACATCCCTGCAGGATGCTAATGCCAACATCTGCTGTCTGCAGGTGAGTGTCCTGACAGCACAGCTTCAAGCACTACCCCCATGGCAAAGCTGCTTGTTTTTCTTGTTGCTGCTGTTGTTGTTGGGGTTTTTGCTGGTACTTGTATCTCTACCAGGACTTCTGCTGACACAGCACTGGTGGAGGGGAGAGCAATTTCCTTGCAGATAACTAAGTTAGCAAAGCTTCTCAAAAGTAGACCAAGCCTCTGCTTTGGAAAGCAAAAAAAAATGCTACTTTGGTCTAAAATCACCTCTAAACCAGCACAACTACATCCACAGCAAGGACTTTTATTGGTATGGCTATTTCAGCAAGGGAAAAATGAGAAACCCTTCTCTCCAGCCAGCATAATTATATTGGAAGAGCTTTCTTAAAAGCATAAACCAGGCCTTTGAGTCTGTCTTCACTGACAAAACGTTCTTCAGTCTGGTTGGCTCACAACCGAACACAACCGAAGGGCACTTTTCAGGCTTTCTTAACATTTCAGAAGCCACATTTGCCCATTCTGTTATTATTTGAAGTTTCTGTAGGTGGAAGAAAAGGAGCTCCCAAAGGGCCTTTGCTAGCCCACAGCTCGCACAGCATGCAAGAATTCCTGGTAGGAAAGTCAGTTTTAGTCTCTGTTTGACACAGGGTAAAATGTGTAATTTTAACACCTTAACAAAGTAACCCTTGTGTGGATAAAGTTATAAAATCTCCTTTCTAGGTGTTGTGTATCAGAGAAGGGAAGAAATGCCTTTCTCCACACAAAGACACAGCTCAAGTGTATTAAACCTGGTACCCCAGAAGGTATTTAACACGACTGGGAACACACATATATTGCCTGTGTTCACGAGCTCATGTCACTGTAGTATCAACATACCTCACTGCCTTAAGGAGCCTCAGGAAAGCAGCCACTAAAGCTCGCAAAGGCGAAAAGTTGGTGGGGTTTAAAGTGCTCTGAGTCTTCCTGCTGTAGCTTACTGAAACAGACTCAGCTTTGAAAGCAAAGCCCTCTCCTCACTGCAATCCCAGCTGGCAGGAGTAAATCAGAGAGGAGGAAGGGCAGGGCAGGCCTGAAAGAAGCGCTGGATGTCACATCACCTTCAGTGGGAAACTGAAGGAATCACCTATGTGCTCACTGCTTAAAGGCACCGCTCATTAGGTCCTGCCTTTCCCTATTATCACTCCTGCACTCAGTGGCCTATTACAGCAACCTCCTTCCAGCCAAGGGACCCGTGAATAGGAAGCGCTTTGACATGAGTGAATGTTACCCCTTAATCCGGTCGGGAGTTCATTGAACAGGCGGAGGGCGGCTGACGGAGCTCCCGGCACCAGCTGGCGCAGGGGAGGAGAGCAAGGATCAAAGGCAGGGCAGAGCCTCAGCACCACCAGCCTGATCTGTGAGGCTGCTCGGCTTCTTGAGCCCTCGCTTTAAGAGATGGGAGCTGCTGCGGTGCCACGCTCCTTGGAGCCCCAGCCTCAGCTGAGGGTGCGGAGCAGTGGGGAGACGTGTCCTGTACGTGGCTCACAACTTCACTCTAAAGATCAAAGCTGCATCTCCAAAAAAAAAAGATGTTACAGATCAGAACAGACAGGCAGGGGGGGGAAAAAATGATGAAAACTGCAGGGTGAGTTCTGAAGGGAACCACTTCATTCAAAGCCACACACACACCTTGCTTCCTGCTCAGCACCAGCCTTCTTGAGGTGAGCACAAGCCCCAGGGAAGGCAGCGTGGGTTGAAACCTCCCTTTTTAACCTCACAGCAAAGCATCACTTTAGGAAACACATAAACACAAGATCAGCTGATTCTCCTCACTAAAGTGATGCAAACTGGAGTAGCAACATCAAATTCAGTGAACCTGCTCTGTAAAAGTGGGTGAGGAAGACAAACTCAATTCCTTAAACTTCAATCTTTAGTGCTGTACTTGCAGCAGGTCTAAAATACATAAAAGCCCCAAACCTGGCTATAAGACACCTGCTAAAGAAACTCAACAGCAAAACCAGGCTTCTCTGCAGCCATGCAGTTACTGCACCCAGTGACTGCAGCACAGCTACTTACCTGGCAGCTCAAAGCACAGAGATTACTCAGGGCAGCTTCCAAGGCAGCCAGAAAAGGATAACCACCCAAGTTTAGAGCTCAGAACTGAGGAGGAACCTGGTGCTCAGAGAGATTCTCCCTCACCCATCAAACACTAAGATTTAGCAATAAGCTGGTCTACAGTTTTTGTCTTGAATGAACCAACTGCCAGCAACTGCCTGCAGAGGTGGTGCGGACTCTCCCTGCAGACACACACACACAGAACACTATTCCAGCCTGCCCAATCCCACCCAGATCTGCTCGGAGCAAGTATCCCCTCCCAGGAACACACCTCTGCACCTCCCTCAACCAAATGCAATAATCCCTTGCTTCTACTCCACCTTGCCCATGGCAGGACACTGCAGTTGTGGGATGCTTATCCGTGCTCTCCCCCAACAGCACTGGGGAAGCAAAGCGCAAGTCTGAATTCCAGCCTGATTTATACCGACTTCCTCACCTCTGGAATCAGGGGGGTATAAGCAAAGGCAGATCCAGCCTCAGATTTACTGAGTGTATGGGTGAGGGGAGGAATTAAACTCCAAATGAGGCAACGGTTGCCTCCCCATAATCCAGGGCAACATCTGTGGATATTAAGCCTGATTCCAAGAGCCTGCTCCCGGATGCTCTGCACAGCGAGCAGACCCTGCCAGCACTCCTGGGAGATGCTTCCCAAAATAAAAGCTGTGCACCTGCACAGACCAACCTGTGCATGAAGTTGATGAGTTATGAGCCAGCTCCTGCCCCGCTTCCAGCCATGCCATTCTCCTGCAAGCAATCACCCCGAGGGAGGTAGTGAAGGGAAAACCGGACCCTGGCACCACTGGAGTACCTGAGGGCTCCTCTGTCACACAGGAAGGTTAACACATGGTCCTCTTCAAAAGCACAAAGGAAGGGCAGCAGGATCAGGCCTTGGATGCAGTTGTGATGGAACAGAGCGCATAAGGACAAAGCTCCCATCAGAGATGACAGGAATCTTGTCTGAGCAATAAACTCGAGTTGTCCTTGCAGTGCCTTGCAATGAACTGCTGATGCCACCTGTGTGGCCATGCCACAAACTTCATCCCACAGTAAGCAGAGATTCCCTGCCACAGCACAACCTGTATTCCAGAAGGAAAGCCGGGAATGGCTGCAGCACAGCCTGGCACACGGGTCAGGTCTGTTCCAGCTGTCAAGAGATGCTGACCGGTACCTGCTACAGTTACAGAGCATCCCTTGTCCCCTGCTCATGGTTAGTTTGTGCATGTCCATACACCTGCATTATAACCCCCTTTGTGCATAGGAAGGCTCAGCAGGCAGCATGCGGCAGTCCAGTGTTCAACTGAGGACAGACTTACAGAGTTTATATTCTCTAACAAACCCAGGAGAAGTTTCAGCTCAGGACACAGAAACAGGACAAGCGCAGCTCAGCTCAATATGCCAATGTGGGGTTTTATGGTGTTCCAGCTGCACACTCTTGGGACATCCACAGATTTTGCTGATTACAGTTAACTGTCATTACATAGCAAACTTCATTTTCTTGGGGAATTTGGGGACTTTTTTTTTCCTCAAGCCTTGCACTCAGTTCATTTTAAACCACTATAGTGATGATGAGAATAGATCGGGAAGATTTAGGTTTGGGTAAAAAGAAGCTGTTCCCTGTGAAGGTGCTGAGGTGCTGGCACAGGGTGCCCAGAGAAGCTGTGGCTGCCCCATCCCTGGCAGTGTTCAAGGCCAGGTTGGACACAGGGGCTTGGAGCAGCTGCTCCAGTGGAAGGTGTCCCTGCCTGCGGCAGGGGTTGGAGCTGGAGGAGCTTTGAGGTCCATCCAACCAGAGCACTCTATGACCCGATGAACAACGGCTCTGTGCGGGCCGGCACCCCCAGCCCGCAGCCGCGGAGCTGGGCCCGCCTCACAGCGCTGCTCCACAGCAAGGCCGGGGCTCTCCGGCCGCCCGACGGCCCCCGGGCGGCTGCGGGGTTGCCGCACGGCGGGTGGAAGTGAAGCCAAGCGGGGTCAGGCCGGGGAACGGCGGAACTACCCCGGCCCCGGCAGACTCGAGCTTCCTGAGGTAAAACCCCACGGCCGCCGCCCCCCGCCTCGTTCCCATTCCCATTCCCGTTCCCGGAGAGCCGGGGCCGCCGCGCAGGACACATCCCGCTGCCGGCCCGGTGCCGCCGGGCGGGGCCGCTCCCGCAGCTCCTCCCGCCACGGGGCCGGGCCGGGGCCTCCCCAGCGCCGCCGCCGCGCGGGGCCCGGGACCCTGCATAGCTCATGCCTGCCCCCGCACGGCCGCGGGCCCGCCGCCCGGGACCATGCATAGCGCATACGGCGGCCCGGCCGCCGCCGCCGCGCCCGGCGGGCCCTGGACTCTGGATGGCGCCGCGCCAGCGCCGCCCGACGCTACATAGGGGGCCCCGGAACATGGATGGCGCGATCGCCGCTCCCCCCCCTCCGCGTCCGCCACACGCACTCTCTCCCATTGGGGGGAACCCCGGAATCTGTATGGCCCATACCACTGACTCACCGCGGAGGGGTGTAACTTATACAGAGTCCCGGGCCCCCCTACACACAATGGCAGCAGCTCCCACATTCTTCCCCTCAGAGGAGTTGGACTGAACCATGGGGCGGCGGGGGCACGGCTCCCCTCCCGGACTCCGACAGAACCCGCCTGGCCCTGGGCGATACCACTCCACGCTCCCCCATCTTCCTTCCCCCCGCCCGGGTAGATGGACGCCGCCGCTCTCACTCACCTCGGCATCCACTGTGGCCATGGCCGGAGCCCCGGAGCGTAGCCCCGCCCCCTCGGCGGCTCCTCACGCCTCGGCCCCGCCCCTTTCCCCTCATTCTTCTCAATGGAGACGCTCCGTCGGCCACCGCGCATGCGTGCGGCAGCATGGCGGCCCCCATGGGGCTCCTCTGGCCGTACGCTGTAATGGCGGCGCCCATCAGGAGGCGGCCGTACAGCTGGAGCAGGGCTGGGGTGGGAACAAGGTCCTAGTGACATTCCCAAGCCTTGTGCTCGTTACTGCTGTACCAGGAGCCCCGAGGCGCGGCTGCAGCCCCTCACACCGTGGGATTCATCCCACCACCCACGGCAGCAACTCTGCCCATTCAGTGCTGCACAGTGAAGAGCAGGAGTTTGCCAATGCGCAGGAGCACCCCGGCATCCAGAAACCTACAGAAGACCCAGGCAAGATCCCAAGAGGAATCATAAAGTCCATCCATCCTCCTGGCAAAGGGCTCACTCTTTGGAATTCCTCCTCTTGTGCAGCTTCTCCCACTTGTGTGTTATTTCCAGCCCAGGGCTTGGCAACTCCTGGCTAAAGGCTGGGAAAGAGGGTGCCCAGAGGACTCTATAGAGGGATTGCTCCCAGCCACTTTCCCCCTTTCCCACAATCAAGTACCCACAGGAGCTGCTTCCATCCTCCCAAATCCCACCCTCCTAATGGCAGGGCCTGTAAAACAATGATTGCAAAGCAATCAGCTCTTTTACAGCTCTTCAGTAAAGCAGGAGATACCGCAAGGGGGGAGATAAAGCCAGAGCTGGGGCTTTACTCCCTGGAGGGAAACAGAAGCCTTTGAGTGCCCTGGTGGCAATTCACACCTGGCAGTGTTCACGGCCAGGTTGGACACAGGGGCTTGGAGCAAGCTGCTCCAGTGGAACGGGTCCCTGCCCGTGGCAGGGGTTGGAACTGGAGGAGCTTTAAGGTCCCTTTAACACAAACGAGGCTGAGATTCATTACCAGGAACACCATTCCCTCCCTTCACCCCTGCAGCCCCACACCAGCACCTTCCTCCTCTCACTTTCATGTGCTCTCCTGCTCCAGCACCTGAGCCCTGCTTGCAGCACCCTTGGCAGGCCCTGGCCATGGCTGCTGCTGAGGACTTCCCCACAGTCCCTTGGTCTAGTGCAGGAATTCCACCATGGATATCACCACGTGTCCCCACACACACTATGGAGCCTCCGCACCTTGCACAGCTCCGTGGGCACCCACAGGGCAGGAGACCATCACCACAGCAGAAGACAGAACCACAGCATCAACCAGGCTGGAAAAGCCCTTTAAGCTCATCCAGTCCAACCATTCCCAGCACTGCCAAGGCCACCCCTAACCCATGGCACTGAGGCCTCGTCTCCACGCTGTGTGAACACTTGCAGGGACGGTGCCTGCAGCCCTGCCCTGGGCAGCCTGTTCCAATGCCTGAGCACCCTCTGGGGCAGGAATTGTTCCTCAGCTCCATCTAAACCTGCCCTGGTGCAGCTTGAGGCCGTTTCCTCTTGTCCCATCCCTTGCTCCTTGGGAGCAGAGCCCAGCCCCTCCTGGCTCCATCCTCCTGTCAGGCACTGAGGGAGCGGTGACTCCGCGAGGGCCGCCCCGCACCGCAGGCCAGGCCCAGAGCGCGGCTGCAGGCTGCGAACCCGCGGCCCTAAGCTCGGCTCCGCCCCCCCCGGCCCCGAGCGCCGCGGTCAAAATAAGAGTCCCCGGTGCTGAGGCGGGCCCGCAGCACGCGCCAGGGCAGCGCTGCCCCGGCAGCCCCTGAGGAGCCCATTAATTCACTAATCAGCTCATTAATCAATTCATTAATCAGTTCATTAATCAATTCATTAATCAACACCCCCCTGAGGGCCCCGCAGCGCTGGCGGCTACGTCCCTGTGGAGAGTCCGCCATGGGGCCTCCTGCTGTGTGGGGAGACCCCCGGGCCGCGGCAGGGACGGAGCTGTGGTGGCCGTGTCCTTCCCCCTCCGGTCCCCCCGCCATGGAGGCACCGAGCCCCCAGCCCCTCGCAATGGTGCCGCTGGAGCCTTGGGCCCAGCGAGGAGCAGTGTCCTGCAGTGGGGATGCTCGGCTCGACACTGAGGGAGCCATCACTGCACTCCCCTCCCTGCTCGCACACCCAGCGCTGGGGACACGGTGGTGCTGAGGCAGGGCCCGGTGCTGCAGCCGGGGCCACTGCGGCCGCTGGGACAGACAAACCTCCCCTCGGCCATCCGGAAGCGGAGAGGCTCCCATAGGGAGCGGGAATAACCGGGAATACACCCCAGAGCCATCGCTGCTGTCCCCGTCTGGCTTAGCCTCGTGTGTTAACACGAGCAGGGCGAGGACAGGATCTGCTTTGCCCAAGCTCCCATTTCCCTGCAGAAGATCCCAAGAGGAGCCGCAGAACCTCCAGCAGCGCGGATCCAGTGTGGATTGGATGTGGATCCAGTCCGGAGCCGCGGCTCAGCCCCACCATGGCGGCGGCTCCCTGGGCTCCCGCAGCCGCGCTGACATCGCCCTCTCCCGCACCGCGCCGGGACCGTCCTCCACATCCTGGGATTCCTGCCGGCAGGAAGAGAACGGCCCCGGCGCCTCCTCCGGCCGGAGCGCGGGGCCTGCCCGCTGGGCAGTGCGGCACGGCCGGAGCTCGGGACGGCTTCGTCACCCCCCGCTGCTTTCCCGACCCGGTTCGTTGCAGGAGACGTGGCTTGGCTGTGAGCCCGGCTGTAAGCGGGGCCCTCTGACAGCAGGAGCCCCTTCTCCGTGCTGCACCCAGCCCGCAGCCCCGCACAGAGCCCGTCCCGCTTCAACCCCAGCAAAAGCAGCCGCGGGCTTAGAAAAGATCTTTATTTACATTCTCCAGTTCTTTACATGGGGGGGTTTAAAACCCGGGGCAGAAACAGGCCCCGGGAGCGGGGCTGAACGTGTAAAACTGGAGGGTGCCACTGCAAAACCCCGTTACAAATCGCACCGAAGCCTGAGGTTAAACAGAGCCATCAAATGCTGTATAAAACCCCCACATCTGGAAAGGGAACCACAGGAATCAAGAACTGCAGCCGCTGGTATGGGTACAAGAATGGGCACTGAGTGTGGAGGGTTTTATCCCCCAGGTATCTCCTTGGGACATTCCTGCTGCAGAACATTGGAAATGTCTAAAACTAAGAGAATAAAACCCAAACGGAGCCCAGAGCACCCTTTATCTCCCCTCTTGTGCTGGCTCAACAGGGAAGTTCCTAGCAGGCAGTATGTTGGTTCAGTGGAAAGCTGAAAGAGAGTCAGTGTCCAACACAAAGAAGAGCCTTTGCATCCCCTGTGTCCCCTTTCCCATCTCCCGCAGGCAGTGGGACATCAGGTGCCAAAGCGGAGTTTAGCAGGACACAAACAGCACTGAAAATGCCCAAAACATGGAAGCAGCACATGTGGAGAGCGGGACAAGGACAAAAAAGCAGCAGCAAAGGGAAAAAGGCAGATGATTTTTTGGTATTTTCCATGGAATGCTGAGTTTGGAAACTATTGGCTCACTAGTGCCCCACTGCTTCCCCACTGCAACACAACCGAACCCAACTGCTTAAAGCCAGGAATGTGAGTGAATCCCTGTGGGTTGGAGTTCTTTATACCCAGAGCTGGGTTTGGGAAAAGGGGCTTTTTTCCCCATCTTCATTCCTGCCTTTGGACTGAGGGAGGCTCAGGGGCCTCCAGGAGCTCCCCAGGACATAGAGGTTGAAGCTGGAGAGGCTGCAGAGGAGAGAGACAGCAGCAAGGCTGCTGTTTCTCTCCCAGGGGAACACACACCCAGACACTGGGATCTGCCCCGTTGTGTTCACCCAGTGCATGTTACACCCCAAGCACTGCAGCCACCACCGCAGGCAGGTTGAAGAGCTGGACTAATTCCATCCATCAAAGGGGTCCATGAAACATGACCAAGGATGGGACCTGCTGCACTCTGGCCTTAGCCTCCCTGCAGGTCTCAGAGGGGTATTTCTCTGCAGGAGCTGTGTGTGCCCAGCCCCAGCATCCAAAATGAGGATCACCGTGAGGTTCAGCTCCAACTCCTTCCTGCTCCCTCCACAGCAGAGATGGACATTCCTCATCAGTGAAGAATATGATCCCCTTTGTTGCTTTGCCAAGGAGACTTCCATGTACAGCAAGAGGTGCTGAAGGACCAGGTTGTAGTAAATGTGATTTGGGACAGCAGGCTCAGAAGAGGGGAGCACTGCAGCGATGCAGGGCACCCCAGGAGCTCTGGGAGATACAACTGGGCTCTCCTTGCCATGGTCTCCACCCTGAGCGGTGCATTCCTAACTGCAAAGGTTAAATGAGGAGGACAGACATGGCTGAGGGTGTCGAACGGCATCCCCGTGGCTCTGGTCACAGTAACCAAACAGCATCCAAGTTTTCCAGGAGAGGAACATGGGCTGGACATGACACCAGCAGCTCAGCTCCAGGGATGGAGAACAAGGAAGTGGGAACCCAGCCCCAGCCCAGGCTGCCTCCCCTGGACCTATCTTGGCCAGGAGCATGTGAGGCCAACTGAGGAGGGCCAGAAGCATTGACAGCTCCCTGGGATTTGTCCAGAGGTGTGGAAGGGGTTTGGGTTGAGGAAAGGAGTGATACAAACTGCTGACAGCCAGGAAGGCCACGGGAGCTATGGGCTGAGCCAGGCACAACAGGTTCAGGTAACTGGGAGGAAGAGGAAGAGCACTGGGAAGAGCTGCACCATCACAACCAAGTTCCTGCCTTTGACCCCCTGCATATCAAGAATGCTTTCGATGGCAGGCACAGACCAGCAGGCAAAGGAGAGAGGCTGGAATAATAAAGCTGTGCAGAAGCATGAATTGAGCAGTGAAGCCACATCCTCATGTCCGAGACCCAGCTCACACCTTGGGCTACTCACAGTGACAGTACTTAGTCAGCACCTGCACACCTCAGCCATGGTGTCACCAAACTGTGCATCTGGGGAGGAAACTTCTTCCAGTTTTAACACATTGATTCCAAATGGCTCTTTAAGAGAGGGCAGGGGCTGGTGGTGTCCAGCCCCTCCAGCCAGGGCTTGGCTGCTCCATCTCCATCCTGAAAGGAGAGCCTGTGCTCCCATCCCTCTCCTGTTGGACAGCAGAGAGAGGTGCCTGAGAGGGCCACTTGGACAGACCATGGCTTTGGGACACTGGGCAGGCTACACTGTGCTGGGTGTCAGCAGAAGTCACCATCTCCTGTGGCCAGAGCAAAAATGTGCTTCACTTTGTCACTTCCCAGCCCGGTGCATCCCTGGGTTTGGCATGAAGAGGCACATGGATAAGCATCAGCAATGGATGAAAAAGCACAGCGTTTCTCTTAGAATAATTTATTAAATACAGCATTAAAATTTGTATTTCTGAATTCAATCATTAAAAACAAAACTTCATCTCATATATATATATATATATTCGGGGACAATGACAATCATTCTATCACCAGCGGTGCGTGCTGTGCCAGCACTGCTCAGAACAGCACCTTCTCTACTCTATCCTTAAAGCAGTTCAACACTTAAAATGAACCAAACTAAAAGCATTTGCAAAGGAAGAGTGCAAAGCAGGCTTGTCCCCAGCTGCAGCGGGCGTGCGGGGCGGAGGGGAGGCTGGGCTGCTCCCCAGAGCTTTGTCACATACTGCCTGGAGTGAGAGCAGTGCTCAGAGGGGCCCAAGCTCTGCACCAGCCGTGCCCTAAGGTTGTGGCTTCCTCAGCTTGGGCAGTTGATACTAAAAAAGCTTAAAAAAGGAGGTGAGGAGGGAGAAGCAAGGAAGAAAAATGTTGGTTTCCATCCATGAGCTTCACCCCTGACCTGCTGGGTCCAGAAGCGCAGAGCTTTGTGCTCCCACTCCTCATCTAGCTCAGGAGGCAAGTGGTCAACCAGCACCCACAGAGCAGCGCCCAGGCCAAGCACCCTCGTGCCCTGGCTTGGCTGTGCTGGGTGCTCCTGTGAGACACCAGGCTGAGGCTCCAGGGAGGGTCATCCCAAAGGAAAGGGCTTCCATGTGCAGGGACTCAGAGGTAGCATCAGACAGGACTTTTCTAACTTGATCGTCATGGAATTCTGGCCTGCTGAAGGCAGCTGGGATGGAGCAGGCACCCTGCAGGGTGGGAGATGGGACATAGGGATCTGGGATGCCCCATCACTGCAGCCTGACGAGTGCTGCCCATCCCAAGTGATGCAGCCTGCAGCGAGCCAGGATGGATTGTCTCTTACAGGGCTTTCCAGAGGAAAGAGTCACCCTCTGATGAGAAAGGCCAGAGGCTGGGTGATGGGCACCCAGGGTAACACTGGGCTCCCTCCACAGCTCCACAGGGACTCCTGGGTTAGGAGTGGGTGCCACAGCGTGCTCTCTCTTCCCCACAGACTGTGAAAGGACCAAAGGCTGCAGGTCCCTTACCCCACAGCACAGGTACAGGGAGGACTTTTGGCTCTTGAGTCTGTGACCTTCCAAACCTGCTCACTCCAAGAAACCTCCTGTTTCAGCTACCCTTAGGCCCTATGAGGACAGGGTTCTCAAAACCACTTCTGGAGAGCACACGGCCCCTAAAGACAAGAGGAAAGTCCACCCAGCCCAGCCTTCACCTACAGTGGAGACATGCCAAGTCAGGAGCATTTCAGATAAGGCATCGCAGGTGCTTTGATAGTAAAGCAGTTAGTGTTGACTACAGTACTTTAATCACAGGCTGCTGCAGAGGCCATGCCTGGGGCTAAACCAGTCCTCCAGCCCTTGGTGCAGCAGCAGTTGAGTTTCCCAGACCTCTCCTATGCACACACAGGCTGCTCTGGCTGCACTTTTTGGTTTTCCCACCCCCCTCCCTAGAAAGAGACTTAGAAAGCCCAGGCTGGGCTGTGCCATTTACCCCACCAAGCAGCCAGGGAGATAGAGACACCTCGTGCTGTAGCAGACCTCGGTGTAGGCAGCTGAACCGTGGCACTGGGGTGGGCAGCACCAGCAGCACTCAGAGCAGGGGAGGTCAGTTGCCGTTGCTGATGCTGGAGTTGGCACTGCTGCAGCTCTGCTCGTAGGATGGAGGTGCCTCTGCAGGGAGAAGAAGGAATAAAGTGGTTGTGGTGGGTGTTTGGGAGGTTCCCTTCACCCCGCGTGTGCTAACACGTGGCATGGGACTTTCTGACAATACAAAGCTGTTGAGTTAAATTCTTCCCTGTGAGGGTGCTGAGGCGCTGGCACAGGGTGCCCAGAGAAGCTGTGGCTGCCCCATCCCTGGCAGTGTTCAAGGCCAGGTTGGACACAGGGGCTTGGAGCAGCTGCTCCAGTGGAAGGTGTCCCTGTCTGTGGCAGGGGTTGGAGCTGGAGGAGCTTTAAGGTCCCTTCCAACACAAACCAGCTGTGATTCTCTGTAGTGCACAGGCAGAATTTGGGTGAGGCAGCCCCATCCCTGTCCCAGTGCCTGCAGGGATTAAAATCAGCACCTCCTGTCCTGTCTGTTCCCTCTTCTTCACAAGCATCCTCATGTACCTCCATTCAAGTGCCTCGTGTTCCCTGCACCCTGAGGCAGGGCTGAGGTGACGTATCTCATTCCCCCAGTGCTAACAGATGGGTTTATTCAGGTAGGACCATGCTAACAGACACTGCCGGTCTCTTCCACCCCAGCTGCCTGGAGAAACACAGCTCCAGGAATCCATCACGCTGGGATTTCCCAAGCTTTTCCAGCCTGGGCAGTCTCTCAGCTCCCACCCTCACAGCTTGTGTCTCAGACCAGCTGCAGGCCCACTCCAGCTCAGACTGAAGATTCCAGTTACATCACTTTCCTGGCTCGGCTCCCACCAGCCTCACCACAAGCCAAGAAGTTTTTCTCTCAGTGGGAGGCTGGAAGCTCAGTTACGAACAGGGAGATCCTCTCACAACAATGAGCCCAGGGCATGCACGGCTACAGATGTGGGAATGGACAGCAGCTTTGACAGCTGTGACAGGAGACTTCTCCAGAGGCTAATGCAGGCAGAGAGATCTGATGCTCCCCTCTGCCATGACTGCAGGCTGACATCCCTTGTATTCCCCCCCAGCTCGCAGCTAGCAGAGACTCTTGTGGTAGGATATGTTTCCTAGCACACTGCCAGGCTGCTTGGATCCTCACCATAGGGGTAGCCCCACGTGCTGTACTCCGGAGGCAAAATGAGGGAGCTGGCGGTGGCGACAGGCACCACGTTCCCCTCGGCATAGTAAGGGACAGTGGCCCCCGTTGACAGGCAGAGTGTGGGGTGGTTTGGGGAGCCCGTCTGCTCTGAGTCCACCCGTATCTCCTGGAAGCTCAGTCCTGGGGCATAGCTAAATGGCTGCTGCTGGGAATGGCTTTTGGTGGGGATGGAGACATTGTCCATGGAGTGGTAACCGCTGGCAGCCTCCTCTTCCTCCGGGGGGGCACTGGGTACCACTGCAGATGGGACGTGCTGGATGGGCCGGGAGGGGCTCAGGGGCACCCTGTTCACAGCAATGTTACCGATGTAAATGGGGAGCGTGACTGAAACCTCTGGAGACTTGAGGGACACCTGGAAGAGAAGGAAAAACAGTGGCATCCTCTTCATCATACATTGCACTGGGAAGGTTCACCTGGTGCAAGGGCTACCCACAGAGTTCAGCAACTGAGCTCAGCCCAGCCCACGGGAGCTCCCAGGAGCACTGATGGACTCACTTGGATGTAGTAGTCAATATGGATGAGGCTACAGCCCTGCAGAATGGACTGGGGCAGTGCTGGAACAAGGATCTGCTCCTTCCACTCTGCACATTTCCAGGCTTTCACTCCTGAGCCTTCCACCTCTGCGATGGTTCTGAGGTCATAAATCCAGCGCTTGGATTTATAAGCCACTTTCTGTGCAGACAGAAGAAAACAGCTAGCAGAAAGATTGCAGATGGTCTCAAGACAGACTGAGAGAGCTGGGCTGGTTCAGCCTGGAGAAGAGAAGGCTCCTTGAGGGGAGACTTTAGAGCAGCTCCCAGTGCCTAAAGGGGCTGCAGGAAACCTGGAGAGGGGCTTGGCACAAGGGCCTGTAGGGACAGGCCAAGGGGAATGGCTTGAACCTGCCCGAGGGGAGACTGAGATGAGCTCTTAGGCAGAAGCTCTTCCCTGGGAGGGTGCTGAGGCACTGGCACAGGGTGCCCAGAGAAGCTGTGGCTGCCCCATCCCTGGCAGTGTTCAAGGACACAGGGGCTTGGAGCAAGCTGCTCCAGTGGAAGGGGTCCCTGCCTGTGGCAGGGGTTGGAGCTGGAGGAGCTTTAAGGTCCCTTCCAACACAAACCAGCCTGGGATTGTGTCTCCCACAAACTCAAGTCAGGACACAAAACCACCCAACTTCTTTGTCAAACAAGCAGGAGCACAAACCTCACGTGCATATTACAGAGCAGAAATACCCATCATTACCTGACAGACTGAGTCAGTACAAGCAAGGCAAGTTCTACCACCTCTTTCCCCAGTAAGGCAGAGAGAATGAGAGGTAGCCACAGGCCTGAACTCCTCTCTGTCCCCTCGCAGCCACACACAGCTGAGATGCACAGTGGTGGGGGTGAGAACTGCCCCAGTTTCACAGAGACCTTGGGGTGTGCAGTGCCAGCACAAGGCCAGAACCAGCCTTCAGATGCTCACCTGGAGCAGACTGGCTACCACAGCCCCTGTGTCCCGGCCCGACTTGTTCTCGATGTCGGTGCGGAGCTGGATGGCCTGGCCCACGATGTACCCTTTCAGATCTGAGGTGGCAGTCAGGATGATGTTACCACTTTTCACAAGCTTGTAGTTGAACTTCTTGGTGATTGACATAGTGTTGGGCTGCTGCAGGACAGCGAAAGATAGAGATGTTGGCTCAAGAGACTGAGAGAGCCCCCGAGAAAACACTCAGAGTTTGAAAACACACAAGCAGAAATATCTGGTCTAAAAGGATGCAAAGAACCAGCACCACAGCACTGCCACAGACAATAGCTCTCACTTCTCCATCTCCCCAGTTTTGCTGTCCTAGTAGCTGCTCTTCCCTCCAAAGCAAGTTCCCCACAGCTGGTTCTTCACAAGAACCTGGTGCTGTTGGCCAACACCTCCCTCTGCATGCTGAATTCACCTGAAGCTTTTAAAACAACATGTGGAAGACTCACAGATCCCTTGGAGCAGGGACTGACATCAAGGCAGGACAGACCAGGAGTCCCTGTCCTGCTCTGGCACAGTCAGGGAGTTGTCCAACCACACAATTACCCTCCAGACAGCACACAGGACACAAGGACAAGTGCTGAAGCCTCAGCACATCCCAGCCACGCTCCTTGTTCTTACCTCAATGTCGGGGATGTCATTCAAGTTGAGAGGGCAGAGAATGTAGAAAATCTTGCTGCACTTGTAGTCCTTGGAGAAGCGAGGTGTGTCTATCACAGCCTTCACCTGATGGAGGACCTTGCCAAAAGGGCCTTCAAAGGATGTAGGAGCAGAGGCTGGAGTTGAGAGGGAAAGAAAAGGATCATAAGGCTGAGTCAGGCCAAGTGCTTCTGGACTGGAAGCACCATCCCTTTAAACAGCTTTCCTCTTCTCCTGAGGAGGTCTGCAAGGACCCCAGAGACAGAGCCCATGGGAAATCCCCCCAGAGGACTGGGGCTGAATGCTTGAGGTCACTTGGAGACCCTGATGCAACCTCCTTGCAAGAAGAGATCCTCTGCAAGTATGGGTGCCTGAGCACAAATCCTCTGTCCAAGCCACAGGGCAGGGCCCCAGTGCACACCAGAGAGCTCGCAGGGATCAGCCACAGCTCAGACCTGGCTTTGCACCAACACAGAAGGTACCTGCTTGTCCAAGCTCCCTCTTGTGTCCCTGCCATCCCCCCAGCCCTGCTCAGCACACCCCGGGAGGCTGCACAAGCCAAGGCTTGCATGGAATTGCCTACAGCCCTTTATCTACATCATTACCTGGCAGCAGGAACTGGAAGGGAAAGTTGTGCTCTCCAGCTGACAGGATCCCTGTGGGAAACAAGAGTAAAAGGTCAGTGGGGCAGGCTGTGGCCATGGAATGCTGTCATCTTCTGGTGATTGAGGCCACCAGACAGGGACCACCACACAACTTGTGCTCCTGCCTGCAGCCCCCTGGGCAACTCCAGATCCAGCAAGCACAGCCTGACTCAACATGAGCCTCTGCTGCCACACAGCCCTCCTGGGGATGGGAGATGTCGCCATTCCCAATGACTGGTTCTACATTAAGATACCCTGTAAATAAGGTAGTTTGCGGCAGGGTTTAAGGGATCCCAGCACCATAGCACATGATTAGCCCACACTGCTGACACAGGGCATGAAGAAGAGGTGCTGTGTGCTGGGAGGAAGGTGAGAAAGCACAGGCACTGTCTGAGAGTGGAAGGGAGGTCTGGTGGGCATTGAGCTGCCTTAGCCACCCACCCAGCCCCATGCAGACTGCACAGTGCTCAGGAGCTGGAACCAGAGGTTCATCTCCCAGACCTAAATCCATCCCTGGTCCCAGGAAAGAACCTGCAATACCTCAGCCCAACAGAATCACAGGATCCCAGCCTGGTTTGTGTTGGAAGGGACCTCAAAGCTCCTCCAGCTCCAACCCCTGCCACAGACAGGGACACCTTCCACTGGAGCAGCTTGCTCCAAGCCCCTGTGTCCAACCTGGCCTTGAACACTGCCAGGGATGGGGCAGCCACAGCTTCTCTGGGCACCCTGTGCCAGCGCCTCAGCACCCTCACAGGGAAGAGCTTCTGCCTTAGATCTAAGGACCTGAGGAGAAGATTTCCACAGCATTAAAACCTCAGCACTGGTTTTCTTTGACCATACCCTGCTCTGCAATGGCAGCCTCAAGGGTGCAGACCATGTACCCCCAAGCCTCAGCACACGGCTAAAACAACAGCTTCAGACTCAGACACCCCAACCCCAGCCACCCTCCAGCACTCCCATCTGGATGCCCATTCCCTCCCAGGGCAGTGTGATGGCTGAACTGGACCTGCACTGCGGTCTGGTCACATCAGGCACCTCCCAAAGTTGCCTTCAGCAAGAAAAGCACTGAAGTTCACCCACACTTGTTAACTATGTGCAAAGACAGGAATGGCAGTGCTGAGAGCAGACCCGGGCTCCCATCCAGCCAGGCTGCTTTGTAAGACCATTGCTGGAGGAACCAAGGCTCTAGATCTGGCCAGCTCTTGTGTGGAGGAGGCAGCTTGCCCCTCAGCAACACTGGCACCCCAGAGCTGACAGCAAGTCCTGTTGTCAGGGGATAAAGTGACATGGGAAGGTGAGGGGAAAGAAAGGTAAAGCCATCCCATTGACACTGCAAGCCGGGGGAGCTGGTATGTGACTGGGTGCATCCTTCACGTTATGAACAACTGCAGCTCTGCCCCTTGCTTGCTCATCCATCCCTCAGTGAGCACCCTGTCTGCAGAGCAAGGGCAGGCAGAGGAAACTACAAGCTTCAGGGAGGGGCTGTAGGCACCGGGCCTGCAAGTGTTCACACCCCGTGGAGACGAGGCCTCAGTGCCATGGGTTAGGGGTGGCCTTGGCAGTGCTGGGAACGGTTGGACTGGATGAGCTGAAAGGGCTTTTCCAACCTGGTTGGTTCTGTGATATGACAGACATCCCATCGGGTACCGCTGCAGAGGCAACACAGGAAAGAACCGAGGTGCGGGTTCATGTGCTTTGCCCTCCCGGCAGGAGCAGATCGCTCACTCCCGGTGATCCCGGCCCCACAGAAACCGGGATTACGGAGCCTGCACTGCAACGCCCGCGCTTGTCAGCAGGTGGAGACACAGAGCCACGGCTGCCGCCCTGCCTGCGGGGCTGGGGCAGCCGGGGCGGGGAGCGCTTCCCTGTGCTTCCCTTCCCTCTGCGGAAGCCTCGCTCCGTTAACGGCAGCAGCTGAGGAGCCTTCGCGTGTTGGGGACAGGGTAATGCCTGGCTCAGGTGACTCAAGGGCACCTGCCTTTATTGGGCACCATCCCACGTTATTCCTCCTGTTGGAAAGCGGACTGACACACTGAGGGGACTCGCTCCATCAGGCAGGGAGAGGGAGCAAGTGCAGTTATTGCCGTGCAGAAGGGAGATGGGAATCCCCGAGGGCAGTGGCCACTGGGTTTCCACTGAGACCTGGAGGCTTTCCAGCTCTGACCCACAGATGAACACACAAACAGTGACTTCAAGCCTCCTGCTACGAGCATGAAACCCCACAGCCTTTCCAGGACCCTTAGGATAAATCCAGACTCCACAAAGTGGAATTCCCTCTTCTGCACTATAGACAGCAGGATCTAAGAAGTCATTTTTGTTGAGCTCCTGCCCAGCTCATGTGCACCAACAGAAAACCAGCTGGAAGTGAACCTGTGAGCACTTGGCATTCCCAGTTTCTAACCTACTGCAGAAACTCAGTGGTTCTCAAGGTCATTCCCAACCGCAGCAAGCAAGGCATTCTTAATACACTCTCCCAGCATCCCTCACAGAGAATCCCAGCCTGGTTTGTGTTGGAAGGGACCTTAAAGCTCCTCCAGCTCTAACCCCTGCCACAGGCAGGGACCCCTTCCACTGGAGCAGCTGCTCCAAGCCCCTGTGTCCAACCTGGCCTTGAACACTGCCAGGGATGGGGCAGCCACAGCTTCTCTGGGCACCCTGTGCCAGCGCCTCAGCACCCTCACAGGGAAGAGCTTCTGCCTAAGAGTTCATCCCCGTCTCCCCTCGGGCAGGTTCAAGCCATTCCCCTTGGACCTTAAGTTCCAACTCCCTGCCACAGAACAGGACATTGAATGTACCAACTGCACATGCAAGTTGACTTTGCAACAGACAGTGGCTGGCAGCATGCAGAGGTGAGATGGTTTCCTTTGGGACACCCCAGCATGCCCAGGAGGATCAGCCTTTGTGAAAGCTCCTTTCCAAGCTGCTCCTGAACCAGCAGCTTTGCCAAACCAAGCCAGAGACTGCATGGGTGAGAGCAGGCCAGCATCATTCACTACAGCCCCATGGAACAGGCTGGAAGGCTCCTGAGCCATTCGTGAGCAACCACACTGTGAGGGGAATGGGCTGTGCCAGCCACCGCAGCCGCTCTGAGCCATTCCCTCCCCATTCCCAGAAACCTGAACAAAGCCCACAGTGTGCTTGGCTGCAACACAGCTTTTCCTGAAGTTTACGTGCAGCTAAAAATACCTTGGGAAAGTCATTAGGCAGCAGAGGCAGCTGCATCAGCAGAGCGCTGCTGCGGGGCCATACCTGCTGCAGCCTTTCCTCCGATAGGAGCCCAGCCAGCAGCGACCGGCGGCCCCCGCACGGCCTCTGGAAACATCCTCCCTAAACATTCCTGGAGGGAAAGGAGCTGCTGCCCCAGACAGGCTGGAAAACAAACAAACTGAGGCAGCAGGAGCAGCAGCGAGAGCCAGCGGTGTGGAAGAGCAGTCCTAGAGCGCACAGCCGAGTGACCTTGGAGATGTCCCCAAATCCAGTGGGGAAGTCCAGCCTGGAAGCAGACTCTCCCTTTCACAGCTCAGCTGCTCCCCTCCACAGCGGGATGAGGGGTGGTTCAATGGTACTGAAGGACATGAAAGAGGCCTGATTGTGTAGAGAAGAAACACCTTGATCCAGAGGGGTAACCCCAAGTCCTCTGCTGGGTCCCCAGGAGGTGACCTGGTGATGCCAGACCCAGGCAATCGGAACCTGTAAAACATCACCAGTGATGGGGAGGACACCCCAGCCCAGCACGAAACACCAGACCCCAGTGGTGCAGCACCATCCTGCAGCACTCAGGGCATCTGTGGTCACCCTCATGTGCAGTGCAGGGACAGAAATGCAGGGTTTTTTCCCCAGGGTTTATGGGGTTTCTATGCAAAGATCAAGCTGGCCTTGCCCCTGAGCCCACCCAGGGCTGAATGCACCATCCTCTCACTGCAGACAGCTCTGCTGCAACCCACAAAGGTTCCCCTGTGCACACCACTGCTCAACCACAGGGAAAACATGACACCATCATAACCCTGTGTGGGTGAGATGACCACATGTCTCTGTTTACACTGTTAAATCCAAGTCGAGCTTACTCCACCACAGCTCAGGTGCTGAAAGACTCTGTTCTGAGCAGCGCAGGCAGAGGAAGTGGCCAGCCCTTCAGAGCCATCATCTCTCCAAGAGCAAGGAGAAGCTGCAGCTGAGGCTGGGCAAGGTCCTCTGGCAGCCTCTGCCTTGGCATGAGAGCAGGAACCTCCTGGGGCTCAGGAGGAACAAACCACACACACACACAGGCCCTGCCTGCTGCACCTTGCCTGTGCTTCCCAGGGCTGGTCTGCAGCTTTCTCTTCTAGCGGCCCAAGCAAACAGGCCAGTCTTACCAGAGAGCCAGGTTCAAACCAGTGCCACCACAGGGACATCTCTGCCCAACACCTCCTCCCAGGCTGGCCCCTCCATCCCTGTGGAGCTGGAAGCCAAAGGCAGTCAGAGGCAGCTCCCCACAAGGCTGACCAGCAATGACCAGCCAGGACCTCCAGGTTGGTGTCAGCAGGGGAAGGCTTTGGAGAGGATGCAGAAGAGGGTTGGGAGATGCCTTGATCACTGATGCACAAACACAACAGACTCAGCTGAGCCTTGTTACTCACCCCTGTGAACGCACACCCTGGTGTGCTGGGAGAGACAGCCCAGTGCTCTGAGCACACAGCAGGCTGCAGGCCAGGCAACCACAGTGTGTGATACCACACGCACCTCTGCTCACCACGCTTCATCCATGGCCAGACTAGGGTGAAAGAGATGAATATTCTGTGTACTGCTCCCCCCATTCATCAAAGAGGAGGATACCATTTGTTCCATAACCACAGCTAGGAGCCTGGAAGGTGTCCCTGCACCCCAGGCACCGGAGTGGCTGAAATTACAGAATCCCAGCCTGGTTTGTGTTGGAAGGGACCTTAAAGCTCCTCCAGCCCCAACCCCTGCCATGGGCAGGGACCCCTTCCACTGGAGCAGCTGCTCCAAGCCCCTGTGTCCAACCTGGCCTTGAACACTGCCAGGGATGGGGCAGCCACAGCTTCTCTGGGCACCCTGTGCCAGCGCCTCAGCACCCTCACAGGGAAGAGCTTCTGCCTAAGAGCTCAGCTCAGTCTCCCCTCTCTTGGGCAGGTTCAAGCCATTCCCCTTGGCCTGTTGCTATAGGCCCCTGTAATAGGGCTCATGTGCCCCAACCTCCACCTCTCCTGGCCAGTACCTGCCAAGCAGACGGCAGTGGCTCTGCTCCCTGCTGCTGCACATGCGGATGCTGGAGCAGGAACAAGTTGTGCCTTTGGAGCACACATATTTTCTGGTTCTTCTAGCAGAGGAACAGCAGGCCAAGCCATATGGCATTTTCTCTCTGGCTACTTAGCAAGTGATGCATTAACTGTGCTGGCCAAATCAGGCAGTAGAGGGAAGGTACCTGGTGCCTGCTGGTCCCCCTGCTGCTGCCTGTAGCAATACAGTCTTCCTGCTGCCTAAAATCAAGCTCTCTGTCTCCCATGGGGAAGGTGAGCTCCTCCGAAGATGCTGAGAGTGATGCCAGTGTCACTGATGCACAGCTCAGGTGCTCTCCTCTCACTGTCCAGGCAGAGAGCAGGAAAGCATCAGGTTTGTGGTTTCCACTTCGAGGTGGAGAAACAGGCAGCCCTGCGCCCACACTGTGCCACAGGACAGTGGTCCCCAGGTACAGGAAGCACCATCACTCACTGCAGCCCCGGCCACGGCACCCTGCTCCCCCTGCCCTCCTCATCCACCTTCACAACCTTTTTACTGGATGTAAAAGCAAGAAGATCAGAGCTCTTGTAACTTGCAAGAGGCTGTATCAGGGATGTCAGATGGGAAGCATGAATTCTGGCTGTGCCAGAGCACTTCAGGCAATGCCCAGCCCCTGCAGCTTCAGTGAGGACTCCAGCTCAGGCTCGGGTGGATTAGACTAACACAGGATTACAAACTGCAGCAAATGAGGGGAAATGAACACATTTACTTGTGCCATCCCTGCAGCAGGCACAGGGGGCTCAGAGGGAGCCAGAAGAGTGCTCTGCCAGCCAGCACAGCCAAACCTGCCGGGGAAGGCGCAGTGTTCAGCTCAGCTTAGCTCTGCTCACACAAGAGCTGTCCTGCTCCCGAGCGGAGCTGGTGTCCAGCAGCGAGGGAGCAGTCCCCAGCTGGCTCCAAGCCCCTGCTCAAAGCAGCAACTCAGAATCCCAGCACCATTCATGATGGAAGGGACCTCTGGGGATCATCCAGTGCAACCCCTGCCAGGGCAGGGCCACCCAGAGCAGAGCACACAGTAACGTGTCCATGGTGGGTTTGGGATGGCTCCAGAAAGGGAGACTCCACAACCCCCATGGGCAGCCTGTGCCAGGGCTCTGACACATTCAGTGTAAAGAAGTTCTTGCTCATGCTGAGGTGACACTTGTTGTGGTTTAGTTTATGGTCATTGCTCCTCATCCTGTCACGGAGCACCACTGGAAAGAGTCTGGCACCATCCTGCTGGCACCCACCTCTGAGATCCTGATCTGCATTGATGGGATCCCCTCCCTGGCTGCTCTTCTCCAGACTAACCAGGCCCAGCTCCCTCATTACAGAGATGCTCCAGACCCCTGAGCATCCTTGTGGCCTCCACTGGGCCCTCTCCAGCAGCTCCTTGTCTCTTGTCCTTATGAGCCCAGCACTGGACACTGCTCCAGATGTGGCCTCACCAGGGTCAGCAGAGGAAGGAATCACCTCCCTTGGCCTGCTGCCACACTGCTCCTCAGGCATCCCAGGATCCTCTTGGCTCTACTACTCGCTCACACAGGATTTGCATTCACAACACACAGTAGGTCCAACCTTCAGTGCCCCAATGTGGTTAATGCAGCAGAGACAAACCTTTGTAACACAGGAGGTGCAGAGAGGGGAAGAAAACACCCTAGAAAGCCCAGTGCTGAGAGTGGGGCTCCGCTGCTCAGAAATCCCCGTGCCAGCAGTTTCCAGGGCCGTTTTTAGGGAATTAGCAGGATCTGGCAGTACAGCAACGCTGCAAAAATCCTCCAAGGATTAACACCCATCTATTCAGGCAAGAAACTGGGAAGTGCTGAGGAAGCTGCTGTGACCCAAGGCAACTGCAGCTCCTTCCACTTGGTTTTCCTGGGCTGAACCTGCAGTTACTGCTGCTGTGGCCAGGAGCTGGCACCAGCACATCCTTAACAGCTCGGCAGTGTCCATGGGCACCCTCCAGCACTCACCATGGGCTGGGCAGGAGCATCCCTGCTGTCACCTCCACTGATCCCTGAGCAGAGTCTCCCAGTGCCTGCTCTGTGGTCACTGAGCCTTCACAGTTCAGTTGCAAGCCAGGATCCTCACCCTGTGCCAGGCCGGCAGAGAACCACCCCAGGGAGGAGGTGATGCACATCTGCCCCTCTTTAGCTCTTTGTGCAAGAAATGTGTGAGTGGAGCAGCCAGGAATTCCCTGCAGCGCCTTCCCACTGAGGAACAAGCTGCCAGAAGCCAGGTCAGCTGGGAATTGCAGCCAGCTCCCTGCACGGCTCAGCTCAGGTGCAAACAGGATTTAAAGGGAATGAAAACCTTTGCAATGCACAAGCCATCCACAGGGCAGGAGCTGTGTGTGAAGGGATACAGGGTGTACAAGGAGAACAGCCCATGTGGGTACCAGCACACAAAGGACTTGCTCCTCTGCCTGAATAAGGCTGTAGCTGCAGTAGGGGAGGGGAGAGGAGCAGGAGAGAGGCCCCACAGAGCTGAATTACTCCATTATTTCGGATCAAAAGAGGCAGCTCTGTCAGAGACCAGCACTGTGGGCACAAGTGGTGCTATTCTGTACTGAGTGCAACTGGTGCACTGTACTCCTGCACTGCTGACACCTACAGAAACCAGCATCCCCCCCATACCCTACTGCATTGCTTTGTAAAAGGGGAACCCAGGAGAAACCAGCACCAGGAACAAAGTCAGAGACTCAGAGAATGGTTTGTGCTGGAAGGGACCTCAAAGCTCCTCCAGCTCCAACCCCTGCCATGGGCAGGGACCCCTTCCACTGGAGCAGCTTGCTCCAAGCCCCTGTGTCCAACCTGGCCTTGAACACTGCCAGGGATGGGGCAGCCACAGCTTCTCTGGGCACCCTGTGCCAGCACCTCAGCACCCTCACAGGGAAGAGCTTCTGCCTAAGAGCTCATCTCAGTCTCCCCTCTCTTGGGCAGGTTCAAGCCATTCCCCTTGGCCTGTCCCTACACGCCCTTGTCCCAAGCTCCTCTCCAGCTTTCCTGCAGCCCCTTTAGGCACTGGAGCTGCTCTCAGGTCTCCCCTTCAGGAGCCTTCTCTTGTCCAGGCTGCCCCAGCCCAGCTATCTCAGCCTGGCTCCAGAGCAGAGCTGCTCCAGCCCTCACAGCATCTCCATGACCTCCTCTGGCCTCACTCCAACAGCTCCAGGTCCTTCTGGGGTGCAAGCACACTCTGCTGCCTCATGCAGAGCTTTTCATCACCCTCCACCCCCAAGTCCTTCTCCTCAGGGCTGCTCCATCCCACCCCCCAGCCCGTGTTTGTGCTGGGGATTGCCCCAACCCTTGCTCTTGGCCTTGCTGAGCTCCAGGAGGTTTGAACTGTTCCAGCTTCCCGGCTGTTAAGTGGGAAAAGCAAATCACGCCTCAGCCTCCCTTAAGAGCCACTCATGAGCAGTGAGACCTCCCTGCTGCTTCCAGCACCTGCTCAGCCCCAGCCAGAGGCTTTCCCAGAGCACAGACACTGCTCTGCTCGAGCAGGGACATGAGCAGGGTTCTCTGCAGCAAAACCACCCATCACCAACCTGCAGATGCTCAGAGCAAGGCTGAGTCCTCCTCACCACAGACACTGCTCCAAGGTGGGGGATGAGAAGGGAAATTAAGGATGAGGCCAGTGCCTTAAATAACTGCCTTATGTTGCAAAGCAGGCATCTGGGTTATTTCAGGGCCTGCCTCCTTTCTCATACAGTGTACACCCCTAAAATACCCCAAACCAGTGTGTAATACAGCAACAGCTGATGCTACAGAGGACGAGGTGCCCCCTCACTTATTTCAGTGCAGAGGCATGTGGGTGAAGTACACAGTCATCCCTAGCTGCTTAAAGAGCAATCCAAGCCTCCATAGCTCTGCAAACCCCCTCTCCCCTTCCCCCCTCGTGTCCTCAGAAGCACAGATCACCGATTCTCAGCTCCCGCTCAGGATGTGGGCAGGGAAGCAGCGAGGCAGCTGTTTTCCAGGCTGAGCCTGCCTCCTGCACTCCTTCAAGTACATGAGACACGTGCCAGGGCAAGCCAGAGGTGCGTTGGCTTCATGGCCCTGGGGAGACCAGGGACCTCCCCTAACACGAGGTGATGCTATCAGGCTGGATGAGGCCTCTGCAAGAGGGCTGGGGATGGTGCCACAGGGAGCTTGGCATCACCCTGCACCCCAGGGCACAGCCCTGCCTCCAGCTCCCCCCAGAGGCTGTTGCTCCCCCTTGATGCACAGGTTCAGAAAGGGAGGTAGCAGCAATGCTGTAAGGGGGAAGGAGGAACTGCAGAGTGCTCTGAGTTCTCCCCTTCCTCCGTTCATTTTCCATTTGTGCTGCTGGAAGGTGACATTGGGCAGCCCTGGGAGGGTGCTGAGGCGCTGGCACAAGGTGCCCAGAGGAGCTGTGGCTGCCCCATCCCTGGCAGTGTTCAAGGCCAGGTTGGACACAGGGGCTTGGAGCAGCTGCTCCAGTGGAAGGGGTCCCTGCCCGTGGCAGAGGTTGGAGCTGGAGCAGCTTTAAGCTCCCTTCCAACACACACTGGACTGTGACTGTATCCCCCTTTATGGATAAGATGCTCTCACAGTGCTCCTCCACCTAACACATGGGGCCTCCCATGGTCCTGGCCTCCCTTCTGCCCTTCAAGGTGTGAGGAGGAAGGGTTGGCACAGACAGCCTTCACCTGAGGAACAGGTACACATTCACCCCGGGGGGTTTGCCATGGTTTTATGCATGTGACAGCACTGTCCCATATGCCACAACTGCACTTGTCCACTGTAATCTCTTCTTGTGGTCCTGCTTTTCACTGGTGGCTGTCAGATGCCGGCCAGGGAAAGAGTCATGGGCTGGCCCCATGTTCTGTGCTCAGAAATGCTTCCAACTCCATTAACTAACCTGGGCTCCTGCCATCACCCATCAGCAAGCTCAATACCCTGAGCCCCAAGAGCCAGGAGTGTTTCCTGCCTCAGTTTCCCCTCCCCACTGGGTTTCAGACCTGCAGGGAGGCACCCAGGGAGCACCCACGAGCACAGGGTGCAAGTCCCCAGAGGCAGCTCCCCTCAAACAGCTTCTCTGGCAGACACGGGAGCAGCTCATCCCTGTGGAATGCTCTTGCCTGGAGTCACAGGGAACGGGACAGCTTTGAGCAGAGCAGCACCAAGGGAGTGCCCACCCATCTGGAGCTGCCTCACACTGGTCAGGAAAGGCCAGAGCAGCTGAGAGCTATTCCAGGGGAGCCTAAAAATGCCATGGCTGAGTCAGCGCTGAGGCCCTGCCTGCACCAGGCACAAGTCCCATAGCAAACCCCTGCCCTGCTGCTGCTGTGCCCCCTTGGAGCAGGCAGGCAGAGCCAGGCACGTGTAGAGGCACAGACATGGAGAAGCAGCCTGGCTTCCTGCGGCTCCAGACACACACCAGTGTCAGGCCAGGCTGTGACAGCAGTTATCTCGCTCCCCATGCTACAGGCTGGGGCAATGCCAGCCCCAAGGCTCTTGTTTCCACTCCACACAGCCCAGTGCAACTGCAAGGGACAGCCTCAAACCCATCTCTGCTGAAGGACACAGGCCCAAAGGCAGATCCACGCTGTCCCCTACAACGTACATCCCACTACTTGCTCTGCTGTGTCGTTGCTGGGACCAGCCATCCTGCCTGAAGACAGACATGGGACAAGCAGTGCAAGTCCAGGACAGTAACTCCTGCCCCACAAGCACTGCCCTTGGCTACAATCCCATGCACAGACATGCCCACCCCGTCCACAGCTGCATCCCTGCAATGGGAGCCAGAGGCTGGCAGGTCCCAGTGGCTGTGTCCACTTTGACACAGAAAGCAGAAGAGCACACACAGGTCAGTGACCAGGTGCCTGGTACAATGCTCCTGATTGATTGCTGGGAGCTGGGACCAGGCTTTTCCCCATAATTGCACTGCAGGCTTGCAACACCAGACAGTAACCTCAGTACTACACATGTCAGCTTTAGAACACAGGACTCCACAGTCCTAAATGACACATTTTCCCTTCATTACATCTCTGAAAAGTCATATAGTATCTTAGAATAATAGAATGATTTGGGTTTGCTTTAAAGCTCCTCCAGCTCCAACCCCTGCCATGGGCAGGGACACCTTCCACTGGAGCAGCTTGCTCCAAGCCCCTGTGTCCAACCTGGCCTTGAACACTGCCAGGGATGGGGCAGCCACAGCTTCTCTGGGCACCCTGTGCCAGCACCTCAGCACCCTCACAGGGAACAGCTTCTGCCTAAGAGCTCAGCTCAGCCTCCCCTCAGGCAGCTCAAAGCCGTTCCCCTTGTCCCTTACATGTCCTTACAAGTCCTCCACTACCGTTTCTCTCCTCACTGGCCTGGAGCTATGACAGCTCTGGAAGTCCTCAGCCAACCCGGTCTGTCCCATCACACCCCTGGCACAGAGCTGGGCAGCTCTAGGAGCAGCTCCAGCACAGAGCCCAGCCCTGCCCTGGGCACCCATTCAAGTCTCAGGCTGGCAGAGTCTGTAACAGTGGCAGTTCACAGATAGCAGCAGTTCACAGATAGCAGCATTGCACAGAGCTACCCAGAGCCTCGGGCCAGAAATTAACAGCTAAAAGACTAGGGCTGCCCATGAACTGGCAAACCAGCTGGGAATACCAGCTTTTGGCTGTCTGTGGAATTCAGGCCTTCAAAGCGGACACTACAGAGCCATGAAAGGGTGTAGCCATTAATGCATTTTCCTTGCCTCCTTCCACACTGGCCCTAGCTGTCAAGGGGAGAGCTCCCAAGGGCCACCCACAAGACCTGACTATCAAACTCTCCCAGGGCTGCCCATCCCACGAACAGCACATCAACCCTTCCCACTCCTACCTCCTGCTTGGCTTTTGCCACTGCTCAGCTTTACCAGCACAGAACCAACCACAGCACCACAGCTCTCCCTTGGACCTTTAAATACCAGAAACAAAAGTTGGAGGTGGGTTTTTCAGTGCAGTTGCAGGTTTAAACCTCTCCAGAACAGTACAATCATTCGCAACCTGCAGCTCCCACCTCAGCTCCGTGGCCTGCAGCACCTTATATCCTCTGGGACTTTGCTACCCTTGACATTCACAGCTGGGCTCTCTGCCTGTGCTCAGCACCACATCCAAACGCAGGCAGGAACATTGCCCTCCCTGGCAGTTCACGTGCAGCTGCAGCCCCTGGGCTATGAGCCAGGCACAGGGCTGTCTCCCTTCCCCAAGCCTTCGAGCAAGCAGTGCTCCTGCCACTTGCTGTGAGGATGAGGTCAGTCTCCCCTCAATGCTAAAGCTCTGCTTGGAAAACTGCTGAGCTAGCAGGAGCTGCCACTTCAGGTTTACCCATTTGCTGTTAGGAGATAAACCAGCAATGGAGGGCTGAGCTCCTGCCACCCTTGGCTTTTGCCATGGCTCAGTTACTGCTGCAGCCACTGCCTTTGGCAGGTGAACGCTGGCCCGTCTTGATTTCAACAGGAGCTAGAGCACAGCATGAATTATTTGTGGTGAGCTGACCTATTTACCAGCAGAAAGACAGCATTCATTCCAGCCCAGAGTCCCCAGAGGCTGCTGGTGTCACTTTACCCCACAGGATAACACAACCCCACTGCTATCTCTGGGCATCTCACCTCACAGGGGTAACTTGTCCTAGGCTGCTCCTGCCATGTCTCTTGGAGGACAAGAACAGCTCCACATCCCTTTCAGTGCAAACTACTCCTGGCCTGCAAGTGGGCTCTCCTGACCAGCTCTGATCAGTGTTTTGTGACCATCACAGCCAACACATATAGAAAGCAGAGCAGAGTGAGCCCACAAGGCCTTGAAACAGTGGAGAAGTCACTGCTGGCAGCTCAGTTTCATGCAGAGCAGGCTCAGAGCATGTGAGCAGTGTTTGTGGGGTGGCTGCCAAGTTCTGCAGCTACACAGGATGCTTCTCTGTACAGCTCCTTCTAAGCTATTCTCATCTCTAATATTGGCTCCCATCCTCTGTGCACAGTCCTAGGCAGCCTGTGAAGGGGTACTGCACATTGTGAAGATGCTGAAATCTTGGCAACTCATTCCTGTTGAGCATCTCAGAATCAGAGACCTCCATCACATCACTGTGGACCTTACCTTTGTCTGCCAGAGACAGTGTGCTGTTAAAGTACTGCTCCTCCACAGTCCATGCTGTGTCATTGATCTTGTTAGATACCCCACAGGATCCAACGCAGCTCACCTTGATGGCTGTGGAGAGAATGCACACCTGTAAGCTCTGGGAGAAAGCACAACCTCAAGTTCAGACTTGCTTCAAGTACTTGTGCAGGAGCAGGGCCTCATGAAGCACACACAAGGTGCAAAAACACAGCAAAGGAATTGGGTCATGTTTTCATTTCATTTCAGAAGCATGTTTTCCCTTTACTCTCAACACTATTGCATGCTCCCTGCTACTCCAGTGCTATTTCCAGACGTTATCACCTTAAGTCCTGGCCTCTTGCACTGTGAAACCCTTAGCAGCACTGATTCCAGCTCTCCAAGAGATAACCCTCTCTCCAGTTTGCTCCCAGATGAAGCAACATGCACGTCAGCCTCAGCACTCAGGCTCACAGCAAAGACTTTTGTGGCCACTTTGAGTGGCTTCTGCTTCCTGTTACAGACTCGGGGCCCACAGCAAAGCCACGCAGCAAGGTCTGGAAGCACCTGAGATGCCATCTGATGGTCCCAAAGCAAGGAGGGTAAATCTGAGCTATGTTTGTGCCTTGCCTTGGGAAAGCCACCCCAGAGCCCACCTTGCAGAATGGCTTTCAGAAGAGGTACCCACAGGACATTTTCAGTCAGTCTTGGCCAATTCACAGCAGGTTGAAATCAAGCTCTGATGTTAACACTGGACCACAGAGACAAATGTGATGGACTGGCCTTGTTTCACAGCAGATGATGCACAGCCTGCCCCCATGCAGGGAGGATGCAGACAGACTGATCACAGCACAAACCAGGCCTTCAGCTTTGTCCCAGCTGAACACAGAATCATAGAATAGTCCTGATTGTCACCACGTTTTGAGCAGCTTCAGTGGATCCCACAGAACTCCCTCACTGGATTCACTGTGTGACTGCTTCTGCTGGCAGGAGCTACCAGACAGACTCTTCTCCTGTTTCACCCATCTGCTCCCCTCTATCCAAGCCCTGTCTCACAGGAAGCATCTCCCTGGGAGGCAGGAGGCCAATTCATGCTGGCTTCAGAGCTCTCCCCTTCCCCACGCCTCCTCACAGGCACCTCCCCAGACACCAAGGGCTGTGTGATGCTGCACACAACCACCCCAAAAGCCATGCCTGGCTGGTGTGACCTTGTTCCCCACACTGACTCAGCACAGGGTGGAAAGAAACCCAAACCATCTCTGGTGGGAATGGACAGGCCTTACCCCAGTGCCCTACTGGTGCTTTGCTACATGCATTCAGGTGAAACGAGCTTCTCAGGGCTGGAAGTCTCTCATCCCACAATGAAGAACAGCTTCCCCCCATCAGATCTCCTACTGTGCCTTCCCAGCCTGATCATGACTCTGAACACTGTTGCAGTCAAAGGGCTGTTTCATACTCAAGGGCAATGGATAAACAGCTCCAGATGCCAACTCTCATTAACACACAGCAACAGAGCAGCAACGCTGACACAGCAGCTCACCTGTGTGTGTCTGGGATGTGCATTGCCACTTCCAAGGCACTTCCAGGGGAGCGTGGCCTCCACATCACAGCATGTGGTCTGTGCAGACACCAGTCCCCTCTGGAAGCAAACCATCACCCCAAACCCCCCTGCAGGTCTGGGACATGCAACCCTCTCTTTTGCCAGATGGCAGAGCCAAAACCACACAGGGCCTTCAGCATCAGAAGGAGCAGGGAACGGTACCCACACACTGGTACCAGATCACGTGTTTCCACCTCAGACACACTGCCACGTCTCTGGATTCACAACAAGCCTGTCCCACTTCAAGTTAGCCCAGAACTTGGATGGCTTAAGTCAAATCAAGCCCAGATTCAACTGCTCCACTCCCACATTTTCACACAGAAGATGAGAGCAAGAAAAACCCCACCAAGAACTGGAGAACATCCACAGAACATTCACATCCTTCAGGAGCAACAGGCTCCCCCTCAGGCTCCCTTCACCACAGGAGTTTATAGATCACCACCATCTGTTGCAACGCCCAGATACAGGGATGATGGTCTTGAATTTGAGCTTGCTGCATTGCTGCATTGCGGTGCTGAGGCATTCCTGCTCCTGGGAGGCAGGTGGGAGGGATGTTCAGGCACATACATGTTAGAGACCATCTCCCTTCCCGCAGCAGACAAACTCAGCGAGCAAAGGCAGTGGGTTTGCAGTGGGACGTGCAGAGCCAGCCTTTGCCTGGTGGTCCCTGCTGGGATGATGGAACCCCTGTAACCAACATTAGGGCTGCACTTAACTGTGTCTCAAGGTCTCACTTCATGTAGCTAAGGAGTTGTCCATCAGAGGCACAGGAGCTGTCAGCTCCAGAGCTTCTCAACTACCAGCATTCCAAACTGGTGTGGTCGCAGCCAGCCTGTGCCTATGGAAGAGGGACAGATCCTGGGGGAAGGAGAGGTCTGGGGCTCTTGGGGGTCCCAGTCTTGCAGCCCTCTCCAGTGACACACATTCCTGACCATCACAGACCCTGGGACTGCCGTTCCAGATGCATGGAGACAAGCAAAGAGCCAGACAGCAACATCTCAAGCTGAAAAGCTGGAAGGCAATTTCACACCAATGGAGAAACCCTCCCCTTTATGCTCTCCAGAGCTGCCAGTGTAGTGTTAACCAGGCACACTGAGTCACTAGGTACAGGGCAAGCCTTGGAGCAGTTCAGGTGGCAGAGGATTTGCTGTGGAGCATCTTCTCCAATCTATTTCAGAAACATGAGCTTCTTGCACCTCACTGGGCGAGAAATGGGGTGGGCAACATATGCGTTGCCCCATGGCTGAGAGAGGGGCTGTGGCTGGATACAGGGATCACCCCACAGCTCATCCCACAGGCTCCTGGAGGAGGCAGCAGATCCACAGCTCCCCCAGGGTGGGCAAAGCAGGGGTACAACAGATACAGAGCAGCCAGAAGCCCCCATATTCCATGGCCACAACCACAGAGCAAGCCTAGCAGGAAAGCCTGGCAGTTACAGGGCTCTTGTTCCTCCAGGTTATCTTGAGAGGGGCCAGGTTCCACAGGTCAGACCAGCAGCTCTGCTCTGGAGCCAGGCTGAGAGAGCTGGGCTGGGGCAGCCTGGACAAGAGAAGACTCCTGAAGGGGAGACCTGAGAGCAGCTCCAGTGCCTAAAGGGGCTGCAGGAAAGCTGGAGAGGGGCTTGGGACAAGGGCCTGTAGGGACAGGCCAAGGGAAATGGCTTGAACCTGCCCAAGAGAGGGGAGACTGAGCTGAGCTCTTAGGCAGAAGCTCTTCCTTGTGAGGGTGCTGAGGCGCTGGCACAGGGTGCCCAGAGAAGCTGTGGCTGCCCCATCCCTGGCAGTGTTCAAGGCCAGGTTGGACACAGGGGCTTGGAGCAGCTGCTCCAGTGGAAGGGGTCCCTGCCCGTGGCAGGGGTTGGAGCTGGAGGAGCTTTAAGGTCCCTTCCAACACAAACCAGGCTGGGATTTCTCTTATCCCTAACTATGTTTTGGAGCAGCCTCACCATGGAATCCAGAAGCATCCCACAGGCAGAGGAAGACACTGGGGACTCTCCTGGCAATCCATATGGGGTCCTGCCCACAGCAGAAGGAGGGATGGGGGCAGATGATGGCCACAGCTCAGGCTTGTGGAGCTGGGGCAGCTGCAAGCTAAAAACAGGGTCAGTGGGACAGCCCTGGGAAACCAGCACCACCAGAGCTACCTGAGGGGCAAAGCTTCTCAGCACCACTGTTAGGAAGCAGGATGCACAGCTTGAGCCTTCCCAAGGAAACCTCTGTGCCAAGCTGCAGACAAAGCAAATGAAAGGTTTCTATATCAGAACAGGCTGGTTCCAGTTAACAGAAACCCATAAATGCCTCTGGAATCCAGTGCTACCAGTGCCCAGGTTACCACGCTCCTGCTCCCTGTGTACCCAACCTGCTCTGAATAAATACAGAGAAGTGTAGGGAGGAGGCAAAGAGCAGCAAGCAGAGAAGAAATGAATTATGAAGCCCTGCAGAAGACAAAAGCCTCTACCCTGCAGTCCCAGAGGGATTTGGGAAGTGGGCAGCTTCACATCCAGCCAGATACATCCTTAGCAACGTACTACGTGCCATATGCTGGAAATAAAAGGAGACAGTTGAGACATATCCATCTCTGCAGGAAGTAAAAATAGAGATGCCAGGAGCTGGGCATGTCTGCCGCCTTCCAAGGTGATTTGAGAAGAGCAGTCTCGGACCTCAAGTTACTGTTGCTGGTGACCCAGTGAGATACCCTCCTCAGGAGGGCTGGTATTGCAGCTGCTGGATGTGCACATCCCTGCTTCCAAAACCCAGCCATGTGCTGAGCAAGCAGAGTCTCACCAGCACACTGAATAGGGCAGCAGGGCCAGCCCTGTCCAGCTTCAAGTCCCATCTCCATCACACACCGACTGCAGCAGGGACAGGCAACAGGCAGTGGAAGAGGGAGGGAGACACCAACAGCCTCGTTGGGGTGGGGGTTCTGGGATGGGGAAGCAGCAGAAGTCGAGGGTGGTGGTTGTTGCACGGTGGTGGTTGCTGCACGGTGGTGGTTGTTGCACGGTGGTGGTTGCTGCACGGTGGTGGTTGCTGCACTGAGCAGCAGTTTGCACAGGACAAACGGACCAACCTGTCATTCTAGTGTGAGATGTCCCTGCCCATGGCAGGGGATTGAAACTGGGTGATCTTAAGGTCCTTTCCAACCCTAACCATCCTATGATTGCCCTTCCACTGCAAGGACAGATGAAGAGCTGGTGCTGAGCTCTGGACCAGCACTTGCAGCCAGCCCTGGGGCTTCACAAGCTGAAGCCCACTTGTATGTGACCTCAGCCATGTCTGTTGGACACAGAGGCTCCAGCTCCACAAGCATGGGATGAGGGGGATGGCACAAAACCACCCATTGCCTATGCCGTGACCTCCTGCAGGACCGGGATGTGCATTCCCAATGGGTTCAGAGGTACCTGTGGACCTGAGAGGTGCTTTGGAAAACTTGTGCTCACCTGGAGCAGATAATGAGGGAGCAGAGGGGGAGAAAGCGCTGGGGAGACAAGTGAATGTGCATCGAAGACTTAATTCCATAGAAACCAGCCACAGCAAGCCAGAGCCCCCCTTCCTCCTCCATGTTCATCAGAGCCCGGGCAGGCAGGATCACCACAATGTAATCAGATTGCCTCAAGCTGCTGTCTGTATGCACAGAGCTGCAGGGACTCAGCACCCCATGAGCTGGGAACGGGACGCATTTCCCTGCCCCAGCCCTGCACATCCCAGGGGCCAGAAACAGCCCCAGAAGAAGGGTGACATTGCCCAGAGCCCCATCCAGTGCCCAGTGCATGGTCCTGGGGCCCTGCCCTTCACAGAGCCATGGCTGGCACAGCAGCAGGAGCCAGCTCAGCGCTCAGCACCGCAGCTCCACCCCGGAGTGAAACCTGGCTTCAGAGATGGTACCTTTTGGTACACCCTGAGAGCTCCTGGCCCCGTGAAGTCCCTGCCCTCGATGTGATGAAGATGATGTGTTTGGGGTTACACACAGAGCCAGCAAAGCAGGACCAGATGGTGCTGGGAAAAGGGAAAGCCCATAGACAGAGAGAGTTACTCTCAACCAATAGCAGAGACTGGGGGATTCCTAGTAAAGCTCCATGAGAAGTGGATGCTGAGGAAGCCAAAACCCCACAGAGGGGCAGGATGAGGCCTTTGTACTGACAGCCTTTCCACGGACACAACCCAGCACCACCTCAGACACACAGGGCTCATGTCTGCTAAGCAGGAAGGCTGGAAGCTCCCAAGATCTGCTACTCCCTCCCGCCCGAGTACCCTGCCACTACCAATTAAATCAACAGCTCCCAATGAACACCCATCTGTCCCCATCCTTCTGGGGCCATCCTGCCAGCTCCTGAGACACAAAGTCAGGAGCCAGTGAGGCAAGAGCAGAGCTTACAGCGACTGCTGGAGGCAGTGGAGGGCTCAGTGCAAGGGGAAGGATTTTATCCTCTTCCTCCCCAAGAGCCCAGCACAGGCGCAGGGAGGGCACTCAGCCTCTGGTGTGGAAGGAGAGGAGTTGTCGAGAGGACCAGTTCCCGCTTCCCATCTCAACTCAGACCCAAGCCTGTAGCCAGGCCCCCGGAGGGGACACACACTGAGCACATCTCCCAGCCCAGCAGCAGCCTCTAGCACACCAGGACTTGGCTGCTGCTCCCTGTGAGCCGGGGGGACATCCCAGCTCCTGCAGTCCATCACACAGGTCACCCCAGTACAGCTCTGCTCAGAGGCTCCAGTGAACCAGTGAAACACTGCTATGGTTTGACTGGTCTGTGCCCCTGTGCTGCTGCCCATGGGTGATGCTGCTGCCATGCACAAGCCCAGCTGGGGCTCAGGACCGCCCCTCTGCAGTGCACAAGCTTTAGCATCATTTAGTGTCCAGGAGCAAGAGATGCTCAGCCAATCCTTCCCTAGGTTTGCACTGGCCCTCTGCACCCTGCAAGAAGAATCACTCACACAATGGAAGACACATCGTGATCTTCCAGCAAAGCAAGCCCAAGCCCAGCAACACCCATCCTAAGCAGCACAAGTTCTCCCTGGCTATGAGACAGGGCTGTATTTGCCTGCTGTCAGGCTAAGGCAGGAGGACCCAGCCCCATACAACCTGCAGGAAGCCCAGACCCACCCAACACAGGCCCACGCTGCAGGAAAGATGGACGCAGCCTGTAGAAACTCCACCTGTAGCAGCAACAAGGCAGTGCCAGCTCTGCCACAGGGACAAAGTGACCCACAGCCATTAGTTTGGCTACACTTGAGTTACTTTAGCCAGAGTCCACACCTGCATGGCGAGGGACACATCCATGTAGGCAGTATCGACACATGGAGGATGTTCTAGCAGATGCAGAAGTCTGTACAACAGCAGAGCAGCAAATTGCCTCTGAGGCCATTCCCAAGCAGGTTGGTCCTGCCCCTCTGCAGCCACTTTCTTCCATCACGCTGAGACTAACAAGGAAACCAACATTTCCCATTTTCACCCCAAAATCCAGGGTCAACAGACATCCCAGAAGAAAGCAGGCTCTGGGCTCCACTTCAGAGCAAGGTCCTGTTTAAACTGAACACTTTTCTCCCTTGTAGAGCTGGCAGGTTTATTTCTAGCAGCCTGGTGTTTCATCACCGTGTGCTGATAGAACAGTGGCTGCCCTCAGAGGCAGGGGTCACCTCAAACATGTGGAATGAAATCCCAAGCTGAGCGTGTTTAACAAGCCCAGCTCTGCACGTGTCAGCCTGGAGGTGCAACACCCACCAGTGATCAAGGCCACAGGGGCTGTGGCAGGGGGACAGCCACATGCCACAAAGCCTGTGCCTTGGATCTGCCACTCCTGCTGCCAAAGGCAACAGCAGCTCCTTAGCAACAGGCAGGGAACAAGGCAGCATCCACAGGCAGGGCATCGTGATGGGCTGCACCCATCCAGCCCTTCACCCCAGTCCCCACCATGCTGCTGATGCCACAACCCCCTCTCTGCTCACCGAACATGTTCCAAAAGGGTTGTCCCAGCATCATCCTTTCTCCAGAACTGCCATCCACAAAAAAAAAAACAAAAAACAAAAAAAACCGAGTTTGGCTGGGTTTGGAGTTTTTTTAGCTACAGATTGATGTTGGGCTGGGGCAGCCTGGAGAAGAGAAGGCTCCTGAAGGGGAGACCTGAGAGCAGCTCCAGTGCCTAAAGGGGCTGCAGGAAAGCTGGAGAGGGGCTTGGGACAAGGGCCTGTAGGGACAGGCCAAGGGGAATGGCTTTAACCTGCCCAAGAGAGGGGAGACTGAGCTGAGCTCTTAGGCAGAAGCTCTTCCCTGGGAGGGTGCTGAGGTGCTGGCACAGGGTGCCCAGAGAAGCTGTGGCTGCCCCATCCCTGGCAGTGTTCAAGGCCAGGTTGGACACAGGGGCTTGGAGCAAACTGCTCCAGTGGAAGGTGTCCCTGCCCGTGGCAGGGGTTGGAGCTGGAGGAGCTTTAAGGTCCCTTCTAACACAAACCAGGCTGGGATTCTATGTTTTCTCCTGTGATACTCAGAGGGATGGATATCAGGAGAGGAGGCTGAGTGCTGGCAGTGCAGCTGAGGTGGGTGGCTGGCATGGAGATATTCCTAGTGAGTGCCAGATCTGCCTCTCTCTGCCAGTTACTCCCCAGTACAGATGGGACCGAGCTCCCACCAGAACTTGCAGCAAGAGTCCCACCCTGGCCCCAGCAGCTCTCAGCTCCCAGTGCTTTCAAGTGCAAAGCAGCAGATGCTGCCGGCTTGGTACAGAAGCATCTCGTATTTAGGATCTCAGTGAGGTCCAGGAGAGTTTTACTCACAACCCCTTAACAAGGCAGATCCTAATTTCCTGTCATCCCTCTCAGGGAACCTGCGCAACTTAAACTCAATCTTGAGCTTTGGGCAACCTGAATTTAAGCAAGTTATTCTCTTCAAAGCAGAACAAGGCTGTACATACATAAGCAGTCAACATCTTCATCTGCAGTGCTTGGTTCCTAGAAGAGCCCTGTGGGAAGGGAATGCAAGTCCAGATGCTCAAATGCAGCCAGGCAAGTGGAGCCGAGCCAGCCACTCGCCCCGGCACACAGGAATGCTGACAGACACCAGGACCTGCCAGCACTCAGCACTGCAGCCAGCCAGGGACCACAGCCACCCTTCAGCAGCACTCAAACAGGAGAGGAACCTCGTTTTTTATAGCTTGCCCATACTAAAATAGGTTTCCACCCTGCACTTAGCAATACTTCAGGCCTCAGCAGTGGAGATATTCCAGTACACTCGACTTGGGTGGTTAAAAAAGGAAGAATCAGGCAAGAAACCCCACCGCAGCCGACCACACAGCGCTGCAGGTCACTGCGTGCTGTAAGACCAGTCCACACTGTAACAAACTGCCCCTTTAAACCTATTAACAAACTGGATTGCTCTCTCCCAGCAAGTGCAGAGCCTCCTCCCACCTCGCTGGCACACAAGCCATGACTGAGGGCCAGGCCAAGCTCTCTGCTGTACTGGGAACACACCTCTGCGATGCTTGTGACCACCACCAGCTCCGCTCTGCTCTTCCCACACACCGGAGCAGGGTCAGCAGGCTGTGCCCCCCGGACAGCCCCTCTGCAGGAGCATCACCCCTACTGCAGGCAGATAAACTGCGACTGATCAGGTTTCACTGCATAACCACAAAGAGGTTGATTCACTAGAGCCTACTCCCTTTTCAGGCTCTCTCTAAATAAAGGCTTCAAAGAGTTCTGGAAATTCATGCTTAACAGGCTTACTGTAATACCCGGGCTCCTGTGGGCCAGACACTGCTGCGGGACTGAGTCAGGCTCATTTCTTCTGGGACTCTCGGATACACTTGTCTGGGAGTTAAGGTTCGGACATGTCCTGCTGGCCGATGCTCATGTTGGCAGATGCTCACTGCCACCCACGACACACACTCCTGGTCTCCTCAGCAACAGCCAGCCCTGCAGATGCTCAGGGAAGGGGGTGATGCTCCTCCAGCCCTCAGGAGGAATCACAAGACACTCATAGAACGGGTTGGGTTGGAAGGGACCTTAAAGCTCCTCCAGCTCCAACCCCTGCCATGGGCAGGGACCCCTTCCACTGGAGCAGCTGCTCCAAGCCCCTGTGTCCTACCTAGCTTTGAGCACTCCCCAGGTCAGCTCAGCACCCAACTGAGCAGGAAAAGGCCTGTTACAGGCTGGACACCCCCCACCACATGTGTCTGGGGCACACAGAGTACTCCCATAACCAGGTGCCCTGAGCAAGCCTTTGCCTCCAAGGCACCACAAGGGGAGGGCACAAGAGACAGGGGACAAGCAACTGTGCATAGCTGCACTGAGGCCCATCACCCTGCTGCTCTAATCCCGGCGCTGAACTCACAAGTCAGCAGCTAGAATTTGCTGAGACACCTCCAAATGATTTAATGCTGCTGCAGCCCCCAAGCACAAGCCCAGAGCCAGCTCGCCCCTCCTAGCAGGGGAGGTTTCAAGTGTCTTTTCCTTAGGAGCCTTATTTATAAGCAGTAAAACCACCCTGCATTTAGTGACTCCTCTTTTAGTCTGCATACCAGGCTCTCCAGTGGGGAGGCAGGAGGTGCAGTGTGGCACAGCACCATGGGAGAACCCAGCCACATCCCCTCGCTTGCTCTCCACTGAACATGTCACACGCCACATCGAGCTCCCAAGCGTTGCTTTCACACGTCTCAGTTGTCAAGAAACCCCTCTGCCCCAGCATCTTCAAAGAAAGCAGCTAGAATCCACTTCATTCTGCATTAGAGCTGCTCCTGTGATTTCCTCTGATGCCATTCAATACAAGCAGCTGGATTCTCTATTTATAGCAAGATCATCAGTTTGGAAAGACAACTTATGTTCTTCTTGTTACCAGAGCAGCAGACAGATAACGAATCCCTGCTATGCTAAGAGTACTACCAGACACCCTTCATGGTCAGGCTGGACACCTGCAGAGGTCTGAGCACATAGAAAATGAAGCATTTGGGACCCCTGGACCTGACATTCAGTCCCATGTCGACACTCCCCATCAAAGCAGCACCTCGCAATACCCACACACTGAGCTTTCCCCCCTGGAATGTTGCCTTCTGAGCCAATTTTATTGAAGTCTTACTGCAGGAAGCATTTGGGATTCAGCTCAGGAGGGGTGGACAGCAAGCTGTTACCTCTGGCCAGAGCTGCTGGAGCCGGAACGACCAAGAGCACAGCTCCTCAGCAAGAACAAAGGATTGGAAGTTACAAGCATTAGCGCTCCAGAAATGATTCATGCTTCTTGGAAACAGCCTTTTTGCTGCAGATATCTGGTAAGATCTGGGTTTTAATCAAGATTAAGGTGCTCAGAGGTCAGGGTGTTTTCAAACTAGGTCTCCAAACAATCCTAGGCTGGCACTCAGCCTGACACCCTCATTTCACCAAGGGGGTCAAAAGCAACATCCACCCTCATCT
This sequence comes from Melopsittacus undulatus, assembly GCF_012275295.1. NCBI lineage: Eukaryota > Metazoa > Chordata > Aves > Psittaciformes > Psittaculidae > Melopsittacus > Melopsittacus undulatus. Next base: position 9,517,721 of record NC_047537.1, read on the forward strand.
CAGGACACCCCATATGCTCTCCACTTGACACTGGCTCCCCATCAGCTCATTTTAACTGGCCATCAGGAGGAATTTGGGCTTGTAGAGTTTCTGTGCAAAAGCCATCATGAGGAGACAGAAGCCTGCCCACCTCTGTGGTCTGAAGCCATTTCACCTCCTGTATCAGATCCTGGACATCACCCAGGGACTCAGAGCACACACAGGAACAACTGTGCATAAGGGAAAAATCCTGCTGACTGGCAGCACTCTGGTCCTTTCTCATTTTCTCCTCTCCTAAGCAGTCTGCTCTTCTACACGAGATTTGAAGAGTGACAGGTTTTAAGAGCAGCACAAAGAGGTAATTAACTTCCGCAGCAATCCCTATTGCCAGACTTCAGAGGTCACAACAGTAGCCTAAAGGCTGTAGGTTGGTTATCTGGGCAATCAGCCTTCAAGAAAAGAGGCACCAAACCAAAACCCAGCCCCTGGTGTGCTTGCCAGGCTGACCCAGGAGCAGCTGCCCTGAGCAGGAGGAGGAAAGACCTGCCCCAATGCCAGGCAGAGCACCTTCCAACAGAGGCTGCCCATAGCATTGCAGCACAACCCAACTCACCCACTGACCTTCTGGAAGAGCCTGAGCACTCTCTTCTCCAGACAGCAGAGGACAGCCTCCATGTCCATGGTACTCTTCCTGGCCAAGACTTCACCAAGTCAAGTGACAGCTACATGTCTTTTAAGATGTACTTCCTCCTCTTTCCCAAGAATGACTTTCAGCAACAGGCATTCCCTGACACACCAGAGCAGGACATGCCCATCCATGCACCCACACCTCCCTTGGCAAAGGGGCTGCCCCAACCATCACCTTCCCTGGCTGCTCCAGCTCGCCCAGCCCTGCCTGTGGGGCCATGCTAGGGATGGGGACTTGGCTCCAGAGGAAAGGGATGGGAACACACAAACTTCATCCTCCCAGCCAAGGAACTTCCCTGCTGCCTACCTGACTCCAGCCATGAAAGACAACCTACATCTCCGACAGCTCTGCACTGCTTGGGGGAAGGGATAAGCAACTCACACCCCATTTGTCACACTTGGAAGCAAATCAGACAGACAGAACTCTGCTCCGCTTGTTCTCCCATTGTGTTAAACAAGAGATGTGAGGCTGCAGCATGTCTCCTGGCCACAGAAAGCAGCAAACAAGAGGTTTCTGGATGAGCACAAGTGGTGTACAAGTGGGGGAGCAGCAGAGAGAGGCACACACTACAGAGACAGGAGACACAAAACAATCTCGTGATTAGTTATTGACTCCAGAGGACTTGGAGCTCTAGCAGCAAGCCAGCCAGGAGAGCAGAAATCCCTCTTTTGTTCCCCAGCCTCAGACAGACTTGGCCACACAGCTCCCTGCTGTCTCGCTCCAGACAATGAGAAAAGAAAGTTAATCCGCTTCCCCTGCAGCAGGAGCCATCCAGCCTGCCCGGGAGATGCTGCAGAATACATGAGCATTCCTGTGCATCAGCACCAGCCTCATCCCGGCACCCGCTGCTGCCAGGGAATGCCAGACGGCTGGAGGACCTCACCAGGCACTGCCAGCGTTCCCAGGGATAGGGACAGCTTTGGATCTGCTCCTGCCTGCTGAACCCTTTGGGCCGTGATCAGCTCTGCACTGCAGGCACCGCTCCCTTGCCACGCAGCACCCAGAGCAGAGACCAGCTGTGGGGCTCCTCCTGCCCCAGTGATGTCCAGATGAGCACAGTGATGTCAAACCCACCTTTACAGAAGGCAAACTTCTGACCTGGGATAGAGCAAGCTTCAGCCTAACAGGGACTGAATCCATCCCGTCACCATTGCTTTCCCAAGCAGCCCAAGCCACAGCCCTTCTGCTGGAACACTGTTTTCCTCTATATCAAGTCAAGAGGTAGAGAGGATCGTGGCCAACAAAGTCCTTTGGTGTCACTGCTTCCCCTCAGGAAGGGCACAGGTTACTCACACATCAGACCCACCGTGTGTGTGAACCAACCCCAAACTTCTCCCTACTGTCCTTCTAGGGAAACAGAGGTAATCTTTTACTTTGGGCTCATGCCTTAGGATTCCTGTCACCTGCTTTTCAACCCCCTCGTCACCATCGGCTTTCTCAGTTCTCCACGTGAGAAGAGAGGGTGTTTACTACACTGAAGATGAGAGAAGGAAATCAGGATTCACTGGCACTCTGCTCTGCAGAGGGAATGATGTACCCAGGTACTCCTAGAGCACAAACAGACATCAGTACTTGTGTCAGGAGCTTTGTAGGTCAAGGGAGTGATTTTCAAAGTCAAGTCATCATGGCATAAGCTTGAACAGCTGAATACCAGCGAACAGCAAAGTGCTGCACCCTGCTCTGGAAGGCACTTGCCGTTTGTTTTACCCAGTGACACAGGAGAGGGCTGGTACTTTACCATTACACTTCCGGACACGAGAGCCTGGCAGCGGGGCCGGAATAATCTGCACTGCCCCTGGAAGCCACAGAGCTGAGAGGAAAGTGCTCCAGCTCTCCCAGGCAGCTCAAGCCTTTGTTCCAGCACACTCCCGCCAGCAGCCAGGGCTGCCGGCCCTGCTTTGAGCACACTTATCTCCTTCCTCCCTCCCTTCCTCCCCCCAAATTACCTCCATCTCCAGCTGTCCCAGCGCCAGCTTCCTGGTCGGATTAATTATTCTTTGTGCACCCGCGTTTGACGATTTACCCAGCGAGCCAGGCACAATATGAGGAATTCTGCCTTCCCATTAGCGCCTTCCCCTGAGGCTCACAAGTTCTCAGGGAAGGACCTGCGCCCTGGCACAGCCAAGTGTGCCTCTCCAGAAGGTCTGCTGGGTCACCACAGGCCACTTGTGACGCTGCTCCAAGGTCAGCTGCAGAAGGTGTGCTGCTGAACAGCCTTTCCTCCTAGTCAGCAGGGCTGGCACAGAAGCCAGCGTAGGTGGGAGTGCTTGTGATCCCGCAAGGTGCGTCTCCAGTGAGGTTTTCCCATGACCCAAGATTTCCAGCGTGTTTAGCCAGGCAGAACAGAGCTTTGTTTGTACTGTCTGCCCTTCAGAAGGTGCAATTTTCAAGAGCCATCAAAGGAGTTACCGTGTGAAGTACTCGTCTACAGACTCATTTGCATTTGTGATCTCAAAAAGCCACAACGCTGAAAGAAGCCACCACACGGACTGGTCCAGCTCAGGCAATGGAAAGCACCAAGCCTCAGCGCTGGGGGCCAGACCTGCAATGGGGGAGGACTCGGTGTCTCCTCCTGGGAGCTGTTTCTTAGTCTGAGAAGTGATAGCTGATCACAGAAGGTGTAGGTGTACATACTAGAGAAGCTGATGCCACCCACCTCTCCCCACACTCCACCAGAAAGCCACAGCACATCAGGGTTGCCTGATTCCTTTGCTGCTGAGCCCATGGAGCTCACCAGGGCTGAGCAGCCCCTTTAAGACCTCTTGCCAGCAGGTAGCTGCCTGCTGTCACACCAAGAAGGATGTTTCAGCAGCTACTTGAGACTCCTCCTCTGAGGGTGAGGCATTTCCTTCAGCCAGAAGGAAGAGGGTGCCCATCAGGGAAATCCCCAGCCCTAGTGTGCAGGGATTAAACACCAGAGACTGGAAGGTACAGAGCAGCAGGGAGGAGAGGCAGCAAAGAGCAAAGAGCTGGGCAGATGCTGGTGTCCCAGCCCAACGTGACTTATTTGGGTAGGTTCACATATCAGTTACAGGAAGTTTCCACCCCAGCTGGTGAACCAATACACAGGGATCGCAGCCCAAAACAGCCGCTCAGGTCACCTCTGCACAGAAGCAAAGGGAACAGCCACACACAGCCCACCTCAGATTCCAGCTGGATGCTTCTGCCAGCATTCCTAGAGCCCTGCTCAGCTGCCCCTGCCTCTTACCAAAATCAAACACCAACAGCAAACCCCCTCCTGGCTTCAGGACCAATCCTTACACTGGGCCCCAACGTTTCACAGGGTCAAAGCAATGGGAAAGCAGAAAGAAGATCCAGAACAAAGAGACACATTTCTCCTGCCCCACCACAACCCGCAGCAGCACACCAGGAAGCAAGGAAGATCTGGTGTGAAGGAGAACATGCAGTTCCTCTCCAAGATGGGAGTCGTAGAAGCAACAGCAAGGTGGATCCGTGGCCAGCACAACCAAGCCCTCGGAAGCCAAACACTTGTCTTGCCCAAGAGGCGCCTTCAGGAACAGGCGTGGAAGTGAAGGGGATGGGCTGAGGATGGAAGTCAGCCACACTTTGTTCACATCTTTGCTGGAAGAAGTACCTTTGGGAGTACCCTCCAAAACATGCAACTGTTTCGCTCCAACAGGAGCTGAACAGGCTACAAGTCTGCACTTGTCCAGGATACTGTTTTCCTTGGGAAGCTTCCAAAAGGCTCTTGCAGACAACTGGGAATGGTGCTCACAAAAGCAAGACATAGACAAGCATAGGCACCACCATCCAGGCTGACGTCTCTGTTTAAGAGAGACTTTGCATTTCACATTCTTTGGTCTTTTTTTCCCCATAATAATTTGTTATAAAGGCAGAAGCAAGACAACCTCAGGGAAAACAGCAAATCAGCCTACATTTCCACAGCACTGAGCACAACAACCAACTTGTAATGCAAATGACTTCTAAAGGCTGGGGGAGCAAAGTTCCTGGTTTGGAAGGTCTGAGCCAGCTGCTCATCACTCCCCAACCCATCCCTGTCCCCCTGCCCTGAGGGACGGCAGCAGCCACCAAGGGGGCCCGGGGCTCACCCGGAGCAGCCCCTATACCTCCTGCACCACGAGCACAGTGGGGGCTGCAGCCGCCCGCCCCACCGCGGGCACCCTCTCCCCAGCACACACAGGACCACAGGCACAGCCTGGACGCCTCCAAGCCGGTGCTTCCACAGCTCAAAACGCTCAAGTTATTCCAGATGGAATGGAAGGGATGCTTGCTGCGGACTGGGGTTGCAAACGGGAGGGCACCCTTCCTGCTGGGCTATCATCCCCGGGCTATCATCCCCTGCCTCCCCCCATGACCCTCGCATACAGATCACACATTCCAGCGCAGGGACCGCTGGCACCGCGATGCCGCAGCCCAGGGAGGCCGCAGGGCGCCGGGGGAGGCTGGACACGGAGCCCGGCTCCTCCGCCTGCCTCCCGATGCCATTAACCGGGGCACCGCCGGCTTGCGAGGCTGCTGTGAACCGAGCCCTCCCCCCCAGGGTTTGCTGGGGTTTTAGGGGGCGGGTGGCTGCTTGTTTATGGGATGGGAGCAAAAAGTACGAGGAAGCAGAGGAGGAAACAATTCACAGGTTGTTGCTGCTGCTGCCGCTCCCCTGCCCGCAGCGCCCGCTCCCCGGCGCCGAGAACCGGCTCCTCCGCGCACCCCCAGCCCCGCCACCGGCCCCACGGGACCCGGCCCGGCCCCCCGGGGACAGCAGTGCGGGGAGCGGCGGGCAGGCCTCGGGCTCACCTCGGTACTGCAGCGAGCCCGAGAGCCGCACGGTGACGGTGCCCGCCAGCGGCTCGCCGGGGCCGAACACGACGCGGCTGTCGCCCAGGCGGATCTCGAAGAGCTGCACCTTCCCCATGGCCCCCCCGGCCCTGCGCGCTCCGCCGGCAGCGCTACCTGCGCCCTCCGCCGCGCCGGCCCGTGATGGCCCTGCCCCGCCGGGCCCCGCACCGCCCCGCACCGCCCCTTCCCGGCCCGGCCCCACAGCGCGGCCGAGCCGGGGCGGGACCGGAGGGACGGGGCGGTTTGTGAGGGACGGGCTGGGAGGGAGGGGGACGGCTGTGGGGCTGAGCTGTGGGGCTGGGGTCTGAGGGAAGGAGGCGGCTGTGGGGCTGAGCTGTGGAGGAAGGCGCCGGCTGTGGGGCTGGGGTCTGAGGGAAGGAGACGGCTGTGGGGCTGAGCTGTGGGGGAAGGTGGCGGCTGTGGGGCTGGTTGTGGGGCTGGGGTCTGAGGGAAGGTGCCAGTTGTGGGTCTGGTGTCTGAGGGAAGGCGCTGGCTGCCCCAGCACGGGGCCATCCTTCCTCCTGGTGATCCCTGCTCCCTCTAATCCGATCTCCCCCCCGTAATTCCCTGGCCCAGCTGTCACCTCTCTCCCTCCTATTTTTATAACCCCAATCGCTTTACGTGCCCAGTGAGAGACAAATGCAGGTGACCCGCAGCGCCCTGGGGCTGAGGGGTGAGTGACGCTCCCCACGGATCAGTGGGGTGAAGGGGTCTGACCCTGCCGGGGGTCAGCAGCAGGCTCCCTCCATCTCAATCACCGTGCCCCCCCCCCAGCCCCCCCCGGCTGTACAGCATGGAATAAACCACACCTGCAAAACCCGCACCAAAGGCACGGCTGGCGAGCCCGCTGTGTGCACAGGCAGAATGAACAAGTGTAGAAGGGCTGTGCATCTGCAGAGCACACCCAGCTCGGACCCGGCCGCACAGACAGACAGACGTCCATCCTCCATGGACCTCCAGTGACACCAGCAGGAGGCAGGACCCTCCATGCTGCCTTATGGTGGGTGTTGCGATATTCAGTCCCTCAGAGAGCACCGGCGGAGTTGGTGTGCCCAGAGCACAGGGCTCCTGCCGGGCACTCCCTCCTCTGGCGCTGCAAGCTACCTCTGTTTCCAGCTTGTCTGTAGTCACAGGCAGCATAAACCTCGCTCCATGGCCTGCAGCAGCTCATCTCCTTGTACACCATGCACCTCTCTCCTTGTGCTGCCCTTCTCTTTTGTTTTGCCAGGCTACATGCACTGATTTCTCCAGTCTCTTGGATTGTAACACCAGCCCACAGCAGCTTCCATCAGTCCCTGTTTAGCTCTGACAGCAAAACCCAACAAACTGGAGAGGGGCTCTTCATCAGGGGCTGTAGCGACAGGACCAAGGGTGATGGGTTCAGACTGAAACAGGGGAAGCTGAGGTTGGATCTAAGGCAGAAGCTCTTCCCTGGGAGGGTGCTGAGGCGCTGGCACAGGGTGCCCAGAGAAGCTGTGGCTGCCCCATCCCTGGCAGTGTTCAAGGCCAGGTTGGACACAGGGGCTTGGAGCAAGCTGCTCCAGTGGAAGGTGTCCCTGCGCGTGGCAGGGGTTGGAGCTGGAGGAGCTTTAAGGTCCCTTCAAGCCAAACCAGGCTGGGATTCTCTGATTTTACTAAGCACCCTTTCCCCATGGAAAGTGGCCAAAGGCTCAGGGCTTCCTGCACTGCTGAGGCCACCCTAGAGGGACACCACACGTGCAACAGCTCAGGGTGAAAAGCCCCTTCCCCAAGCTGCTCTCTCCTGTGCACCTGGTTTGCAGAAAAGTTAGCTGTAAGCATGGCAAAAGTTGCTCACCCAAGGTCACAACGTGAGTAAAAAGGGTTCCTGTGCCAGGAGCTGAACAAAGGCACCAAGCACCATGCATGGCTGCAGCACTGCGGGGTGGGCACTGTGTGCTTCACACAGACACGGGAGCCCTTCTTGTGACATGACCAGTGATGCCACAGCATCAATCCATCACCCAGACCATGGCTATGGTGGGCACAGCAGCTTGTGAGGCATAACTAGGTGGGTATAGATTCATAGAATCCCAGCCTGGTTTGTGTTGGAAGGGACCTTAAAGCTCCTCCAGTTCCAACCCCTGCCACGGGTGTTTGGGAAACTGCAAAGGATCCACTTTCCTGTGATTTTGGACCATTGTTTTGCTTTAAAGAAATTGCTTTGAAGGGTTTGGTGTGGTGGTGGGAAATCTCACTTCCTCTAGCTTCTGCCTGCTCTCCCTTCCTCCTTTTTCCCTTAGTAAAAGGGAAATTTCTAAAGAGAAAAGAAAAACAACTGTCAACCCTGGGTTTAGAGTAAAATTTTCCTATCACATAACATCACGTTCCCCACACTTCAAGGAATGTGACATTTCTTGACAAAGAGCATAGTAGTTATTAAAAACCCACCACAACATGTACCAATACCCCACACACTGTCACCTGAGTGTGCCCTGCCTACAACAGAGATGAGCTTCAACCACGAGCCCTGGGAGAGCAGCCATGGGTGCCCTCACACAGGGATCGGCTGTAGCTGCAAGTTGTGTACTCCCCTCACATGTGTAGTAATGTCAAGGCTTCAGAGCTAAGTCATAGACACTGTCTTGTGACTTAAATTTGTTCTTCTTTTGGCCTCCAAAGGCTGCACCTGGTGACAAGGTGGTGGCACAGCCACACCTGACCGTGCCTCAGTTTCCCCGTGCAGGACACCATGATCCTGCCTGGCAGTGCCTGTGCTGAGCCAGGACCCGGGTGTCCTGAGGGAGAGGCACTGCGGAAATGCCGGAGCATAGCCCAGCCGTGACTGGCAGAGGCTGAGCCATGGGAATGCTGCCAGGTGAGGCATGGCACGTTACCCCTGCGGCAGGCAGGAGCTGGCACGGTCATTCCCACCCACTCTGTGCTCTGGGGAACCCCTGTGGCTGCCGGGGAGAGGAACCAGCCTGGCACCCAGCACCCTGGGGACACCCCCATCTCCTCTGTCACAGGGATGAGCCTTTCTCTCAACCCTCAAGTTTTCTTGCTTCGCCTGTTCCAGCCTCTGCCCCATCCTCCTGATGGGAGGACGTGATGGGGGCTTTACTGCTGGCTGGGTGAGCTCACTGCATGTTGTGAGGCCATGGCAGAGGAAGAGGGGAAGCAGCACAACCACAGCAGGTAGTCAGGCTTCAGTCTGGATGTGAGGGACGAGTTTTACAACAAGGGTGGTAAAACACTGGCACAGGCTGCCCAGAGAGGTGGTGGATGCTCCATCCCTGGAGACACTGAAGGCCAGGCTGGATGTGGTTCTGGGCAACCTGATTTAGTTGAAGATGTCCCTGCTCATTGCAGGGGGTTGGAATAGATGAGCTTTGAAGGTCCCTTCCAACCCAAACCATTCTATGATTCTGAAGCTTCCCTTGGATGCAAAACACACACTTTCACCAACAAGCCCATGGAAGGCTCACTGCTAATATACTATATACACCATTAATAACTATTCTATATACCCACATATGTATAGAAAATCCATAATACTGATATATTTATGTTACACTTACATTCATTACCTTTCCAGATCACTCCCCTGCCTCACTCGGTGCCTCGCTGCTCCTCAGCTGATTCTGTGGCCATTCAACCACTTCATCTGATAGGACAGCAGCAACCATTACTCATTAGTTCCAGGCTCACACCTTTCACCAGCTCCCCTGGGTTTGGTGTTGTTCAGCCACACCTTCCTGCACAGTCACCCTTCATCCCACAGGAGGCCACAAACCAAGGTCACCAGCAAGCTCCTATGGGTTCATGGGCTTGGCTGTGGGCAGGTGAGGCAGCTTCCTGAGGGCACGTGCTGGGATCGGAGCCATGTGTCCCGTCAGTGGTGGATGAAGCTCTGGGATCTTGAGCTGCATCTGCCTGATACCCCCATGGTTGCACCAGCTCTCCCACAGTCCCACTCCTTGGGATGATGAGAGATCAGGATCAGCCCCACAGTGGAGCCAGGGGCAGCTTTGGACTCCATCCCAGGGACTCTTCATGACCCTGTATCCTGAGACAGTGTCCCAGGCCTCATTCGTAGGCTCATGGAATGGTTTGTGTTGGAAGAGTTCCAACCCCTGCCACAAGCAGGGACCCCTTCCACTGGAGCAGCTGCTCCAAGCCCCTGTGTCCAACCTGGCCTTGAACACTGCCAGGGATGGGGCAGCCACAGCTTCTCTGGGCACCCTGTGCCGGCGCCTCAGCACCCTCACAGGGAAGAGCTTCTGCCTAAGAGCTCAGCTCAGTCTCCCCTCTCTTGGGCAGGTTCAAGCCATTCCCCTTGGCCTGTCCCTACAGACCCTTGTCCCAAGCCCCTCTCCAGAGAGTAAAAAAGCCAAAGGGGCTGTAGCAGCCTAATAAATACCATCCCCTTACCCTCATACCATGTGCCTGATTGTGGAACAACCTCACTGAGCCATCTCCACCAGACTTCCCTTCCCTGAGGAACAAACCCTATGTGGCTCTGGGCAGTTTGCTTCTGCTGACAACCCTTCTGCTGCTAACACCCACACTTGCCTTTTAGTCCAGCTTTGGCAGGCTTCAGCCACTGGTTCTTGTTCTATCTTTCGCTGACATTAAAGAGCCCTTGAGTGCCAAGTAATTTCCCCTCGAGGTGGTACTTACACACCAGAATCAAGGCACCTCTCAGTTTCTGTGATAAGCTGAGCAATGTGAGCTTGTCAGGCCTCTCTGCGTGGTGCTTTCTTCAGCCTTTGTGTTCCTGCACTGGTTTGTGCCTCTGCAAACCCACGTTCTGGCATTTGTGTGTGGATGGGAATCTGAGTGCGGGAGCAGCCTCCCCCCACACACACACGTGCACACACGGGAGCTGAGGCATTAGGAGATTATTTATCCCTAAATGCACACAGGGGTACGCACAAGGCCTTTAGATCACATCATGAGGGACCAGGTGAGCACCCACAGGTAACACACAGGATGCTCCTGACCCGTTCTCCCCCATACATTACCCCTCACCCCTGGGGAAGGGCTGATTCACAGCCATTCCTCCCAAGCCATCTCCTCCCTTTCAGTCTTCCCCCCAAGCCATGAAGGAAGATGAAGGCAGAGAGAGCCTCTACCTGAGCCAGTGTAGCCTGTGACCCAGCTGGCACCCATCCCCTTCTTGTGGGTGCTACTGCTTTAATCTGCTGATGCCAGCCAGCACTTGGCGAGCCTCACTGAGTCCTTAGAGAGAGGCAAGGCATTCATTACTGTTATTATCATTCGCATCCTGCTGCCTGGTTTGCTGATCTCCTCTGCTGGAGGAGCCTCTTGCTCAGTGCAGGACTGGGGAGGAGGATCTGATGGGGGGATTCATGTCTTCCCCACAGCATCCATGCACTGGCAGAGTGGCAATGATGGTTTGCTGCACTCACCTACAGGCTCTGGGAGCAGGAGAATTCACTCACTCCTCCCCAGTGATTCCAGCAGGGCCTCACCTGAGAAAAGGACCAAATTAACCCCCAAATCTGACTCTCAGGCCCCCAGCCCCTGGCAGAATTGTGCAGCCCCTCATTGCAAAACTACACACAGTTGGGGTCAGGTTCACACAACACCAGGGCAGGCAGCAGTCGCTGTTCAACACGTGAGCAGGATGAGGGTCCCCCAGGCTCATGGGGACCCTTTTCAGAGCTGTGCTGCAGGCAGTACCCAGTGCCTGCTTCCCAGGAGATGCCCTGAGCAAGCGGAGGGTCCAACAGCAGCTGCATCACTCACCCTGCCTGATCCCCACCCCAGGTGCAAGATGTTTGGATCCTGTGTTTGCCGTGGCTCTTCTTTTTCCCCTGCACAGGTTCCTCTAACACCACAGCCTGACTGGCCAGGACAGCAGCCCAATGCAACCCAGTCATCAGCTCATCCACACTGGTGATGTTTGGTACCCTTCCTCACAGTGGGGATCGCTGCCCCACCACAGACTCACCACTGGGGATTAACATCCCATCAGCCTCTCCCATGTAAGGTCCATGATCACACCTGCAGCACTTCCACCTAAATCCACTGAATTTCCCCCAAAAACAGCAGGGGAGCACTTCCATGTTTGGATGTGGAGGAGATAGCTCCCAGCAGAGAGGCAGTGACAAATGTCCAAGGACAGAAGGCAGCAGTGGTGATATCCAAGAGAACCACAGCTGCTAACCAGAGGAGTGGATTGCTGTGTTGCTCAGAAGGCAGCTAGGGATAACTTGCTCAGCCAGCCCAGATGTCCCTCTTCCAGCTGATAAAAAGCTGTGGACTGGACCCTGTCCTAGATGCCATGGCCTGAAATCACCAAGAAATTCCCCACCCCTCCAGGGAGCTCATGAGGAGGGTCTGGAGAGAGATCATGCACCAAGGGTCATGCACCCAGCTTGAGAGCCCTGGGGTGCAGCCCAGCACCTAGTGACACAGGGCTCCCTTCTGAACAAGCCCCACCTCCATAGCATGAGCCCCTTCCCCATCATCAGGGCCTGGGTAAGGGGCCGGACATCACCAGCAGTGCTGATCCCAAGGGCAGCCTATGGGGTAGGCTAGAAACCACCCAGACCCAGGCGTGCAGGGGAAGGAGTTAATGCCTCAGCACAAGCTGCTGCAGCAGCACTGCCTGAGGGCACCATCAGCACTGAAGGGTTTTCTCTGTGAAGTAATGCTTTCCAAAAGCATTTGCTGGCTGGATGCATCCAGGTGGATGCTGCATGGAAAAGTAGTGGGGAAATGGGCATCCCCTATCACTGTACCTGGCTTTATCCCTGCTTGTCCAGGCTCCCTTGCCCAAGGCTAAAATGTCCCAGGATTGACCCTCATCAGCTCTCCCTTCCCCTAGTCATTATTGATCTAGGGTTCTATGAGCTAATACGCAAGACCCAGAGGTCACTGGTCCAAGGCCAGCCAGATGTGTCACACAGCAGCTGAGTCACATCCGACAGCCCAGCCCTGGCCAGAGCAGGAGTCATTCAAGAGCCCTCCACTGCCACACCATGAGTAATGCCTGCCCCAGCCACACATGGGCACAGTGCTGCTGACACAAGGACCTAATGGAGGCTTTGCCTGTGCTACATCCATGTGCTAGACATCTCCTGCCAGATGAGCTGGTGGCAAGTAATGTGGTTGAAGGTGAGTCTGCAACCCATTTACACCAGTGACCAGGCAACAGCGATGCTTGTGCAGCCAGTTACACCTGCGTGTGCAAATGCCCTGGGGAAGCAGCCAGCACCTCCCACCATGGGATAAGAGCAGGCAGAGAGCTGTCTGCCTCCATACCTCTCGCAGCAGTGGGAGCTGAGTGTGATGAGCTTCTGCATGTCCGTATCTGTTACCCCTACACTGCCTCTGCAGGGCAGCCTGCCACGCTGCAGTCACCCAGTGTACCCACTGGGACAGCAGGAGCTGAAGCCACTGTGCCACCCAGGGACCTGTCCTGCACAGGGCCTCGAAGGGGCTGGGGCAAACAGCACAGCAGAGGCTGCAGCAAGAGGAGGTACAAGGGTGCAGCCTGGCAGGGAGGAAGCACAGAGCACATCCCTTGGAGTTTGAGCTGCAAGCCAACAGCAGGTCAGTGTTACAGCAGCGCAGCTGGTCAGGAAGCACTGAAAGGCAGTTCAGGGCAGACCAGCAGTGAGCTGTGTACAGACCAGATAGCTTTTCCCTTCAGTCTGAGGAGGTGGGAGAAGGACATGCTGGGCACTGAGGAGCTGGTGTAACAAACCATGGGACCCTTGTCTGAGGGCCAGGAGGAAAGAGACATAGTATGCCTGATTTAATCCAGCCAGGATGGCTGTTAACATTGTGCTTCAATTCCCTTTGAGCACGCAGGGGAGGTGGAAACATCCCAGGCACAGTGTGGGTCCATGTCCTGGATTAAGCTCCATGGAGAAGACAGTTATCCAAGCTAAACCTCTCTAGATTGATCTTATTTCATCTTCCTCCTCAGGGTGTTTCTCTTATGGATCAGCTGCTGCCAAAGCTTCCTGTACTTTCCCTGCACTATAACATCACATGTGTCTTTCCCCACCCTCCCTGTATTCTGTGAGCTTGAGCTGGTTTAGGATGAAACCAGTTCTTTCACTTGCAGCTCTGCTTCCCAACAGCACCACCTTCACACGCTCCTCCCATGGGCAAATATTCCAAGCCCAGCTCTATCTACAGCTATTTTCAGAGTCCTCCTAAAACTTGCCTTGCATTGACATTTCAGTCCCTGAAAACACCTACTGTGATGTGAATTGAGGCCAACAAATGCACTGGATGTGTTACCACAGCTATCAGCCTAGAGCAGCACCACAAGAAATCGTTTCATTTGGGTTTGAATCATGTCTCCACCAGACACGTGTCTGACTGCAGCACAGCTACAGCTCAGCCGGCCCCTGCTCCTCTTAGCAAGCTCTGCCATTACAGCATCACCCCTTACCTTCCTTGCAACAACCCAAGGACCTGCAGGACCTTAAATAGGTTTGAAAAAAAGTATTACTGGAGAGGGGCTTGGGACAAGGGCCTGTAGGGACAGGCCAAGGGGAATGGCTTGAACCTGCCCGAAGGGAGACTGAGCTGAGCTCTTAGGCAGAAGCTCTTCCCTGTGAGGGTGCTGAGGTGCTGGCACAGGGTGCCCAGAGAAGCTGTGGCTGCCCCATCCCTGGCAGTGTTCAAGGCCAGGTTGGACACAGGGGCTTGGAGCAGCTGCTCCAGTGGAAGGGGTCCCTGCCTGTGGCAGGGGTTGGAGCTGGAGGAGCTTTAAGGTCCCTTCCAGCACAAACCAGGCTGGGATGATTCTATGATTATGTCAATACCATCTCACCATCCTCTGCAGGCACATCCCTGCCCATGGCATCCCACCACTGGCATAATTTCTCAGCAGCTGCAGGAAATAAGGATTGAAGAAATTGACTTCTCCAGGCCCAGTTTGCTACTGCCTGCCCCCATGCACAGCAAAGGGACCTCCTTGGTGTGAACACTTCGTAACAGCCAAGTTTCTGTTTCCCAGCTCCTCTCACCAGTGCCTGTGCAGAGGGTAGCACCATGGAGGAGCTGATTCTGCCTATTTCAGCATGTTTCAAAAGGCAACACAACAGAGACAGATGCCAGTGAGGAACCCAGTCATGCACCCATGCATACAACACCTGTATCCCCCCCCTCAGCCTGAGGAGCCAGCTCCACAGCTCAACACCTCCTCACAGCATCACCTCCCTCCTCTGCACCAGGCACCCAGCTGTGGGTACCAGCAGCCTCCAAGGACCTCACACAGCAGAAGCATAGGCTAGGACTGCAAGGGACCCCACAGGGGAGATTGTCTTAACCCATCCCAGCAGACACTGCCCTGTAGCACATATTCCACACAGTCCCCCTCTCTCCCAACTGTATTTTCTGCTGTAGCCCTTTCTACAACCACTACCACCCACCAGGGTACAGCAAGGGCCAGGAGTACCCAAAGGTCCAAGAAGCCAAAAGAAACACCACCAGTACAGGCAGGGTCTCCCAGCAATGGCCCTGTCCCTCTGTTCACAAGCAAAGCAGACCTAGGGATGATAGAAACATCCAACCAGGAGTGAAGAGCACCAGGAAAGGTCCCCACAATGAGGCAGATCTAAAAGCCAACCTACAGTTCGGGATCTGTGAAGGCAACCAAGGTGAGACAGAACCTGGTGATCTTGTGGCAGATCTACAGTGATGAGACACAGCAAGCTGGAGAATGAGCTCATGGTTAAGGGCTAAATAACCATAAGAGAAAACCACTACTACTCCACACAGCTCAGACAGGGACTAACCCCCCTGGCAGAGCTTAAATGGACCCATGGGCTGGGGGTCCAGGTGAAGCTGGTCAGGTCCATTAAAGCCTGTTAGCACCTTGACACCCTGTGTGGGTCCTGCCCCCAGACAGCCCCCAGTATGGGGGGGCCTTGTTCACCCACCATGGGCCTGGGTGCTCAGGAGGGGGGCTGGGTGCTGGGATGGCTGCTGTGGGACATTAAGGACTTGTTTGTGAAGGCTGCTCTAGGGGCACCTGCAGGAGGGGGATTTCTTGCAGACCTTTCTCAAGCCACCCATCAGCCCTGCTGTGGCTTCACAGCTCTGCTCTATGACTCTTGTCTGAGCAAAGCAGCAGCCCCACTGCAGCAAGGAGCACAAGGAAGACCCTGTCCTATCCTCACCATGGTGCCAGGGAGCCTTTGCCCGTCGCAGCATGGCTGGCATGAGCAGGGACAGTGCAGGGTTGATGGGAAGAGGCAGCAGATCTGCTCTGCGTTGCTCCAGCCTCTGCTGCTTTCTCCGCCAGGAGCAGGAGGGCAGACCATGGGCTCCTCTTACACCTGGGTGCAAGCTCCAGCTCAGTGCTCACTCATCCTTCCCCAATGCTCCTACAAACAATCCCTGGACTCTGGGTGCAGCCACTGATCATCACATCACCCATGACTGCTCGGTGTTGCACCATCCGAACACAGAGCAGGCAGGAGGTGAAGCTGGAGCTGCTGGGCCCTGCCATGGGAATGGGCTTTCCTGGGAAGTCTCATTGCTCTATCTGCCCAGCAGTGAGTGGGCAGCAGGCCCCCAGCAGCCAGCATGGCCCCTTCCCCATGCCATGTGGGCTGGTCACATAGATGGGAAAACCCACCCTGCATTGCAGGTTATTGGCTGCATCACCCTCTCAGCAAGACACTGCTGCACCCAGGGTGTCCTGGGGGCTCCCCACACACCCCACCTGCAGCTCAGGTTGGGCTGCTGGGGCTCTTCCATCCCATACTTTTAGGGACTAAACTGATCTGAAAGCAGCCACTGCAACCCCAGCACCAGCCCAGTGGAGGGTTACCTGATAGTCAGGCTCCCAGGAGCAAGGCTTGGATCAGGAATGCTGCACAGGGTTAGTGGGGGACCAGGACCAGGACCCCCCAGGCAAACCTCTCCCTACCTCATCTTCTGGCCCATTGGGTGCTGCTGCATTGTGCCTGTCCCTCTCCAGTTGTGGCTGCATTTCAGCAGCAGTGAATTGTTGGTAACGAGCCTTTGAGACCAGAGATGCTCGTATCCAAACCCAGAGTGTGGTCACTGGCCTTTAAAGACCAGACTAAGCTTCTGAGGGAACAGAACTTCAATTTTCTGTAGCTCTAATTTGAAACCACTTTAATGCTCATTAAGATAGAGAGACCCGAGCAGCTTCTGCAGGCTGGAAGACAGTGAGGGGAAGAAAGAAGTTATTATTGATGTCTCAGTTTAGGTCTTTATTCTACCCAGAGCTCCCCACTTCTGGCCAGCAGCTTTGAGTAATGCTATTGTTAGCACCAGGATTGTAATTCTAATGTCCTTTTTATAGCTGGCTTGGGAAAAAATATCCTGACAGCCTTGAATGATTTCGAAGTAATGGAATTTATAGTGATAAAAAGAGATCCGAACACAGAGAAACCTGCAAGCTTCTGTGCCATTGCTCCCTATCATGGGGTGGTCACAATGCTCTCCCACCCTGGGTGTCCCCCTCTGCAGCAGGGTGCTCAATGGTGGGGGATGAAGGAAGGGACCACAGTGGATGCCTGGTCCTTTTGTGTCCCAGCGTGGCAGCCCACTGGATCTGTCTGCCAGAACCTCTTAGCCATCAGTCAGGTCACGGCCCTAGGAATGACAGCCCTGAGGGATAACACAACCCTGGGCAGCTCTGTGCCCCTGGCCGAGGGGTGGGATGGGTATGGGAAAGTGACCAAAGTCTCATGATCCTGCTCTGGGGCAGCAGCACCAGAGGGACGTGAAGCTGTTGGAGCGAGGCCAGAGGAGGCCATGGAGATGCTGCGAGGGCTGGAGCAGCTCTGCTCTGGAGCCAGGCTGAGAGAGCTGGGCTGGGGCAGCCTGGACAAGAGAAGGCTCCTGAAGGGGAGACCTGAGAGCAGCTCCAGTGCCTAAAGGGGCTGCAGGAAAGCTGGAGAGGAGCTTGGGACAAGGGCCTGTAGGGACAGGCCAAGGGGAATGGCTTGAACCTGCCCAAGAGAGGGGAGCCTGAGATGAGCTCTTAGGCAGAAGCTCTTCCCTGTGAGGGTGCTGAGGCGCTGGCACAGGGTGCCCAGAGAAGCTGTGGCTGCCCCATCCCTGGCAGTGTTCAAGGCCAGGTTGGACACAGGGGCTTGGAGCAGCTGCTCCAGTGGAAGGGGTCCCTGCCTGTGGCAGGGGTTGGAGCTGGAGGAGCTTTAAGGTCCCTTCCAACACAAACCAGGCTCTATTGTCCGATTCTTTGCCACTGTCTGTGAGTGCTCGTGTGGGAGCACAGGATGGGGTGCAGGTGGGTGCGTCTGTGCAGCGGGCGGGGGCTCAGGGTGGTCCTGGGGCAGGTGGGAGTTTAGAACAGTAGCCTGTGATGAAGAACCTGCCCGCACCGCGCAGCCAAAGCTCCTTCAGGACCACGACCTCACCCTCCGCGGCCGCTCGCTGTTACTCGCGGCTGCGCCTGCGGAGGGCAGCAATCCCCAGGGAAGCGTCTCCAGATCCCGGTCCCTTCTTGCTCCCTGCTCCCAGCGCCATCTCTCTGCGGTGCTTGCTCGGGAAAGCCCTGGGAATGGTTCCCTGCAGTGGCCCTGGATGGAGCGGATGCCAGCGAGGGTCCCACCGCTGCTTCCGCCCATCATGGTCCAGCCTGAAGCACTGGAGCACCTCCTCCCAGCACTGTGCAACCCTCAGATGGGGAGGGATGCACTTGTCCCCTCACCACGGCCTCAAGCTGCAGCCTCAGGGCTAGTTGAGCCCAACAATCCACCTTCAACAGGGGTGAACACAGCAAGATTATAAGCAAAGCTATTGTGGGAAGTTGCTGGTGTCCTTGTTTCCCCTGTGCTGCAGGCTGTGGGGGTGGGAATCACTCCTGCTTTAGGAAAAAGAAACCCAGGACATACAGTTTCTGGCCTGTTTTGGCCTCAGAAAGTATAAGCAAGATTTTTGTTCTGGCAAAGGAGAGGATAAGCGTGTCCAAGCACGCAGCAGCTCCAGGGAGTGGGGACTGACAGCAGCATCCCCAGAGAACAGTGGCCAGGCCCGATCCCAGCTCAGGAAAAAGCCACACCTGTGGCTTTAGGTAATTTTCTGAATCTCCTTTTGAGCCTTGCTGTCGTTCCCTGAAGAGGAGGGTCCTTCCTCAGAGAGGAATTGCAGGGTGAGATCCAGGAACAGGTACAAAGTGTTTGGAGGTACCATGGTGCTGTGTCTGCTCAATGACGTTTGCAGTGTGGATTCACATGATCCCCCAGATTTAGCAGGGGCTGCACAGCACAGTATGATGAAAGCTGAAGTCCTTTAAGCCTGTGGTACAGCCCAGGAAACAAACATGCATCTTCCTGCTCCAGATTTAGCTCTTTATTGATTTTCCAGCTGCATCCATCAGTCATTGTCACAGGGCTCAAATTACCCATTAAAGACATCATAGAAATGAGAGGAGAAGACGACAGTGTTGTGGTTTTGATGAAAAACATTGAACATCCCAAACAGCAATTTCTGGAAGGAAAATGTGTCCTCCTTAGGGCAGGGATGGCTTACATTTGTTCTTGAACAGCTCAGAGACACCGAGGGCTCCTGGATACCTGCAGCATGGCCCCCAGACCCTGCTCCCTGCTCCATTGGCAGTGCTGTGACCCACAGGAGGGACATGGAGATCAGCATTTCAGTTTGTCAGCTGCTTCAGATCCAGAGATAAGCATCAAACCAGTTTCCAAATCCTCATGACTGCACTGGAGTGGACAAACAAGTCCAGAGGAGGCCATGGAGATGCTGCAAGGGCTGGAGCAGCTCTGCTCTGGAGCCAGGCTGAGAGAGCTGGGCTGGGGCAGCCTGGACAAGAGAAGGCTCCTGAAGGGGAGACCTGAGAGCAGCTCCAGTGCCTAAAGGGGCTGCAGGAAAGCTGGAGAGGGGCTTGGGACAAGGGCCTGTAGGGACAGGCCAAGGGGAATGGCTTGAACCTGCCCAAGAGAGGGGAGACTGAGATGAGCTCTTAGGCAGAAGCTCTTCCTGTGAGGGTGCTGAGGCGCTGGCACAGGGTGCCCAGAGAAGCTGTGGCTGCCCCATCCCTGGCAGTGTTCAAGGCCAGGTTGGACACAGGGGCTTGGAGCAGCTGCTCCAGTGGAAGGGGTCCCTGCCCGTGGCAGGGGTTGGAACTGGAGGAGCTTTAAGCTCCCTTCCAATGCAAACCAGGCTGGGATTCCATGGAGCTGTTCCCTGAACATTCATGCTGCTGCTTCCCTTCACCTGCAGGTAACCCCTCATGGTTACTTCCTGCTCAGGGTGTCCCTGTGACCAGAGGTCCGTCTGCTGTGATAGCAGCTAGCTCCTCCCCACAGTTGTACTGTGGAGAGTCCCGAAGGACCAGGCCATTAGAGATGCTGTTGCCACCGCATCTTCACACAGATACCCTACTTGGGGGCTTTACTCCATTAATATGATCTAAGACCCCTCCTGCAAAGAGTCTCCCACCCCAGGAGCTGCACTGTGTCTCTCTGTTCAGCACAGCATCACCCCGGGTGCAGCAGGAGGTATCCCAGGCTCTCCTCCCTCACCCAAATGTGTCCCCAGAGGGGAGGGCTGCTGCTCACCATGCCCAGCGCTGGATGTGCTGACTCAGCAGCGCACACCCTGTGTAAACCCAGCCAGCTGCTGCCCCTGTTTGCTCAGCCTGCGCCTCTCTGTTTGCTTTCGGGGATCACGATGGAAGGAGATGGCCTTTCAGCGCCGGGAAATGGGGAAAGGCAGCTCCAGACAGCTTCCCCAAGGATCCTCCAGCAAGACCCAAATGCAATCCTCCCTGGAGCTCAAGGAGCTATGGAACAAGGCACCCATTACAGCACAACCCAGCTGCCAGGAGCCAGGAGAATTATTTATTATCATTTCCTTGCAACAGAGATGGAGTAAAGCACCCACCCTCCCCAGGTGCCACCAGCAGCAGCCACAGCTTCCACACAGGGATCTGTACATCCCAGAGTAAAGTCCATTGGGAAAACCTCAATCCAAGTTTAAAAAAACCCTCCCCACATACAACCTAAAACCAAGAACCAGAAAAGAAAGTGGTTGAGAAAACAGGTTGCCACCTCCCTCCTGCTATAAAATATTTATATATTTATATTCCTAAGGCAACGTTTCACAAGACCAGAAGCAAGGCTCCTAAAGAGGCTGAGCTTGCAGCCCAGGACACCGCAGAGCACGCATCCCACCGGAGAAGCCAGTGTAGAAACCAAAGCCTCCACCCGCCCCATGCCTCAGTGGTCAGCATAGTCCTTGGTCTCCACGCTGGTCTCGTTGAGCACCGTGGTCCTCATGATGGCCTCGGTGACCGCATAGGGGTCGCAGTTGGCCGCCGGCCGCCGGTCCTCAAAGTATCCGTACCCATCCTGGCCCACCTGGCGCGGGATGCGGATGCTGGCGCCTCGGTTGGCCACGCCGGCGGAGAACTCGAAGATGTTGGAGGTCTCGTGGTGGCCGGTGAGGCGCCGGGAGTTGTCCCTGCCGCCCCGTGGGTCGTACACACAGATGTGGTAGTCGTGCCGCTTGCTCAGCTTCTCGATGGCAGCTTCGATGTGTCTGTGGGAGAGAACAGGGATGGGTTTGTCAGCTGGTCCATTTGGGGGGTGTTCCTATGGGCAGGAAGGCTGTAACCCCCTCCTCTATGCACCTCTGTGATGAGGACACCCCAGGGGACACTCTCATGACCCGGACATGGTCTAGGGGGAGCTGTCCCCGCCCATGGCAGGGGTTGGAACTGGATGATCTTAAGGTTCTTTCCAACCCAAACCATTCCATGATTCTATGACAGGCCCAGCCCTGCCTGGTGCAGCCACCCAGGCACAGAGACTTACACTCTACGGAGCCAAGGACACCCCAGACCTCCCAGGGACCCCCCAGGACTCACTTGAGGCCCCCTTCTCTCCGCATCTCCTCGGTGCTGTAGTTGGTGTGACACCCGGCGCCGTTCCAGTTCCCGGTCATTGGTTTGGGGTCCAGAGTAGCCACAACCCCAAAGTCTTCACAGACACGGTGTAGGATGAACCGAGCCATCCAGAGGTGATCCCCCATCTCAATGCCTTCACACGGGCCCACCTGGAATTCCCACTGGAAGGTGCAAGCAAGTACTAGTGAGGATGGGCAGGTTTGTGCCCCCCCCATCCATCACATCCCTACAACCCCTCAGGGGGAGCTACCAGCCTGGGCAACAGCCAAGCTTTTCTCTTAGGTATCAGCAACAGGGATGGGAAGCATGGAGTTAAGCAACAGGACAGCTTTGGCATGCAAAAAACTAGGAATAAACAACTAAAACTAGAGCAAATCAGAAGGGTCTTAATAAAAAGGAGGTAAATAAGCACCACTCCGGCCTTCAAGGCTGGTGCTGGAGCTGCTGGCATGATGAATCCCCCAACCCACACTGCAGAGGGGAGGGGACTAAAGAGAAGCCCGTGAGTCCCCCCCAGGGCTGTTCTGTCCCTGCAGGAGCTGGGGTTGCGCCATCCACAGTGACTAAGCAGCGAGTGACGCAGTCATGGCTGCTGCCATGGCCCAGACAGATGGAGCCCGGGATGCAGGAAGCAGCCAAGAAGGACCCTGGAGAAGCCCTGGCAAACAGCAGGGTCGTTAAAAGTCCTGGCCCAGATAAGCCCCCGCTTATCACCACCACATCAGGAGAGTCTGCAGCTCACAATGCATCCGTCAGTCTGGGCACCCGCCTAATGCAATCAGGGGCAACTCCAGCTAAGTCCTGACTGATCCCAGATCCCCCCCAGCTGCTTCCCAAGGCCATGTCCCACCCGAGCTTCCCACTGCTCCAGGTGCTGCTCCCACAGCCCATCCTGGCTCCCACTGTCTCCTGCACCCCTGCTCCATGGTGAAGGAGAGCACAGGGAAGCACCCAGCTCCACACTGGCTGCCAGCTCTGTGAGGAGCTCGCCTGCACTTCGGCTCAGCTGTGATTTCACGTGCCTGCCCCAAAAAGCAGGGATTTGCATATCAGGATGAGTTAGGAGGACACCAAACACAGACATTTTCATCCCATCATTCATACAACTGCTCCCATCTAGACAAAACCTATGTGGAGAGTCACTGGATTTGGCATCCCAGAAGAGTTGCTGGGTTATTCCAGCTTCACAGTAACTCGTATCCATCACCATAAAGAGGGGCTGCACAGGGCCATCCACACGTACCTGGGAGGGCATCACCTCTGCATTGGTGCCACAGATCTTCACCCCTGCGTAGAGACATGCCTTGTAGTGGGACTCCACGATGTCACGGCCATACACCTTGTCTGCTCCAACCCCACAGTAATAAGGGCCTGGAAAGGAAGAAGGAGTCACCCCCAAAGTAAAGCTTTTGGCACCACCAGCAGCACAGCAGCATAACCCCACAGCTCCCAGGTACCAGCCATCATCTGCAGAGGACTTATGGGAATTAAACAGTGTTTCCCTCCACAGTCCATCAAGCCATTGACCCCTACTCCAGGAGTGTGAGCAATTCATCTCTGCAACCTCAGCCTTATTTGGCAGTTAAACAGGACTTGTAATGCATCAACCGGGAGGTGGCCGGGAGATAAGGGCAGCTTGGTCTGCCCCGCGGCACCTGGGGACCCTCTGAGCACATCAAGCAGCCGAGGTTGTTTTGACAACAGCAGACACTGTTCATGGCTGTGGTTTTATGCAGCATCTCAAGCAGGCCAGGCCCAGATCTCCTCCCCGCCTGCGGCAAGGGAGATGTTGAAAGCAGCCGGTCTCCACGGAAGGCTGATGATGCGGGCTGGGAAACCCCTGGCCCTGGTCCAGGCAGCAGCAGAGGCGCTGGGGCTCGCTCAGGAGGGCTCCATGAGCCGCTCTTTCCGAGCAGCCACGGGAGGAGCTGTCCCGGCCCTTGCCAAACAAGTGGTGCGGCTGAGCTGAGCTGTTTGTGCTCTGCAGGGAGCCCAGCGGGAGCAGCACTGCCGCACGGCTCACATGAGGGCTCCCTGCAAACGGCTCCTAACCCCATCCCTGTGCCAGCCACCACGGGGAAGCTGCACCGAGGATGGGGATGGGATGCTCACAGCCAGGCAGAGGGTGGGAGTCAAGGGGAGCGCTGGGGGTGGGGAAGGGATGGGTACTTACCTTGTGGGCCAGGGAAGCCGTTGTCGGGCCAGCCATAGGGGTGGCCATTGATGCCCAGCAGTGTGTACTCCTGCTCCATCCCAAACCAGGGGTGGCTGTCCTTAACCAAGTCCATGACCTTCTTGCATGTGTGTCTCAGGTTGGTTTCTGGGAGCAGAGAGGGCTGGGTTAGACCTGTGCCATGGACAGGCACACACCATGCTCTGCTCCATCCTGCTTCACTCCACCACTGCCAAGTGCTTCCCACAGAAGCCTTAAGAGAACCAGTGAGGAAATCCCCTCTTCCTGCAAAGCTCCCTGCTCACCCACCTCCTCCTTACAGAGCTACTCCATCCCCACAGCATCAGGACACAGGCTGAGTGTGTAATTAGCCTGCTCCCCAAACCACCACCAATGGTCCATGAACATCCTCCCCCTCTTACACACCAAGAGACCAGGAGCTATCCCCCAGCCCTGTTCTACAGGCATCTAGCAGATCTGGGAACACTGACTATACATCTCCCATCACTAATTCACCCCCAGCTTAATCATCCTTCTCTTTCTCCAGCTCCACGTTGGCTGGTGGAGCTCAGGGTAATCAGAGCTTTGCCAGGAAAGATACAGATAGCAGAGAACCATCCTAACACAGGACAACATGCCAGAATAGGGGAATGAGGACTTGGACCACAGCTGTAAGGGAAAACACAGCTGAACAACTGTTGTGACAGGGACAGGCAGCCTCCAGGCTGCAAATTCTGCCTTTAAATCACAGTAAAAGACCCCAAAGCAGCTACAATACATGCCCATAGCGTGGGGCTGGGGAAGAGCAGTGATAACCCCTTGCACTGATGGGAGAAGGGGGAAGGAAGTTATCACCCACACAGAGCCCACAGAGTCCTTAATGTCCATAGAGACCCCCCTGGGAATAGATGGAAGGTGCACCCCTTATCTGTGGGGCTCTGGGCTCAGCTCTCTGCCCTGGCTCCAGTCCCAGGAGCTCCAGGGCCTGGGGGTCTCTTTACAAAGAGCTGCCATGGAGGAGCTGCCGGGCAGGAATCTCAGCCAACACTGTTCCCCCTGGCTGAAAGCCATGGTGCTGTCTGAGGAGGAACCAGCTCTGTCTTGCACCATCGCTGCCCACAGCCTCTCCTCTGCATCACCCCGCAGATGCTGTCCTCCCTCCCCGATGCACCCAGCAGGGACATGGCCCCACTGCACCAGGAAATAACCAGTTGGTTGCTGACAGAACCCCCTCCGGGAGCCCCTCAGCATGTCCCTGTGCACCGTCTGCCTGTCCTCTGTCTGGGGCTTTATCAGAGGAACAGGACAGACACTGGGACCGCCGGCTTCTGCCTGCAGTGATAAGAGACCAAGAGCCGGTGTGCTCCAGGGCTGCTTGCGAAAGGTCAGCACCTTCTGCCTCCTTCTCCACAGCTGCCCATCAGCAAGGAAAGCAGCCACAAGCCCAGCACTTTAAAACTCCCACCGCTCCCCGGGTTAACCCCAGCCCCGGGGCTGGATGTGCTCAGGCTCAAAAGCCAGGTGACGCCTTCAGCACACTTGAGCTGGCAAGCGCCATGAGCTCCACATCTCACTGCTCTTCTCCTCGCCCTGCACCTCCAGAACAGGTTCCTGCAAGCAACCGCCACCACCAGCACTTGAATTTCAGAGCCTCAGGCCAAGCACCCAGTGCTGAGCTGCTCCCCAGGACCAGCGGTGCAGAGCGAGCAGCTCCTCGGAGGGTTGGCACCCTAAACAGTAAGTGGGTAACCCATGGAAGCAGGGGCACATACTGGAGGTGCTCACCTGCAGGTTTCCTGTTGTACTTCAGCACTTCGCAGAGCACCAGCTTGTTGGGGTCCAGGCAGAAAGGGTCCCTGAACATGCGGACGGGCACCAGGAACATGTCACTGTTGGAGCCCTCTGCCTGTGCCGTGCTGGAGCCATCGAAATTCCACTCAGGGACATCTATGAGGCAGGAGGGAGACAGAGAGAGGAGTGGGATTGCAAAAAGTTATCTCAGATATGGATTGTGCCAAGTGTTGGTGGCTTAGACCCAGGATGAAGAACCCAGAGGGCACTGAGTGCTGTGGGATGACGATGGCCAAAAAGTTTTCCTGCCTAGCAGTACTCCTGAGCATGAGTGGGTTCATTCCCCCAGCACAACCAGGGTACAGGCAGGATCAGCCTCAGCCACTTCACCTCCCTCCACCAAGCCCCATCCAGATGCAGACACATCTCCATGCCTGTTTCCCTGGCAGAAACGGGTGAGGATCTCATCTTCCCCTTCTCACCCAGGGCTACTGGCACAGATTAAGCAAACCACAGCAACACGCTTGATACAACCCCATGAGATAACTAAAGTGGGTCTCACCAGTGCCACACAACCAGGAAGCGCACGTGCCAGCTTCCAGTGCCTGAAGCACCCCAGAACTTTTCCCCAGCCCTGCACACCGCCGCCCACCACCCAGAGGGACAAGCAGCGGCGTTACCTTCGATGCTCTTGGGCTCCTTGTCAAGGGTCCTGCTCTTGCAGCGCACACCCTCCCCGCTGCCGTCGATCCAGACGTAGGTGACCTGCACCAGCCCGTCCTGGGGCAGCCGCATGTACTGCTCCCGCACCAGCTTGTTCAGCCTGGAGCTGTGCGACACCGACATGGCGATGGCCCTGCGGGAGCGTGCAGGTGAGCGCGGCATCACCCCCGGCCCGTTCCCACCCGTTAAAAAGCCTCCAAACCCCCGAAACAAACCACCCCCAACAGCGCCCAGGCAGCACAGCACAGCACAGCACCCCCCCACCGAGCGTCCCCCCGCGGGGCTCGAACCCGCAGCCCCGCCGCTCACCGGCCCCAGCGCTGCCCACGCCCGCGCCCTCCGCTCTTTATACGCGCCCGTGGCCGGAGGGGAGGGGGTGGATGCGGCTCCGCCCCGGGAGGCTGCGGCACCGCGGCCGGACCCTGGGAGCAGCGTTCGGAGCGCGATGTGCTTCCCATCCGAACACGGGAAACAGCGGGGAAACCCTGACCTGTGAGAGTGCTGAGGCGCTGGCACAGGGTGCCCAGAGAAGCTGTGGCTGCCCCATCCCTGGCAGTGTTCAAGGCCAGGTTGGACACAGGGGCTTGGAGCAGCTGCTCCAGTGGAAGGGGTCCCTGCCTGTGGCAGCGGTTGGAGCTGGAGGAGCTTTGAGGTCCCTTCCACCCAAGAGGTCTGGGATTCTGTGATTACTTATTAAAGCGATAACTAACTCATGGTGAAAATCTCACTTTATTGATCAACAACAAGTTCTTGGCAAAGAACTTGTTATTTATAAAACATGTATTATTCAGTGAAAATATAATTTACAGCCTCCTGCTCCCTTGCTGCTTCATCCCCCCTCCTGGCACGTTGTTTTTGTAGGGTCAGCTCCTGCATGCCAGCGGGTGCTCTGCCCAGTGAGGCTGGCTCAGTGCATGCCCCCCTTGAAAGTCCCCCAAAAGCCTCAATGGGCCTGTGACCCTGTGGAGTGCGATGCCTCAGAGTGGAGTGAGGTGTCTGGCTGATCTTGGGGACAGAGGCATCCACATCCCTGGGGACAGGGTTAACCAGGTCCCTGGCAGCCCTACCACCACCCATGTTCCCCCTACCCAACCCTGGACACCCCCAGGACAACTGCTGCCCACCTGCTCCAGCCCTTTGCTGCTGCAGGGCTGCATTTGCCTCCCGGGTGTCTGTGCTTTGAAAGAGCAAGAAACACAGGAGCAGAAATCACCAACTGCAGCCCCTTGCTACCGTACAGGGTTGAGCTGAAGTACAACTTCTGCATTTGTAAGCACTGGGACACAGTTAAGTACCCTCAAAACCAAATGCTCTCCCTGCTCAGCAATTGCTCTGATCTGGTTTACACCCAACACCCCATAGCCAGCAGCTGTGAACTGGAATAGGTTATTTCAATCCGGCCCCATTGTGCAGCTCTGCGGCCGGTCCCAAAGCTCTCCCGGGATAAACGGGGCGCTGCCTTCCCTGTTTTCCATCGGTGCGCCCCGGGGCTCGCGGCTGTCGGAGCAGACGGATCCCCAACGCGCCCGCGCACAGCGCAGCGCAAACACCCGGCGCCTCCCGGCTGTTATCACAAAGGCTCCGGTGTTTTCCTTCTGGGAGGAGGGCAGGAGCCAAACAACCCCCAGCAAACGCGGCCGGCTGAGCGCACCCCGACCCTTCAGCCTCGGCCTCTGAGCAGTTTCTCAATGCTGCACATGAGAAAAGGCTTTAAAGCACAACCAGCCTCTGGGGTTTGCTGATTGCCCCGGTCCTTGAGGCGGACTCATGCTTGTGGCCGCCTGACTCACCCCAGGAATGTTTTTCTGCAAAACAGTAAAACGTCTGCATTGGAGCACTGCAAAAATCCGCTTGACAGTCAATGTCCCCCCATCAGGACACCTCCTTGCTAGACACAGACCCACAAACTGCCCCCATTGCACCTCCTCAACTGGCACTGACCCCAAGCCTCCAGCTGTTTTCCTTCTGAAGGTGTTTTGGTCCCACGGGCGGATAAAGAACCCGGAAGAAACCCAAAAGCATCTGTGATTGCACAAGAACCAGGAAATGAGATTGGCAGAGAGAGAAGCAAAACTTAATGAGCAATTTTGGTCCCCGGGTGCTGACATCAGTGGCAGTGGGCTGCGGGCAGGCTGGACGTCACCATCACCAGCCCCACTGCCCCTGCCTGCTGCCTCCAGCTCCCGTGCCAAGGAGGTGGCACCCAGGGATGTGCCCGACGTTCCCAGAGCAGCAGTGGCAGAGCCACGTGGGTCTCCTCTGTGTCACCCTTGTGCCACCCAAGGCTCCTGTAGCTGGAGCTGGGGTGCAGCTCAAAAACAGCCACCTCCCTCTCCAGGGTATTTTAGGGACACATCCATGAATGCAGTTGCAGAGCTCACTGTTTCCTCATTCCTGTTTGGAAATCACCCCAGCACAGGAGGAAATGTACCCCTGGGTGTGCAGCCCAGCAGCAGCACTTCCCGGAGACATTGCAACACAAGTGATGGATCAGCAGCAGCTCTGCAGGATCCCTTGGCCTGGTGCACACATCCCTGTCCTGCTCAGGGAGCTGGAGCACATGAGACCCGCCTCAGGGCTGGGGGAGCAGTGCTGATGGTGAGCTTTGATGGAAAACAGGAAGGATGGAGATGGACCTGCATACCCTGGGGACCATCACAAACCCAACCCAGGGAGAGCAGAGCCATCTCTCTGGAGCCCGATGGGTTCCATCCTTCCAGCAGACAGCAGGACCAGCACCAGTGTGTTTGTATGAGATGCCAGGGTTCACATCCCTGAGCTGGGCATGGGAGAGCCTCTTTTTATTGCCAGTGAAAGCCCCAGTTTCCCTCCTGGAATCATCCAGCTGAGCAGAAACACCCCAAAGCATGAGTGGGCTTGGAGAAACCAAGCAAGCTTCAGGCTTCGTTAACACTCACTGGTAACTGGGTTGGGGAGCAGAGCTCCTCTTTGAATTACTGAGCACCAAAGTACCCAAATGGGGAAGCCAGAGCAAACATGATAATCCCTCACCTGGTCAAAGCCCATCCGGCTCCAGGAGGACAAACACGGGCTGTTTATGGCTGTTTGGGGACCAGCCCATGGGCGCACAGCCACATCCCATCCCTGCCCCAGCCCTGCAGCCGAGCAGCTCACCAGGTATGTGCTTGATGCCAAATTGTTTCATGTCAAGAGGGATTTCAGTGAGCACGAAAGGGTTTCTGCCATGGAGTGCTGGGCATCTGCTCAGTCAGGTTTTCTTGGGATCAGGTCTTGCCCCTCCTCAGTCTAATTCCAGCTGTTTCTGTAGCATCAACTCTATGTTACACCAGTAACACTGAACACAATCCACACCTGGATCCTTGAGCTCCTGAACAACATTTCATCCCCCAAGCCAGCCCATGCTCTGCAATCAGCAGGTTCCTGCCCGCTCCCCTCTGCACCAGGTACAGTAAATATTAACCACCACAAGGCATCCGACTCGGAATCAGTGACTGGCCCAAGGTCAGCAGCCAGAGGAGCTGGAGGCAGAAGGGAGCAGCATTGTCCTTGTAGAAGTAAAAGGTGACACATTAAATCTCCAGAGGCCTTTGCTGGTGCCCATTCAGAGCTGTGGTATGGTGCTGGAGATAGCACACAGCAGGAGGAGAAGCTGATTCTGCTTCATTGCTGCAGCACAGCCCAACCATCACCTCCACCACAGTGATGGAGATGCCATCCAGTGCCCACCGGGATCACACAGCAGTTGCAGGCGATGCTGCAGGATGCAGCAGGGCTGTTCCCTTTCCCAGCACTGTTATTTGGGGTGATGGCCATGGACCTGCAGCCAGTGATGCCCACAGAGCTCTCCCGGGGAGATCTGGGCAAGGCCTAAACACTTTCAGTTCTTATCTCTCTGACTTTGAGACTTTATCAGCCCAAGTGTTCTCCAGCCGTGCCAGAATACACCAAAGATGTTATTAAAGCCTTTGCTTTAATAGTAATAATAAAAGCCTTAGGAAATTTGCCAGGTTGGAACACTTCAGTAACACAACATGCTTTACCAAGAAAGGGTTAAATAGGGGCTAATTTACCTGCCAGTACTTAAACAGGGATTAACTTGCCTCCTGGGGTGACTGTTAACACCTTCACCCCGGCTACAACAAGGCAGGGATTGAGCTGGAGACCCCGCAGCCTTGGCTCTCAGATCCCTCCCCACAGCAGCCTGGAGGGATCACTGGAGGGATCATCCCTGGGCACAGCACAAAGCATTGCTGCTGGGATGCAGAGCTTGTGTCCTACTCCAGATCCCCATCCAGGGCTCAGGATGTGGCTCAGAGCCGAGGTTGTTAAAACCCAGGAGCATCCCCCGGAGCCCTGGACCACGGAGCCCAGGCAGGAGCGCTTCCTCGCAGGTTCAGTGGGATCAGCCCATGCCTGTGTCCTGCTCAGGCTGTTTGGTGGGGAGATTAGAGAGGAGGCAAAGAGCAGGGTCGGTGCAAACACCATAAAGGGATTAGAGAGGCAGGGGGGAGCAGTGGGGGGGATGTTCCTGAGCGCTGCTGGGAGGAGGCAGTTTCAGAGCTGAGGAAATGCTGTGAAGAAAGGGTCTTTGGGGCAGCAGCTCTGAGGTGAGAGCCCTGGGGTGCTGCTGGTGCTGGGGTGCAGCAGGAGGGGACCGAGGTGGGGCAGGTCAGTGCTGGAGCAGAGACCACCCAGCCCCGTGCTCAGGGAGGGCTGTGCTGGCGTTTCCCTGTCCCAAATACACCCTCACTTTTACACCTTTCCTACAAAACAGCTGAGCTGACAGTTTCCCTTTACAGTTGAGACATATTTAAGCAACAGCAAATCTCCTTATGTCTACATGTTTGCACCCAAACCACTTCCTCTTCATTCAAAGAGAATGATAGATCTTTTTATGTACATACACACACACATATGTCATAAAATCACAGAATCCCAGCCTGGTTTGGGTTGGAAGGGACCTGAAAGCTCATCCAGCTCCAACCCCTGCCACGGGGTTGCTCCTACCCCGAGGGGAGCCCAGGAGATCGCTGACCCTTATTTTCCTCCTCTACTCACCCTGGCTCAGCTGGGCTGGGAGGATGCTTCCCCCTCACTCCTCTTCCAGCCTCCTCCCGTGTGCAACATGGAAATAACACCTTGAGACAGCTCCTGGCTTGGGGGGGGTGAGGAACCTGCTCCAGGTCTTGGAGCAACCCCACTGTGAAGCCAGTGACTCCCCTCCAGCCTTGCAGCTCTGCTGTGAGCTGCCCATAGAAGCCCAGGCTCCCCTGCAGAGGCACAGTCAGTGCATTGGGGGCTGCCTGCAGGAAGCTCAGCTCCAGGGGTAAGGGGCAAGGCTGGGGTGAGGTTGATCTCAGGAGGCAGCAGAAAGGGCTCACAGAGCAGTGGAACTGGGCAAGGGCTGCCCTGAGCATCCTCATAGAGCCCCTGAGCTCCCCTACTCCTCCAGGCCACAGGCAGAGTAAATCTGGGGATAACCCCGAGCTGTGTTCATAGAACCACAGACTGGTTTGGGTTGGAAAGGGCTTTAAGACCATCCGGTTCCAGCCCCTGCCATGGGCAGGGACACCTCACCCTAAACCGTGTTGCCAAGGCTCTGTCCAACCTGGCCTTGACGGTTTCCTCCACATGGATTTTGTTTGAATTTACCTTTAATCCCCCGGCAGGCACTTCAGGCTGCAGGAAAAGAACCCGGGGGATGAAAGGGGACGTGTGGCACCTGCCTGACCTCGGGAAGCCAAAGGGAAAGGATCCAGGAGCTGCAGTTCACAGGTCACCAGCGCAGGAGCAGCAGAGAGTGGCTCAGCAGCAGCACAAAACCCGTTAGCAAGGAGCAGGGCTGGGCTCAGCTCCCTTCAGGATGAGGGCAGGCTGCCTGCAGAGCCGCACACCAGGGCTGCCCCAGGCGCTGGGGCTGGAGGGGTGCCTGGCCATGGAGAGGGACCAGTTCCCTGGGGGAGCTGTGGAACATGGGGGGAAGCTGCTTCTCTGTAGAGGAAGAAAGCACGACTCACATCCACTCAGATCCATCCCTGTCCCACAAGGCTCTCACACAGCTCCCAGCTTTTCCTGCAGCCTTTGCTTCAGCGACAGGACCAAAGGTCCCATTGCCACCGTGTGAAACCTTCCCCAGGCTCCTGGGATGCAAAACTCCATCTGAAACGCATCAAAACTCCCATAGCACAAAGGGCTCTGAGCATCCACCAGAGGTGAACCACCACATGTGGGAGATGGGACAAGAAGCACCAGCAAACGATGCACCCAAGCAGGATGGCAGCTGGCCACAGCCTCCTTGCCCAGCTGGTTTCCCAGCCCTATATCCTGTTTGGCAGCCCAAGTTTGCACTCTTACACACATGCAAAAGCTTTTTCACTTACCGTGCTCCCATCCAGCCTGGGCATTCAAACCCATGAGGTTTCCTTGGCTGGGGTCAAAGGAGGTGGTTTCTGTTCTGCCGGTGCTTTCCAAAAGCAGTGCTTCTCTCTGCAGAAGCAATGTCATCTCCTTGCAGTCACTGCAGTCACTTGCTTTCAACAGCTGGAACTTGAATTCAGCTCTTTTAAGGCAATTCCTACAGCTGCAGGGTTTGGCTTTAGATGCACAGAATAAGGCTGCCTTGGGCAGGTGCTGTGCAGTCTGAGGCCATTGGTACAAGACATCTGGGGGCAGAAGCTTTGTTTTTGAAGGAAAACACCTTCTTGCAAGCTTATTGGAGCCTTTTGCACAAAGAAATGGCAAATCCTTTGCTCAGCAGGGTTGGAACTTGCAGAGTCCATAGCTCATTTCATATCCTACAAGGGGAAAACCAGGAGGGCTTTTATGTGAACTTAATCCAAACCTGCCAAGCCAAGAAACTCCCTTGTTCTGGGGAAAAAGTCCCTCTAAGCTCTTCATTTTGGTCTCATTTAACCCATTTTGGAAGTAGGTTGATACAAAAGGAATTGCTTCTCTTCCCTAGCAGAGCATCCCATCCACAAGGGCTTTCACACTCTCCCAGCAGAGCTTAAACTGATCCAGATGTGGTCTTCTGAAACACCAACCACCACCTGGAGTCATCACCCCATGGCAGTGCTCATCCCGTGCCCCACAGCGTGAACCCCATCCAAACACAATGGAGACCAAAACAGCTTCTTTCATTACCCAGATCTTCAGGATCTCTTCCAGCATTGCCATGGGCTGGGCTGGGGGTGCAGCCCCTTGTGCTCACTTTGACTTTGAAGAGAGATCAAAGAGGCCATTGGGTTCAGGCTGTTTCCTGAGGGCTTGCCAGGGGAGGATCTTGTGTTGACATCATAGGAAGAGAAGAAAACAAAAGCTGCCTTCTCCCCATCTCCTGCTGCTCCATTCACCTTTTCCTGCCAGCTCCACTGGCCCTGATGTGTCTGGTGGGAGAGGGGGTGAGATCCAAGCTTTGGGCCATGGCTGCTGCATGGGATGTGGAGCATCCCAAAGCTGCTCAAGCCACCAAGAGCTCTGTGTTCTCGCTCTATGTCTTTTACTGGGCTCCCCAGCACGAGAGAGGGACATGCACATCCTTGGACCATACGAGCTCCAGAGGCCCCATCCCAGCTCAACCATTCTGGAAGAAGAAGGAAGCTTTCACAACAGCATCAAGCCAAGGCAGCAGCCACTGAATACCTTCAGAGGGGGATGAGGTGAGCTTTGGCATGGCACGTTCATTTAGGCTGTGGTTAGATTTTGTCATGTCATAAACAGGAAGCACGTTTCCAAGTCACCAGCTAAAAATGTGGGGAAGTGGCCGTGGTTCTCGCTGGGCAAGCAGGCTCTGTCAGCACGGGCTGCCCACACACCGCAGCGGTGCTGCCAGCATGCCAGTGCTGTGGATGAAAGAGATCCTCAGCCCCACACAGTGGGGAGAAGCTGAGGGCTTTCCCCAGGCCTGTGTCAGCAGCGCTTCCTCCCAGGGGTGACCACTGGAAATGCTCGGAAGGGCTCTGATATCATGAGAAAAACCTCTCAATAGCTCGTTATCCATCATCATCCGTCTTAATATGCAAATAGGCTGATATTCACCTGGGGTAGGAAGGGCTGTGGGAAAACCAGGGAATCTGCAGAATGAAGTGTTTGTACCCAGGGTGAGAGCTTTCTGCTGAAACACTGAGGAATGGATCTCCATCCCCTGGGGTTGGACCCATTTATAACACCCCTGCTCCCATGTGTGCCGTGTGTTGCAGCACCTTAGAATCACAGAATCCCAGCCTGGTTTGGGTTGAAGGGACCTTAAAACTCCTCCAGCTCCAACCCCTGCCATGGGCAGGGACACCTTCCACTGGAGCAGCTTGCTCCAAACCCCTGTGTCCAACCTGGCCTTGAGCACTGCCAGGGATGGGGCAGCCACAGCTTCTCTGGGCACCCTGTGCCAGCGCCTCAGCACCCTCATAATAAGGAATTTCCTTGTTATCTCCAACCTGAACTTCCCCTGTTTCAGTCTGAACCCATCACCTCTTGTCCTGTTGCTACAGCCCCTGATGAAGAGCCCCTCTCCAGCATCCTTGTAGGTCCTCTTCAGATACTGGAAGTGCACAGAGTGCAAACCTCAGTGCAATGCTCCACACAGCACAAAACTACACAGTGCAAACCCTGATAGAACACTGCTGTACTTCACAAAGCCTGACACATGGTTTGGGTTTGGAGTCATCTGGAAAGAAATCACTGGCTTAATCCAAACCTTGCACCCAGCTTCACCATGGGAAGACAGCATCTGCCCAACTCCAAGACTCTTCCAGCATTTACAGTCTATTACCAAGCTTCTCTCCCCCAGCACCACCTTTGCTGTGCTCTCGGTGAGCTCAGATACCACAAGGTATCATCACAGGACCAGGATCTCCACGTTGCCAGGTCATACAGGGAGACTTGGTGCTTTGGTCTAATCCTTTCCAGCTCTGATCAGTCTATGGTTCTGGGGAGGGGTTTTGGGCCTGGGCTCACCAGGGCTGCTCCAGAAGTTCATGATGCTCTACAGAAACCCAGCTCAAATCAGACTCCTGCTCATTTGCCTTTCTCACTTGTGGGGGCAAGGACCCAGGCCACTGATGTAACACTGCACATGCTCCTGCAGCCGGCTCCCAGCCCGACCCTGCTTGAAGTCCATCACAGCACCAGCAACAGCTATTCTCTAAGCAGCCAAGAGGATTTAGGAGACCAGTAACAGGGTTATAAAGCCCATTCCCTTCAAGAACTCAGCCAGTGACCGAGCCCCTTACAGCCTGCCCCATTAAAGCCTGCATGTGCACCAGGAGTGGGGACCTGATGGCTCTTCCCTGACCCAAACTAAATCCCTCTATAGGGAATATTACTGGAAATCACAGGCTGCTTCAGTGCATTTTTAGCACAAGGGATCTCACCTGATGAGAGGGTCAGCAGCCCCTGCAGTGCTCACAGTCTCTGTGCAGAACAAGCAATGCCGATTCACCTCCTTGGGTGGGTGAAGGATCCCTCAGCCCTGGAATAGCAATTTCCATGTGTGAACCCACCCAGAGATGGGTGTCTGACCCCAGCCACAGCCTGGAATGTTCCTGCTGGTTCCTTATCCCCTCTGCCCAGGCTCAGTCGATTCCCATTTCCCAGTCTCAGCCCTCAGCTGCGCTTGGGGCTGAGCTGGGACCGAAGTCAGTTTAAATCAAGCTGGAAAAGGTGGTGCCAAGAGCTGGGAGCCTGAATGTGGTCACCCAAAGCCATTGATGACTTTGTCTTTACCCACAGCTGGAAACCATGTTTGCCCTGGGAGCCTTTAGCACAAGTGCTCTGCCTGGTCCCTTCATGGTGAGGGGCCAGATGCAGTGAAGATGCAGCCATGGGGCAGTGATAAACTGGACTGAGCCAAGCAGCAGTATGGCCATGCTCCTTATAAATGTACGAGTTCATCTCAGACAGGCATAAGAAAATCACCTTTAAATAGTAAAAGTTCAAAACCATTTTCCTCACAACAAGTGAACTGGGACCATATTCCCAAAAGGGTTTCTTCAAACCAAACATGACAGGAATGGGGTGACTTTACTGGATTTACTGAATACTCAGTAAGTGTTCAAACCAAGGAAGGGCAATAGGATTTGTGGTGTTGCTTAGGGTCAGTTTGGGGTTTAAAATGTCGCATGAGATACAGCCCCTTGCAGGACTGAAGATACGCTTTAGTTCCTGGTTATTTGCCCCATCTGCCTTCATCTGAACAACTATGGGATGTAAAGCTGGTTGTCCAGGTGAATTACTGGCAGTTAGGCAAGAGCAGAAGGGTGAATGTCGACCTGGAGAAGGGTTTAGCATCAAAATCATGAGAGTTATGCTCCCTGGTGGAATAAAGGGGCATTATCCTGACCGGTTCCTCCCCATCACTTGCTTCCCCGGGTTCAGAAAGATTAGGTTTCATCTTTTTGCTGGGCACTTTGGCAGATGCTGTGATGGGGATGGGAACAGGCACCTTTCCCCCAGACATTTACAAATGTCCCCTTACTTATGCATCAAATCAATAACACAAAAGTATTTCCTCCTCTAAGTCAGAGCCCGAAACCAAGGTGCTGTTTGCTGCCACCCACATGCCTGTGTGAGGCAGGGCCCTGGAGCCTGCCTGGGTTTTGCAATAAGATTTATCCCATAGGAGTGTTACCAACAGCAGGGAACTGCACCTTCCCGCTGAGCTTGCAAGGTGCTCTGTAGGCACAAATTCAGTCAAGCTGCACAGCAAACCCTGGTAGGACAGGCAGGGGATTAACCAGAGAATTAACTGGGAGAGAGAAGCCAAGTCAGAAAATGAGCCTCTCAGTCACTCACACCCTGCCCTTGGTGCAGGATAAATGCATTATTAGATGGGTTACATTGGAGCAGAGCCCTGCAAGGGGCTTTTCTGCACCTACCTCTGCTCTAGGAACCTCCCGAGACCCTGCCTGGTGCCAGAGAGAGCCCATCCAGCTCCAGAAATGCTGCCCCCCACAACTCCTCCTCCTCCATCCCATCACCCCAGCTCCCCAGTTCTGTCCCCATGAGCTCGGTCCCTTCCACTCCCCCTGCTCCTGCTTCCTTCCTGGGTAACAGAGAGCAGCCACTTCCCACCACCCAGGAGGAGCTGCTTGTCCCGGGGCTGTTGGGCTTCCAGGGCCCAGGAACCCCCCTGCATAGGAAGGAGGTAAAGGGACCATTGAAGGGGAGCAGGCAGCAGGCAGGGTTCTGGCCCTGCTCACCTTCACCTTCATGAGAACCAGGCGACAGCACAAGGTGGGTATGGGCTTTGCATCTGGTGCTTCATCATCCATACTCTCGTAAGAGACCTTGTTCTCCCCTGGCTGCCACCCAGGGATGGAGGTAGCTCCTTGCAGGCTTCAGACCTCTGGGGATAAGGCTGTGCTCGTGTCTCTCAGGACTTTCCAACAGACCGAGTCCCTGGCTGATGAAGCACCATCCTCACATCTGCCTCCTGCACTGTGAGGGAAGACTCAGCTGATGGGTTGGAGTGTGCTTGATCCCATCACATCACACTCAGGTTGGGATTGCCTCCAGGGCTGGGGAGCTGCCGACTTCCCGGTGGCCAAAGGGACTGCCTGTTTGGAGCCTGCCCACAGGAACAACCCCTTGGTAACACCAAAAGAACACAGAGAAGCCCTGAAACCCCCACAGCCCTGCTACCAGCTCCAGGGGCGTGGGACACAATGGGAGGAGGAGGAACCTCAGCGTCTGGATCTTCAGCAGCCGCCCCACAGAACCCCCTGGGAAGCTCTGGGGTGTCTCGGTTGGTGCCTCAGCATTTGCAAAGGGAGTCAGCAAATCTCCTCTTAAACTCATCATTGGCAACCACACACATCAGGGGATCCAGGCAGGTGTTTGCCTGGTGTAGTCAGCACCTTCTGCTGGGTGCAAGAGCATGCTATGGTGCTTCCCATCACACCCGTGGTTCTGCAGGTGTGCAGGGGCCAAAGCAGACAGCAAAAGCCTTCAGTCCCTGTTGTCATCTGCAGAGCCCTGCACGGAGCTTTCCTTTGTTGCTTCAGCAACAGCAGCTCCCAACAGAGCTCCTCAAGTCAAGGCAACAGCAAAGGGCAGAACATGCAGAACTCAGGCCGTGAGCAGGACACAGCCCAGCAGCAGAAGGGTCCCCAGGGCAGAGATGGTGGGTGCAGCCCCTGGGGCATGCAGTCCATGCTGGTGCTCATGAAGATGAGGGAAGCCAAAGGCTCCAAGGACCTGGGAGCAGCCCCTGTGCTGACCTGCAAGGGGGGAACAGAGAAAGCAGCAAACCCACCCGAGCTCATCCTCCGAAGGCTGAGCTGGGTCAGAGGCTGAAGCAGCAGGGGCAGGTTTTGGGTGATCTCTGATCCTGCGGCTGTCACCATGGGTTGACCGCTCTGTGTCCCAGCCCCTCAGGAGGTGACCTGGAGGTGGAAGAGATCGAGTCTTGCTTTTCACATGCAAATACATGACCGGATTGTGCTGCAAGGGAAAGAGAAAGGGCACAAAGGAACTGCAGGAGCAGCTGAAATGTCCGCTGCTGCCAACAGCTGATGGGGGAAGGTGAAACAGATGATGCTGTTCCTGCTGGCTCCCAAAGCCTCTGCACTGAAAATCACCAGTGAGATCCCAGCATCACCCACACTGACATTGCTTCAGCCTGCTTTGTTACAGAGCTGCTCACAGACCTGCTGCAGACAGAGCAGCCCCAAGCATCCTCTGTGCACATCACTCAGCCACCAGACACCCAAACTTCTCCCCCTGTCCCACCAAGCAGGACACCCCACTGGGTACGAGGGACTGCTGTTTATTCACAGCCTGTTGAAGGGAGCATCTCTGCTGCATGAGCTGGGTCCCTCCTGCAGGGAGGACCACAGGGAGGGTGGTTGATGCTTCTCCCTGCACTCACACCAGCACATGCTCTTCAGGTACCTCTTCATTGCCAGTGCTCCCAAGAGCTGGCTGGGAACTCAGCATCCTCCAAAGCTGCTCTTTCCATTGAGCACAGTTGTGACCCAAACCCATCCATAGCTCAGAGGGTGAAATCCAGATGCTCCATCCCAAAGAACTCCCTGGGACCAGGTGGACCCAGGCCCTGCAGGAAGGTTCAAGCACCAAGAACTAACGCTTTAAAACAGCCAGAAGCCAGCACCAGGGTGGTATCATGTGGATGTATCATGTATCACTTGGCTCATGTGGAATGTTCTCTGAACCATGTCAAGCCAAAAGGACATTTTTCTTGGAAAAGCACGGTTTAGCACAGAGCCTGTGGCCCACGAGGCTATGCAGAGCAGAGCCAAGAGCCTCCCACCCCAGGACGTCATCTAATGCAGTCTGCAGCCACATGAGGTGACCTCCAGTGCTCAGGAGCAGTGCTGCACATCTGGGCCACAGCTCTGGGGGGGGGGGGGAAGCTCTTTGTTTACCTCAGTGCAGCGGCTGTGCTGGTTTTGTGCTGCAGTCGTTGCTGTGTCCAGTCCAGGGGATGTGGGTTTGTGGTGGCCTTGGCAGTGCTAGGGTAAGGGTTGGACCTGATGAGCTTAAACGTCTTTTCCAAGCTGGTTGGCTCTATGGCTCTATGAGCTCTATAGGTCTATGGGCTCTATGGCCTTTATGGCTCTATGAGCTCTATGGCTTTATGGCTCTATGGGGTCTATGACTATGAGCTGTCTTCTCAGGAGGTCCTGTTTGGAGTAATTTCTTGTGTTGTGGCACATCCCTTCCTCCCTGTGGTGTCACCGCTTCCCCTGCATGGGGGTGAGTTTGTCCAAGGGTGCTATGGAGGAACAGTGGGGTAAAAAGGCAGAATCAGACCCAAACCCCGCAGGAAACCTCAGTTACCTCAGCACACAGATGGAAGCCGGCCACCCTCTGCTACACCTTCACTCAGCCCAGTTAACTGCAAATACCAAGTAGGAGGTGAGCCCCTCCTGGGGGGCTGGATGCAGGCTGCTGGGTTGCATCACTTGCTCTGGTCTCTGAGCCCACACCACTGATGATGCTGGATCCTGAGTTCTGCATCATCACCAGCTCCCATCACGAAGTGAGCTTATTGGGTAGGATTTCCTCCATCAGCGCTGCAAAGCAACTTGAATAGCTGCAAAGAAGCAAACCCAAGCCTACAGCATCCAAACCAAGAGTCTGATCTGCAGACATGTGTTCCTCTGCATAAAGGATGAGAGGACATTTGTTCTGTAGAAGCAGCATCAAAGATGCTTTTCGTCACACTGGACCATCCCTTACCCCACCAGCTGTTCCTCTGGGGTGGCTCCCAGGCTGGGAAAGCCAAAACCAGCAGAGAGATGCAAGGCCTGAAAGAGAGTGGAGACAACCTCTGTGTATGTAAAAGGGTTTATTGGAAGTAAACACGATGGCATTTACAGGGATAAATCCAGTACGTGATC
The DNA here is from genome assembly GCF_012275295.1 of Melopsittacus undulatus. Taxonomy (NCBI): domain Eukaryota; kingdom Metazoa; phylum Chordata; class Aves; order Psittaciformes; family Psittaculidae; genus Melopsittacus; species Melopsittacus undulatus. The sequence goes on from NC_047537.1 coordinate 9,558,115, forward strand.
AGCAGAGCAAGGCATCCCTGTCCCTTCATTCGCTAAGGGTGCAGCAGTCAGGACATCTGCCTGCCCTGTTCAGGTCAGTCTGCCCCATTCAGGTGCATCAGTTCAGCTTGTACAGTGGGGACAGTCCTACCCTGCATCACTGCAGTGGTTAATTCAAGCACAGTGCAGCAGGGAGCAGAGAGAACACCCAGCTCCACATCCTGCCTAGGACCAGGCCAGCCTCAGCTACAGGAAAACAAAGTCCCCACCACCCTGAAACACCTTCTGAATAGTTCCCCTTCTGACACCTTCCCCATTTGTTGCTGTTACCGGTACCTGCATGTACTGGGGTGGGCAGTGGATGCCTTGGGAAATAGCCCCAATGTCCCAGAGCTGGGGCACATCTTTGCAGAGGGTTTATGCCATGCGATGTGCAGAAGGTGTTACCTGCTGCTCCTGCCTCGTTACCCCAAAACATCCATAATCAAGGCACAAACTCCATATCCCAAGCCAAAAGCTTCATCTCCCCTAAGAGTAGAGGTCTGCATCTGAGCTACTTCCCCAGCCTGCCTGGGGTAGATTGGGCACCTCAAGGGCAGGGTTCAGCCAGTTCCTTTTGATGTTTATCTTTGGAGGAGACAACTCACAGCCCCTCATGGACCCCTCTGTGCTCACAGGGGTCTGGGGGCCTAATTCAGTGCAGGAGCAACTCCTGCCATGGGTGAGACAACACCACAACAGGAATGATTTGCAAACAACTGAGCAGGAGGCAAATCCCAGCCTGGTTTGTGTTGGAAAGGAGCTTAAAGCTCCTCCAGCTCCAACCCCTGCCACGAGCAGGGACCCCTTCCACTGGAGCAGCTGCTCCAAGCCCCTGTGTCTAACCTGGCCTTGAACACTGCCAGGGATGGGGCAGCCACAGCTTCTCTGGGCACCCTGTGCCAGCGCCTCAGCACCCTCACAGGGAAGAGCTTCTGCCTAAGAGCTCATCTCAGTCTCCCCTCTCTTGGGCAGGTTCAAGCCATTCCCCTTGGCCTGTCCCTACAGGCCCTTGTCCCAAGCCCCTCTCCAGGTTTCCTGTAGCTTTAGGTATTTGAAGGCTAAAATTATGCACATTTGCAATGTTGAAATGTATCTGTGGCTACTTCTGGGTAATGAATATGTCGCCTATTCCAGCTTCTTTCCCTTCCTACTTCTGGATAACGCCTCTGTGAGCCTCAGTCAGGTTTATAAACGGTTGGCAAGGAGAAGAAGAGGCAGAACCTGAGCCAAACTTTGTGTTCAGCAAATAAGGTTGTTTTGCCATGGCCAGTTGCTGCTAGAACTCAGTGTCAGCACTCAGCACTTCCCATCCTGCGTACAGCTGGGGTGGCAGGACACAACAACTGATTTCACCTCTAAAATCTCATTTTATGCCCAAAGAACAGACTTGAATAAAAGGGCTCTATTTTATTCCTTTCCCATCTAGCTGCTCATTGGAAAGTCACTCTTACATTTGGCTCGACTGCTGCGAATGCTCCAAAGAAAGCTAATTACAAGGTCATTGCATTCGGTAGCATAACTCCAAATCACCGGCTCAATGCTCTCCCCCTTCCACCCTGGAGTAACTCATTTAATAAGGGTGAAGAAAAGCAGAAAGAACTTGACAGACTCCCAGTGAATAAGACTTAAGTGGGAGCCAGCGTTTCCAGACTGTCCTGAGCTCTGGGTGCAAGTTCTCTTGGGAATGGTGGCAAACCGGACACCAAAGATCTTCTGTTCACTTTGGGAAATGCTGGTTACCAGCCACAGAGCCCTCGAGTAGAAGGAGAGGAGCCTGAAACCAGTTGTAGGCTTCCCAGGGTTGCCCACACAGGAGCGAGTTTCCTTCTTCCCCCAGGAAATCTACTCAACCCTTTGGGAAGAAGGAAAAGTCACCTCACGGTGTTGGGTGGTAAATCCGCATCCACCACTGCTGATCCCGCTGCTGGCTGAGGTGCTTCCATCCTGGTTCCTCACCACGCAGGGATGGTTCCCAGGAGGAAGGGGGTTGGTTCCCTCTCATCATGCCAGGCTCAGTGAGCAGAAGCAAGCTGCAGGTTGCAGATCACGGTGCCTGGAGGATGCCTCATGCTGGCAGCTGTGAGGTGCTGAGTGGGTGCCGACCTCGTGAGGAATGGGTGCCTCGGCTCCGTCAGCTCTCCCCATGCTCCCAGCGGATGCATCCTCACGCTTTCCGGATGATCCGCCCTGGTTTCCTCCAGTCCCTGTACCTCTCCCTGCGCACCGAGTGCACCAGTGGCCTGGAGAAGCTGGAGTGGTTTGATCTGGTGGTGTTGCTGCTGAGGAGCAAAGAGAGGCAGGGTTAGACTGGTGTGGGGCAGAGCTGGGGCACATCTCCTGCATCTGGGGTGTAGGGACCCGGGTGAGTGGCTCTGTGTGCCTGAAGCCGTGATGGGGACCCTCCCTGTGTCACCTCCTGGAGGTCTTGGGTCACTGTGAAGTACAAGTGCACAAGTGTGAGCTGAGAACCTCATGAGCAGCCTGTCAGAGGCACAGGGACCGTCCCCTCTGGCCGGTGGGTCACTGAAACCAAACCCCTTGGCTCTGAAACTTCCACTTCAGACACCTGTGAGCAGTTTTCCTTACACCCACTAAACCCAACAACCTGCATTTCTTTGGGCTTCTGCCACCCTCGTTACAGTCCATGTTCCACCAGGAGGTTGTCCAGGGGGAGAACCAACCACACCACATGCCCAGGACACTGCAGGAGCAGTGGGGCTGGGTCCACCTCAGGCTATTCTGGGATGCCTGAATGCTCAGCCTCACTTGCCCTGGGCATTTCCACTTCCATCGTGCCTCAGGCTTTTTCTTTCCTTCCTCCTGGCTAACACCTTCACTACCTCTTTTTCTATCTAGCTTTTGCTATCCTGGCAGAGGGAGCATGCCTGTTCTGCTGCCAGAGCAGAGGGTGATGGGGGACACAACTGAACTTGCAGCAGAATTCCTGCAGGGTGAATTCCCCTCCACATCCCTGCCCAAAGGTCTGGCTCTTAGAGACCCCTCCCCAGATCCTGCTCAGTCATTCCTCCTGTGATCCCAGTGGTCAATGAACACCACCCGGGCACCATTTCCCCCGTGCCCATAGGCGGCGGAGTCAAGGCTCCCTCCCGGTGAGCGGAGCCCTGTGGGATTCCCGGAGCGGCGGATGAATGGAGCGGGGCGTGGGGAGCGCCAGCCACGGCAGGAGCGGAGGAAGGCAGCGCTGGGGGAAAGCTGTGAATGTGAGAAACGCTGCTTTCCAACAGCTTGCTACTATTGAAGGAGGAGGAAGAGCCCCGCGATCCCTGCCCGCGCCGAGGCTGCAGCCGGGAGAGCGCTCCCGTGTCCCCATTGCCTCCCGGCTTTGTGACTTCATTTCCTAATTGCGGTTCAAGTTAATCCCTTTTAGCAGGGGAGGCGGCAGCTCAGGCCCTGCGGCAGGAGGCCAAGCCTCACTCCACAGCTCCAGGCCGTGCTGGGAAGCAGAGTGCCCTTAATCCACCTCTTCCAAGGAGGTCTTGCTGCTGGCTCAGGGTTAAGCTCTTAGGGGAAGGGTTTGGGATCACCTTGGCAAGGCAAATCCTTCCTAAAGCGGCAGCTATCCATGGATCCCAGACCACACCAACCCTCACTCTTGTTCCTCCCAGGTGCAGATGGTACCTGATGGTACTGCAGAGGGCTGAGTGTGCCCAGGGGGAGCAGACATCACATTCCAGCACACAGGAATGAGCTCACCCGGGTGCCCCAGATCCGTACTCCCAATGTGGTGCAGGTGTGGGCGTACAGACACTTCCTGACACTTCAATCCAAGCTGATATTGCAGCTTTCTTTATGCTTTCATGTTTGTGCTGCTTCAGCTGCACGAGGATGGACGACTCTGGAGCTGGGCTGCAGTGGAGGGATGGTCCCTGGTCCAGTATTAAACCAACTGGTGTGAACCTCACTTGTGAGCTCTCTTTGTGCTCTGGTGCTCCTGGCCTAATGCGAGGCATGAGGAAGCTTTCCTGCACTGCTGAGCCACAGCCTCGCCTCTGGAGAACCAGACCACAAACGTGGCAATCACGACTGAGCATTTTCTAAGCCTGTACTGATGGGTGAACATCTGGCTGTGCTCTATGAGCATTGGAAACCTGCCCCCGAGGGCTCATCACTCAAGAAAGCTTCAGCATCATTGCAGGAGCCCAGGCTACACCACATTCAGCGTGTCCATACAGGACTATCTTAATGCCACCAAGAAGATCCCAGTTCATCCTGCAATTTTCCAGTTTCTGGGCATAGAGCTTCACTTGCTCATGGTGCAACCTGTGACTGACCTGTGCAGCACACACAGACCTCATGGCTCTGCTTTCCCAAGCTGGCTGGAATCAGGAGGGGGTTTAGGGCAGGGATAGGCTGGGAACAGCTGGTTGTGACCACAGGCAGCACAAGCTGTGTGATCCACCTGGATGGATATTGCTGGGATGCCCGAGGATGAGGGGTCCTGCACAACTCATCCAGCTTGGTCCCATTTCCCCAGATGAGGCTGGGTTAGATGGCAACACCTGGAGATGCTTAATGGGGTACCTAATTCCCTTAGGTCCCCTTAAAACCCCCCATAATCAGTCCTATGACACTAATCCTGACTGTTTGATGAAAATTCCTTGGTGGCCTTTACTAAATACAATGATTCCTTTAGGTTTTCTGCACTGCATCTGTTCTGCTAGCACTGGGGTACCTCAGACCTCAGTGTAAGTTACTGCCCAGTGCCTCCCTGCACTCCTCCCTGACAGCAGGGAATCTGCCTATAACCTCAGTTACCAACAGCCAGCTCTGTCGCCTTCAAGCTATTTCTGCTCTGGAGCTGTCTCCACCCATGGCTGTGTTCCCAGGGCTCATCATTTCACTTGGACCACACCAGGCAATGCAAGGTGCACTCGGCTTTGCTGGGCTGGAAAAGCAGCGGCTGCATTTAGCCCTGAGCTGCAGGCAGAGGCTGGTCTGCTGGCTGCTATCTCCAGCAAGCCATGGGTGCAGCCTGGCTCCTGCTTCCTCTTGGTGCTCTCACCTATGTGCAGCACCAAGCACCGTGGGGCTGGAATTGTGGCAGGGATTGCAGCACATCAGAGGATTAGGATAAGGAGCTGTGAGCTCTGCATGATGCTGCTGCTGTCAGACCCAGAGCAAACTGGGTCATTGGCACCTTTTCATGTCCAAAGAGATGAGATGTTGGTCTGTCATTGCCCAAGATCCAGCAGGAGATGAATTTGGGGTGCTGGGGTGCAGGTCTCTAATCACACAGCTGATGGAGAGCTGTCAACATCTTTTTTTATAAGACCCCAACAATATTAACACCAATTATGACAAGTGAACAAGGTGTAAGCAGAACTTGCAGAAACATCTGAATTTTAAGGACATGCAGTGCTTATCTTTAAAGTCCTTGTTTCTCCAGCTCCTTCCTGTTGTTGGGCAGAAAACAAGGCAGGGATTAGTGTAGTGGGCACAGCCCAGAGAGTGGGAGGAGACGGTGAGACAGTGACATGCACGCTAGTGATTTAACACAAAATACTCGGGCTGTGAGGAGTCTCTAGAGGTTTGTGCCTCATTGATGAGTATCACGCATGAAGTGTAGCTCCTGGTGCTACCCACAGCTTTCTCTTCCAGGTATGCTGATGGGGAACCTGAGTCACAGGAAACATGCTGAGTTACAGCACATTTCCACACACAAAACCAACCCAAATCACAGACATTTTGTCTGCAAGTGTGTCAAAGGCACAGTCTGTGCAGACAATACAGGCTCGGAAGATTAACAGACCTTAATCCTACCTCTGTGGTTCACACGCAACGGATGATACCCACACATACACAGCTCTAAGGACTGAGGTACACACACAAAAGGCAATCTTCCCCATCAAAGCACACCTGAGCTATTCACATTTTGGGTGCATAAGAGGCATTAACTCACCTAGAAGACCAAACCGGACCCGCCTGCTTCTTTGGCTTGGCTATCTGCTTCTGGTACTCCATCCAGCCACTCACCAGCTCGTGAAGGATCATCACGTACAGGAGGAAAATAAGAATCCTGGGATCCATCCGTGGCACTTCGGGGTCTGCTTCATTGGGTCCAGGTGACATTGGATTGAGAGCAAGGGAGGGCAGCCGGAGGTCTGGGAGCTGCAGGGATGGGGAGGCTGCTGCTGGAGAGGAGCCTTTGCAGGCTGGGCTTTGTGCAGAGTGAATTAGCGCTGTCGGATCTCCCGAGGGATGAGAGGCTGGTGCCTGGGGCGTGGAGCAGCACAAACACAGCTGCAGGGGCTACGGCCGCTTCCTTTCACGGGGAGGATCCCACCGTGCGGGACTCCATCCCTCCCGTTCCCCTCTCCCTCCGGCTCTGTCTGCATCAGCCCGCAGCCGTGAGCTCCCTGCGCCGGGATGGCAGAGCGAGCGGCGCGGGGGGAGAGCTGCCTGCGGAGCCGGCTCCGGGAGCACCGGCTGCCTGCGAGGAATGAATTAACCGCCCTCAGTGAGTCGGGATCCTCCGGCTGCCTCTCCCCTGTGGCTCAGGGTTTGGGCTGTACTGAGCCGGTGCTGACTGGGAGCGTTTCCAAGTATTCCATTGCTGACAAACCTTGTCTTCTGCTCACTTCTCTCACACTCATTTCGTTCTCCTCATTATTCCTTACCTAAATCTTCAGATGCTGTAAAGCTCTGGTGGGGTATCCAGTGTGCAGAAAAACCCCGCTGCCACAGCTTCCAGTCTTTTCCCTACTACAGCTCCTCTCCCAAGCCCCTCGGCATCTTTTTGTTTAGCAGTGTAGGATCGTGCTCCATTGAGACCTTGTTGTGCCATCAAATCCTCTCAGCATCTCCCTTCCTTCCCCCATGGAGACCTCCAGGACACGAGGCAATACATGTGCCTGGTATTTCCAGCAGGACAAAAACACAAATCACTCTTGTTTAGACACTTGTGTAAGACAAGCAAAAAATCACCCCAATTCTAAGACCATCTTGCTCAAAATTCAGGTTACTCCAGTGAATTCTTCAGTAAGTGAAACAGTGAATCCTCAGCAATGATTTAATTACCAGGATCATCTAGAAGCAAGGAGGCAGATTGATCAACCTACCTTTGCTTAATGCCGTTGAAAGGGGCCTGTACCTAAAGGGGTTACAAAAAACCTGGAGAGGGGCTTGAGACAAGGGCCAAGGGGAATGGCTTTAACCTGCCAGAACAGGGGAGACTGAGATGAGCTTTTAGCAGAAGCTCTTCCCTGTGAGGGTGCTGAGGCGCTGGCACAGGGTGCCCAGAGAAGCTGTGGCTGCCCCATCCCTGGCAGTGTTCAAGGCCAGGTTGGACACAGGGGCTTGGAGCAAGCTGCTCCAGTGGAAGGGGTCCCTGCCCGTGGCAGGGGTTGGAGCTGGAGGAGCTTTGAGGTCCCTTCCAGCCCAAACCAGGCTGTGACGCTATGAGCTGCACCAAGTCAGTGCAGAGAAGGAGGTCCAGATGGGTTCAGATCCAGCAATGCCCATGATCCAGTATTTGAAGGGGGCCTACAGGGATGCTGGTGAGGGACTCTTCATTAGGGACTGCAGTGATAGGACAAGGGGAAACGGGTTCAAACTTAAACAGCAGAGATTTAGATTGGATATAAGGAAGAAATTCTTTACTGTTAGGGTGGTGAGGTACTGGAATGGGTTGCCCAGGGAGGTTGTGAATGCTCCATCCCTGGCAGTGTTCAAGGCCAGGTTGGATGAAGCCTTGGGTGATATGGTTTAGTGCAAGGTGTCCCTGCCCATGGCAGGGGGGTTGGAACTGGATGATCTTAAGGTCTTTTCCAACCCTAACTATTCTATGATTCTATGATCTTCAGCTCCACAGCTCCTCCACGAACACAGGAACCACTGGGCTTGCTCTCCACATAGAACAGGGCTCAATGTGATGATCACTGGTGTTCCTCAAGGATGTGTGGCAAATACATAATACCCAGTGTCACAGTAAATGTACCACAAGGAAGCTGCTTCCCACTAACTCAGGTTACATTACCTGTGGGTTTAACACCTGAGGTTAGAATATTCTCAGCAACTTTTGCCCTTTGGGATATCCCTGCAGACACATGTGCAGAAGAGAGAGATTTTGATAGTTTATTAAGCACCATTTCAATGCCCATTAGGGGATGCTAATTGCACAGTACTTCTGCATATTTAACAAACCCAATGGCAGTATCAGTGTCCCAGTCAAATGTGCACCTCAAAGCCTGGTGTGACTTTCCCTCAGCTAACTAATGTTCTTTCATTATGACTCCAGAAGTGTTGAGTAACTCTCTATATTGGGAGGAGAGGATCTCATGGATGGGAGTGAGCAAGTGAATGAAACCAGCGGGGTCTGGAGGTGTTCCAACAGCTACAACAACCAGGATAATTGAGGTTCTCCACCAAAGGATAACGGAGCTGTTCCTATAGCAACAGAGAGAGTTGCCAGGCTGCGGGAGATGGGTTCTGATGCTTGGTACAAGTCATTCATAGTGAGGGAGTTTAGACTAAAGACAACACTGATATTTGATATTTGATACATATGCAATTAGCAGTGAGTAAAGAAAACGTGACTGCTTTGTTCCAGGGGAGAGCAAGAAAACAGAGAGGAAGATGACGGGGGTGAAGCTGCAGGATAACTCACTGCAACTTGCTCCTAGTTTGCACTGGGGCTCCACCTTATGAATACAAACACGTATATAAACATCTGCTTGCTGGACTGACTGCTGCTCCTTTCACAGCCAGCAGACCGCAGGCTGCCTTTGCCCTTTCACCATCGTCAGTGCTCAAGCAAACGCGTCCTAGGGCTGATGAGTCTTCAAAGATTTGAGGCTTATAAGTTCTTGAGTCTTAAAAAAAAGTTATTTGAACTTCCATGCACCATTTTTTGTTAAAAGGTTCCCCAATTCGTCCTTAATACTAGCTGAGGCAGACAAGCCCCAAGCTGTGAGTTACTGCCAGAGCCCACTGCTCTAACTCGGCACTTGGCTTCCAAACGGGTGGGTGACTGTCACAAGGATGTTCTTTGACAAATGATTCAGAAAAGGAACTGGAAGGGCTGAGTTCAGGGTGATTAAATACCAATTTGGGAGGGCAGGGAAGGGTGTGAGGTGGATGTGGTGCTGAACACGGGGCTGTACCCCTCTGCCCCCAGCCTGCACTGGTGCGGGAATTCAGCCTAAGAGCACAGCCTCGCTGTTGACCTGGACAGGTTTGGTGGGAGCTTAAGCCTCTTTGTGGGTCCATTGATTTGTGCAGATACTCTCAGAGTAGAGACAAGCAGCAGTCAGCAAACTCAGGGGGGACTCCTAAGGGTTTGGAGCACCTAACACATGGGCTGTGCACCCCTTCACAGCCTGGTTTGGGTTGGAAGGGACCTTAAAGCTCCTCCAGCTCCAACCCCTGCCATAGGCAGGGACCCCTTCCACTAGAGCAGCTTGCTCCAAGCCCCTGTGTCCAACCTGACCTTGAACACTGCCAGGGATGGGGCAGCCACAGCTTCTCTGGGCACCCTGTGCCAGCGCCTCAGCACCCTCACAGGGAAGAAGATAGTGAGAATCATCAGTACAAGACAGATATACCAATAAAATGCATACAAGGCTATCATGTAACAGGGGCACCTGAGTGCTGAAGCAGATCTTACCTGCAGACCAGAGCCTTGATCTGCTTCTCAGGTTGTCCATCGTTCTGCAAATGGTTTTAGTCAGGAGCCAACATCCGCAGACACATCATGGCTCTCTCCTGCTGCTTCCAGACAACTCTGCAAAAACAAACAGGTCAAACACAGATGAAGTTTGTGTGAAAGATGTGGCATGGGAAGAAGCTTCCCCAGGCTTGAAGTGAGCAGGGAGCAGAACCTGGGGAGAGGTCAGGGAGCCTGGAGCTCAGGTGGGCTCTGAAGAGCAAAAGCAAATGGAAAGCAGGCTCTGGAACACAAAGTTTAGTTGGGCAGAATCCCTTGCAGGGGACACCTCTTTCCACTCACAGTTTAAGCAGACACAAAAGGAAGGGTGACAAAGCTGGGCCATCGATGCATTCATAAAACCTCATTCTGAAGCAGCAGCATGTGCAGGTTTGTGATTCCTTTGTGAATCCAGGCTGGAAATGAGGCACTCCATGCAGACAGTTGGGCTGGAATAAAAACCCAGAGTACTTGAATAGTTACTGAGCCTTTCTTCCTGACTGCTGCAGCATTCCCATTCTTTTGTGTGTTGTTGGAGCAAAGGCACTGAGGAACAGGACTATGTCATTCTGCTGCTTAGGGCCTATTCCCCTCTCTGCTGGGTGACAATCTGGGCCCCTTAACTCCTAAAGAGATTTTAAAATACAGAGGTGGGTAGATGCCAGTCAGTGTTAATATTCATTGCAGCCCCAAGGGCAACACCAGAGATCACTTCCTTCAGGCTCCTTGGAAGCACCCATCTCCTCATTCTTCCACTTGGAATGCAGCACAACAGACTGGAAACCCACCCTTCCAAGGCTTCCCATTGACCCAGAGCTCACACAGTCTCCAAACAGAATCACAATTGTTCTGTTGCAGCAAATCAGGGTTGAGCTAAACTGTGTGTTTGACCTATTGCATTTACTGGCTGTTTAGAAGGAACTTCGGAGCTTCACTGAGAAGGCAGTGACCTGCATTCCCCTTGTACCGGGCCCAAAGGCTGCAGGATTCCTCTAGCTAACAGGATGACTAAGGACTGGGAACATCAAACCTGCTCCACAAGCCAAACTGAAGGATCAGGCCAAGCAGCTCCTACAGCAGGCCATGGGGTCATGGTCCAAAATCCCTGTGGCATCCAGAAGATACAGGGACAACCCCAGGCTGCAGTCAGGCCACAAGCACCTGCAATGTGAAGTACCTCTGTAGAGACACAGTGTGAGTAAAGGTGGATCTGAGGTCTCAGGGTCTTCAAATACCCCAGGCAGGACCCCATCAGCTGCAGGCAGGCTTTCTGCATCTCCACACACACGTCCTCAGCCAGAGCTCACAAGTGCCGTCCTGCTGGGACAGGCGAGATGGAAAACAGATTGCCTTCTCTGCCCTTTGTCCACTTTTCAAGGAACCTGCTTGTGAAAAACCCTCTGTAATTGTATGTTTAATCTCTATTGAGATTAAATCTCTGTATCAGAGACCATGGTGCTCATCTGGAGCAGCCATGGGCTGGTAACAAGCCCGGCTATGACCTACTGGACCAGATGTTTTGCTATTGCTGCCCAGGCTTTGTTTCACAGGTCAGTAATGACCCTGCCCCAGCAACTCTGACATCTCCAATGGGGCTTCATGGGCAGCTTAGGGGAATAAACATCACCTGCAGACACACAGAATTTCATAGAATGGTTTGTGTTGGAAGGGACCTCAAAGCTCCTCCAGCTCCAACCTCTGCCACAGGCAGGGACCCCTTCCACTGGAGCAGCTGCTCCAAGCCCCTGTGTCCAACCTGGCCTTGAACACTGCCAGGGATGGGGCAGCCACAGTTTCTCTGGGCACCCTGTGCCAGCACCTCAGCACCCTCACAGGGAAGAGCTTCTGCCTAAGAGCTCATCTCAGTCTCCCCTTGGGCAGGTTAAAGCCATCACCCATTGTCCTATCACTACAGTCCCTGATGAAGAGTTGCTCTCCAGCATCCCTGTAGGCCTCCTTCAGACAATGGAAGCTGCTATGAGGTCTCCACGCAGCCTTCTCTTCTCCAGGCTGAACAGCCCCAGTGTTCTCAGCCTGTCTTCATACAGGAGCTGCTCCAGTCCCTGAGCATCTTCATGGCCTCCTCTGGACTTGCTCCAACAGCTCCATGGCCTTCTTATGTTAAGGACACCAGAACTGCACACAGTGCTCTCCTTCCCCTCTCATTGCCATCAGTGCTGCCTTCCTAAGCTCAGTAGTGGTCAAACCGATCTGGAACCAGAGGGGAAATAGAGCTGCAAACAGAGCAGATCTCAGCAGATCTCAGCCTTCACAGCAGACAGGAAAATGGATTTTCAGAGTTAGGAAGGAAAAAGCAGCACTGCAGATTCTGTCAGCAGCTTCCAGAGCCTCACACAAGTCAGCAGTGAATAAAGACAACAGACACTCTGAGACACAGTTATTCAGAGGAGTCTGAATTGCTTCTACCTACAGATGCAGTTGGAAACGTGGCAATGTGAAACTTGCACGTTTCATCACCAGATTGCTTTGTATCAGATTGCTCATGACTCAGCTCCAGGGTTTTATAAACATTTCACCACTTTTCATTCTGTTAACCCTGATCAGACAACACAGCTTTGGCACAGCAAATGGATGCTAGGCTGAGGGAAAACATGCTATTAATAATAATTGTGCCCAGAGTTCTGGACTGCTTTTCTAGGACAACACACAAGAACCAACAAGGCTTTAGTGTGACTCGAGCTGGAGGACTGGATACAGGGGTTATCTTTCTTACTTCATTGCATAGACCTGGAGGAGATAAAGGCACAGATACTTCTTGGCTGCTGCCTTCAGCACAGATGCAGAAGCTGTGGTCAAATACTGATGCCTTTCCTCTTCCATGAGCAGATCAGGGGCAGCAGCGATCTATGAAGTGAGATACCTTTGCCCCTTGTGCAATTGTTTTGCAAGAAAAGGAACCTGGTTTCACTGCATCCACTTGTTCAGCTCTGTCCTTCCCATCAGACTCCCCTTGCAGGTCCAGCAGCCCCAAACCCACCCACATAGATGGTTTAGTTGCTTTCTGTGAAGTTATCTTTCAAGCTGGACTGACCTTGTTATCTTCAGTATGGTCTCTGCGTGCTGATGGATACTCCATTCACTGCTGGCTCTTCTTGCACTCCGGAGGTATTAGCCAGGTTTAAAATTCCCCTACAAAGCAAGAAACTTCCCCAGATCAGTGTCTCCTGCCAGAAATATATAATTATTAGGTGGTGAAGATGATGGCAATGGAGCTGAAGATGATGGCAATAAGTGCCAGGCACCCAAGAGCAAGAAGCAGAGAAGAGAGGACCTGGGAAAGAGCAGTGAATGTAGAGCATATCCATGAACAACACAGTCTGGGGCAACCATAGAGCTGAAACCCTGGCCTCTACACTGAGAGCAACCTGAACCTGAGTGGAGCTGCCCTTGATCTGGGGTTTACACCCACCTGAAGCTGTGAGAAGCTGTTTTGCCCCTTGCTGTTAACGCTGAACCTGGCTGGTGGAGGGAGAGTGCTGCAAGGCCACCCAGAACATGTCTGTGGGTTCACTGCTTGGGTTTGACCCATGAGTGCTACTGGGCTCAGCCCTTCCTGACATAACAGCCTGAAGGGGAAATGAAGGGGAGACAGCAAAGCAGAGGTTCTGTGATCACAGTGGGATGTACCAGAGCTGCAAACTGCAGAAGTACTCACTGCTCCTGAAGAGCTGCTCCACCAGGAGCTCCCTCCAGAGAGAGCTGTATTATAATGGCATTTGTATGTCAGGAGAGGCTTGTACCAAAGAAAACATAACGCAGCATCTGTGTGTCACCCATCACAATTGCAATAAGGGTCAGAAAGTCTCTAAACCGCCCTGTGGTGTTGTCTCTTGCTCCAGAGTCCTGCTGCAGGTCACTTACAGCCACCACCTGCCATTGCCTGGGACACAATTCCAGCTTAAGGAGTTCTACATTAGAAGTATAGACACCTGCAGGCAAAATCGGTGTAATTGTCCATCCTCAAATGGATTAACTGTTCTGAAAAAGGAATTAACAAGACAGTCCATGACACTTCATTTTCTGTGCCAAATGCAGCTCTTCCACAGCCAAAGCCAGACAAATCCCAAGGAAGCTGGGCAAGGGGATCCTTGTGTACAGGCGAAGCCACATACCAAGTGCCCAACCATGCACAACTCAGCAGGGTTAACCTAAAGGCAACTGTAAAGCCTGAACCATGCAGCAGCTCTGCCAGAGCAGTATCTTGGAGAGTGATAATTCACTTTGCTGCTGTGCAGCTTCTGTTCCAGACTTAGACACTCCTTTTAGATGTCCATCTTGCCTCCAGCCACCTACATCAGCCCGTTGTTCCCCACCATGGATCCACTGCCCACAGCACTAAGAACAGGGGGTTCTGCCAACAAGCAGATGTTCTTCTGCCTTGTAAAGATGCAGGACAATGCCTTCCAACTGCTGGGTCCCCACCTCTCATTATCCTCTAAGTCACAACCTTCCAGAGCTGCCCTTACAAGGGTCCCAGCTGTGGCTCTTGTGGGAGCATTTGGGAAATCTGGGCTGGAAATCAGGGCTCTCCAAGAGAGTGATTTCAGGGCTATTCTGTTCCACCATTTCAGGTCTAATCCAGAGAAGAGCAGGAGATGCAGGCTGTCAGCATACAGCCCTCTTTTTGAACAAGAGGCTTCCTCTCTTCAGTGGAAATTGATGCCATGGAGTTTCTCCCTGCATCATTAAGGATCCTACTGAGGCCATGGCACAACCAGAGGCTTCTTCAAAGGAAAGACTTCTGAATGCTCTGTCCTAGCAGGAGCTATGCCCTACCTGCCAGGCTCCTTGTTCTATGATTCTCCTTTCATTGCTGCAGAACAAAGGAGGTCTGAAAGATAAAGCATCTAAATCCCATGAGATGGCTCCTAAAGGCATTGAGTGGACACACATGGTCCCTTATCAAAACACCAAGGTCTAAATGCCTAAATTGGATGGATCTCAGTGGGGAAATCAGGCACCTGAGTAGCAGAGAAAGTGCTAAATGCTCATGTTCTTGTTGAGCACATTCCAGCCAAGCAGGACCTGGTAGATGGTCACCAAGGCACTGAATCAACGTCAGCAAGCGGCACACCAGTGTCTTCTTTCTGCCTGCCAGGCTGTGGGGTGGCTCTGCAGGCAGGGAGGGTGCTGCTGTCCCACTGCCCCTCCTTCCATTCCTCCTGTGGAAATCCACTGAGCAACACACCCGGTGAGCTACAGGAAGAGCTCTGAAGGTCAAGCATACAGAGCTGATGCACCAGCTCAGGGAGGTGGTCCTGGTCAGTAAAGGGCTGTGCATTGCCAAATGAAGGTCACAGCCTTCTCCCAAAGTAGAGCAGTAAACTAAGGACAGAGGTGTCACCCAGTGTCCTGGGTTCAGCAGTAGCAGTCATTTTCCTCCTTCTTAGCAGCTGGTGCAGCACTGTGGTTTTGACTTTCAGCCTGGGAACAGCGCTGATAACACCGATGGTTTTAGTTGTTGCTCAGTAATGTTCAGTCTGACCAAGGACTTTCTGAGCTCATGCTCTGCCAGGGGGGAGGGGAAGCCAGGAAGAAGCAGAGAGAGCACACCTGACCCAAACTAGCCAAGGAGGTACTCCATGCCACTGCACATCATGGCCAGTATATAAATTGGGGCAGTTACCCGGAAAGGCTAGATCACTGCTGGGATCAGGCTGGGTATCAGTCAGTGGGCGGTGAGCGGTTGTATTCTCTTCCCTTGTTATTTCCCTTATCATCATTATTACTGGTGGTAGCCGCAGTGATTTGTGTTATACCTTAGTTACTGGACTGTTCTTCTCTCAACCTGTGGGAGTTACATTCTTTTGATTCTCCTCCCCATCCCTCTGGGAGCAGGAGGAGGAAGGGGGAAGAGTGAGAGACTGTATGGTTCTGATTTACCAGCTGAGCTTAAACTACGACACCCAGCCCCAGGGACATCCAGGGAAGCAGGAACACACTTGCTGAACAGAGCCAGGACCCCCAACAGCAAAGGACAACCATGATGACAGTCACACCATACCCTGGTTTAACCTCCCAGATGAAGGGGCACACTGAGAACTAGTACCTACCATGCAGTCTTGCACCTCTCCACAGCATAAGGCCAGAAGACACATCTAACTGCTCCCACCACACACTGCCGCAGCAGCCAACCTTTGAAGTCACTGCAAGAACAATTTGGTGAGGCTCCAGGCATTCCAGCAGTAAGAAGTAATTCTGTTCATCTGCACAGAACCATCAATCCACAGACAAGGCAGAGCTGCATTGCAGGAGGAGCAGGGAGGGAGTCAGCACCAGTGCCTGGTTCATCCATCCCTGCAGAGCAGCTCCAGCCCACAGACCTGAGCTGCTCCAGAGCCAGAGCACAGGGACCACGGGGGGAAGCTCAGGACAACCCAAGCTTTGTGTTCCCCCCACACAAAGACAGGCCAGACATGGAGATGTGGCTTCCCAAACCCAGCCACTTCAGTTCAGCATGAGAATCAAACTGATCTGGGCAGAACATGTAAGAAACCTGGAGAAGGGCTTTGGCCAAGGGCCTGTAGGGACAGGCCAAGGGGAATGGCTTTAATGTGACAGAGGGGAGATTGAGATGGGACATCAGGAAGAAATTCTTCCCTGTGAGGGTGCTGAGGCGCTGGCACAGGGTGCCCAGAGAAGCTGTGGCTGCCCCATCCCTGGCAGTGTTCAAGGCCAGGTTGGACACAGGGGCTTGGAGCAAGCTGCTCCAGTGGAAGGGGTCCCTGCCTGTGGCAGGGGTTGGAGCTGGAGGAGCTTTAGGGTCCCTTCCAGCCCAAACTATTCTCTGATCCCGCAGACAGCTCTGGCTCCTGCTCTGTGGAGGTTCACACGTCCCACAGGTGTGTGTGTGGTTTCTGACACTGGGATGAACTCACTGGCACCTCAAAGGATGGAAGCACACCCTGGGGTTCACTACTAAAAAAAGGATGTTTTCTGGAAAGTATCCCTTATGTTGCTAGCATTCTCAGCTGCCCAAATTCCCTCCCCCACCCCCATCCCCAGCCCAAGCAGCCACCAGCACAGGTAATGGACCAGTTTGTGCTCTGGGACTTCATTCCCTTATGGATTTAAACAACCTGGGAAAAATCCCCAGCACATATCTCTGTGTACTGGCTGAAGCACAAGAGCCTTCTCCACCAAGTAGTAAACCCACAGCCTGGATTACAAGGAGTTTGTGGGTAAAGGAAACCTTTAGTAACCAAGAGAACCCTGCCACAAACCTACAATACCCTTTGAGTTTGAGCAGAGCGTGGGGCCTGAGCAAGTTCACTGTGAAAGGTTTGCCAGCAGCATGGGATGTTATTGTGTGTCAGTTACCATGACAGTCTCGATGGTTTAAAACAAAACCTTGCAAGAAAAACATGATTGTTATACCCAGATCTTGCTTCCAGCAGGTCTGATGCCTGCACTGCTGTGAGCTGCCAAAGGCAACACCGACCCTAGGAGCTGGAGATGCACAGAGGTAGCGTGGACTAGAGGCATCAATATGAGCACCTCTCTCGCATCCACAAACCTAACTCAGCTTCCCATTGCCCACAAGGTAGACAGGTCCCTGCATAAAAAGAGAAATAAAGCCCCAAGGTGATGAAGAGAAGTGACACTCACTTTCCTCATGCAACATCTGAGAGTTCAGGAGGAAGAAAACCACCCCAAGAGAGAGACAGCAGCTCTGTGGAGGGATGTACATATCTACTTAACCAGCATCTGCTTTTTGTTTTGGACTTCAGGAGGGTTTAGCACTGGGATTGCTCAAGTCCCAGGAAACAAGGAGTGATGAGGGACAAAAATCATATCCAGAAACATGATGGAGAAGGAAGTGACAGGGCATGGCCAGTCCAGAGGAGAAATTTCAAGGGTTAACTATGCCTGACAAACCCAATAACCTGCTCTGAAGTGATGCCTGGCTTGGTGGATGGGGGAGCACAAAGTGTAGCTTACCTTGACTTTAAAAGGGCTTTCGACACAGCTGTCTGAGGAATCCACACAGGCACATCACCTTGAGACAGTTCAGATGGCTACATGGAACCAGGCAGGACACACTCAGAGGGCTGTGAGCTACAGCACGAAGCCCCATTGGCAGCACACTACTCACAGCATTCCTCAGGGGGCATCAATGGGACTAATATCCTTCATTGCCTCTATTTAGAGCCTGAAGACAGAATACAGCCTCAGCAAAGGACACCAGGTTCTGAGCATGGCTGACACATGGGGCAGGGCTGTTCAAAGGGACCCCCCTCCCCAACAGGCTGGCCAAATGACCCAACAGAAACCTCATGAAACTCAAAGGTAAATACAAAGTCTTGCTCTTGAGCTACCTCACAAAGTCTGATCCTGTTCCGAGTCAGGACCACACATCCTCAAAGGTGCTCTCCTACCTGAATTACTCTGCCATTCAGAGTATGCCATGCAGACAGCTTCCTGCTTACAGGGGACTGGCAAAACTCGCTTCAGGCACATGGTACCTGCTGAAATTAGTGTAAAGTGCACTGTAAACTAGCCCAACCCATTCTTCTCCTATGTCCCTCTTCCTGCACACTCTACCTGGGGCTGTGGTAAAAGCAGAACAGGAATTAACTGTAGCAGCAAAGACAGCAACACAAAAAACAGCCACTAAGAACAGGCTATGTTTTCAATGACAGAATTTCACCCCACCTACATTCAAACCCTTTTGTCACTGGGGAATGTGCTAATGCCTTGGTTTTTTCTTCCCCCACTGGCTCCAGGACTCATTTCAAGCTACTCCTTTGGAGAAAAGGGGAGAGAATGATTCATTTTCTGGCCTCCTTTGCAAGAGCCTAACTGAGAAGATGGCTGTTGACTGCTTCTTGGTCTGGTGACAGTGGTGGGCATATCTGACTAATGCAACATGTCCTACCATGCACCAGAAGAGCTGGAACTTCAAAAAGGGAATGGTATCAGTGGAGCTTTTCTCCTCTGACTTTTCTTTCTGTGAATATCTTATATAAAGAGCCACAGAGCAAACAAATGGATGAAGGCCAGAGGAGGCCATGGAGATGCTGCGAGGGCTGGAGCAGCTCTGCTCTGGAGCCAGGCTGAGAGAGCTGGGCTGGGGCAGCCTGGACAAGGCTCCTGAAGGGGAGACCTGAGAGCAGCTCCAGTGCCTAAAGGGGCTGCAGGAAACCTGGAGAGGGGCTTGGGACAAGGGCCTGTAGGGACAGGCCAAGGGGAATGGCTTGAACCTGCCCGAGGGGAGACTGAGATGAGCTCTTAGGCAGAAGCTCTTCCCTGTGAGGGTGCTGAGGCGCTGGCACAGGGTGCCCAGAGAAGCTGTGGCTGCCCCATCTCTGGCAGTGTTCAAGGCCAGGTTGGACACAAGGGCTTGGAGCAAGCTGCTCCAGTGGAAGGTGTCCCTGCCCGTGGCAGGGGTTGGAGCTGGAGGAGCTTTGAGGTCCCTTCCAACACAAACCAGGCTGGGATTCTAAGAAGAAAGTTATGGTTAGCCTGTGGGAGTTCACACTACCTGCTCAACTATAATGGAGCTAAACACTCATTGATCAGTTCTTAAAGGAGAGTTTAAAAATACAAGATGCCAAGCTTAAAAATATGGTTTTTTTTTTTTTGAAATAAAAAAAACAAAACTAAACCCCAAAGTCAGATTTTAAAGTGAATCTAAAGACGACACTCAACTATCTTTAAGAAAAGTAAATCTTCACAATGCACTGCATACAGAGTTTTCTAACCAGCAAGAGCCAGTGGGGTGGTGTAAACTGCAGTGTTTCCTGAAAGAGCTTCAATGGCTTTTGGTTTGGTTTCCACCCTGTAGGCAGAGACACTTGAAAGGCAGCACAGTGCCTTCACGCTGCAGAGGACGAGGTTAGCTTCTCTCCTGTGTCACTCAGGCAGAGCTCAGCGTGAGGCTGGTGTGGGCACAGTGGGCAGGGGCAGCTCCATGGAGGGGGTCTCAGTCACTTCAGCTGGACTCGGCTTCCGAAGCTCCAGTTTCTCAGTGAGCTGGTTGTAAAGCTCCTTCACAGCTTCCCCACTCTGCAGAAAGAGAATTAGGAGGAACAAATAGAAGAGTTATAATTCATTCTTCATCAGGGTTTGTAGCAATAGGACAGGGGGTGATGGGTTCAAACTGAAACGGGGGAAGTTCAGGTTAGATCTAAGCAGAAGCTCTTCCCTGTGAGGGTGCTGAGGCACTGGCACAGGGTGCCCAGAGAAGCTGTGGCTGCCCCATCCCTGGCAGTGTTCAAGGTCAGGCTGGAGAGAGCCTTAGGTGACACTGTCTAATGTGAGGCATCTCTGCCCATGCCAGGGGGTTGGAACTTGATGATCTTAAGGCCTTTTCCAACCCAAACCACTCTACGATTCTAGTCACTACGAACTAGAACATTAAGCATGTAATTACCCTGTGTGTTTTAACACAAAGCAACAGAGGAAGTTCCAAGCAAATTAACACACAACTTGGTACACTTGGAAAGCAGAGCACATGTTCCATTAAGCAATGTCTGGAAAGGCAGCTGCTTTCATTTGCTATTAATTTTCCCTTTCTCCTGCTTCCTTTCTTACCTGCTTGGTGGGTTCCAATGCCTTCTGGAGCGACTCTAATTTGGCAGGTGCCACTTTATGATGCAGATGAAGCAGCAGCCTTAGCACATGTCTGTGTACATTCTCCTTTCTGCAAAAAGCAATTTAAAGCAGAGGAGCTGATACCAACAAACACCATCTTGAGAACAACAAAGCTACAGCAACAGCACCAGAACAATTCACACCCCCACAGACTGTTGTAATTTTTCCACACACCTGAGAATTGTAGCCTGTATGCTACAAAGTACTAACCCTGCCTTAGACTTTCAAGGAATTCAGGTAATTCTTTAACACGAGCGAACTGGAGCACCCATGAGGAAGAGGGGGATATATTAAGCACAGCATGTGGTAGCAGCTAGTCTCTGCTGGACAGGCCACATTGCACATGCAGGAGGATGTTTGTGTCTCAGTGTGGGCGGAGAGGGTGGCAGCAGCATGTGCTGCTGTGCCTGAACAGCAGCCCTGGTCACTCTGGGAAAGCCTCCTGGGGGTTGGATCTGGGATACAAGTCTCCACCTGAACCACTGAATTAACAGATACAAACAGATTATCTGTGTGCAAAGAGCTAAGTTGGCTCTTCATCTTCAGAGCTACTGCGAAGCAAGAAGGATACTGTCTTGTGCAACTGCAATTTAGGAATAATGAATTACAGTTTAGGCAATAATTCATAATCTGAATTAATCTGTGGGGCGTCCACAGCTTCTCTGGGCAACCTGTGCCACTTCCCAATTTTGCTGATAAAAACTTGGTCACAAAATATAAGCCTTTCCTTAAAGAAGAACAGCATTAGGGTAACATTTTCACTGTATGTGAAGAGTTTGCTGAACCAGAATTATAGTTCAAAGCAGTACAAACTCTCTCAGGTATCCTACAGACTCATTTCCCTCACTTTCACCCCGAGGAAAATCCAACTTACTTTGAGCAGGCAGTGAGAAAGAAGTTGTCAAAGAGACTGGTGCAGAATTCCTCAAGTGCGAATTCCTCACCCAGCAGCGTGAGGTTTCCAGTAAGCAGATGCAGAAAGATATCACCAAAGGCCAAGTCACTGAATGTCTCAACTGTACAACAGGAAAAGGAAAGAGACTGTCAAAACTTGGCTATAGAGCAGATGTTCTGCCAACAACTTTGCAGTGAGATTTCCTTTTCAAACATGTAGCCCAGCTGGGTGGCTTTGACCTTTCAGACATAAAAGATTAAGAGCAGAGAGGTGAGAATCCATAGAAAGCCCATGTCTTCACCAAGGCTGAAGTCTTGCTCCTTCCAATATCACAAAGTCCCCTGCTACCCTTCTCCAGCATCCTCTGCTCATGGCCACATGCACCTCCCTGCACTCAGACCCCACAGGGAGCAGATGCAAACCACCCATGTAAATGAGCTGACAGTGCAGCAAAGGGTTCAAAGGACACCAGAGGCTGGGTGAGGGGTGGGAAATGAACCCCCACTGCCACTACTGGGAGCTGCAGTTGCTAAGATTGCCTCTGAGCTCTCATGCAACTCATCCCAGAGAAGTCAGTGGAGGTAATTCCAGGAAAAAAAGTCTGTGTTCAGTCCTGTTTTGTGACAGGCCTCTTCACCATACAAAGCCAAGTCCCAGGCTTCTGGCCACCTGGAATTAGTAGGAGCACCAGCAGAATTACACCTCCTGCTCTTTTATCATTCTGATTTATTCCAGGCAGTTCTCAGCTCGTCTCATTGTTAATACAGCTTTTGATCTAAGAAACTACTGACCATCAGCCACTGCCCCTCAGTTCTCAGATCAGCAGAGATGTATCCTAACTGCAGACAAAAGAAGACCAATCACCTCTGCAGGGCCTTACAACTAAGTCACCAGAAGAGCCGAAAGCAGAACATCATGTCTTTCATGCTGAAATCACTTTCACTCCAGGTTTGCTTGCCCTCTGGGTGTCTAGGCAAATAGCTGCAGAAAATGAGACACAAAACTTACCTAGTGCTGGCAGGAGCCTAAGGAAAGCATTCTTGTTTCTCTGTTTAGTGATGTGAAGGATGTAATACAGCCCAATCTCACAAGCTATTCTGTTCTCCTGCAAGAATCTGTTATGGCAGAAGGAAAGTTTCTTAATGAATAAAGCTAAAATAAATTCTATATTAAGAGGGCTTAAAACACCACACCAAGCAGTTACAGCAGTGGCCAGCCTCAAACCCACTGAAGAGCAGCTACTCAGTGACTGAGCAGAGGATGATCACTGTGTTCACTACCATGGTCCAGAAAAATTTACCATTCAGCAAACACAGCAGTCTTGTAATCAAACAGTTGGATTTGATTGCCAGCATTCAGAATAGTATTTATGATCAAAGTGCTCTTCAAAATGGGTTTCAGAAGAAGCCCCAATGCTCAAAAATCATATAAAGGCCAGTATTGTTTTGTTATAACAAAATCAGGTCAAATATTAGCACTGCCATAGAGCAGATTACAACCCTGAGGATACAACTCCCGATTCTGGCACGCTGATAAAGAGTTGTGCTGGAAATTAGTGCAAGGTCTGAATACCAGAGAGCACACAAAGGTTTTCTTTATCTTTCTGAGGCCCCTGGAGTGACAGGTTATCAACAGAGAATGAGTGCGTGACAAAAATGCCAACTTCACAATTTACAACAGCCCTCTTCAGAACCAAGCACAGGCACTCATCCAGCTGCACCCAAGTATCACCCAATCCTTGTTCACTGCTTTTGAACAAAGCAGTGTATTTGGAAGCAGTAACACCAAGTACTTCCATATTTAACCTGCTAAAAGAATGATTATTACAAGTAATATTACTTTATGTAGATTTTACTTAAGGAATTATAATGGAAACCTGTTCTGCTGAAGGAGAAATTCAGGTTTGATTAACTGGCACTAAATCTTACCCCAAGGAAGTCTTCACTTTACCACACAGAGTATCTTCCCCTGTCTGTTGGCTGGCTCCTTGCTGCTCTGCTTTGGTAACAACACTCTATGTAACAACACAAAGTCAGTAAGGCAGGTTACATACTTGGTGAAAGCTTCAGGGATGGTGCTGGGGTAGGGAGTTGGTCCCTTCTCCTCTGAGGGCAGTTTCTGATCTACGTTGAACATCTGGTCATCCACCACAAAGGACATCAGCATAGGCAAGAACCTGGTGATCAACTCAACTTCCTTGGAGGGATGGAAGAGAGGGAGAAGAACAATGCTTTCATCAGTCACCTCATGCCACCTAATGGTCCCAGAGTGCTGTAACAGATAGTGAGGCACCTGCCCAAGCCCCATCCTACACTCGGGAAAACAAGCTTCCACTTTCCAGTTCTAGTCAAAATTCTTAAGCAATTCATTTCCACATGTTCCACTGGTAATTTGGAAAACTACTTCACCTCATCTACAGAAATACTCCTGCTCAAATCCTTTCTCTTGACAATTACTTAGCATTTCTTCTGTGAGACCTTTCCCAATGCTGCTGCAAGCACTGCATGTTTAGGATGATACCAGCTGCTTGTATCAACAATAACAAATCATTTTGTCCATTCCCTAAGCTGACGGGTATCAGTGCACAGCTAGAAGAGCAACAACAAAGAGCAGCTCCTCACACAAGGTGAATCAGCCTATGTTGTATGATACTCACAGAACAGGAAGTTACAGCTTGTGACAATAACAGGTAAAACAGATTTTAAATACAGATTTAGAGATTCCCTTCAGGAAAACCCTCACAGCTCCTTTCTAAGAGATTCACGAGAGCCCCTCTGTGAGTCAAATCAGTCACACTCAGTGTTACAATCTCAGTATGAATGCACACCCTGTGGTAAATTTAAACATGCAGTCAACCTGTAATATACATTCTGGAGCCTTCAAATGCCCCCCTAGGTAGATATTTGCTGCTTGATGGTACAGAACAGAAACAGCAAATTTCTCTTGAGAAACAGCCCTACTGTGCAGTTTCCTGCCACCAGCTGAACATAGCAGCTCCCAAACT
Organism: Melopsittacus undulatus; assembly: GCF_012275295.1. Taxonomy (NCBI): domain Eukaryota; kingdom Metazoa; phylum Chordata; class Aves; order Psittaciformes; family Psittaculidae; genus Melopsittacus; species Melopsittacus undulatus. The sequence continues at coordinate 9,582,316 of NC_047537.1, forward strand.
ACATCAGAGCTGCCCTTTGGAAAAGTATTTCCAAAGCAGGAAAAACTGTAGCTAAATGTGGCACTACACAACATTGCTGTAAGATAGCCGGAAGGTAACAACTTGTTCACCTCAACGAAAAGCTGTTACACTGCTTCCAGTTGCAGACCAGGCTCTGAAATCCCTCTTTCCTTACACAAGATGTGTTTTACAAATGCATCAGTTGTGCAGTGATGTATCCAGGAATAACATTCTGTACCCAGTTGTGTTGCCAGGATCAATGAGCACCCAGTGCAGAACCTAACATAGGTACAGTCTGATTTAAAACAGCAGGGCCAGGCACTCATGTAGAGAAAAAAGCAGGTAAATTAAGCTAAATTAAGCAGGCAAGTAAGCTTACAGGGTGCCTGCTTAGGCTGCTGCTGTGACCACTTACATGCTTTGTCTAAGGAAGCTGTGATGAGAGGTACATTAAATCAGGAATGCAATAAAATAATGATCAAGTCTAGATTTGTTTCATTAAATGTGTTAAGTTCTACACATCAAAATGACTCACCATTTTTGGTTCCTTGAAGACTTGACTGTCAATCATGTCCCAGGCCCCCTGGCCCAAAGACAGCATCCTGAGGAGCAGCAGCATATCTGGGCTTTCCTTGGATTTTTAAGAGGAGCACAAAAACAGCTGTTTTGATCTTCCACAAGTTGCACATACAGATACCGATTCGGAAGTGGTGCTTTACATTCAAAGCTCTCCAAGACTGCTAAGGGCATTCAGTTCTCCCATTTATTGACAACTGATTCCTCAAATGGGACCCAAACAACACCTGATGGTTTGTGGGTTTTAGTAACATTCGAGAATGCACCAAGAAGTATACAGCCAATCCAACCTTATTTTTAAAGGTGTAAAGCCAAATCAGTACACTGAAATATGTGACAGGACAAATCAAGTCATCTCAGCAGAAGTAAGGAGGAGAAAGTGTAAGGCCAACGGGGTTTCGGTTATATTGTGCCCTGAAACCAAATCAGTTTTCAATCTTACACTGGAAGTTATTCAATCCAACAATCAAATTTAACTCAGGCATAAACCCAGCAAATGCCTTACACTGTTCAGACACCTGCAAGGCTACATTCCTTTCGCCATTAGGTTAATTTAAGCACCTCCTGCAGTGACTGCTGTATTATACCACAGCCAACAGACCAGAACAGTGTAAACTAATCCTCTGTATTTACCATGGTGAGGACAAAAGGCTGCTGCTATTAGGCAAACTGATGGAAGGACAAAGCAGGAAGGCACCTATTCTATGTGTGCATAGCTGTTAGGATAGAATGAGCTGTGCAAAGAATTCATAGTCATTTCAGAGAGGTCCAAAATGCCTGTCTCCAAACAGCCCTCCTGCAGAGCTCTGCAACACATGCTGCAGATGGAGACGGAGCATCTTGTTTCCCTTATCTCAGTTTACACATGCATTTGAGAACTTAAATGTACTTCTACAGTACCAGTCCTGTGTTTAAGGATGCTATTCAGTTAAAACTACAGTTCAGATTAGGTACACAAGCTGCAACACTCACCCTGGGTAAGGTGTCCTGCCCAACCAGGTCTTGCACGTGCCTTATGGTACTCAAGGCTAAGGTGTTAACGGCAAAAGGATCACACAGGATCATTGATAAGTCCCTGAGAAAAAGTAAAAATCAAACATGTGTCATACAAAACAAAGAACCCAATCATACAGTTCCATACTCAGCTGTAGATACCAGCTTCCTGAACCTGTGTTTCACTAAATTAAGATATTTGAGCGCACTCTTTATTGCTATCCTGTCAACTATCAGATGATACATCAAAGTAGTGTGTGCAGGTGTGTGTGTGTGTGTGTGCATGCGTAGGTAGATAAAGGGCAAGTACTGTAACAATACCTTACTATGATAATGTAAAACCTGAGTTTCTCTCTCTTATTATCTACAGGTGTCCACCTGATGAACCTTCTCCTGCCACACCATTAATGTTATTTCTTCAACTTGAATGTTATCTGAAAACAATTACTACAAGTCTGCAATGAAACCACACAGATCTCCCACAGTCAGATAGCACAGGCCAAAGGGGAGACTCAAGAGTGGTAACTTAATATGAGCTGTGTTGCCAGAATGTGCTTGGCTATGCCCTAGTGAATTAATGCTTGTGAATGTACTGGATGTGACTGCACAGAAGAGCAACCAGGTGTCAGTGAGGTCTGGGGAAGAATTAACAACTGCAGTACCTGACAGATGCTGTGACTGACAGGCTACTTATTCAGTTTCTCAATAAATAGCCCAAGCACCTTACCCCAAAACTTGTTCTTGTCCTTTCTTCACCCCATCCAGAAACCCCTGCAATTCCCGAGCTCTCTTGTTGTCTACAAACTTCTCCCGAATGCAAGCATCAAGGCACCAGGTGAACTGTTAAGAGAAATAGAGAAAGCTTTATGAAACACAGTGTCTCATGAAACCAGACAAATCTAGCTCAGAATGACTGTGGCCACCAACACAGGAGGGACGTGGAGCTGTTGAAGTGAGGCCAGAGGAGGCCATGGAGATGCTGCGAGGGCTGGAGCAGCTCTGCTCTGGAGCCAGGCTGAGAGAGCTGGGCTGGGGCAGCTTGGACAAGAGAAGGCTCCTGAAGGGGAGACCTGAGAGCAGCTCCAGTGCCTAAAGGGGCTGCAGGGAACCTGGAGAGGGGCTTGGGACAAGGGCCTGTAGGGACAGGCCAAGGGGAATGGCTTGAACCTGCCCAAGAGAGGGGAGACTGAGCTGAGCTCTTAGGCAGAAGCTCTTCCCTGTGAGGATGCTGAGGCGCTGGCACAGGGTGCCCAGAGGAGCTGTGGCTGCCCCATCCCTGGCAGTGTTCAAGGCCAGGTTGGACACAGGGGCTTGGAGCAAGTTGCTCCAGTGGAAGGGGTCCCTGCCTGTGGCAGGGGTTGAAGCTGGAGAAGCTTTAAGGCCCCTTCCAACACAAACCAGTCTGGGATTCTATGACCTCCAAATATGTTGCATTAATACACTTTAATAATACACTCAGGCATATTAAGCTGGTCACAAATACTTGAGGTCAGAAATACAAATCCCAAAAAGAGGACAGAGCAACGTCAAGAAAGGCATTCCCTGGCAATCAAGGAGCAGGCATGTATAAAATATACCACTGCTCAGGCCACTGGATCAATGTGAATTTACACAAGCAGGAGACCAAGAAAGAAGCAGCAGCACTCTGCAAAAACAGCAGGGATATTTTAGCTACTGCAATACCGCTCCCACCTTCTAAGTAGGGGATACTAACAGTGGAGGTGCTTCTGCTTTAGAACTGTACTATCAAAATGGAAAAAGACAGTCAAACATGCTGTTTGACTCAAAATTAAGGGTTTTTCCCCCCCTTTCAGAAAAAAGTATGTATTTTAAAGTAAAACAGAAAATTATATATATATTACAGTATTTTCCCACAATTCAACAAGAACAACTTGTTGAATTTGCTGCAATGCTTTCAGCAGGCTCCCTGCCCTTGCAGCAGTCACCGCATGCTGCAGTGGCAAAATGAGGTTGATAAAAATGATCTGTGGCTTGAATAAGAACTTTCCTTTTCTAGCCAGTCACTGCCTGCATCCTGATTTTGGGAGTCTTGATCAGAAGACATTAAAAAGCATGCAGAAACATTTATCATCACTCTAGGTTATAAACTCTATAAGCAGAATACACACAAAACAGCAATTTTACTCGAGAGAAAAGGCCTTGTTCTAGATCAGAGTGATGCTAACTATAGACAAAGACTGTAACAAGATCCTGGTGTGACATTAACACAGCTATTACATCCTAACATTTTAATATTTTCTTATAATTCAAGATACAAAGTATTTAATGTTACACATAAGTTTACCAACAGATGGAGTGTATCACACTCAGCACAGCAGGGAAGGAAGCAAGATCTGATTAAGAACATTTGTCTGGCTAATGCTTTTGATCTCTTTTTGCAGCACCTCCACAGGTCAGATTAGGCTTTGTTCTTACCACTGCACCAGTACCATAAACTTGAATGATTTATGGGTTATGAAATGAAAGCAAGCTGCTAGTTAACCAAGATGAGATTTTCACCTGAAGTTCCAAGGAATGTAAGATGACTTTTGCATACAAGGTCTGAGCTCTCTTCACAGAGAGGAGTCACCTTCTCTGGGCTGAAGTCCTGCAGGGCAGCAGGTACGGGTGAAACAAAATTCTCCAGTGATACTCTTACGTGTCCCACATGATTAATACCTTATGACAGGGGTCAACAGTGCAGATTTCACTGATTTCCAGGTCATGCAGTGACATGAGGAGCTCTGCCCGTAGTGTGCAGTAATGAATATTCCTTGTGCGGAGGAACAGGGTTCTCAGAAACTGCAACACCATGTCATAGAGCTTCACATTCTTCCCAATCATCTGGGTCAGCTTCTGAACCACCTAAACAAAGCAGAAAAAATACGCGCTCAGTACCAAGAGATGCTGTTATTTCGCACACACACAATGTGAATTCATTCTTTTATCTGATTTATTGAGATTGAATCATCTGCACTGAGAGGAGTTCCTGGAAAGGAACTATTTATACCAAGATTTCCAAGAGCATTTGTTCAAGAGATGTTCAGCAAATCTTTCATGGCCATAATGAAATACAGAATGCCCAGAAAAGGTTCTCTTGCCAAAGGAAATTGAAGCATTTGTAGAATAAGGTACTCAGCTATGTGAAAGAAGCAGTACCTGTTATTGATGAGCCACAGAAACAGCTAATCACATCTTTAAGCAGATCCAACTCACTTTCTTGGAAAACTACTCACTGGTTTTATTTGCTAGAGTTTCTATAGCAATTATTGAGCTGAATCAGGGTGACAACCACCAGAGCTACAGGCACAGAGGAGCAGCCCCTGCCCTTTCTGTGGCTGAGTGTTGGATCAGGTCAGCCACCTTCCATAATCCCATTCAAAAAGCAACCTCTCTGAATGCTAGTTTAGCTACAACTTGCCATGTCCCTTTCCATTTGTGCAAAATAAATTAATAACTAAAGCTTTTGTTGGCCTATGTCCTCAAGAAAAGCAATTTAATATACTCAAACTGATTTCATAGAGATCCTCAGCCTTTAAAACAGCTGAGATGTATTAATGCCACACTGAGCAATAAAGGAAATTTGGCTTTGCCTTTTTTTTTAAAGCACATAAACAGCTCAGAACATTAATGAGTTATTGCTTAGCACCAAGTAACTAATAAAATAATTCCTGCACCTTTCATCAAGAGATGTAGGAAGAATCAAAGTATTTGCCAGAAATACCAAGCTTTCTAGTTAAAAAGCTTCAGTAACAAAGTAAGGTGGGTGAAATGGACACCATTATTTGCTGAGGTGGACTGAAAGCTGGTGAATTCCACTCACAAGCCTGCTGACAGAGGTTTCCTTGTCCTTACCTCTCCTTGACGCCTTGTTTTGGGGGATGGACTGAAGAAATTGTGCAAGACAGAAATGTCACTGCTGAAGAGAACATTCTCCTTCTCCAGGATGTATTGCTTCAGCAGTGGAGAAACCTCATCACCAAACAGAGCCTGGTTGTCCTGCCAAATCTGGCGCTTCACCTCCACTGCACATGCTTTATACAAGTCCTTATCAGCCATTACCAACTTTAGCTTCTTTTCAGGGACCTGCAATCAACAGAGCAGTTACCAAATGCAGAGCAGCTCACCTGCCTGACTGTGCAAGGAGTAAGGAACTGACTACAGAGGACATCTAAATCATAATCTGGTAATCTGCACAAGAATGCAGTTTAACAGCAGGCAGTAGGAGACTTCATCCTTTGCCTCACCTACCCCTGTAAAAGTCAGTCCTTAGACATTTAACTTCTTCAACAACAAAGAGACAACCCAAGCTTTTCTTTACTTCTTTCAAAGAGGACAAAAGACTTGCTTTAAACCTCTGATGCTGAGATCTGGGGCGATGTTTCAGTAACTTACAAAAGTTCTAGTAGCACTTTTGAAGCCATTACCTTAAGTACAATACAATGCTCTTACTAAGGCTACTCCGAGATTTCATTCACAGATCTGAATGTCACTCCTGTCTACCTCAAATTGTGGTCTTCAAATCTTATTTTCCAGTTGTCATTAAATCAGCTGTGGAAAACTCCACCTACCAGTGAACTTGACAACGTTTAGGAAGCTGCATATATTGAATAAAGCAGGGAAATAGCCTCATCTAACTATGAAAATGTAAAATGCTTTTTGAATTACTCTAAGTTATTAAGTTATTACCAGATACAAGAATGTAGTAAATCTTCAGTCAGTTCCTAACACTGAATGACAAACTTGCATTTGTCTGCAGATGGAGCACGCAGCCCATGCAACAGCACAGCTAAGAGAAGCTGCACAACAGAGACGGCTTTACCTTGGGCAAGTGCTTCATGACACACATTACCACAGGCTGGATGGAAGGCATCTTGACCAGGGAAAAGCTCTTCTCTAGGAGATCTTCCAGTTTTTTGTATCTGAAAACACGTAAGAACAGGAGACTAAGTACCATGTAACAGGCATCAAAGTGGCTCATCTCAAAGCCACCAGAACGTGAACCCCGAGGAATCCAGCCCTTGCAGAAGTCACTCATCCACCCTAACTGGTGTTCACACAGACCTCCCAATTCGCTCCAACCAACCAGCAAGACTTAACACACCTCTCCTCCACCTTCCCTTCCAAGGCGATGGCAGAGACCCTCTCCAGCAGCTTCTCCCTCAGCTCATCGAAGACCGACTGGTGGAACTCCAGCCGGGGGGTGCCGTGCAGGTCCAGGAAGGGCAGCGCCGACTGCAGCGAGGGCAGCAGCACCCCATTCTCTGTCTGCCAACACAAACACCATGACGAAGGACAAACCCCACAGAGCAGACCTCCTCAGGCCCTCCCGCTCTCCCACCACCCCGCAGCGCCGGCCCCGCCGCTCGGGCACCTTGTCCCAGCGCACCTGGAACTGCTCGATGGCTTTCAGCGGCTCCGTGCAGTTGGTGAGTGTCTCCTTCAGGTCCTCGCCGTTGGCCACCCCCAGCTCCTGCAGCCCCGCGTACATGGCGGCTGCCGAGCCCCCCGGCCCGCTGCCACAGCGCCGCGGTCCGACCCACGGCGGGTCCCCCGGCGGAGCGCGGTCCGGCGCTGCGCCCCACCCCGCGGAACCCGGTCCCACACACAAGGGTTCCGCCACACAAAGGCTCCGCCGTCGCTGCCGCGGGGTACTCGGGCTGCCCACACCGGGGAGCCCCAGGGCACGCTGCTCCGGCAGCAGCGTTAGCGCAGCGCGGTCGGGGTTCCGGGGGGGGCAGGGGAATCCTTCCCTGCTGGGCAGCCGCAGCTTCTGCCTGATCCCTGGCAGACAGCGATGGAAAGGGGAAATGGAACCCAAACCGACCTCCTAAAGGGGAAGTGCCAAAGCAGACCCTGCACGGATTAAAGGGCATGGGGTTGCGTTCTACGGGAGCAAAGCAGGACTGGGCAGACCACAGCAGCATCTGGCAGCTTCTCAGTGGCTGCTGAACATCCTTTGGTTGTGATGATACATCACAACATTGTACAAACTATCATGAACAGCCCATGGGCATGAGCGATCAGCCAACAGCTTCACACAACCCATGTGCAGTGTTCCTTCGAGGCAGGAGGACACCTGGGGCACCATCTCATTTGCAAGACTGCAGCAAGATGAGCTGCTGCACAAATCCTTCCCACCACAGCACTTGGAAGCCTGCCTGTCCTCATGGGCAAATGGGAAAGCAGGGGCATGAGGATCGTCAGCACTCTGGAGATTTAATCCCAGTGCCCTTTGCAAAGCAGAGCATTGTCAGCCCAAGTGCAGGCAAAACAATCCCAGCCTGGTTTGTGTTGGAAGGGACCTTAAAGCTCATCCAGCTCCAACCCCTGCCACCGGCAGGGACCCCTCCTACTGGAGCAGCTGCTCCAAGTCCCTGTGTCCAACCTGGCCTTGAACACTGCCAGGGATGGGGCAGCCACAGCTTCTCTGGGCACCCTGTGCCAGCGCCTCAGAACCCTCATCATCAAAAAAGACTTCCTCATGTGCAATCTAAACCTGTCTTCTTTTAGTTTAAGAGCATTCCCCCTTGCCCTGTCACATCTGTAGATGCTAGGTGCTGACCAGCAAAATGAGAACTGGAGTCGAAAGCCTGCAGGAAGAGGAGGGAATTCTGGCACTTTGCTTAAAACAACTCTAAGATGGAAAAGTGCATCTCCAAATACCCCTGCAAGGACAATAAGGTGTTCTGCAAACAGGGGCCTGGCTGGTGAACTCCTCTGGCAGGGACAAGACGGCCTTGCCAGTAAATTATCCAGCTCACACACACAAAAACTTTTCTTTAAGGAGTTGCACTTTTATTCCTAGACCCAGTCCCTGGGACCCAGATGGGGACAGCCTGAAAGGAGCCCATCTCCTGGGATCAACACATTTTTCTTCAGGAATTCTAGTTCTGGGGACATGTCTTGTTGGCACCAGAAAGGAGAAAGCAGGCACATGCTTTGTAAAGTCTGGGGGTTGGTTATCCTACATGGGAAGGCTGTGGAAGGGGTGTACAGACACCTATGCTGACACTCACCTTCTGGAGGCAAAGTTCCAAGCACCCCTGCTTTCTCCTACCCACAGCAAAGGCCAAACCAGCCAGAGTGTCCTGTAGGTATAAACCCAAATGTGCATGGGTTTTCCTGTCCTGAGTGCCACCTGATATGAGGCAGGAGCAGCCTGCAGGAACTGTGCTCTGCCCCAACCTGGCACACACGTGGTTGTGGAGAAGCACCCCAGGTTCACCCTGAAGCCCTCAGACCTAAGTTAAACCCAGCACAAGGAATTTCCCCACTTCTAGTTTTGACAGCTAGCACTGCCAGGAGCAGAATACCAAACACCTGAGTTCTGTCTGCTGTCTGCTCATCACACAGCTGAGTTAACCCCACAGGTCTGTTTACCTCAACCCCATTGCCCGGGGCAGTTTCGAGGTTGCACTGATGCCTTTGCACTGGAACAGGCACGAAGCCATCATTGTATTTACTGTGTGGAGGGATGGCAGGAGAACTGCTTGAGTCATCGCTCCCTGTGGTCCCTGTGGCTTGGGGCTGGGCTGAACCCAGAGCCTGGCCTCAGCTCCGCCTTTCTCCTCTTTTAAAGGTTGTGGAAGGGGCCGCTGTCAGTTCGCTGCTCCACTGCTTCCTCTCGTGTCTCTCTGTAGGGAGAAAGCGCTTCATGTCTTGGCGTGAACTGCTTCCCCCCTGGCTGGTGATCGTGGCGGGACTGACGGGCATCGTGCTGCTCTGTGTCTCCACTAAAGATGTGCCCTACACCCCTCTCAGGACCAAGGTAAGAGCATCCACCTAAGGGGTGGCCAAGCTGGGATCAAGTGGGACAATAAGCAGAGAACCTTCTCCTTGTCTATGGGGGCCGCTTCTTAAGGAGAACCTGCTGTTTCCTTGTGCAAGCTGGGCATTTAAACTGGTGTGTTTTGTTGCTTTTTGCATTCATTGCACTACTGAGTTCTTTACTGGCCTGAAACAAACTGAAGAAGGGACTACAGTAATAATATGGGGACAGGCTGGCATACTTTAACATGCTATAGCTTTTCAAAGTGAAAAAGCAAACCAACCCCTTTGGCTGGACTGGGAAATACAGGCTGGATGTGGTCCATAAATCAGTAGAGATGCTCACCACAGGCTGGGGAGTGGTAGCTCATGTCAGAAGCTACCCCAAGAGTCCAGAAGTGTTAGCGGTAGGAAAGAGCTAGGTCCCTCTTCAAAGTTGGTAGGAATCTGGGCCTGAACTTCTGCTTCTCTATTATTAAATACATGTATTAGATATATTATATATATTCCATGCCTTCTCCTCTTCTATTTTCTCTTAATTTTAATAAAAGAGCCAACCTGTTCTACATGGCAGGATCAGATCTGCCTGGTGCCCAGGGGGTTAATGCCCATCCGCTCTGCCTCTTGATGCACCCGCTACTGAGGTGGGAGCAGTGGCACGCTATGATTGAATCAAACGGAAGCAGGTTAACCTGTGTGGTTAGAGACACTACCCCTCCTCCATGCTCCTCTGAGGGACAAAACTGAATTTAAAACAAAACCCCCCAAACCCTTACTGCTGCATGCTCTGTCCTTCCCTGGAGCTGAGCTGGGGCAGAAGCGCCGTGATCCTTTCTCCTCCCTTGCGCTCCCAGCAGCCTCTCCTTTTGTGAAGGAGGAAGAACCCCAGGTTCCTCTGCCAACACCACCCGTTCCTTCCTCTTCTGCAGCAGCCAACGTGTCCCTGTGAGCAATGGGAGCTGTCACTCATGTGGGCAGATGCCAGCAGGCTCAGGCAGGGAGCTCCATCCTGTTTCCGCATTTCTGCTCTAGCTCCAGTCCCAGGCACTGTGTCTGGTGCAGCTTGGACTCCCAAGGGAAGAGGCAGCCAGCTTGGCTCCGAGGCTGCAGCCAGGCTCTGTCTTGTGCTAAAACCCTTCTGATGGTGTCAACATCAAACCTCTCAGAAGGTTTCTCCTCCCACTCAGTCACAGCTGCAACTATTTCTGTGCAAGATAACAGCTTAGACCATATCCCCCCAGATCTCATGAGTTTCTTCTCCATCTGTGTAAATACTCGTTTGTGGTCATGTAATAGTGGGAGGAGAAAAGGAGACCCTAGTATAGCACCAGGGCTATTTTGAGTGTGAGGACATCCAGAACAGCCACAGAGCTGCACTGCAGGGTACACCAGTGGCCTCACACTTCCCAGTGCTCATGTATGAGCTGCAGCTCAGCAAAGCTTGGTCAGCAGCAAAGAGCCCAGATGCTGGGCTGAAAAGAGACTCAGCAAGCCATTGGCCTCCCTGCTAGGTAACAGGATGACTGTCAGTGGACAAGGTGTTGAGAAATCCCATACTCATTGCTGCTCTTTCCTCCAAGATGTTATCTTGGTCTCAGTGGGGCTGCTGCACTGGGCAGTGTATGTGCTGGATGGTCGCAATGTGCTGCAGCACTTCCCATGCTGCACCATCTCCACAGTGGGGCATCAAGGAGATGTGGGATTCAGGTTCCTCAGAGGCAGGAGCAAGCCACAGCCCTCTGATTCCTGCACAGAAGCTGTAGCAAACCAATCCAGCAGCAGCCTGAGTCCCAGAATCAGTCAAAAGCCTGGATACTGCCATCTCCCACTGGTTTGGGACCTGTTTTTCCTGAGCTCCAGGTGGCTCAGCTCAGTGGAAGCCCTCTGCCTGGTTTCAAGAACACACCACACCACTGTAGTTCTGAAGTATTTCTGGGTGTCTCCACTCCTGCTGCTCCTCATGTATATTCAGAAATGCAGATGGTTCCCTGCAAATCCACATCATCTTCTGGCTTCACTCTTTCTTTGCATGTAAAAACCTAACTCAGACACTGCAGTGCAGGCCCATGGGTTACCTACACAATGCTACAATAACAAAGCAGCACACATACAGTGGTGTTGATCTGGAATGTTTTGGGTGTTTTCCAGTATGCCATTGTTCTGGATGCTGGCCCATCCCACACCAACCTGTTCATCTACCAGTGGACCACCACCAAGGCAAATAAGACCGGGGTGATCAGAGAATGTAGTTCCTGTCCTATGCAAGGTGAGGTGCCTGATTCATGCTTGGTGGGCTGTGGGACTGGCATGGAATGGGTAGAAACACAGAGATCTCCAATGTCCTTCGCTCCTCCATCATCAGGCTGTATGCTGAAACAGTGGTGATAGTGAAGCAAAAGCTGTTTATTTCTAGCCTGAGTCTTCTCAACATGGGCAGATTTATCCATACACAGCTGGACATCAACAGCAGGTGACAGTTTCTTTAGCCTGCTGCAGGCAGAGAAGCTCACAGAGGGGACAGAGCTCATCCTCATGTCCATGTGGATCAGTGGCACAGCCAGCGTTGCTGGGCTTCTCACCTAGTGAACAGCAACAGAAACAAACCTGGCTGCAGGGTGACTCCTGGTGCTTTTTGCTTCTGCCTGATTGTACTCTGTGCTCTGGTGTGTGTAGCTGGTGTAGCTCTGGAGCAACAGAAGTACAAAGACTCCAGCCCGCTATGTGGGGTTTGGTAGTACAAGCATGAGTTCAGTGTGGGTTTAGGTGTCACATTTTGGAGAATATTGGGGTCTTTCTCACTAGTTTGAAGCAGTTTAGCCCTGCCAATGCCAGCTGATAGGGTTTCATGCAGTAATGCTTGGGGTTTTCCTTGCCTATCTCTCAATCTCTGATGTTGAAGCCTGATTATAGCAGGATGCTGGGAAACCCTGAACTCTCAATAGCAGTCTGCTGTGACAGGGCAGCTGCACAACAAGCAGGGAAGAGGGTTTGAAGGTTGTAAGCAATACAAACCATGTATAGAAGATGCAATAAGGGCTCCCTGAAACCTTGTACATGTCCCTTACCTGCTGCCACCTTCACCAAATGGCTTAAAACCAGCAACTATGGCTCAGAGCAGCAGTCTGCAGCAGGAGCAACAAGAGGCGCAGGCAGGTCTCTCACCCACATGTGAGGCTTCATCCTTTGCCTACATCCTCTACAGCCTTGGAGCAGCTGTAGACAAGCTGCAGCTCAGCCCCACAGTTGGCCCAGGAGAGCAAAGCAGGGAGTCCCAAGGCCAGGAAGATGATGGGCACAGGATGGGGAAGTGAAGCTCTTTCTGGGTAGTAGTTCAAAGCCAGCATGTAAAACCCCATTGAATCTTGTTGGAAGGATGAGACACGGCTTGCACACAGCTTCTATCTGCATAGCAACAGCTTCCTCTAGAGCAGAGGTGCTTTGTGGTGACTCAGAAGCCACCTTTGTCAGCACAAGAGGAAGTGGCTGGAGGAGAGAGGTGACACATCAGCTTCAGCTCTGTCTGCATGGCAGTGTGTCCTTTTGCTTATCTCTTACAGTGGCTAAAGCCACATTTCTTCCTCTTGTGGCCTCAGGGGCTGAACTGTTCTGTAATTGATAAATGGTTACTTGTAGGTTATCTCAGCAGCAGAGCTAGGGTTTTCTCTGTGTGATTTGGGATTTACACGCATGTGTTTCACTCCCAGTATCATATTTCAGCAGGATGGGTACGTGGAGGAACTCCATTCCACCTGTGGCAGGTCCTGACTTTAACCATGCCCTAGCATAGCAACCCCCTGGGTAACAGCTCTCACACTTCTCCCATACCTTTCCTTAGAAAATGACATTTTTTTATCCCTGGTCCTCAGGTCTTGGAGTCTCCAACTACACAGATTCTCCTCAGAAAGTCATGGAGAGCCTGCAGCCCTGTTTGACCTGGGCCCAGCAAGAGATCCCAGCAGAGCAGCACAGCCAAACCCCGCTCTATGTGGGAGCAACTGCCAGCACGAGGCCACTGAAGTGAGTGAACATTACAAATCCATCCCCAGCCATCATCACAAGCCATGGGATCAGTCTGTGGCTGCATCTCAGCCTGCCTGCTCTGCAGTGCTCCATCCCTGACCTGGTAGCCAGGTAAACTTTCCACAGGTCCTGATGTACTCCAGGGGACTGTGGCTGTGTATCCACAGTGTACCTCCAAGCAGCCATGAGGATGACAGTCTTGCTATTGCTAGCAGTCTGTGTTGTGTCCTTCACAATTGTGCTTGGGAAAACACCCATCAGTCTGGAAGTTGAAGTTAATGTGACAGCCCACCTGGGCTTGCAGGGGTACTTCTTGTCAGCAGGCTGGAAATGGTGGTGGGAAGATCCACCTCATCATACACACTTTTGTGGATCCTGTTCTAATTTACCTCATTACTGGGACTTTTATATCCTTTAGATACTGGGGAAAAGTAAATCCCAGAGGGTACCTGGTCAGTGGAGCAAGGCCACAGGACTCCCTCAGTGGCAGAGGGTACAAAGCTCCTACATTCTTGAATGGTGGCACAGTTGCTCAAATCATCCCTCTGCTGTTCTTGCCCCTAGTGCCATCTGAGGGGAGAGGGAAGTAGCAGCAGGAGTGGGATTGTCATTGTGTCTCTGTGCTACTACCCAAAGCAGAAGCACAGCAAAAGTCCTACAGCTATGCCTCCACCACAGGTTGCTCCTGCAGGGTCCTGCAACAACAAATGTGCCTTCTTTTTCTTTTCTGTTTAGCCTCACCCATCCCAACCTCTCTGATGATCTCCTTGCAGCCCTGAAGTCATCTCCTTTCAAGTTTCAGGGGGCACAAATCCTGTCCAGTCCAGAAAAGGAAGCATTCAATTGGGTTGCTGTTAACTATGTCCTGGAGAACTTCTTCAAGGTAAAGGACAATCCTGCCTGGGGAGCAGAGAACTGAGCAACTCCCATTAGCAAGCAGCCAAACAGACATGTATGTATGTTGAAATCCTGTAGTTTAAACAATGCTTAAGCACAACTTGCACTGCCTTTCAGAGGAGGCAGGTTATATCCAACATTAGCTGGTTGGGGGACAGAGTATGAGATGGTTATAACTAGGATGAAGGACTAATATACCTTGTCATGGACATATTCACACAGTTGCTCTAACAGATGTGAGACTTCCTGGACAACACATCCCATGCTTTCATAACCTGGCCCTGGGGTGTCAGTAACAACTCCACTTCTCCAAGTCTCTGCAGCTCTAGCTCAGCATCACTGTCAAACAGGCATTGCTGCTGTTTGTGGCATTGCCCCTGGAGACCAGCAGCCCCACAGGATATCCTGTGGACGGTGGACAGGGAAGCAGTCTTCTGCTGCTAAAGCAAAAGCCTCTTCTGGAGATGCCAGTGAGAGTAAAGCTGAGTGTCCCCAGCACAGGGGCCTGGTCAGTATTCGGAAGGCACTTGCTAAACAGAAAGAATACACAGAAGTTTCCCTGCTGTCCCCTCAAACCAAAGCCTTTGAGTTCTTATGAACACAAAGGGCAGAAGAAAGGCAGGATAGGCCAAGTGATTCCACATCAGCAAAGTGAAAGGCAGTTTGGATAACCAGCAGCAAGCATGCACTGGTTAGGGAAGTGCTAGCAAATTCCAGCACAGCCTACCAACAGCCAGGGCACAGCACTTCCATCCATGTAAACCTGCCTGCCTGCACTGCTAACTTCAGCATCACCAAAATCAGTTCTGCAAGACTGCAGGAGATGAGACATCAGGGTTCATCTGACATCAGGGTCACTTTAGCACCAAGGCAGTACCTGAAGCCCATACCTTCCCACCTGAAAACCTCCTTTCTACCACTCTCTCCTCTTTTCCCTGCTCCTGCCTGCCAAGACCACTGCTTGCTGAGCCCCGTTTGCTCTCACTGGTTGTGGTGAGCTCTCAGTGCACATGGCAGTGCTTGTTCAATAGCTCCTCTGTTCCCTGCCAAACCACCACTTCAGCATCCTTATATCCTGTGGGCAAAACAAGAAGTTGAGCTGTACTGCACCAAAGAGCTTTCTCTCTGTGCACTAATGCTTGCATTGTGACTGTGACCAGATGCAGATGTCTTAAGAACTGACCTCTCTGGTTCCTTTTGGGTCAGTACGACTGGCGAGGACAGTTGATCCCCTCCGGGAAGGGGATGGCAGGAGTCCTGCTGGTGGGAGGAACCTCAGCACTGCTCACTGCCAGGGTGGAAGAGGAGAACCAGGCACCTACAGAGGAGGTGAAGCTGCAGCTGTATGGTCAGACACACAGAGTGTACACTCATCACTGCCCCTGCCATGGCACGGCCCAGCTCCGCAGCAGGCTACTCGCTCTGCTCATTCAAGTGAGTACCAACAGAGGGTGTTTGCAGGGTTCCTGGCTACAACAGTACTAACTAAAAGTTGACAAGGTGTAGCTTCTAACAGGCAAAATATCAATCACTGTCTTTAACACAGGGCATTTGCATATACTTTAAAAAAGCCCAGTGCATTGGTAGAACATACTCCCTGTGCCTGAATCAATGGCCTCCAAGCAGACACACATTCAGGGGTTTCCTATTTGCAGGCTCTATTTCGCTTTTTTCTTGAGACACATGAGCACAAAACTGCTCTCCAGAGGTGCTAAGACCACCTTCAGGGTGAAGAACAGCAGCACCCAGGAACCAACAGGGACCTTCCATTTGGGGTATTTCCTTTCCTGACATAAACCCTGAAGCATCTTTAAAAGAGCATTATTTCATCTGGAAAACATACAGGTCCTTTGGTTCTTCCAAACTTTATTCTACTTGGCAGGAGGCAGGATCTCATGCAAAGTCAGGAATCACTTTAGTCTCCACCAAACCTGATTTTTTTTTGTCAGAAATAAACCACTTGCTCCCCATCCACTTGCCCCCCTCTAAACCACACCTCTTATATGAGACTGAATGTCCTACATAGAGACCCACTTCACCACAGTAATAGTGGGAATTCCTAGAGATCCCAGGCTGGTTTGTGTTGGAAGGGAGCTTAAAGCTCCTCCAGCTCCAACCCCAGCCATGGGCAGGGACACATTCCACTGGAGCAGCTTGCTCCAAGCCCCTGTGTCCAACCTGGCCTTGAACACTGCCAGGGATGGGGCAGCCACAGCTTCTCTGGGCACCCTGTGCCAGTGGCTCAGCACCCTCCCAGGGAAGAGCTTCTGCCTAAGAGCTCATCTCAGTCTCCCCTTTGGCAAGTTAAAGCCATTCCCCCTTATTTTCTGATAAATTTTTGAGGGGTTGAGCCATCCCAGTGGGAGACCTGAACAGCCTCTTCCTTGCAACTAGAAAGAGTACAGGATCCATTGAAACTGTATTTCTGGTCTAAGGGAGAGCAGCTTGCCCTGGACCCTGCAGTTACTGGGAGGCTGCTGCATTGGTCTGGGACTGCCAGTTGAGTGCCTGAGACAAGGTTTGCAAACCTTTGCAGCCTGTTTGCTCATTACAATACCCTGGTGTCAGAGGAAAACTATTCTTGACTCTGTTCCATTTTGTCTTCCTTCGTGAAGCCGTGGGATCCCAGCCTCTTGCTGCCTCTGTCCTTGTTTTATTCTGCCTCTAGGATCAGAGAGGGGCTAAAACTGTGTCTAACCCCTGCTGGCCCATCTCCTACTCCCGGGAAGTGCAGTGGCAATCGCTGCGTGCTGGGCCTTGTGCTGTCAGTGAGGACACATTGAACATCTCTGGCCCTGAGGTCTTCAACATCACCGGCTCCAGTGATCCCACCACCTGCATGAGACTTGTGCAGAGCCTGATCAACTCCTCCTCCTCCTCCTGCAGCTTCTTCAAGCATTCCCTCAGCGGAGTCTTCAAGCCTCTCCAGACCAGGTTTCTGGTGAGTTCTCATCTACACTGGGGTAGGCAACTGGTGTGGAGAACCCATGCCATGGGACCAGTTTGATCATTAAGAAGTACAGTGGGAGTAGCCACACTATGCCCTCTGCTTTGGGTAATGCTGTACATGTGCTCTCCTGCCCTCTCCTCCTCATTGACACACAGCTGGTCAAATATGGACCACAGGCTTCCCACCAGTGACTGCGGCAGGGCTTTGCTCATCCATGCCTCAGCAATGCTTGCTGCGAGACAAACGCTGGGGCTCCACAGAGCCAGCAGCAATAGGAGTCTCCTGCTGAGCAGGTCTGCTCACATGAAGTCTGTGGTGAAGCTGAAGATCTTCTGCCACTTCCTCAGCAAACATCTGGGCACATTCCACCACAAGCATTGTTGTATCTGAGACCCTGGATCTAGTGTCCAAAGTCATTGGGTTGTTAAGTCAGGACCATCTCAAGATCCCAGGACAAACTGAGTGCATTTCAAGGGAGGAATTATAAACATTTCCTCAGCTCCCTGCTCCTGAGAGTCTCCCATGGACACAGTGCCAAGGAGCATAAGGACTAGTCTAGCACACAAGCTAGAAACAGTCCTGTCTCCAGAGAGTAACAGATCTGCTTGTCTTCCTAGCACACATCAGAAACACCATAACCACCAATATGGCACATGGAGAGGGCACCCTGACCATGCACCCCACAGCTACTGCCACTTTCTTTCCTATAGGTACTGTATGTGATGTGAGGATGCAGAATGCACTGTGACCTGATGATTATTTCTGTTGCAGGTGATTTCTGAGGCCATGGATTTCATGAGAGAAACCATGCCCTCTTCTGACTTGGGTCAGGCAGTCAACAGGCTTTGTGGGATGTCCGTCAAAGAGGTAACTGGAATAACTCAGTGTGCAAGGAGGGTGCAAAGCAAGGAACAGGCTGTTGTAAAACCCCATAGGGCTCATACTGAGAGCTTAATTGACTGGCTCCCTCAAGGAAAAACCTGTTTTTTTCCTGTTTGCTGGTTTATGGCTTATATTCACTTTGAGGAAACAGGCTCCCCTGATTTTCTTTCAAATCCCAGCTGCTGGTAACACCTGGACTGAGTTAAATGAAAACCCACAAGTAGCGTTTGCTGCATCTTAAGGAGTAAACTGAAAGGCTGTCTATTTACTCCTGCACATCACCCTGATCTTCCTGTCACCCTTCTCTCCTTAAGCACAAGGAACATTCACTCAAATGCCAGCAGCTTTCCCATTTCACCTAGGTCCAAGCAGGCCAAGCCAGGGAGAAGCTGCAAGTTCTCTCCCTCAGTTTATGACTTAGAGGTCACACTCATTTGTGCCTACACTGGTCAGCATCCACAGTAACATTCAAACTGGACAATCTCTACAGTTTGCTAATGGAGTAGCAAAGCAGTTTCTTAAAGCTTTCTCTTCTGGACAGAAGAAACAGATCTTGTTCATGTTCCTGTTAAGAGAAAGGCTGCAGCATTAGCTCAGCCTAATTAGAGAGCAAATGATCATACCAAGCAGTGCACCTGCAAGGCAACTGCAGGAGACCTGCCTGCCAACCCTGCTGCTCTTGAACTGCCTGGGCTTTAATAAGATGGGAACAAAGGCACACAGAGATGACACCAGTTCCCAGACAACATTCCAGAAGGTGCAGGAAACATAGTTTCAGTCTGCACAGGACACAAAGCCTTCTTCCAGTCCCACAGGTGATCCCAGAGCAGGAAAGGAGAAGTTACAGCAGGGCTGAAATTCTGCTATTATTTACTTTCTTTATTTTTTTTCATCTTCTTTTGGAAATGACACCAGCTGGTGAAGGAGACCCAGACAAGCCTGGATATACTTGCAGATTACTGCCTTGTGTCTGCCTTCATCTTTCACCTCAGTACAAAGGGATACACCTTTGACTACAGCGGGTCTGTCTGGACTTCATTCCAGAAGAAGGTCAGTTACCTACAGCGTAGTACTTCCAGCTACAAGGGAGGGATGCTTTCAGCAAAGCCAACCTGTCCCCACTCCTGCAAGCCCAAACCAACCAGGTTTCTCCAGCAAGATGCTTTTGCAAAATAAATTCGTAATTGTGATAAACAAGAAAGACAGTGACAGAGAGTTAGAGATTGCACTGTCCTCTCTGAAAAATAGATGGGTCAAAACCCTACCTGGAGCACTGTTATCTTTTAGAGCCTGTATCCAACAGGCAGGCATTGCTCGAGTGACACTTTATGCTAAGGACAAGCTGCTGATAATATTTCCTGAGAAAAAAAAATGTTGCCCTACCTCTTTACAATCACCTTTATACCAGTGAGGCTTTATAACCAGCTTAAAAGGTATGGAATTGCTTCAGGATCTGGAGCCCCTAAGGAAAGCAGGATTGGATTCAGGTTCTCCCCTTCACAAATGAAAAGAAAGCCTATTCCCAAATCCTGTCACAACTCACCAGCAAAGCAGAGTCCCAGTGAGCAGAGCTGCAGCAGTGACAGCAGCTCAGTCAGCTATGTGCCAATCATCACGCTAAGGCAAGGTAAGGAGGTAGGACCAGGACGCACCGAGAGAGGCCAGTTCTGGGAAGCCTGTAAGGTCTGAGGTGCAACCAGGCAACAGGGCCAGAGACAGAACCAATGACCTGAGGTCCACCTGGGAAAACCAGATAGCAAGAAGCAGAGCAGCACACACCTCCAGCTCAGGAAACAGAGAGCTGCCCAGACCAGAGCTTAAATGGAGCTCCCAGGTCCATGGGAAGTGTCAGGTGAGGGTGGTTGGGGCAATGAAGGCCTATTAGTTCACTCAGGGCACCAGGAGTGTGATTGCTCCTCATTTTAAACCTAATCCTTGAATCAATCTCAAATAAAGTATATGAGGCCTTAGGCATGTGCACAGAAATACAGCTGAGGTCCAGAGTGTCTCCTCACCTCTCCTCCTTTTTCTTTCAATAGATGGGTGATAGATCCTCTGGCTGGAGTCTGGGATACCTGCTGAGTCTGACCAACACCATCTCTCAGGACAGCCCAAGCTTCCTCAAGGGGATTGAGCCAGGGGTCTGGTCTTTGCTTCTCATCCTCTTTGTTGTGCTGCTCACTGGCTCTTTCATGCGCATCTCATACCGAGTGATGGTGAAGGAGAACAGCTTCAGTAACAGGAACAGCAGTGACTTTGATGACATCTGATCATTACTCTGGGACTTGATACTTCTGCCAGAGGGCAGTTCATAGGGGACATAGAGAAACCATACCACTGTAAGTCACTGGAGGATGCAAATGATTTTCCTGCAGGACTCCCAGAGCCTCAGTGCCTTACTTCAACTTGCTAGCACTTGCACTGCCATACTTTGAGACAATGGATCCTGCTCTACAGGAAACTCGTGATTCCTAGTGGATGGCAAGCTATTCGTTATCCAAATGAGGCAGCCTGCACTGATCTTGCTTGGGCTGCAACTGGGATTACTCATGTCAACGTCATGGAATGATGCCTCTGGGCAGGCAGGCCCTGAGCTAATATAGAGTTAATACTGAATAACACTGGCTAATCAGGAGGTGTCTGAAGAAAGTGCTGTGTCCTCTTCTGTGGCAAGAGACACCACCTGCAGTAGTGCCACCAGCAAAGACTGGAAGAGCATTAAATACAGTCAGAACACAACAGCCAACTTGCTCCCACATTCTAGGGAAAAAGCAGGGGTTTTCTGCCTGCTCCTATTGTTTGTCTTTGTTCTATCTCTGTGATGGCATCCATGCGACCCTTCAAGAACTCTCCAAAAGCAAAGCTTTTTAGACTTGGCCTCTACAAAATGCGCAGAACATCAAAAGAAAAGCAAAGGGCAGCTGAGTTCCAAGTCTCTTGGCTGAGTCGTGGCAACTCAGGGTTAACACTGTCAATTTAAAATCTTTAACCAGGACTTGGAATTAGATGATCTTTAAGGCCTCCTCCAACCCAAACTATTCTATGACTTGAATTAACACATTTTATTTCACATCTGCTAAAACAAGGTGCAGGGGGGGGCTGAGGATCACCAGTCTGTTAATTTGCACTGAACTGCTTGACTCTGAAAGGGCAGTAGCTCATCTAACACTGTCCCTCAGACAGGAGCAGACCCAAGAAGAGCTTTCCTAATTGACTTTCATATTAGTCTGTGACTAGATAGACCTTATAATCCAACACTCCAGTTTCCTCTGGGCATTGGCAGTCATTCCAAGATGCCCTGCTTGTCTAAGAGCTGAGGCACTGTGCAAATTCTGTGTTATTGTGAAGGGATCAATTCAGACAAACACTGTCCTTTGACTAAAGCACTCAGAGTTCATCTCTGCTTCAAAGCAACAAACAGGCTGCTAAAAGCCTAAAGGACAAGTGTCTCCAGCTCATTTCAGACCACTTGAAAGAGAAATTTAAATGCTCATAGATATAATGATGTGCCTTGCAGGATTTTTAAAGCTACCATGGAACCCAAATCCTTTCAAATCTGATTATTAATTCCTTGTGCTCCCAACTCATATACATGGACACCCCCATAATACTGGGACATTCATAAATTTTCAGGCCATTAATGAGGGTTTGGAACCTGTCAGTCAAGTTTGGAGGGGTGTGGAAAGAGATTTAAATGAGCTTCATATTCTTTTCTTGGAGTTGCACATTAGATATTTTAAATTATATCATGGTATTAAAGATGTTTTAATAGACTGTCTGTGTTATTCTTGGCAAGAGATCACAGTGGGGGTTTATTGTGCATACAGCATGTCCCAGTGAGGAGGATGGGGGGTGCTGGGTTTGCCTCTGTTTACTCCAGAGTTGTTTTGCTGTGTACTTTCAGGGTACACAACGAGATACCCTGAAGGCACTTTCTCCCCAGTGGAAGGCAGACAGAAAATGACTTCAGATAACCTGGCTGCTGGTATTCAGTTGATGAAAGACATGTCTACATCTTTGATGTGTTCTTTGCTCCAACCATCTGAAGAAGGTAGGAGGGATTCGGGCAAGCCTGTATAGAAAAACAAAAGAGGTTATCAGGGAAACAGTAATATCAGGAAAATTCCTGAGACTTCATTTGTCCCGCATCTGGAAATGCAATTCTTAACAGAGCTCTGGCTCTGTGAACTGTCAGCACACAGGAGAACTGTGGTATTCCTGGTGGAGATTTGCAACCTGCCCAAGAAGAATCCTACCACTGTCAGGAATGGAAATAAGCTAGTGAGATGCCAGGAACCCCAGGACTGGGTGTTCTGGCCCGCTCAGTCATTACAACTTCTTGACTTTGAATACTAGATCACAGGCTCCAAGGGAAAAGGACATTGGCTGCAACTTCCCCAAGCCCTTGTTTAGAAGCCTTGGGACTTCCATGTAGATAATAAGTAAGCAATTAGACAAGAAGCTCAGTATGTCCTCCAACACTTTAGTTTTGCCTGTATGAGCACTGTTCTGAGCTCTACTGAGCGATGGCACGTACAGATGCCTAACTGGAAACATTAAATCCATGACACTTGAGGCACCATTTGACACTGAGTGCACTGCAGTGCAAAGACAACCCACAACCACTTGATTTCAAGCAGGTCTTAAACTCTTGACCTAAAAGCTGCTGTTCTCACCAAAGGCACAGTGAGATGTTTCAATGGCTGAAGTTCTTGGTTGTTCACACACCGCAGGTGGCAGCTCTGCTCTCTCCTCTCACCAAAGGCACAGTGAGATGTTTCAATGGCTGAAGTTCTTGGTTGTTCACACACCGCAGGTGGCAGCTCTGCTCTCTCCTTTCCCACCTCTCCTTCCAGATACCACCACTACTGCCTCCTCCAGCAGGCAGGTCATGGGGACAGGCAGGGGCAGGAGTTGTCATGTAATGACTGTGCTGCCCACCTCCAGCTGCAGCCCCCAGCATAAGGGCTCCCAGTGCACTGGGCTTGGGCTGGGCAGTCTTGATGGTGCATATCATTCTCTTCCTATCTGGCAGAAGAAAACCCACTTACAGATGTATTTAGCAGACTATGAGCTAGATTGGTATTTTTAAATCCCTGAAGTGTGTTTTTAGTCATAAAAAGGCAAAACATAACCGAAAATTGAGAACCCTTGAGAAGAATGGAAACTAATAAAAGATACTCCTTTCTTCCAGCTCTCTATGGAAGCAGCTTCTTCACATTAGCACTATGTAACTTTGCAGAATTAACCCCCAGATTACCTCGACAGAGAAGATCTACTTAAAATGAGATTCTAAATTAAATCACTGACTTTGAAACGAAGATGCTTGAGCCCTTTGGTAACAATGCAATTGTGGAAATGCTTATTAATGAGGATTTTCTATCTGTCCATAAATTCTTCATGTTTATGCATAGCTGCCTCACTTCCCCCTCAGGCTGAACCACTGGAGAACTCTTCTGGCAGATAATGTTTGCTTATGTGTAATTACAGATCTCCTGCTTTTGGCAAATACCAGTAAGAAGGAATCAAAAGCATTAGATATAAAAATTGACACCAGAAAAGCCCTTTGACTATTTTAGCTCCAGAAACACACTAGGTTATGTGACCAGCTGCTGGCTACAGCAGCCTAAATTTCATTTAGGCATGTTTGGAGTATATTAGCTCCTGTCTTTCTTCCAGCTTATACCATTTCCAAAGCATCATGGATTCCCAACAGTACATCCCCTGGGTTGTTTCAATCAATTCTCAAGAAAGCTGAGAGAAATAATGGTTTATTGCCTGCAGCCCTGTTCTGCAGTACAGAATTCACCACTTTGCTTTTTGAGTATAGGTATTTCACAGGATGCTTACAGATGGATTAGTTCACCAGGATTTCACAGGGCTGGAATCTCTACTCAGTGCCGTCACAGACCTCCTGGCTTATCTTGGTGAGGGATGAGAAGGTCATTCACACTTCAAGGACCTTCCAAAACTTGCCACAAGGCTGAGCTCCAGCTTTCCATTAATAACGCAGTGACTGTAACTCCTCCTCTCTTTGAGATGTGGAGATATCCAGTTCAGTAGTTAAGGGAAGGCCTCTGGAATAGCAAGGGTAGAAAAGATGTACAGCACCAGGCACTGCACTCAGTTTAGTCAGAACAATAATGAAATAACTTAAAATCTACAACCACTGGTGGACCAAATCACAGAATCACAGCAGAATAGGAAAGGAATGGAATCACAGAATCATTTAGGTTGGAAAAGATCATCAGGTCTAACCATTGAATGCCTTTTGGAATGGCTGGATTAGAGACTGATTAGAACATTTCATTTTGTTGCTATACCATAACTACGATCATGTACCTGGATATCTTCCAGAGAAGCAGGAAGCCATATGATGTTTATATGCTACCTCATGGACTGTCACTCCTACTTCAAGAGCTAATTCAGAACACACCAAAGCAGATGGAAATGCTATCAGAAGAACAAGCCCAGATGAATACTGGGATCAGTAAAACCCCAATTTTGCCACATATCTCCTAATGCAAAAATTCTTTCATAAGGGTGGTGAGGTGCTGTCAAAGGCCTGTAGGGGCAGGACAAGGGAGAATGGCTTGAACCTGACAGAGGGGAGATTGAGGTGAGCTCTTAAGCACAAGTTCTTCCCTGTGAGGGTGCTGAGGCG
This sequence comes from Melopsittacus undulatus, assembly GCF_012275295.1. Taxonomy (NCBI): domain Eukaryota; kingdom Metazoa; phylum Chordata; class Aves; order Psittaciformes; family Psittaculidae; genus Melopsittacus; species Melopsittacus undulatus. The sequence goes on from NC_047537.1 coordinate 9,607,068, forward strand.
CTGGCACAGGGTGCCCAGAGAAGCTGTGGCTGCCCCATCCCTGGCAGTGTTCAAGGCCAGGTTGGACACAGGGGCTTGGAGAAAGCTGCTCCAGTGGAAGGTGTCCCTGCCCGTGGCAGGGGTTGGAGCTGGAGGAGCTTTAAGGTCCCTTCCAACACAAACCAGTCTGGCATTCTGTGATAATCCATGAAAGCCAGGCAAGTTATAGTTTTGCATAGTGAAAACCCGGCAGAACAAGTGTCTGTGACCTTGCTTTTCCCATGTTCTCGATACAAGAGAGTCAGAGCCTCGCTGCAGTAGGTGCTTTTAGATCCACGATCAAATGAGATCAACACAGAACGGTGAGATGTTGATCCCCTGAGCATGTAATGACAGGGACTAGTCACAAGAGGGAGAATGGCAGAACAGTGCCTTAAGCCTCAGGAAATCAACGCAGCGAGTAGCTGATCCCACCACAAGTGAAATCAATGAGCAAGCAGGCTTGTCTGGAGACTTGTCAAGGAGACTTCTGATGCGGACACAGATGAAAGACACATTGTAGCATGGAAGCTGTCTACGTGTAGGATGTGAGAGCAGCATTAACCAATGATTTAAGAAGCCACAGCATTAGTGGAAGGCAGCCTCTGTGCCGGGAGGTGGGCACTAGCATGGAGTGTGGATGAAAGCTTTTCTGGAAGCAAAAGGGAGAAAGAATAATCCCCAGCAGGGAGAGGACTGTGCTGGAAATGAAGAAGAGGGGGGTTGAGAGAGAAAGGAATGATAAAATCAACTCTTGTGTGAAGGAAAGCTTATTTTCGCTCACAACAGGGGGGTGTCACCATATGTGCACCTCACGATGGAATTAGTCACCGCTTCTTGGTGGAAATTCTGCAGAGGAATAGATCTCCCAAGTGAAAGAAGGTGCTGCCTCCAGGGCTCATCATCGGCCACAGCCACAGAGCTGTGGGCCTGAGTGAAGGAAACTTTATAGGGACAGTGCTCAAAGTTCACTGGATTTAATCATAAAGGAGACATAAACTGCTGATTAATGCTGATCCTTATGTCAAGTACAAGCTAGTTTAGCATTACCTCCTGTTCCATGGTAATCACTGACAGTGGTTAAGTCTCTTCTGAGTGCAAGCTTTGAAGTGACAGGCTCATGGCCACCTTCTGACCCGAGGAGCTCAGTGGAAACCATCAAACCAAATGGAAGGCGCTCTTCTTCCGCACAGGGTGTGATTCAACCATGGGCCTCATCGTGACAGGAGGTTGTTTATGCCAACAGTTTACATGGCTCTAATAGGTGATTAGATAAATTCATAATAATCCTTTGGGGTATTAAACAAAAGTTAATTCCTTGTGGCTAAAGAATTGCCTGAACAACCTGCCACATCCATACGTGTTTGCCCTGTTCTTCTTTGGCAACTGCTGCTAATCGCTAGAGACAAGACTGGCCAGAGGGACTTGTGGCTAATTCCCCTTCAGGTGCTCCTACTTCTCTCAAGCAGGAATCCACCCACTGTACCTCTCACCCATCACTCCCTAAAAGCAACCCCTCACCTTCAATAACCTCCCTCTTTTGAGAGCAATAGTTTCTAGAAATGAAGTATTGTTTATCCTTAGAAGTAGCAATAAGAAAGACTGGAATGACAAAAGGTCTGCACTTACCCAGGTCATACTTAAGTGTTGTCATAAACCTGGAACAACCCCAACACCACAAGCTCTTCCATTCTGGAGGTAGGCTTCCACTCACATTCACTCTGCAGTGTCCCTCTCAAACTCAGGGCTTCAGATTTTACCTGTATAAACAGTACTAGTTCTGTGATTTCTGTTTGGGATCCTGCCTGCTTAGACCAAGATGCTAATTCAGAGACACGTACTGCTATCATCAACAGAAGCATCACAGCCATTGTCTGATTGCCTGCTGAGAGGAGGGATCCTCTCTATATGCTCCATGCAATGGTTCAGTAAAAAGAGAATGCAATACTCAAAAGTATCTCCCCACTATGCTCAAAACAACCATATTTGCAGTAAAATCTGTTTCCATGCTGACAGCAGTAGAGAGAGTTAAAAAACACAACAAAACAATAATAAAAAGTTTAAAAAACAACTAATATATAGTTCAACAAAACAGAAATGCAATTTCCAGCTTAGTTTTAACCCCACGACCATGCCTTTTGCTGGATTATACCCAGGAACTCTGGCCCTGTAATACTCATCCCTAATATTTTCTAGTATCCCAGCTATTAACTGATACAGTGAACTTCCAGCTGGGAAATTCAGATGCACCTGAATGAGGTGAAATCTCCTTGCACTTGCAGCAGGGTTTGAGGAGAGCTCTCAAAGAATCAAATACCAGCTAAAAGCAATGAAAACACAATGTGAGAGCCACATACCTCCCCATATGGGTAGGATTCTTCTCTCCTCTGCTACCTCAACTGCTTTCCAACCATAGCTGGCAATCTGCAGCAGTGTCTCTAAAACCAAAGAGAACCAGGAATGCACTTCAGCATTGAGCTCAAGCAGGACCATGGAATGCTCGTTGTTTGATCCCCGAATTTGCCCAGTTGTCAATGTTTCATACAGAGCTTTGCCTCTGAAGGAATGCTTCATGTGAGACAAGGTCCTGGCAGAAATCTGCCTTGTTACTCCCCAGCTCACCTACGGCTACACACTAATCCGGTTGCTGGGTTGCAACAGCATTAGAAGTCACAGGGTAAGACAGTCACAGCTCCAGCAGCTCTCCATGGAGATTCCTGGCAGCTTGGCTGTGTTCCTCCTCACAGAGAGCTCAGAACTGGCATTTCACTTCCATTTAAAAAACACAAAAGTATTTAAAATAGAATAGTCATTTCCTGTGGATCTGCATGTAGCCAAGAGCACAAGATCACAAGTAATCACTGACTGGCATGGAATTAGCAAAAAGAAATGTTGCACAAATAATGTGAAATGCCTCCTAACCCATTGGTCTGCCAGAGCTGCATCTCCCAGGGAAACCTCTGGAGGCTGGACCGCAGGACCAAAGTCTGAGGGTACATCCCCTGCTCTGCTGGCTGCCATCCTGCCACCCTTTTGGAGATAGATACTGGAAGTCTTAACTGAGCAGAGTATTTCCACTCTTTTGCTGCCACTGGGAATGCTGGGGGTGGCAACTGTTTCTCACTACATATTACAGAGCAGCTGCCCTACCATTAAAAGCAGACCAGGCTGAAACACAAGCAGTGAGAAGCACTGGCTATAAAGGTTTCTGATTTCTAATGAATTAAGGAAGCAGATCCTTGTCACTGATGCACAGTCGTGCCCTTGCTGGCTATGACTGAAAAAAAGCAACAAACCACAACTGTACCTGCATTAACTGCAGCAGCACTTGTACCAGCAAACCTCCAGTCAGCCCTGCAGCAGCTCTCCCTGCTCCATTCTAGTGATAGTTTTCCATGAGCACAGGAGCTGGCTAATGCTGTTCTGAGTATGTCTCAATGAGAATTTTTGCTGAGTGTGCTTTCCTAGACAGCAAAACACAAACAAGATGTTCCACAGTCTCTTTGTAATAAGACAGAATTCCTTTTTTCTGTTACTCTGAAGCAATGGCATTGCATCCTGGAGGAAAAGCTGTCTTTACTGAATGACTACAGCCTTGTATGAAATCTTCAGCAAATCTATCCAGATTCATCCTGGCTGCCTTTGATACCTCAGAGATACTGAGATTTTGGATTTGGTCACTTTAAGCACCTTTACAAAGAGCAGAAAGGTGTTGTTAGAGTGCTATGCAGAGCTGGAATGGGCAGAGCCATCCCTTCCCACTGACTCTGGTATGAGCACAGCCCTGAGTTAGCTTTTGAAATCAATGTCTATAATTAGGTGGGATAAATCTGGACCCTAAAGCCTGTGCATTACTCAGCTATCTCAAACCGAACTGCATAAACCTCCTGCATTCTGGCTTTGAACGTGGGGTATGAGCCATGTACGTGTCTGCCCAGGGTCCTCTCAGGTCACTCCTGATGCTCTGGGGCTCCTCCCAGGGTCTCGGGGGCTGCTCCAAGTGCTCCTGAGCTCCTTCCAGCATCTCTGCGGGAAGATGTTATTTACATGCCAGAAGTATCAATCACCATAACCTTCGTACTAAGCCAGCTATCTGATCTCCAGCAAGAGCCTTCACAGGGCTGTTCTCCTGCCCACCTCCCCAGCTGGCTCCCTCACAGAAGCAGTTGCACACTGTTCTCCAAGCACAGGCCATGGTGTGCACAAGCCTTAAGGTACCTGTGTCTCATAGGAATGAGAGTGTCAGCCCCATGTGCTCTGTGTAGAGAGAATTGAGGTCATGGCTGCTCATGCCTCAGTCCACTCCCACATCAAGGCAACTGTCTGAGCCCAGCCAGGCTTGAAGAACTCAATTAGAGGCCACTTTCAAGTTTCAGGTGCATTATGGAACAAGAGGCGCTAGGACTTGTAGACATCACTGTCATCCTAACGAGCACGTATAATCATAAATAAATGGCTCTGCTAAAATAACCACCAAAGTATGCTCAGCAGAAGCTGCGTCCAACAGAGGAACTGCCCATGCAAGAATGTGCTAACGAAGGTGGATGACAGAAGGTAAACAGCGCGGCAGAATGAGACCGAGAGAAGGCGAGGGTGGTGTTTATGCAGACTGGGATGCCCGGCTGCCATGCGAGCACACCCTCAGGAATGAGGGATCACCGGCACCGCTCTGCTCACCGGCAGCCGGGCGCAGGCTCCATGGCCGCCTCAGCCCGCCGAGCGGCGCGGTTGCTATAACAACAGCCGCCGGCCCCCGCCGCCTCAGGCGGCTGCGCGCCAGAAAGTGCTAGAAAGGCGCCGCAGCCCGCGCATGCGCAAATGGGCGCACTCCGCCCCGTCTCACCCGGCGCCGTTGCAGCGCCTCGGGGATAACGGAGGTTCGGCGGGGATGGGTTGGGAGACGGGGGCTGTACCCGGAGGAGCGGCGGAGGAGGAAGGCAGCTGGGTGCCCAAGGACCCGTGGGGGAACGGCGGGTTGAGGTTTCCCTGGAAACCGCCCTCTCCCGCAGTAAGGAGGAGCCGCTGCCTACGCTGCGCAAAGTGCGCACCCAGCTTCGGGAATGGGCGGCTGCGCGAGCCACCGCCCAGCGCCCGCTGCGGAGTCATTGCGACGGTTACTAGGACACTTCATGCTCAGCCAATCGGCTGACGCTAGCTCATCCCGGGGGCCGGCAGCCAATCACGTTCGACATCAATCATTCAATTAAACCAATCGAGAGCGTCTTCAGCGAGGAGGGCGGGCACTCGCGAGCCCCGGTTGCCTAACAGTAAAATCAATAGACAGCTGGGCGGAGCTAATAGGAACCTATGGCTTGAATGACAGTCTTTTAGACCAATAAGATCTCCTCTTTCGCAGAGCCTCGTTATAAGTAGCCAATAGCTGCTGCAGGTGTCCGTCTGGGCGGGGAGAGGAAGGCTGCGCGCGCATTCCGCTGCTATATAAGGGTTGGCGGTTTACCTCACGCAGCCAGTCGGTTGGGAGAAGGGTGTTTTTAGGTGGAAGTGTCCGGTGCCGCCGCCATCATGAGGGAGATCGTGCACCTGCAGGCCGGGCAGTGCGGGAACCAGATCGGAGCCAAGGTCCGGGCGGTGGGCAGGGGGCGGCGACAGGAGGGGGGGAAGGATGGGCGGTGCGGGGCGCCCCCGGCCCGGCCGCCCCTGACGCGGTTTTCCCTGGCAGTTCTGGGAGGTGATCAGCGACGAGCATGGCATCGATCCAACCGGTACCTACCATGGAGACAGCGACCTGCAGCTGGAGCGCATTAACGTCTATTACAACGAGGCCACAGGTAGGGCCTGTCGCGCCTCTCGCCCCTTCCCAGGCAGCCCCCGGCGCCGCAGTCACGGCTTCTCCTCGTTTTGCAGGTGGCAAATACGTGCCCCGCGCCGTGCTGGTGGACCTGGAGCCCGGCACCATGGACTCTGTGCGCTCCGGGCCCTTCGGCCAGATATTCAGGCCAGACAACTTCGTGTTCGGTGAGTGCGCCGGGAGCGGGGGAGGGACCTGTCGTGTAACCGGCTCGGGGTGGGGTGGGCAGGGCAGGGACGCTGCACTGCGGGCTTTGCCGCTGCACATGCTCCTGAGGCGAGCGCGGCCCCGAGGAGGGGGTTAATCCTGGCGCTGCGTGACGGGTGTGAAATACCGGCGAGTTGCGGGCGGTGCGGGGTGGCAGCTGCGGGGGAGCAGGTCTGAGGAGGCGCAAGGGGTCGTTGCTCTTCCGAGTCTCGTTGCCTCCTCCACATTAACAGGAGCAATCAAACGGCTGCTGTGTCATTAGTAATGAATGTTTTCTGTGTATCCGCCGAGCCATTTCAGAGGTGCTTGTGTGAAACCACAGCTCAGTGCTGGCGAAAAGGAAGCTCTGCTGGGGGTGGGGTTCTATGTAGCCTGATGCACCCTTGCTTGCAAGCAATAAGCAGGAAGCAGTGACCGTAATCTAATACGAAAATGGCTTTCTTCCAGGTCAGAGCGGCGCAGGAAACAACTGGGCAAAGGGCCATTATACGGAAGGTGCTGAATTAGTTGATTCTGTGTTAGATGTTGTAAGGAAGGAGGCAGAAAGCTGTGATTGTCTCCAGGGCTTTCAGCTTACTCACTCCCTCGGTGGTGGTACGGGCTCAGGTATGGGTACCCTTCTCATCAGCAAAATCCGTGAAGAGTACCCAGACCGAATTATGAATACTTTCAGTGTTGTTCCATCCCCTAAAGTGTCAGATACTGTAGTAGAGCCCTACAATGCCACACTCTCGGTTCACCAGCTTGTGGAGAACACAGATGAGACATACTGTATTGATAACGAAGCTCTCTATGACATATGCTTCAGAACACTGAAGTTAACCACTCCAACCTACGGTGATCTGAACCATTTAGTGTCAGCCACCATGAGCGGTGTTACCACCTGCCTGCGGTTCCCGGGCCAGCTCAATGCTGACCTGCGGAAGCTGGCAGTCAACATGGTTCCCTTCCCCCGTTTGCACTTCTTCATGCCTGGCTTTGCTCCTCTCACCAGCCGTGGGAGCCAACAGTACCGGGCTTTGACGGTGCCAGAGCTAACACAGCAGATGTTCGATGCAAAGAACATGATGGCTGCTTGTGACCCACGGCACGGCCGCTACCTGACCGTGGCTGCTGTGTTTAGAGGCCGTATGTCCATGAAAGAGGTGGATGAGCAAATGCTAAATGTTCAGAACAAAAATAGCAGCTATTTTGTGGAATGGATCCCTAATAACGTTAAAACAGCAGTCTGTGACATTCCACCTCGTGGCCTGAAAATGTCTGCCACCTTCATTGGGAACAGCACAGCCATCCAGGAGCTGTTCAAACGCATTTCTGAGCAGTTCACGGCCATGTTCCGCCGAAAGGCGTTCTTGCACTGGTACACTGGCGAGGGCATGGACGAGATGGAATTCACAGAGGCTGAGAGCAACATGAATGACCTGGTGTCTGAGTATCAGCAGTACCAGGATGCTACAGCTGAGGAGGAGGGGGAGTTTGAGGAGGAGGCTGAGGAAGAGGCTGAGTAACAGCTATGCAGATGAATACCTGTAAATTTTGTTTAAAGCTGTATGAACTCTCATCAAACCTCTCTCTGTGTTGTGTTCCTCTTTATGTCTCAAAAGTCACTTCAACTGCTGTACAGGCACCATTAAAGCATTTTTCACAGTGCACGAGCTTGTCTCTCTTGTTCCTTTTGGTAAGCTTTTCGGGTGCTGTTTCCGTAAGTCAGTGCGTAGGTGTCCCGGAGCTCTGGAAAAGAGAAGCAAAGGACTTGGGATGAGCCCTGCCTGAGGCAGCTGGGGTTCTCCTGCCTCCCAGCCTGGTGTGGGTGTCCCTAGATGTGGTGAACTGGCGTTGCTTTGCAATCAGAGTGTGCTGGTGGTGAGAATAAGGCCTCCTGAGAGGATGGAATTCAGCTCCAAGCTGCATCTAAATTTAGGCACCTGTGTGTGGACTCCTGTTACAGACTCAGCAGGAGCTGAGCAGCTCTGTAGTAGATACAGGTTCTGTCTGCCTGACAACACCTTCCCAAGGCAGGCAGGCTTCCAGCAGAAGATGAGCCAGGCTGATGGGCTCAGCAGTGCAAAGCAGGCAGGTAACCGTGACCTGTGCCAGCAGCGCTGCGGACAGCAGTGCCATGCCACAGTGCTGAGGAGGAGCTGAGCTCCTGTGTGCACAGCCACGTTTTCAAATCCTATGTGGAGGGTTTAACCCCCCCCGAGTGTTACTGCAGGCTCTTCTGCTGAGGTGGGCTTAACACCTGCTAGCACATCGGGGTGGTGTTTCATGGCACCCCTGTGTTAACACCACATTCCTACTGTGGTAGCCATGGTGTGAGCTGAAGTGACCAAACGACTGTTGGAGAGCTGGGCAGGGGAGCAGGCTGCTTTCCTGCCGAAGAAACCCTGCTCACTGCTCTTCAGTTCTGAATTGTTTTGTGCAAAGTTTTTGTGCCTTGAAAACAACTTCTCCTTCCAGTGTCTGAGCTACTCAGAGTCCAAATGGTACCGACTGGAAACAGCCTGTCTGCAGGAATGGGTGGCTGGCTTCAAACCTACCTGGGAAGGAGCTGCTGTAGGTGTAAAGGTGGCAACAGATGGTTAAAGCACCAAGTAAAGACGGTAGGGTGGGTTTTTTCCTTTGGGCTTTACCCTTGCAGGGCCCAGCTTTGTGTGTGTGACCAGAGCCCTCCCCAAGCAACCCTACGCAGAGGAAACAGCCCCTGGAACAGTCTGGGCTATGCTGAGACACCCCAGAGCTGCCATGCACAGGACATGTGCTTCCCCACTCTGCTTTCATTTCTACCAAGTTCTGTGCTTCTAGCATTTTCCTCCTCTGCACTGCATTAAATACAAGCTATGAGGTTGGTTCTTTCTCTCTTGTCTCCCTGATTTCCCAGCCCACATTAATGAGCTCTGGGCAAAAACAAGAAGACAGTTGCTGATTTGTTGACATTTTAGCTTGATACCTTAATGCTTTCAGGTGCATGGGCAGAGCTTCCCCTTCACACACCCAAAAATCATTTCAGCCCTCTCTGTTTAGGCAGCGCCACTGAGGATCAGGCAGACAGTGCAGGGTAGCCACTGCCTGTCTCTATGGTTTATACCATTTCATTGCTATTATTTTGTGCATTCTCATCCCGTTTGAATAATTTGCATCTTGCTTTTTATCAGACTTTAAGCTTAGACATGGAGCTGCTGGAGAGAGTCCAGAGGAGGCCATGGAGATGCTGCGAGGGCTGGAGCAGCTCTGCTCTGGAGCCAGGCTGAGAGAGCTGGGTTGGGGCAGCCTGGACATGAGAAGGCTCCTGAAGGGGAGACCTGAGAGCAGCTCCAGTGCCTAAAGGGGCTGCAGGAAACCTGGAGAGGGGCTTGGGACAAGGGCCTGTAGGGACAGGCCAAGGGGAATGGCTTGAACCTGCCCAAGAGAGGGGAGACTGAGCTGAGCTCTTAGGCAGAAGCTCTTCCCTGGGAGGGTGCTGAGGCGCTGGCACAGGGTGCCCAGAGAAGCTGTGGCTGCCCCATCCCTGGCAGTGCTCAAGGCCAGGTTGGACACAGGGGCTTGGAGCAGCTGCTCCAGTGGAAGGTGTCCCTGCCCGTGACAGGGGTTGGAGCTGGAGGAGCTTTAAGGTCCCTTCAGCCCAAACCAGTATCCTATGAATCACTTTCCTGATGCAGACTCTGTAACACACCCTGGTGACGGGCAGGGTGTTACTGAGCCTCTGCTGCTTTAGCAGGGGGTTGGTGGCTGGAAACCAGAGGAACATTCTGCACAAGCCCAGGCTGGCAGCCAGGCTGACGGGCTCTCCTGCAGGAAAGGGATGGCACCGCTCCAGCACCTCAGCACAGACCAGGAAATAACCTACTACCCATGTGGAACAGTTGAGTAATCGTTCACTTCTCCAGCACTACAGCTAATAACAGTGCTACTTAATGACAGCAATTAGTATCAGTGACTTTCCTTTCACTCAGCTGATAACATTACCTGGTACAAAGCCCATGTAGAAAGGTATCAGTCCAGCACTGGTGTAAATTCTATTGGTAGGCCAGTAATTCTGGGGATATCTCTTGCCAAAGCTGTAACATGGGTTTCTGAGCTTAAACTGAGGAGGAAAAAACCAACACCAGGGTATGGTTAATTTTAAAACACACCATTTTTACCAAGTCATGTGCTTTGACTCTGCATTCAATACTGATGCCACGTACAGCAATTCTCTTTCCAGTTCAGTTTTCTTCTAATTAGGAGCTACACTGCATTCACCTCATCACCTCTGGGCATCACCCACAAGTCCCAAACACCTTGTGCTCCTATGTCTGATATACTGGGAGCCAGCAGTGTCTGCTGGCCTTGGGCACAAGCCTCATCTGTTCCTGTGCTGTGACTGTGCACATCTGGGGTTGGTTTTACCCCTTCAACTGGTTTTGTTTCTCCATGAGTCCCACTGGTGGCAGTCAGCTTAGGGAGCGTTAACTGCAGGGAGAGTGTGAAGCATCCCCTGGAACTGTCTGACCCCATAAGGTCAGCCCCAGACGAGGGGCTGGAGGGTGGGTGTTGCTGCGCTGCCCTCCCTGGTGGAGAAGGGATGGGGCTGATGGAGCCGAGCAGCCCATGGGGCCGCTGATCCATCCTGTGGTGGTGATGGAGCCACTGCTGCATCCCTCAAGCTCTGCACTGAAGCGTGAGGGCTGCACTGTTTTGCCTGATGCAGGCAGTAAGCAGTGATCCATAGCACATCCCACTATGTAACCTAGGGCAACAGAGATTTAGGGCAGCAGATTAATGGCTTGAAGCCATCTTATATAGAAATGTGGGGTGATTTGGTTTTTTTTAGTGTACTTGTATTCCTTCAGTGCCTGATGTGCAGCAGCTGAGCTCTGCAAGCCTGGATTCTGCTGAATCCTGCAACAGAAACACCTCCCTTGCTGATTTACTACACTCAGAATGTTACTTAAGGAATCAGGGGCAGAAAGGCTTTGCAAACAGCACATTCAGTTTTGATAATGCCATGGTTTGGGGTTGGTTTTCCTTGCTGCTTCATCTCAGTTCCTATTAATGGCAGAAGTATAAGGAAGCCAGCACAGAAAAATACATTTCAGCCTGAGAAGCAAGATGCTGCCATGAGCAGCCAGACCTGCTGCTCTCCCTGCTGAGTCATTTCTTCCCAGCTGAGTTTCTCTGAGCTGGGAATCCTCAGTCTTGGAATTTTTTCCTACATCAGACCCGTACACTCTGTGATGAAGGCACTGCAGCAAATCCCAGTGACCAGGAAGGATTGGGAATGTTGTAACCTGTGTCACTGAGCTGACCAGCCCTCACCAGTGCTGGACCAGGGATGCTGCTGCATCTCACTGTATCCTGGTAGCAGGAGGAAATGCATCACTTGGAATGCAAGCTGTTAACTACTGAGGGAGGGGCCTCATTTTCCCATGTAGGAGGGAACTATATGGGGAATCTGACAGCAAGGGGACAAACAGTGTTTCAGAAGGGATATTTCTGCATCCTTCCCAAAAGGAGATCTAAATCCCTTCAAGACAAATCCTGTTAGGAAAGGGAAAAGCTTTACAACCAGTTAAAAGAGAGGAATAACCACCCAAGCAGGCCAGGAAGCCATCCAGCACTGCCAGCCCAATGGAGAAGACGGATTGCACAAGGGAAGCACAGATAGCTGCATCCCATGTTTCTGCACTCAGAGCCGCATTTTTAACAGCCACCCTTGACCCAGCCCTCTCTAGATTTGCTTAATCCTTTTATGAACTCGTTTCTTCTCCCTTAATGTCCCAAGGAAACAAGTTACAGACTTTAATTGCTCATGATTTTTTCACCATGTTACCTAATAGCATTTTATTCTGCTTGTAACTTATAACCCCAGTCCTAAGCCTACTGCTGCAAGTGAAACCACTTCTGGTGTTGCAGCTGCCTCAGTTACATGGCTGAAATAAGGTTTGTGCCTGTAATGTACCTGGTGTTGGTCAAATTCCTTCATTGCTTCCTTCACGCTCCGGATGTAGTTCACACCATGACACCAGGTGAGGCGGGGGATGAATCCAGCGTACCCTGTGGATGAAGACAACAGAGAGCATTGTCTGCTTGAGAACATACATATCCTATAGAGATCAACCAGCCTGGGAGTGGAAGAGGCTGGGATAAATATGAAACCACAGCGGAGCATGGGAAGGAAAAATGCACTCATTTAAAGTGTACAATTAACTCTTCCACATGAAGTATCTGTTCTGAAAGAGTCTTTCTTACAATGCCCAAGGAAAACTCAATGGACTGAACTGATCTGGGTTGATCTCCATCAGGTATGGAAGAAACATTGCATTTCTTAAAGCCTTTCCTGTGCACCAACAGCTCCCAATGTTCTCTCCCAGTTTAATACACATTCAGGAGCTAAGAACATGGTATCCAACCTTTCTTCCTCACGTGCTCTGCCCATCCAACAGATTTCCACCAAGTACGAGACAGAAATGATATAAAGTCTAAACCTACATAAAGCATAGCGAGGTACATCTAAAACACAGGCAGAACTCCCTCTTGCCAAAGGAATGCTTTGAAGAGAGAGAAAATTGTCTTCTGCATCCTGAAGCATTGACGCTCTTTCATTTTGGCTGCAATACTCTGATACAGAGCCCCTCTTTGCTGTGGTCCACTGCAGAGTGAAGATCCCCATGCATCGCCCTCCACCATGCTCTGGCTCTTCCAGAGCAAGTGGTGAAGCTACAGAACAGACCTCCTTGCCCAGCAGCTTTATACAGTGCTGGTGGTGCGATGCATCACTGCCTGTTGGCTTCATGATTGAGGAAGGGCTCTTGTTGCTGGGAGAGAAAGAACCACCCCAAGGGCAGCAGGAGGTGATGCAGAGCCCATGGCCCAGTTCCACGTTTCTGGAGCATTTTCTAGCATGGCCCTGGGGCTGTGGGGATCTCGGGTGGCTCCTGCATCCCTGATGATGAGTTCTCCTGCCCATGGAGAGCACAAGGGCTGATAGCATCCCAAAGGAACACCCTTGCATGGAGAGCAGCAGTGGCATTTTCCATCCCAAAGCGTTAACTGAACTGGAATGACCAGCCAGGATCCCTGAGGTTTCCCATGGGGAAGGACCGTGATGCGGCTCTTTCCAAGGGGGACTCCTGCTGCATGTGGCCTCCCTCCCTTTTACCTGTGATGACTTTCTGCAGGATCACGTTTGGTAGATCTGTTTCTGGCAACCAAACCTCCTCCTCCTCGGCCCCGTTGGTGCTCACGGGCTCCTGGGTCAGCGGGGGCAATGTCACCTGCCCCTGCATTACAGGTTCAGAGCAAGGGCAGAAACAAAACCAACACTGTAAAAACTGCTCCTTCCTGCGGCTCCGGTGCTTAAATCAGCAACAGAGCCTGTGAATGGCAGCTGCGGTTTCATGTTCTTCATAGGATCATAGAATAGTCCGGGTTGGAAAGGACATTAAGATCATCCAGTTCCAACCCCCCTGCCATGGGCAGGGACACCTCACACTAAACCATATCACCCAAGGCTTCATCCAACCTGGCCTTGAACACTGCCGGGGGTGGAGCATTCACAACCTCCCTGGGCAACCCATTCCAGTACCTCACCACCCTCACCACCCACTTTACTTTACTGTGAAGTAAAGAATTTCTTCCTTATATCCAGTCTAAACCTCTGCTGTTTAAGTTTCAACCTGCTACCCCTTGTCCTATCACTGCAGTCTCTGATGAAGAGCCCCTCTCCATCATCCTTGCAGCCCCCTTCAGACACTGGAAGCTGCTATGAGGTCTCCACACAGCCTTCTCTTCTCCAGGCTGAACAGCCCCAGCTTCCTCAGCCTGGCTCCATACAGGAGGTGCTCCAGGTTTTTCTTCCCAGCTTTACATTAGGAGCCACCCAAAGGTTTCTGGTGAAGTCCCATTGTATGTGCCCGCTGTACACAGGGGCTCTCCCCAGGGAGAACAAGGGAAGCTCTGGGCACTGAGCTCCTCTCTAAATCTGCTTCTCAGAGCAAGGAGCAGGAATGCCCTTTCCTGGGACTTCTGTCCAAGCAAGCTGTTGATGGGATTGATTCATCAGATCCCCACTCTGCCCTCAGGGAGCGTGCAGAGCCCTGGCTGGCTGGAGCAGGATGAAGAAATGAAGGGCTCAAACACATTGGTCCCAAGTGATCCTGGCTTTGCTGTGTGAAACAGCACTAGCTCCAGAGGCAAACCCAGTGCCTGTGCGTAAACAAGGGATAACCGTGGCGGGAAACTCAGGTGGGAGCAGGGAAGGAATCAGAAACCCAGCACGTAGCCAAAGGGAACAGGAGGAAGAGGGTGTCAGGGCTGCCCGTTCACCCGAAGGAAACACAGCGCAAGATCCGATTTGAAGCTAAAACTTCACCAAGTAAGAAGTTCAGGCTTTTTAATTAGGAAAGTAATGAACAAGTGCCACAGTTTCTTGGGTATGGGATGGACTTGTTACTGCTGGAAATGTTTCTGCATTTGATATTTCTCTGTGTGACACTCGAAGCTTTCTGCCCTTGTCATCCACACCCACATCACAGGATCCCAGCCTGGTTTATGTTAGAAGGGACCTTAAGGCTCCTCCAGCTCCAACCCCTGCCACGGGCAGGGACCACTTCCACTGGAGCAGCTGCTCCAAGCCCCTGTGTCCAACCTGGCCTTGAACACTGCCAGGGATGGGGCAGCCACAGCTTCTCTGGGCACCCTGTGCCAGCACCTCAGCACCCTCACAGGGAAGAGCTTCTGCATAAGAGCTCATCTCAGTCTCCCCTCGGGCAGGTTCAAGCCATTCCCCTTGGCCTGTCCCTACAGCCCTGATGATGAGCACATCAGGGTCCCTTTTCACACTCCTGTTCTAGGGAGATCCCTTCCATGCCCACCAGTCCCCATCCCTTCACAGCAGCATCTTCTACCCTGTGTCTGTCCCACCCCAGACCACTTACTGGTGCGATTCCTGCCCAGGCACCGCCGAGCTGACCAGATCCGCACCTTCTTGTCAGCCACTCTTGCCCTTCGAACACGGGATAGTGTGGAACACTGGGGGGGTATTCCCGAACCACTTGTGTCCTTGGGATGTATGCACCGGGGTGGTGCCAGGGCTTAGGGTCCATGTGCATCATGGTCAGTTCTTCCTCTGTCAGCTCCGGCTTCAGTGGGTCAGGGAAGGTCGCTGTAGCCCCAGCTGTCTCATAGGGAAAGCACCCTGTGGAATGACACCGAGGAAAGGGAAAGGGCTGAATGAGAGATTCCCATCACCCTGGGCCTCAGCCCCATGTAGTGAAGGAAAGGAGCCTGGAGCTCAGCAGTATCCTACAGGCTGTGAATGCATCCTGTGGGTGCCATCAGCCTACCCAGGTACCCACCCTGTATAGGAAGAGGTTCAATAGCTTAGAATTTAGTCTCAATGACACCTAAGCTCTGCGATACCATCAGCTGAGCTACAAAGGGCAAAATAACCCCCAGTGTGCCCCTTTTCTCCCTGTGCACCCCAAACACAGACCCAAGGATCCAGCACTGCCTTGAGCTCTCCAACCCCATCCTGGAAAATGCCCCGGAGGACCCCAGGCGAGGCTGCAGGGAAGGGTTTAAGGAATCCCTCACTGACAGCAGGAGCTGGGGATGAAGTCACCAGCAGCACCCAGTGCTTCCCAGCTCCAGCACTGGCAGATGATGTAAGGGTTGGTGAGGATGGAGAGCATAGAATGAGGACAGGATAATGAGGGCGGGCAAGTGGGTTGACTGGTTAGTTGGGTCCATCCGAACTGCAGCTTAATCCAAGGACATGCAAATATAAATGTCCAGGTATGAAGCCCTTAAACACCATCTGTGGTGGAGACCTGGCTCCCAGGAAGCAGGGCTGGGATGGACATAAAGGCTGGAAGATTCCAAGCTACACGGCACAAATTCCAGCAGGAAATGGGAAACCATCACTTTGGTGTGGCCATCCCAGATCCTGCTGGGAATGTTACCCTCAGCCTGGAGAGGACTCACTCCCACCAAACAGGGTGTCCGCATGGTGTGGTACATAGCACACGTGTCTCCAAGGGATGGATGCTGCAGCCTATTTTGGGTCTGCTCCACAGGGACCAGGCATTTTGGCCGAAAGAGCTAGGACTTGGCAGGAAATTCCTGCAAATTCCCAGTGTTGGGAATCTAGAGAAGCATATCTCAGTGTCTGATGGAGGAGACGGGGCTTGTGAGCAGGGAAAGAGGGAGAGGGACAGTGGGAAAGGACACATAAGCCCATCCACTGGTCTGAGGCAGGAGCATTGGGATGCAAAGTGAATCTGAGAGCTCTGAGGAGAACAAGCCCTGCACCAGGAGGGTCAGCAGGGAAAGGGCTGGGAGCAGCAGAGCTGAGGGTTCCCAGAGGATGGATCTGAGCCCTTGGAATTGTGCTGGACTGACTGGGGAAGTTCACTGTCCGCACAGCCTGGGTTTGTGCTGCAGCGCTGCTCACACAGGGATGCTCTGGTCACTGCTGGGCAGTGCTCACACAGCCAGGACCTTTCCTGCTCCTCCTGCAAGCAGCTTGGGGGGGAGGGGGGGGCACAAGGAATGGGGGAACGCAGCCAGGCAGTGACCCCGACTGACCCAAGGGGTATCCCAGCCCATGTAACACTGTGCTCAGCAGTGAAACTGGGGGGGCATCGGAGGGGCTGCTGCTTGGGGGCTGGCTGGGCATCACACGGGGATGGTGAGCAATGGTTTCCATTGGCATCACTTGTCTTGCCTGGGGTTTGTTTCTTTTTGGTGTTTTCCTTTTCATTACAATTCATTGCTATTTTTCTATTCCAATTATTAAACTATTATTTTATTCAAAATACAAATGAAATTTTTATCTCAATCCATTAGTTTCCTCACTTTTCTCCCGATTCTCCCCTATCCTGCTGCAGTGGGTGAGTGACCAAGTGGCAGTTGGGGTTTAGTGCTGGCTGGGGTTAAACCACAACAGGAACATGGAAGGATTTCATAATACAGCAAACCATCCTCTGCCTCCATCTAACAGCACAGGAACTTCAATTTCCCCTCCCTACTCCACCAAACACCAATGTGAGGAGCCCCATGCTCGGCTCCCCTTCGCACCGATGCTGCTACACCGGAGCTGTGATCGCTCCATGGAGAACACCCAGGAGCCTGCCAAGGAGCAGAGCCCATGCAGTGGAGGGCCCGGCTGTGCTCACCTGGGTGCCCGGGGAGGTGGCCCTGGGCTCCATGCTTCTCCTCACTGAACCCGAGCTTCTGCAGAGGTGCCAGCAGAGTGCGGGGGCTGCGAGCAATGGTGGGGTCGGTCAGCAGCCGGTGCGTGGTCCTGCCGAAGGTCTCTCCATACTGGAAGCTGTACTGAGGGATGAAGCCCTTGTAGCTGAGGAGGAACCAAAGAGCGGTCACTGAGCTGGGGCTGGGAGGTGCCCACTGGTGCGGTTTCTGCTTAGAGCTTTGGTGCCCTGGGAAGGCTGCAGCCGGGAGCATGCAGGGGATGGAGAGCGTGAGCCCAGGGGGTGATGGACAGGGATGGGGCTGCGAGCAGGAATGAGAACTGGAGCAGCACAGGGGGAGCATGGAGCAGGGGTGTGTGCTTCTGCATGAAGCCAGGCAGGGGGGTGTGTGCTTACACATGTGTGTGCTTGCACACGTGTGTGCCTGTGTGTGTGTATTTGCACGTGTGTGTTTGCACGTGTGTGTTTTCACATGTCAGCATGCAAACCAGCTGATGAATTTACAGGCACTGTAGGCACAGGCTCAGTGCTTTGGTTCATGGGGGAAGACAGAGAGTGACCAAAGCAGCACCTGCAGAGGAGAAAACTTCATAGAATCCCTGGTTTGTGGTGGCAGGGACCTTAAAGCTCCTCCAGCTCCAACCCCTGCCACGGGCAGGGACCCCTTCCACTGGAGCAGCTGCTCCAAGCCCCTGTGTCCAACCTGGCCCTGACGTGGGCTGCCCCAGTTAAAGTTCCATTCCCAGTTAAACGCGGCTCTGGTTCAGATGCTCCTCTCCCTCTCTGTTACTGGGAATTCCCAGTGTCCCTGGTTCAATACTGACACTCCAACCCAACTCCTGCAGGATGCGCTGCTCCTCCGCCCCCCAGCGCCTGGCATGGGCAGTTGGGTGGCTCAGGGAGCTGGAGCCCTGGCTCCATTCCCGAGTCCATCAGCACAGATCGGGAGCTTCAGCTGTTCCCAGGACCACATCTCCTCACAGGGATGTTATTCCACCTCTGAAGAAGCAAGGCAGAGCTCCTGGTTGCAATGTACAGACAGAAACACTCAATGAGCCCACTGCCTATCCAGGAATAAAGCCAGATGATGCACAAGAATCATAAGATGATGAGTAAGTACTTTCCCTTCCAAATGCTTTCCCCAAGAGCAAGCAGAGCCATGCATTTCCACTTGGCAAGAGGTGCCACTTTGCATGCAGGATCTCAGCAGCACCTCGCTGGCTCATCCCCATTGATTTTCAATGGGTCTTGCAGCATGGGAAAGCTACACCGGGAGGATAAAGCTGAGCAAGGGCACAGATGGCTCAGCCCAGGTAATGCCAGGGTGGCCGGAGAGCTGTGAGAGGCCTCAACTCATGGCAATGAGAAGCGAGGCAACAGGAGGAGCTCTGCTGGGTCAGGCTGGGCTGTGCAGAAGGGATGTGCCATGGAGTGAATGGTGAGGGCTGCACCCAAAGCCCTGGTGCTGGGGAAGGGATGGGTCCCAGCAGGGCTGCTCGGCCTCCTCCTGTCTTGTGTTTGGCTGAAGAACCCAGAGGGACCCCCTTGTCCCTGCAGCTGCTGCTCCCACCCCTCATTGGCCTCTCCAGGGCCTCCCACTTGCCCCTTGCTCAGCCCTATCTCTGCCATCACCACTCCCAACCAGCAGCACCGAAACCTGCTCCTGGGCACCGGGAAGAGCCTTGGCCCCACACCCTGCCCATCTCCATGGAACTGTCCATGGGTTTGCCCCTTCCTGTGCACCGCGTCCTTCCCAAACCGGCCCAGCTCCTTGGCTTTGGCTTCCAACACTCCTCAGCGCTGTGGTAGCCTTTCCAAAGCCCCATCTGTGACCATTGCCCAACACAAGTGGCAGCGGGGTGCAGGGTCCGCTGGCTCCACTGGTTTCCTTCAGGCAGCTCCTCCCTGTGCTCAGCACCCAAAGCAGATGCAAAGCAGCCCCAGCTCCTGTGTCTGCAGCAGGGACTGAAGCTGCTTCTGTGATCTGGCTGCAGGCAGGGGCGAGCAGGGGGAAGGGCTGAGGCTTTTGGAGGTGCAAACCCAGCCCCAGCTCCCTCCTTGCTGCTCCTCATCCCTCCCCAGCACGGCTCTGCCAGGGTGGCAGCACACAGGCAGCACACACCACAGACACAAACAGTGCCCAATGCACCCAGCCCCGGAGCTTGTGTAAGCCTGGGAGATGCAGAGAGCAGCCATGGAGAAATCCTGCACGTTGCCGTGATGGGAAGCACCGACCTGAGCACCAGGAGCATTGCTAAGGGAGGGAACAGGCTCCACACTGTCTGCGGCTCAGGGTCTGCCTGTGCTGCATCTGCAGCCGTGTGGACAAACCCAGCCTGTTGAAGCCCCTCTGCCCCAGACATCATCCTGACCCCTTTGGAGCCAGCCTCGGGCTGGGCTAATCCCAGTGGTTTGGCACCAGCAGATACTTGTGCTCTGGGGCTGCCTATGGGGCTCGGCCATCCTATGGGCTACGAGCCCTCAGCCACTGCAGTGGTTTCCATGTGCCACATCTCCCAGCACAGGCACCAGAAGGCTGCATGCACCATGTCCCTCTGTCCCCACAAAGCCAATGCGCTGACTTGTGCCATTCATGTCTTACCTTTTAACCACCAGCTCCTCACCTCTTACCATGACAGTCTGGCTGCTTCTTTCCAAGCCTTCAGAGTAGAGCATCACAAAAAGCTTTGGAAAACCCCCTAACTACACAGGAACCAGCCCACAGCATCCACAGCCCCCGACTCTTCAAAGGGCTTGATCCAGCAGCAGGGCTGGGCTCTGACCAGTTTCATGCCTCTGCAAGTACCTATCCAATGGAGGCCTTCAAACATCCTTGATGCAGGAGCTGTGGCAGTTTGGAGCCAACCCTGCACAGCTGCCCTGGTGCCATTTGCTGCTTAAAACAAGTTAAGAAAGGGGTGGGGAGGGAAAGAACAATTTTGGCCTTACCCTCGATGCGCTATGGCAATGTTTTGCTGTACCCTTTTGTAAAGTGGTGCTCCCCATGCTGGAGCCCTGCCTCCTTTGGAGCGTGAGTTTTTAGTCATGTCTTTTAAACAAAACCAAACAAGCAACTTACCACAGCTCAGAACTACTGATCCCAACAGGAGCTGTTTGCATTGAACAGGCATTTTGGATGAACTTACCCAGGGATATGGTAGGGATGGGAAGGGAAAATGCTCTTTTCCTTCGAGGCTGCCATGGCAATGCAGCAGCTCTGGCTGGTGGGAGGAAGGAGATGCAGCACGATGCAGTTGCCCGGGAAACCTCTGTGATGCACCAGGGGCTGTGCTGTGTTGGGCCTGATGACGCTCCCAGGTCCTCAGCCTTGCCTGGACGTGTTTGTTTCCCCCCCAGTCTGGGAGCCCTGGATGAGCAGGGAGATGTTCCAGTCAGGTCCCCCCAAGGCTCGCACCCCTGGGACAGCTGTTCCAGATGTTCCTCACCAGCAGCCCCAGTCACTAGTGCAGAAGAGGCTCAGGGATTCCCCACACTACAGGGGAAGGCTCAGCCCTCCCCTCCCTCTGTGCCTCCTGGTCTGCCTGTGTGAGGATGCAGCCCTTTGCTTCACACAAGGATTGTTCCCATTCCCATCACCATACAGGTGACTTTGTCCTGGCTGTGGTGGGGTTCACCTCCTCCCTCCAGCTGAAGGCAGGCACAGAACATGGGGTCTCCTGCACTGAGCAGCCTCCATGGCCAGCACATCACAGCCCGCAGCGCCCTGAGCACCAGCATCATTTCACCAACTCCAGTACCAGCAGTGAGGCTGCTTCACCACCAAGGTCCCTCAATGGGCCTGGGGGGCTCAGCCACAGCGCTGGCAGAACCATTCTAGGGTTTCAAAGCACTAACCAGAAACCAGAGTTCTCATCTGCTCAGGTGCCTGCTCCTCCACCCAAAAGCTTATCTGAGGAGGTAAAATTGCTGCTTTGACTCTTGCCCTTGGTGCCTAGTGAGGGATCTGGAGTTTCCAGCCTTTATAAACGTACTGAGTTTGCCCAGCTCCTGAGCAACACCAAGGGACAGCCCCAGGTCTGCATTGCCTGGTCTGTGAGGGGGTGATGGCTCTTCTCAGAGGTGTGCAGTGAAAGACAGAGGAGAGGACAGATACAAGATGGACCGAGGAGCAGGCCCAGTGGACACAAGGAGGAAATTCTCTTCCATGGGAACAGCACAGCCCTGGGGCAGGGGTGGTATCTCCATCCTCAGAGACCTTCAAAGCCCAGATGGGCAAGGCCAAGAGCAGCCCAATGGAGCTTTGTGGTCAGCTCAGCTTTTGGTGGGCAATTCAGTAAGAGACCTAGGGAGGTTCCTCTCAGCCCATATCTTCTGATTTTAACATGAAGAAACTGCTTACTGAAATACAGCCCTGTATTAACGACACCAAACAGCGATCCCAGGCTGGTCCAAGCCCCACTGGCCCAAGTGGGTTCAGGTCAGCATCATCCCAGCACTTCCAGAAGCTCCCTTCAAAGCTCACTCCTTTAAATGACCAACATTGCTCCTTCAAACTTGGGGTCCCACACGTACCAGTTATCTACTGAACAACCAGAGCAAGGTATCTGTGCTCAGTGCAGGCACCTGGCTAAAAGAATAAAGCAGAAATCACTTTTGTCAAGGTTATCAGAATTTATTGATACGAGAGAAACTTTGTATGTCCACATGTCAAGAGAGGAACAGCACATCCTGATGGAACAAGTACAGAGCCCATCCAGGTGACTCCAAAGTACAGGAGATCACACACACGGCTGGGTGTTGCTGGGTACATTGTCTGGAACAGGACAGAAACACTCCAAATACACAGTGTGTGGTTTGCCAGCACCCACCCAGTGCCCCACAGGCTGCAGCAGGGACCACACTGGCTTTGACTCCCATTGCCCAGCTCCAAGCAGACCCTGCACAGGTAACAGCAGCTCCTCACAGCCCTTGCAGTCAAAGAGGGGAAAACACCTCTTTGGGGGTGAGACCCACCTTGGAGATGGGGTGACTTGGACCCTTTGCTCAGAGGACCAGCTCACATGGAGGTGCTGGGGAACCCCACACTGGGTCTGCAATGGGACAACCTGGGTCCTGCCAAGTGAGCCATGACTGGGGATCTTCAGGATGGAACTTGCCCTATCCAGGGAGCAGCCACAGCCATACTCCAGTCTGCCACCTGCAATGCAGCAGCAGGTTACTCCTTTCAACAGAACATTCCTCCTCAGCTTCTGAGTGTTTGGACATTCCCCCTGTCAGCAGAGCTCTCAGCACAGCCATTGTGGCTAAGATAGAAACTATCTTATTATCCTTACTGGAAATACATGCTATGCTGGATGCTGCTTAAAAGGCACCAAGTGCTGAGCTTTCATCTTCTCCCAGCTTATGAAATACTTGGTTTGGTCCTAAGTATGTTGCTATAGGATTAGAGAGGGAATAGCAGAGTATTCCCCAGGCACCGGGTAAATCCTCAATGGATTTATTGTAGAGCTGAATTCCCTCACTCCAAATGGATTTCAGAGCCCTCTAAAACCCTCCAGAGAATGAGCTGTTTGTGACAGGACAAACAAAAAACAACCCCAAGTTCAATGGTCTCGTGTTGTGCAGGGAGCACCCAAAGCAGAACATACACCCAAACTAAGGGGATGTGTCAGTCCCACCTCCCGATGCCAGATTTGATCACAGCATGAAGGAGCCTGGGCCCAAGTGCATCTGCCTGGCCAACAGCACAAACCCTGCCACAGACCTGAAGAGGAACCACGAACACTCAACATACGTGTCAGGGCATGTGCGCACGTGTGTGCTGAGGGACCACCCGTACTCTGCTCCTCCTCTCGCAGGAGCTATGACAAGGGACACGGCAGGTTCTGCACTCAGCCATTGGGTTTCACCAGATCCCAGTTCCCTCTGCACAGGTAACAGCATTGACTTAGAGATCTCATATTAATGGGTACTTATACAGGATTAATTGCACATCAGTCCATTGTGGCTACAAGTTCATTAGGCTAATGAATCTACATAGTGACAGTAGTACAGTATCAGCTACGTTTCAATACAAACTCCCTAGCCTAGCCTTAATCTGTAGGTCAGAAGAAGATCTTCCACCGCCATGATCTTCCTACAACCTTTAACATTCATTTTCAAAGTTATTTCTCTAGAAAACAAACAAAATCCAGTGTGGGGAAAACGCACATATAGAACAAAAGCAGTGCTTAACAACCACAGGAAAAAAGAACATCAGCTTGGACTCTGGGATCAGCATCCTCTGTACACCCTGGCAGCGTTACTTCCAAAGGGTTGCTAAATGCTCCGTCAGTTCTCAAGTCCATAAAAGCATTTCCTAGCTCTAAACATTTCTAGTCTCTCACTATACATATTGTCTGTAGCAAGAGCGTACAGAAACACTTGCTAATGTGCACAAGACTTCCATTTGATTTAATGGAATAGTTTTAGAAGACTGAAGTCTTTACTTGTAGAAATACAACTGTTTGTGAGTGGCAGTGCTCTCACTGACTGGCAGCTTCTGTTCCACCCAGGAGAAAGCTCCAAGTCCCTCAAGGTTTTACTCATCTATGTTGCCCAAAGGTGTGTGGGTATCCAAGAAAACCCCTCTCACAGTATTCCCAGGAAATGATTCAGAAGAGGAGATGATTTTTCAACCAAATGAGATCCTCTGGTCTTGTGTGTCAGACCATGGCCAATAGAATGAGCAGCTGCCATGGACGTCTCAACTTAAATACGGTTCAGTCAAGGGAGGAGAGCAAGGTGGCCTGACCATCTTCTGTGAGGTACAGGCAGAGAGGCACCAAAGTCACTCTGTTCTCAACAGTTTGTCTCTTTTTCCTGGAGTCAAATGTTTGATTCCATTTGTTCTAGCAGGAAGTGGTGAATCATGTCAAAAGTGGGACGATCTTTTATATCCCTGCTCCAACATTTCAACATCAGGTCAAACACAGGGTTAGGGCACAGAGGAGTCTGGGAGAGATAGATCTGAAAGGAAGAAAGGTACAGCTGTTTCAGTGGGTTTTCATATAAGACCTGAACCTTTACTAAATGAACACCAAGAGGACAGTTTCACTCCAGGTTCACAAGACACAGCCATCATGCAACGCTTGAAATCCACTAAGCATGAATCTGGCAGTGGAGTCCAGATGGAGCTTTGATGCCATCTCAAATGGCACTGCAGACACGTTGCCAACAGGCTTGATGAGCTGGTCACAAAACAGTATTTTGTCCCCCAGAAAACACGAATGTTTCAGAGAGATTTGTCTTCCAAGTGACAGCAACACACAAACCAAACCCAAATTTACCACAATAATATCCAAATACTTCCACTCACCGTAGACACCCCATGAGGCTTTCTAAGCATCGTGACAGCTTGTTAGCAGAGAGAAAAAACACCTTTTAGAGCTCATCTAAAGCACAGCCTGGCAGAACTGTTCTTTCCCTCTCATTTCAATACACATCTTTTAGGCTCTTCACTAAATCGTTAGCATTCAGGAGACAGTGAATAAAACCTCCCATTATTTCATTCCCCTTAATCCTTTAATTTGATTGGTGCTAAAGGTGAATTTGGGGAGAACAGTAAACTGCTTTGAACCACATTTTTGGGTGCAGTGATCCTCAGTACTGCGGGGCTGTCCTGCATCATTGCTGGTGTCTATTGAAGGCAGTGGAGCACACAGTCCTGCCTGAGAGCTGGTCAGAGAGGACAGAATGATACAGACATGCCCTCAGGCAGAGATGGCCAAAGGCTTCTTGTCATATGTGGAGATATTCCCAAGAGTATCTAATCCCTGGGAACTAACAACTCTTCCTTCCCCACCTCAGTAAGTGCTTCCTGGTCTTCCACAGAGCAAGCTAGCAGGAGAGAGATGTGAAAGGAAAAAAGCACAAGGATTGTGTAGCAGAGCCCAGAAAAGCCAAGAAGGACAGAACAGACTGAGACAGAAGTGGTTTATAATAAGGCAGAAACACTGGACAGGACCAAGAGCTTGTTCCAGTGGGACTCCAGGATAGGAAAGCTGGTGCAATGAGCAAAGGTAAAGGGGAAGAGAGGTGGGACACACTAAGGTGAGTAGTAGAAGCAGAGTCCTGCTGATGATGTAAGGCCAGCTGAAAGGCCCTGGGAGATCCATCAGGATGTGACCAGGTCAAGTGAAGGAAGAAGAGGTCATGTTCACTGTCTTACCTGCCTGCCCTGGCTCCGGAAGAACTCTCCTGTGTTCTCGATGACTTGCTCATCCGAGAGGAGGCTGTAAGGTTGCTCCTTACACAGTATGAACATCTCCCAGAGGGTGACCCCAAAGGCCCAGACATCACTGGCTGTGGTGAACTTGCCCTGTGAATGAAAGAGTGTTGTCAGCCCAGGCTGCTCACAGAGCGCATTCAGCAGAACCCATTCCAGTCTACACCCTCTGCAGCTAGACACAAGGATGCAGAATTCATACCTGGGAAGATGCTCTGAAGAAGAGACAGCAGAGTAGGTGACCTGCCCCTAGCAGTGCACAAAGGCACTGAGGTATGACATGTCTGCTGTGTGGGACAGCAGCAGCATGTCTGTGGGACCCACAGGACAGCTCTGAGAAGGTGCAGTTGTCACTGGGGCAAACCTCTTGAATCAGGAAGCAAGTCTTAGAAAGCCACAAACAACTTTTCCTCCTGAGAAAGCATCTGCAGCAGCAGAACAGACTGTGGCTTTCCTCCACCCAGAACACAGCAGGGCAGCCCAGGGAAGCTTTGAACAGGAAGCAAAGCCCTCAGGGGGAAAGCAGAGCCAAAGCAGACTCCAGACTGTTACAGAAAGGCCAAGATAACTTTAATCTCTGCACATAAGAAGTCAGTGACAGTCTGCTTGGGTCCCTGTTTTCTGCCTTGGATAAAGGTGCCCAAACTGGCTGTGTTTGGAACAAGGTTTCTGAAGAAGTGAAAAGAAGATAAAGATTGCTCAAAAAATAACAGAAACCAGTTGGGGGCTGTTTGGGCAGGAAACATCCAAGACCCAGATTGCCCAAGTTTATCTGGCAACCCTTGCAGTGTATCTGTGTTTGGAAGATGCTCACACAGGCACTATGAGTGACTTTTGGTTTAGATGCAGCTATAACCAGAAAAATAGGGTGAATTTAGAAAAGCTTGGGCCTATCAGCCATTATAGAACAGGTAATTGCAGTTGCTCTGTGTACTCGGAGTGTGTGGTAGGAAAACAGAACCAGGTGATCTCACCAACTAGTCTGACAAATATTGGGCTGGGTATTGAGGACCTGCCTCCACACTGGATGTGTTTGGGCTGTTGAATGTTCTCCAGAGGGGAAGACAGCAGAACCCTTGAACAGGAAACAAAATCCCAACCTCAAAACCTGACTTGGCACTTGAAACTCATGAAGTTTTGTCCATGCCCCTTTCAGCTTCCCAGCTGGGGAAAGAAGCACAGAAAGGCAACTTCCTTACAACTGCAGCAGGAATCCTGAATGCCAGGCACAGAACAGAAATTAGACCCCAGATGAGGGCTGATGCCATCCAGAGGGACCTGGGTAAGCTCAAGAAATGGGCCTGTGCAAACTTCATCAAGGTTGAAGGTCAAGGTCCTACAGCTGGCTTGGGGCAACCCCTGGTATCAGTCCAGGCTGGGGATGAAGGAATTGAGAGGGACTTGTGGGTGCTTGTGGATAAAAAGCTGGACATGACCCAGCAGTGTGGGCTTGCAAGTGGTGAAACACTGGCACAGGTTGCCCAGAGAGATACCAGATGCCCCATCCCTGGCAACATTCAAGGTCACGTTGGATGGGGATTTCAGCAATCAGATCTAATTGAAGATGCAGGGATTTGGACTAGCTGACCTTTAAGGGTCCCTTACAACTCACAGTATGATCTGTGCTGTATTTGCAAGGTAACACTCCTTTCCCAGCATGAGTTACATCCAAAGCAACCTAACTGACTTCTCACCTAGGACCATTTATAGCACACATTTTGATGTTACAAGGACCTTCAGACATACATGTGTTGCTGTTTCAAGGGTGGAAATCAGAGGAAGGGAGAATGGTTTTGTGCAGCCCCTACCAGGAGGATGCTTTCCCAGGCCATCCAACGGATGGGCAGTACAGCTCTTCCCTGGATCCGGTAGTAATCCCCACTGTAGAGATTCCTGCTCATGCCAAAGTCTGCAATCTTGATGGTGTAGTTGTTCCCCACCAGGCAGTTGCGAGTTGCCAGGTCTCTGTGCACAAAATTCAGAGATGCCAAATACTTCATTCCAGAGGCGATCTGGGTGGCCATGTACAGCAGGTTGGAGTAGCTGCAGTAAAAGGAAACAAAGAACAATCAGTATTGTTGCCCACACTCAACAGTTTCTTGCATTTGCTGTGTTACAGTGACCTGTTGGTTTAGTTTTTGCTGTGTCAGTGAAACTCAACTGTCTCGTTTCAGACACTAAATCCCTTGCCTGCCAGGCTAAGCCAAGCTCTTGAGCTGCCACAGCAAGAACAGACAAGCTGTCCCTGAAATTCAGGGCTCTTGGAATTTAACATCCTGTAGAGTTTTTAATATCAAGTGTTAAACTCAAGATTTTCAAAGAATTCATGCAAAGCACCAACCTTCTGCAGAGAGACATGGAAAATTCAGCTGTATAATCTCTGAATCTCCCATCTTAAAACCTGCTTGGCCTGGCATTTCACACACTGGCACTGTGGCATGCTGGCATTGATGTAAGTGTGTCACAACATTAAAGAGACCTCATTTTTTAGTATGTTTAATATAACTGAAAATATAAACGGATGGATTTTCCATCTAAGATAATTTTAATTCCCTCATTAGCAAAATGAAGGTAATACCAATAAAGCTGCATGATACACAGCCAGGGTTTGGACCATCTGACTTTCAGCATTCCTCACACACTGTTATTCTGGGATGTTTCCCACTGTGGGTTGCCCAAATGCTCCACACAACCAAGCATTTCTCACAACAAATCTAATAAAGTGTTCACAGTTGGTATTTCTCTGATAAAAGTCAGGAAAAGAAAGTCTGTCTCCTCCTCCTCACGCTCTGGTGGCAGTGAGAGAAGCAGTAACATGTTATCTGAATTAGTGATGGAATGCATCTAATGATTACAGATCCAATCTATTCTCATCAATAGCTAAGCTATCACTACAGCATCCAATTATAATTGATCCAACCTATCTTCATCAGCAGCTAAGCTATC
The DNA here is from genome assembly GCF_012275295.1 of Melopsittacus undulatus. NCBI lineage: Eukaryota > Metazoa > Chordata > Aves > Psittaciformes > Psittaculidae > Melopsittacus > Melopsittacus undulatus. The sequence continues at coordinate 9,635,470 of NC_047537.1, forward strand.
TCTACAGCATCTAATAGCAATAGATCCAATCCATCTATCCTCATCAGCAGCTATAAGTACAGTGATTCAGTCAGCCTATAGAGGCCCTGGGCACTGCTCCCCTCTCAGCCTTTCAGCACAGTGACCATCACACTCAGCTAGGTGATACCCAGCCCAGTCCCACAGTCAGGTCCATGCTTTTCCTGATTTGGGTGGACCTGTTGTGCCCAAGAGAAGGAATTCTGCCACCCACTTGTACCTTGTTAACCTGGTTGCTGGCTTTCCACATCGGAGCGGGCCCAGCCTCCAAGATCCTACGTTCTCCCTTCCCCTGCTCTGCTGCAGTTGTCGCCTGCCTCGGGCTGTTGCTCTGCCCTTTGAAGCAGCCCAGTCTCTCCTGTCCCACCTGCACCCTGGCAGGGTCCCACCAGCAGCTACTTTTTGGCTCCCTGCCTCTTTGTTCAGCAAGCTCTGCAGGGCTTCATGTCTGCAGTGCTGCATACAGAGGGGCAAGACAGGAGATGCTTCTTGGCAGAGTCATCTTCATGACTTGCTAGACAGCCAGAGACAGTGGGGAGATGCATTTCAAATACCAAACAGCCATAAGGGCTTTGAAATGTGTCACCTCTCTGCAGGAAAGTGTTCAAGTATGAAGTGCTCAAGGCCAGGTTGGACATAGGGGCTTGGAGCAAGCTGCTCCAGTGGAAGGTCTCCCTGCTCATGGCAGGGGCTGGAGCTGGATAAGCTTTAAGGTCCCTTCCAACACAAACCAGGTTGGGATTCTATGAAAGGGCTGTTCATCACATCCAGTGTACCAAATATCGGGCCCGAGACACACATGGAATGGTTGGACCTTGCCACATGAAACACCCACCGGCATCGGCAGAGCCAAGCTGCCCACTATGGCAGGAGGATTCATTTTACCCTCAGTAAACAACCCCTATACAGATATGTGAGCTGGTCATACTGGCTTCCTTTAATGTGAAACTCTACCTGATTGGAAGGAAGGAGAGGCTGAAAGATCTGCTAGACTGAAAGAAAAACTGGAAGAGCCAGATGGAAACCAACCAAGAATAATGTGAGTGACAGTACTGGTCAGGTGAGAGGTGAGGAGCAGATACAGAAGAAAGGACAGCCTGAGACTTCGGTCAGGAAAAAAAGCTACAAGTCTAAAGGTAAAAGCTGTACCAGATGTGCAGAAAGGACAGGAGGACTGGAGAATGCCGGAAAAGCTTTCTATTCATATGCAAAACCTTTCCCAAACTACAGCTCCTGGTACATCATGACTGCAAGATGCCAGTTTAACACTCCACAACAGGACTGACCACTGCCAGCTACTGGCAGAAACACGGGTGTTGTCTCGACTTGGGAAGACCCAGCCACCTCCTGGTCCAGTCCAACAGGACTGGCTCTGCTTAACTGACTGGTCCTTCAGCTATAATTAATCTTTGGGGAGGTCCATGCCAAAGACTAAGCTATGCACCAGCTTCTGATCAAGGAAGGTTTCTTCCTCCACACAACTCTCCTCTAAGGAAAGGATTTCTGCAATAGTAGGATGCTTTTATGTTAGATTTAATCTGTCCATATAGGAGGAAGACAGGTGTCACCACTGACAAAATGGTTTGCCAAATGTTCTCCTCCTGCTGGAGGGTGAGATCTTTCCTTAGTGAAACTCTACACTCAACTCCTCTCATGTAATATTTCTGAGACATCCAGAGAACAGATGAACCTTCCTGAAAGCCCAAGAGACATTCCTGATTTTCTTGTTGTAACACAAGCCCACCAACACGAACAGATGTCACATCAGCAAACAATACATCTAAGATGGTCACTGTGAACAGCCCAGTCAGGAACAGCTCATAGAACACAGAACCCCAGAGACCTCAAGAACAATGTCCCAAGCAAAGCAGGACTAATGTCCACAGTGTGTGCCAGGCCATGGCTGGGCTGGAGGCAAGTCACTGCTTAGAAGGCACAGCAAATGAAACTGGTAGCTCTGTGTTGTTGATTTGTCCAAAGATGGGCAGTTCCTCTTACCTGACACAGGGAATGTTGTTTGAAATGGCAAATTTGCTGTAGATCTCCCTCTGTGACAGGAACTGATTGAGGTCTCCGTTTTCCATGTATTCCGTTATCATGCACAGGGGGTCATCACGCACACACACCCCCAGGAGCCGGATGATATTTGGGTTCTTGAGCCGTGACATGATCTTGATCTCCTTCAGGAAATCATTTCTTATAAAACAGAAAACATCAGTTTGAATCCTAAACTATTCCTTTGTCTAAGGAAAGCAGAAGTGGTGTGTAAGCACATCTCAGGCACTCGCACTTCTGCCCACAGCAAATTTGAAAGCTGGTTCTATGCTTGTGGTCAACACTGACCCCTTCCACAGCAAACAGGATTAATACAGCATTTCAGTTTGACATCACATCTATTCCTATCCCCTGCTCCTTGCTTGAGTCCTGCTCCTTACATGAACACACACCAGAGACACATGACACCCCCATACAGGTGTCACCAGGGTTAACCTATGTGACACTGGTGCTTGGGGACTATTTGCTTTCCTTCCCAGATGGCTGGCACTGTGGATGTGCTCACCTGGCTGTTTTGTTGACATCTGATCTCAGCATTTTCACTGCCACAAGAACCGGCTGGTGAGTGAATTCTGTAGAGGAGACTCCCAAGAATTCCAGCAGGCCATCGGCTTCACAGAGGTGCACCTGAGGGGCAGAGGCAGCTGTGAGAGTGTGCACAGGCAAAAAACCAGAGGAAAACACACACAGAATCAACCAGGTTGACCTCCAACATCATTAAGTCCAGTCCTTCCCCAGCCCTGCCAAGGCTACCCCTAACCCATGGCACTGAGGCCTCGTCTCCATGCTGTGTGAACACTTGCAGGGACGGTGCCTGCAGCCCTGCCTTGGGCAGCCTGTTCCAATGCCTGAGCACCCTCTGGGGCAGGAATTGTTCCTCAGCTCCATCTAAACCTGCCCTGGTGCAGCTTGAGGCCGTTTCCTCTTGTCCCATCCCTTGTTCCTTGGGAGCAGAGCCCAGCCCCTCCTGGCTCCATCCTCCTGTCAGGCACTTGTAGGGAGTCAGGGTTAGCACCAGCTCCAGTGCCCTTCTCTGGCCCTGCTCCAGCCCCTCAAGGTCTCTCTTGTAGTGAGGGGTCCAGAGCTGAACACAGGATTTGAGGTGCAGCCTCACCAGGGCTAATGTCACACTGAGGTCACCAGTTTGGTCACCACTGGCAGAATGACCAAGTGAATGATCTAATGAAGATGACACTGTTCTGATAAGAAATAGCCTACATAAGCTGGCCCTAGATCCTGGACAAAATGTGTACATCCACTCTACAGCCCATTATGTAGGAACACACATGGATTGCAGCCTGATGTGTCCCCAGCACTCTGAATTGACTTCAGGTGTGCAGACTGTTGCAGTAAAGTACTGAGGCACTCCAGTTCAATCAGAAAGTACTGGAGATGCTCAGGAAGGCCTGGAGGAGTCTGCTTTGTTCTGCATGTACATCCAAGCAGCGTGGCTGCAGCACGTTTGGCATGTACAGCACATCACACCAGCCATCCAAGTCCAGAACTGTCCTGAGGCCTGGCTTGAGTCACTGCTTAAACTTCACTAAGGAGCATCCAGGAAGTACAGACAGCTATTCCCAAGTCCTCCAATTCCAGGAGCAAAAAGAAAAGGGAAAAAAGTGTGAGCACATGCATGCAATGTGAACACCTCACCTGGGAATACACCCAGAAATGAATACTCTGAGTACAAAGAATTCCAAGGTTCATAGAATGGTTTGTTTTGGAAGGGACCCTAAATATCATCTAGTTCCACACCCCCACTATCTTCAGATAAATAAATGAATAAAGACATAAGATTACTGCCAGGGCTGTATTAGAAGGGCTGACAAGACACTGGTTAAGAAGTAATCAGAATGCATATTCAAATGGAGAACTGGGCAACAGATGCTGGAGGAGAGGAGCAGACCAGATGTGTAAGGGTAAGACCTGCAGCAGTGAATGAAATATAATGGGAGTTTAATGAATTTGATAGGAAGAAAGCAGCAAGAGCTTGTGACAAGCATGGTGAGCAGAGGGAGACAGCGCAGAAAATGGGACAATGCACAGAACAGAAACAGAAGTACAAAGGTGCTGCTGTAGTTGTATGGTGAATGAAATCTGCTGTAGTGAAAGGCACAAGAGCAGGAGTAGGGAACAGTCACAGCACAAAGGGCATGTGTGACAAGTGCAGGTGATGTGTCACTGAGTCAGGGAGTGGATGGTCAGGAGCAAGGAAATAAAAAACCTGAAAGGGAAGGAAGCTCTGATGGAGAGGTGAAAAAAGCAGTGAGCCATGGTTCTAGAAGCAAGACCACACACTAAGCCAGGAGTGGAGCAGAGCATATTATGATGACTGGTTTGGGAAAGACTAAGGAGGTGAGAATGAGAGATGGGAGAATGTGATGCAGCACATTTGCCAAAGTGAGGGAAGGAGCCTGTGGTGTGAGGCAAGGAACAGGCTCTGAATGCTGGTGGCTACTAGAACGACAGGAATGAGAAGGCAGGAGAAACCAGAAGCAAAATAATGATTTAAATGAGAAAAGCCTCTGCTTCACTTCTGGAGCACAGTCCAAGGCAGGGCAAGATCCAGGCAACAGCAGAAGGGGCTACACTGACAGCCAGATCAAGAGGCCGAGCATGTCAGCACCTTCCCAACACACAGAGTGATCTAGAAAGGAGTGAGTGGGACTGGAAAGGGGCTGGGGTAGGGAATGTGCACTGTCAGAAGGGAGGAACTATAAAGATAAGCACATCACAGAGGAGGAAGCAGACAGCAAAGGGCTGTGCTTTGTCAAAATGTAGTAAACAGAATTTAAGGCTGCAAGTGAGCAAAAGCTGGGAAGGAAAAAGACAGTGGAAGAGAGGAAGCAGAAGAGGGGAAGACCTGCTCAGTATGGAACTAGGCTAGTGTGGAGAGAAAGCAGGGATAAAAGGCAAGGTGACAGCATTAACAGCTTGAAAGGAGCTCTAGGAGTAAAGAGAAAGCTTAGCAGATGACACAGACATGTATCATGCTGCCTGAGGCTTCTGACACAAACTGGGGCTTGACCAATGCTACAGGATATGTAAGGACATCACAGTGCTTGGGAAATGTGTGCCTTGGGTCAGTGTGCAGAGTCCCACCAGAACCTTAATCTGTTAATGGAAAATCTGTTTCTACAGCTCCTGGCTGAAGGCATTGATGGAGCTTTCAAACTGACATGCCTAGAGGTGGGTGACAGCCATCACATGCTTGAGATACCCACAGAAGACCATGGAACAGTCTGAATTCTCACTGCCAGGCCTTTTCTGTAAGGTATAAAGGATATAATAAGGTATAATAGGGACAAAGACAGCAAAGTTTACCCGTTGAGAAGATTCATGTGGTACCAAGCAGCAGCCTCCCAGGTGCAGAATGGGGGGCTCTCCTGAGGGACCTATCCCGAGGGACATCAGCTTTCCCCACCAGCAAAGACATATTGCACAAATACTGGCATGCAGCACAGCCCCCAGGTATGAAGCAGTGCAGAGACTGCTCTGCAGGCATCTCCTTTCTGGATCAGTGGAAATGCTGTACCTCTCCAAACTGCCCTTCTCCCAGCTTCTCCTTGAGCCGCAGCTGCTGCCTTGGGAATTCACCCACGGAGATGTCCTTCTTGGTGAGGGAGTCCACGGTGAGGGCAGGCACCGCGTACATGTTGTTGCCAGTTACACCCTGCAGATGGACAATATCTGTCTCGGCATAGTGAGGAACATTGTTCTGAAAGCCTTGGTGAGGAGTGGACTTGGTCAGGTCGGGCTCAGCGTAGTCCCCACTGCACACTGAGGAGAAACCAAAAACAGATGGAGTCAGACACATACACTCTCCCTTAAAACCCAGCCTGGCCTGCTCCTCTTGATCCTGCAGAGCTCTGGGAATCCAGCCAAGCTGTGTGCCTACTGCCTTGTACCAGGGTACATCCCGATGGAAGACTCTGCTTGAACTAAGGCTTAAACCAGAGCAAGCTGCACCTTTGCAGACATCCCAATACCTGTGAGTGCCAGTGAACTTGTGTTAACAAATGACTGCTCTACCCAGTCATGGGAGCTAAAGCTCCTGCCCAAGCACTGAGGCATGAAGGCATGAGTCTGAAGTGAATTCCTGCTTCTAATTCATCCTAAATATGATCTGCTCCCTTTACCTGTTGTCTGCAATGTCAAACTTGCTCTCGATTCCCTTCTGCAACAAAACCAGATCAAGGTTTCCATTTTTCATGTACTTTTAGCATGCTACACTATCTCTTAGAGCTTATTCACATAAATATCATGAGATAGCTCTTTATAATTAACTCCCTATATGACCAGTATTACACAGACATTTGTTTTGATTCAAATTCACATCCTGACTCAACCCAATTAGTCTCCCTGTGTACTATAATACTGGATCTTAGCAACTTGTCAGTGCTTGAGGAATGCAGCTCTGCCCTTCCATTCACTCAGAGCACAAAGCACTGCTGGAAACACTCCCTTCTGCTTGCATCCAAAAGCTCCCCAGGGGCTGCAAGCCAGGGCATCACTGATAACTCTGCTGCATTTCCCTCTGCTTTTCCCAGGGGAATGTCAAAGAGCCCTTGCTGCAGGAAGAGGTGCTAAAGGTCTCCCCCAGCCAGTCTGGACAGCCCAGGAGCGCTGCAGGCAGTGACTCCACTGCCAAAGGGCTGATGAGATAAACAACGTGCCATTGCCAAAACCAGTCCCTAAAAGATGACCTGGCTGATGTATTCATAGAGTCTTCAAAGAGAACAAGAAGTCAACACCCTCTAGTGGGACTGGTGTTCCATCTGCCAAAGGTACATGCTAAGAAGTTGCAGAGCTCCAGAATATTGTCTTCAGTCCCTGGGTTACTATTGTATTGCACAGGAGTCAAGAGAAGATTATTCAAACACCACAAAGTCTTTAGAGACTGAGAAAACTAATAAAAGAAGAAACATGTAACTTCTGGAGACTGAGGATTACATTACCCGAATCCTCTGCACTCTGTGAGAGCTCTGGAAGCTTTTGGAGCAGCGTAGCTGGCTGGTGATATTCCAAATCCAGTGGGAAAGCACGTTCATAGGTGGGATTTGACTGGTGAATCTGGGTCTGGTTGTTGGCAATGGTGTAGCTGTAGAAGGAGAGGCGAACTGTGGCGTCCTCCTCCAGGATTCGACGTGGGGCCTGCAAGAGACAGGAAAAAAGCTGAAGTGATGCTCAGTTGTTAAGTAATGTGTTGGCTGCAATCACAGCAACTTCCAGTAACATCTTGGATAGGGGGCTGGCTTCCTCCCTGCTGTGAGAACAGAGTTTTAGCTGCTCTACAGAGCTGGGGAAATCCTGTACTTTCCACTTAATTTCGAACTCATCAGGGTTAATGTTTAGTAATGAACTTGTGCCTGCAAAATAGCTCAATTGTATTACCTTTTCCAACCTTTTTTGTACATATTGCTTCCAAAGAATAATGATTATAATCATCAGGAGCAGGAGAATAATAGCCACAAGGCAGCCCACGAGGATGGAGGTGCTGGAGTCATCTGCTTTCTCTCCTATCCAGGTGCTGGTCACAGAAGATGTGGTTTCTGGAATGACAGAGATACGAAGAAGAATCTGGAGTTAACAAAACACAGTCTGTGCTGGCTAACTTGCTACATGTCCCCTCCTACACACTGGTACAGGAAGGATCTTAGGCAGCTCCCTGAGCACTAACATCAGCTGTGTTCACATTTTGCTCTTGACAGAAACTCTCATTTTGGAGGCTCACAGCTCGGAGCTGTGCAGAGGACTTCTGCAGTCAGACTGCTCTTTGGAACAGATTCCTGCAACAGATCCATATTAGAGCAGACAGTTGTCAGAGTTTCACTGGCTGCACATGTGCCTTCAGCCCACTTGTTCTGAGGCAGCCCCAGCCAGCTGAGGGAAGAAGAAACAGCTGAGGCTCAGCGGGCTGTAAGATGCAGCCCTGTGCACAAGGGCAATAACCATACCCAGAGCTCCAGAAATGGAGGGAGACACCACATTGACTAGACTGCTGCTATGAAACCCCCAACATGTGATCCCTTGCCATGGCAAGTGAAAGAAGCCCTTACCCCAGGTCCCCTCTGTAACATTGTACTCAGTTTCCAGCAAATCTGTTGTGCTTGTGGCAACTGTAACGAAGTTTGGATTCACACTCTCCATGTCTGTGGAAGAGAAGGAAGGTGTCAGTTCAACCACCAACCTCCCTGCTCCTGCCAGTGCTCAATGCAATCCCGACCACCACCCCTGCCTTCCCCAGCAGGACAGGGCTGAGACCCCTGCAGCAGATACCTGCTCCCTCAGCACTTCCCAGTACACCTGCTGCACTGGGTTTGTCCTGACCACTGCGTCTGCAGGATGCTCCCTGAGCTTGGCCAGACACAGGGACTGAAGCAAGAGCTTTTCTTTCCATTCTAGCTCGAGCAAGTCCACAGGAGGCCATGGAGATGCTGCGAGGGCTGGAGCAGCTCTGCTCTGGAGCCAGGCTGAGAGAGCTGGGCTGGGGCAACCTGGACAAGAGAAGGCTCCTGAAGGGGAGACCTGAGAGCAGCTCCAGTGCCTAAAGGGGCTGCAGGAAAGCTGGAGAGGGGCTTGGGACAAGGGCCTGTAGGGACAGGCCAAGGGGAATGGCTTGAACCTGCCTGAGGGGAGACTGAGATGAGCTCTTAGGCAGAAGCTGTTCCCTGTGAGGGTGCTGAGGCGCTGGCACAGGGTGCCCAGAGAAGCTGTGGCTGCCCCATCCCTGGCAGTGTTCAAGGCCAGGTTGGACACAGGGGCTTGGAGCAGCTGCTCCAGTGGAAGGGGTCCCTGCCTGTGGCAGGGGATGGAGCTGGAGGAGCTTTAAGGTCCCTTCCAACACAAACCAGGCTCAGATTCTTAAGAATCATGAACCCAGGCTAGACCAAGCATCTATCTGCTTAGTCCCACATAGAATCATAGAATAGTTAGGGTTGGAAAGGACTTTAAGATCATCCAGTTCCAACCCCCCTGCCATGGCCAGGGACACCTCACACTAAACCATATCACCCAAGGCTTCATCCAGTCTGGCCTTGAACACTGCCAGGGATGGAGCATTCACAACCTCCCTGGGCAACCCATTCCAGCTGCAATTACAGCCTTCCTTTCCCAGGAACATCCTCTCACTATAGCCGATCAGGACCCTTCAAGTACAAAGATACAGACAGATCATTTCACTATCAGTGCTGGCAGCTTTCTCCGAGACTCTTGTCCATTCCCTACTAGAGCCTTTTAAAGCAAAGCAGCTCAAAGCACTAACTCCCACATCATATAGTCAAGACTGGAGGAAAAAAGGTGTCAGCCTCTTATTTTGCACAATCTGCTAACTTGGTCATCATGTGTAGATATATATATACATAGATATAGATAGATATAAATTACTCATAACGGTACTAAATAAAAGTACTAAGTATTCATTCTTGGTAAAGAGAAATACAAATCAACTCCACAGCCAGTGGGTAACTGCCTTAAGAAATGCTTTACAGTCCAGTTTTCAGTTGTCCTGGTTGTGCTTCTGCACATGTGCACAGAATCAGCCTGAAAAGCATCCCCTGTAGAATGGACCTTTATGCCCCTGCCCTACCCTTCCAACTCTTTCAGTGCTTCTACTACCTCCTCCTTCCGACCACCTAGCTCCACAGTGCCTACAGTCAGGTTAACCGCAGACATCCTGCACCTCCACACCATCTTCCTTGCTCTCTGTGCTTCCAGATGTGCTTGACTGAGGGACACTCACCCGACTGGAAGGAGATCTCGCTCATCATCATCCAGGTGTCAGCAAAGTGGAAGCGGCAGAGGATGGCTTTGCCCACGCGATGGCTGAGGGGCACAGTCACAAACCTGGCGCTGGGGTTTTTGTCATCCAAGACAGTTGCCACCCCAACAGGCTCAGGCTCCCAGTCTGCGATCAGGCGTGGTTTGAACAGACACTCCACCTTCTGGAAGATCTTTACCCCCTTGGAAAACATGTTGTTACAATGCACCTAGGAAGGAGAGAACAGATCAGATGGGAGGAAGATTCACTGAAACCTAAATCAAGTCTGAGGAATTATCCATTCATTAATATTATCTAGTTCTAACACCTCCCTGTATGAAGATTGCTAACCCACAACCCAACAAGTCCCTAACGAGGGACCTGCTCAGTAGAGCTCCAGCCACTCGTAGTGTGCAAGGAGAACATATGTGCAAAATGTTACTCTGAAATAGATCTGAACTTTACATGCAAAAGCTACATTAAGAGTCGAATTTTGGCAGCCTCTTCAAAAATCAAACCTGCTGCTAATCTAAAGCCTCACAGAGCAATTCTCCTTGAATACATACCCTTAAAAGGGGAAAGAAAAACCACATCTCTAGCCTCTTCTAGAAAGCCTTCAGCATCTACAGTCTAAGCTACTTAAAGAGAGACACAAGCACAAGAAGATATTCCCATGCCATAGATCAGCTCTTGTGCTGCGGTTGCATCTTAAAGACAACTGAAGGTCTAAGTTTTAAGATAACCATCACAAAGCCTGCATCCATTAGCCTCTCATGGTGTCTCATCATCAGGTGGTCGCTACTGCAATGCCACCACTGGAATTTAAGCTACCATCACTATGGTGCCAAGCTAACGTCTGCCTAAAACCAAGGCATCCACTCCCACTCCAAGTTACAGCTCCACACAGTTCACTTTCATACTAAGCAGCTCACAAACTCCCTTCAGGCTGACCTCACACCTCCATCCCTGGGAGGTTTGTTTTAGCCTCCCAGGAGCTAGCAGTAGCTTTCTCCCTTCCTGTTCTTGGACTGCACCTAAACCAAGAGGCTCCAGCATAAAGGTGACTTCTCCATTTTCCCGAGTTGTGGCACTGCAGACCCATCAACACCAAACTCCTGGCACTCTCCCAGGTGTCCAACACTTCCAAGAAAGCAGGCCTGGCAAAGAGGGAGAGGGCTAGTAAGGATCCTTTATGCTGCTTCACTGTCTGTCTTCAATGCAATTCTTGCCCTTCTCAAACAAAGGCAGAATCACAGAGTGGTTTGTGTTGGAAGGGAGCTTATAGTTCATCCAGTTCCAACCCCCTGCCATGGGCAGGGACACCTTCCACTGAAGCAGCTTGCTCCAAGCCCCTGTGTCCAACCTGGCCTTGAACACTGCCAGGTTGAAGAACTTCTTCCTAAGATCTCATCTCCATCTCCTCTCAGGCAGGTTAAAGCCATTCTCCCTTGTCCTGTCCTTGTCGAAAGCTTCTCTACAGATTTCTTGTAGCCCCTTTAGGCACTGGGAGCTACTCTAAGGTCTCCTTAGAGCCTTCTCTTCTCTAGGCTGAATAAGCCCAGCTCTCTCAGCCTCTAAGTTCTGCCATACAGTCCCAATTTTCAGGACTCCAGTATTTTGGGACTGTGTCCAGTGACCAGGAAAGGAACGAATAATGTGATCCTTAGTCTTCAGTCCCCCTCAGTCTACTCCATTTCATAGCCATGGTGGCCTGATCCTCACCAGCAACTCTAGGAATGATTTCCTAATGACTGGGGGGTATTAGCAACAGTGACAACAACAGCTTCCAAACTCAGTGCAGCTTTGAACCCTATTAATTGCTTGGCCTCTGCGAGGTCCTACAGTGAATAGCAGTGAACAGTAATGAGGACAGCAGGCCTGATGAGCAGGAAAAAGACAAAAGAAGGGTATTTGCATGTAATTAGGAACAGATGAAGCTCAGACAACGTTATTCAATAGGGAGACATAGTCATCCATAACAAGGCAGGAAAGCCTGACGCCTGCAATATAGAATTTGTGCCATATTTGGACAGCAGTTGGATATGTTCATGTCTTGGACTGATACAGAGACACTTTCTATTCCAACCACCACCTACGGAAGTCCAATTTTATAATAGGCAAGCCTAAGTAATTTGCAAAGCAGCTGCAATATTTGCTGACATTTACTTGCAATGCTTTCCTGGACCCTGGGGAGGTTCAGAGGACTGGGATGAAGCTAACAGGTATGGAGAGACAAAAAAGTACTTACAGACCGCTTAGCCCATACAAAATAAATGCAAGCCCAAAAGAGGCAACATTCAAGAAATAATCACAACTTATGCTAATACTACAGCTTTCTAATGAAATACTAGATGTAGCAGCTGTTTTTATGAGCTGATGTGTTTGGTTGATGAGGATGGCTGTGTTTACATGACAGACTTCTGTAAGGCATTTTATTTCCTCCTAACATCAAACTCCAGTTACCAGAGTATGAACTCATGAATTATATTAGCTTGATTTTAAAATGCCAACTAAATCTTACAAGTTTTAAGGCACAAATTCTTCTCTAGGTGCTTTTCTCACAGGAGTTTATTCCTAGCTCAATGTTCAAACTGAAACAGGGGAGGTTCAGGTTGGATGTAAGACAGGAGCTCTTCCCTGGGAGGGTGCTGAGGCGCTGGCACAGGATGCCCAGAGAAGCTGTGGCTGCCCCATCCCTGGCAGTGTTCAAGGCCAGGTTGGACACAGGGGCTTGGAGCAAGCTGCTCCAGTGGAAGGGGTCCCTGCCTGTGGCAGGGGTTGGAGCTGGAGGAGCTTTAAGGTTCCTTCCAACACAAACCAGGCTGGGATTCACTACCAAATTCAATGATCAGAGACAGGAGAATACCCAGTAATGAATTCAACTGAGGGAGGGGAGGGAATAAAGATTCCTAAAATAATCTGAAGTTTTCAGAACTGACTTATTTCAGGGTATTAAGCTTGGGAACAAACTGTAAGTGGTGCTTTCTACACTGGACTTTTATCATGGACACCAATAACTTTAAACTGATTTTCAGCACGATATCAAAGCCTCAATGCACACTGGCTCCCTACCCATTGGCTAAGGAGGACTAATATGATCACAAGGTTCATAAATAGGGAAGAATCATACAGAAGCAGGAAATTGGTACCATTCCTTTATCCAGTTTGATGGCAAGCCTGCATCCAGTCTCAGTGTTTATACCTCCAAAAGAGTATTGGCAAAGAAAGGAAGGATTGAAAGACAGCTAACAAAAGTGACCCAGGATCTCACAGGAAAGGCACTGAGAAGTTCAGCCAGCTTAGCCTAATGAAGCAAAGATGAAGGCAGTGGTTTAATCTCAGTGCAAGAGCAGCGAAGTGTCTGAGAAGGCAGGACTCTTATTTTGGCCAGCGAAAGCAGGCCAAGAGCCAACGGTTGCAAGTTAAAAATAGACAAAATAAAACTAGGGTAAGTAACCACCAAAACAATTTACTTAAGGATGTGGTGGGTTCTCCTTCATTTGAAATCTCTACAAGAAAAGCCACCGATCCTTTTTAAAAGCCTCTGCTGTTTACTACAGCCTCCAAAGTTCAGCTCATTCTTTTCCTGTGTGTTTAAGTCATTTCCCACAGCACAAGCACAGACTTGGACATCCAGAGAAAGTTTTGGTCAAATGGAAACACAACCACATTCCTTTACCTCAGGGGTCAGGCAGCCCCTAGACAGTAAGTAACCTACATCCTAAACCCAGCTCAGCTGCCTAAGCACTGCTTCAGGTGTCTGCTTTTTACTTCTTTAAGCTAAATGCAAAAGGAGAGTGTTTGATCCCTGGAGAGGCAAGTGCTTCCCTGCTTCACCTTTCTACACTGGTGAATATGGGACATCTCCTACTCAAACTCTGTTTTCAGGCACCTTGCATCTTCCTGCTCTGGGAAGAGGACCCAAAAGTGACAATCTGGAAGCATCCAAACCCAAAGCCTGCCCCAAGCTGCTGTTGGAGAGGGACCACAGTAACTACCTTCATGGAGGTGAAGTTCCGTGGCCGGTCAAACTGGAACTCCATTTCAACATAGCCCGTGCTGAAGCTCTCGTTCTTCCAGCCCACGTAGTCATAGCCTGGCCACACGCGGTACTGGTGGCTCTGTGTGAAGTCGTCCAGGCCCAGCACCCCATCCGTGAGCTGGCCCAGGCCACCATACAAGTGCCTGTTATGAAAGAAGCAGGAGTTAGGCAGGACTCCAGCCACGACAGCTCAGATGTGAAAGAACACAGATCCTTCACCTGGCACCAGGAAAACATAGGTTTATTTACTCTTAATCCATCTTGGATAAACTATTACCTGCTCTTATGCAACATCTGCTCTATCTTGTTCAGGCTGGGCTGTTAGTATCTTTCCCTGCTTAGGAAAGGCAGAAATTTTGCACTGATCTCAAGCACTGACAGCAAAGCCAAGCTATGAGCAAAGTCTCTTGAGAATGGAAGCAGACTACAGAAAATGATACTGTACACTCTCCAAACAGAGCTTTAATTGCAGCATTTCACCATGGAGCTGCATGGCAGGAACTGTTCCATCCCATCCTGGGGGAACCAGTGGGGAAAGTTTTGCAGGCAGGCACAGAAAAGCAGGAGAGAGCAGTGAGACCATGGGCAGCTCACTCAGCCACAGCCTGTTCTAACTGGAATCAGCTCTGGAATTGCTCCTTGTGCAAGAAGAGCATGTTATCAACTCAGACCCTCCAGCAAGGACTCTGCCTCCCTGCACTTCCTATCTGAGAGTGCAGAGCTCACTATACAGTTTGTCAGCACCAAGATGCCAGATATGGTTCCCTCCTGACTCACCTGGGAGCAATCCCTGCCACATCCTACAGCAGGGAAAGCACAGACCCTTCAGCTGCTTTAGTGCTGAACTTGCTCCCTGGACCTGTTTCAGAGTCAGCTGCCTCCAGGCAGTTCATAACCAGGGTTGCTGTTACCTACACTGCAGCTCTGCAAGCCCGCTCCAGGTGAGCCTGCTGTCAGTAGGATCTGCACAGGTATGCATGCCTTTGAACTCCAAAACAGGATTTACAGCTGGAAGTGGCAACTCCTGCTTCCAGGCTGGTCAGACTTGGAGGCAAAGCAGTTTGGAAGAGTCCTTGCTTAGCACACTGGGGTTTATGCCTACATCTGTAGCTCCCTGCCACTCCCCAGCAGACAGGCTTCCTGGATTAGTGCTGGGCAGCAAAGAGCAATACCTGCATCTTCCTGCATATAAAACCCTATTTTTTAAAATATCCAATCCCTACTAATACCTAGAGCATCAGATATTAACATGTAAAGACATTGTCACCCAATACCTTGTAACATCCTAGGACAAGGAATGTACTTTCCACCGCGTTATTTTAACCTCCAGCATGATAGAACACAGTTTAGTTTAGAAAAATCAACTCCAAGCATAAAAGTTTTTTAGGCAAGGGTAAAAAAAAAACCATCAGGGAGTTACTGACAACTGGAGACATAATAAAAGCACCTCAAGTCAGTGGATGGCACCAGGTACCTGAAGAGACCCTGTGAGGTCACTTACTAAACCCATTCCTGCACACACAGGGATCTGCTCCCTCAAGAAGATACCCATGCCCCTGTCTGTCAGGTTTCAAGCCATTGAAGCACACTCAAATCTGTATTCATAGCAAGGAAAGTGGTTACACTGAATGTCTGAAAGTTCAGCCAGTTACTTAACATTTCAGATACAGACTCTTAATGAACTCTCCTTCCTTGAGAATCAATTACTGGCTGAACAAGAGACACCTCAGAATGTCACTAGATGCCACCCTACCTAATGTCAGTGACATGAAAAATTAACAGACCTTATAATAAGCTCTCAAAATCCAGGCACTTTTTGATTCCAAATTGGAAAAGCATCATACCCCAGAGGTCTTTACAGCGAGCCATCAGCCACCTTCCTCTCACACCACTTTGGCAGTGGTGCCTCTGCTGACCTGCAGCTTCTGCCAGGGAGTGATGCAGTTTTCCAAGTTGTTTCAAGTCCATCAGAGCTTTGTTTTCAAACCCAACATCTCCAATCTGTCCAGAAGCTCAAAGGTATCAAGTGCAGCCCTAGAGCTCAGGTGCTGCACACTTTCTCTCGTACCCAGTTTACCCTGCAGACCTCCTGCAATAGTTTAAGATGCAGCCTGCTAGAGAGTGCATTTTGGATATCCAACTGCAAAAGCAACAAAGGTAATGAAGAGGGGAAGGACCTTCATCTGCTCTAGGGACACTGGGACTGAAGTGTCAATGACAGCTTAATATTATCCATGAACCAACAAAGAAATCAGTGCAACGAACATGTCACAATTAGAAACCAAGAGCAATGAGGGCTTTAAGGCAACTGGACACATCAGGACTGTATCATCACATCATGTAAAGATGGAAGCTGTGAACAAAGAGAGCCCTTAGCTGTACCAGGACACACTCTTTAAAGAGAGGCAACAATTTCCAGTAACCAAAACCATTATTTCTTTCCTTCCAGCCTTTGTGATCTGGGGGAAATGAATCTGATGCATCCTGAGCCCAAGCCCTCCATTAAAAGAGGAAGTAACACCATGCCAAAGGCCTCGAATAACAAAGTCACGATGCTTTGGAGAACTAGTAGGCTAGCTTGCAGCTCTGAAGGTCTCAAAGAAGTGTTTGGGATGCAAGATACTAGTGACAGGGTAAGTAGGAAAGAAGTAACTTGCACAGTGATCGAGATAGAACAGGACAACTTCTCCCACCTGCGCTCCTGGTAGCCATCATAGGTCGAGTCATTCAGATAAACGATGGGGGAGCCAGGAGCCGCTATTGTCCCTCCTTCAGGGATGCTATAGGATGCCAAACCATCTAAAAAAGAAGGCCATATACCTCAGAAATACAGCAGCAGCAGCCTTCCATCACCTCTGTCCATATGATCCTTTTACTTATGATGTGGATCAATAGAAGCAGTTCTGTGGGCCTGGGATTCCCTCTACATACGTGGGACACAGGTGAGTCCCAGTGAGCATTGTGCAAGGACTACTTTCCAGTGCCAGGCATGGAAATCGGTACTTACCATGCCAGACACAGCCATAGAGCTCCACCCTCATACAGACAGTCATTGGCACCTTTGTCACAGGCATCACCCGGATAAAACGTGCAATGATGGGAGGCCGAAGATCTTTCAAGACCACGTCATAAGTGTCGACATTCCCTTGGATCACCTGGAGAAGAGAGATCCTTACCAGCAACTGCTCCCCATCATGCTGTTCACCTGTACACTGGTGCACTCGTACCCCATCATCTGAGCCTGAGGAGCTTCCCTGTGCAGTATCTACAGAGGGTTACCTGCTGCTGCTCCCCTCCTACCTGGTACATGGCTTACAGGGTAATGGGTGCTACCATTTCACCTCCTGACCACTGCAGAGGAGAAAGGTAGGTAGGAGATGAATGAACATGTAGACTACCCATTGCAGAGAGCTCCAGTTACTAGTACATAAGCTTTCTTCAAGTGAGCCTCCATGTACATGCTAACACCAGGAAACCAAGCACTTGTCCTCATCACTAGATACCTGGTGGATGGTCATGATGTCCCTTCTCTATAACTCAGCAATATTCCAGAGGTGCTGCTCTGCTTGGGAACGAAGGTGCAATCAGCTACACAGCAGATGTCTTGTGTTCAGCATGGCTACAGTCAGCTCATCCTGCTGAGGTGCAGTCTGACATGGCACCAACTCTGACCCTCCCCTTCACCATAGTTCTGGGAACAGTCCACTATTTGTTTGGACAGTCAGTGTGTGGAAAGAGCTGATGTCAAAGCCCCAGCAGTGCACTAAAAGGATTTCTTTTATAGGATTTGGACCTATGGAAACAAAATGAGAACACTTTTGATATCAGAAGTGTGAGTTACAAGTGTGAGAGCCCCTGTTCAAAGACACTATTGGTGTGGACGATGAATCAGAGGCTGAAGTTACTCACAAGACCACAGATTGCAATTGTTGATGTACAGGCAATTTAAAGTACGAAGGCCAGCAAGGGAGCAGAAAGGTGGCTTCCCCTTCATGGCAGCAGGGGAGAGCTCCAGGGAATGCGGCTGGAGAGTCTAGTGAGAAGTGGAAGACCTTCCTCTATCACAAAAAATCAGTCACTCAGGAGACTGCACTGCCCTGAAGAAGAGGCAGCCACATTTGGTGGTTGATGGAGGTGCACTGGGCTGCACCAGGTGCAGACGGAGGTGCAAGATCCCAATCTACTTATCTGTATGCATTAGGAAGACCTCTACCAGTGCTGCAGTTGATGCCAAATCACTGCTATTTCAGTGTGACTCTATGAACCTAACTTGGCATGTCTCTGTTCAAGAAGATCACACAAATGGTTTCAGCCAAACAAACCAAACCCACCCCTTCCCTATGCTGCTAGCTTTCAACATGTACCATATGCTGCTCCTCACCAGGAACATCATCTCCAGCTTTAATTTGCTCAGTAAAGGCAAAAAGACAGTTTGTTGTCCCCTTATCTATGACACCAGTTAAGGATGGTGCACTGGGCTGCACCAGGATAGCTGGGAGCTTCCTGCAGCTGGCTGGACAGCTCTGTAAAGGTGTACAGTCCCAGGAGGTGAGCAGAGGAAACAGAAGGAAAGCCAAGCAGTAAGCTCATCCCTGCAGCTCCTCAACAGGCTTTTCATTTGCAGCCTGTGAACATCTCCCTTCCTAAGAGAAACACCCACGACTTCTTTCCATGAAGTAGGGACAAACACGTAAAAGTAATTCTTGTCTTCAGCAATCAAGTGTCAGTGATTAACCCTTTCAGCTGTCAGACAGGCCAAGACTGGAGACCTGCGAGCCACCCACACTGACCTTCCTGATAGGAGATAAAACCCAAGGAGGAGACAGCATATGGCAGAATAGCCCACATCATCACAGGAGTTGGACAGATCCTCTGGAGTTGATATTTGTCAGGGAATCTCTGAAGTGGTAAATATCCCTACCCACAGCAGGGAGGTTGGAGCTGGATGAAGTTTAAGATCCCTTCCAACCCAAACCACTCTGTGATTCTCTATGTCAAGTCAGAAAGTTCTAGGTGCACACAGGGCTGGACAGAGAAAGAAGAGAGCCTTCCCCCTCAGAAACAAGTACCTTTGCCCCAGCTCCATAGTGGAAGAACTGACATTTTCGCCTATCTTGTCCAGACATCTTCTGAGAGAAGCAAAGGAGAACGCACCCTTTGTGTGGCACCTCCACAAGGTGGGGTTGCTGCTACTGAGCACAGGTTTCTCAGAGCCCAAAACCCCAAAGTGAATACGCTGTGTGTGGAACAGTTTCCAGCTCAGCACCAGTTTCCAGCCCCAGCATTCCTGATGCCAGTGTTCCCAACAACACAAATGAAGCAGTGCTCCTCTCAAACAACTGCTGATGGCTGGTAACAGAAACTGATGAGGGACTAGGACTTAACACTGCTGCACCATGCAACATTAGTGCCAATGGAGAGGTCCGTCCTTAACTGGTGTCAGAGATAAGGGGACAACAAACTGTCTTTTTGCCTTTACTGAGCAAATTAAAGCTGGAGATGATGTTCCTGGTGAGGAGCAGCATATGGTACATGTTGAAAGCTAGCAGCATAGGGAAGGGGTGGGTTTGGTTTGTTTGGCTGAAACCATTTGTGTGATCTTCTTGAACAGAGACATGCCAAGTTAGGTTCATAGAGTCACACTGAAATAGCAGTGATTTGGCATCAACTGCAGCACTGGTAGAGGTCTTCCTAATGCATACAGATAAGTAGATTTGGATCTTGCACCTCCGTCTGCACCTCATTCCAAGGTCTGAATTATTTTACAGGACCTTTAGCCTGAGAGCAGTGCTGCTGAAATATGGATTCCCTACTGGAATATGCCCTTTACTGGTGACACATTTGGAAAAACGTGTCTTATGGAAAGTAATTTTCCAGAGGAGCTGAAATGACAGGAATTGCACCCATTGTGTATGCCCAGAACAGCAGGAGCAGAGGAGCAGAAGCATCTTCTCTAAGGATACCAAGAGGGAAAGCTTTTTGGTCTCCTGCAATGGGGAACAGGTACAAACACACAGAATATATGTGGAATTCCACATACATAGAACAGAATAGAATATGGCTCAAACTTATAATTCATATCATATGCAGCCGAATATGTGTTCATTACCTTATCTTGGCCTAAGAGAGGAATCTTGCAAAAACTGACCCATACTAAATGATAACATCTGACACTAACACAGTCCTGAGTGTCCCAAAACACTGCTCTGCACAGAACCAGGGTGGGAGACAAGGAGCTGCTTGTGGACAGTGTAGCCTATTGAATTCTGGTGTAACTCATAATGCACACTTCACCAAAGGAAGTGTCAGTGAAGAACAATCAACCCCATGGAGTTTAAACTTCCTCTCCCATCCTGCAAACACACCAAAATGTGAGGGATGGGCAAGATAATGGTAATGGTCAAATGGCTGGTCAAAGGTCTGAGTGAACAAATAACTCATTAACAAGCTAGAAGCTATTACCTAATACTGAATACAGACCCCATTGTGACTTGTAAGGCATCTCTAGTGCAAGAAAGCATCATCCAGTACCCTTCCAGTCTGGCTTAGGTCTTCAGACTCAGGTCTGGAAACAGGAGGAGACACCTTTGGTGAGCTGGTAAACCTCTTTGAGCGTGTGCTCAGCACATTCCCTACCTTTTAAACTCCTTCCTTCTCACTGCTCCTTACACTGAGCTCTGATATCAAACACCCAGAAATTCATTTCCATTCCCTGCCATCCTCTTCCCCTTTTTTAACTACAAAGCAGGCATATGCTTTGCAGCTTCCAATTTAGGAGTGAGTATCTGGATGGTAGAGGGGCATTCATGTTTTAACATGGACAGAAAGAGTGCAGAGTCACAGCTTTCACTTACAACAATGGCTGGGAACTGAGGGATCAGCCAGGGGAGGAACAGTCCAGCACCAGAGCAAACAGGACTAAGGCAAAGGATGCCTTGCAGAGAAGAGTGAGGACACAGGATGGTGCACAAGGCAGTCCTCAGAGGATGTGACACAATCCAGTTCCTCCACACTCACCTTCACTCCCTGGCGATCCTTCCAGGATACCCAGCGCTCGCCGTTGCGGCTGTAGTCAATGCGGTAAGCGCGGGCAAACTCCTTGCCTGTGGCATGGGCATGCCGACCCTGAGTGCCAACCAAGGTGATGAAAAACAGCTTGTGCAGGTCGATCTGGAGGAACTGGACATCTTCGGGTTGCAGCAAGCCAGCTGGGCACCAGGCTCCATCGCCCTCTTCCCTTTGTAACCTGAGGGGAAAAGTACACACATGAGAAGTGTCACTTCAAGGAATTTAGCAAAACAACTTGAAGCTTAGGGAACTGGGAGAAAGAAACTAAATCAGCAAGTGACACCTGACAGCTGGCTATGAAATACCTCTCTCTCTTCAAGGTGATGGTCAGTTCAGAGTCCTGTAGCCAGTTTTTCCCTGTTCAGAACAACCACCTCAGTTTCAGACATCTTTCATTACCTGTCAGAAGGCATTTCTTCCCCAGACACATACTTTCATGTTGATCAGAAATAACTGTGCTACTCCGTAGGTAACTGCATACATTACATATGTACTCTGTAGATAACTCAAAAATACCCACATTGCATTGTAGGAAATTGCATTGCTTTTTGGCACCTCATTGGTAACGTGTGTATTTGCCTCATCTAAACCCCACACAGAAAGGCCAGAACCTCTGCCTGACCATCTCCTAGAGCTCAAACACACACAAAGAGGAGTTATCTTAAGAATACAGAATCCCAGCCTGGTTTGTGTTGGAAGGGACCTTAAAGCTCCTCCAGCTCCAACCCCTGCCACAGGCAGGGACACCTTCCACTGGAGCAGCTTGCTCCAAGCCCCTGTGTCCAACCTGGCCTTGAACACTGCCAGGGATGGGGCAGCCACAGCTTCTCTGGGCACCCTGTGCCAGCGCCTCAGCACCATCCTCATCGGAAAGCATATTCTCCTTAGACCAAATGTAAACCTGCTGTCTTTCAGTTTAAATCATTGCCCCTTGTCCTGTTACCTAGGAGCTTGGGTTGCAGGACCCTGCATGCTCTCTGCACCTGGGCTGTACTACAGGCAGATTGTACCTGGAGCTCTCCCCTCCTCATTTCCCCAGTGATACTTGCCATGGTGGATGTTTCCTACAGCAAAGTGCCAAATCTTTTGTTATTTCTGTAGGACAACTCAGCAAGGCACACAAAGAACTCATGACTGTTGCTACAGGTGTTAGGAACAGATGTCCCTACTGTGTGGCTGCACACAGAACACTTTATCAGATGTATTCCAAGCAGCCAGCACTGCCTGACCAGGTCATGGGGACATTTAGAAAGAAAAGCTCTGCACACCTACAAATTATTCTGGGTCATCTCAACCTATCTTCCACGCTTCCATCAGAGCTGCTTGTGCACAACACTGCTGGGGGTACAGTGTGAAGGTCTCTGCTTCCAAGTTGAACACTGTGGCACTAGCTCAAAGATTAAGGCTTTTATCCTTGGTGATGGCCACTGCCATCAGCAGAACCTCTGAAGGAGCCGTGTTGCCTTCCCTGGGTGTCTGCAGGCCCCTGTGCAAGCCACAAGGTGGGGAGAGTTCTAAATGTGGGAAATGTATCCAGACACAATAAGACCCTGTGGCCTTCCTAGCAAAAAACATTTCCCAGCAAACAGGAAAGCCTTGAAGTGTCCTTGTCATTCAGACAGTTATCTAATGGATGGGGTCAGTGAGTGCTAAGCCCCGTGCATCAAGGAATGCAGTCCCCAGAAGAGACACTGAAGGTCAAGGCTCAGGTTAGAGAAGATTTTTGTCTCAGCTGTTTGTGCCAGACTTTCTTACAGTGAAGTGGCACATAAATGAAGTTTTAAGGAAGGCAGGAAGGGTGACCATGAAGTGACAGGGACAGACATCTGCATAGGATAACTATGACCTCTAATGAGGTCAGCTAGAGGATATCTTCATGTCTTCACCCTGTGGATACCCAGCTGCTCTGGTAAAGAGATGATGATAACAGATGGTAAGTGATGCCTGAAGTATTTGCAAACTGCAGATAAGTCAATCCTCAGAGAGCAGAGTGAGTCTCTCAGCTTTCAGACCCTAAGCATGGTCAAACTCCACTAAAACACAAGACATTTGTCATCTTTGTTCTCCCACAGACCAACTGAAAAAATAATCAAGCACTAGGAGAATTTTATGATTTTGCACTGCCCAAATTCATCAGAAAGATGGAAGTATTATAATTAACCTTAAATTAACCTGCATTCAGCTCTGGGGAAACAATACAAGAGGGACATGGAACTGTTGGAATCAGTCCAGAGAAGGCCATGGAGATGCTGCGAGGGCTGGAACAGCTCTGCTCTGGAGCCAGGCTGAGAGAGCTGGGCTGGTGCAGCCTGGACAACAGAAGGCTCCTGAAGGGGAGACCTGAGAGCAGCTCCAGTGCCTAAAGGGGCTGCAGGAAAGCTGGAGAGGGGCTTGGGACAAGGGCCTGTAGGGACAGGCCAAGGGGAATGGCTTGAACCTGCCCAAGAGAGGGGAGACTGAGATGAGCTCTTAGGCAGAAGCTCTTCCCTGTGAGGGTGCTGAGGCACTGGCACAGGGTGCCCAGAGAAGCTGTGGCTGCCCCATCCCTGGCAGTGTTCAAGGCCAGGTTGGACACAGGGGCTTGGAGCAAGCTGCTCCAGTGGAAGGGGTCCCTGCCCGTGGCAGGGGTTGGAGCTGGAGGAGCTTTAAGGTCCCTTCTAACACAAACCAGGCTGGGATCCTGTTTTCATATCTGACTTGCACCAAAGCTGTAGGAACATTTGCTACCATCATTATAAACAATTCCAAGGTAACTTATTTTTATAAGTATTCTGCAAATCATCAGTGAGTAGCTTTGAGAGAAACACAATGACAACAAAAAAAAGAAAAGCCAAGCTTATGACAACTGTAGTGCTGCTTGACACTGAAAGAAAATCCTTCAGTTGCTTTATAACAATTCCTTAACTCTGCAGTTCCCAGGGTTTTGAGTCTAAGTCGACACAGCCCATTTCCTCAATTGGATGCTGTGGAAAAGTTCATCCTTGTAAATGATTTCCTATTATTTAGTTTAAAGCTCTCTACAGGAATCCCAGGAGCACTGTCCCAGGCTGACCTGTCAGTTACAATCCATTAGAGATTTATTCACAGGATGAGGGTCGGAAGCAACTTCTGGAAATCTCAAGTCCAGTCTCTGGCTCACAGCAGGGTTAACTCAAGGCTATGGTGTGTTACTCAAGGCTTTGTACAGGCAAATCCAGATTCCACCCCTCAGTATTGAATCAGGATCTCCTGTATTACAGCTTGAGATCATGACCATTGCCTCCTGGTCTTTCACTATGCTCTAACTAGATTTAAGCAGTGAACAAACTAAGCAAAGGGGTTTCTTTAAGGGTGAGGGACATTCTTCCTCAACCACATACTGGATATCTAGAAGGAAAAATGATGACATTTTTGCTGGAGATGAACTCACCGTGCATACTGGGGCCCTGTGGAATCGTACCACTGGCTGGAAGCTGTGATGTCTTCATCTCGTATCGTCCCTTCATGCATACCCAAAGGGTAACGGCATATAGCTGAAAATGGGAACACAAGCCAGACCAACAGATCAGTACCAATTCCTTCTACATCACCAGACAAGTTTAATTAAAAGGCTATCATGGCTAGAGAATAAACATGGGAATGATAAAATAAAGAATGCAAATAAAAAGGATTAAGTACTTTACAATTACTATAAACTGAAATTATAAGTCATGAAATGCACTCACAGCATCATTCAGCAGAGTCTTGGCAAGGTAAAAACTTTACAAAGAAACCCTTTAAGAACAGGAAATCCAAAGCCATACTATGTTACTGGTTGCATGGACCTATTTTACAATGAAAAGTTATCAATAATGAGGAGACATAAAATGGAATCATTTGTTAAAGAGTTTTCTTCTTCTGGAACAAACTTGTTGCTTGACTTGCATTCAAATAAGAGCAATTATCATCTTCATCAGGGCAGTTACAAGTGAGAAGTTAACCTGCCCTTATTACAGATGACTAGAACCTTAGGAAACCATCTGCTCTGTTGTGTCACTGCAGGTTGGAGCTTACATTTAAGCACAAGCCCTGGCCATACACACTGCTCCATTCCAGTCTGTTCTCAGCCTCACGTGGAGCAGGCATCTCTCTCCAGACATGAGAACACACTCAGATTTGGTGCCTTTGGGGAGTACAAACACAATTGGCTCAAGCCATGGAGCTCTACAAGCTCCATAGAGCTCAATACACCAAAGCCAGTGCAGATGGAGCTCATAGATCCACACTGGCCAAGTTCCCTCCCCTGACATGAGCTTTTAAACATGTCTTGGAATATTAAAGATGCTTCAGAGAACTCAGAATCTTAATGCATTCATTAAGGCTCAGGATTCAAACCAGGCAAGCAAGATATTTTTGTCAGACTGACATCAACAACAGATTATAAAGAAAGTTATACGGGATTAAATGATGAAACAATTAAAAGACCAAAACACTGTCAAGGGCATGTCCAGGGAAGAAGGAAAGGGACTTCTCACAGATTTCTGGTCTTTGCCTTCACAGCAGCCCAATAGCCCCAGCTCAGCCCCTGTGGGCAGGGACACAGGAGAGTGCCACATGTGCTGCTGCATCCTCACTGCCTGCCCCCAGCCAGGGCACTGCCCCCAGTGTGCTCCTCATTTCGCTACCTCAGGACAGCCTCCCCCGTGGCAAACCCAGACCAAGCTGTTCTCCAGGCTCAGCTACCACCAGACAAGACAAAGGCATCAAACCCAATGCAGAGAACAAGCCACCATGGGCCAAATAACTGCCTGACACATTTCAGTGTAAAACTATTTGCATTGTCAGGCACAGTCTCAGTGAATGTGTGACGTTCTTCACATTCCTAAATCATCTTGTAAAGGAGATGGTGGTGAGGTGACAGTGTTTGCTGATGATACCAGATTATTTAATACAGTAGAAAAATCAAATTATGGGAATACAGACAAAGAAGCTAATAAACAACATTATACCACCAGCTATATTCATGGTCAGATGCCAGTCAGATACAGATTGGAGCTCTTACTTCTTTCTTCTCCCATTAGAAGGCAGAGAAGGCAGCACAGATGATGTAAGGAAAGATCAGCAGGCTCATCGTTACAAAAGAGAATACTGAAGTGAAGCATGACAAAGATATTTATATCATAAACAATTACTCACTGTCTCTAAAAATACCAGAGGCAGAAAGCATCAAGAGATCAGGTAGCAGAGCTTAAACCCAATGCATGCATCCTTCGTCTCCTGAGCATTCTGAATGCTAAAGGTGCATATGGTACAAAAACCACCCAGACACACACTGGGACAAGCCAGCACCCAAGGGGTAGCTCAGAAAGCCCCTGCCCAGCAGAGTGCAGGAGCCCAGAGCACACATGGGGTAGAGCACTGCTGTGTACTTGCCCATCTGTGCATCCTTCCCAAGCTAGCAGGGACGGGATGCTGCTGGATTCAGGACACAAGGCTCGATGGGCCTCTGGTCTTACCCAGAACATTCATTGATACATCTGAGGTTTCTTAAGATGCCTGTTTATAGAAGAATTCACTGGGAAGCAACTTGTATCTGTCTGGGATCAAGCATGATGACTGCAGGCTGAAAGCCAACCGAGAGCTCTAATCCTGCTCTGACACTGAGGTAAACTTAGTAGCTAAACTAGCCTCCACTGTCTTTACTCTTCCCTGTCCCACCAGTACAATCTGGTTTATTGCTGGGAAGCCAGTATACTTCTAGTTGCTGAACTATGGGTAAACATCTGAAGATCTTCCAAAAGGGTGGAGTTGCCTGAAAGCAGAAAGGGTTTTATGTGTTTCTACAGTGGGAGTCCTGTCTGGTCACACATCATTTAAAGGTCAAGGGCACACCACACAGCAATGCCAGCTGGAGAGCTGGCTCATTGGGAGGGACCCTGGGGGACCCGGCCTTACAGCAATCCTTAACAAAACTCCTTTGTCCACAGACCCAGGGATGGCAGCTGGAAGCCAGAACGTCCCTGGCATCAAGAAGGGATGCACTCTACGGATGGCTGTGGCTCTCACCAAAGTAAGCAGCATGAGGCTCTCACCAAGATGCACATCTTCTCATCCAAAACCACTCTTGGGTTCTGTTGACCCTCTACTATGCGCTGAGGGACACACTCACCTGCCATGCAGACAGCATACACCGAGGCTCAGAGAAGCATCAGAGCTCACCTGTGTTAGCAAGGTCAAACAACTGATGCTAGGCAAAAGGACTCCACAGAATCCTTCCTGCATAGGTCTGTAATCACCCACAAAGCAGCCTCTTTGGTGTAGAAGGCAACGCAGAGGATGCTTCAGACCACTCCTGGAGCAGAGCAGGAGATCAAGATAATCCCAGCAGGGCATCACAGCCAAGGAGCATCATCCAGACCACAGGTGTGCTGGATTTCAGTAGGGAACAACAGGGCACATACAGCCCCTTGGGGCAGAAAGGGCTGAGCAAGCAGAGCTGCTTGAGGAAGTCACAGGGAGAAACAAGCACGAGCAAAGCTACATGCTGCTTCCTTGGTGGAAAAGACGACTGCTGTGGGACCACAGCACTGTGCTCAGATCCCATCCACCTCCCAGGATCTGGTGGGGGGAAGCTATTCCTGCACCTTTGGCTGCACCAGCTTCAGTAGTTACCACCACCAAAAGGAATCTGCATGTGACTGACTCTGCCTCCTGCCTTTCTTCTTCTTCTACTAGGTTTTAACCATCAAAAGGATAGAGTAAGCCCAGTTCAAAGTTGGACCGTGTGGGGTGTACAGTGCAGGGAAGGACTGTGTAAGTGGGAAGCACAGACCTTGCTGAGCCCCCCCCTCAGGCCTCACTTCACTTCTGGCTGGCTGCAGCACAACCTCAAACCTCTGCAAAGATCCACAGGCCAGAGCAGGGTCAGGGCCAGCCACAGTTAAAGGCCTCCAAACAAAGAGAGCCAGCCCCAGCAGAGCAAAGGAAGGCCCTCAGGGTAGCACTGCTGCCTCACCACACCTTCAGCCAAGCTGGAAAAGGATTACACTCATGTATTTCACAGTCTGTCTCCAACTCAAACCACCTCATTATGGGGATTTTTGCAGTATATTGCAGACCATTACCTTACTCATCTCCATCATGATTCTAACTTGCCAAGTGCTGTAGGGTAAGAGGTCAGGACTTCCACAGGGACCCATAGGCTTATATCCCTGTCTCCACTATAGCTTTGTGCCAGGTAGGGTTTTCTACCTTTCTTTCCACACTTCTCTCTCCAGAACCCCTCTTTGCTGGCTGGGAGTGCTGTGGCTTGTGCTTTGCTAGCTGGCAATTTGCTTCCCGCAGCATTTTTGAGCCAGCCTAGAGCCAGGTTTGCTCTGCAGGCCAAATGTTCAGCGATGAAGGGACAACCAGAGCTCAAGACAGGCCTGCAGGGAGCACAAACCCTCTGGGTGGGCAGGGATGGAGTATACCCATGTGCATGAGCCCTCCTGAGACTGCCAGGAGAGGTGTCCCACTGCAGCACAGCACTCCAGGGGAGGACACTCAGGTACTACATTAGTGATTTTATTTACATGCATTCATTAAATTCACCATGAGAGGCAAAGAAAGGCTGAGGATGAACACATGGAAGGTGGGAGACGAGAGCCCTCTCCCAGCCTGGCAGCTCCCTACCAGGGTTGACTTCGGCGCCCGCTGGCTCCGGCAGGGAAGCCAGCAGCAGCATGCAGAAGATCATGGTAGCGATCGGAGGCACTGCGCAGGGTCAGATGGGTGTGAGTCCTTCAAACACAGCAGCTGCCATCTACATCTCTGAAAGACAAAGCAAAGAGACAAGATGAGAGAGTCCTTCACGGACAGGACTCCTCCGTGCTGCCGGCTGGCTCTGCGGCCCTTGCCTTGTGAAGGGTTGGGCAGTCTTCCATGCCTTCAAGAGGGTCTTCACCTCAGCCCTACTCTGCACCATGCCCTCATCAGAGGCTTAGTGAAGCACCCAGGGTTGCCCAGCTACCTACACTATCTCTAAAGCCATTCATGGAAATCAGCTTTCAGAAGCTCAGCTCCTACAACTACCATGCAGGCATACTGTTATAACTCTCTTAACTGCTTCTAACCAAGTCCCAAGGCAAGGTAATCTGTCCCCATCAATTCTTCACCCTCCTCATTACATTAACAAGCACTGAAGCTGCATCTACAGTGAACCTGGACAGTCCAACCAGGGCTCATCCACCCAATGCACATCTCTATCTGCACCAGTTCTCTACTCCAAGGAGCCAAGTGGGCACTTTGAAGCTTGTCATACAACTGCAATCTAAATGTCTAAAACAGGGTGAAAATACTCTCTCCCCACATGTCCACATTGCTGCCACAAGAGCATGTGCACTCCCACATGCAAGCACACTTCATTTCCTGTTTGGAAACAAGGAAAATAGCACAGGGCTTAAACTCTGGCAATTCCAGTGGAAAGCCACGATAACACCTAAAGGAACACAAGGTCATCTCAGCAGTATGGGAATTCTTTGTGTCCACATTCACTGCAAAGAGCCTCGGGAGGCTCCCATCCTGGAGGGGAGCTTTACAGAAGGCAGGTTAGAGGCTCTGCCTCCTCGTGAAACATCAGGCAGAAAGAAAACAGAACAAAGCAATAAATGACAAAGTTGACAGGACCAGAGGGTGTTTGCTCACAAATCCTCAGCATGGTAGTAAAAAGGCAAAATTGAATATTAGGTTTTGTTATAAAGGAAGAGGGGATATGAAAGGGCCCATCGCGATGCCAGTGCATACATGCCTGCAAGAGCATCAGATGCCATTAGCTCAGGGGTTTCTAACAAAAGGCTGTATTTTTTCCACCCAACAGAATTAAACTGTACGAGTCAGAGCCCTGAGTTGCCCTGGATACCAAAACAATTGGATAGATTCACAACAGAAAGGCACAGCACAGCTTCTTAAATCCAAAGGTAAAACCTTTGGCTCAGGAAATCCCCTCGCTGCAGATTGCTGAGGAGCTAAATCAGGGTTAGAATCACTGAAGCTTGCCCTGGTTTTATTCTCTTTCCTAAGGATACGCTACTGGCCATTGTCCCTGCTGGATTCTGCCACAAGAGATGGTTCTGAGCCTGAAAAACAATTGAGGGCCTTCCTGGGAGAAGGAGAGCCTAAAACAGAGCCTGGCAAAAGGGAAGAGGATCAGACACCCATGAAGACACAGGGTAGCTCCCACCAAAGCACCCTGGGGTTCCCCTCTGTAAGCTACTCAGGGTTAAGGGAAAGAGTGGCTACAGAGCACTGAAACTGTGATTGAACATGGTTGGGTGAGGACCAGAGACCACTGTGGAAGGAAACAACAAACAGGAGCAACCCCAGATAGCATTGGAAGCGTTCAAATGTCTTGGTATCCCATTTGATCCAAGAGCCCAGCACAGAAGGATCTAGAGCAGGGAGGCAGATGCCTGCAGCAGAGCACAGGGATGAAGGAGCCCCCATCCCTGCCATCAGAGCACAGCTCATCAGCCCTGAGTGAAAGGTCCCAAGCATGAGGAGTTTGTCTTTGACAAAAGATTAGCTGTGCTAAGCGTGTCTCATCCTCTCAACATGACAGAAGTCATGACAATGGCCAAAGTCACAGCAATGTAACAAATGCAACACAAACAGAACCATTATCCCATCAGACCAGGAAGAGAGCAGACACCAGAATTTAAGTGCCCAGCTTTAGGCAAAGCTCACGCCATGCTCTAAATGGCACCCACTGCACTTTCCCAGCAAGGCATATCAGCCAGGAAAAAATCCTTCCTGTGAGGGTGCTGAGGCGCTGGCACAGGGTGCCTAGAGAAGCTGTGGCTGACCCATCTGCCCCATCCCTGGCAGTGTTCAAGGCCAGGTTGGACACAGGGGCTTGGAGCAGCTGCTCCAGTGGAAGGGGTCCCTGCCCATGGCAGGGGTTGAAGCTGGAGGAGCTTTAAGGTCCCCTCCAACCCAAACCAGGCCAGGATTCTATGATTTAACCACTTCAATGCAGCAACCAACGTAAAACACAAGAGGAGGGAAGAAGGAATGGGGTGGAGGGACAAGGAAAGTCACACAAATGCCCAAGCACCACATCAGCTCCTGCCACTGAGCCAGCAACCAGCACAGGAGGAAAGGGATGGGCTGGAGCAGCACAGTCACCTCTGCCACCCTGCCCTGCTATGAACCAGGCGCTTCTCAGGGTTTGGTGAGTAAATGAAGCTCAGGAGCTCACAGAAATAGTGTGGTTTGAGGGAGCTGTAAGCCAAAACTGGAAGATGGGGCCATAACGGCCAGCCTGGGCTCCAGAAGAGAAAAGGAAAGCTTCAGAGCTGGCTCTAGAGCATCTGTCTGCAACTCTGTGCCTATAAAAGCTAGCTGTGAACTTGACTCCTGCCTAAAGAGCGTCCAAGATGAGCAACCTCTCTGGACATGTCTGTAACTCCTGCTGACAGAGGAACCTTAACAGCTGGCCTGAACCAACTTCATCATTCTCTGGTGACCACAGTTTGGTGAGAAAGCCTCACCTTGGCATATGGCAGTAACAAACTACTTCCAGCAGTTCAGCCCTGTGTGGGGACCGCAGCAGCTTGTGCTGGGTTTGCTCTTCTCAACACATGTGGTTCCCAGCCCTGGACCACTGAAATGTGTTTGGGAATCCCTGGAGATGCTGCACACTGGGAGCAAACAGGGGCATTTCTCATCTTCTGGAGCTCCACAGCAGCTCTTGTTCTCTTGAACAAGGTCACCAAGAGTGGTTTTCACCCATCTCATCGTCCAGAGGAGCCTCAGCTCCGCTGAGGAGCTCGCACTGCCAGAAGTCACTGTTTGAAGACCTTCTGCTGAATCCAAATCTCAGCCAGTAGTAGATTGGATTCCCAAACTGCACACTTCCCAGTGCTGGGACACACTGGAATACACTACTAAATACAAGCCTCTGCACAAATGGCTTGGAAATCATCTTCCTGGGTAGATGACTTGATAGTTTCCTTTCAGCTCTGTGAGTCCCACACCATACTCAGGCCTTTGTTCCCCACATGGACACACAAAGTGCCACAACCGCAGCACAAGCCCCAGACCAGCAAAACCAGGAACAGCAACATCCTCAGAGAGGCAAGAAAGCGTTAAACTCTGTTCTCAGGCTGAATGGCTCAAGTTGCTAATTGCTAACAGCTGCCTGCAGGAGAATAAACCCCTCTTACAACCATTGTGAGGGTGGAAATAACCAGCTACTCCCTGAAAAACTGAGAAACGCAAAAAAGGGGCAGTTTCCCCCAATGTACCCTCTCTCAAGAGCCAGCCCAGCTCAAGAGCAGCAGCTCACTGTGACCCAGCACCATCCTCACGCATGGAGTCTGAGAGCAGCAGCCCAGTGGGCGCAGGAGGGAGCTATTCTTTAGTGATGTGCATGAAGAAGGTGGGACTTGGAGCTCCTCCAGGCACTGTTCTCCCTCCAGAGATCCATTACGGAGGCCTGGCATGTTTGCAAGCCTCACCAGATCCCAAGTGAAACAGGCAATTGTTTTAACTGGTTCCTTTGCAGATCATTACCTCGGAGTGGGACCTCAGGCTCTGCTGCAGGAATCCTATTACAGATGCCCAGCACCAGGCCAAGAAACTCCACGGTCATGATGAGGACTCATAGCTGTGTGTATGATGTGCTCTGTATGTGTTACAGGAGGATCCAACCTAATTCAAAGTATCCTCAGAAGAGTTGTAGGAATGGTCAGGAGGATTAAATGGTATCATTCCTAAAGGAATTCGAGGAGGAAACAGCAAAGTTACTCACTGGGGCAGCATCTGAAGCCTGAAGAAATAAAGCCTGGAAAGTGTGATTTCCACTTTTCTGGCTCTGAAGCAACAGTAGAACATGTGTCTGCCTCAGAATCAATCTGAGATACCCCGAGCCCAGCAGCCTTCCCCTGGAGCACACACAGCCCTTGCAGCTCCAGTCTGGACCGAACAGAATGTGCTGATGAAAATCAGCTTCACAGAAAGGATTCTGGTCACTTCTTAGAAGGTTTTGGGTGCATGGATGGGACCAGTATCAGAATAGCTGTGCCACAGTGTGCAGGAGCCCTGTGAGAAGGCAGCAGCAAATGTTCCCTTAGGTGAACCCAGAGTGTGGCCTCTGTGGCCATTCCCAGACTCCATCAACCAGGGGAGAGGTCTCTGCATGACACATGGGTGGCACCTGGACAAAGCAAGTACAAGCAGTGACACCAGAAATCAATACACTGGACAGTAACATGGCAGCTGGGGAGGCCCAGCAGGATCCTGGCATGAAGCAGGAGGCTGCAACAGGAGAGCTTGGATATAGGCGCCAACAGCGAAGGTCAGAAAGAGCCTTGGCACTGTTAGGAACGTGATGGGTGCCATAGGGTAGGAACAATGACACCACAAAGTGATGCCTGGAGCAGCAACATGGCTGGACAGGTAAAAGCAACCAGACTTTAGGTGAAGGAGTTGGGTTAATCACAATGCATGTGAGAAATCATAGCTACTGGAAAAGTGAGATGGGAATAGGCTCCATCTTTGTGGTGGTATTGGGAGACCTGTCACCACAAGAGATAGAAAAGAACAACACAAAGGGCTTGGAAAAGGACCACAACAATATAGAGTGGTATTTGGGGTGGAAACGGGGACACCACAGAGCTGGGGCTGAGGCAGTCCCACAGGATTGGGGTGTCCTTGCATTGTGAAAGTGCACAGAGCACTTTTGTCCTAAAGCCAGACTTGGGGATAACTGAACAATGCGATTTAATCCATCAAGGTAATGAGGCCAAAAATAGAAACCATTAGAAAGGCAAAGTCAAAGGCAAGGAAATGCAAATTCACTTGTATTAACAATGGCTAGTTCTCAGCTCAGGTGATTGAAACCCATCGCTACCCTTCCCCACTGACCCCAGGCAGGGCTCTGTGCTCATCCCAACTGAGCAGCCTAGAGGCACTTCCCACAGAGGCAGATATGCTGCAGCTCTGCACAGGACATGGGTGCACATCATCCCCCAGGAGCCCAAACCCCAGCAGCTGGGGCAGGGCAGGACAGAGCCTCCTGGACTCCATCAAGGACTCCAGAATACACATCCCCTCAACTGAGGGGCAGCCTCCAGGCTCCAGTCCCACTGTTTCTGTATGACAGAAGTGGCAGAACAGATGATGTGCAAGCAAAGAGTTCCAAGTCCCTTTCTCGTCTCCCAAGCAGCAGTGGTCACTATCCCTCACCAGAGGTTCATCCTACCCGAACAGGCAGCAGAGACCATGTGGCACATTGATGTTTTCACTCTGTTCCTTACACTGGCATCTCTCTCCAGCTTTTCTTTTTGTCAGGACGCTGCTTACTCTTTTCTTTTTTACACTATCCTTAAAACACATCAACTACAAGTGAGCAATAGGCCTCTCAAGACCTCCAGTCTTCCACTGCGAGAGTCTCACATAGCAACCATATATATGACATGTTAACCACACAGATGACAGATGGAGTATTAAGAGCACTCAATCTAAACCACCTTCCTCCCTCCCTGCTCTCAAGGGGCTCCACCAGAACCTTTTACTTAACTGTACTCAAAACTGCATTCAGGAGGAGATCAGGTTACTGAGCAGCACAATTATTGGGGCTGGAGGAGAGCCTCAGGAGAGCACCTAATCCCACCTCCTGCTCTGAGCAGGGTTAGCACCAACTCCAGAGCAGCCTGGCCAGGGCTTTGTCCAGCTGGGTATTAAAAACCTCCAAGATCAGAGGCTCCCCCACCTCTCTGGACAACCTCTTCCACTGCCTGTCTGCAGAGGGAAAACTTCACCCCTGTTATGCCAAGGCAGAACCTGCTGTTACTTCAGCTGATGGTCACTGTCAACCCTCCTGCTACACATCTCAGTAAAGAGCCTGTTTGTGTCTTCTTGATAACCCGCTCTTCGGTATCCCAAAGCTTTCTCCTGTCCCAGATAAACCTCCTCGACCTCCTCAGTGAAGCCAAACTCCAGCATTATGTTACTTAATGTTTTCTCCCAAGCCACCACTCCTGAGATCAAGTCTCCACTCAGCAGTGGGACAGCTCTGGCCGGATTTTACTATCACTTCTACCAGTTTCTTCATGGGTACACTAGGTACTGAGTTTGTCCCATGCTGACCCTAGAGCGTGGCTGGAGCACTATTCCATGGTCCTGTGTTTAGGGACTGCAAGGATCACATTCCCACCGGTACCTATTTTGAGAGGTATCAGGTGGCACTTTATGAATCAACTTGTTCAACATGGTTCTGATCAGCAAATGGAAACTGAGACCCTGCCACCTTCGCACAGCAAGAGGACACGGACCAGCTACACGGACAGCACAGACTAGGCACAACCAGTGCAGCTCAGGAGGGTGCTTCTCACTCAGAGCCACCAGCTACCAGCAGTGCTGAGGCACCCAACCAGAGCAGGAAGGATAGGCCAGCCCCTGAGCAGGGCAAAGGGGACCACTTTGCCCAGTGGCACCCAACACCTCCTGCTTCCAAAGCAGAGCTTCTTCTGCCTCCTGGGAGCAGCAGCATTCAGTCAACAGCAGGGAATGCTGCCAGTATCCAGGTGTGTCAACACAGTTCCTTTTGGCAGCCTGTACAGGATTCTCATTAAAACCCACCATCTGAAGAGGTTCTGCACATGATCCACTCTCCATCAGAGCACATGGACCACAGAGCATGTGCCTTCTTTAATGTGACATTGATGTACGGATGCAGCAGCTCCCCCGATCCCGCTCTGGCCGAAGGTCAGGCTCTGCCTGTTGGTCACCTGCTCCCATGCTATTTTAAGCCACTTCCACAACATTTATGTTTTCCCAAACTTCGGGAACTCCTTTGGTCCTCCCAGATTTATTACCCATCGGCAGCCAGGATTCAGAAAGCTGCTTTGCCAGTTGGTTTTAAACAAACAAGTCCCTATCTTGCTCCGATTTCAAAGCCTGTTATCTTGTGTTTAACACCCTCCCCCACAACCAGAGCAGGGGAAGGCATTTCCATATCCTCATAAGGGAGAGGACATCATCGAGCTCCTGCCCAAACACAGGAAACTCCTTACTTCTCAATATTGTTACTAGCAATCAGTTGGGGTTTTTTAACCTTCCCCACTATATAAACACCATTGGTGACATTTATTTTGATATACAGAAAGAAAATATTTCTCACTGCCCTGAGATACACTCACTGTGCTTTTACAGTTATCTTTAGCTTTGCCTACATCCCAAAATACCTGCTTTACAATAGCAGCTACTCATTATCAACAACTTGTTAATTGCTCCTGCTGGAATCTTTTTAAGAGATAAAACATGAAAACTGGGACAGACTCCTTGCAAAACAAGAAGCAAACCCACAACACAGGCAGCAACAAGCTGAGAAGCTGCTGGGTTTTGCAAGGGTGAAAGCCAAACTCTAAGAGATGGTTCAGTGAAAATCAAACCAGAAGCACTATTTGGAACATCTACTCACTTAGCTGGCCCTCTAGAGCCACCACAGAAATGCTGATATCACCAAAAGCTGCTTTTTATGAGCTTTGTGAAACGTCTCTTCATAAAGCTAACCTTCAGTACACCTGCCACCGATACCCAGACTTGCCCTTTGCTCAAGGAGCACCACTGGCTCTGCTGTGGTCCTGCCAAAAACTGTTTATAAGTGTAAAACACCATGCCATACAGCTACAAAAAGAAACCAAACTTGAAGCAGCTTTACCAGTATCAGAAAGAAGCCAAATTATCATTTACTGCATTCCACAACTGAAGTAACTCCAAAAACCAAAATGCAGCAAACTCCCATGACCCAGCTTCAGTGAGCGCCTGAGCCCAGAACCCCCCCATGTGCTGGGCTGCACCCCCAGAGTGTGAGCAGCAGCTCAGGGAGGGGATCCTGCCCCTCTGCTGTGCTCTGGGGAGACCCCCCCTGCAGTCCTGATCCAGCTCTGGGGCAGCAGCACAAGAGGGACGTGGAGCTGTTGGAGCGAGGCCAGAGGAGGTCATGGAGATGCTGCGAGGGCTGGAGCAGCTCTGCTCTGGAGTCAGGCTGAGAGAGCTGGGCTGGGGCAGCCTGGACAAGAGAAGGCTCCTGAAGGGGAGACCTGAGAGCAGCTCCAGTGCCTAAAGGGGCTGCAGGAAAGCTGGAGAGGGGCTTGGGACAAGGGCCTGGAGGGACAGGCCAAGGGGAATGGCTTGAACCTGCCCAAGAGAGGGGAGACTGAGATGAGCTCTTAGGCAGAAGCTCTCCCCTGGGAGGGTGCTGAGGCGCTGGCACAGGGTGCCCAGAGAAGCTGTGGCTGCCCCATCCCTGGCAGTGTTCAAGTTGGACACAGGGGCTTGGAGCAAACTGCTCCAGTGGAAGGGGTCCCTGCCCATGGCAGGGGTTGGAGCTGGAGGAGCTTTAAGGTCCCTTCCAACACAAACCAGGCTGTGACTCTATCAGTGTTTCTCCCCTCCCACAACACACTGGCCTGAACCAGAGGGGACAAAGCAGGTCGCGTCCTCAGTGGGTATGGTTCCTTTGCACACCTAACCACAACAGCCCAGTCTGTAACACACATCTGCTACACTCTGTGTATTAAACAAAGTTTGCTCAAGCAAAGTGGTTTTAACGTTTGATTTATGAAGTGCCTGGCAAAGATGGGAGCAATGAGTGGCAACACTTAGGGATCAGCTCAAATTGCTGCACCAAGCCTGGAGACTCCTCCTCCGGTGGGGATTTCCAGGCAGGTCTCACCATGTTCTGCTGCATTTGGTATTTACAAGTTCAATCCCACAAGATAAAGTTTAACTTCTCATGTACAGAGATGAAGTTTCCATTCACTGAAGGTCCCAGCAAAACACCCACCATGCCTACAGACAGACCCGAGAAGACCTTTGTTACCACTATGTGTTTCAAGCAAAGTCAGTGCTTGGCTTATAAACAAAGGAGAAGAGGGGAACATTGGAAAAGCTCTAACAGCATTTCCCAGCTATAGAGAATGGCTGATTCTGATCACATTTTCTCAAGACAGAGCAGGAAACGGGAGCCCACAGAGAAGCAATTACACAGAAGGCAGGTAGCTATAGGAAAATCCTGGGATTCTTTGAGGCAAAGACATGAAACAGGAGAGATGAGGGGGAGAAAAAGAAATATGTAAAATAACGATGCCTAGACCTAAAAGAAGGATCCCATTTACATCTTTCCCATACTGAAAACAAACTGAAATTAAAAACCAACACATTAAAACTGAGGAAATGAAATTCCAGGGCATACCATGCGCATGAAGCCTCTGGGATATGTTGCCACAGAGCAACGTGGGAGTAATTCCATAACATACGGGAAGTGGATCTACAGAATAAGAACATCTGCGATTCCATTTGCAGAGTAGAGGAAAGAATACACTGGATCTACATTTTCAGTCGGCCAGGTATAAGTAAACCAGTAACTAATGTAACCAGAGTGATCTCCTGCAGGGCAGGTTATTCCACATCTGCCTGCATTTGAGCGCTTGGGGTTTTGTGCTCCATGTGCCAAGCAGCCGCTGCCCGAGATAAGCTGGGCCTGAGTAGGTGGGCTGTGATCTAATCCAGTTTGGCAAGCTTTGCTCTGTGTACAGAGATCACATTTCAGCTTTTGGCTGCTTCTTGTGCAGCTCTCAAGGAGAGAAACAAGTACCCACCGTTACTTTATCATTATTCACTTTCTGTAGCAGAGCTTCTCCTCTGTGACACAAAATGGGCAGATGAAATTTCAGCCAAACCAGCTCAGTAAATACCTGTGGAGCACTGAGTGACTCTGTGCAAACACTGCTATTTATTTGGGAAAGTCTGCAGCATCTGGAAAAAATGGGTTTACTGGGGAATTAATCAGATTTTACCTGGAGGGGCTGCTACACAGTTAACCCTAACAACAAGGGCTCTCAGAAGCAGCTTCCTGCACATCCATACTCCTGTGGTTCAGGCTAAATGTGAGTCCAAGGAAGTTTGACAGTGATAAAACCTGCATTAGGATGGGACGGGGAGGTCTGCATCTCCCCAAGAGGTGAGACACAACAGCCATGGAACATGCACAGGGCAAGAGCTGCTGGGGCTCAGGGGACAGGACCGTGGCCCTCACTGTCCCACCATCACAAGCGACCCCCTGCCAGCCCCAGCTTTGGGTATCTGACTCCCCCTTAGCCCTGACACATCCCAGCACAACGTGTCTGATTCGAGCTCTAGCACCATGAGCTTTGCTGGAGAGCCACAGCCCCACAAACCACTCCTGCCCAGGAGAACACCACAGCCAGCTTCACATTCCCACCCCACAATGGATCCCAGGTCCTAGGGCATGAAACACGGGAATATCCACAAGCTGTGAACCCTCCGGCAGCTGCGGGAGGAAAAACAGGGTGCAAAGAGCCACAAAGAGCTCTCCTGCCAGCCAGGGAGCACAGCCACTGCCACCTCTACAGCCCCCCTCCACTTCCAGCCAGTCTCCAAGGGTTTGTGCGTTATCCAGCGTCGGAAGCACGCGAGAAGAGCAGAGTTAAGCTGGGAGGACCCTACCTGCCTTGCCCGGGGCCTGCTGAGCACAGGGAACAACTGCCATGTCTCTGTTGAGCTCCATAGGTTGAGCCAGGCTGTAGTTTCGACATTCCTTGCAACTTTCCAGCAGCACACATGATATGTTCAAACTTGAGTAACTCCTCCCTCCTCCCTCCCTCCGCACACACAGACAGGCCCAGGAGATGGCCCTGCCTCTATCATCCCAGTTCCTATAGCAACTCCTGACCCGGCAGATGGAAACAGAGCTGTTTGCTAGGCAAATCTGCCTTGCTTGGATTCCTCGGCTCTTCCCTGCTGTTGGCCCCTCCTTGCTCCAGTGCTCTCCCTCGGGGCTGCTCCGCTGGCACCCGGCCCGGACTGCGCCTGGAGGAAGGCCAAGCTTTGAATTCATTTAGTGAAACCACAACAGAAAGCAGCTCTCCTGCTCAGGAAGCAGGGCCCGTGTAGTCCCAGGGGCGAGCCAGGCCCGGCCCGGCTGCCTTCACCTTCTGGGTTAACACAACTGCCCGTGCTCGTAGGGAAAATCCCGGTGGGAACATCGCGGCACCGCGCTCTGCGCGTCCGTTCTCCACCAGCGCGTGTCCAGGAGGGAGAAGTAATAAGCAAAGACAGCTCTAGTCATTTATTAAGCAAATCCAACTGATGGGATTATTGCAAGGAGCAGAGGCACCTCTCAGACACTTGGACTTTTGCTTCCAGAGTCTTTCCTGGAAGAGGGAGAGCACAGAAGAAACACCAGGGCTCCAATGCATGTTTATCACAACAGATCCATCACCCCTATTGCTTTCCTCACCTGTGGGACATCAGTCCTTTCCTTTTTCACTTAAAATACAGAAATAGAGGGGAAAATAGAAGACTCAACCAGAATGTGGTACCTGGAGGATGAATTACCAAGGGTGACAGTGGGAACCGCATGGGCAGGTGACATTGTCCGTGGTGGCAGGACAAGCAAGACCACTGCAGAGTGAACCATAGGAGGCACTGAAATAGAGAGGGGCTTGGGACAAGGGCCTGTAGGGACAGGCCAAGGGGAATGGCTTGAACCTGCCCGAGGGGAGACTGAGCTGAGCTCTTAGGCAGAAGCTCTTCCCTGTGAGGGTGCTGAGGCGCTGGCACAGGGTGCCCAGAGAAGCTGTGGCTGCCTCATCCCTGGCAGTGTTCAAGGCCAGGTTGGACACAGGGGCTTGGAGCAGCTGCTCCAGTGGAAGGGGTCCCTGCCCATGGCAGGGGTTGGAGCTGGTCCCTTCCGACCCAAACCAGGCTGGGATTCTGTGATAATTACTTTTCTGAGCAGTCCACTGGGAACATCAACAAAAGCATCAAAGCAGATGCACATCCTAGAAGCAACATCAAGGGTCTGGAGAAGGCTCCTGGATGGCAAAGAGCCCCTGTGGCACTTGGAAGCACAATGACCCAACTCAAACAGATCTGAGCTCCTTTCCCAGGGGAAGGATGGTGCAGCAGAGGCACAAAGCACTGCTAGAAACTGCTGACCTTGCAGTTCACTCGCTGTTGCCTTCAGCACTAGAGCACAGCAACAGGCTCTCTGCTGGATGCCCTCTGCAATGTAACCTGATCCAGGCTGTACAGTCACTAATCAATCTGGGATAAAGCAAAACACTCCTTTTTTTTCACTGGAATGAGCCCAAATATGCACAACAACAGATCCCACTCTGAGCCATTACAAACTACAGCACTTCAGAGAGAGTTTTGCATCTCACATCGCAGAGGGAGCATACTTCTGCCATAGCATCATCGCTTCTCAAATTGTGTATTTGAGAGACTTCCTAATGACCTCATAGCAGCACATGTGACCAGCAAGTCAGCTCCTCAAAGGACTCGGAATAACATCAACAGACCCTGTTTTGGGCTTGCACAGAACAGCTTTCCACAGCACGAGCAGGTTTCCGCACGGCGAGGGGGCAGAACCAGCCCAGGAAGGGCTGGCACTGTTCGAGTTCCTCCAACAGATTGTGTTTGGCTTTGAAAAGATCAGTCCAATTAACTGAGACCAAATTCCATAGACAAATTTAGACACAAAAGCTTGTTTATGCCAGTGCAGGACAATTTGGCTGTTTAAGGCATCTACACGGGATTGTGAATCCCCAAAGTACTGCAAATACATTCTAGGAAGAGGTAAGAGGTAGTCTCCCAAAATAGATAATAATGTCTACAAAGTGTTTCAATGGGCTTAAAAGCAGGGTTTTTTCTTCCACTGCTTGACAATAACCTGCTAAGCAGAAGTATGAAATCTGGGGTGAAGCACTGGTGAGCTGATCACACCAACAGTGGGAAGTTGCCTTCTACTGTCCCAGAGCCACTGGAGAAACAAATGAACAAACACGGGTGCTAAGGTGAAGGCAAGCAGACAAACAGCTCAAGACAGGTCAAGATGGCCTTGACCACCTGAGCAGGACCCTCCTCTGTAGCAAGCACAAGGTTCTTGCAGAGGAAAAGCTCCATAAGCCCACTGTAGAAATGAATGTCAACACCAGACCTGTGACTTGTGGCCAGAGAACCACTGCAGTGACCACTGATGAGGTGGGAATGCATGTCCAAGTGTGAGTAAGG
Source organism: Melopsittacus undulatus (assembly GCF_012275295.1). Classification (NCBI taxonomy): domain Eukaryota; kingdom Metazoa; phylum Chordata; class Aves; order Psittaciformes; family Psittaculidae; genus Melopsittacus; species Melopsittacus undulatus. The sequence goes on from NC_047537.1 coordinate 9,677,454, forward strand.
AAAACACTAACTAGAATAGCACCTAAAAGCCTTTCCTGCCAGGCCTCTCCTGCAGCAGCACACCACCACCAGACACCCTGTCCTTTATGCCCCGTAAGGGCACAGCTCTATCAGGAGATCTATCTGCCTTCATCCCAGAATGCCAGAGCTGGGCCCAGGAATCTCGGTAAGCACCCATGTCTCATGTCAGCTAACACAAGGACATCACCTGAGCAGCCTCTGGCTATGCAGGGACAAGGAGTTGAAGAGCACAGGACAGTCCCATGAAGCAGGCTGGACCTGTACAGCATTCACACTCTTCATTCCTTCAACGAGAGGAGGGGACAGCCAGCTCCCGCCTTCACCTTTCCAGGAACTTGTGATACAACACAGAAGCCTGCTTGGAAAGTGCTTTGTTTACACGTCACAGCCCTCTCCTGTCCTTACCCAAAGTGTGAGTACGTGTTCACTCCCACCCTACCCAACTGAAACATCTGCTCAGCCCAGCTCTGCTTGTATCCTCCTTCCACTGCAAAGAAATCCACTTCCAGCCATAAAAATGGGAGAACAGGGAAGCAGGGAAGAGCTTGGCACAGTAGGGGAGGGCTAGTATGGGATGTTTGTGACGTCCTCTGAGAACTACTGACCAACCACCCTTCCATACAAGGTGCTGACTAGAGCTATTCTGCAGGGTAACAGAAGGCTCAGAGATGACAAGAGAGAGCATGGGGTGACATATACGGACACCTGATGAGGGACAACCCCCTCCCAAGCTATGTAAGACACAACAGGACACAAGGGGAACATTCACCTTCCACCACACACCTCCAACCCCATGCCAAGGAAGCCTTTCCTCTGAAGAGAGGGATGTCCTCAAGAGGGCAAATACCGCAGTGTATGCCATCTCCTCTACCCCTCCGTGACTTCCTACGTCACCAGAACAAGCACAACCTCTGGTCCAGCCATGGGACAGCAAATCCTCCTGCCCCCAACAGATACAGCTCTGCAGCTGAGCCAAGCTGCTTGTTTCTGGGTGCACTGCAGCTGCTCAGTGATACCCTGTCCTGCCAGGACATGGGAGCAGGAGAGGCCTCAGCACTGCTTTGCCACTACAGCTCAGGGATGCAAATGGCTGGGGAGGTGGCAATGGAAGAACTCAGAGCTTTAAATACTAGCAGGGAAGACCCAAACAGCAGCAGGCTCCTATTTGCCCTGTATTTTAAACAGCTCAGCTGCTCCATTATGGGCTGCCTCAAAGATGGGGATGAGAGTAGAGGGAAGGCAAGTGGTACATACACCCCCAGGTCAGAACAAGTGGAGAGAGATCAGTTTAGCTTTAGCTGTTGTAATGACAAAGCCCCAGTGAACACATCTTCCAGCTGAGGAGTGAACTCCTGGCACAGAGCAGTGCTCAGCAAGGACACACTTGTAAACACTCTCCCTGGCCATCTTTGCTGGCACAAGTGTGAGAAAGGGGCAGAGAAACCATTATCTGCAAACAGACAACCCTCCCTGTCCCTGGACACCGGGACCAGCCCAAGCAGGACATCTCCAGCCTCTCTGCCTTGCTCTTGTCTGCACCATGAGCCAAGTACTCTGGTGTCTGCAACAGCAAGAGCTGCAGATGAGAACTCAGCTCCCATGAGCTCTGGGCTTCTGACATCTAACCCCTGTAAGCAGTTGATATGGACAGCAGGCACAGGGCCTCTTTCAAAGCTGACCTTCTTGAAGCACTAGATAGCATCCAGTGTCCCGAACACTGTCATGGACACGTTCCTCCCCCAGCACTGCAGTAGCTCAGCTCCTCCTGCCCTCCATCCCTAGAAGGGGTTTGGGGCAAGGAAGGCAGCATAAGGAGAGCTCTGACAAGCAGAGCTGCACAGGGCCCAGGCCTGGTGGGTCAAAGCTGCTATCTCACCCACAGTGATACTTCTCCAGGTCTGTTCCTCTCTCCCAGAAGCTTTGCAGATGAACCTGTGTTGCCATATGTCACCTCAAACACTACAAGCTGTAGGGACCTGCAAAGACCAATGTCTGAGTATTAATTTCAAACCCAGCTCAGAGAAAAACTACTCAGCTTCCTTCATTTGGAGATTTTATTCCAGAGACATGGAGAGTAAGAGCAGAAAGCCAAAGCAAGCTATAGGCTTCAGCAAGGAGGAACAGCATGTGGGGAGAGACTGGGCACCAACAGTTTGGTTTTCCCAGCAAGGGACACCAGAACAACCAAACCAGAGCAGAGCTCAGCTATAGCAGCAGTGCTGTTACAGCCCCTCTGCCTGCAACACACACAGACCCTGCAGAAACACCCGGTGCATGGAAGAGCTAGTGGTAAAACAAGAGCTGGCAGCCCAAATCAGCCTTGAGGTGTCACCCCTACCTCTGCACAGCTGCTGCTCCAGGACCCTCCAGCCACACAAACCAGAACCTGCCCTCTGCACTTCGGTCAAAGCATGCAGCAAGCAGCTGACAACAGTGGTCATTCCTCAGCAGGGACCATGCCTCCAAGTGACCAGAGGCCTGCAGAACCCAATGCTCCCAGCTCTTTTGCTGGCTCTGATATGGAAACAACAGCAGGAGGATGCTCTCAGTTCAGAGGGGCAGGATACCAAATGGTCCCTCTTCGTGGGAATAGAGAACTCGTACCCCACCCAAGGGCACTGCTGCTGGCTCCTCATCACCAGACTCATCTGACACAGTGGACACTACAGGAATACAAGAGGAATCTCCAGAGCAGAAGGCAGTGCCAAGCAAGATCGCACCGAGCCCACGGTAGCTCTCATTCTCAGTACCAGGTGCAGTGAAGGATGCACATTTGTCCCCATGACATGACGGGATGCAGAGCGCAGAGATACAGCCAGACTGGAATCCAGCAACAGGGCCTTGGCTAGGGAAGCTTCCCTTCCAAGCAAGGCCTCCTGGCCTCAGTAAGCATAAGGGTGTTGCAATCTGCAGTTCAGTCTGAAGAAATCCAGCCCAGCCCAGCCACAGCAGCAGGCCTCTGCTCTGGCCTGACTACGTGCCATTCATGGACACCCACTGCGTCCAGAAGCTTGTGGCATTGCCAAGCTTACTTCTCAGATGTAGAGAGCTGTTGTGCTCCCATTAATGCTCAGGGCCACACAGGGCAACTCCGATGAGTGTGCCTGTTGGAGCACCCATCTCATGAGCTGGTTTTCCTTCTGAGAGGACTGCAGCAGACCCTGGGGAAAACCTTCTCCTCCCATTGCAAGGGGCTGAGGAGGGACATTCTTTGAGCATGTGTGGCCTCAGCCTGGGAGCAGAGCTGCTCTGCCCCAGCCCACATTCAGCCTCAGGGCGAAGGATGCTCACAGAGCTCATCCTGTGCCTCCAGACAAACCCAGCTCTGGCTGGGCAAACACAGCCAATACTGAGGAGAAAACACCCATGTGCTCATTCCAGCAACAGAACATGTTCTTCACTGCAATAACCCTGTGCAAACATGAGAAAACCACCTAACAGGGTCCTTGCCTTTTCCTGCAGAAACAGCACTTTGGGTCTGCTCATATTTCCCATCCTAGTATGGAAAAGAGAGAAGGATTCAGATACATTACACATTACATTATTATCCCTACTGGGACATTTCCTAACAGTTCACTTAAATGTTTTTAAACCTGGAAGATGAGGTAATTCAAAGCTAAATGCATAACCCACACTCGAAGGTGGCTCACTAGGTACCACTCTCAAGCAAAGCAAGCAGCAGCTGATCTGATATGGCACACTGCTCCATCCCTGGATCCTTTCAAGAGATGGCCAGACAAAGCCACAGCTGAGGTGATCCCAGGCTGGAGACAACCCCACTTCCAGCAGGAGGCCAGGCTGAAGACCTCCACACATCCTTTCCAACCAGTATTTCCATCATCTGTGACAGCAAATGAGAAGAAGCAGAATAATTATTGCCAAAAGTTTTATAAAAGACACACATTGAGTTTCTCTGAAGAAATCTTTCTAGATTGTATCAAAAGCTTGGTTAAAGATGTCAGCACTGACACAGTCAGTGTCTGTATGGACAGGGATACTGGAGTACCAGTCTCTGTGCCTGCATGTATTACACAGGTCTTAAACAGGGTCAGTGCAGAGCATCACACTGTCCTTGCAGAAACTAACATCCACCATAAGCAGTTTCTTCTTGGCATTTAACTTCAGCTGAGCATTCAAACACAAAAGCTTCCAATAATTCCAAGAATGCAGGTAAAAAGCAAGACAGCCAATAGCTCTCTCAATGTTAGAAGCAACAAGGAAAATCATTTCCCACTATAAGTCTTTACTCTAGGGAGGCCTCAGAGGCACTGCTGCTATTTGGTGTCCTTCCAGTGCTGGGAGGAGGCCAGAAAATGCTGTAGCAGACTGAACCACATCTAATCCCTGGTGGGTTCAGTCCTCAAGATGAAGGCAGCGTGTTGTCTGCATGAGGTGCTCAGTCTGGAGGGTGATGGGGAAGCAGAATCGGGCACTGAGATTGAAGAGGGTCATGGGCCACCAGAGAAACTGCGACCAGTGCTGTTCCTTCCAACTCTGCCCATGGCACTTGTAAAGCCCCATTCAGCTTGTCCCAAAACATGGAAGAAAATACAAGATTGCTGCTAGCTACACATGTAGATGGATGGAATCAAGCTGATGGAAAAGGGAAGGACCCTTTGGGAAGCTGGGTTGTTTGAATAATACCCATGGCAAATGCAAAACACATGCACTTAAAAACAGAGCTCATGAAATGAGTTTGCAGCACTGAGACCCTTGTCCAGGGCAACAAGGAGGGAGCTCACAGCACAGCTAGCTCTGCTGAATCACAGTGCACACAGCCAACACCTCACCCCAAACAACAACATGGTGTTGGAGGCTCACGCTGCATGTGCTCTCCCAAGCAGCCCCAGCTCAGCTCCACTAGAAACACAGAACTGGCAGATAAACATCCCTGGAAGATCACATTACCCAGCATGAAGATGTGAGCTTGTCAGGAACAGCAGAAACAGCCTGAGCTTAGTGAAAAGCACCCATTACAGGATGATTTTCATACTGGAGAACTGCAACACTCCAGCTATTCCTGCTACAGCATGTTACTGTTTGTACGTTACCTTTGGACAGGCAGAAACAGAGAAACACAAGTGAAATAACAGCAGGGATACATATGGACAACAAAACTTGACCCTTGGCTAGTTTAGCTCTCTCTGTGGGAAGGCAACATGAAGACTGATGCCACTACCAAAGGATACATGCAACAAAAACATGCCCAGATTCATAGAATCAACCAGGTTAGAAGAGACCTTCATCCAGTCCAACCATTGCTCAGCCCTGCCAAGGCCACCCCTAACCCATGGCACTGAGGCCTCGTCTCCACGCTGTGTGAACACTTGCAGGGACGGTGCCTGCAGCCCTGCCCTGGGCAGCCTGTTCCAATGCCTGAGCATCCTCTGGGGCAGGAATTGTTCCTCAGCTCCATCTAAACCTGCCCTGGTGCAGCTTGAGGCCGTTTCCTCTTGTCCCATCCCTTGTTCCTTGGGAGCAGAGCCCAGCCCCTCCTGGCTCCATCCTCCTGTCAGGCACTTGTAGGGAGCCATCAGGTCCCCCCTGAGCCTTCTCTTCTCCAGACTGAACCCCCCAGGTCCCTCAGCCGTTCTCCATCTCTTGTGCTCTAGGCCCTGCACCAGCTCCATTGCCCTTCTCTGGCCCCGCTCCAGCACCTCAAGGTCTCTCTTGTAGTGAGGGGCTCAGAACTGAATTTTCATCCTTCAGGGAAAAGCTGCAGACACCATGTGCTCTGCAGGCTCTGTCTCTGTAATTGCTCATTCTTCAGCAGCTCTTCATTACTGATGGGTGGGACCTTTTTACACCTTAAATGTTATTCCCAGAGAAACTAAACTTCACTTCTCATTTTCACTGCAGAAACTCATCTGGTTGGAAGAAAATACCCCACCCTATTCTTCTGGCCTCCAAACTGCAGCTGGCAGACTCAGGACATAGGACAGTCCTGGGGAAGAAACACAACTGTTTGCTTTGTTTGTCTGTCCCTCCTCTTGTGCTCTGCCCTCCCTTCCATCCCCCACGGCAGGGATGAGCTGATCATCTTCCATCATCACCTGACAGGAGCTGACTTGTTTCAGGTTCATCAGGCACCAGAGCTCTGCACTGCAGATCCTCATAGACAGATATGGGCACAGTACCCAAGCATCAAGAAAGGGAAGTCAAATCAGGTCAGGAGAGCATCATCCATGCCGGGAGCCCTTCCAAGCAAACACCCAGAGAGCTGCTGCATTAGGAGCGGACAGGCCCCACATCCAAATTTTGGAACAACTCCACCCAGTTTAATTCCTTGGTCATGCATTCTGCAAGCATTAGTTCTGAGTGGGCTGGGGCTTTAGCAGCTCCATACTTGAAGCTTCATGGACAAAACAAGGTTTAGACAGCACTCTTCAGAGTACAGATCATCACATCCCATGTGTACACACTGCTTGACCCAGCCAGTGGCCTTGAGACACACAGCCCATGACCAGACCCAGCAGGATCCCATCCAAGAGCAGAATGAGATGGTTGAGCTGCTACAAAAAATGTACCATTTCACTGCAGTCCATCAGAGCAGCAAGTATTTCACCAGCCCCTTTCATTAAAAAAAGGATCCTGGAATTACTAGCCAGTAAGTAAGGGCATGCAACAAAAGCAATTTACTTGACAACTATCTAGGGAATAAAATAACACAATATAGAAAAGAGGTATTTTAACTTGCATTGTACTACACACTAAAAAGGATATAGACCTGATAGAACCACAGACTGGTTGGTGTTGGAAGGGACCTCAAAGCTCCTCCAGCTCCAACCCCTGCCACGGGCAGGGACACCTTCCACTGGAGCAGCTTGCTCCAAGCCCCTGTGTCCAACCTGGCCTTGAACACTGCCAGGGATGGGGCAGCCACAGCTTCTCTGGGCACCCTGTGCCAGCGCCTCAGCACCCTCCCAGGGAAGAGCTTCTGCCTAAGAGCTCATCTCAGTCTCCTCTCTTCCAGCTTGAAGTTTGACGAGGCTCTAGATGGGTGTTTTCCACTTAGGTGTGCTTGACTTTGCACCCCTACAAAACACCTGTGTGAAGTTATTCATTGTAAAGAGCTTCTGATAAACATGAATATTGCTTTATTGAGATATATAAAGGAATGCTTTAGCAACAGGAAAAAGAAATTCCACCAAGCCTGTGCACACCTATAAGATTTGCTTTCAACTGCTGGTTTCAGAAAGCAAGCTCACAGAATGAGGCTCTGCTACAAGCAGAACACTGCTGTGCAGTGGTAGGAGGTTTTAACACATCTTGCTTTATCCATTCCCATCTGTAAGTTGCATAAAAGGTTGGTGGATTTCAAGTTTTCCCTGCCCGGTCTGACTCCAATTTCTATTTTTAGTTTTTTAAGGAGAGCTTGGGAACAAGTGGCTCCTATTTCCATAATCAATATTAGTAAAATTCCCTCCTCCCCCCAGTTTGTTTTTGCATAACTAACACCTTCGTGATTTGGAAGAAGTAATTTTAGGCACAAGGAGTTCCTGGCATCAGGAAGGTGCCTTTACCTGGCCTGTGAGAATGGGTTGTACTTACAAACTACTGGCAGCAGCAGATTTTTCACTCACTGTGCTGGGAATACCACCCAGCATCACCTTAGAACAACTTTGCTTAGTTTTCAGCATTCCTAAATGAGGATTGTACTTATTTTGGAAGAAGCAGCCTTTCCATTAAGGACACCTGAACCCAGGTGCCATCAAGAGACATGGAAAACAGCAGTGAGAGGGATCAGAGACCGGTGGGATCCTCTGCAGCAGAACATTAACATCAATTCGCCCTGCTCTGAACATTCTTATGTATCAACAGAAAAAAATATCATCAATTCTACATAAATTCCTTTGCTGAAGCCAGCAGAAAAACGTCTGTGGAATTAAGATGAGAGCCTTCCCTCGCCTGGGCTTATCCCAACACCACACACACTAAAGAGAGAAACAGAGCTAAGGAAAGATGAAATACTTCCTTGCTATCTCCTGTTGCTTTCCAAGCAACAGGACCCAGCACTTGAGAGCATCCCTTGGTATTCTTTGCATCCAGAAAGCTCATGTTGGGACAAAAGCTGCCCCACAGACAGATGCTTTCACAGTCTCTAGTGTTCTGTACGTGCCATGAGGACACCGGGCATGTGACTTGCGTGTTAAAGCTTTCTGGCTCGCCAGTCTCAGTTGAGATTCTTTCCCTGCAAAACACACTGCATGATCTCATCTGCAAGCAATCAGCCTGAGAAATCAGCTTGTTAAAGGAAGCTTCTAGGAAAGGAGAGATGTCTCTGGAGACTTTGGGGGCCTATATAAATTTTAAGCAGTTTGTTAAACCCCAGCTGCTCTTCTCCCCATTGGGGTCACACAACCAAGAAGCCATTTCTCCTCCCACACAGCTCCAGACAGCAGAACACTTTGCCAGCACCTAACTGGAGCACCACGTTTTCGTTCCCCACAGCCTGAAAGCACTCACATTTTCACACAGACTCATTTTAAGCAGGCGCTGGAAGAAGTGCAAGAACAAACTCAGAGCTGCAAAAGTTGAGGAGCAGCCGGAAAAGCAATCCATTAAACACACAGCAGCAGGAACCTGCATGTGTAAGGGTATTTTCTTCATGTCTGGAGATGTATTTCAGCATTTCCCTGTAATTATCACTTGAACCCTATCTGCACCCGAAGAGAGAAATAACCAGTACAACAGGAGCTCTGAAGAGAATTAAGGGAACAATAAGCTCCTCTGAAAGCCAGCTTTACCCTGAGATTGCTTAAAGGGATGTCACAGGATTTCATCCAAGTTTCTGGTGATGCTGCAGGAGCATCCAAAAGCCTCCCCCTATTACTTCCCCACAAAGCAACACCTTTTCCTTCCTGGTGAAAACCACGGGGAAGTGTAAGTGCTGCAGAGAGTGCAGGAAATGAAGTGCAGTATTTAATACCCAGACAACACTGTTGTTCTCTGCAGGGCCAGCTGCACCTTGCTCCTTTAGGAGTACTGTGATGAGCAGAACAAGCAACACCACTCTTGTGCCTGCAAACTCAGTCACATTCACATCCCCTGAGCATTCAGAAGGGGTACCACCACTCTTGCACTCCAAAAAGGAAGATCAGCTCATGATCCTGCCTGCCTTCCCTTTCTCCCACGCAAGCTGTTGCACCCTGCACTAGCTGCTCTCAACAGCATCTCCCAGGCAACCTTTTCTCAGCTGCCCCTAGTTGGTCATTCAAGTACCATGAAAGGCTTCCCTTAAATTCTTGCATAGAAATCACTGTTTAACATTCAACACACAGCACAGCAGGAAGACAAAAACTCTAGCCTGCCTCTAGCAAAAGAGATGGGGAGGATTGAACCCTTGACTCTTCCCAGCCATGGATTATTCCAAATGAAGGGATTATTCACCACTTCCAGCACCCATTTTCAGCTCAAATTGCAAAAGTAACTTACAAAACAGGCTTGGAGCAAGCTGCTCCAGTGAAAGGTGTCCCTGCCCATGGCAGGGGGTTGGAACTGGATGAGCGTTAAGGCCCCTTCCAACACAAACCATTCTATGATCAACATGGAAAGGCAATACACTGATCACTATGGGAGCAGAGGATCATGTTAACCACACTGCGTTCTCCCTCGATTTGCATCTTTAATAAAGCTATGTACTACCTTTAGAAAATGCAGTACCCACACCTCAGCCCATAGTTCTGGAGCTCACTATGAGAATCATGAAGGGCTTTGCCCGTAAAATGCAGAATGACAGACCCATGGTGGAACTGTTTTGGTGGCACCTTCGAGCTCCATATGTGACTGCATCTCACAGCAATTTGAGATGTTGCCCTAAAGCAGCTTTTTGCTCTGTGTCTTTAAGAAATACATAGATCTGTCTGACTGCAAATGTTCAGGCTAAACAACATGTTAAAAGAAAAGAAAAAAAAAGCCTCTTTTAAGCCAAGCTCCTAATTTTACTAGATTAGGAGCAGACACCTCCCCAAACACAACAACTGGTACAGGGCAACAGCACCCGAAACCCTGGGAAACCACAGCTCAGAAAATGCAAAGCATAAAGGGGGGAATATTGCAGGGCTCAGCTGCCACCTCCTAATGGTGTAGCTTCTCAAGCAAATCAGGAGGAGGGCGCAGCAAAAGGAGACTTTCCAGCTCTAGTTCCAACTCTTCTGAAAAATCAGTTTATAAGCACTAAAATAAACAGAGTAAGAACAACTGTGCAGGAACTGGGGACCTGCACAAACAGCTGCAGTGTAAGAGCAGCTCAGGCAACGTCTGGCAATACACCAGCAGATACAAAGGGCCCAAGGGGACAGCAGGACATTTGGGGAATGAAATTGAGAAACTACCTAAAGCTGATCCAGCCAGGGCATGCAGGAGGAACCAGTGCTCCCGGCTGGTGCTGTTTACCACTGGGGTATTTGCTCCCTGTTGGATTCACCTCGCTCTTAAATTCCTCTTTTCCTAGAAGCCCAGGGCTGTCCCATACCATCACCAGGGTGGGCACACTGCTCTTTGCCTGGTCTCCCACTCTGCAGGGCTCTAGTCTGTCCCTCTGTTACCCAAAAGCCTTCTCATAGGACACTGCTGGTCCCTCTCAGGCACAGACCCCCACTGCAGCCAAACTCCCCAGGGAGCAGCCACTTTCAAGGGAAGGAAGGGCAGGAAACCCAAGCAGAGCACTCCAAGACATCGGTTCTTGACCATTTCACCTGCTTTGAAGTCACTCTGGATGGACACCTTCAGAAGAACAGCAACCAAGTACCCACATCAGATGGTGCAGAACTGCAGCAGCAAGCAGAAGAAAAGCCACCTGGAGCCCTGCTGCCATTGCACCATTGGGCTCCAGCCCAGAGAGCTTCCCGAGTGGCCAAACCCTGGGGAGTTTTCTGATACCTTCTCAATGACTGTTTAGAGCTGAAAGATCCATATCTTCACTCAGTGTTACTCAAGGAGCTACCTCAAGCCTCAACAAGACAGCCACACGCTATCCTCCTTCACTGCAACGTTGACAGCTTCCAATTACACCCAGTTCCAGTTGCTCTTGGCTCTCTGTCCCTCACCACAGACCTGCGCTGCCCATGGCCAGGCTTGTCGCTGAGCACAAAAACCAAACTCAGGAAAAGATGCAACAAATAAAAGTCTTCCTGGAGAGAAAATTGACTGAGGAAGATGAAAACTCCTGGGAAAGGTAAGGAGGCAACTCTGCGGGAGGAGAGAGATCACCCCGGGTGATTCCCATGGGGTGGAAAAGGACAGAACACCAAGGGGTCTCGCTCCCAAAAGCTGAAGATGCTGCAGTCTTCAGCATCGACCAGTAGCAGGCAAATACGACCACCAGAAGACCATAACTCCCTTGCCAACAGCAAAAGCTCGCACACCCTGACATGTGCCCAGGGGACAAGCACACACCTGGCTAACAGATTTCAGTCTTCTTAATATACAATTACTTCCCTCAATTATACCCCAGAGGCCGGAGCCTGCAGCAGAGCAAGCCCCAGGTGGCAGAGTGTGTAACCCACAGAGAGCTCCTCCGGCTTCCCACAGCCACCTTACGCAGACCAGCATGTTAAATGGGAATTGAAGCCTCTCTAATGCTATGGTCTGCAGGGAGAAGGCAGGAGCAGCTGATGGAAGAGCTGTGAGGCCTCTGCACACACACACCACTGCAGAACTGCTGCTGCTTTTCCTGTTTTAAAGACCTTTTCCCAACTGAAGAGCAAAGGAAGAGCTCAGCATTTTAAACTGGAGCGTTTCAAAGTGCTGGTTTAGTTTTTTACTTCAAAAGAAGAGAAATTAAGTGAAACCAAAATCTCAGCCAGTCCCTCAGAAAGTTTTCCCTCCAACAAAGCAAATCACCCTGAGCTTCCCTTGAACACTTTTCTCTCGCCTTCGGCTTACAGGATTCCACTAGAGAAGCTGACACAAAGTAGTCCTGGATTCTCATATTTTATCCTTTCCCAAACCCCCCACTCCTTAACTAGGAAACATTTAGAAGCCAGACAAGCCAAAGAAACAGAAAGCCAGCACATGCAGCACGAAAAATAAGAAAAGCACCAACAAACAAGAAATTAGAGTAGTATTAACCAGAAAAGGCCAAAATAGAAGTTTAAAAGCAGTTTTCCCACGGACATCTGATTAGGAATATGAAGATAAAGGCTCATTCTTTCATAAAAGGGGAGAAACATCCCAAACAAATGAAAGCAGAAGCCAGCACGAGGATCTCAACCTGGAGGAAAACTGGACCTCAGGACCTGAGCACAACTAACACCGTAAGCAGTGAAGTTTACTCCCTCCTGCCCGCTTCCTCCTACATCCCACAGCCCCAGCAGCTGCTGGTAGGACTACAAAGGGCACAGAACCACTCAGGTTGGAGAAGCCCTTTAAGCTCATCCAGTCCACCCATTCCCAGCACTGCCAAGGCCACCCCTAACCCATGGCACTGAGGCCTCATCTCCACGCTGTGTGAACACTTGCAGGGACGGTGCCTGCAGCCCTGCCCTGGGCAGCCTGTTCCAATGCCTGAGCACCCTCTGGGGCAGGAATTGTTCCTCAGCTCCATCTAAACCTGCCCTGGGCAGCCTGTTCCAATGCCAAGAGTTCACCCAGCTACGGGGAACAAGAACAAGCGGCTCCATGCATTCGCTGCTGGCCGGGCCTGGGCCGTGCCCGGCTGCAAGGGCCAGCGATGCCGGTGGAGAGCGGGAGGCACGGCCGGCATCGCCGTGACTCCACCTGCGGAGAGACCTCCCGGCAGGAGCGGTGCTGGAGCCGTGAAAGGCCCAACGAAGTCAGCACCGCCGGTACCAGTCACCGGAGCGGTGCCTGCCCTAACACACCGAGCTGCCCCAGCCGCGTTCAACAGCCCGGGGCTCTGCACACACACACACACACCCCGAGCGCACCCGACCCCCAGCAGCGAGCAGGGACCCTCCTCCGCCAGCAGCCTCTGCCCACCGGGCACCCCCAGCCCCGCCGCGGTACCCGCGCCCCGGGAGCGGCCCCGAGCTCCTCCCGCACTTGCGGCCCGCGGGCACCCGGCGGGCGGGGCGGGGCCGGCGCCCCGGGCAGCGCCTCCCCCGGTGGCGGCGGCAGCGGCGGGGTGGGACCGGGGTGGGACCGGGCCAGGCCGGGCGAGGCGCTTACCTGAGAGCCCGAGCGGCAGCGGCGGCGGCAGCGCGGACCCCTTCCGGCCGCCGGGCGGGCGAGGGCGGGGGCGGCCGCGGCGGCCTCGCCGCTCTTAAAGCGACAGCGCTGCGGGGGCACGGAGGGAGGCGTCGCTATGGCAACGCGGCGAGGAGGGCAGGAGCGCGGCCTGTGCTCAGCGCCGTGTGCTGCCGATGGCCCCGCCATGGCCCCGAGCTGCCCGTGTGCTGGGCCTCATGTCCTCGTGTGCCTCAAGGCTGTGCCACCATGTCCCCATGTGCCTCAGGGCTGCGCTGCCATGTCCTCGTGTGCCTTAGGGCTGTGCCACCATGACCCCATGCGCCTCATGCGACCTCACCTTCCAGGTGACCCCCATGCCTCAGTGCCATGCCCTGTCCCCATGTCCTCCTGCTGCACCTCATGGCCATGCCATGATCCCAGGTTACCTCATAGAAACATAGAATAGTTTGGGTTTGAAAGGACCTTAAGATCATCCAGTTCCAACCACCCTGCCAGGGGCAGGGACACCTCACACTAAACCATATCACCCAAGGCTTCATCCAACCTGGCCTTGAACACTGCCAGGGATGGAGCATTCACATCCTCCCTGGGCAACCCATTCCAGTGCCTCAGCACCCTTACAGTAAAGAACTTCTTCCTTATATCCAATCTAAACCTCCCCTGTTTAAGTTTCAACCCGTTACCTCTTGTCCTATCACTACAGTCGCTAATGAAGAGTCCCTCTCCAGCATCCCTGTAGGCCCCCTTCAGATACTGGAAGCTGCTCTGAGGTCTCCATGCAGCCTTCTCTTCTCCAGGCTGAACAGCCCCAACTTTCTCAGCCTGGCTCCATACGGGAGATGCTCCAGCCCCTGAGCATCCTTGTGGCCTCCTCTGGACTTGTTCCAACAGTTCCATGTCCTTTTTATGTTGAGGACACCAGAACTGCACACAGTGCTGCAAGTGAGGTCTCACGAGAGCAGAGTAGAGGGGCAGGATCACCTCCTTCGACCTGCTGGTCACGCTGCTTTTGATGCAGCCCAGGATACGGTTGCTCTCTGGGCTGTGAGTGCACACTGCAGCCAGTTCATGTTCATTTTCTCATCGACCAACACCCCCAAGTCCTTCTCATGTATCTTAGGCCCTGCCCTGCCCACCATTCACCCCCACACCCCAGGTGGAACTAGACGATCTTAAAGTCCTTTCCAACCCTAACTATTCTATGATTCTATGTTCCTGGGCCCCCACTGCACCCCCGCTGCTCCTCAGTCTCTGCCTGCCCCAGGACACCGTCATATCCCCCAGGGTCCCATCCTGGCTATGCTGCCAGCCAGCCCCAAAGCACTGTCCCAAAGCTGTGATGGCAATGGGTGCTGCTGGGCTGGCACGTGGGGGTGGTGGCCACACACAGAGGCTCAATGACAAAGGCCTATCCCACTCGGGCCTCTGTTTAACAGCCTTGGCCTGATCTCAGCTGGCTGTCAGGCACCGGCACAGGCTGCCAGGGCAGTGCTGCAGTCACCGTCCCTGCAGGGGTTTAAAGGATGTGCAGATGTGGCCCTCAGTGCCATGGCTCAGTGGTGCCCTTGGCCGTGCTGGAGCACAGTGGGACTCAATGATCCTGAAGGTCTTTTCCAACCTAAACCATCCTGTGACTCGATTCTGCTTTTTACAGCCATGCCAATGGAGATGGGCCCTTCCCTGGGGCTGTCCAGGCACTTGGCCACAAACAAGCCAAAGGCAGCAAAGGCAAGGGGGAAACTCCCCGAGCAGGAGAAGGAAAGGCATGAAAATGCTGATTACCAGGGAAGGGTTGTTCCAGAGGAGACTTTCAATACATCAGGTGAAAACAGAGCCAAAACCTTGGACTGGTGACCAGAACAGAGCTACAGTCTCTGAGTGTAAAGTAGATGGACTTTTTGAAGACTTAAGAGCAGTGAGGAGCATGGCTTTGCTCCAGGAAGCAGAACACTGGCTCTCAGTGTAATCCCCTGCTCCTTATCATCAACCTTTCTGCTTCACATAAAGACTTTCCCCTCTTTTTTTGCCATGAGTGAACACAAACCAGTTTCACAGCTTAGTGGCTTTCTAACTAACGCCATAAGGCAAGGAGAGGTGCAGACCTCCTCAGTCCAGCTCGGAGAGAGCCCGGGGTGAATAACACACCCAGTGAAACCAGCTGTGTTTATGATTCCCTGGCACGCCTCCGCAGGGAGCAGCATCCGTGCCCTTGTGTCGCAGGGAGGGGGAGCGGTGCTGGCTCCGGGAGTCAAAAACCTGCCACAGAGCTGTTATGAACCGTCCTCTAGAGCTGCCTCAGCAGCGCTCCTGAGCCCTGGCTCTGCTCTGCACAGGGGGTCAAGTGTTCACATTGTGGGACCAGGGAAATACAGCTCCTTTGAGGAGCATCTTTGGAGTCCTGCATCCCCCAGTGTGCCTGGTCCCGCAGGACACATCTGTAGTGCTAAATGCAGCAGCTCCTGGGGATGCTGCTGGGTACAGGAATGGGATCAAGGGTAACAACAAGCTGCCAGAATGGTCCCTGGCCTGTGTTTGGGGTCGTGCATCTGCCTTGCTCCCCAGGGACTGTTCCAGGCATGGTGGGAATGTCCCAGGCGCTGCTCCCAGTGTGTGTCTGGATGCTGTTTGCTTGAAAACCAAGAGATTTTACTGTCAGGGATATGAGCTGGAGCAAAGGACTCTGTGCCCAGTGGCAGGACTGGGGCACTGTGGGGTAGAAGGGTGCTGGGTCTGAGATGGCCTGAGGGGGCTTGGATAAAGAAAGAGGTTGAGGGGAGGAGTGCTATGAGGAGAAGGGGCTGGGACTGTAGCATGGATCAGGAAGGCTCTGGAGCACGCACAATGGGAGCTCTGGGAGAGGAAGGAGTGAGACAGGCTCTGGTCCAAGGACTGCAGGTGAGAGTGGAGGCCGCTGGGGCAGTAGAGCTGGGGTGCAAGGGGCTCCCACCGCAGAAAAGGCAGGTGCTAGCAGGAGCCACAAGGCTTGTGTGGGGCTGGGAATGCAGGACTGGGTCCTGACATGTCCCTGCTACAGAGCCTGTCTGGATACGCTGCTCTGCTGATTGCAGTGGAGCGCAGACACATTATCCCTTCAGGGCACTGTAGGGCTCCCAAAGCCATCCTGCTGGGCTGCCTGGTACACACAGCTCTAACCTGCCCTGGTGATGGGTAGGGCTGGGAATAGCCACAACAGGGCTGGGTGACAGCACTCCCAGCACCATGCTGTGGAGCACCAACGTGCACTCCTAAGGGTGTCCTTCACTCCTGCCCTCTGCCTGGGCTGGTGCTGTCCATGTCACACTGTGCCAAAAGCAATGTTACAGCAAACAGGAGCATTAGAGAGGGGAGCAGGGGCTGATCATGACATGAAACTCCAGACTTCACACAACACCCTTCTTGTGATGGTCCTCCTTGTATTTAGCTCCTTCACGTTACCAGGCCTGAAATGACTTTTCAGTGGTTACATTGGCTTAAGCTGTCAGTATCTGCCTTGGAAGCTGGTTGATGGCAGCCTCTGTTACACTTGCATTACCGCCCACCTCAGCTCACCATCCTGTGCCGTGTGGAACACCTGTAACTCACCTCATCACTCAGTGATGGGGGTTATATTGAAGGTGTCTGTATCTATTTTGCTGAGTTATGCCCCAGCAAGGTGGGGTTTTTGACACATTCTGTTTTCCAGCACACCGGCTCTCTGCAAGGCGCTGACAGCATCCTCAACACTGCTGTGTGCGCCATTGCAGCTTCATTCTCGGATGGCTGAAGCCTTGTGCGTGCTGCGCAGCTTCTGTCTCTGCTGCCCTCCCGTGGTGTCTTTGGGATATGCTGGGCTTTCGGGAAGCTCCTGCTCACCAAGCTTACATCAGCCGAAGGGTTTCATCACCGACACCATTGTTAAAAGATCTTTTTCTTTTCAACAGGCTTTACAATTCCAACCATTTACAAGACTTCACATTCAGTTATTCCTTCTGATCGCATGTTTTCCCTGCCTGCACAAGGGATCTGGAGCCCCTCTGAAAGGCTCATCCTGGACCACCACTCACAGAAGTCCGTACTCAATACACATGGACAGATTGCTCCTTTGGAGTTTTTTCCCAATAGAAATGAAGCAGCTAAATTCTGTCGGTGATTCGGCTTTTTCAGCTGCATGTTTTTGAGATAAGCAGGTCCGTTTGGGATTGCTGTGGGCTACAGCTCCCTGCTCCTCTCTGGTTTGGCCTGCAGTGCTGTGCTTGGCTGTTCCACACCTCTTCTGCAATCACTGCATGTGCGATCCAGCCTCCTTCCAGCCCTAGGTCACGCGCGGCTGCTTTAGGTCATTACAAAGCCTCTGAGTTCTGCTCTTATCAGGGCCTGAGGAACTAATTGCTGCTGCCATGAGCAGACCTGCTTTGTGAGACACCTATCTCAGTGCACAGCTATGTGAGGCACACCAGCTGTCTGTCATCATGTGGCATGGGAAAGATCTCAATTAAATCCCAGGCTGAAGAGGTGGGCCAAGGAGGTGGTGAAATCGCCATGCTTGGAGATGCTAAAGTTGGGTTGGACACAGCCTTGAGCAACCCAGCAAGAGTCTGAGTTGTTTTGCAGAGCAGAAAGTTGGATGGAGACCCAAAGGCAAAGCGATGGGCTGCAAAGGCATAGTGTGGCCTTTAGGGACTGACCTTCACGGTGGGGAGCCCTACTACCCGAGATACATGGCTTGGAGAAGGTTTTCCAGGTATCCTTTCCCCAGGCAGACTCTTCCCAGGGTGCTGGGCTGGGAAAATCCCAGGCAGACTTACTCAGACTTTCCTCAGATGCCTAAATTAGGGCAGCTGAATCCCAGCCTCGGGGGCGGCTGATAAAACAGCCCCGGAAATTCAATAAGCTCAAAATATCCACTGGAAATCCTGGACTCTGTGTTTCCAGCAGGGAGCCATGAGTGGCTCTTTGGAATAAGCCCTGTGGCTGGGAAAGGAGCAGAAGCTTGTCCTGAGACAGATTTCTTTATTCTGAACTCATGCAGCCTGCTTGTATCAGACTAGCTGCACCAGACACCGTCACATTCACTCTGTCAAAGAGCCTACACACATACTGCCCTGGACCTGTGGCCAGCCCCATTCCTCACACACAGAACCACAAAGTGCTGCTGAACTCCCAGTAAGCCCCTGGGGAGCACAGAAATGGTAGAAGTGTTGGTTAGAATGGACCACTGGTGATGTCAACCTCCTCCTTGACAAACCCTCTTCCCCAGCATGTCCCATGGTTTCCTTTAGGAGCCTCCCAGCTTTTCCCCAAGAAGATACCTTATCCCTGGGCATATTGTGCCCCATGTCCCCTGCTGGAGATACAGCTTCTGACCCAGGTCCATGAACCCTCTCCCAGTGCTGGATACCAGTGTGTCTGTGCCTGGGTCCTGCTGTGGCTCTTGCTATTCTTGCTGGTTGGACAGTTTTGTTTCCCCAGGATGCTCAGCGCTTTGCAGCATGCAGCAGTGTGGCAAATCTTAACTTTAAACCCTGAGAAACACGCTGGGAAAATCTGATCTTAGCAGTTTTATTCTTACAGGATTACAGAGGGAGCAAAGCACATGGGATCTTTGCACTCTCATCATTTTGAGAGCTGAGCTACATCTGATTCATGAGAACTGACACTAAATTACAGCATGCAAGTGGAGGCACTGAGTAAAGTTATGCAACACTGGCAGGTAGGTAGCACAGTACAAGCCCAACCTAGGAATGCAAAACCAATTCCTGCAGCCTTTTGTTACAGCTCTTGGAAACCACAGTCTCTGATCAGAGTCACAAGTGAATCAGCAGTAAAACCTGCACAGCTCTTGCGGCAGCCCTGGCTTTTCATCAATGCTTCTTCCAGCCACTTCTGGCCCTGAGTCACCATCCAGAGTCCTGGTGTCCCCTTGGAGGGGTGCAGAGTTCCCAGGCCACGGTGCTGCTCCAGCAGCTGATGTCCAAGAGCAGGTATAGGAGCACAGTTTCTCACACAGCTCACTGCTCTGCACAAGAGAAACTGGCCATGCATTGTCTGCAGAAGGCGTGCAGAGGTCTCCTTGCTTGTTGTGGCACATCTGCTGTGGTTTGCCTGGGAGGCTGGTGCCCAGAAGCTGATGAGAAAATGATTGCTGGGGCCTCTGAAACAGCTCTGTCTTCTCTGGAGCTGTTCCCTGCAGCCTGCTGCGATGCTGGTGCACAGAGTGGCTGTGTTTTAAGGCTCTTCCCCCCAGCCAGTCCTTCTTGCTCAGGATCCTCACTTAAGACCTGCAGGAGGATGATGCCAGCAAAGAAGAGCAGCCACCGCTTGACTAGGTCTTTCTCCTCACGTGGCAAATACTTCCTCACCTGCGCTGGGTACAGCACCCTCCTGGCTTTCCTGCTTCGCTTTGCTGCAAGGCCTGAAGGTCTCCTGCCAGCTGGGACAGCAAACATCGGCCCGGGCAGCCTCTCTGCGCTGCTTTTCAGCAGATCAGTGCTGGAGAACATGTTTTCTCTGGTGTCAGCCAGCATGTCCTCAGCAGCCTGCCGGGGTAGCTCTGAGAACTGGGAGAACGCTATGGAAATACCCTCTTTGCTCAAAGATGGGTTTAATTCAAAAAGCAGAGCGGTGAAATAATAGTAAGAGATATTAGTTAATAACAACAGCAGTTTTATTCATTCGTATTAAAGCAAAAAATGCAGAACCCCAGAGCTGAACTCTTGGAGTGATTTATGCATCTTTCTGGGAAGCTCGCCTTTGATTTCTCTCCCTACTCCTACCTGTGCTATAAATACTTGCTTTGATGAGTGAAGTTGTGATGGGAGGAGCTCGTCTGACTCACAAACCACTCTGGAATGTGTCTGCCCCCTGCACCAGATATCTGCCCACGGGCACTAACAGGAGTGTAAAAGTATGCTCCAAATCTCCTCCTTCCTCAGCTCTGTTCTCAGTTATTACAGCTGTCTGTCACAGAACTTTGCCTCCAGAATTTTCAGTGCTTTTGAGAGTGTATCCATCATTAGAATTCACCCATCTGCTATACAGAACAGTCTGAGGACTCACCTTCCCACCCTGCCTTCCCATCCCATGCTTGGATCTCTGGCCTGGAGCTGGAGGGATGGAGCTGGGAGACCCCAGGTTCTGTTATGATCCCGTGCAATCTCAGCACTATGCCCCAGAAAAAGAGCAACCTCAGCACTTGCTCTGGCAAGCTCAGTCTCAGATATGCCCAGAAAAGGAAAAAAACAATGATCATGTTCAAATTCTTTGTGCCTTATGATGACTAAACAGAGCCTGAGGGGGCTGAGTGCCCACAAACCTGCAGCTCTCTGGCATCTTTGTCATGAACTTAGGAGCTTTAGCTGCAGACTTCCTGTATCTTTGTCAGCGTGGGGCACTTCACACTGGTATGGAGCAGATGAGAAGGAAAAATGGACTTCTGCAAAGGCCGTGGGCAACCACCTCTGGCTAGCTAACCTACGATCAGCAATCTCTCCTGCGCAGCCGTTAGCCACCACAAAGCACCAAGGAGCAAAACCCCACATGTTAAAGTTATTCTTTGACACCTTGGTGCTTCCCTATCTGTGGCAGGGGTTTGGAACTGGAGGATCTTTAAGGTCCCTTCCAACTCAAACCATTCTGTGACCTCCTTTGCTCTCTGGGGTCTCTAACACCACTTGCTTTCTGCTTCTCGGAAGAACAAATTCATCTTGTCTTTAAGTCACAAAGCATCAAACTTCTGTGCTTTCAGCACTGTAAATCACCATCATGTCACCTGCTGTCATGATGTGAAAACTCCCAATCATCAGGTTTATTCCACTGGAAACTCAATCTTGGGAAAACCCAAGATGTGGCTGCTAACACAATGACTACAATACATTTCTAGATATGTACCACCCAGTACCTCCAAGCTGATGGTCAGTAATTCCAAGCAGGAGCACTGCTTGGTTCTGCACTCATCCCTAACCCCCTTTAAACTGAGTCTGGAGCCAGTGGCTCACCACAAGAGATGTGCTGCTGAAAACCACCTTCCACATGGCAGAGTCTTAAATGAATTTTTAAACCTGAGATACAGCCAGAGCTTCAAAACACGTCTTTGGTCATCATTTTCTCTCCCTACAAGGCAAAGTCTGGAGGGCTGGAGACAAACTGCTGCTTCCAAACTCACCTACTCATTGGCAGCTCCGGGCAGTTCCTAAAGTAGCAAGGAATTGGCTCAAGCAGCCTCTGTAGTTACCATCTCTCCTGGAAGCTGGTTGGAGTGGGGTACAATGGCTTGACCCTTAATTGCTGGCTAAAGCTCTGCTCAGTGGCATGTCCTAACTGCATCCCTGGCTGACATCCACCCCCATGACTGGTGCAGTGCTGTCAGGCAGCACCTAAATCACTGAAGTGCTCTAAAAGCAGCATGCAATAAGCAAATAAATCATGTAAAGTGCTGCTGCTTCACCCTGTGGTGTCTGAGGCCCCAGATCCACCCCAGTCACAGCACGTGGATGAGTCAGGATAGGGATTAGCAATGAACCCTCCCGCACGCAGGCCATGGCTTCAGCCAGCACTACTCAGTTCAGAGGAGGAAGAGCCACAGTAAGCTACCAAAGTGGACACTAGGAACACCTGGATGATGGGCAAAGGGTGGATGTTACAGGCCAAAAAGCAGACATTCAGTATGACATTCAACTACCCCCTTTATTTCAATCAGCATCATAACCAAGGATATGGACCCATTTATCTTCTCCCAGCTGTCCCATCATGAGCTGTATCTACCTTGGTGCAGTTAATGGGCAGCTCCTGATGGACTGGAACACAGCCTGTCCAGAAGCAGGCTCCAGCTCTGACACCAATAGCATCACCCTGTGCAACTGGTGATGTAGGAGGCTTCTCAGTGAAGCTCCATCTTCACCTCATCCATCTCACCAGCATTGCCCAACACCCAGCTGTAGGGAGACGAGTAATAACCCAGCTTCAGAATGAGTGCCAGGAAGAGGGGTCTCTACCTGCAGGGACAAATCCTGTTCTTATTGGCAATGACCGTGACCCATTAGCTTATTGTCATGTGAGTATTACACAGGGGTGTATTTATAACTCCCAGGTGAGCTTGTCCAAGCAGGTCACTGGATCTTCCTCAAGTGAGAACTAAGATGAATCAGCACAAGAAGCAGATCTTCTGCCCACCAGGTGCAAGGAGAGGAAAGACGACTTCTGTTGAGCCAGAGCCAAGGAACTGAATTTCATCAACCCCTTGTCTAACCCAGAGACCTGTGTGCATTTCACTAAGGGGTCATCAAAGCCAAAAACTGAGCCTTGGATGCATCAGGAGCAACATTCAGAGGTGGAGGTGCTGGATCTTTGGCACAAGGGTGCAGCCTGAAAGGCCTTGATGTGATTTATGGGAGTAAAAGAACCAGCACAGAGCAGCTTTTGCAGCTGGAGCTGACAGAGGCCGTAGCACTGATGGAGCTGAGGACACTGGGTCGCGTCAGGCCAAGGCACTCTGCAACATTCAGTGCTATGTTCTGACCTCAAGACATCCAAGAATCAGAGTGCAGTTTGTGCTGCAGAGTCTGCAGGGAGGGGCAGAACCGCTCATTACATCATCTACAATAGCTGGAGCAAACCCAAGGTACACACAGCTTTTCTTCACGCTGGAGAGAGAACAACCTTGAAGCCAAGGACCAGCTTATGCTCAAAGGAAAAGCTCAGAACTGACTTCCCAAGGCCCCTGCAGCACCCAGGGAGGTGGCAGGACCTCACATAGGCAAAGCAAGGCTCTGAGTCACAAACCTCCATCACACAGGGGGAATTTATGAGGTCAGCTCAGGAAGAACTGGGCAGCTCATTGTGATAGAGCAGCAACAGCATGTGAGAGTAACACCGCATTGTGTCAGCTCCGAGGGGTACAGACCTTCACTGCAGCCATGGAAAACCTACTGGGAAACAGAGAGCTGGGCTCTGAAAATATGGAAGCTGGGGAGGGCTGGGAACACAACAGATTCCCTGGTTTCAAAGTCAGGCCTGCAGCCCCTCTTGTGCCTGCGCTGAGCTCATGTCAGGCAGCTCAGAGTCTCAAAAGAAACCATACGTTCTGGGAATATGTTTCTCGAGGATTTTTCGTCCATGTCTGGGGTTTGTTTGCTTGGAAGAACAGGCAAGGTGCCACATGGATCCAGCTTGAGTGAGAGCACATGGATAGTGCAGTGCATTGTAGGGGCAGGAGAGGGGAAAACGGACAGGTAAAAACAGATTTTGGGTGCCATTAATGCTTCACGTCTCTCCACACATCACTTACTGGCCTCAGAACTGTACATACATGTCATGCAGGTGAGAAGCCAGGATCTGGTGAAGGATGGGCTCCTTCAGACTGGATCCTTTATGACCTTCTGGGAAAGCTGATGCCAAAGGTTAACAAAAGCCATTGAGATCTGCTGAAGTGCCCCAGGCTGGGGAGAACACAGTGATCCCTCCATCCAGCCACATCCCCAGGGTAAGGCCCCAGCAGGGAGACACACCATTAGCAGTAAAAGCAAAATGCAGGGCATGATGCGCCCACAGAGCTGCCCTGTAGCTCAGGGCAGCAGAGTGACGGCTTTTACAAGCTGTGGTAGCAAACTAAGCAGCTTCGCACAAGCTTGGCCTGCAGGAATTCACTGCCCTAAATGGAAGACATTGGATAAGGATGGGTAGTCAGAGGGGGATGCAGTGCTGGTGGCTTCCATCAGCAGGCTGTTGTTGCATCAAGAGAGCTGCAAAGGAATGGAATAACCTGGGGGCTGCATGGGTACCACATGCCTGCAGGGCTCCAACCCTGCCAAGGGATCCCAGGGCAGGAGCTGTGGTTCAGGGAAGGTTTTCCAGGTGGCCTTTTCCCAGGCCTGGCTTCCTGGGCAGCCTCTTTCCAGGAAGCTGGGCTGGGGAAATCCGGGAAAGACTTACTCAGACTTCAGGATGCCAAAATTAGGGCAGTTAAATCCCAGCCTGAGGGGTGGGTTAATAAAGCAGCACAGGAAGCACAGTGGCAGGAAGCTCAAAATAGCATCCACAGGAGATCCTGGGATGTGTGTATCCTGCACAGACCTGTTAGCAGGTCTTTGCAGCGCTCTCCACAGCTGGAGGAGGAGCTGATGCTCTGCTCCTGCACAGGGAGCCACCAACCAGCTCCACATCTGTAACTGCACAATACCAAACCATGCCGAGGCATCTGCCCCTTCTGCAGGGACTTCCTGGAGGTGGCTACAAGTCCTGAGGCAGCTCTAGGTGCAGACCCTAACCCCATATGTAATATCCATTAGAAAACCAAGTCGATAAGGGAAAACTGTCAAGGGGAACTAAATGAGGTTCTAGGGGAATTTAGTTACATGGTTAACTCTTCTGCATGCTCTAGTTTCAATACGGGCTGATTCTCTTGTCCTTCTAACAGATCCCACCTGGAAAACCAATCTGTCCTGGGAGTTCCTTGCTGATCACACCACATTTCCCAAGTCTGACAGTTCGCAGATGCAGGTGTCTGAGACTTTGCACCTGAACCCAGGTGTTTTAGTAACTGAAACCAAGGAGTAATGTTGAGTTGCTGTGCTCCCTGTGAAGCCTGAGCACTGCAGGTCAGACCAGCTGTGTGCTGAGCAGAAGGTTACAACTGACCCCTTGACAGGCACCCAAGGGTAACAGAAGACAGGCAAACATGGGACCTGGTGTAACCACCATGGCAGAGCCCTACAGCTCTGGCTAAACAATCCTCCATTGGGTTCAGTGGCAGCAATGGAGCAACCACCCCAATAAATCCATTCTGGTGCTCCACTCCTGCAGTTATAGCAGTTTTCCTCAAGTTTAACCTATTCCTCACTCTCTGGACTCAATCCACACCCTGCCATGGATGAGGGGGTAACCAAGCACTGCTGTCTGCTCCTGCCAGGCTTCTGCATGTTTGAAACCTCTTATCATACTTCACCTGAAACTTCTCCCTGGGCTGCATCACCCCCTCACCAAGGTCTTCCTCCCCAGGAGGGTGCCCAAATATGGCCACAGTGCTCCAGTGAGGCCCCACATTACTTCATCCCTCGCATATGCAACACACCTCTTTATACACTTCTGGATGTTTGCCTTTCTCACAACCCGAGGTATTATCCCTTGTGCGGAGCGGGAGTGCTGCGATCCCCCCCAGGCTTGTTTTCCTCCCAGCCCTTTGCCCTCCCCAGCCTGGAACGTGCATTTGCTCACACCCTCCACCTGCCCCCCCCCCCCCCCCCAGCAGCTTCTCTCAAACCTTTCCTCCAGTTCGTGCTTTCCATCCCAAGCATGTCTCTGCAGTGCTTCAGGCCTCCCAGCTCCCCAGCCCCTCCACATTCAATGGGCGGACAAAATCCCACCTCTGTCATCCCCACTGTCTGGGGAATACTGAATTTCCCCAGCTCTGGAAAGCTGTTTCCAGCTCATCCCAGTAACTATTAACAGCTACTATTGGAAAGAAAGAAGTTAGATTTTATGGTCACAGCTTATTTCTCCCCCCTGTTCTATAAGCTCACATATAATACATTTGCTCCTATCTGCCTGTGCCTTCTTCCTCCTTCCCAAGAAAAGGGAGTGCTTGTCCTCCCTCCACCTTTCAGAGGCTCACCCATCCTCATGTGATCTCAGAAGCCATTGCAGACATTCCTTCTGCACCTTGAGGTAAATTGCATCATTCACAGCTATTGAGAAAGCTCTGACTTACCTGAGCTGTCCTCGCTCTGTTCTTCCCTCCTGCAGCCCTGCCACCACTCATAAGATTTGCTTTTCTGCTTGCAGCTCATCTGCTTAGTGAGGACCACAGGAGCTGATAAGAAAGCAACAAAGCACTTAACCCAATAGGAATCATCAGTAGCTTTTCCTTGTCCTGGGAATGTTATCACAGAACCCCAGCCTGGTGTGAGTTGGAAGGGAGCTTAAAGCTCACCCAGTTCCAACCCCTGCCATGGGCAGGGACCCCTTCCACTGGAGCATCTTGCTCCAAGCCTCTGTGTCCAACCTGACCTGAACACTTCCATTAGCATATGTGGAGATGGGGTTATTGCAACCCCCACATCCCTGCAACTGGTACCTCGATTTACACAACCTCTGTTCAGGTGCCTCAAGCCAATGTCACACATCCCCTGTGGTCTTGGTAGAGCCATGGTGGCCAGAGACACTGCCAGTGAGGACAAGATCCTGCTGGGGGGGGCACACTGCAGCAGGAGCAGCTCCAGCAGCACATGGGGAGCTCAAGGACCAGGCAAGCCCAGCAAGCCTTGCACAACACTGTGGTGCGTAACGGAGCAGCACTGGTCAGTACTGGGTCATCACTGGAGCACCTTCCCATGACAGAAAGAAACCTCAGGGAGGGCCCAGCCTCAGAGCCAGGCTGGGCACAGCAGCCAGCACCCACCTCTGGGAGCAGCATCAGCCTGGCTTGCTTTGATCCACAGAGGCACCCAGGATTAGCTCCTTTTAAGGAACATTAAGTACAAACCTTTCCCTGGAGGCAGCTGAAGTTAACCAGAGCTCACACAGAACGTGCCTTCCTCTGCCTGGAGCTGGGCCACGTCCCTGGGGAAACACAGGGCACATCCCACAGCCCTAGGCCGCGCAGGGGAGGCAGCCGGGTCCCTGGTACAGGGGTGCCCTGGAACCTGGGATCATGCCTGCAGTGCTCCCAGCGCATGGGCTTGGTGAAAGCCGCTCATTAGCATGCTCTCTATCGAGAAAAACCTCCCAGCTCACACACAGGAGCAATCTGAGAGTCAACTTTCAGCTCTTCCTCAGGAATCACTGAAGGTCCTCCTGCGACTGGAGGATGGGAGAGACTGGCTGGGAAGCTGTCCTGGATGATGCTCCTAGAGGTGACCAGGGCTGCAGGTGCAGAGCCCAACTGCAAAGTAATGGAGCCCTGCAGCCGAGCAGGGATGTAGGCAACACCCAGAGAGACACAAGCAAAGGCATCAGTGCCCCACTGCCAACCCCAGCAGGGAAGGGTTTGCCATTTCCATTTCTCAGCAGCCCACTCTTTGTCCAGGCATCAGGGTCACTGCACCCAGCATCCAGTCAGAGCACCCACAGACATGAGCCCCAGTGCCATTCACTGCCAGTTGACGTGGCAGGAACAAGCCACCCAGAGCTGGGTGGGAGGAAGCAGCTTCAGTCCACACATGGGCACAAGGCGCAGTGGTGGGTTATGTCAGAACCACACACAGCCTCCAGCGTTAGCATGGAAAAGAGATGCCACTGGGATGGAGCACAGGCCATGCAGCAGTGTGCTAGGGTGCAAGCCCACCCTGGGATACAGCACAGGCAACACCTTCACCAGCCATGCTGCCTGTGTTGCTGCATCACCCCAGGCTGCTCCTTCCCTGGGCAGACCCAGCAATCCATCCTGCAGCCCAAAGCAAAGCTTCTTCAGCAGGGAAGGGGGTGCAGGTGCTGGGAACCACTTTTCCCCCAGCAAAGGGGCTCTTCTGGTTCTATGGGGGGTGGTTCTACCAACACAGGTCATACCCTGGATACCAGAGGGATGTTGCCTTCTCCTGTAGGCACCTATTGGCATACAGCAGTCAGTGCCTTGCCCACAGGGCCCCCTTCAGTGCTCACCCACTGCTGGACACTCATATCAGGGGCACCAAGAGGCAGCTCCCTCAGGGAGGGAGAGCTAGGAGGAACCCAGGTCCAACAGGACCCATCCCATGGTACCTGCATGGGGACCCAGGGAGGTCTGAGATAGCAGCCAGGTCCGAGATAGCAGCCAGGTCCAACCAAGAGTCCAGAGCAACCCAAAAGTCCAGATCCAGCAACACGTCTCATGGTGATGAGATGGGTCCAGTGTGAAGCCAGCCAGCAGATTAGGGCAAGCACTGAACACGCAGGTCCATGGTGACGGAGCAAAATGAAACAGCAGGCTACAGGCTGAGGTCTTGGATCAGCAGCAGTGCATAGATCAGGTAGAGCTAGACCTGCGCTGGCCACCACAGCTCCTCAAGCACAGCTCCCACAGGGACTGATGGCTCCAGCTGAGCTTAAATAGGTTCTTAGCCAGTTCCTCCCGTGCAGGGAAGTCTTCAGGGAGTGGGGAGCTGTCAGGTGTGGCTGATATGGGGAAGGGTAATTGGTACCTCCAGAGCTGGTGCTGACTGGTGCATCTTCTTCACTGGGAGGTGCTCCTGGAGGTAGCCCAGCTGCTCTGCAAAGCTCTGACAGTGCTGTATGTGATGGGAGCCCAGCCCTGGGGAAGTCATCAGCACAGACCACACTGTGACCAATGTGGTCACAATTCCCATGCTGTGCAAGACACTGTTTCGTATTTACTATTACCCTCCTCCATCATTGTTATGCTCTCACAGGCAGCAGCAGCAGCTCTTCCCACCTTCACCTATTGGGAATCACACTGCACTTTCCCCAGGGGAATTGCCCCATATGCCATTCTATCTTTGGGATACTTGGAGGGTGCAGAGTACCTGCTGTGCACCCCATGAGCTCCAGTCAGCCCATGATGGGTAATGGTTATCCTAGTGCTGCTCTGATTACTGAACCAGCTGTGCCTTGCTCAAGGCCAAAGGTAGTGCCATGTCTGCAGAAGGGCAAGAGCTGCTTTCCATGAATCACTGCTCCAAGCACAACAAGAAGGTGTGTGTGCCTGACTCAGGAAGAGCTCTTGCAACCGAGGAAGCCTTCCTAGGGCCACCTACACCCATGTCTATAGCAGATACAGAATGGTTTGTGTTGGAAGGGACCTCATAGCTCATTCAGCTCCAGCCCCTGCCATGGGCAGGGACCCCTTCCACTGGAGCAGCTGCTCCAAGCCCCTGTGTCCAACCTGCCCTTGAACACTGCCAGGGATGGGGCAGCCACAGCTTCTCTGGGCTCCTGCACATCAGGCAGCCCCCATTCACCCAGGGCATGCAGAGGAGCTGGACGAAGGCCCAGGACAGATGTGCAGCCACAGCAATTCTTTTTATCCCTATGAGTATCTCCTCCAAAGTCATATCTCTAGATCTTTGGATTACAAAGAAGCTATTAAGAGTAAAGAATGGCTGAAGACATCCCTCATGGATGGATGAGGGTATGAGCAACACAGCATGATACCCTCTGCAGCCCCCTACTCCATCACGTGTTGTACGCACTCCTGAGTGCACGGTGCATTAAGCAGCAAGAGCTAGCCACAGGAGGGTGACCCATCCTGGTGACATGGGCCCTTGGGACCAGCTGTCCCAGCCTCCTGTGATACCCATGGCCAGGTGCTACTGGAAAGAAACGAGCCCTTCACCAGGCAAAGGGAGCCAACAGCGCCGGGGGGGCAGGAGGGATGCCTCCAGAGTGAGGGAGGTCAGGCTGCCCATCAGCCCTTCAACCCACAGCTTGGCTGTGCAGGGGAAGAGCAGGACCAGCAAGCCAAGAACCCCAGTATGGAGGGTTCTCTCCATCCTTCAACTTCAATCCCATCCCTCCAGCCAACCAGGGTTTTCCCTGGAAAATGCAATTGGATAAAGAAATCCAGGCTAAGGAGGACAAAGTATGGTGAAAGCATGTTTCCACATACCTGGCCTCTCGGCCATACCCATCAAGTTAAAGCTCCCCATGAGCACCTTGGGTTCCATGCCAGGAGCATCCAAGCCTCCAAGAGACAGAGTGGGACCATGGACAAGCCTCAGCTCACTCTATGCTTTGGTCCCCCAACCTCAGCTGTGCTGCAGGAGGAGCTGTTGACTCCTCCAGCCAGGCCCATCAATCAGCACAGCCCTACAGCAGGTGTGTGCCATGGGGGGGCTTGGCCAGGTACGTGTAGGAGTAGCTGAGTGATGAGCAATGTGATGAGTAACTCCTCAAGAGGTCCTGAGCAGCAGGAGACTGCTCCTGTGCCAAGTGAAGGAGAAGAACCTCAGTGATCCTGGCAGAGCTGTAAAGCTTTCCCAATTGTGACAGCAGCCATTAGGGGACACTGTGAGGTTTGGGTCCTTAACGGTTCCTTTCCCCTAGACCAGCTTCCTTTGCACACAGCATTGAGAAATGAGGCACCAGGCTCCTGGTGCTCAGCACTGCAGATTGGCCATGGGCAGGGCTGGTGGCTTTGCAGACGTTCTCACAGCAGTTTGGGGTCTAGGACAGTATGGACAGATGTCTAAGGTGGCATCCTGGGGGACACTGGGGACGGGACACCATTTGAGCTGGGATCTGAGCCCTGGGCAAGTTGGGGCTGGGGACAACCTGGCCACATCCTTATGGCAGGGAAAGAGCTCTCCACGGCCTGCAGGTTCCTGTGTGTTCTGAGGAAGGGCTCCAGAGGTACAGGCTGTGGTGTGGGCTGCAGTGTGAGGAGGGCTGGCACCTGTACAGCACTGGCCAGATTGTCCTCCCCAGCACTGGCCAAGGGATGAGGTGGTCTTTGTGCAGCAGAAAGCTGAGCCCCACTTCTTAGCATGAAGAGGAGCTTTGTGAGAGGCAAAGACCTTGGCAGGTTTCAGGGTGCCCAGGGCACGGATGCACCCCATGCCTTTTGCAGCTTTGCTTTGGGAAGGACTTGATGTGCTGAAGTGGGGTGAGATGGAGGGGAGGAAAGACAGTGCAACATGTCCTTCACCTCCCCAAGAGGCAGCATGAGGCTCTACACTGCTGAGCCACGGGATGCTGAGCTGCTCCCAGTGAGCCCAGAGCCAGCCTGCACCCAGCTCTTGGTGCACATGGGACAGAAGCCATCTGCAATCCAGCACCCATGGGTGTCTGCTCCGGCAGCACCCCTGCAGCCCAGCACTGCAGACACTGATGGCACTTCCAGCCCCCAAGGCCAGGCAGGATGGGAGATGTTGTCTCTCCTGTCATGGGGACTGCGTTTGGAGCAACTCTCCCAGAAACAAGAGACCTGGGTAGAAAGCACACAGCTTCTGTCCTGCTCCCAGCTGGAAAGGGAGGGGAATCGTGGTCACTGAGTTGTTTCTGTTTCTTATCCAGGATAAAACCAGGATTTCTACTACCAGAATTAACTGTCCTGGTAGCAGTCTCACTAAGCTATGGAGACCAGCTCGCACACATCACGGTTTGTGGCCACTGCACTCAGAAGGTGGCTTAATTTCATTGAGAGCCCTTCCCCTAAGCCATGCAAACAGCAGCCCTTCTGCCCAGCTGCTCTCACGGGCTCTTCTACATGAGAAGAAGTCTTCTCAATGGATAATTTCAAGTGAAGGAACTCCAGTCAGGCCTTCCTGCCCAGCAGCATCTCAGGCAAGGACACACTTGGCCGGTCTCCAGCCTTGTCCACCCTGTGCAGCTCAGGGGGATGGAGGAGCTGTGCAGCACACAGCTCCCAGTACTGCTGCATGCGGTGGGGTCTGGATCTGGCTTTCCATGAGTGCACCTTGAGGAGCTGCACACACACAGTGCACCGAGAGCCTTGATCCCAATGTGAGTCACTGGGAAGCACAGGCATGGAAGTGCAGCTACATCCGTCTGGAAATTTGGGAAGAAAAGCACATTTCAGTCAAATAAAAGAAATGTACTTTGAATTATTTTATTTGGGATCGTTTGGATTCATTCCTGACAATAGCTCTGGAAGCAGGAGTTTGTGATGGAAGTCTCTGGAGCCCACGTTACAAAGAGGCAAGTCAAACCACCAGTGCAAACATCCACAGGATAATTCACAGCAAACTGTAGAAGGGGGTTTAGCCCCAAACCCAAACCCTGAAAAGGCAATGTGATAAATACCTGCTCAGTTGGCCTGCATAGAACAAGCACATGTGCTTTTCCTGAGGTGCTTCCCCTGCTCTCAATGGCAAAGAACCTCTTCGTGGCTTCGCGCAAGTGGGAACAAGCCCAGGATTCCCACTGCACTCAGCCCAGACAGCCCAAGCTGTCTTTTCCAGTGTGTGTTGCTTAATATATGTCAGTTGCTATTTTGGGCTTCCTGGGTAATGGGGTGGTGAAGGGTACCCAGGAACAAAAGCAGAATAGCTCTGGGGATGAGCCGCCACCAGCAGAGTTGAAACAATGCAGTGGTTATTGCTGCAGTCTTCAAGACGAGCCCAGACAGACTCGCAGGGCACAAATCTCACTGGAGATGCCAAAGGTGAGCTCAGGTATGAGCTCAGAAGAGCAATAGCTCAGGAACAGATCCAGAAAGGATTCCATGGAGCATGTGGTGGTGTAGGAGCTGGAGGAAGCGGAGCTCTGACTGCCCTGCATTTGGGGATGAGGAGCCACAAATCCTTTTTTGTTCTTTTACACAATTACAAGGGCCTGTAGGGACAGGCCAAGGGGAATGGCTTGAACCTGCCCAAGAGAGGGGAGACTGAGATGAGCTCTTAGGCAGAAGCTCTTCCCTGGGAGGGTGCTGAGGCGCTGGCACAGGGTGCCCAGAGAAGCTGTGGCTGCCCCATCCCTGGCAGTGTTCAAGGCCAGGTTGGACACAGGGGCTTGGAGCAGCTGCTCCAGTGGAAGGGGTCCCTGCCCGTGGCAGGGGTTGGAGCTGGAGGAGCTTTAAGGTCCCTTCCAACACAAACCAGGCTGGGATTCTATGGTTCTATGATCCTCTTAATTCCCACAGGCATCCAGCACTGTCTCTGCTCTGCACACCACCAGCCAGGACCAAGAAAAACAAAGTGGTGAAGACTGTGAGCCTGGAGAACGAGTGAGAGATGGTTATGTGTACTGCAGGGACAGTAACCTAGTTACTATTTCCTCCTCCTCACAGCGTCTCTTCTCATCTCACAACTCCTTAATGACAAGTATCCCAAATGAGCATGTGAGGAACAAAGCATCTCGCAGTTAATGGGAGGTTGCTTGGGCTTCGTAGCCCAGGCCTTATTCACAGAACATTAGGAACAAGTGAAGCATCTGGAGGAGAACAGAGACCACAGGGCTGCCATCCCTCTACCTGGACCAGGACAAGGTCA
Source organism: Melopsittacus undulatus (assembly GCF_012275295.1). Taxonomy (NCBI): domain Eukaryota; kingdom Metazoa; phylum Chordata; class Aves; order Psittaciformes; family Psittaculidae; genus Melopsittacus; species Melopsittacus undulatus. The sequence continues at coordinate 9,710,480 of NC_047537.1, forward strand.
GTGCAGGGCTGAGGAGGACACCTTGACCACAGCCTGCTGCAATGCACTCCTCCAGAGGGCCAGAACTCTGCAAATCCCAAGAGCAGGACTTGGTCCCTGCAGTAAAGCACTACAGCAGGTTGACTTTGGCCACAACCTGCTTGCAGCCCATCCTGGAATACTGCTTGTCCTCAGTAGTGTAGTAACTGAGCTGACTAGCTAAGTTTTCAACGTGTTTCTGGTCGGGATACAGCCCTTCCCTCCTCATCTCCTCTAGGAAGCAGTTTATGACATGAGTCTTCTCCAGGAGGACAAATGGGATGATATCTGCAGACTTCCAGAGAGGGTGGGCATCGATCAGTACAGGCTGGACGATGTTCAGCAGTTCTTCAACTCCCCTTCGCTGACGCAGGATCTCAGCAGATGAATTCTGGATAACAAACTTGGTTATTTCACCACCTCCTATGCTGCTTATTAAAATGTAGATGGCATTGAGGAACTCATTGGTTTGATTGGGCTCAAAGAATCGGCTGAGAGTATCCAGCAGGACTGGAGACATGAGTTCAACCTCATCCAGAATAAACAATGGGATCTTCTCCTCTATTTCAGCTCTTGTGACCATGTCTGAGATCTTCTTAGACAAATCTATTTCACATGTAAGCGGGGCCATGCCGCTGGGACAGTGATGCATAACAAAGTATTGAAGCACAAAGTCATTGTCCATGATGGAACGAAAATGTTTGGCCAGCAGCCAGCCAACATGACTCTTCCCAACTCCTGTTGGGCCATTTAAAGAGATGACTAGAGGCTTGGTGTGTATGTGGGTAGCCAGGTAGTCTTTCAGTAATTCCATAATGCTTTCCACAGCGACCTTCTGCCCAAACACTTCCCGGTGCATGGTTTTCTCCAAACCATCTAGGTCATATTTTTGGAGGTTATCATCCAGGTTCTCTATTGCATTGAGAATCTGGAAGAAGACAATGACAATGAGCAAGAGGAGGCAGCGTTTTGCCTTGCTCTTCTCCTCCGCTGGCAGGTATCTCTTTGTTTTATCTGGGTACAGCACCATCCTGGATTTCCTCCGGCTCTTTTTCCGCCTGCATTTTTTCATAGCGTGCTGCTCCACAGACGTGTCAAAGGTGAAGTACTGGGAGCTTTCAAAGCTGCTCTGGTTAAAGAGGGACATGGAGGGGCCGTACAGGCCAGTTCTGCTCAGGGAAAGCTGCCTCTGAAGCAGCCTCGTATGGACGAGCTCAGAAGGCTTCTCTCGGGGCAGCTCTAAATGCAGCCGGCTTTTCTTTTGCCCACGGAACCGCCGGCGCAGGCGGATGATTGCCCGCAAGGGAGAAGAAATGGAATACATTCTTTTGGAAGCAGCAGGGATCTCAGTAGCTGGTTCTTCTTCCTCATCAGTCTCATAGCAAGATCCCTCTCCTTTGGCATCACTCTCGGCACAGGGCATTTCCCCTTCCCTGTTGCCATCAGTGTTGGGCATCTCTCCTTCCACACTGCTCTCAGCATGAGGTGCCTCTTCTTTGAGGTTGGTCTCATCACAGGGCATGTCTCCTGCTGCATCACTCTCAGTACAAGGCATGTCTCCTGGTGCATTGCTCTCGGTACAAGGCATGTCTCCTGGTGCATTGCTCTCGGTACAAGGCATGTCTCCTGCTGCATCACTCTCCGTACAGGACATGTCTTCATCATCGCTCTCTTCACAGGGCTTTTCTCCTCCCAGATCCTCCATGGCAAAGTACGCTTCTCCATCCACCTCAGCACAGGGTAGCTCTTCATCCATCTGATCTGGTTCTTACAGCTCATTCACATCATCTATCTAAAAAGAACAATGTAAAAATTAGTCTTTGCAAGATTTTGAAGTGACCATTGACAGTCAAATTAGAGAGATACCCCAGCTCCTAATAGGCAGAAAGATTACCTGTACCCATCAGCAATCACAAGGTGGCAGAGAGAGACTGTCAGACCTAAGCTAACTCTCTGGAAGAGTGTCTAGACATGCAATACTACAGATGAAATTCAGCATAAACAAATCAAGTTGATGCCTATCACAAACCCAGCCCTGCCTTCGCATCCAGAAAGAGAGCTTAGAGCAGGCTGAAGCCAAAGCCGGGGCTCTGCCCGGAGCAAGAGGCAGGACATGGGCAGACAGACCCAGAACTGCCCAGTTCTGTTCCCTGCTCTATTTAAGCAGGACACAAACCCACACCAGTGCAATCAGCACACACACGTACACCTCTCTAAGGGACATAGTCACTCACACCCACAGAGCCCTTACAGGGTGTGCGCACAGGAGTAACTCACTGTCTAAACAGGGCTGTGGTGGCTCCACATCTCCCAGGAGGGAATTCTTCACAGCACCCCAACCCTCCTACCTCCTACCCCAAGAGCCCACACACTCACACCCTGCACACGCAGCAGCTGCTGTGTCCTTCCCACAGGAGAACTGGGACATGAGCATCCCTGAGGATAACCGTCTGCATGGAGAACTCACGGACAGACCTCGCTCGGTGCACAAGGAGGAGGAGGAGGAGGAGAGGTACCAGGGCTTGATGAAAGGAAGCCCGTAGAGGAGACACCTGCTCAGGGCTGGTACTGCCACACTGCCAGGATCCCGCACACAACCACCACCGAGTGCGGCAGCGCCGGCACGGCTCTGTCCTTACCCGGCACGGCTCTATCCCTGCCCAGCACGGCTCTATCCCTGCCCAAAACGGCTCTATCCTTACCCGGCACGGCTCTATCCCTGCCCTGCACGGCACTATCCCTGCCCAAAACGGCTCTATCCCTGCCCTGCACGGCACTATCCCTGCCCAAAACGGCTCTATCCCTGCCCAAAACGGCTCTATCCCTGCCCTGCACGGCTCTATCCCTGCCCAAAACGGCTCTATCCCTGCCCGCACGACGGCGGCGGTGTAGAAGCTGTGTCAGTGGGAGGGCATTTTCCAGGCAGCTCAGGACCGCAGCAGCGCTGACGCAGGAGCAGTTTGACACCGTGACATTGCCAACCCTAAGAGCAGGAAGAGGAGAGCTGCCTTCATCGGCCGCCCGGGCAAACTCAGCCCTCGGTGTTGCCGGCAGCAGCACGTCTGTGGGCAGGAGGAGGACCGAGGGTTCATCATTAACCTGCTTCAGCTCAGCAGGAAGTTACCAACCTGCTGAATGTCACGCTCCGGAGTTGGTTTTACTTCCCCAAGCAAGGGGCTGACGCAGGAGCCGGTGCTGGGAAACGCTCCCAGCCACCTCTTCCCTTCACCAGGCTCCTTCCCTGGCTCCTCCCAAATGCCAGGGTACGCCAAGCAAAGCTTCACCCCCTGCCCTGGGACAAGGTGATTTCTGGACCATGTGCTGGCATCCGGCTTGGTTTGGGATCAGAGCCAGGGCCAGCCCAGCGCTAATCTGCTGTGGAGCAATTAGCCCTGCGTGTTAATTGCTGACCCTGTGCAGGATTTGCCCGTGCGCAGAGCAGAACCAGCCAGACGAGATTCCTGCAAGCAGGAGCTGAGCCACCGGACAGGAGGGCTGGGGGCCACCAGGATGCCACCGGGAAGCCCGGGCTGTCCCTACAGCACCCTGGGGTCTCTCACTCCTCTCCATCTGACAGACTCTGCCTTGCTCACACAGGGCCTGAAGGGACCCAAAGGGACCCAAAAAGCTGTCCCCAAAGCTGCTGGGAGCAGCTCCTGCGCACAGACCAGCACAGGCTGCGGTCCCCAGGCAGTGGGGCCACCACAGAGCTCAGCCTGGGGACAGGACAACACACGTACATCCCATAAACACACAGTGATGCTTTCTGAGCCCCAAACCCAGGCAGGTGTCGAGGGGGGTGAGGGAATGCCAGGGGGAGCTGTGGGAGTTTGGGGAAAAGGTTTAGGGAGCAGAAGAAACAGCTGACAGAGAAACATGAGACATCCCAAATGCTTCCCTAAGGATGCTGCCGGCACACAGCAGGGTGTCACCCCCCTGCCCAAGCATGGAGCACTTCAGCTCCTCACAGCCTGGAGCTGACTCTCCTACCACCACTGTGTCCATGCAGGGACCCCAAGGTCCCTGTGAGGCTGATGGAAAACATCAAGGACTGAGCACTTATCAGCCAGGAGATGCTCAAGACCTCCCTTCCCAAAATCCAGGAGCCCAGACAGCACACCCATCCCACCGGCACGGGATGCCCGACCTTCCAGAGGAGCTGAATCCATCCTCAGCGAGAAATCTGGCCTGTCACGCACCAAATAATCCTGCTGAGCCCGTGACTCAGTTCCTAATACCTGCTGGGATTTACACGGACTCTTTTGCAAGAGCAGCCCCCGTTTGCTCCATGTCAGAGCGGGGCCGGGCAGTCGGCACTGCCAGCTTCCAGAGACGAGCCTTCAGCACCTTAACTGGATGTTCGGGAACAACAGCATGGAAAAGAACCCGGCAGTAACATCCAGAGCATCCCAAGTGCTCCTGTAAACAGCGTTAGTCACAGCTCTGTGCCCGGCACCGCAGGCAGACCTGCACCCATCCCCTGCGAACCTCCAGCTTTCCTCCTTTAGCTCTTCCCGTCGCATCTGCATCCCTGTGTCACCCTGCGCCAGCCAAAACAAGGTTTCCACAACAGAGGAGCCTGCGTGGGCAGAGGGAGGCAGCCAGGACACGAGCGGGATGGGGTCAGCCTCCGGGCATTGCGGGTGGGAATCAGCCAGATAGCAGACAGAGAAACGTGTCCCTGGTTACAGTGCTGCCTGCGGAATCCCGAAGTTGGCATTGGAGAGGAGGGAGCTGCCCCCCAGGTTCAGGTTCCTTGGGTTAGCAAAGCTGCTGGGAAAAAGGAACAGCTGGAAAATCCCAAAGGTTGATCCCCCCCAGCTGGAAGCTGAGCCCCTCCGGCCAAAACTGAGCGTTTCCAGGGGGAACGTGGAGGAAAACGGCCCCTCATAGCGCGAGCAGTGCGTCAAAGGGTGTCAGTGGCCAACACCAGCGACCAGCACGGCCCCAGCACAGGGCACAGCCCCACACCCCGAGCTCAGCTCCCCAGGGACACCACTTGGAAGCACGCTGAGGAGCATGGATTGTGTCCAGCTTGAGCTCGGGGTGTGCAGGCACTCTCCCTCCCCACAACCACCGCACAAGGGTGACACCAGGGCAATGCAAACCCCACCGTGCCACCCCGAAAGCCTGCGTGCCACCAAACCGCACCAGCCCCGCTCCCAGCACAAACAATGCCAATCCCAAAGACAAGAGCGATAGGAAGCGCAGCAAGAGAAGGGAAGACCCCGGAGCACCTGAAACCAGCGGGAACAGGAGGGACCCCATGAAACTGGGGTGGGTTTTGGTGCAAAGGAGCCACTGGGGACAAGCAGGAGGTGGCGGCAGGGACGGAGATGGAGGTGCCTAAGGCAAAGGGGTGCCCGGGGACAGGGGAGCGGGACGGGGCCGCCGAACCGAGCGCAGTTACCGCAGCGTCCCCTCGAGTCCCCTCAGCCTCGGCCGTGCCGGCTGCTCCTCTGCCCTCCTCATCCGTCTCCAGCTGCGGCTGCAGGAGGAAATGGGGAGGAGGAGTGGCCCCAGAGGCACTTCCTTCTCCCCGCGCCGGGGGACGGCCCCGGGGCCGCTGTTCTGTCCCCTCTCTTGCTCAAAGCCCTCCTTGGTGCCTGCATCACATCACGGTGGCATCGTGCAGGGAAACACGACTCAAGGGAAGCTGCAGTGGGACAGGGATAGGGGAGTGGGACAGGGATGGGGCAGTGGGATAGGGATGGAGCAGTGGGATACGGATGGGGCAGTAGGAGAGGGATGGGGCAGTGGGATACTGATGGGGCAGTGGGACAGGGATGGGACAGTGGGACAGGGATGGGGCAGTGGGATGAGCTCAGCACCCGCACAGCCTCCAGAGCCCCAAGGTCAAGGAAAACAACCCCCCCGTTGGGTGACATCAGCCCAGAGCCCGTCACCAGTAAAGGTCAGAGCGATGATGCTATTGAGGTTATCGAGGCTGAAGCCACAGCTCGGGGACAAGGGGCCTTGCCAGGGAGAGCAGAAAGTAGGAGTGAAAGTGGGAAAAAACAGTGACCCCATAAAAGCAGAGCCTGGGGGGAAAGCAGGCCCAGAGCAACTGCCTTGTCTGTCCCTGGGCACTGCGGCAGCTCCTGCACTGCAGCCCTGGCACCCCGGCCCTGCCGAGGCACAGGCACTTCCCTGCAGCACCAGACATGGGGCCAAGGGGGCCAGGCTGTGGGCCCGGGCTCAGAGCGATGCTGTGTGCACCCTGAGCCCTCCCTGCACAGAACTCCCAGGGAAAACCGCTTCTTCCCTGGGCTGCACTGAGGGGCAGGAGGAGGAGGCACCAGGGGGGTTCTGAGCCCAGCTCATTGGGGCACATCCCCCCCCCAGCAGCTCAGTGCTCCTCCAACCCAGTGAACCCCCAGCACCTCCTGCCTCGCACCGCCCGGCCCAGGCTCTGCCCTGAGGAACAAACACACCTGGCAAAGCCAGAGCAGCCGCAGAGCAGCCTCCTGATGGGGCTCAGCTTCCTGGTGCTGGGAACCCCCCGGCAGGAACCTGCTCCCTGTGCCAGCAGCTGCACAGGAGCAAACCAGGAGAGGGGAAGGTCTGGGAGGCTGTGGAGCATCACAGATCCCACCCTGGCTGCAGTGAACACGAAGGTCCCCACATCCCCATGGGGCCCGGATGCTCTGAGCAGGGCCCCCCAGCCTGGAGCTGTCTCTGTGCCCCTGGACCTCGCTGCGGGTGGGATTTGCCTAACAAATCCCTGCAGCCCTGGGGGACTCTGTGTCCGGAAGGAGCAGGAGCTCAGGTGGGGGATGTCCATTGGCACGGAGCACCAGGACCTGCCCTCGGGGTTGGGATGCCTGGGGCTGGACCCAAGCTGGAGATCCTGCCCCAAGGAGCTTGCTCCTCCAGGAGCAGCCAAGGCAAGAGATGGGTTCTGGCTAATTCTGAGTTTTGCAAGGGAGGAACTTCCCTGAGCACGACTGAAACCAGTGGAAAAACCCCACAATGCCCCAAAGAGACCCCAAAAGAAGCAACTGGAGGAAAAGCAGCTCCCGGCCACAGTTATTCTGCTGTAACTGGGAAGGAGTGTGAGCCATCCTCAGAACCCCATGGGCAGCCCAGGGGGAATGGGGCAGGAAGCCTCCAAAATGCATCAGGAACCCAAGGGATGTGGAAGAAGGGCTCAGTGCTTGCCCTTTCTGGGAAATGGGGGTTCCAAACTGCCCCAGGCTGCAGGCAGAGCTGCCGAGGGCCACAGCCAGAGCTCCTGGGGATAGTGGGTACAAGGGACCAAGCTGTATGGGACAATGGCGCATGGGGATGGGGACCCTTGTGGGGCAGCCTGACCCAGGGTGCCAAGCACGGCCATGGGGTGCCCATGCAGGTGAGGGGGTGATGCATGTGGGGTGATACAGGACTGGTACTTGCAGCTGGGGATGGTGATGCCCATCAGCCTCCCCACATCATCAGCTTGGCCTGGGGTGGTGGCCAAAGAAGCTGGGGGAGCACCTGGGGGAGCAGGAGGATGCGGCAGGGGCATCACTGGCAGCAAGAGGTCTCCCACATGGGGATGTCCCCCTGGTGTGGCCCATGGGGACAAGGGGGACAGGACCATGGAAAACAGCCCCTGCTCATGTTCCCGGCTCTGCTGCTGCTGCCCCTGCCACAGTCCTGGGCTCTGGGGACCTCTGGTACCCCAAAGTGGAGCAGCAAGCTGCCGTGCTGCTGTGTGCCACGGGGAGGGGATGTCAGGGGTAGGGCCACACATGTGGGCAGTGTGGCAATGCAGCTGGGGGGCAGCATGGGGGGCAGTGCACACGGGGGACCCCCACATGCAATGCAGTATGCTGTGTACATGGGGGGTGCTGTCTAACGAAGGGGGACCACACATGGGCATCAGAGCAGTGCAGTGGGGGAGAGGGGTGGGGGAGATGAATGTCATGTAAGCAGGACAGCAGTGGGGGGCCATGCCTGTGCTGTGGGGCAGGTTACCAAGGGGGCTGTGCACATGCAGTGGGGCAGTGCAGTGTGGAGGGGCTCTGTGCATGCAGGGGGGTGTCTGTTGCAGGAGGGGTGTGCATTGGGCCAGGCTTCCCTCCCCGCAGCCCCCGGCCCCCACTCACGGTTCCCCTCGACCCCCGGTCTCCATCCATGTCCCTGTGGGTGCCGGTGCCAGGACCCCCAAGCCGGGCCCCTGTGGGCAGGAAGCGGCTGGGCCGGGCTGGGCCCTTCCTACGGAGCCACGGATGCAAATCCTGCACAAACATCCCCTCCATGGGGCACCCGCAGGGAAGGGTGAGAGATCCCCAGGGATGGGGACACGGAGACCTCGGAGCCGAGGTGCTGGTACCAGCCATGGACCAGCACCACCCGGTCTGGGTACCCGCAGGTGATGGGCACCCCCCATTCTGGTACCCACCGTAAGGCATTGGTGCAATGGGGGTGACCGCAGGGCCCATTGCTGCTGAGCACTGCTTTACAGGGCGATTTTAGGGTTTTCCTCCGTTTTTGCCTTGTTGCCAGAACACCCCCAGGGCCGAGAAGCTGCAGCCCAGACACATGCAAATGCCCCCAGCACTGTGCTGCACTGTGAACCCCCCGAGGCCAGTGGGTCCCTTTGGGGGGTGCCCAGAATGGGTCCAAGGAGAGCCCCATCAGCTCTGTGCTCCCATCCCCACAGCACCGGCCTTGCCCAGAGAGACTCCGCAAAAAGGAGGAAATCGCATCAAAAAGAAGCAAAAAGCAGCTGGAAAGGCTTGGAGGTGCCAGGAAAATGGGTGCAGAGAGGAAACGTGCCCATGGAGGCACAGCCTGGAGCAGGCAGGGAGCACCAAAACTAAACGTGAGAGGCTGCAAGTGAAGAGGAAATGGTGCTGGAATGGGGACACAGAATCCCCCATCCTCGGACCAGCCCCTCCTGAGGCCCCAAACAGGGAAGAACTAAAGTGTATGACAAAGTAACTCACCCCATGGAGGGAGCAGCTTCCCCAGTGTGGGGCTGTGCAAGCATCACCTGCAGCATCCAGCCCTTTCCCAGACCCAGAGCTCCTTTTCCAAGCCTGGAGATGCCCTTTTTGCCCTGTGAGCACTCACCCCATCAGCAATGACTTGGGCTCTCGGGTGGGTTTTTGTTTTCCATCACCCACCTTTGTGTCCCTGTGCCCTGAATCCCTCCTGCTGCTGCTGCTCCTCGTTCCCATGGGCTCCCATCGCAGCATCAGCCCCCCTGCATCCTGAACCCGTGGCAAGAGGCAGGCACAGCAGCAGCCTCGGTGTGGAGCGGGGAGCAGGGCAGGGATTCCCGTTTCCTCCAGCCCTGCCCGGCCTCACCGTTAGCAAAAGTTTCCAGCCCTTGGGAGCAGCTTCCAGAATAACCCAAACAGTTTATGCTGGGCCCGGGAGCCGCATCCTGCTTGGGTTAGCGGGGCCCTTCTAAACAGTTTATAAATAGAGCAAGGTAACTGAGGGCGAGCGCTCTTCCCAATGGAAAGCGAGGAATTCCATGGGATTTGTGTAGTTCAAGCCATCCAAGGGGTGCTGGTCCCGACACCCGCTCCCGAAAGCCAACTGAAATCCACTGCTGCTTTCTTCTCCATCCGAGCTCCATCCCCCTTACCAAAACAATTAAAGGAAGGATAAAACAGGGAGAAAGGGATTTTGGTGGCTTCAGCCCTGCACGTGCTGGAGCTGGCGCTGGGAAGGGCCTGGCTGTGTCACAGTGAGCTGGGCAGGCTCAGTGCCATAGGAGAGGGCAGGGACCCTGCTGCCCCAGGGAGGTTTCAGGGTCCCACTTTGGGGACAAAAGTGAAACATCAGGGGAAAAATATTGAAAATTTGGGAAATAATTCGGAAAAGATGAAGTGCAGCAAGTGCCTGCAGCCGCTTCCTGCGGCCGGTGGGACTGTCATCTACAGCATCCTGAGACTGTCACCTACAGCATCCCGAGGCTGCCACCTACAGCATCTCGAGACTGTCACCTACAGCATCCCGAGGCTGTCACCTACAGCATCCTGAGACTGTCACCTACAGCATCCTGAGGCAGTCAGCTATAGATGTCCTGGGACAGTCCCTTACAGGGTCGTGCTGTAAATATCAACTCATTTCACAGGCAGTGACCGGAGAAAGTCTCCCTCCCTCTCTGCTGTGTGAAGGAGTGTTCACAGGTTTGTATCACACAACAAGGGTGTCTGTAAAGTGCTGCAGAGGAGCCAAAGCCATTTCCGAGCCCCTAAGGAGTAAAGAAGTGCGATTGTACCTGCATTTTCAAGCTATGAATGCTTTTTCCTTTCTTTTTTCTAATAGCTCTTGAGCTGTGTGATCTTTAAGATCCCTTCCAACTCAAACCATCCTATGATTTGCAAAGACAAAGACATGGGACAGGACAGCCTGAAGCAGTGCGGCTGCACAGCCAGCAGTGAGGGGAAGAGCCCGAAGCCCTTTCTTCCCAGCCTGCAACTCCCTCTGTTCGGGCTGGAAGCTGCATTTCCAGCTTGTTCCAATCTGTTTTCAGACTTTCACATTCCATACAAGCCCAAGTGCTCATTAAAGCTGGGATTTTCCTACTGTAACACTGTGGAACAAGCACTTTACAGCTCAGCCGGTGGCTCTGGCTCAGCCGCACCAAGACCTCCTGCAGGGAGAGACGTGACTCAGGGTCCCCTCAGCAGCAGCAGAGCTCACCCTTTGCTCACAATGAACAAACTCATCCCATCCCACAGGCCCATCCCATGGGGCAGAACCAGCGCAGCTGGGAACAGCCAGGACAGGAAAGGTGCTCATCCTGTGCCCTTCCCTTCTCTGATCTCCATGGCAGGGCCATGGCTTTGGGCATGGCCAGAGGGCTGGATGTGCCCCTCATCTCACCCGGAGGTGGTGCTGGGGATGGGTAATGGCCCTGCAGCACCCTGTCCTGGGGGTGACAAAGCAACATGAGAGGAATATATCCACCTGTACCCATACATACATAAATAATACTGGCTAATCACAGGATCCCAGCCTGGTTTGTGTTGGAAGGGACCTTAAAGCTCCTCCAGCTCCAACCCCTGCCACAGGCAGGGACCCCTTCCACTGGAGCAGCTTGCTCCAAGCCCCTGTGTCCAACCTGGCCTTGAGCACTGCCAGGGATGGGGCAGCCACAGCTTCTCTGGGCACCCTGTGCCAGCGCCTCAGCACCCTCACAGGGAAGAGCTTCTGCCTAAGAGCTCAGCTCAGTCTCCCCTCGGGCAGGTTCAAGCCATTCCCCTTGGCCTGTCCCTACAGGCCCTTGTCCCAAGCCCCTCTCCATGTTTCCTGCAGCCCCTTTAGGCACTGGAGCTGCTATGAGTTCTTCAAACCAAACCAAACCACACCAATACAGAACACTTTCGCAGTTACAAGTGTTTGTGCCTGTGTGAGCAGAGCAGAACCAGCCAGGCCCTGCAGTCCCCCCCAGCCGTGTTCCTTGCCCCAGCAGCCAGCCCTGGCTCCGTCGGTGGCCGCCAGCAGCTCTGGCACAAAGCTGGTGGTTCCTTTGATCCCAATGGATCAAAGAGCTGTTTCCCCACCCCGGCGCAGCCACAGCGTGCTCAGACACTCGATGGTCAGCCAAGAGAGGCGCAGGATGTGCCCTGTCACACCCCAGCGCTCCAGCTGCCCCGTGGCTCCCACCCTCCTGATGCTTCCCTGTCCTCAGCTTCCTTTCCTGGAAAACACCCCAAAGCAAAGCACAGGGAGCTGGGAAAGGCAGCCCTGCGGCTCTGCACCTGCAGCACACACAGGGAAGAGGTGTCCTGAGGGATGTCTGCACAACCGGCCCGTGTCCTGCTCCCGCTCGCACTCATGGGCATGTGGGGTTTGGATGGAGCCCAGGCACTTGTGGGCTGCTTTGATTTATCCAGCGTGGGTGAGTGTCTGAGTTGAGCAAAGGCACAAGGAGCTGAGCAGCCTCCGAGGGAAGGTGAAGACTTGACGGAATCTGGAGAATGCTCCAGGAGGTGGTTCCCACAAGGGAAAACCCACCAAGACCTGCTGCAGGAGCACCCAGCGGCAGCAGAGACCCCTGCCTGGGGTTGCAGATCAACAGCATTCCATGTCTGGTGTCCTCGACATGGGGCTCCCAGGGATGTCCCCAGCCACATCCCATGCAGGGCACAAGGCTGTGTCCTGGCCCCTCTGCCCAGCCTCAAACAGCAGCAGATCCAGCTGGGTGTCCTGCCAGGGGCTGCTGGGGATCCTCATGCATTTCCCTTCCCAGCCTGCTGCCATTTGGGCCCAGCCACTGCTCATCCTTCTTGGCTCTCCCTGGAGCCTCTACAGCACAAGGGACATTCTAAGCATCACAGCAGAACACACCAGGGTTCCCAGTGCCACAGCAGCATGAGCCAGCAGTGAAGTGCCACAGGGAAACAGGAAAACACGCTCTCACCCTCAAGGGAAAAACAGGAACATGCACAAGGGGAAGATAAGCACCGGCCTCCACTGCCTGCGGCTGCACAAAGCATGAGCCTGGCGGCCCTTCAGGCACTGACAACCCAGGTTAAGTGTTAAATAGGGTGATGTGCAGCCCGTGCTGTCTGTGTTGCAGGAGCTCCCCCTGCCCCTGGAGGCACAGCCATGAGCCAGCCCCGCAGCCTGCTCTGTGTTTCCAGTGTGACCCTTTGCCATCTCAGCTCCAGCTCCTACCCATGGGCTGCAGCAGCACATTCAGCAGAGGACAAAGACTCCCTGGGCTGGGGGAACTCCTTTGCTTCACAGAAAACAAGGTGTTAGTAACCCCCCCCCCCCCCCCCCGGATTCCCCTGCATCCTATGATTCATGTTTCTCCTGATGAGCCAAACTCACCAGAGAGCAGGACTGAGGAAGGGTGAATGCTGTGGAGACAGAACAGAACTGCCCTGCTCGATACCCAGGCTGGGGACACAATGTTTAACCAGGGGAGCAAAAGGATTCTCCCATCCAGCTGCCCCGTTGATCTCAGTGGTGCCCGAAGCTCCACCAGATGATGGCTCAAGGGCAGCCCTGTGGTACTGGGAGATGCAAATCCGTGCCATGGTAAAGCAATCCGACCACTGCCTCAATAAATCCACTCAATTATCCTCCCAGACCCAACAGGTTGCTCGGAGGAACTGCTACATCTCACCCATCTAAAGCATTCCTCATCCCACAGTGAAATTATTCCACCCAATTTAAGAGTCCCAAACAAGGAGAAGCAGGCCCTGGGCTCCTCCCATGTAAGCTAAAGGAGACAGCATTAGCCCTTGCTTCTGTGCAGGGTCTCACCCATCACAGCCAGATGCAAGATGCTGCTCTAGCCACACAAAGAGACCCAGACAGCAACTGGAGCCAAGAGCCCCCTCCCAAAATCTTCTGGGGACAGATGAGACCCAGTGAAAGGGAGACGGTGCCCAGCAGATGGGGGAGTTTCCTCCCTGCCCTTCCAGCATGGAAATGCTGATGCCAAGAGTGGAAAGAGGCGAGGAGAGATGGCACCATCTGAAAAAGGAGACTGCTGGCTTTTATTAACCAGTGAAATGGGCCCAGACACTCACATTAAGGGAAGAAAAGCAAAGTGGGGAGCAGGCCCAGACCCAGGAGTTGGGGTGTGCATGGCCCAGGCTGCTCCTGAGCTGTCTCCAAGCAGAAAAGGACACCCATCCGGGGAAAAGGGCACAGAGAAAGTACCCAGAGCTGGGGGGCACCAGGAGCTGAGCACAGGCCTGGAGCAGGGACACTGGCCCCCTTAGTTGCAGTTCTTGGGCAGGCGATAGACACCTCCGGAGTAGATGAGCTGCTGGTCCCGGACCTTCTTCTGGAGGAAACCCTGGAGCTCTTGGATATCGATTTCTGTCACCACGGGGCCTGTCATCACAAACATCTTCAGCATGCTGTGAATCCTCTCCAAGGACAGGCTCTCCAGGTTGGTCAGCATGGCCTGGATGTACGTCCAGAACAGCTGCAGAGGACACACAGCAACAGTAAATCACATGGACATCTGTACCATGAGGAAAGGGGTGCTTTAGCATCCTGTATCCCGAACACAGAGCAGGGCTGGAGCTGGCAGCAAGTGCTGCTTTCAGCCATGAGTGTTTGGTTTTTAAACAGAACAGCATCAGGTGCTGGGACACACAGCAGGGCACTTCTCTGGAGGGACGGCTGCAAACCAGCACATGCACCAATGAGCATTAATCAAGAGATACCCACTTCAAACACCCTCCAAAAACCCGGACTTGCCATGGAAACTGCAAATCCAAAATGCATCAACTTAATCAGATTCCCCAGTCCCAAAAGCAGGGGATGTTTGCATCATCCTGCTGCCTTTGCAGGCAGCCAAGACACACGGACAGTACCTGCAGCTCTTCCTCTTTCTGGTCAGCCTGCGAGGCCATGGCAGAGTCCCCCTCCTCATCACTGTCTATCAGAACGACCTTCTCCACCTGGTCCTTCTGCTCCTCCTCAATCACAGTGAAGGTGCCCTGCGGCTCCTCTCTCAGGACACCCTGCTGCAGCCACAGCGTCATCTTGCGCTTCAGCGACGTCACGGGCACCTTGAGCACCTCACTCAGCTCCGTCAGTGTCCATGTACCTGCAGAGAGCACAGGTATCAGAGAAGAGAACAGGACATCTGCCCACCTCCAGCATGCCAGAGCTTAGTAAGAGGATGGGGAAGGCTGGGGAGCCACTGTCGGGAGCAAGCAGTGACTGCCTGAACACAGAGTGCTGAGCTGTGGCCCTGCTGGGTGGTATCTCCTAGGAGAGCTGGAGACCTGCCTGCGTGCTGTGGTAGATGCAAGCCCATGAACCAGGTCTTGGTCCTGCTCTCAGAGCCTTCAGCCACCCCAGTACCACGGCCTTCCCCCCCACCCCTGGGAAGCTCACAGACACAGGGGTAGCACCGAGCCGCTGCCACTCACTCTTGGTCTGGAAGTGCAGGATGATGGCAGCGTGCACAGGAGACACAGACAGCGAGAGGGTGCGATCCGCCAGCTCCACGTCCAAGCTCACCAGGCCCAGGTGGTACTTCCAGTTCAGGGTCCTCATGGCCTGGAAAAGGGAAACCAGCCGCTCACAGCAGATCTTCCAGCAGGAACCACTCAGTGCTGCATTACTGCAAATGCCCCTCTGCACATCACACACCTCTGCCAGGTACCAAAGCTGCTCCCCTCTCATGAGACACCCAGCACTGCCACCATCCCTCATGGGGAACATCCTCCTCAGCACGAGTTGTTGTTCAGCCCTTACCAAAGACCAGTGCCCCTCTCCTGCATAAAAGCCAGTTACTGAGTTCCCTGGTAGGGTAATGCACAGGTTGAGGAAACACTGGAAGACCAACTGGGTTGCTCAGGACAAAGTCCGACTGGAAAAGAAATATCCATCTGGGGCAGGATTTCCACAGAAGAGCAGCAGTCTCTTCTGATACTGATGTGAGAAGAGCATTGCTTGCTTTAAGGCTGAGGATGCTCAAGAAGGCTGCTCCCTCCTTCATAGAATCCCAGACTGGTTTGTGTTGGAAGGGACCTTAAAGCTCATCCAGTTCCAACCCCACCCCACCTTCCACTAGAGCAGCTTGCTCCAAGCCCAGTCCAACCTGGCCTTGAACACTGGCACGGATGGGGCAGCCACATTCATACTCTCCTAACTAACTTTTCTGCAGGCACAGACATCAGCTGGAATCCCCATCTGGCATGCAGCTATGGGAGAAGAGATGGGATCTAGGATCTGGGAACTTCCAAGCCTCATGGCACATATCACCTCACGTATAATAACAAGAAAGGATACAGAAACCCAAGCTGGAAGTGGAGTCAGAGCACAAGTGGACAGTTAAAGAGGAACATCTGCATAAGGCACCAAACTGTGTTCAGGTTGGCTACAAAGAACCACCTGCATGTGCACACAGACACCGCACCAGCCTAACTGCTAAATCTGAACCATCCATGCTCCAGATGTGTTCTGCACTCCAGCAGGTAAGAAGCTCCAAGACAAGAAAGCCAAGACCACAACTCTGGAAATGACCTACATCTCTCTTTGATTTCCAGACAGATGCTCCTGCTTCCGACCCACTCTGTATGTGCAATGCAAGACGCACCTCAGCCTTCTCTATGTGATTAACTGCCATAATCAAGCACCCAAGGAACACAAAAGAATATTGCACAGTTGCTTATATTTCCTCTGTCTGTCTCCATTCCATGCTGCTTATAAAGACACAGATTCTATATCTGAGACACTGTCAAAAATACTTGCACCTAAACTGTCTAACATGTTCAGGAACCCTCCAGGAATGGATGAAACAACGCAGGGGAAACCACAGGCAGAAGAGGCAGCAGCATTCACCTAACTCCAGACCAAGGGAATCTTCAAATGAGACCATGTTAAAAGAGATTTTTTTCAAGAGGACAAACAGGGGAGGAGAGCACCAGAGCAGTGAAGAACAGAGGCCCAACAGGGACAGGAGGTCACTTCTGCTACTACAGAACTTAGGCCAACAAGCTTAAGAACTTCCAGTTCAGAACCAGTTTAACCAACAAACACGGTCATGTTGTAGAGAAGTCTCCTACCAAGCTGCAATCACCACAACGACCAGGCACCCCACAGAGATCAACCCTTCCTTTGGCTCAGCTTAGCTACTGCAGCCTCCAACAGTGATTCAAAGCTGAAGGACTCTGGGGTTCCACTGTAACAGTGTGCGTGTACTAGCAGCTAAAGGCAAAGGGATGTTAAAGGGGACTTCCCAAAACCCATATAACAAAGTCTGCCTCACCTTTAATTTCTCATACTTCTTGGAATAGGCTTCCATGGCTTCCTTGACCTGCTCTGGAAGCTCCAGCTTCTCCTCTTTCAGTGGTGGCCAGAACTCACTGGACAGGATAACAGCCACGAGGCTGAAGGGTGGCCTCTCCTCCTCTGGGAGCTTCTCTTCTTCATCACGGATGTTGGCGTTAATGCGTCGGGAGTCTGCCATATCCTGGAAAAGGCAGAGGAAGCTCAGGCAGCCCCTTCTCCACAGGTCAGTGTTAACCATTAGTAAACCTCAACAAGGAGCCCAGCGTTGTCTCCAACTGATGATGGGGACATTAGACAGGACACAATTGTGTGTCTGCTGCAAAGTCTGCTGCGTACTCAGAAACATCTGTGGGGGGGTTGAGGAAGGGCCTGCAGCTCAACACTGCCCTGCACTGGAGTCCCTCAGACCTGTGTCCTTCTCAAGGTGCTCCAAGTGAATTAAACTCCAGAGTCCCAACCTTAGAGGAGCTGGAAGAGCTCAGCTCTTAAATGCCAGGGTACTGTACTGCAGGAAAGGCAGGAGAGACAACAGCACTGGAGCAACCATCCCCAGGGTCAATAACACAACCCACAGGGCTGAAAAACCAGACTTGATTTGCATGCACTTCTCCCTGTCCTGAAGCAGCGCCCTCACTGGGATTTTGGGAACCCAACTTTCCTAAAAGACCATTTTTTGGCTGCTTCTCTTCCCCAACAAGCTCAAAACACCAGGATTTAAATTCCATTAATAAAGAAAGTTACTTTTAACATGACTTCACAATAGTGCATCTGAGCTTCCCCAAACCGCAGCTTCAGCAGCTCCACGTTGCGGATCTCCCTGGTAAGAGAAACAGCAGATCAGGCCCAGGTCCCTCAGCCAACAAGCCTGGCTTGGCCTCCACCCCTTGCAACACAGCCCAGAGAGGTAGACCCTGGCACAGCGTGCTCCTCCTGGGAGCCTTGCACTGCTCTTTATCTGAACAGGATGCCTCCCAGCATCTAAGTGAGGAACAACCTCTGGAGGCCAGCAGCTTTTTCAAGACATTCCCATCCCTTTCATTTGGATGAGCATTGTGTGTAGCCATCCCCTCAACAACACAGAGCAACCTCAGCATTTGGTGAGCCACTTGCCTGAGTTTGCCCATCCTAGATATGGTTTGCAGTAGAAGCACTTCACAGACAGGAAAACCACTGAGCTGTTGAATCAAGAGACACAGCTGTGTTGCAACTGAGGTTTCCTGATGCTTCATCCCTTTTGCTTGCTTGGACACTTTCTGCTGACCCTCAGCAGCCTGTGCAGGTTGTGAGGGTCACTAGAATGTGTGAGATGGAGCTAAGGGGGTGTTGGTGCCTCCAATTTCCTACGTGCTGCCCTACTAGTGCAAGCCAAGGGCAGGAGTGAGCAGGAAGCAGTGTGAGAAGTGAGCACATGAAATTCTAGATGCAAACCCAAAGCTACAGAGAAAATGGCCAAAGACATTCCTGGCATTCATAGGAGTTAGTCTGAAGCACACCTTTATCAGGTGATTTCACCATGGAATGCCCTGGGCTTGGGCACTTGGACCTCACCTCTCAGCACTGTAGTTGAACTGATGCAGCAGCCGGTCGGCCAGAAGCGTGCGGTACTCATTGATGAACAGGTCTTTGCTGCCGTAGATGCTCACCAGGAGGCTGATGATGTCTGAGGAACGACGCTTGGAACTTGATTTTCCTAGTGAAATCCAGCAGACAACAGTGTGAGATCAACAGAGACTTGCCCCAGCTCAGCTCAGAGGACAAGCAAACGAGCTGCTCATGGCTGCAGCCCACCAGACTACTATGACTTCTGGTCTTGGCATCTAACCTGGATCTGCATCAACTGGGTCAGGAACCCAGTCCCCTGGTTCTGCAATGTCATCGTCACTCTCCTGCCCATTCTCCAGGGTCACTGGGTCAGCTTTTGAGAGCTCGTTTGCAAGATCACCGGAGCCCTCAGCATCCCCTGTGAGACCAGCCACAATCTGCCGCACCGTGTCCTCCCGTGTCCTGCCAACAGCAACAGAAACAGAGCAAGGGAAGGGAAGAGGAGGGAAAGGGGATGCCTAAGGCTGCCCTACAAGCCTCTTACCTCAAATACTTCCTGATGGGCTCACAGGCAACCTCCAGGATAACCATGGAGGGGTCAAGCTCCCGCAAGGCCTTGATAGCTGAGATATACAGAGTGATGATGTCGGATGTATTGACTCCTACAGGAATGGGGCAGAGAGAGTTAAGAGTCCCAGAGCACAGACTAATGGCTTGGCTGCAAGGAGCCTGGATGCTGCAAGCCCTTGGTTTGAACAATGGAGTCGGAGGCAAAGGGCTTGCTGCCCTGCTGCCCCAGCCAAAGGGAGAGATCAGATCCATGTGTCTGAGAAACCAGTTCCAACTGTCAACACAGGCTCAGAGCACACCAAAAACCAGCTGAGCCCCAACTGTGCATGAGGAGCTCCAACCACACACAGCAAAGAAGCCTGTTCCCACCTGGACCAAAGCTAAACTTCCAGTGCAGCTCCTCGCCATACTGTGAAAATGGGGCAAAAATGGGCTGGCTATAACCATCTACTGCTGTCCATGCACAGCTGAACACAGAGAGCATGCGATATGCCCAGCCTGACAGCCTCTCACTACGCAAACACAAGATCAGATGCTGGCTCCCAGTAGATCCCCACTCATGCCCAGGTTCCTCACAGCACAACGCGTGTTACAAGACACACGGGGATGCAAAACCCACCTGGATGCAGAAGCCGCATTTCCAGAGCACTTTTCAGGGAGCTGAGCAGCTGCTGCCTCTGATTAGTCCTTTCCAGGCAGAACTTGAGGTCCTCCACTGCAGGCTTCGACTCTGGGAAATCTACAAACCAAGCAGTGACTATGAACAGTGGCCATGCTCCTTTGGAAGGCAGGAGGAGGCAGCGTGGCACATCAGGGGACAGATCTGTCATTCATCCCATCCAAGTCCAAGAGTGAATGAACACTGAGCGGGTCTCACCTACCTCGAATAATGCTGAAGAGCTCTTCAATGCGCATGCTGGCGTAGATGCGGTAGAAGAACCTTTGGACGTGGCACCGCCAGCGCTTGAGGGTGCTGCTGGCTTCTGAAGAGGAGCGAGCAGAGGGACCATCTTGCAGGAAAACCCTGCTGAGCCAGCCAATTACCTTCTCGATCCACTGCACAAGGACAGGGAGAGCACAGTGGTGAGCACTGCAGCTGGATGCACAGCTGGATCCCACACTTAACCCCTCACCCCACAGCTACCACAGCAAGCAGAAATGGGCAGCTAGAAAAGGACAGCACCACCTCCAGCCACTCTCCAAATGCACCCTGGCCTGGGTTACAGCTGAGGATCATAGCATGGTTTGGGTTGGAAGGGACCTTAAAGCTCCTCCAGCTCCAACACCTGCCACGGGCAGGGACATCTTACAGTGGAGCAGCTTGCTCCAAGCCCCTGTGTCCAACCTGGCCTTGAATGTGAACTTTAACTAAAGATACAGTATACACACTATGCAGATGTATCTGAGAAAATAAGGGGTGACTCAGGACTGTGCATGGGTGTTGGGCTCCAGAAAGGAGCACCATCCTCAACCCAAAATCTCTAAAATTCCTGAAATCAATGAAGAGCAATCAAGCCATGCCAGGGGCTCAACCACCCAAACTCAGGCACTTGAAACCAAGACTTCAAATACCAGCCCACACAATGGATGACAAAATGAAAAACTGAAAAGGGAGCATCAGAAGGTTCGATGTTTTACGTATTTGAGGTTGAGTTTTCTCAGAGAAATGTGTAATTGGCAAATTTCAATGTCTGGATGTTCAAGAGAAGTGTTTGGGGTTTTTTCTTCATTCCTCCTTTAAGGTGACAAATTGTGGCACTTCTTAGGATAGTACCTGAGTATTAATAATTACTGGATATTTAGTATTTTTTATAACTAGATTTCCACAGCCTGAAACACAAATGCTAAGTCAAGGTCTGGTTCTGGTCAGTTTTAATCACCTACTAGAATGGGTTGCCCAGGGAGGTTGTGAATGCTCCATCCCTGGCAGTGTTCAAGGCCAGGCTGGATGAAGCCTTGGATGAGATGGTTTAGTGTGAGGTGTCCCTGCCCATGGCAGGGGGGTTGGAACTGGATAACATTAAGGTCCTTTCCAACCCTAACTATTCTATGATTCACCTGAGGAAACAAAGAATGAAATGCACAAGTTCTGCCAATGACAGGGCAGGATGAAAGCAAGGACTACAGAAGACTTGGGCACCAAGCTGGGCAAAACTGTGGCACAGTGGATAAGGAATGTTCCTAAAGGCCGAAGGGAAGGGCTGTAACTGATGCCACACCACTCAGTTTTAAGGAATATAATTATTATCAAACCAACCCACTTTTCCCCATGAGTTTATCTCTCTGAGTGCTCCAGTTACAGCCCAGTTGTGAGCTGACCCCCAGAGCTGCTGCTGCTGTGTCTCACACGGGCTTGCTCTCAGCACCTGGACTTTCAGCAGGCTGCTTCTCAGACTCTTTTCTCCTGTTTTACCTTTCTCTTGCCAGGCTTGTGCTTTTCTGCCTTAAAATCATCTCTTCCTAATTCTGACACGCTCCAATACTCTGCAGCCAAAGAGACCTTGCAACGTCTGGCAAGTGGAATGCAGCTGCCATTTTCTCTCAAACAAGATCCACTCAAACAAAAGCTTTTCACACCAGCTCCAATAAAGGAAGTGTTGCAGGGCAACTAATGGGAAGTAAACAGAAAGTGACTGCTGATGCTTGCAGGCAACAAAAGAGGCTGGCATGGGAAACAGCAAGGAGACCACGGAACCAGAAAGTGGCTGGATTTGCACAGCAAACTGACTTCATGGCTTGCTCTTTGACACAGGCAAAGGAACAAGGAGCACAGGGAAGACTGCAGAGCCACGGCTGTATCCTGGAAAAGCCATAACCTGGAGAAGAGTCTGACTTTAACGACACACTGGGTAAAGAGCCCAACACAAACTTGGTTCAAGGCAGTAGCAAAACAACTAGGTAGCTGCAAGGAAGGAATTCAGTTCTCTGCAGTCCAATGTCCAATGGTGAGATCTATCACAGAATCCCAGCCTGGTTTGTGTTGGGACCTTAAGATCCAGTTCCAATCTCTGCCATGGGCAGGAACCCCTTCCACTGGAGCAGCTTGCTCGAAGCCCCTGTGTCCAACCTGGCCTTGAACACTGCCAGGGATGGGGCAGCCACAGCTTCTCTGGGCACCCTGTGCCAGCGCCTCAGCACCCTCACAGGGAAGAGCTTCTGCCTAAGAACTCATCTCAGTCTCCCCTGTTCCAGTCTGAACCCATCACCCCTTGTCCTATTGCTACAGTCCCTGATGAAGAGCTCCTCTCCAGCATCCTTGTAGCCCCCTTCAGACACTGGAAGCTGCTCTGGGGTCTCCACTCAGCTTCTCTTCTCCAGTATGAAAAGCCCCAATGTTCTCAGCCTATCTTTGTATGGGAGGTGCTCCAGCAAACATCCTTGCTTCCTATTTTAATAGGGTGCTGAAAAATGGGAAAGACAACAGAAAACAGCCACACAAATTACAATGATGGGCCTACTGATGCAGAGGGAGCGGCCTCTGCGGGCAAGGTGCACCACATGTTCTTGTTGGTAAAACAGAACCACAGCAACTCCCTCATTACTAGGGCCATCAGCAGGTGAAATACAAAGGTCCATTGCACACAGGGCAGAGCAAACCTCCCCCTCAAACACAAATCAAACCAGGGAGCTTTAACCACGTCTCTGCCAGGGGTGGTGGAGTCACAGCTCTGGACCAGAGGTTTTCAGGTTGAATTTGCTTTAGCCTGAGCTGCACCAGGAACACATCTCCCAGGCAGGGCCCTCGCTGCCCTCCTTACCTCCTGGAATTCATTGAGGAAGGAGTGCTCGTATTCCCCCCTGCACCGCTGCTCCATCCTCTCCTCTATCATCCTGTGCAGGATGGTGGTGACGGCATCGGCGCTCACTCTCTCCAGCAGGTTCAGCCGGCGGCTGCAGAGACCAACAGTGACTGAGCTCAGAGTGAGGGAACCAAAGGTACGAGCAAACAGGGGCAATCTGACTTCCTGAAGGCACCTTCCTCCCTGCTGCTCCACTGCTGCAGGCCTAGGTCTTAGTTCAAGTGCTCCCATGGCACAGGTATATAACACATGACACTACCACTACCCCATCCTCCTTAGAAACATTATTTTCTGGCCATCAAAAGCTTTCTCATTTAGAAGGGTTTGCTTCCTTGCAGACAGAAGGCCTCCGAGCAAGAAGATACTCTCATATCCAAAGAGAGGGACTTTCTGTCTGAAGATCTGCTCTAGTTCAACCACCAGCTGACAACCAGCCACAGAACCTGTGTCAAGTTCCCTGCCCAGTACCCCAATACAGCCTGACCTCCTGTACTCAGAGATCAAGACCTGCTGCTGCTCCCCACCCAGACCATCTGCTTGCTCTGAGGGACAGCCTCCACCCCATAACGTACGTACAGGATGTCATTGAGCTGCTGAAACTGCTCCATGGCTTTGGGGCACCAGCACTGCTCTCTCCTGCTGCTGCAGCCTGCACACAGTGCGCTCTCTCCTCCACCCTCCTCTGTATCGCTCTCCTGCTCAGTCTCACTCATGCTGCTCTCACATTCATTGGTTCCATCTTCTCCTTTCTTCCACTGCCGCATGTATATCCTGAACGTGCGGCTGTAGAACTGCTGGATCATCTCCTGGAAGGATTTGGTAGTGGAGAAGAAAAGGATAGCTTTGAACATGGTGTAGACCTTCTCTTGCAGCATCTGAGCGCCTGTCCCCAGGAGCAGGCCTGCCTTGGTCCATCTCTCCAGGAGTTCCAGGCTGTTCAGGTAGGGGTCCAGGCGGCACTTGAGGAGGCAGAACACATCCAGAAGGAGTGAGGAGCACTGGGGCTCCTCGGCCGTGTTTTCATACTGGCTGATGCAGTTCCAGAACTCAGGAGCTATATTTGCCTGGAGGTCTGTCTGCAGCACCTCAATGAACCACTCCTCCACGACTGAGTGCAGGTCATAACACCGCAGCACATCCAGGGCTGCCCGCAGGTCAGCATCCTTCAGTGGACCCCCAGCACTGGACCTCGGTGCGGCCTGAAAAGAGGAGGGGATAACAAGTCAAGTCACGGAGCTCTCTAGGAGGATCCGTGGCAGAAGAGACCCTCAGCATAAAGAGCAGGAACCAAATGCACATGGGTTCTGCTGTCAAACAGCATCAAGCGGACGCTGTTCCTCCATGGAGATCTGATGGGGATCCAGCTCCAACCCCTGCCACGGGCAGGGACCCCTTCCCCTGGAGCAGCTGCTCCAAGCCCCTGTGTCCAACCTGGCCTTGAGCACTGCCAGGGATGGGGCATCCTTGTCCTCTGCCACCCCCGGTGGTGGCTCCTGCAGCTCCCGTGCTGGAGCCGCGGCGCTTCCTCGGGTCCCCAGAGCCCGATCCCCCCCCGGCCGTGCCTGGCTCCCCGCGGAGCCGCCGCAGGGACGGGGGCAGCGGAGCCCTGCAGGGCAGTGCTGGACCCGCCGGCCCTCCCCCGGCAGCCCCGCACACACAGCCGCGGCTGCCGGGCCCTCGCTCCAAGCCGTTCCCCCCCAGCCCCGGCACCGAGAACCGGACCCAGAAGCGCAGGGACCGGACCAGGACGGGTTCGCCCCAGGGCCCGCGGTGCCGGCCTGAGGCCCGTGATGGGAGCGGGGAGCAGCGCGGCCCCCCCGCCCGTCCCCGCCCTCCCTTGGCCGGTCCCGGTCCCGGCCCCTCACCAGCCCCAGGGCCGCGGGCGGCACCAGCGCCGTGCTCAGCGTGTGCCAGGCGGCCGAGAGCCGGGCACCCGCCGGCGACTCCATGCGGGCCGCGCCGCAGGAAGGGGCGGAGCGCGGCCGGACGTTGGGCAGGGCCGCGGCGATGAGCGGGGCTGGGGCCGCGCTGCGCGGGTACTGCGGGGAGCTGCAGGCCGGTGAGCGGGGCCGGGGGCGGCGGGGGCCGGGCCGCGGCCGGCGCTGACGGTCGGTGCCGCGCAGGGCTGGCGGAGCTGCGAGCCCGGAGGGACGAGCTGAGCGGGCGGATCCAGGAGCAGGAGGCGGAGCGGGACCGGCTGCAGCGCCGGATCTGGGCCCTCACCCAGCGGCTGGCGGACACCAGCGAGAGCCTGGCCCGGGACCTGGCGGCCCGCGCAGAGCTCGACCGGACCATAGCCGAGACAGAGGCGGTCTGCGGACAGGTACCCCCACCGGCACTCCCGGGCCGGGAGTCCAGAGGAGGCCATGGAGATGCTGCGAGGGCTGGAGCAGCTCTGCTCTGGAGCCAGGCTGAGAGAGCTGGGCTGGGGCAGCCTGGACAAGAGAAGGCTCCTGAAGGGGAGACCTGACAGCAGCTCCAGTGCCTAAAGGGGCTGCAGGAAAGCTGGAGAGGGGCTTGGGACAAGGGCCTGTAGGGACAGGCCAAGGGGAATGGCTTGAACCTGCCCAAGAGAGGGGAGACTGAGCTGAGCTCTTAGGCAGAAGCTCTTCCCTGTGAGGGTGCTGAGGCGCTGGCACAGGGTGCCCAGAGAGAAGGGAGGAACCCATAGCTAAGACATTGACCCAGGAGACCACACGTTCACACAGGTAACAACACACTGCAGTGGCAGAGCTGTTGACCTGCTGACCACTCTGCTTGCCCAACGTGTGATATCATTTATTCTATCATTAATGGAACAGTGTCATTAAAAGAGTAGAGCTGTTGGCCCAGTACAGGGGTAGGAAGGAGACAAACCCCACAAGGGTGCTACCGTTATTTTGCTTCCTCAACACATTCACCTTTCCTGTAGCAGTCAACTGCCAGGCAGGGAGTGCTGGATCCTGCGCATAGAGTAACATTGGAATTCACTTCAGAGTTACACAGTGCTCAGCCAGCCTGCTTTCACAGGAGCAATGATCTTCCTTCTGGGGATAACCAGCATCTGTTTGGTTCAAAAGCACCATTCCCTTGTCAGCTGCTGCTGAAATCCTCCATTTCCCATTTGTTTGTTGAATGGGATCAACCGCTCTCTGTCACATCCTCATCTCCCAAAGTCAGTACCTTCCCATGACAGTTATTTCTCAGGGGGGGACGGAGCTGTTTTCTCAGCCTGCTTCAGGAGCTGATGGTTTGGGGTGAAAGGGAACTCACCTAAAACTTGAACAGCTTACAACTCACGTCGTGAAGCTACACTGACAAACAGCAGCTTCTAGAAGAAATCTTACCCGAGGTACAGGGCACAACAGCCTGCAGATGAACCCATGTTTACTGGAACTTGCCCTCCCCAGCCCCTGAGAGGCACAGGACTCGCTCCACCTTCATCCAGGAACAAGATGGCAACATCCCACCAACACATCCCATCAGTGCCCCATCCTGCAGGCACTTCCCTTCAGCTCTTCTCTGACCACACAGTGATTTCCACAAGCTCATAGGAACATAGATGATCTTGGGGACTGCACCCTCATATCACACCTGATTACAGTTGTCCTCTGTGTTAAAACTAAAATGATGAGATGGACGGGCAGCAAGATCTAAACCTGTTGCAGCCTCGCTTCCTAGAGGATAGTGAGTGGGAGTGTTGGATTACATACAGTGTATGTTAAAAATAAGATAAAATGAATAAAGGGGAAGATTTAATCTAAGGCCATTGTAGACTTAGGCTGGAAGCAAGAAATCTAAAGAGTGCAGTTTTAGCAGTGGAAGATGCCTGAAAGCGGCTCAGCTGAGCACTGTTTCATACTGCTCTGAAAAGGCCAGGTATCAACAGCTCCATTTGAAACCAACCAGCCCACCCAAACCCAACCCGAAGTTCACCCCACGTCCTGCTCCAGAAGTTCTCTGCCTCCTGCTCCAAGACATAAACTGCCCCAGGTGTTCTGTACTCAGAGGTATTCCAGCAGTGAGAGGATGACACATTACTGAGAAGCAGACACGAGGATCCCTCCTGCTGCAGGATAGATCAGCTGAATTCCAAGGGAACTCTCAACCAGTTTATGTAAAAATAAGCTATGTTTATTTCTTCCTTTCCCAGCTCCTGGAGAGTTCTCAGACATTGCTGGATACCCTGGAGGAAGAACCTGGGAATGCTGGTAAAGGCAGCAAGCAGGAAAGCACTTCCAAAGAAAAACAAGCACATGAACAAAAGCATTCCTAAACTTGTTCTTCAGCCTGGACAGCCCTGCTGGTCTGGGAGAGCTCCTGCTCTGGTGCAAGGATGCCATGTTTAATAAAGGTCTTTGTTCTGCAGATTTCCCTTGCAGATGCACTGTGGTGTTAGAGATATGAAGTTAATCCTCAAGTGCTAGAGCTCAGCGTTGGCATCTGCAACAAAATACCCCTTATTTTGAGCACAGTGATGCTGAAGCACAGCCCAGGAGGTGACTTGGCAGCTACTGCCCTCCAGACAGCATTCGCCTTGCTCTGCCAAAAGTAACCTGAGAGTTCCTCTGGTAGAGACCTGGAAGTGCAAAGGCAGCACTCACCGGGGTGCAAATCACAGCTACAGGGTAGAGCCCCACATGCTCCTCTTGAGAAGCACACTCTGCACTCCCATACTCCACTGAGCCTGTCCTAGCCAGAGGAGTTTTAGGCACTGAGAAGAGCACAGGGTGCCCAGAGGAGCTGTGGCTGCCCCATCCCTGGCAGTGTCCAAGGCCAGGTTGGACACAGGGGCTTGGAGCAAGCTGCTCCAGTGGAAGGGGTCCCTGCCCGTGACAGGGGTTGGAGCTGGAGGAGCTTTAAGGTCCCTTCCAACCAGTCCAAACCAGTCTGGGATTTGACAAAGTCAGTGGGAGAAGCTGCAGGATATTGTTGGCTTTAGCATTCCCCATTGATCCAGAGCAGAACAGTCAGGACTGGTTCAGACACCTTGTTCCTAACTTTAATTGCTTTAGCCCCTGCAGTTTCCATGGTACTTGTGCCCCACTGCCTTAGAAGTGCAATGTCCTGACACCATTCAGCAGCACAACCTTCCACCTGCTACAATGTACACCAAACCAAGTGCAAGGTATGCAAAGCATTTTCACTTCATAGCCCAGTGCCACCCTGAGTCGAGATTTATCGTCCCTATATAACACACAAACCAGTAAATACACAAAAATTTAACCAAAGCCTCTGGATGGGGCCACACATGGGGGTACCCCTCATTCCATAAAGCCTAAGGAGGCAGTAGCTATTCCAACCATCTCTTTTAATCCCAGAAGTACAAATCACATTAGCAGCAGTGTTCCATCTTTCCAGAATGCAATTTTGACCCTGAGTTTACAGCAGTAGAAAATGTCTATGGAAGAGCCTAGCAGATTCCTTTGCATATTGGCTGCATTAAACCATTACAACAGAACTATAAAAATACTAGAAAAAAAAATAAACCATATTCCTTGTTCAAATTCTGCAGAAGGAAGGAGTGAAACTGCCTTCCTGTGCTTTGCATCAGAGGAGCAGAGCAAGTGTGGCTGGAAGGAGGCCTCCGCACTGACCAAGAGAGAAGTCTTGGGCATCAGATGCTGGAACAAAGCAACAAGAGGGCCTGGCAAACTGAAGCACACTCAGCAGTTACTGGAGACAGGACACCAGGGTTGGGTATGGGCAGATCAAAGCTACGGCCAATGGCTGGGAAGCTGCAAGAGCCTTAAGCCAGTCTGGACACTTCCCTGCAGATGAGTGCAAAAATCACACCCAAAGCCAAAAGCATTTAATCCCCCACCCATCCCTCAAAGTGCGTTCAGTTTCCCCCAAAAGCTGGCACACTACCCCCATGCTGGTTCAGTCCAACTAGAGCCAGAAACATGCTGAGAACAAACCCTGAACCTTCACTGGCTTCCCAAACTGCCCCCAGTCCAGCTGTCAACTCAGCCACTTGTGTGAACCCAGTAGCTGCCCAGTTACTCCCAGTGCTCCAACTCCAGGGCCATCCTTCACTGGGGCCTCTGATGGGAGAAGTGGTACAAAAGCCTCCCACCCCCACACAGTGCCTGGATGAGTGGACTCAGATAAGCACCAAGAGACTCTACATCCATCCTGGGGTTACAGGTCTGTTCTCAAGACACTTGCCCAGCTGGCAGCTGATCTTGAACAAGGAACATGCAAGGCCACAGGTAAAATAAATCATGTCTTAAAAGTAGTAGTTAGGTCCCAGAATCCAGTGCAAATATTCTCCCGGGATGCCCGAGAGCATCTGGTCCACCCTTGGCATCAGGATCCAACAAAAACCGTGGGGAGGGAGGGACCCAGAAGCTGTTTCCGCGGTGCTGGCGTGGTCCTTGGGAAGCTGCACTGACACGGTTTGTCCAGCAGCCGCTGCTGCAGGACAGCAGATGAAGCCATCAGAAGTAGAGAGCAGGCTCGCTGCTGAAATCCGAGAGGCCGCCCTTGTCTGCCGGGGTGAGCTGTGGAGAAAGCAGAGTTGACATGGGGTGTCATCAGATCCAAAGCACGGGAGTCCCCACACCTGCAGACTGCGCTGGCACCTTGCCCGGGCCTAACAACTGCATCTAGTTCCCCCCTCCAAAGGTGCCCTGGAGTACAGGGTGTGCCAGATGCCTCCTCTTCACCCATGCAAGGTCTGGCAGTGGGACCTGGTGTAGAACCCCCCTGTGAGTGGTGCTCAGCAGAAGGCACATCCCATCCCACCCACTGTCCAAGCACCAGATGACAGCACAGCAGGACAAAGCCAGGACTTGCTTATTTAATGTCTCACCATCACTTGGTTCCCCTGGGAATCAGCTTCCTTTGGGAGGGGTCCCCCTGCAGCAGGTATCTCCTCATACTTCTGCTCCTGCCACTCGCTGAACTTCAGGGAGTGCTTTGGGGTGTAGCTGGATAAATCTGCTGGAAGGACAAAGCTGATGTAAGCATTTCTCAGTGTCCCAAAAGAAAGCAGGGGATCAGGAACCTAGTACGGACAGCATGGAAGCTGCCCATCTGCACGTCCCTGCTCTGGTTGGAATCCCATCCCCACCAAGCCCCAGTTCTGCTAACAGCTGGCAGCACTTCCACCTGTATGGAGCCCCATAAGGGTCTGCAGGAAACGTGGACAGCATCAGACACCATCATTAACCCCACAGTGCCACCACAGTGCCTCGCTCACCTGAGTTGGGGGTACTGGGATGCAAAGTGCCATTTGGGCATGGAATGTGAAAGGTGCAAGATTTGTCCTCCTCTGTTTCAGAAGCATGCCCTTCCTCTTCCTCCTCCTCCTCTTCTGCCAGCGAGCTCTCTGATGGGTACTCAAACATAGTCTGCAAACTTGTCTCATTGAAAGAGATCTTCATCTAGACCAGAGCAGAGAAGAATCATTAGAAAGCAGCACAAGATCCCAACACTTGCTCTGGCAAAGGCCACCTCTCATGCCAGGCATCACCCTGGTTTCTAAACCACTGCATATTCCCCACCTTTCCCCTTGTGTCTTGCTGAATCTCTTATCACCCTGAGAAACCACGGAGGCAGACAGCCAAACAGGCAGGATGGAGGCAGGAGGCCGAGAGGTCCAGAGTACCTCTGGCTCTTTGCCTGGCACATGCTTTGTCCTCATCTGACACTGATGCCCAGCAGCCAGGAGGAGCTGCCGCGTGTCCCGCAGGAGGGATCAGTGTTCCCGAGGAGGAAAGGAAATCATCCACACGTTGGAAAGGTGACTGTGCTATTGCTGCCAGCTCGTTTGTGTACCCGTGCTCCACACAACAGGAACATCAGGGATCAGGACTGCAGTCTGGGGAGGACATCCTGGCAAAGGCTACTTAAACTGGGTAAAAAAACAGGGCTTAATAGCAGAAGTGGTAAGATAGAAGCAGCTGCAGGAGAGATGGTAACAGGGGGTAGTAGAGAGGAAAAATACTGGACAAGTGGGAGGCCCTTAAGGGTTCTGTTGAAACCAGTTTTCTTTAGTGTCTCACTAATGATCTTGGCACAGTAACTGGGAGACTGAGCAGTGAAGATGACTCAAACACAGGAGCTCAGAGGTGAAAAAACACAGTTTTATGGGTCATGAGGAAAACTACAGAGCAAGAACACTAGAAATGGGTGATGTTTAACACATCATCTGTGAATAACTGAGAAAGAAAAGTTTGATGGGTTACAGGACTGTGACCATCATTAGGATGCTGCTTAAATAAACCAGGAATAATGCAAGGCATTTCCACAGGAACCAGGGTCTGTCTGGCTCCATCCTCACTGCAACACCCAGCAGACAGTGGATGGAAGCAACTGGAATCCCCCTTCTCCAGCTGAACAAACCAGGTCCCTCAGCTTCTCCTCACACACCATCCTCCAGCCCCAGGAGTCTCTGGCAGCCTCCCCTGGCCTTGCTCCAGTCCCTCTGCATCCATCCTGCAGGAGGATGCCCAAATCCTGCCACAGTAAGTCCCAATGTCCTCTTCCAAGCTGAAAGAGGAAGCAGAGGGAAGGTGTTGTTCCCTTGCAGCCTTCCATCTCCTAATCATTACCTACTGTTCTGCTTAGCTGCGGTTACACATCATCTCAGCAGGTGCAGAGGAGGTTCTGTTCACACCAGCAGAAATTAAGGATGAGAAAAAGCATGACAGCAGTTTGTAAGCACACCAAGAAATAACCCCAAGGAGCAGAGAACTGCTGATGCCAGCAGGCAACAGACAAACAAGGAGCAGAAGTTTGCCAGGAATAAATTTAGGGCAAAAGCAGGGAAGTATTTAGCCAACGTGGCTCAAGGTTCAGGAGCTTTAAGGAGTGTTCTGATCCATTTACTTCTAACTAGAATTAGAACTGAGCTAAGAGGGTTATGAACAGAACTGGCGGTTGCTTGTGAGGGGTGGTAGGAGCTGGATGGCTCAGATCTCCCCTGATGCTGTGCAGTAACTGGTAAGAAGAGTCCCAGCCTGGTTTGTGTTGGAAGGGACCTTAAAGTTCATCCAGCCTCAACCCCTGCCATGGGCAGGGACCCCTTCCACTGGAGCAGCTGCTCCAAGCCCCTGTGTCCAACCTGGCCTTGAACACTGCCAGGGATGGGGCAGCCACAGCTTCTCTGGGCACCCTGTGCCAGCGCCTCAGCACCCACAACTGCACAGGGGCCAGAGCCTGCAAATGAGCACAGAGCAGGAGCACAGCATCTCCCTGTGCTGCCCACAGAGGCACCCTGCAGCTCCGTGGGTCAGGAGGGTTTACAGGGCAGACAGGGAGCATCTCACTGCTGCTTTTCAGTAAAGCAACAAGGGGAGCTTAAATCAAATCTGGGTTACACAGTGAGAACCTAGCGTGTCCTCCATGCTGCAAATAACGTCATGGAGCTGTGTGCTACTTCATCCAAGTCCAAGAAGTACCTTGGACACTGGCTGGCTCCCTTCCCCACACTCCCAAGGGAAGGCAGAATGGAAACAGCAGAGAGCAGCAAGCTGCCTTCCCCCATTCCCTGCCCCAACCCCAAAGCCACTCTGACCTTTTCCAGATGACACAGGGGGAGAGGAATGGTTGCACATCAGGAAAAAAGGGTTGGAATAAAAAGGCCCCAAAGATCAGAACATCCCAGTTGCTGTTCCCTGAGTTTCTTGCCCCTGCTGCTGACCTAGATGCTCCCTGATCCGAGCCAAGCAGCAGAGCGGGCAGTGACTGCTCACAATGTGGCCTCTGTACTGCAGGGACGAGCTCTGCTGCCAGGCACGAAGGCCACAAGGCTGGAGGTGCCCAGGGCTCCCAAAAGTTCAGAATAATTCCCAGAACCACCCTCCCAGGGAAGAGCTTCTGCCTAAGAGCTCATCTCAGTCTCCCCTCTCTTGGGCAGGTTCAAGCCATTCCCCTTGGCCTGTCCCTACAGGCCCTTGTCCCAAGCCCCTCTCCAGCTTTCCTGCAGCCCCTTTAGGCACTGGAGCTGCTCTCAGGTCTCCCCTTCAGGAGCCTTCTCTTGTCCAGGCTGCCCCAGCCCAGCTCTCTCAGCCTGGCTCCAGAGCAGAGCTGCTCCGGCCCTCACAGCATCTCCATGGCCTCCTCTGGACTCCAGCAGCGCCAGGTCCCTCTTGTGCTGCTGCCCCAGAGCTGAATCAGGGCTGCAGGGGGGGGGTCTCCCCAGAGCACAGCAGAGGGGCAGGATCCCCTCCCCCTGGCCCAAGTTAAAAGCATTATTTCATTTAATCTCCTCTATTTTCATTTCATTCCATCAGGACACATTAAAGCTATTCAAAAGCAGCAATCATTAACCACACTGGGCCAGCCCCACGCACCCAGGGCCCCAGCCTGGGGGAGAGCTCATCACAAGATAATGTGCTGCTTCAGCAACACCTCCGTTCCACTGCAGCCTGCACACAGGCTGACACCAGGCAGCCCTGCTCAGTGAGAATGCACCTTAGGAATTCCATCCCCCAGACGTCCACACTGGCTTCGGTGGCATCCCATCACCTGCACCCTGCTCCCGGGCAGCAGGAAGAGCCCCACGGCTGCTCTGCAATAAAGCACTTGGACGCACCCAGGAAAGCAAACACAGGAGGAACAAGGAGGCCCTGGCACAGGGTTGGACTCTGGCAACAGGCTCTGCAGGAGCAGCTGCACCCCCCGGGGCTCAGCCACCCCTGTCTGTGCAGAGCCAGAGCCCCACAAACCTGCCCTGGCATCAGCTGGGTTCACCCCATGAGCTCTTTTCCCCACGCATGAAGGGAAGCACAAAACAGCTCTGCTCAATCTAACAGGATCCCAGCCTGGTTTGTGTTGGAAGGGACCTTAAAGCTCCTCCAGCTCCAACCCCTGCCACAGGCAGGGACCCCTTCCACTGGAGCAGCTGCTCCAAGCCCCTGTGTCCAACCTGGCCTTGAACACTGCCAGGGATGGGGCAGCCACAGCTTCTCTGGGCACCCTGTGCCAGCGCCTCAGCACCCTCACAGGGAAGGCAGAATGAAGGGAGATGTGGGAGCTGCCTCAAGGAGCCCTCTGAGCAGAACCGAGCTCTGTGTGGGGGAGCAGAGGCAGATTCAGGCTCAGGAACCATCAAAAGAGAAAAACCAAGAGCCCAGTAACAGCACAGAGAACAGCTCTGCCCAGCCAGCAGCCCCTGCCAGACCATACAGGCTTTTGTGGAAGCACAAAAGGCAACAGGGGTTGTTTTCTTCAGGAGGAAAAGCATATCCCAGAAGATCCAAGCACACCCGAACCTGGGCAGGGAACTGCTCATCCTGCCTCTGGCTCCCCCAGTTCCACCTCAGCAGCAGCCGCCAGTGGTGGAAGGGAAGAATTCTGCACCCTTCAGCTGTGGATGTTTGCTCAGCTGAATGCTTCACCACAGCCATGTCACCAGCCCAGGGTCCAACCCAAACCCACCCAGCTCCGTGTTAATACTCTGCCCAGCCAGCGGAGCCACATTGGGAAGGATAAGGCAGGCTTGTCAGGGAATCTTGTGCTGTTCAGCCAACAGACCCCTGTTGCCATAGCAAAAATCATTCATTTATCTGCTAGGATTTGAACAGTAATGAGTAAGAGAGTGCCAGGAAGGAGAAGCCAGGGTAAACATTGCTCAACATGCGTCAATCCGGGTAGTCACACAGGGCTCAAGATTGTCTCTCAGGATGCAGCCTCCACCAGAGCAACCACCAAAGAGCCCCCATGTACAGAGACATCATAGACAAAAACCAAGCAGTTTACAGAAACCAACCTGCGGCATCAACAGCAGCCACCTCACTTCAAACACAGGTGGGAAAGTCTGAGTCCCTGCAGCTAATGGGAGACCAACCCCCCTATGGCTTCTCACAAACCATCTCTGTTGCATCTTAGGAGCAAATCCTGGGGTTAATCTGCATCCTCAGCTGCACAGGATTGCTTTAGTGTGGCTTTTCTCTTCACCACCCAGTATCGCTTCTGCTTCTTGGCAGGAGTGGCAAAGCCAGAGTGATAACGTTGGGTGTTTGGCACTTTTCAAACAGCAATCTCTTTGGTAATCCAAATACCTTGTAAAACTAAGCAAAAACCATTAAATCCTTCTAGTAATTCAAAGAGAAAGGGGGAAACAAATCACTCTAAGTATGTTCCAGCAAGGAGACCCAGAGTCCCACACTGATATCAGAGCAGCCTTTGTGGACTGCAAACCACAGAGCCCACTGCCCCTTCCCCACAGAGCAATTCCCAGCAGCCATCTCCCAAACCAGAGGCTCTTGCAGAAGCCGGATGGGATGACAAGTTGAGGAGCACAAGCTGGAGTTTACTCCTGCCCCTGCTAACATCACACAGTACCTGCAGCACATCCAAACCCACCACACTGCAGGCTGGGTTAGAGGGCAGTGGCTGCTGCCAGGTGACAAGGACACAGCAATTCTGCAGTAAGGTGGCTGTTACACAAGGTCCAAATCTGAGCAGCACCACGAATCAAGATTTGCTCTTCCCAGGTACTAACTTCTCCTCATCCTCCTCTCTCCCCAGCCCATCCAACCCAGAAGTGACCAATTCAGGGACTGCACTGAGTCCCCAGGGCATGCATGGGTGTGATTTAAACCAGCTTTACACACCTGGTCTGTCAAACACCTCCTCCTTTCTGAGCAGCTGATGATAACTGCAGGAAGGGCAGACAAGCAATTCTGCATGAGTACAAACCAGTGATTGGTATCTCTGAGAGACCAGGCATGAACAGAATCAGGGTTTTGCTTCTGTGCAGTCTGACATGGAGCTCTGCTAATTCTGCTGCACCACTGATTGTCTAAAGATGTAATCAATGAGATGAAAGCACAAGGCATCACACCCAGATACTTGAAAACTGCAGCAGCAAACTGTTGGGGGTGCAGCAGGAACCTCTTGATACAGAGCATCCCATAGAGGCTGGCAGGAGCAGCCCCCCAGGCTGAGCAGGAAAGCTCCTCAAGTGCCATCAGATGGGTTGGTGGAGGCTCTGCCCAGCAGAGCTCAGGACCCATGTGAGGAGGAGGGTCTCCTAACACAGGACAACCTCCCACCTCCATGCTGCCATGGGGTGAAAGGGAAGGTCCCTGCACAGACAAATAACTGCCTGTGAGACTGGAAACAGAGGGTAGAAGCAGGTATTTTAGGGTGGACAATGATCCCTAAAGGGTTTCCCTTGGTCTTTCCATCTGACCCTGACTGTTCTCACAGATCGATAGTGAGAGTGGTGCAGGAGCTGTTCATAAACTGCAAAGGCTCTTCATGACCTTCATTTTTCTCATAACAACCTGCAGTCAGTGACCTGGACAACTCCTGTGGGATGCAGGTTTCCCTCTGGCACTTTCAGATGAAGGATAGATAGGGGAAAATGAGCTATTTCAGAGACGGCAGCAACCAGCTTATCTACATGCCTGCACTTGTCCTGAAAACATGGTCATGTCTCAGCCCAAACTGTTGAACAACTCCAGGCACAATCTCTCTGGGCAGCAGCCTGGAACAGAACCCTGGGGCTGCAGCAGCATCAGTGTGTTACCAAAGCATTTGCTATCATTCAGGAGAAGATAAGCAGCTTTTGTACCTCCAAAGCTTTTCAGACACAGGAAGAAAGAGTTTTTCCCTGCAAGATACCTCCAGGAATGGAAGGGGCTTGAGACTTGGTTCCTGTATCAGATTAACCCTGGCTTGCTATGGCTGAAGCCACACGAGTATGCCCAGAAAACTGCAGATGGCACTTGAGAAAGGTACTTTTCTGTACAAAAAGCAGAGTTCTGGGGCACAGGAGCTGGTTGCTCCACCACAGCCTCACTCAACCACGCATTTCCAAGGGGTGTTTCCTATGTGTAACCCTGAGTTTTGCTCAACTATGAACAGCATCACAGAGTTAGTCACCAAATAGAGCCAGTAGCGCTGAAGATTTACAGCAGGGAAGCTGTGCTGCTGGCAAAGGAGAGGTTGCCTCCAGGGTCACATCCCAGCTCCCAAGCCACAGGGCAGAAGAAGAAAGTCTCCATTTACAAGGCAACCCACAAAGGCAGCTCTGTGTAATCAATCTGCTGAAGCACATGGTAGATAGGAGCATGGAGATTCGAAATATTAAACTCCTTGTAGAGGACATGGGGAAGTTTCAAATTCCTGATGAGCAGTGACAGGGTAGGGGCAGTCCCAGCGCATGGCAGGGCTGCAGCTTTGTTAACCCTTGACTATGTGGGACAAGAAGAGATTCCCAAACAACCAGAGGGCACTTGGAGTCCCAGTCTGGCAGGGCACAAAGCAGCTATTCACCCCAACCCCTCCATTCCTCTGCACATCTGCAGACAGAGGAGCCAGAGCCTTCCAGTAAGTAACAAGCAACTCAAACATAACTTGGTTCATAAGAACTGGACAGATCCCCCATATATGAAACAAATCTCATCTGAATACACAACTAGAGCAGACATGAGCAAGGTACAATCAGTGTCAAGCTTTGGGATCTTCATAAACAACGCACAAACTTCCGAAGAGCAGAGGATTCTGCTGTACCAGCAACTATGAGCATGTAATTTGTGGCTCTGACCCAATGCAGAACTGGGAGGTGCCACACACAAACATCTCCATGCAATCAAGGCTGACCACAGCAGTCCAACCCAACACTGTGGTCCGGTGCAAGTGAGCAGTCTCCAGCTGGAATGGGACAGATGGAGCGTTATTTCCCAGGAGATATGGAGAGGCTGGGAACAGAATTACCTCCCCCCCAGCAAGGAGCTCATGCTGAACTTCAGAACCAAAAGGCTTCCGTGATGTGACTGATGATAGCAGTGACACAACAGAGTTCACGTCTCTCTTGCCCTTTTTCTGTACTATCAATATGCAGAAGAGAATTCCTTGAGAAGGGCCCAAGTGCAGCAAGTGAGGCTGAGGGACTTGTCCTCACACCTGCACTGTCACTACCTGCAAGCCATACGGTTTCCCTAGGCACA
Organism: Melopsittacus undulatus; assembly: GCF_012275295.1. Taxonomy (NCBI): domain Eukaryota; kingdom Metazoa; phylum Chordata; class Aves; order Psittaciformes; family Psittaculidae; genus Melopsittacus; species Melopsittacus undulatus. Next base: position 9,748,023 of record NC_047537.1, read on the forward strand.
CAAGTGTTCTGCTCTCAAGGTGTCTGGGATGCTGCCTTCAGCTCGCCTGTGCTCCTTCCAGTGCCTACAAGCCAGCAGCTCCATCCTGCCAAGTTCCCAACATCATCTAAAGGCCACGTCTCCGAAAACATCAGCACAAAGCTCCTTCCGTCCACATTTTCCCAGGAGATTTGGGAAGTTTCTGTGTGTGATACAGGAGCTCCACATGACTCCTCCTACACAAACTGGCCAAACAGTGCCAGCTCCATGGCAGACCCACGTTCCAGTCACTAAGAAGAGGCTTGGCCTGTAAATACATTTTAAACTGCCCAAGTTTTATTCAGGAGGGGACTGAAAGCGCAGCCCCAGAGGTGAAGGAGATGGTGCTGCAGCTCCCACTGTGGTTTCTTTTACTGTCACTGAACCTGGAAAATAAGCATTATGATTTTCCTGTTGTTTCCCACACATCCCATGGGCAAGCAGGGGTTCTGCCCTTGCCTGAGCACGTACTGACTGCCCAGCTCTGATGAGGAACACTGGGACCACATCCTGGAAAAAGCAGAGCAGGGAGGCAAATGCAAACCCAAGGCAAGCTGAATACTGGAGATGGACAGAACTTATAAACTATCTCCAGTCCAGTCCATAGATCAGGGGATCCTGCCCCTCTGCTGAGCTCTGGGGAGACCTCCCCTGCAGCCCTGATCCAGCTCTGGGGCAGCAGCACAAGAGGGACGTGGAGCTGTTGGAGCGAGGCCAGAAGAGGCCATGGAGATGCTGTGAGGGCTGGAGCAGCTCTGCTCTGGAGCCAGGCTGAGAGAGCTGGGCTGGGGCAGCCTGGACAAGAGAAGGCTCCTGAAGGGGAGACCTGAGAGCAGCTCCAGTGCCTAAAGGGGCTGCAGGAAACCTGGAGAGGGGCTTGGGACAAGGGCCTGTAGGGACAGGCCAAGGGGAATGGGTTGAACCTGCCCAAGAGAGGGGAGACTGAGATGAGCTCTTAGGCAGAAGCTCTTCCCTGTGAGGGTGCTGAGGCGCTGGCACAGGGTGCCCAGAGAAGCTGTGGCTGCCCCATCCCTGGCAGTGTTCAAGGCCAGGTTGGACACAGGGGCTTGGAGCAGCTGCTCCAGTGGAAGGGGTCCCTGCCCATGGCAGGGGTTGGAGCTGGAGGAGCTTTGAGGTCCCTTCCAACACAAACCAGGCTGGGATTAAAGAAACCAATTACGATAACATTGACTGTAATCCGTGTGATCAGAACTGGGAGCACAAAGCATTCCAAATCTCCTTTCAACCTCTGGGGCCGGCTGAGCCCTAGACACATCCTAACCAGCTTGAAAGGCAGCTCGCCTCTGATTTGCTAAGAGTTTCTATTTTAGCTCTTCTGCCCTGTTCCCTGTGCTGCTGACAGCAGCAGCAGAGCAAGGGATGGGAGGAAAAGAACCAAGGGGAATTCGGGAGCAGCTCAGGCTGTCGCTGTGGCATGGGAGCAGTGAGGCCATGGAGAACCTCAGTCACAGAACATTTCCCACTCTGGCCATGAGATAAATGTGAGTCATGAGCTCTGCCAGGGGGGTTGGACAACAAAGTACCAGCACTTCCAGGAGCTGGCAGGCAGCAGGGAAACAAACCCAACCTCCTTCCTCACCCTGAGCCTCAGGTGCAGCCTGTGAGGTGGTTTAAAATCTGTAACCACAAGATCCTGGCTTCTGGAGTCGCTGGCCACAAGCAGCACGAGCTAAAAATCAGACTGAGAAAAGGGCAGGGAAATAGCCCTGTCTGGGTGAAGGAGGTTCTCACATTGACAGCTAATGGAAATCACCTCTGCAGGGGGGGGACCTGATCAGCCAAGGCACCTATTTCTGAGCAAACATGTCACTGATGAGCTCATCTCCCAAACATCCAATACATCCACGTCAGATACATCTGACAGCCACTCCTTAAAGGTGGCACATGGATTTGCCCCAGCAGAGCACAGTCAGAAGGCAGAACATGGAACAGGAACACACAGCTCCCTGATGAAGAACACCAGTCATTGTCCTGACCCCTACAAACACAGAGACAGGAGAATCAAAGCAATTCTTCAGAGGCATTTTTGCCTCTACCACCAGTTTCATTCACTTGTGTTATGGTTAATTTACTTGTGATATACATTGCAAAACCATACTTCAGGCAGGCACTGGTGTTGGGATTCCACGCTGCACAGACTTGCTCCAGACAGGTCTGGGCAATAGTTGGAAGGGCTCATCCCTGCCAGCATCTCGAGCCTACACCTGGTTCTCACAGGAGACCATCTCCAGCACACCTGAACAGAGGGAAAGTTACAGAACAAGAAGTTCAGCAGGCTCCCCCAACAAAACTGCTGCCCAATCCTGCCCATGATGAGGGGTGTTCAGAATACCCCTTTACCATTCATTTAAGCGGGGTTTTGGAAGCCAGTTTCAGGCTTTATGCAGCTCAAAACATTAGAAAATAGACCATAAAGTCCAGGTGAGCTGGAAGGTTTTGAAGTTCAGCTGAAGCTGAACATCTCTGAAGTCAACTTTGCAAAGAAGCAGGACAGACTCCAACTGTTTGGATCCCACCAACCTTGCTCTGGTTAAGTCCCATTCACACAAGGCCCAGCTCACCTTTTAGCACCCAGCAAACTGCCAACTGTGATGAGCAAAACACATTAAAACCACCAATAACCTGATCTCTTTTGGCTCACATGTCCTGTTGTTTACAGGATTTGGGTGGCCCGGCCAGAAGTCACCTTTCTTGTAGCATTCCAAAGAGGAACCAGGTCCTGGAGAGGACAAAACCATGCTATGACTTGGGATGAGCTGCAGGAGTGCCAAGACAGAAGGAAGGAGAACAGTTTGGGTTAATTCTATACACAGAGGACCTTCATGGCAGAGTCCAGCTTCCAACAAGATGAGAACATGAAGCCTAAAGACAGACAACTACCGCTCAGGACCTCGGCAGCTCTCAATCCTTCCCAAGCACTCGCTCCAACACGCCAGTCACATGTTTTACAGATACCCAGATCTCTATCTTGCTGACAACTTTATTGTACATCATTCTGGCAGGTAACCAAACCAAGACTGATCCTTGTCAGCTCAGCCAAGCTAGATTTTATCCTCTGAGATCCCAAAGATCTGCATCCTGCAGCAAAGCCTTCGCTTCCTCCTAGGGCTGCTGTCAGGCTGAAGTGTCTTTACTTCTTCTGTAATAACAGAGTACAAAGATGAGCACTGAACAGAGGTCACCAACAGTGCTCTGCATCCTCTGCCCCACTCCCTGTTGGAATAAAGGTCAGGAGGTCTCCTTCCACCCCTGCACACGTATCCTGTCCTCACTCTTGAAGCTGACGGCTCAGCCAGCCTCTCCCAGCAGAAGCCCAGTGCTCTGCTGGAAACTCAGCCCATCAGTTCAAAGCTGCAAACGTTCACTCAGTTGTCATACTAAGTCACCCCCAGCTTTATCTGAACTGATTTGCCTGGAGAGGTCTCAAAGCACTTATACTGCCTGGAGAGGTCTCAATCCAGCCACGGAGTAGATGAAGAGTCCTCAAGAGCCTCTTAATGCTGTAGGAGGACAAGAGCTCCAACTCCCTGCTCACACTGGCATCTGGATCCCAGGATGAATGTGGCTGGGGCTGCCCCCTCTTTCACCTACAGATCTTGATCATGTCCCATCATACACAATCAAACAGAATCAACTAGATTGGAAAAGACCTTTAAGATCATCAAGTCATGTTCACCTTCACAGCCCTGGTGAACAATGACTGTCCCACCATGACAGCTCTGGTTGCACAAGAGAGCTGGGAACCCATTTTTCATTCTGATCCAGAAGAGCATTTCTCTCTCCCTCACCAGCTCCAACACAACACAAACAACTGCTTCACATACTTAAGTGTCTGGAAGGAGCAATAAAGCTGTTTTTCCTGAAAGGCCTTGAACACCAGCAGCGTTCCTCAGGCACAGCAAAGTCACAAGCCCCTGCACAACCAAGAGCAGGGGCTGGAGCTCCCTCCACACAGACCAGAGCAGCACTGGAACCCACTCCCACCCTGTCCTAGCCACCCTCCCACTCCAAAAAGCCAGAGGATGTAGACCATGGAGTCAGCTCCATTTTGCTGGTGTCTCTGCTACAGTCAGGCAATCAGTGGCCAGACATGGCTACAGAAGAGGGAGGCTGAGTTTCCTCATTTGAAGAAAACCACCTGACATCTGACAGAGCACTCAGTCCAAGAGCCACCACCTCCATCCCTCCTAATAAATCAGTAGCCCTGACTCTAAGCACAGACACCAGCTGATCTGATCCAGGCTGTGCTGTTTATCTCACCCAGACTCATGCTGGACATCAGCAAGCCAATGCAGTTTTCCAAGTTAAAGTTTCACAAAACACCACTTTCCTGAACCAGGATCATACTTAAAGGCTTTTCAGCAAATCCAAGGCAAGGTTTGGAAAGGAAGATGCTCAGCAGGAGGTGGGCTCACTCAGTAGATCTGCCTGGGGAGAAGAAGCACCCCAAAAGACCCAGGCAACTGCTTACTGAAACCAGCATGAAGCTGGATTCCAATACCCCCAAAAGGGACATTGGTTTTAGCAAAGAACTGCAGCTTCCAGCTCACAGGAAATGTCTGCTTCTGCCCAATTTAGGCCAAAATCAAGCTTCTAAAAACACCAACATGTCTACAAAACAGAACCTTCGTGTTTGGCTGGTTGCCTCAGCGACACAGAGCCATCCCTTGGGAAGAAACCAAGGAATGCATCCTAATGCTAACTCCTTTTTCAGGCATCAACACTCAGCCTTATTACCCAGAGTAAAAGCCACAAACATCCTCTAGGTTAAGAGTAAACAGCAATCTTTCCATTTGCTACAGCGTCAGCATCTTCTAAACCCTGTCTACAAAGTCAAACTTCAATGCTTGCCACCCCTAGCAGGATGGGAACTGAAGGGAATGCTGGTGTTTATCCCACCACCACATTAAATTCTACCCAGACACTTCTCCTTAAGTTGGATCTTATTTTCCAAAGGGTCCCCATTTGCTTCATCCTCCCGCGCTCTGCAATGTTACAAGCAGCTCCTTTTTGCCCTTTAGTGTCTCTCTTCTCAGACACTAGATCTTCATGTAAGTTCCCATGCAGGACGTCCACACACATAACTCTTAGCAAACATCAGTACAGTTACAAATGCACCTTGCAGCTCACTTCACCTTCAGAGTGCCTGCAGGGAGGCACAGTTAATGCCATAAACCGATACAGACATAGGTGGAGAAGCAGCATTACCTGTCCCCATGTCACACAAACCCAACACTGAACAGATACAACCACCTTCAAAGACTCATATGATAGCTGAGGTTGGGAAAGGACTTCTGGAGGTGTTTAGCCCAAACTCCTGCTCTAAGCAGGACTTGATCAGTTGCTCAAGGCTCTCCCCTTCCAAATTTCAAGTAGCTCCAGAGTCACTGTCCTGCAAAGACAGTGCTCCATCCTTAGAATACCCATAACTAACATTTTGTCTTGACATTTCCACCCTTTATAGCACACCTGATTTGGTGTAAACCCAGTTAATACCCAAACTGCTGGGTTGAGCAGAGCCAAGGAAACAGCTGGAAGGAGTGCATGCCAGGAGGCATTTAAGCAGCAGAACAACTCCAGGCTGACCAAGCATTTCCCCATGGGAGGACAAGGAAAAACTCACGCAGGAGCATGAGCAAGAATCAACACTCCTGCTTATTTGCTTATTCTGGATCTCATGGCACTCATGCTCCAGACCTGCTACCTGCATTAGTCACAATCACATTAATACAGACTGCGTGCTCTTATGGGAGAGTTTAACAACATCAAGCCATGACAAAGAGCTCTCCCTGCCTCCCTCCTAAATGACATGCACCCTGTTCAAAGGATTTCCTCAACTTAGAATGCTCAGTGCCTCAGGCACCCATGTGGATTCAGTCCATCAAGTATTTAGTTGCATTCAGGTAACGGAACAGCGTCAAACAACTCTTCCCGCTATGGAAAAACATGTCATGTCACAGACCTGGAAATCAGGATCTGTCACCCTGGCATGCTGCTGTCAGAGCTGAACAATTCACACCTCCTCCTCTGGCACAGCTCTTTCTGCATGACTGGGTCCTTATCACATCCACATGCATTTCACCAAGCCACACAAAGACTAATTCTCAATTTAAGGCTCACAAGGATCTAAGTTAGAGCCTGGCATTCGCTTCAAAGACCTGGAGCGATCAACATCTCTCAGATCTTCAGAGATGGAGCTGCACATCCACAACAAGCAGCCAGGTGGTATAAACCTATTAAGGCAGTTAAGTTGTTGCTGATCTCTTTCTGCCTAATAGAGACCTAATTCTTGAGTCTCTATCAATAGATCACTAATGCGGGGAATACGCCAGTGCCACGCTGGCCACTGTCCTGTGTCACAGGCGGGGCAGTGACCACGGGGAGCTCAATGTGTCCAACCCCACCAACCAGCGAGCAGAGCTGCAGGGAGTCAACCCCACAGCCATGCAAACCATGCAACTCCCCATCATTGTCTGAATACCTGAAATAGTTTACTTCCCGTTATCACACCTCCAACAAGCAGCTGTGGGAGCAGCCTTGCAGTTATCCCAGCTCATATCCCACCCTTATCTGCTTGTCAGAGCAGCACCCAGTGCCCCATCCCCGAGAGCCAGCCTTGGCTCTCAAAGGGCTGATGAAACCCCTGCCCATCTCACCACCCAGTGCCTCATGCAAACCCAAGCCAAAAGCACACCCGAGTTACTTTCAGCCTGGCTCCTTGGTGCAGAGGTGCCCCAGGCAGTTACCTTCTTGCGGCGGGAGCCCGTCTTGCTCATGCAGGACCTCTCCAGGGACAGGTACCCGCCGATCACTTCAATCTCATTCACCGTGGGGTATCGCTTTTTATGGGACACCCCAACTTGGGGCCCATCAGCGTTCTCCACTGGTCTGCCTTTCGCTTTGCTCTCCTCCTCCTCCTCCTCTTCCTCCTGCTGCGGCCTTCTGCTGGCATCAGTGAGAGTCTGCAGCCCCGAGGCAACGGGCTTCCTTTTGGGCACAACAGTGAAGGTGCTGCCTCCCCTCTGGTGGGGGGCAGAGTGTGCTCTGTAGAGGGGCACGGAGGAAAACTCCATCTCCAGGTCAGGGCCAGCTCCTCCAGGCTGATCCAAGCTGCCGGTCCTCAGAGCCCTGGGACACAGCTCCCCGCTGTCCGGCTCCACAATGTCATCGATGTAAGTGACGGGTACCAGCGGATCCCGTGGGGAAGCCACGGGCTCTTCCTGCTCCGGGCCGGAAGCCCTCGGGGGCTCCTTCGGTGCCTTCTCCTCGGCGGCCGGTGGCGGTGGCCCTGGCCTGGCGCTGGGGGCCGGGGGCACGGCTGGGCCGCCATTCCGGCGGGGCACGAAGAGGAAGGAATTGCGTGAATTGAGGCGCAGCTTGGCCAGGGCCTGTGCCTGCAGGTCGTGTGCGGGGATGGCAGCCAGGTCCGGCTTGGGCGCCGGGTGGATCTCAAAGGAGCCCCCGGCCCGGGGGGCTGAGGCGGAGAGCGGCTGCGTGGGGCCGGTGGCACTGGGGGCCGGGGTGGCACTGGGCAGGGGCGGCGCGGCCGCTTCGGCCTCCTCCGCCTTTGGCCTCCTGGCGTTGGCTCTGGCATGGGCAGCGCTGGCAGGCGGCGCGGATGGCACTGGCGGCCCCTTGGGCAGCGCGGGGCGGCCCGCGGGGACAGCGCTGGGCTCGGGGACGCGGCTGCCGGGGGGCAGGCCCCGGGGGGTGACCGTGAAGGAGTTGGAGCTGATCTTGTGCAGGAAGCAGTTGGGCAGGGGGGCTGCGGCCTTGGGGGCGGCCGGGACCGCCTGCGGGGCTGCGGCCCGGGGGGGAGCCGGGGCAACCGTGGGCTGGGGGGGCACAGCCCGGGGGGCAGCCGGCTGCGGGACAGCAGGCGGAGGGGTGGCAGCCCGGGAGGGAGCCGGCTGCGGGACAGCAGGCGGAGGGGTGGCAGCCCGGGGGGGAGCCGGGGCTGCCTGGGGAACCGAGGGCTGGGGGGGAACCGGCACCGGAGATGCCGGTGCCGCCTTTGGGGCCCGGGGGGAGCCGGGCACCACTTGCGGAGGGGGCGGCCCGGCCCGGGGGGGGCCCGGCGCCGCCGCAGGAGCGGGCGGCCCGGGGCGGGGGGAGCCGGGTCCTGCCGGCGGAGCAGCAGCCTTGGAGCCGGTCCCGGTCAGTGCCTCCCCTCCCCGGCGGCGGCGGCCCCGCGGGCGCTGCCCGAACTTCTCCAGGAGGCGGCTGACGGTGCCCGGCTCGGCCGCCTCGGGCGGCTCCGGCGGCTCGGCCGCCTCGTAGATGACAACCTGGTCAGCGCGGATCTCGGCGAGCGCGGCTCCGCGGCGGGCCAGCAGCTCCCGCAGCGGGTCGGGGCGGCGCGGCGGGGAACAGGCGGCCGGGTCCCGGCGGCGGCCGGGCAGCGCCTCCCCCTCGGCGAAGCAGGTGGCGGCGTCGGGCTGGGACTCGATGATGAGGATGTTGTCGGCGCGGATGGTGCGGATGCCGGGCACGGCGCTGTACAGCTCCAGCAGCTGCTGCAGCGGCCGCGCCGCCGCGGGGCCGTGCCCGGCCAGCCCCTGCCGCAGCCGCCGCCGCTCGCTCTCCAGCCGCATGAAGGGGTTCTCGCGGAGCGGGCCCAGGCTCTCCGCCACCACCAGCCGCTCCCCGGCCGGGGGCTCGGGCTCGCCGCCCGCCAGCTTGGCCCTCTTCCTCTCCAGGATCTGCCGCTTCCAGGCGGGCTGAGCCCGCGGCCCAGCGCCCAGCGCCGTCTCCGCGCTGCTCATGGCGGCAGCACCCAGGGCTCTGCCCGGCCCGGCCGCCGCCTCCCGCCGCACCTGAGCAGGCCCCGCCGCCGGCAGCGGCACCGCCCTCGGGGGGCGGGAGCGGGGCGGGAGCATCACCGGGCCCGGGAGCGGCTCCTTGCGGCGGGGGCCGAGCAGCGGCTCCGCTCCGTGAGAGACCCCCGGGGGCTGCCGGGGCCGCCCCCGCCGCCCTCCCCTCCCGCTCATCGCTGCCCAGGAGCGGCCCCGGCCGGCATGGCCCGTGTGGTGCCAGCCGAGGAGCGAGGGTTCTGGGGCCAGCGAGCCGGGAGCAGCGCCTGGTGCGGGCAGCGCTGGGGCGGAAGGAACGAGCCGTTGGCACTGTGGAGCGCTGGTGCGGGTAGCGCTGGTGCGGCTCACACGGTGGCTCTCCCCGCACACAGCCCGGAGGGAAGGGCTCTGCCCGCAGCGAGTGCTGCTCGTTGGGTGCAGGAGGGACCCGCCGAGTTACCTCCAGGCATTGCTGTTACCAGCGGGTTCCTTTGGGAAGTCTGGGTCCGGGAGTCAGTGCTCAGGGCTCCCCACACCTCCGACAGCGCTGGGGGCAAAACCCTCGGACCGCAAGGCGTGGGGACACGGCCCTGCACGGCACAACTCCTATATGGGGACACGACCCTACATGGCACAGCTCCTATATGGGAACACGGCCCTGCACGGCACAGCTCCTATATGGGGACACGGCCCTACATGGCACAGCTCCATATGGGAACACGGCCCTGCACGTCACAGCTCCTATATGGGGACACGGCACTGCACAGCACAGTTCCTATAGGGGAACATGGCCCTGCACGGCACAACTCCTATATGGGAACACGGCCCTGCACGGCACAGCTCCTGTATGGGGACACGGCACTGCACGACACAGCTCCATATGGGTACATGGCACTGCACGACACAGCTCCTATATGGGGACATGGCCCTGCACGACACAGCTCCTATATGGGGACACGGCACTGCATGGCACAGCTCCTATATGGGGACACAGTCCTACATGGCACAGCTCCATATGGGGACACAGCACTGCACGACACAGCTCCTATATGGGGACACGGCCCTGCACGACATAGCTCCATATGGGGACACAGCCCTACATGGCACAGCTCCTATATGGGGACACCGCCCTACATGGCACAGCTCCTATATGGGGACACAGCCCTACATGGCACAGCTCCTATATGGGGACACCGCCCTACATGGCACAGCTCCATATGGGGATACAGCCCTGCACGGTGCAGGTAAGTAACCCTTGGCCAGCAGCCGCAGCCTGCCTGGAAGCTGTGGGACCGCCCCCGGCACCTGGGCTGCTCTGTGTTCCGGGCAGGAAGAGCGGATCCTGCTGATAGTGCTCGTACCTTTGCACTGCTGAGCCGGGGCAGAGCAGCTGCGCCTTGTCCGAGGGATACCTGGAAACGATACTGCCCAAAACAGGAGTTTGTTGCTGGAATACAGGAGCTGTGCAGTGCTCTGTGTGCCCCGAGGAGGGGCTGGCAAGGGATGCTGAGCAGGAGGCAGCTCTTTGCCGTTCGGCTCACCTAACACAGGGGTGATTCAGGATTTACACATGACCCAGCTGCAGCCAAGGTCCCCGATGCAACCTCCTGCGTCCTGCCCAAACCTGGTGCCGGGGGATGGGGATAAAGACCCAGGCAAGCGGGTAGTGACATTTCCCCGCCTCTGGTGACTCATGGCTCAGGCACGTCCAGAGCCAACAATGTGCCTTTGTACCGGGCAGATCTCGGTGCCTTTCTCTTTCCTGGCCTTGTCCGCTTTTGGCTTTTGAGCCCGTGTAAAGCCCGTAAATCCTCACATAATGAATCCCATGCAGTTTGGCTGCACCTGGTGCAAAGAAAACACTTCTCTTTGTGGGGAGCGAACCTGACATCTGCCAGTGTCACTGCACGTCTGCCTGCCTGATAGCAGATAATGAAACCAGACATTATCCATCTCCTCCCCTGTCAGCCAGGATCTTTCCTGGGCTGTCAGTGGAGCAATGTTAAGGACTGGACAGTGGAGCTTGGCTGGCAAGCGGGTGCTTTGGAGCTAATCCCCTGCATTGTGGGATGTACACCCATCATTAACCCTGCAGTTGTGTTACTGAGAGGCTCCTGGAAACCCTGTCACAGAAATGAATGCTGGATTACAAAGCCCAGGTGTGACAATGGCAGGGGACAGGCTCCGGAGGGTACCATGGCCAAGTGGCACCGTGTAGCACAGGCACGAGTTCCCAGTGTCCCAGCAGCACCAGGGCACAGCTGGTGTGGCTGTGAAGCCAGCAACAGGACACATCTGTACCAGACATGGCTTGAGAGGGAGTAGGGCTGGAAATGGTGGGAACAGGGAAAGAGCAGAGCTTGGTGGGAAGGGAGAGACTTGATTTCATTTTAAGCCCTGCAAGACATCTCAGCCTCACTCTTTTATAGGGCAGAGCCAAACTGCATCCACACAGCTCCCATGTGTCCCCATCACCCCATCATGAGTAACAGAGCACAAAGGGACAGGGAAGGAGGCAATAAGTAAAACCAATCCATTCTAACTGGGCTTCTGCAGCAAATTTGACCTTGTACCCTATGGTGGCTGATTCAAAAACAGGACAGTGCTGGCATGGAATGGTTCCAGGATAAAGAATAAAGGTTTCAGGATAAAAACCATCTTTCTAGGCACCAGGTAATCCAGGCACCACTGATGCTGCAAAGGCCTTGGGGAGAACACTGGCCAGGAGCTGGCTGTGCGGTTGGTGGTGAGGGATTAAAAGGGATTTCTGTCGTCTATTGCACTGCTAAGCTGGATACAGCACGTCCCAAGCTGCTGTGGTGTGGGGCAGAAACCCTGCACAGGGGGAGGATGCAGAAATGAGGGCTGAGAGATCCCGGTGCCAAAGAGAAACGCCTTCATTGACAGAGCTGTGCAGCCTGTTTGTCTCTGCCAGTGCCCAGAGGGGCTGCGGGTACCACATGTAGCGGAGGCTGAACCTGGAGGTGACCACTGATAATGGAGGTAAAGGGGAGGATTGCAGCGGGGACCCAGACCTGCTCATTTTGGCAATCAGGTCAAACAGACCAGCCACAGAGCAAGTGGAATTGGATGTCTTCTGCCCTCCTGGGGATGTGCTTTGTTCGGAGCTGGTCTGTTTTCCCCAGGGCTCTGCTCCTCAGTGCCTATGGTGATGCTCAGAGATCCACCTTCCTCCCAGGAAAAGGCACGCTTTAGCCCTTTAGGCATTCCCTCCATGCTCCCCAAGCCACAGACACTGCTGGAGCTGTGAATCACTCTGCACTATCGCCATCCCTGGGCTTTGCCTCTCAGATGGTTGCTTGGTTAAAGCACCAGTTTTTACCTTCCTCCCCTTTTAACTGCATCTGGGCCTTTTGCACCTCTCGAGCACTGCTGAGTTTTCAGCACTTCCCTCGGTGCTGCCGTTCAGAGGTCCTGAACAGCCAGAGAGCAACAACAACAACGAGAACCAAATGAGAGAGACAACCTGCTTTCCCAGAAACATCTCTTTTTATTAAATCACATCTTAAAACCTAGAAACATTAATTTGAAACCTGGTTATCATACACGAAGCAGCAGATAGTCTCAGAGAAACACACTGACGGAGGCAGTAGAGATAGCAAATGTCTCCCATGTCACAGCCAGCTTTGCCCCTTGCCTGACATCCAGCCAGAAACCACCTCCAATACCGGGGAGAGGACTTTGGAGTGTCTCCCATCGGATTTTCCCAAGCAGCCAACCTGCTGGTCCAGGGCCCACCGAGACCTCAGCGGTTACAGTCTTTGCATTCAAAACTCTCCACTAACTTTAAGGCAGTTGGGGCCCCAAACCAGCACATCTGGGTCGAGCTCTCTAACCCAGAGGCTCTCTAAGGTCAGCATTTCAAGCTCCTCATGCATCTGTTCTGCCTTCAGCTTCCTGCTGGGCTGAGCAAAGAGGGACCCGAGTGCTGGGATGTACCAGGGGCTCAGCCTCACCCGGGATGGATGCACCCACAGAGCTTTGCACTCAGGTTAGGTTCTGGCCAGCTCCCTCTGAGCTCAGCAGAGAGCAGAGGCAGAACCAGCCCCCAGAGTGCTGTATCCTCACAAGGCTTGTCAAATGGCTGATCACTGTTCACATTTGGGTGGTTTGGGGTTGTTTCTCCCTGTTGACCTCTGCTTCTTTCTTTCTCTCATTAGGATGAAAGGAACTATGAGGGTGCTGAGGCGCTGGCACAGAGTGCCCAGAGAAGCTGTGGCTGCCCCATCCCTGGCAGTGTTCAAGGCCAGGTTGGACACAGGGGCTTGGAGCAAGCTGCTCCAGTGGAAGGTGTCCCTGCCTGTGGCAGGGGTTGGAGCTGGAGGAGCTTTAAGGTCCTTTCCAACACAAACCAGCCTGGGATGCTATGAGACATCCCAGAGTTTTGGAGCATTACCAGGTATAACCTTGTCCTCTACATGACCAGACTCATTTTCAAAGCCTGCACCATTACCTTTTCCACTCATTACTCCTGTGTTTGGTTTTCTGTTCAGGAAGCCAATGAGGCCTCCTCAGTAGCAGCTCTGCAGTAGCAAAGGGAATGCTCACAGCTGAGCTGGAAATGAAAACTGGTGCCTGGACTCCGAGGGGAAGGAGTGAAAATCCAAAAGGCCATTTTCTGCTCAGCTATTTCTGTGCTTGGCATCACCACTGAAGTCAGCCCAGTTCCAGGAATAGAGTTGGTAAAGATCAACAGGAAACACACAGCGGAAAAACTACAGTCTTGCTCATTCGGGTACGACTCCAGCCTCATTTCCTGGGATGAGGAACACCAAACTCACTTGGTTTTTTCAGTCATCCCCATCTTAACACCCAACAAAACCACATCTCACTTAGCACAGTGAGCAGAGAGATCCTCACTCAAAGGGCCTTGGCTGGCTCATCTACAATGCTTTAAGGGTATTTTGAATGTGAGGGTAATGATACCTGTTCTGGAATTCCCAGCTCCAAATTAACAGGATCTGTAGTGGTGACTGTATCCCTGCAACTAAGTTTTAGCACTAAAGAAGGAAAGAATTATCCCATAACCTCACACTATTGAATGCCATGACATGCATCTGTGCTGGTCCCAGCCAGAGGCCAGGGTGCCAGCAGCAGTGCCCAGCCCCTGGCCTGGTGCTGGACACGCTGCAGTCTGACTGCCCTGGTAAGGTTGCTCCCCAGGTACAGCCCTGCACAACCACAGGAGAACACCACTCAGACAACCCTGGCAGTCGGGCAGGTTGTGCCCGTGGCTGTTGCTGTAGGGATTCAGGGAATCACTGGAGGGGTTTCCCCATGACAAGATGAAACCTTGGCTTGAGGGCCTCCGGGAACACCTTCCCTTTGCTCAACGCTGAGCAATGCAGGTGGAGGCTCCTCTTGCTACAGGTTTATGGGGCCGTTAGTGCTGTGATTAATCACCAGTTCCTTTGGCTGCTGAGATAAGGAAGAGAGACTGAAGTCTCCAATTAACTACAAGATATGGCCTGGCTTCCCACTGTGCCAGCCCTGGATCGGACCTGACCCGTGGCAATGTTAAGGATCCTCTAAAAGCAATACAATAAAGTGAAAAATTACTGGGTTGTATTAGTTAAGATTTACTAAACATTTATAGCAGAATGCAGTTTAGCTTCCCTTCAGCTGGAGTCCTACATTTAATGTCCATGAGCTTTATTCCCTCCAGCCTTTTCCTCCCACTGATGGCAGTATGTGGGGCTGAATTTATTCCGGAATCAAAGCAGCTCCTGGTTCCCATCACTCTCCGACTGCTTGTGCACAACCTTGGCAGGAGACAGCAAACTCCAGCATCTTGCTATTATCTCTGCCAACTGCAGGATCACCGGGGAGGAACAATGATCACAGCCATGTTCATGGTCATTAAACCACCCGTTTACTCACTCAGTTCCAGTATATGGTATTATTTCCAGGCTGACTTGTCATCAAGACCAGAACAGTTTCCAGTTGACTCTGGCTTGTGTTTCCACAACTTAGAATTCAAATGCTCGCATGGAAGATGCAGAAAGCCACGGATACTCTGGGAGCATGGAACAAAGTACAGGATCACAAACAACATTTTACAGGTGGTGTGGAAAATGATACTGCCACTGGCTATCCTATGGAGAATACAAGGAGATGTGCATGGCATCCTTTGGGAAGGGCTGTCTGTATCATCGGCACAACCCAGAGCATGGAGCGATTCAGCTTCATGTGTACCTGCAGAGCTGTGTCCCCATCGCTCAGCAAGGGTGACATGACACAGCACATCCTCTGATGGGAGCTTCCAGCAGTGCACACCAGCCACCATGGGCCACAAAGGTATTTTTGGTCGTACACTACCATACCTTATCCTGGACCAATGCATTAACAACCTGTAAGCGTGACTCAGCCTGGCTTTTGATGGGTTGGTGTTTACACGTACACAGAGTGCAGAGCAAGCCTGTTGTTCCACTCCAGTCTGGGTGGGATGAAGGACACGCTCCCATTTCCAGATCCTGCCAGGCTGGCGGTTTGAAATCAGCATTTTCCATTCTTTCAAGTGACCCCACTTGTGTTGTCCAAAGGTGACGAAGCAGTGTTTGTAGTCACTCTGCCAGCACAGCCTTGGAAACAGGAACTCCCAGCCACAGGTCACCAACGCAGTCACGTCCCCAAACTGCAGCAGCTATTTGTGCAATGGATGAGTGCCAGGAGCCGGTGAGATGCTAACACATCACAGACAATGGCAATGCTGCCCCACGCTTTCCTGCACATGGCAGAGTACATGGGGACAGTCAAGGGGGACCGTCTCCCCAGACCACAGGAAAGAGCCTGTGTGTGAAGAGACACCCTGCACACACACACACGTGCACTCCAGAAGCCCTGGGAGCAGGAGCCCTGTGCTGAGCTCCAGGCACGAGGTCCAAGCTGAGAAACAAAGAACAAGTCCACTTCCACAGGCCCCTCCGCAGAGGCAAAGCAGAGCCCACTGTGGTCCATGGGATGTGGCTCAGGTGGCTTTGGGGGCACTGGGAGGCAGAAGCGGGTGGGCTCCCCTGGGTGCACACAGCGGTGTCCTCGCATGGCAGGATGGTTGCCTTTCCCAGTCAGAGGGTTTGGTAGAGCTCCAAGGACTTTACTGGGTTTGTTTTCTAGTTTTTTAATGCAGGAAGGGATTATCTGCTCACTCATCTGTTTCCCAGCCCAGGAGGTCGGCTGTGAAGGGAAGTTGATGGCTGCAGCACGAGGAGAGGTGCAAAACACTTTAGCTCAATTTTCCACCCATTTCTGTGTCCTTCGGGTAACTTGAATTTTCTTCTTCCCTTTCCTTCCCAGCCAAAGAAGAGGAAAAGAGAAAAGCCTGCCTGGAAAACCCTCTAGAAGACTAAAGCCACCTCCAAGAAGACACCACCACTGCCCCCAAGCCTCTACAGCTGGTGAACCTGCAGGCAGCAGAGGATCAGGTGCTGCTCCCAGCATATGAGCTAGGCTGAGGAGCTGCACACCAGACTGGTGGCTGCACTTGCTGCCCACCGTTCTCCTCTCCTGGAGGTGACAATCCCAGCCCAGGTCATAACACAACCAGCAGACTGCTGACATTCAGTACTGCTCATAGCAAGAGCAGCAGAAACTCCCAGCATGGTTGGGCTGGCACTCAATTCAGCTATCCCAGTTTGATCCGCTTCTCTCCAGGGTCAACCAGGTGTTCCCATTGCTAAGAGCAAATCCAGCCCACACAGGACCTGCAGGAGCAGTTCCCCATGGTGGGGCTGAGCCTAACGGTGCCACAGGGCTGGAACTCAGCCACACCATGACCACTCGCTCCAGTTACCCCAAGAGGTGAGCTCCACTGAGCCAGGTCAGCTGCAATTACCAAGTGTGTGTGAACGAACCGGTTTCAGAGCTTCCCCCAGACACACCCCGAGAGCAGGCAGCAGAAAGCTGGGTGCAGAAGTGGAACAACAGATTGTGCTGTGTGCCCAGCAGCCCTCGCTCCTGGGGTGCGAGGAAGGGGCCTCAGTGTCTGTGGAGGGGATGTCATGGCTGGGACCGTGCTGAGCACACCCTGAGTCATCCTTCACCAGCTGGTTCAATGGAGGAAGTTCCAGGCTCTATTTTTAACTCTAAAGTTTAAATAATGATGTATTTTTTGTATCCTCTCCTCTGCTGGTCCCTTCCGCTCCCAGCAGCCAGTGGAAAAATCCAAGCAGGTAAAAAAGGGGAAGAAACTGGTTTTCTGCTTTCAGAAATGGGTAACTTCAACGACACTGTTTGCACAAAGGACTTGAAACATCAAAGTCTGTTGTCTTTCCAGTCACAGCTTTTAGAGCATTTCGTCTCTTTAGTCAAACAAACACCACAAAGGGAATAACACGCTCATGTCATAAATCACAAACTGAGGAATATAGATCTTTGGAGAGAAACGCATTCATCGGTGTCATTACACTACACTACAGTCAACTGCACCACTACAACAGTCCATAATGGTCATTCAAACACACATCTTCCTACAGAAGTTATGCAACTGTACAAGCTACCTTGCTACTTTGCACCCCTAGTTCTACAAGTGGTCAATGAGGATAGATATACAATAGTACAGAGAAATCACTCAAGTGGATACAGAAACGGGCCCTTTCGGAGTTAAAGAAGGTTTTCAATAGTTCCACAATGCTACATTCATGCTACCAAGTTCACTAGATTGGGGTTTTACTTTAGCAAGGAGAAAGGGAGAACATTGTGCCCCCAGTTAGGAGCATGACCAAAGGGGCAGAAAGGGAGAGGGGTTTGTGTCAGCATTTTAACCTGCTGCTGCTGTTGCCTTCCCACATCACACACAACTTCCTGCTTTCATCACAGCCCCAGCTCCCACCTCTCCCAGCACAGCTGGTGGGAGCTGCCATCCTACAGCTGTGTTTTCTTTCTTATACTTGGCATTTCTCTCCAAAAGCTACAGAATGGGGCCCATTATCCCCTTCACTACAGGGCTGGATAACATGAAGAGGGCAAGAGTCCAGCCAGGGATGAGCCCCAGCTACCAAACTACCCCAAAGAGGTCCCCCTTAGGGTACAACAACAGCCTGCACCTATTTGTTTCAATGTGTTGTTTTCAATGACTTTAAACCATCTCTCTCCAGCTATTCCTTTCCTTACTGTATGTACATTATTTCTCCAAAAGTTCTGCTATAAAACTGCTGTGGTGCAAAGGGTTGAGCAGTTCCAGCCGGATGCCTGCTCCCCAGACTTACACCCACGGCTGTGTCAAGGGGGAAGGAGTACTCTACAGGTCAGAACAGCTAGTTCTTGTTGTGAAGTATTTAGAAGATTTGTACATATATTATCCTTCACAACCAACTAATTTTAGAGAGCAGGAAATCGAGGTAATCCTTCCCAGTTACTGCTCCAGTGTGTATGACTTAGAAAAGCAGTAACTTGTACCACCTCGCAGAACTGACAGAGACCTACACAGGCTCCGAGCAGTATTTACCCTCTGAACGGGAGGGTATAAGATGAACAAACCCTTCCCAAACCAAAGAGCAACCCCCTGACTGAAACAAAAAGGAAAAATATTCTCAAATATACCCTCACATGGCAAGCAGGAGCCTGAGTTCCCAAACCCGACTGCTCAGCACAGCTCTGGGCATCCTCTGTCCTACACCGGATGGGATGTGAGCAGCTCAGACCATTCAACAGGTCTTTTTAGAAGTGGGAAAAAGGTGGTTGATGCACAAACAACTGGCAATCAAGTGAACAGAGGGAAGATCCAAACTCGTGCTACAACCCCATGCTGTGCTCCTCCACAAGCATCTCTTCAGTCTCTGTGGAGGGTTTCTGGTGGTCGCGGAACTGTGCCGCTCCACACGGCGGGCTAGGAGGAGAACTCATCTCTCAACACACAGCAAAACACCAGCATGAACAAGTTAATTACCATGGCTATTAGTTTCTAATTCAGTTTGATACCATAGTGAACCCAACTGAGGCTTTGCAGCCAGGTTCTGTATTTCTAACCTAAAGTATTTCAGCAAAACTCAAGTCCTGTAGTTTTGCAAGCAGCAAAATAGAAAGTAACAAAGTTGTGTCTACTTGGAGGAGAACTATACATTCGTGAGAGCACATACAATGAGTGCAACACAGCTACTCTGAAAGTAAGGAACCAAACCGGCTTGATCAATGCAGCAGACATGCAGGGTCTGCTAAGTTACCTTAAAACCATGTTTGCTGGTGATTAAATATGTCTACAGAAGATATATTACCATTCTGAATATATTTTCAAGCAGACCAAAAAAATACCTCATCTATTGGTTACTGGTGTGTTATTTTTAGCTAATTAAATACTGGGAAGGATTCTACCCCCCTTACTATAAAAATTGCACTTCTTAATTTCTATTAAACAAAACCAAAAAGAGATAGGTTTCAATTCTATATTCCAGTATATATTCACATGGAAACTGGATCGTCTTGCTCTAAGCTTGCAGGAGTAGGTGTAGCAGTCCTTGCTCTCCAACATCCCCTGCACAGAAGGTGCCATCAGTACAAACCCTCCTTCCTCTGTGCTCTGGTCACTTCTTCAGTGTAGTGCATGGGTAAGTGATTTGATTTTATTTTTTTGTAAGAAAACCTGAGCTTCAAAAGTCTTTAAAAGGACCTGGAATCAAATCTGGCCCATTCTGACCCAAAACAGCTCAGTTCTGCAAGGAACTCCATCCTGTCCTCATTGCACACAGCTCCTCCTGAGACACCATGGCTCTGACCTGAGGCGAGTGAGGTGTCAAACCCTTTCCCCTCCAGTCTCTCTTGACCCAGGAGACTTTCCTCCCAACACACTTCCGAGGGCTCCTTCTTCCCTCCCTTTAGCACTGCTGCCTCCCATAGGGCTTTGAAGGGCTCCCCGTGCCAATAAAAAAGTCTCTCTGCAATCAGCACGACTTCTTGGACACCGGTGATCAACTTCCTCTTGCAAAGTCTTCTCCAGCTCATAAAATGTCATCGTAATCCAATAGTTTAGAGTGCTGGCGGGTCTTCCAGAGGCGGTAAAGGCGGAAGTCAAAGTAAGTCTCAATCATTTGCTTACCTAGGAGTGAAATGAAGCAGAGGGGTTACACCCTGCGGCCGCAAAAACACCCTACCCACCTATAGGCAGAGGCACAGGAGAGCCCATCCACATGCTTCATTGGTGAATACACCGAGCACCTGCCCAAAGCATGGGAAGGTGCCATTAGCAGCAAACCTCTTGGTAGAATTCAAACCATGAAAGGCTCCTTAAATCCCCTGGCAGGGTTTGTCTGAGCTGGATACTGAGCACAGAAGCTGTCTCCAGACTTTGACATCTCCTGCACTTAACTGCAGAAAGAGGCTGTGGAAGGGGGCTGTGGACCATCATAGAATTACAGATTGGTTTGGGTTGGAAAGGACCTTAAGATCATCCAGGCCCAACTCCCTGCCACCAGACCACGGCTCCAACAGCATGCATGAGGCTACCCAGCCCAGGGACTTCAGGACATCACAAAGCCAGAATTAACTCATTGTAAAGACTTGTGGGAAACATTAAAAACAAGTAACTTGAAAATTCAAAATAAAGATGGGTGCTTTGGTTTACAAATGAACACTTACAGGTGCCCCTGTCCTGCAAAGCTGTCTTCTCACAGCAAGGAGCTCAACAGGACACACTAATGCAAGCTCTATGCACTGGCACCTCTGACAGAAGGAGGAGGTCTCACAAGGCCACTACAGACCCAAGGCAATGAACAGGAGGCAGAGAGTACCTTTGAAAACCCAAGGGCAAACAGACTCTGAGACAGGGCTTAAGGATGGGATTTGTGCTTCTGAGGCCTGATTAAGATTAGTTTCAGATGACTTTGCAGAGGATTACAGCGGGTGCGCTATTAGCGCGTCCCAGATTGATCAAGGGGATAAACTGGGGCGTATTCTCCAGCCCAGCCTCTTCAACGATTAACTGCTTAAATGTGTGCACACAGAACCTGCTGCCTTGCCTGCCAAGCTGCACAGAAACCCAGGAACTGCACTGCAAGTTGCTTCTGGGCACACATAAAATCCTTGAATGGTTTGGGTTACAAGAGACCTTAAAGCTCATCCAGCTCCAACCCCTGCCACAGGCAGGGACCCCTTCCACCGGAGCAGCTTGCTCCAAGCCCCTGTGTCCAACCTGGCCTTGAACACTGCCAGGGATGGGGCAGCCACAGCTTCTCTGGGCACCTGTGCCAGTGCCTCAGCACCCTCACAGGGAAGAGCTTCTGCCTAAGAGCTCAGCTCAGTCTCCCCTCGGGCAGGTTCAAGCCATTCCCCTTGGCCTGTCCCTACAGGCCCTTGTCCCAAGCCCCTCTCCAGCTTTCCTGCAGCCCCTTTAGGCACTGGAGCTGCTCTAAGGTCTCCCCCTTAAGGAGCCTGCTCTTCTCCAGGCTGAACAAGCCCAGCTCTCTCAGCCTCTCTTCATAAGAAAGCTGCTCCAGAATGTTTGCTATGGAATCTGTGCAAACACTGTGTAAAGTGGGGTCCAAATTTCAACAGGACACAGACAGCTTTGTGCAGCATGAATGTGCTCAGCTCCTGTATGATCCGGTGACAGTAAGTGGAGTTAGAAATAACCCATCAGTGCTGATGCGAGTGTGAGCAGCAGAGGAAGTCTCCACAGTGCTTACAGCCTAATGCGGCATGTTCTTATCTTCTTAGAGAACAACGTACTACGGATTACAGCTAAGGTAAAATAAGGGCAAACTCAGAATATGTCGCTTCAGAAACTGCACCCATAATTACACTGACCAAAGAACAGGAAAGATTCTTTGCCTGAACTACAGGCAAAAAACATTAAAAAAAGCAAGGCAAATCAGACTGAGATGCAGAATGGCTCCAGCCCATTGCTTGCTGATGACAACTCACTCAGTACCAGTGGTTTGAGTCCTGCAGAGGCGAATCCTGCACACTTAGTTACAGAAAAGCTTCTGCTCTCACTTGCATTTCTGCCATGGACTTCACATGCCCCCCAGTACATGAGAGATCTCCTAAACTGAGCCTGGAAAGCTGCCTGCTCTTCAGGCTGCTTTGCCACTGCCCGTGGCCTGGGAGAGGGTTGTGCAGCCAACAAAACATCTGAAATGTGAACATGGAGCAATTGCAGGGCAAAACCAAGCTCGGTCACTGAACTGCACAAGGAGCAAGCAAAAACAAGACCATGGCAGGGCTGAAGGAGCTCAGAATGGCTTTTTGAAGAAGCCCACTGAAGGAGGCAGCTTGATGAGGATGGTGTGTGTCTTTGTACAGAAAATAAGTTACCTTGAGCTGATAGTTCAAGTGGAGACTCAAAGGCAACCCTATAAGGATTCATTAAGTTTTTCAGATTCTGAAATAGCTGAAAGGAAATAAATATTGAGGGTTAGCAGCTGAAAACAAAGATGAACTCCAGGACACCCAGAATCGCCCATCATTGTTCTCTACCTCAACAAAACCTCCCACCCCAGTTCTTTAAAACATCTAGCTCACCAGTAAATAAAGTGCCTTGAATTACTGTTCTCCTCAAAGGCTTCAGTATTTGTCACTTATTCCTCCCCTGTCCTCTGGGGAAGGCGCAATCCATAGGGAGCTTCACCCATTCCCAGCCTCTCATGGGACAGGGTGGCAGCATGTTCCCACCCAGCAGGAGAGGAAGCTTTAGACTTCACAGTGTGACTGTTTGGCTTGGTGCTACTCACCAGGCATTCCCAGGAAGCTCTTACCTTCTCCCCATTGGGGTTTCCAAGAACATAGCAGCCCATGATGTGAATGATATTTGGTTCAGGATTCACTTTACTCATCAGCCGGCTCAACCTCTTCCAGAAGCTGGAAGAAACAGGAAAAAAAACAGAATATATAATTTAAAGCAAAACAACCCCCCCCCCCTCCTCATGAGTAATCAATCACAAGGATGTGAGCACACACCATTCGGAAGGGACCTGAGGCTTGTGGCCCAAGAAACAGTCTGCTCAGGAAGAGCCATGGTTTCTTAGACAAGGAAGCAGAGGGGCCAATCAAGGGCCGGAGGAGCAGGTCCCAGTCATGTGGTAGGGAAGAAGGAGCAGCCTGTTGAGCCAAGGAAGCTCCAAGGTGAAGAGAAGGGAGCAAAGTCCACCAGGAGTGCTTTCAGACTGACAGTTTTACTGAGCATTCTCCTCTTGCAGCAGTTCCCTCCAATTTTCTCTCCCATTTCTATCAACAATTACCCTTTCTAAAGATGAGTGGTATCAGTGCACTGGTTCATTTGCAGGGCACGAAATAAGCAGAGAACAGCTGCAGAGGTTGGTTTTCAACATAGCTAAAGACACGAGCAAACCACCCAGTGCTTGGTGCTGCTCACCAGGCAGACCCAATTTACCTTTTGGGACTACTGACGCGACACACTGTGCCTAAGGGAGAGGAGATAACAACCACCTCTCCTGGGCAGGGGATCAGGACAGGCTTCTGGTGGGCTCTGAAGCCCTCTGTGATCAGATTGCTTCCCTCAGGACTGCCTCCCAGGGACATACAGGTTAGATGGAGATAGGCACATCCAAGCATCCAAGTTTTCAGCTGTGTGTTCACAGCTTTGTGAAGGTCCCCCAGTGACCAGCTCTGGACCAGCCATGCCTGGCCTGTGCTCAGAAGCGTGTACACAAACACGTGCTGAAGGATTTTATTGACAGCGTTTGTGCCAGAGCATGAGAGCACTGAACAGATGTAGATTTTAATACCCAGTTCTCATGCCAACAACAAGTTGTGCAGAACAGGTTGGTGTACATCCTCTCCCCCACAATGAAGTGAGTTTGAGCCAGCACAAGCAAGCAGGCAGCAAAACAGGCAAAGCTTAACTCTGCAAGGAGAAGCGAAGTTGCCTCAGCAGCCCTGATTGACAAGGTGGTGTTAGTGAAAATCCTCCTCAGGAACATGCTGGACTTTGAGCAGACTTTGCAGAGGCAAATTCCATTTCCCCAGCAATCAGAAGGGAGTTACCAGAGGCAGCCGTGGGGGGAACGCTTGAATTTCTGCTTAGAAATGCTGCCTCAGCCACTTCTGAGCAACAGAGGCACAAGGCATGTGTCCTGGGGGCTGGTCAGAAATGCCTGTGTTAGGAGAGGAAATTTCCATCCCCCTTTTGACAGCCTCTATCCCACAGAGACAATGAACAACAGATAAAAGCATCAATCTCCTGGTGACCTGTCCTAGGGCTGCACCACTCCAGGGCCAGGCTCAGCCCTCTCTGAAGGAGCTTTAAGCTGCTATTAGGTCCCCCCTCAGCCTCGTCTTCCCCTGACCAACCCTTCCCCTCAGGGCATGTGCTACGAACACAGAGCAAACCAAGCAGCACAATGCTGTGTGAGTCCAGAAAGTGATGCAGCCACTCACAGGATCATATCTTCCTCCTTCTCCACTTTGGCAAATGTGGCAACTTTGTTCTTTAACAAGTATAAGTGACCAGGGCCTCCCTGCAAGAGACAGACAGACAGATGTGAAGCACTGGGCACAGGCCATGAAGAAACAAAGCCTGGATGTTTCTTGTCCTGCACAGCCCTATGTGCCACAGGGGAGCAGAGCCAGGCAGGCACAGCTGCCCTGTCCTCCATAGCAGGCACTGCAGGGCTTGCTTGGGAGAGAGTCACACATAGGAGTGTGCTGGGTTGGATTCTCTGGTTTTTACTGTTATATACCCACCTCATTCTAAAAAGGCACAATAATAGACAAAAATGTTCATTGTGGGTAGCTGGAGGGAACAGGGAAGACAAGATAGTCCCTTTTGCTTGGGGATTTAATGGGACTCGCCATGGTGGGCAGAGAGAGGCTGAGCTGAGCAGGGATAAGCAGGAGAGACATCACTGAGGAAGAGCTGGACTTTGGCTGTAGCAGCCATGAAAAGCTCAAGTACAACAGCAGGAAAACTGAGTCACCATCTCCAGGTCAGTGTGCTGCAGACCCTGCTATTACAGCACTGGGCACATGGAAAAAGGTTGAAGTCAAGCCAGCTCCTAACTTCTCATTTCAAGGTTTCTAGCACAGCTGCTGGGGAAGTGTGAAGCTGAACACCCTGAGGAACAAGAGACGTGGGAAGGAAATCCCCAGACCCAGAGGGAATCTGGGCACCCCAGCCCGGCGAGCCCGGACCCTGACAGCACAGGCTGGGCTCCAGCGCTGAGCTGTGCCATCTGCCGGTCTGCTCCAGGACACACAGCGTGCCACGGCCGCACTGAGGGTATGGAAACGACAAGCACATCGCATCGCAAATGCTTGCTCCTGTCTCTGGAGCCCTCCTTTCGAGGTCTGTGTAAAGCTGGTTTCCTTGAAAGCTGCTGAGGAGCAGCCCAGCCCTGGACTTAACCACACTAAATCAGACTTTATTTCCTGCTGTTACAGCAGCTCCACACTGCTCAGTGTCTGGGAAAAAGAGAAGTGAAAGCTGCACGTGTGCAGTTACTGTAACAGAACCTGACCTTGAAGCACTGCTTCCTCTTTGTAATTTTCCCTGTAGAAAGTCACAGAATCCCAGCCTGGTTTGTGTTGAAAGGGACCTTAAAGCTCCTCCAGCTCCAACCCCTGCCACGGGCAGGGACCCCTTCCACTGGAGCAGCTGCTCCAAGCCCCTGTGTCCAACCTGGCCTTGAACACTGCCAGGGATGGGGCAGCCACAGTTTCTCTGGGCACCCTGTGCCAGCGCCTCAGAACCCTCACAGGAAAAAAACAGACAAATTTGTGACAACCCCCCCAAGCCCTTCACAACTTTCATGTACCTGGCAAAATATCAGCATCTTCCAGATCTTGCAGCCTTTCCGATAGATGTTCAGCTTCTTCTCTATTTCCTCTGCAAAAAACACATTGGGAAATTTGAACCATGGAGGAAGTTAAAAAATAATCTTATTTCTTATCACATCAGTGCTGAAGGCAGGAGGCTGAGCTGCGAGAGGTGCTCAGCACCCACATTCCAAATGATGACAAAGCAAACCCTTTGCTTTCATGCTGTGGAAAGCAGGAAACCCTGACACATTCCAGGGCAGAGAAGGGACAGAGCAGCACCAGGCACTGCTCTGCAGTGACCAGGGCACTGGACCAGATCCAGTTGTCCTGATCCGCTGCTAAAGCTCCTCCTCATCTACAAGGGTACAATGAACCTTTGCTGCCCTGAGCCTCAGCTTCTCTTCCATAAACTGGGAGCTTGGCATAGAAAATGGGCCACAGAAGTGAAGTTTCCTTACTGCAGCACATCCAACAGCACTGACACTGTCAGGTGTCACTGGGTGACAAAAGCACCTTTACATGTGGCAACTGAGGCACAGGGCAGTGGAGTGACTTTTACGTGTTGATCAGTTACACCTGCAAGGGGCAGGAGTTAAGGAAAGGAAACAACACTCACGTACCAAGGATGTCATCAAAGGTGGCATGTTCATGGTCCTAGAAACCAAGAGAGAAGACATATCAAGGTTTACTGTCACTACACCAGCTCCCATGACATTATTATAGTCTCTAACATTGCACACAATACCATTCCCAGGCAAACTGATGCTCCAAGAGCTCAATTTAACCAACTGATGGTTTCTAGTCACACCACAATAATAACCACCCTAAACCTCATCTGAGTAAAGCAGCTGAAGACTGAGTAGTCCATGAAGACCAAGTCTCAAAGCTGAATCCTGCAGACAAGTCCACAGCACATATCATCCATCAGACGCAGTCAGCATCAGCAATGACTATTTGCCTCTTGGCCCATGTTTTGTAGCCAGCCTCTCATTCTAGATGTGTCTAAGCTGGCTACAAACAGCCACGCTGCCAACACATCTGTCTCTGGCACAGCAGGGTCATCAGGACATCCCTTTCAAACACAGTGAATATAAAGTGATGAGGAAAAGAGAAAAATGGCTCCATGCTGGTGCTTCAGACACCTGCTCCTAGAGGAAAACCGAGGTTCTGACTGACCAGGTTGCACCACTGCTCACAGAATGACAGGGCTCATGGCCCACTGTAGAGCTTCGAGGTTCTGTCTAAGGATGAACAGAAGGAGGAGCCCTAAGCCTGGGAACACACAGCTCTGCCTGGGTGCTCAGTCCTGCCCTCCTTTCCTTGTTGATCTTCCCAAGCTCCCTGCCTGTGCTTCCATAGTCTGGCAGCCCCATGTGCGATTTCTACTCCTCTGTACTCTACCAACAAGACCTGAGCCCCCCTCCCCGAGCTACCCCAGACGCCAAATCACAGAATCCCAGCCTGGTTTGTGTTAGAAGGGACATTAAAGCTCCTCCAGCTCCAACCCCTGCCACAGGCAGGGACACCTTCCACTGGAGCAGCTGCTCCAAGCCCCTGTGTCCAACCTGGCCTTGAACACTTCCAGGGATGGGGCAGCCACAGCTTCTCTGGGCACCCTGTGCCAGCGCCTCAGCACCCTCCCAGGGAACAGCTTCTGCCTAAGAGCTCAGCTCAGTCTCCCCTCTCTTGGGCAGGTTCAAGCCATTCCCTTGGCCTGTCCCTACAGGCCCTTGTCCCAAGCCCCTCTCCAGGTTTCCTGCAGCCCCTTTAGGCACTGGAGCTGCTCTCAGGTCTCCCCTTCAGGAGCCTTCTCTTGTCCAGGCTGCCCCAGCCCAGCTCTCTCAGCCTGGCTCCAGAGCAGAGCTGCTCCAGCCCTCGCAGCATCCCCTGGGTTCAGCACACCCCCAGCTCTTTCCTGACAGCTTTCCCAAATCACTGAGTGTTTCAGAATCCCCATAACAGGAACCAGGGATAGGGACAAGAAACATCCATTAAATAATTCTGTCTGAAGCCTGCTCCCACTCATCCAAGCCATAGCAGAAGCGAAACACTTACGTAGAGAATGGGGATGATAGAGGGATCGTCCCTGCGGATAATTGTTGGAACATACTCTGCTTTGGGCACCTTGGAGGAAATGAGCTGTAATGGGAGAAAGAAGTGAACAGCATGAGAAGGCTGAACAGACGCACAAAGGCCACAGCAACAGTGCCCTGTTCAGGTGTTACCCAGCTCATCCAGCCTGTTTGCATCCCTCTGGAAGGTTCTCCAAGCCTCTGATCCTCTACAGAGCACCCCGTCCTGCTGTGGGTCACAGTGTCCTCAAGCCCCAGCTCCAGCTCTGCTGGAAGGCAGGACTGAGACAGCAGTTTGTAAAGTGGAGCCCAGTGTGCACAGAGGAAGCAGCTTGTGCATCACCACAAATGGCTGTATCCCAGCAAAGATCACTTCTCTACAGCCCTCCTCTGGGCCAGGGTCTGTAGAGGATCATTCAAACAGGCCCATGTATCTGGCTGGTGCATACCTGAATGGGAACCAGCCGAGGGATGAAACAGCATCAGCACAGGCAGACACAGGATGTCAGGCAGATGGAGGTTGCCTGGCAACTCTGGCTTGAAGCTTCAGCTGGCTCCAGCAGCATGAGAGCCCAGAGGATGTGCCTGCTGTCAACACAAGCACAGCACAAGGACTGTGGGAACATGGGCAGCTTGACTGTGCTGTGATTTCAGGCACCTCTGTTCATCACTCTGAGAGTGGAGCAGGCAGTGGTGCTCCTGGGCCTGTGGGTTCCAGCTTAAGCTGACTTCAGAGCCCTCCCTCCTAGACAGCACATCACTGCTTCAGCCACCTGGGAGGTAATGCAAAGGTTCTGAAGAGTCCAGGGATGTACAATCATCCCATGCACCACCTGGGAGACACACTGGAGATGTCAAGGGCTGAACAAACCCACGTGCTGGGTTCCTGGTGACCCATACAAATACAGTCCTACTCTGCTGGACTGGCAATGCCATCCTGAAAGCTTGAGATCCCTTTGCCTGAGTACTGGTGCATGTGGCCAAAGGTTGTGTCAAGATCTGGTCCTGTCTGCCAAATCCCCCAGGGCATAGCAGGGGGGACTGCAGGGAGAAGCTGAGCACCAAGAAATCATAAAAGAGCAGACAGCATCATAACACAGAGCTCCATACCAGGCAGGTAACAACAGGAGGGAGACACTGCTGGAGACTCACATCTCCAGTTACTGACTCAGTTCAGTGCTGGTGACAGTCCTGCTCTGACCTGGGGCTGCACTACAGGTCCTTTCATTTCCAGTTTTCATTCAACACATTATCCCCAGCAATGACAGATGCTCAAT
The DNA here is from genome assembly GCF_012275295.1 of Melopsittacus undulatus. NCBI lineage: Eukaryota > Metazoa > Chordata > Aves > Psittaciformes > Psittaculidae > Melopsittacus > Melopsittacus undulatus. The sequence continues at coordinate 9,776,928 of NC_047537.1, forward strand.
ACCATGTCATGTCTTGGCTGATCTCTGAGTCACCTTCGTATACACCTAAAGAGTTATCTACATGAAAGACTTTCCTCTTCTCATGAAGATCCTAAATTTAGCGGCTCTGGAAGGACAGACACAGCCTGAGCAGATACATGTAGCAGAGTAGAAATCCTCACCATTATTTTTGGTGGAATAAAGTCTTCTCCATCACATGCCACGGCTTCAAGTTCCTTCTCTGCTTCCCAGTTCAAGTCAAAGTTGCCATCCAAAGTGCCGCAGGAATCCTGAAGGTCATGGCCTGCAGGAACAGCGTGCGTTACAAGGACAGAACAGCCTCCCTTCCCCTCTTGGTCCTGTGTGGCAGCCACCTCACAGGAGGTGCCACAAGCCCTCCTTGTGCCCTCCTTTCTTCCCCCACAGACACCACACTGGGGCTAGTGCCTCTGAGCAGACAAAACACTTAACACATGAAGAGAGCACACACAGAGCCGGTACCACACATCACGGTACCACACATCACGTAACTCTTCATCACTCCACAGTCACCAAGTTTAGCTTTCAAGTGCTAATCACAACAGTCACCCTGTCACTTCAGAAATGGAGGAGGAGACAGAACGCAGACAGACTCTACACTTCAACATCGCCAAGCTGATGAGCAAAAGTCCACAGACTTCAAAGCTGGTTTCCCTGTAATAATTATTGCTCTGACTCTGTCTTCTGTGAGTATAAACAAACTCTGCCTTGTTGCTCAAACTGATGCTGGCAGAGAAGTCCCAGCGCGTGAGGACAGCTGTAGCAAACAGATTGCAAGAGAACACTTGAATTTGCTCTCCAAACTGACCTTACCTGTTGCCCTTCAAGCCTCCTGGGGAAAAAAATCTGGAAGGAATATAATTGACCATGAAAGGTTAAAAACAGAAATGTTTCCTTGGAGCCAAGGCCTGAGGAAAGAGAACCAAGATGTCCCTCTTTGCGCCTTTGGGGATGTCCAAGTGTCAGTGTCCCTGGCAGTGCCTGGAGCCTGTCTGAACCATGTCTTTTCCATTCGCCTCTGAGTTAGCTGAGGGAGTGGGGAGGAATCAGACTGCAGAGGAACCATCGGGTCATGTTTTGAAACCTACATCTCTCCCTACAGCCTGGTGTGTGTCTTCTAGGAGGGCTGCACCTTGTGCTTACTTAGTAGGTGAGTCCATTCCATTACTGAAATTCATTTACAATACATTCCATTTCGACATGGGCAAATTCACATCCACCATGTGTCTTGCCTACAGGAGCTCAATAAAAGCTGGGTAAAACAGCTGTTCCCTTTGTAAAAAGACAGTGGGAAGATGCTGGTATTTCCTCCTGTGGATTAACACACCAGCATCTCAGTTCCCACTAGCATTACTGGGGATTCCCAGAGGAATTCCTGACAGCCCAAATGAGGATCAGATTGCCCCAGGCTATCATCTGTACAGCCAAGGTGGCCAGGAAAGCAAAGCTCCGTCTCATGGAGCACTGCAGCTGTGCTCCTGAGCTATTCCAGCCTAGGAAAGAGCTCAGAAGGGGCTCTGCACTGGAAGGAAGGCAGGTTAGCCCTGGTGTGGTGAAAGTAGCCTTGGACTGGTGTCCTTCCAGGTAGGTTGTTTTGGTCCCACGCAAATACGGGATAATGGGAACAGACGGTTGTAAGAGAGCTGTCCCCCTCGGTATCCTTTGGCAACTGCACAATAACATGAGGTTGAATGGGTTGTGCTCTACAAATAAATACAGGTACACACAGATGAACAAGTGCATCTACCTGGAGTGGTACTTGCTCAGATCTCATGGAACTAAAAGGATCACAGACAAAAGAGCACAGAGGAGTTCCTCCAGTGGGGCTCCAATCCACACCTCAGCTGGAGGTTTGGCCACAGGAGGAAGCTCAAAGGACTCAGAACTCACTTTCTCGAGAGTCATGGAAGGAATCGGCTTTGATGGGAGTCGGGTCACTCCAGGACCTGCTGAAGCTCCTCTCACGCCGTTCGGCAAATGCTAGGATAAAACCAGAGCAGGACATTAACAGACTCCAAAGCCACTTCTGCTGCTGCCAGCAAACAAAACATCCAGAGATTTCCACCAAAGCCACACATCACGGACTCCCCTGGGCTTGCTCTTCACTTGCCAAACGTGAGGCCTTTCCACACAGCAAACAAGGGTCTACCTTCTGGATAGCAAAAGGCAAAGTGCTCATTCTTGAGCAGGACCATTACAGGGTACGTAACACAGCAAAAGAGGACACTTGATGCTCTCTCCTTAAATGCACACAGCTCAGTTTAATCACAACTTTTCCAGCATTCCAGTATCAATGCTCTGACTCAAAGGCCTCACAGATGTACTCAACAGCTAATGACACCTCCATGACCAGAAGAAGGCAGTCATTCTCCAGTCAGTTTTCCCTGCGTGTTCTAATGCATCCCAATCAGAGCTGGACCAGATGGGGTGGGAGGAATCTGGAAAGCTCCCACTTTCTAAACTTTGCTGCAAAAGAGGAAATCCTTCAGGTTTTGCCTGCACTCGTGTGAGAAGTCCTCCCCCAGCTTTCCTTGTTTGTCCAAGGGGCATTATACTGTTTGTACCAGCATTTCCCAAGCAGAACCAGGAAGCTTAGCCCAGCTGGCTGCACTGCAGGCGAATTCCTGGGAGCTGCCAACAATATCTGACTTGGCAAGCCCCTGTGAAAGCCATTACACCCAGATTAACAGCCACTTATAGCCACTAATACCTATTTCTGGTAGCAGACAGAGCAAGTTTGCTGCAGTGTGTCCAGTAACAGCATCTCATGTCAGGAATTCACTGCAGATCTGCATTACAAGAGCTGAGAAGCAACCTGTCCTCTGCTGCAGTGTGTCCAAGTGTGGGAGTCCAGGGAGACAAATCTCATAGGAAGCTCTTCAGGTGATCTCCATCCTCAGCTTTCATTTAAAGACAGGTATTTAGCTACTGTGCACATGAAGAAAGCTTTGAAAACATGACCCGAGAGTTACCAAGGCAGAGGCATGTCTGAGCTTCCAGACAGCTCTAGGGTACATAAGCCCTCTTCATTTCAGGCAGTGCTAACTCAGATGCCAATAAAGACTTTTGAAGGACAATGCTCTTTGCTGTTCACCTCCCACAGCATATGAGAAAGGAAAGGATGCAAATTTAACTCGGCAGTGCTTTGCAGTGGGCAGTCTGTACATGATGCTTTGCCAGAGGTGGGAAGAAGGAGCTGTTTTATCTTCTGAAGCAATCCTCAGGAGCAGTTACACCATTCTTAACCCACTTCACAGTGATAAGGGAGCTGCCCAAACCAAGTTATGGAGTGTTGCCTTCCTCAGGGAAAGGGAACTGCTGTATCCCAGGTGATTTCTTCCCCGTAGAGGCATTAAACACTCTCTTATCTCTCCCTTGCTACAATCTCTTCCCTGTTCCTCTTCTTCCTTCCACCATCCTCTCAGCAACTTTCCCCCATGTCCTGCTGTGGAGATGGCAGTGGGACAGGGGAGGAGAAGAGAGAAAGCCACCAGCCCACTTGGCACATGGAGCACCAACTGTCCCAGGAGCCACAGCTGGTCCTTAGCTTCAGAAGAGGAGTAAGAGGCCAGGCAGCCCTCGCCAGCTCCGCAGAACTCCCAGCTCTGATTCTCCTCATAAGTGTCTGTGCTGATGATCACCAAACCCCACACACACAGGCCAAGGATGCTGCAGCTCTCCTTCCACTCCTTGCACTGATGCCACGGAGATCAGCTATGGCCAAAGCAGAGGGTCCTCAGAAATAGCCTGCAGGCTGCTTGCAGACATCCGTGTGTCCTGGAGACTTGCAACAACCTGGCTGCTTCATTTTAAAATGGCACCAGCACCTTTCTCTGGCCCAGTGCTAGGTCCTTTCTACCCACATCTGCATGCAACAGTTCCCATGTCCCACCAGCACAACCCCAGCTCCTCACACCCACATCTGACAGGTTCAGTGCTCACTTACTTTGTGCTTTAACCCTTCGGCTCCCCACCATGCGGAGATGCTTCCGAAAATTCCTGAAAGAAGGCCAAACACAACCTGTGAGAAACGCAACCCAGAGCAAGACGTGGGCCCAGCAGGACAGGAACAGCTGTGAGGGAAACAATGACCTTGGGAAGACAGTGTGTTTCCTTCTGGGCATTCAAAAGCTGAGATCAGGCCCCCAGCCTGCACCTATTGAGTGCTGGGGATAGTTGTGTTTGTCAGGAGTGTGGCTATTTCTTCCTGGCTGGAATACGTGGCAGTCCCCTTCTCAGAGCCTGCTCTCACCTTCCTATGACCAGCACACCTGTGCTAACTGTGCTGAAGACACTGGCTGCTGCCTATGCTGGCAATGGTCCCTCTTCTCCTTGTAAAGAGCAGTAACTGCTCCTCTCCCCTGTCCCCCACACGTGCTTGAGCAGGGAGATGGGTGCCCAGGCTCTGCCCTCTCATGCACACGCCATGCTCCTGGCTGTGCTCATTCCCAACACATTCCCAGCAGCTGCTAAAATCCCCCCGTGCTGTTAGCAGTCATGCAGCCCCTACTGCTCTTCAGGGCAGAGAGCTGGGAAAGATGGAAGCAGCTTCTTCCTTGTGAGGTAGGGTTGTAGGTCGTCAGCAGGGCTGGCTGTCCTCATGGGCCTGCCCAAGGCTCACAGGTAGAGCTCAGTGGGGCTGCAGAGTACACAGATCCAGAGGAAGCCACCAGAGGATGAGCCTTGGGGAGCAGCTACACCCCAGAGTCAGGTCTGTGTAAACCAGACTGTCCCGGCCACCCTTGAGAGACCATGGCAAAGGGACTCATTGCTCAGTCCCTTCAAGTGCAAAGGACCTGTTTCCCTTGGTTTCATAGAATCCCAGCCTGGTTTGTGTTGGAAGGGACCTTAAAGCTCATCCAGCTCCAACCCCTGCCATGGGCAGGGACCCCTTCCACTGGAGCAGCTTGCTCCAAGCCCCTGTGTCCAACCTGGCCTTGAACACTGCCAGGGATGGGGCAGCCACAGCTTCTCTGGGCACCCTGTGCCAGCGCCTCAGCACCCTCCCAGGGAAGAGCTTCTGCCTAAGAGCTCAGCTCAGTCTCCCCTTGGGCAGGTTAAAGCCATTTCTCATCACTTGCCTAGACAAGAACCAAAGAGAACAGAAACCAAACAGGACACCAGAAGAGACACAGGGAAGTGGCAGCACGTGGACTATCAAGGAAAGTATCACCCTCCATGAAGCCTAATTGGGGTGGCTTCACCCTGCAGAACAGCCCCATGGCCCCAGGGGTGTCAGCCAGCACAGCAGCCTGCCTGAAGTGCAGGAGCCTTCCTGGGGTCCCTCCTGCTGCATCAACGTACACTGCAGAGACCAAGCAACAGAGCCCAGTGCTGGTGAAACGGGTAACATGACGAGTGGTCTGGCTCACACACAGGTTAGTGGTATCAGTAAGGACACAGTACAACCATGCAGATGTGTCAGCAAACCAATTGGACTAGAAGACACTTCCAGCATTGACATGAAGTTGTTCAGAAAACACTGGATACATCCATTCCTGTACAGATCAGTCAACACAAACATCCCTCATGGGAGAACACTCAACTCATGTCCCATTTAGCCTTGTGTTCCACCTTGGCCTTGGATCCCATCCTGTCATCAGGATGCAGCTCAAGAAGGAAAAGCAGCAGCTGGGCAGTGAAGCTGGGAGCAGCATTATTCCATGACAAATTTCCACCTGCACCTGGGCTATTAAAGTTGTTTCCCAAAGCTTTACTTTAGCCCTGCTTGGGTACATGAAGATTCACTGCTGTGGATCAGACACGTGCCCCTTTAGACAGTAACAAACCCCATTCAGTACACAGGGACTGGCTCTATGTACAGCCCTTCTGGGGAGGGGGATGACTGATGTGGGCTGTCTTATTGCATATTAGACTCAAACCCAAATAAATAAGATGTTTTAAGTGAAATAGGGACTTTCTTTACACAGGAAAGTCTTAGACATATAATGTAGCTTATCAGAATGAAAGTCTTCATGGTGCATTGTGAGACCAAGGTCATACCAGGCACTGAGCCTGAGATCATACAGACACTGAGCAGCAATGTAATTGCCAAGGCCACTGTTACATCCCCCGGGCTTTGGGCATTTGGAGTAAAGCCCATTCCGAAGTAAAATCCAGTCTCCTGTTAAATGCTCATCTGTCCTCTCTGCAGAGGAGCTTGTTCAGACCTTGGGGGAAGGGGTTAAAGCAGCCTTTGCCATGAAGATGCTGCTCCCAGCTGCCTGGACAGCTCACTCCCTCCCACGACTGCAGCTGAGGGAAGCTGTCCATACACAAACACTGCTCCAACAGCTGCTCCAAGTTAACCACTGCACTACATGCTTGGAGAATGGGACAAAGGCCATTTTCCCCTCCTTGTTGATTCTAGAATAAAAGCACTTTGGAAAGGAGGCACAAGCCTGGAACTGCCTCTTCATGTGGGCATCCTGTGGTCATCTAGAGCCTTCTGAGTGCTTTCTGCAGCTGCACTGGCCCTCAGGCCCCTCTGCTTGCATGGTAGCACAAAAGGGCTGGCACAGGAGCCCTGGGAGAGCTGCAGTCTGCTCTGTGAGCAGCAGGGTACATAAAACCTGCCCATCTTCCTGCCTGCCTTCTGCAGCTGCACCCTGAACACCCAGTGTCAGCTGAGCACCAGCAAGATCTCATCACCCATCAAATGCAACAAGCATCCCTCAAGCTACACGGGCAAAATCTCCTTGTGACTCCCTTTCCTGAACAGTCCTCCTCCAGACTGGCTCTACACGACCCTACAGAACATCCACAGCATCCTTCCCAGCCAAAGGGTCTCCCAGCCACGGGAGCCCCATTCCACACACTCTGCAGAGAAGCCTTTTTATTACCCAGAGGTCAGGGACAGAACTGCTGACAGAGAAAACTCCCAACATCACCTCACACGTTCTCAGCTCCTCCTTGCAATGGTCCTTCAGCAAACCACTGCACATCACTTACTGCCATTGCAACACCCATCGTGTGCTGTGCCACACAAACAGCCTCCCATGCACCAAGCACTGGAGGGGCTGTGTGATGACAACTGAGCTTCCAAGACACCCAAGCCACAAAGAGCTGCACAAAAACATCCAAAGCTGTGGTGGGGCTGGGGTCCTCCTCCCTCCTGGAGGAGAGCTGAACACTAAGCACATCCCTACAGCTGCCCAGGGTCTGCTGCTACCACTGCCCTCCGCTCTTTTACAGCAAGATGAATGCAGATGGGCTCCCACTGTTCAACCCTGCCCAGATCTTCAGTGTCCACAGGTTAAAGGGAGACACTGGTCACCCAACACAAGGATGCCATCACTCTGTCCTCAATCCTGACTACACAGCATCACTGAGGGATACAACTCCCACTCCCCTACTTGCCAACCACATGAACAAGCCATTTCCTAACAAAGACTGGCCTCTGTCTAATAAATTCTGTGAAATCTCTTCTTAAAGATACACTGTCTGTTTCACAGGGTCTTCAGTTGTGATTCTTATTTATCTTCATTACTGATGGAAAAAACCCCATTACCCTCAAGTTGCTAATGAAAACAATCCCTGGCAATTTCCCAGTTAAGAAAACCTGATGTTTTTCTCCCACTTTGTTTTGAACACTGCTGAAGTGATCATGACAGTTTTTAACCAATGACACATACACTGTGTTATCCTTCTTAGCAGGCTGCCAAAATAATCGAGCCTTGGTACATGTGAAAACCAGAACAGTTCTGATCACCACACTGGCTAAGTGATGTGCCTGTGAAAACCAGCAGAGAGAAACCAGAGCCCTTCTGTCATACCCAGACAAGTGATCAGACCCATCCCCTTCTCTTTCTTTTCTGTTCTTTTCAGAAAAGGTTGAAAAAATCAACACTGGTCACTGGAGAGGTGAATTTTGTCTAGGTCTGAGTTTTTGAAGGGCATCTGTAGATGCAGCAACAGCACAGAAAAGTACTCATAGAATCATAAAATCATAGACTGGTTTGTGTTGGAAGAGACCTTAAAGCTCCTCCAGCTCCAACCCCTGCCATGGGCAGGGACCCCTTCCACTGCAGCAGCTGCTCCAAGCCCCTGTGTCCAACCTGGCCTTGAACACTGCCAGGGATGGGGCAGCCACAGCTTCTCTGGGCACCCTGTGCCAGCGCCTCAGCACCCTCACAGGGAAGAGCTTCTGCCTTAGATCCAACCTGAAATTCCCCTGTTTAAGTTTAAACCCATTCCCCTTTGTCCTGTCACGCCAGTCCCTAATGGAAAGTCCCTCTCCAGCATCCTTGTAGCCCCCTTAAGACATCAGAAGCTGCTATGAAATCCATCTAACCACAAACAAATTTAAAGTATATGGGAGAGAGCTGGGGAAATGGCACCTTTAATTCTTTTATATGTATTTTTTACTGCCTGAGACACAAATCCTGTATATTGTATTAAGCTGAAGAAACTTGACAGTGTTCCTTTAAGAAGATGGAGACCAGCTATCTTAAGCCCTGCAGCATCATTCACCTCCACATTTCCAACACAGCCACTGCTAGTGTCCCTAAAACAGCAACACAGACAGGGACAACCACGTTCAGCGCCATCAAGCGTCAGGAATGACACCCGGAGGGCCCATGCGAGGGTGGAGCTGGGGAGGGAACGGGCCCTACCTCTGTATAACAGCTGCAGAATCATTCTCTCGTTTCCGCCTCTTCCTCTCTGCGTAGCCCCTGAACGCCCTGGGAAACCATGTCAAGCCATTAAGCAACTCCACAGCTTTGGACTGGAGAGGACAAGAAACACAGACAGGAGAGCTCTCACCACACAACAGACAGAAAAGCTGACCAAGGAAGAGAGCCAGCCCTTGCAGGCCTGTGTGCGAGTCAGGGACCAGGCAAAACACTCACTGAGCCAAAGGTCCTCACTCCCTAGGGTTGGTGGTTGCACAAAGCAGTTGTTCCTAAAGCAAAAGAGTGGCCAGACCATGGCCCAAAGAAGACGGGCGAGCAGCCATCATCCCTGCTACGGAAACACTGGGCTAAGAGACTGCAGACACAAAACCCCTCACACCAGGATCAAGAGGGACAAAAGCATGCCAGCAACTCTAGTCTCTATTTTGAAGATGAGGATGGTTGTGGTGTGATCTGTGTAGGCCTACCAGGTGTAGCCATCTAACCTCCTGCCTGCTGACAAACAGCCCTAGAATAGGGAAAGCACGATATGATGGACAGGAAAGGAGAGTTTATCCAGGACACCAACAGACAAGGAAATAAAATAATGAAGATTATACTTACGAGATGCTAGAGATTCCAGGAGACGCAGGGGAAAGAAAGAGAAGAGGAGTTCATTAGTGCTCAGCCCCGGCAGCATTCCAAGGGAATTCTCACTCCAGAAGGAATATTTCTTGTTAGGTGAAAGGAAATTGTTTTTTAAATGAAACGTTTCTCTGGTGAAACTCCTATCTGACCAAGCTAAATCCTCCCTGGGGCAGTGCTGGCATGTGGCTTGGATGCAAATTAAGCTCCTTGTAGATCTGGAGAACACGCAGATGTACAGCTGAGAGCTGGACCTGGCCCATCAGGCTGCAATAGGAGCTCAGCATCATGGGCTTCTGGAGCAGGGAGACCTTCCCACACAGTGACAAAGACTTGTGAAGTCACCTCACACTGTCTGGTCTATGAAGGAAGCGAGCTAGTGGGCTGAAGGCACCTAGATTCAGCAGGACAGGGGCACCTGGGGGAGCCCTGTCACCCCAGCCAGCTTAGGGAGGTGCCCTGAACTCCTGGAGATGTTTCTATGCAATCTCTAGAGGCAGCACATTAACCTGAAACATTAACCTGGGAGCTATGCTAACCAGGGGAGCTCTGCTCCTCAAGGGTTTCCTTACGGCACCATCTCCCAAACCAACCTCACTTTGCCCTTCAAGCCCTGTAAAGCCCTGCCATGGGCCATCATTCTGCAATAAGCCTTGTACCCAGCAAAGATGACTTCCTTGATACTGGATCCAGCCCTCCCTGCACAGGTCTGATCCACTCTGGGTTATCCCAGGATCAACAATCAGCCTCTTTTGGGGATTCAGGAAGGGAAAGGTAGGAAGGGAAGAAGAAACGGCAGAGACAGATTACACAAAGGACACCAGACAAGGAGAAATAGAGAGCAGTAGAACTGAGGGTGACACAGGGAAGAAGACAAGGCTGGATAAGGGCCTTAGAAGCAGAACAGTGTCTCATTTCCCTCATTGCTTGCCTTGGCTTTCCAGCCAGACAGGAAATACTTGAAACCAGGAAGACAGCATTTCCTGACAAGTTGGGTACAACCTGGAAATGAGGCTTCCCTTGCTCTCTTCAGTCCTTTGAGAAGTGCCTCTTCCCAACACACTGCAAGTAGGACACCAAAACCTGCCTGAGTATGGAGGGAAAGGCTGTCCCTAACCCAGATCCAGCCACACTTCACAGAGTGACACCTTCCTCAAATGCCCAGACTAGGGCAGAAGCTGCAGGGCTACATCTCATCCCATAGAGACGCTCTCCTCTGGCTGATGGACGCAGGGCAAGCCTGGAATCATATTCCCTTGAGACAGTGGCTGCAGCAGAAGCAAGTGCTGGAGGGTCTCATGGTGCTGCCACAGGACCCTCCCTCTGCAGCAGCAGCCAGGGACAGGCACAGTGTCACAGGGAAAATCAGGCAAGCAGAGGAGAGCTGAGTAGCCCAAGGAGTTAAAAAAGGTAAAACCAAACAAGTGGGAGTAGTAGGAAAGAGAACTAATAAGCACAAGAAAGAAATCAATAAGAGGCAAGGCTGTCTCTCTCACCCACTGCAGTGCCAAACATGCAACTCAACTGCTTCAGGCTCTCAGTTACAGCTCTGAGTGGGCCATGAGCTTTCAGCTGCACAATAAACGCTATAGCAGAGGTTTCACTTACGCTTGCATAGTTGTAGTAGCAGTTTGGAAACTGAAGAGGTTCTCTTTTGGGAACCAGGTTCGTATGGGGACATCATCTGGAAAAGAGAGAGCAAAACCTGAGAATCCAGTAGGCAGAGACATCCTTCAGGCAGCAACACTTCCCAAGCTCCTTCTTTTAGAGCTGTTCTTTAGCATCCTGCCCTGTACCAAACAGAAAAGCCTCACGCTCCTCTATATCTGCACACTATCACTGAGTGTAAATTTGTGCTAAGCCATCTATCAGGCTGCTAACTGAAGAATGTAAGCTCTGTCCTAAACCTGGAAGATTAGAATAATCCAGGAATTACAGGAGTGACATTTGAACCAGAAGAAAATACAGGGGAAAGAATTATTTTTCATTAAAATTATTTTCCAGCCTCTGTCTTTCCCTTAGTACCATTAATCTGAATTGTCCCATCTGTCCAGTTCTCTGATACAGCTTCCTGTGAAAGACAAAAAGCATTCACCTTCCTCTCCTCAGAACCATAAACCTGAGATGTGGCCTTCTTTTTGTGGTTTTAAAAGTCAAATAGCACATCAGCTGCACAATCCACAGCTAACTCTGTGCTGCTTTGGTTGCCTTTGTCTGGAAACTGCCCTGCCTGAACCAACTGTGGATCATTGCTTAATTCCATTGCATAGTACACTGCATCATTGTCATGTAATCAAAGAATCCCAGACTGGTTTGTGTTGGAAGGGACCTTAAAGCTCATTCAGTTCCAAGCCCCTGCCATGGGCAGGGACACCTTCCACTGGAGCAGCTTGCTCCAAGACCCTGTGTCCAACAATGACCACTAAGGCAAAAAGCAGGCACCAAACTGAGTCACTCATGATGAGTGTGGGATGGTGGTGACCAGAAGGAGGAGCCTGACCAAGAAGCAGCTCCTACTGGAGCCTCCCAAGCTGAAGTCAGGCAGGCAGGGGCTCGGATGTATTAAAATCCACTGACACAAAATATGCCAGAATTCAAGGATTTCGGTCTGATTTTTCATCTTGCTTCACTTCCAGTTTGTGGCTTCCTTGCTCAGTGCCTTGCCACAGGCTGCTGATCCCGTGCTTGCTTCCCTTATTCAAGTTTAAGATCAGCTGTGTTATCTTAGTCATTAATATTCTGGCAGTGTCAAGAGGATTCTTTTAATTCACTTTAGTTGGCCCAAACCCAATCAAACCCTGCACACCTACTGCAGACATAATTACTACAGACCAAAGCTTACCCAGTGATTTGTACAGATCATTATGCTACAGACTCATCCTCCTGTTCCCTGGAAGTAGAAGAGTGGCTGCAATTAGAGATGCAAAAAAATGCTAAATGCAACTGGGGAGGCTCCCTCTGAAGTGAAGCTTCCAAGGAATCCTATAGAAAGCTTTAACACACACTCCTCAGCTCACAGTTTACGTCAAGCCTTGTATAAAGGCACCCTAAGGAAATATATGTTAAACAAAAACTGCATTCCAGTATGCTAAATACTTCTTATGAAGTTCCTATGTCTGCTCTTCTCCAAAGAACAGATGGAGGAGAAATGCAAAACATCTCAGGCTGTAAATGAATTACTGGTTTGAAGTCTCAAACCCACAGAAGTGGTGGAGGAGAAGTTGGACAAATTTCTTTTCAGCCAACTATTCTGTTCAGACTTCTCCAGCACTACACACCTCAAAGGACTTGGCAATCTCTTAATGAATTTTACAGCTCTAAAGCCCCCAGCTTTGATTCAAAGCAGAGCTCATGAACCAGAGCCAGTGTCTTATGAGACTTTACCTGGACAATCACTGCAGCCTCCCTGCTTTTCTGATGGACAGGAGTCAACATAGGAAAGGTATCACTCCCCTACCCAAAGCACGCAATGGAGAATAAAGGATTTGGGACCCTTTATAGAGACACCTCTTTACCAGCTAGAGGGAGAACAGTAGCAGAGAAGGGGACCAGGGAGCACAGCTCAGCTCCAGAGCTCATCCCCTAAATAAGATTCAGATTCTGAGTGTGGCTATTTCGCTTCCAGGAGCAGGCAGCATGCACTGCTTTGGCCAGGCAGAGCATCTTCTGCTTTCTTCATCAACTGTGAAGAAACAGCAAAGGAACCATGGGCCTGGGTAAGACTGGAGGCACAGCACCACCACCATCAGCACCTCCAGCCACATGCCAGGGTGCAAACTCATCTCAGCACCTCTGTTGATGAGTGGATGTGTTTGTACCAGACACAGGGAGCACTTCAGGAGATGACAGCTTGTGCTTCTCTGGAATGGTGTTAGGCATCATAAACTCTGCGTAAAAATCCATACAAATCATGCCAATCTGGCCTAACTTACAGCAATAACACATCATGTCAATCCAAACAGAGGAGGCAGCACTGTAAAGTGAACCTCTGGGGCAATCAGGCCATCTCTCCCATCTCCACTCTGTTTTCTCCACCAGCCATATATGAAGGACATCCCAAGGAATACTTCTTGCATCCTCTGACAGTTATCCCATTCCATTCTCAGTTTTCCTCTGAGTAACAACACTTGGATAGTGCACGCAAACGAGACCAAGCTGAGAAAACTCTCATTCCATGGTGCCAGTGCTGTGATGGGATTTGGATTCAGAAGCACACATGGATGCATTCAGAAGCCTGAGACAAGCACCGAGGGTGGCTGCTGCCTGCTTGCAGGAAACATAAAATACTCCCCCAGTTTCAGCACTGTCCATTTTGTTCCCATTTAAGTACCTACTCTGTTCTATCTTCAGAAAGGCAAATCTCCATTTCTCACTGAGAACTGCCCCTAACCAAAACTGATGCCTGGTTGACAATCTATTGTAAATCCCAAGGTCCAGAAACACAACGTGTGGCACCCCTCTATAGCATTTTCTAGGACATATTTTCCCAGCAAACAGAGGTGTTTATGAGTTAGACTTTCCAGTAGTGATCTGGAGCTTTCCTTCACTTCTGTATCATGTAACCTGCACAGCACAGTTCTGGTTTGCTCAGGTTGTGCTGCTTTGGACTGGGGTAGGGTTATTTTTCTTCACAGTAGCAGGTTTGGGTTTGTGCTGCAGTGCTGAGCACACAGGGATGTTTCAGTCACTGCTGAGCAGCTCACACAATGAGGCTGCAATAGATTCAACTCAGCACCATCACCTCCAGAAGACCAAGTCCCCAGGGCAGTGATCTCCTCTCCTGAAATGGTTTTGGTTTTGTTTCCTTAAAAAAGCTTTCTGACTGGGTCATCATATGCAGAGCCAGCCTTTAACAGGCAAGACACATACAACCATTAAAGGCTTCCCTACAGGAAAACTCTACTGACTCCTTTTCTTGCACTTCAGCAATAACAATAACAAAGTCCAAACATGCACATATAATGTCTGAAGGGAAGCCCCAGAATCCCAGGCAACAGAGGGATAATGCCTAAAAACCTACACCCAGGGGTTAGTGGGACTGCAGGTGTTCCATACATCTGATAATCAGTTCTGGTTTTGTTATTTTTCTTTGGTATTAGGCCATGTATTTAGTCACATAACTGCAAGCACCGAGGTATGAAAATATGATTCAGAACCCAACCTTCCAGTGCCTTTACCTGCAGTAAGTATCACTATGATATTTACTAGAAAACTAGGAACCCAGGAAGAAACACAGCCTGATCTCCCCAGTCCTCATACTCCACTGCTTTACAAGAAGAAAGCCTTGACCTTTCCTGGCTGGACACTGTGCTCCGAAAGCCTTGGTGTGTCTTTACAGGAGAAAATAAATCAGACAAACCAGGTCAGACTCTCTGCCAGCCACATACTGAGCTGACAGGCAAAGATGGACTGTGCACTAACTGCTAACTCAGAGCACAGAGACGGTGCCACACACTTGATGAATGGTTAAGTTTCTAAGGACAATCAAGGATTTTTTTTAACGTAATTGAATAATTCCAAACCCTCATCCCTGAGAACATTGAGTAAATGCATAGTAAGGGGGGAAGAAAGTCCACTTGCTAATATTAATGGAAAGCCCAAGAGGTGGCATGCCTCACACCTGAGAGACCCTGCTACACTGGTTCCAGCCCTACAGCTGAGCACTTTGGGGTGCACCCAGGAACAGAATATCCCATTTGAGCTGAGTTGAGGCTCCTGCTGAGTGCCCTGGCACTTTCACCTGCCTCAGCCCCAGGATGAGGCAGAGAAGAGGGTCCTGCTCTGAAGGACCTCCTGGCTGAGCATGAACGTAGGCTTTGACACAGCCTTTTCTCTCTTGCTCTTCCTTCCCACAGAGATGACCCTCACTGAGCTACATGAAGCTGGTATGAAAACCACCCGGGTTATCTGCCGCTTACAGGCTAGAAGCAGAGACAATGGAGCTTGGACAAGCTGACCTCAAACTCAGCTCAACTTATTTCAGACTCCTCCTTAGACAATCCCTTTCCATGAATGCTGCTGCGCTAGCAAAGAGGAAAACTTACAGGGCCTGAACTCAAAGCACAGGGCAATGAAACCTCCATACTTGGAGAAGATGGGTACCACCCTCCACCCCTGTGTCAGTGAGTCCCTTTGTGTCCTTCCAGCCCCCAGCATTCATCCTTACTTACCAGACACTCGATCAACACTGTACATCCTCTCCAGCCTTTTCCTGTGCCACCCTGTCTCGCTGGACTGATGGTGCTCCAGGTCAAAGGAATGCTGGGAAGGGGCAGCCAGCCGGGTGCAGTTTGGGCACTCCTTGGAGCCCTGCCTGCTGCCTGGCCAGCCCTTGCAATGCCTGCCAGCACCATGAGAGCCGCCAGCACCGTGCACTTGGTGACCATGGTGGCATTCCTCTTGGGCAGCCCCCTTCATCACCACCAGTTCCATGCTTTCATTCTCGTGGTCTGACAGCATCGGCCTCTCGCCAGAGATGGTGTACACCCGTGGCTTGGGTCCCTCACTTGGCATCTTCTCTGCCTGCTCCTCAGTGAAGCTCCGCTCGAACTTGCCGTCGGAGATGACAGAGAGCCTGCGCTTGTTCTGTGCTGCCTGCTGCATCTCTGGGGAGTCCTCCTGCCCGATGTAGGAGTCTGCCAAGAGGTGATCTGGAACAAACAGCACACTTCCTTCAACACCGAAGCACCCCAGGCACCAGCACATTCAAGAGGCTCTTTGTTACTGCTGCGGGAAGGGAAGGGGCGAGTGGGATATGGTAGGTTCCCTCAGGAACCTTCTCAGATGAATGCATGCCCACAGCAGTCTAAACCTCCAGAGCTGGTATTGAAATGAGATGCATTTCTCACAAATACACCCAGTATTTTAAGCGTGTGTGGCCACCAAACAAGGCTGGAAGCAAACGCAGATCTCACCGCAGAGCCTGAAAATGCTTATGTGCAAACCAGCTGTCTGCTTTGGCAGGTTTAGCCATGCAGGGGCTGCTGGGCTGGTGAGGGTTCGCAAGACAAGGACCAGCACCAGCTGGTCACAGCAGTGATAATCAATGAATGTTTTGTGCACCAAGTTATTTTTTAGAGGTAAGGGGCAGACCACCAGGGTTTGGGGGTTGTTCCCCCCCCCCCCAATTTTCTACCTATTAGCTTCATAGCATCACAGAACCACTCAGGTTGGAAAAGCCCTTTAAGCCCATCCAGTTCAACCGTTCCCAGCACTGCCAAGGCCACCCCTAACCCATGGCACTGAGGCCTCGTCTCCACGCTGTGTGAACACTTGCAGGGCCGGTGCCTGCAGCCCTGCCCTGGGCAGCCTGTTCCAATGCCTGAGCACCCTCTGGGGCAGGAATTGTTCCTCAGCTCCATCTAAACCTGCCCTGGTGCAGCTTGAGGCCGTTTCCTCTTGTCCCATCCCTTGTTCCTTGGGAGCAGAGCCCAGCCCCTCCTGGCTCCATCCTCCTGTCAGGCACTTGTAGGGAGCCATCAGGTCCCCCTGAGCCTTCTCTTCTCCAGACTAAACCCCCCAGGTCCCTCAGCCCTTCCCCATCTCTCTTGTGCTCCAGGCCTTGCACCAGCTCCATTGCCCTTCTCTGGCCCTGCTCCAGCACCTCAAGGTCTCTCTTGAAGTGAGGGGCTCAGAACTGAACACAGGATTCAAGATGCAGCCTCACCAGTGCCCAGTGCAGGGGCACAAACACTGCCCTGGCCCTGCTGGTCACACTATCACTGATACAGGCCAGGATGCTGGTGGCTTTCTTGGCTGCCTGGCTCATGTTCAGCTCTGTCAATCAGCACCCCCAGATCTTTTCTTGATGTGAAAGAAATGCAGGTTGATGTGAAAGAACTGCAGAAGGCCTTCAGCTGACAGCTGCAACCAGCACCCTGCTCCCCACAGCACCCCTGGTTAGCAGGCTTCATCCTGTGTGCAGATGGTGACAGCACAGCCAGAGGATGCTGTCCTGAAGGAAAACACAGCCGCTGCCTTTGTAGGGTAGGAAGATGGAAAGGAGAGAGGCCCATGAGCACAACTATCTTCAGAGCCCACACACTGGATGAAGTGCCAGGAAATCTCAGCATTTCCATGGCAATTCCATGCATGAACCCAACAGTAGCTCCCACCCACCTGCTAATCCTTTTCAAGTGGTTGTTAATTACCTCTCAGACTTCCCTCAGCTGGGAAGCAGCAGGGGTTGGGAAAGGGCTCAACAGGCAATGCATTATTCATGTGACTGCTACCCGAGAACCCAAAATCATCAGTGGCCAGCACAGACAGCAGCACTTGAAACACAGGCAGAAACAAACCCAACCCTTTACTTCATTACCTTCATTTACTTCATTACTTTAGCTCCTGAGCCACGACCTGGAAGAACCTTTGGCTCCCTCATAGCTGGGCGTGATGGTCTGATGCATGTGTGCAACAGGGAGCTTTCACTGCTGCCATACTGCTTCCTATGAAGTGCTCTTGTGCTCTTCTGAAAAGAGCCCTCCCAAGCTGAGGATGCACACTTGCAGCTTTTGATACTGAAGCCCACCCTGGGTTATGCCCACATTGCTCAAGGCCTCTGCCCTGCTCTGTCTGCAGCTGGGACTGAACTGAATTGAGCTGGTACTGGCACAGTGTGTCACCCTGATCTCATTTTTCTGCTTGAGACACAACTCCCTCAGCACCACTATGAGGCAAATGCACCTCCGGCCACTCCTGATCAAGAAGTGACCACGGGGACTGTTCAGACTGACACAACTTGGGTTCATTTCACTTGGTTCCTCACAGTTTCTGGACATGACAGCTGGCAGCTTGAGCTGACCAGAAGGAGCTGCCTATAAATAAAGAGCTTCTTGAGCCTCTTCTGATGTTGTCTTTGCAGACTGCACATGGAGCCTAAAATGCATGCCTAGGTGCAGAGAGGAGTCAGGAAGACCAACCAGTGCAGAAAGTGTCTCCAAAGTCTCTCCATCCACTTGTCACCCCCCAGGAAGCAGCAGCCACTGCCTTTGTTTTCCAGCAAGCCAGACCCCTCCAGTTCCAAGACTGATTGTGCTCCAGAGCAGGCACGTCTTGGGAAAACACCAGCAAATGACTCCAAGATCTGCCAAGATGTGTGCTGGCTAATAGTGCCAAGCACAGCATCTTGAAAATTAAAAACACAGGCCAGTTCCAAGCACTCATCTCAGCTTGTCAAACTTACTAACGCGTGTGGGCTCAGTGACGCTACAGATTTCTTAAGACACCACAAAATAGTGGCTGACAGCTGCCCTGTTCCTCCTGAAATTAATACTTCCATGGAAGACACGGAGCCCTGGGGGAGCAACCCACAGGACTGAGCACCTGTGCTCACGCACTGCCAGCGCCACAATTCAGATTGAGGACTTGGGACCTCTGTGGGTGTGTAAATGAAGTGCCCAAAGTACAGTGTGTCTGTGTGCTGATGGTTGCAAGTGCAGAGAGACCAATTCCTGCCTCTGTTTCATGAGCACCAACATCTGTTCAACCCATAAGATTTAGAGATTTAAGTGGGACATGACTATGCTGAAATCACAGCAGGGTTACAACTCTTGACCAGATGTATTTGACATAAACCACCTGTCTGATCTAGCATGCAGAATGCAAGCAAAATCCTTTCTTCCCACCTTACTTGTCTGTTACTCAAGGTGTCTCCACTTGTGCTTATCTAGGAGTTTTCATGGTCTACGCTCCACAGTCCTGTCACCACAGCAGTATGCTTTCTCTTTGTCCAAGGACTGGATAATTATTTCTTTTCATTTAATTTAGCACCTTTGGTAACTACACACTGGAGAAGCAGCTTCAGATGCAAAGGGAATGTGAAGCTCTATTAAGTTAATAAAGAATATATCTACTGAAAAAAAAATAGCATGAAAGGAAAAGAGATTCAAACATCCATCAGAATGAATTACTGGCTTCTAAAGACAAACCTGCACCATTCAGGGAGCAAATCTGTGCTCACACTCACACACATGTTTACATATGCCAGCACCTCTGAGATAGCACCAAGGACTGATTCCCTTGTCTGTGCTTGCAGTGGTGGGTTTCAGGTGCCAAAGCACTGCACCTGCTTCCACTATGGCATTTCAGGTCAATAGTTCTGCTAGAAAAGTGAAGCTGATCTGAAATCAATGCTGAATTGAATCTGAGCCAAAGGGATGCTCAGTGAAGAGGACAAGGTAAGAGGGGACTTCAACAAGAACAGGAATTGCCTCCTCAGAGTTAGCTGAAGCAGACTGCTGTTAACATCCTCTGCCTGGCTACTGCTGCTCTGTCTCATTTCATCTTCACGTCACACTTGCCACCTCTCCCACACCCAGCTGCTCCATCCAACTGCTCAGCACCCCAGGACAGTGTGACTTGGGAGGCCTGGCACAGCTCCCTCCTCTCCAGGGAGCTGAGGAGAGCTGACCCGGTGGCAGCTCTGCTCTCCCTCTTTCACCAGCAGCACCTTTGTTTGCCCTGGAGCAGACAAATCAGGTTACTCAAACAGATTTCTTTTCAACTAGATCTGTGGTCTACACAGATTTATTGTGCCCAAGATACTTATGAGCAAAATGAAGAGAAGAGGACCAACATGCTGGATCTGTGAATCGTGTCTATTGATAACAAACCTGTATTTTCATCACTTCCCTGTTTACCTGGGCTAAGTCCAACAGCCTGCCCAAGCCTGGGGGCTCGACAGTCCAGTGCCAAGGATGAATCCACTTCTCAACCCTCTCGTTATTCATGGAACACGTCTCTTTGGCGTCACTTGCTCCTCTTGATATCTCTCTTCACCTTCCACACAACACAATCACTAGGGCATGCACATCACCAGAGACATAACCACCAACAGCAATGAGCACCTGTACTGGTTAATGTGTGCTACCTTGGTATGTGTAGTTCCCGATAATTACACACTTACTACTATTAGATACTTACAATTATGCTTTCCCATTCAGTAACTAACCTGAGCACTTGCTCTGACCCAGGTACGTAATCATGGAGGAACTTCCATGTTCTCTTTTGCTGTCACAACATGCCTCAAGAGGAGGCAACATACTGGGATAAGCTTCAGCTGACTGATGCCTATTGACAACAGTGGAGGGACTCACCGACCCAAACTCATCTCTGACGCAGGCTGTCTTCTAACCCCATGGAATGGGAAGTTTATAAATCAAGGTGGAATACAGCCACAAGGCATAGACAGAAGCTTTAAAAGAAGTCCCAAATTTATGACTATTTAACAGCTGAACTGATGATTAAAGCACCATAGATTTAAAACCTCAGCTCCAGCACCAGAAGCAAAGTGGCAAAGGGGAATCCAGATAAGGGCTATTAAAAACGCATCTGTCATCTCAGAAAACATAAATTTAACAGGAACAGTTCTCTCCCCTGCTCCACCTCAGCTGGACTCTCTGGACCAGGTGTTGACTGTAAATGAAAGAACTGTCTCAGCCACCGAAGAAGAATGAGGAGATTTTAGCTGTACAGTACATGGACCTGCAGCACTGTTCATAACAGTTGGAATGAAGTTAATGTTTTTTCATTTTACACCAGGAGGGGTCCAGGTGACACTCTCGATGAGGAGAGCAGATGGATGCAGTGGCTAGAGCCCCAGGCACTGCAAACCCAGGAACATCTTTTCAGACAGCACAGCTGAGCAGTTCCTCTCACAGTTTCAGTTCTGAGTCCTCCCATACGCCTGCCCCAGCCCCGCAGGTGTGCTGTCAGGCTGTCAGGTCCTGTTGTCCTCTGCTCCCTCTCTGAGTGAGCACCAGAGCCATGACACATCAGCCCTGTCCTTCCCAATGCCGATGTCCCGCTGCGTGACCCCACCAGCACATGGCTCCTGCCTCCAGAGCCGGGCTGGCAGCTGACCCCACTGCTCTGCAGGGCTGAAACACAGGCAAAAAACAGACATGGAAACCAGCAAAAATGGTTTGAAGCATGGGACAGGGATATAAAACCAGAGATACAACAATTAAAAAGGTCACAGTGGCATTTCAGCCGCGCAGTAGCTCCAGAGTCAAGCGAGTGAACGACATGCACAAAGTTTGCTATGAAATTACCTGAAGCCTGACCAAGGCAGTGGCTTTCTGGGGCACCCTGACCCTACTGCTCCCGAGGAAGGAATGTCACACACTTCTCTGCAAAGCCCCAGGGAAGAGGCAAGGGCTGCTTCAGTGAGGGAGCTGCTTTGAGGAAACAGAAGGTCACTTAACTGTGACAAAATGCTTCCAATTAGTCCTCAGCACTGGAATGGGCCTTGAAAACAGCCAACCTGAAGATGCTGTTGACACTGTGCTTCAGAGAGAAGTAACCTTTAAGTCTGGCCTGTAACATTAATGTGAAGAGATGAAATTAGGACTGAGAGACATGACCCAAAGGAGCAAGTGACAGCTCCATCAGTTTTCCATTGTAGTCCTATGGTAACACTGACCTACCTCTTTATTAACTTTAGAAGCAAGACTTAGCATATACCCCCCCCCCACACCATACTTGTGCTCTGCCGATCCTGGAAGCAGCCTGAAACCCTCAGAGAAGAGACTTCACATCCCTGCTCTGCCCTGAATTCATCCTACCCCCTCTGGAGCATGGGCTCTTTCTAGAAAGGCCCCCTCCACTGCTCAAGGGCAGCCACCCCACTCCAGCACAGGGGTACACCCAGAGCTGGGCCAGGCACAGTGCTGGAGCTCCCCGTGAGGACAGGACAAACAGCCTCCACAGAGAAAGCACAGATTTGGTGCTTACCCTGAAGCAGGCTGCACTGGCAGCTCCGCAGTGTGCACAGTGGCAAACTGAAGGTTCCTCTCAGAGCACTGTAGAACTGCAGCCTTTCTTCATGCCTTCCTATAGCACAGGTCCCTTGCGTGGCCTCAAGCACCTGCAAAGCCTCATGCTGCAGTTTCTCCAGCCCTGTGTCAGTTCCTGGCAGCATCAGAACCCTCCTCCAGTTCACAGCTCCTGCCCCTACATGCACTCAGAGCCCTCCTTGGGAAGCTTCAGAAGCCCAGGATGCAAACACAAGTGGTTGCTTTGGTGCAGTCTCTGTGCATGGCACAGTGGCCTCAGCAAACACGTTTTTCTTCTGCCACCCATTGCTATTTGTCTTGGGGAAGCTCAGGAGTGCTCATTCTGCACCCAGTGTTTTCACTGATGGCTGAAACATGATGCAAAACCAAAGAAAAGCAGCAAAGATGACTTCTTTTGAGCTTCTTCCAGTTACAGGTAACTATCCCCCCCTTTGGTCTGCACTGATGCAAACCAGTCAGAGCAGCCGTGCTGATTCTGCAAGAACCACAGTGAATTTAGGTCAAGACCTGCCAGGCAGCTCTGGCCCAAGGCCCATCATCTCTGCAGCACCAAGCACACCTTATACTTGCTGGGATCTTTCCCTTCCTTTTGCTTCCACAGCCTTGCACACGCAGGTCGCTCAGAGCCCCAGCCTGCAGCGAGCAGAGCACTGCTACATCCTAGAGCAGCAACCCCAGTACTGCAGCACCAGCTGCCCTCCAAATAGCCCAGGCAAACAGAACAGAAACTGCCTGATAAAAAAACACCAGGAAAAAGCCCCAGCACAGCTCCCTTCCTTTCCTCAGTGAAGGATCCTTGTGCTGAACCGATCTCACTGAATGCATCACTGCTTCTCCTGACAGGCAGAAGTTTCTCAAGTGCTCTGCTTGCTGTCATTGCTCATTTCATTGTCCCATGCTCTGGGTATCTTTTTTCCTCTCACAGTTCCAGTACATGCAGATGAAGAAATCTAAAGCAGTATCTCAGTGTGGGGCCCCTGACACCTATGCTGTGAGAAGGGGACTTTGGGCACGTCCAAAACTCCTCATCCCGTGAGCTCTGGTGGGACTCAGAGTGATTCTTTCTTCTATGTTTGTATTTTGCTCTCTGCAGCAGTCTTACACTTCCCTTTTGCAACACAACAACCCTTTTCCCTTTCTTTCTTCTGGGTCTGCCCCAGGGGACACCCACTCCTACACTACAACCATGCCACAGAGAAGATGGAAAGTCTTTGGAAAGTACCAGAAAGCTGTGAGGGTCAGCGAGGACTCTGGCAGCAGCGCTGCAGTCAGAATGAATGCTGAACATAAGAGTGCTCTTCTTGGGAACCTTCCCAGACCTTCAAGCCTGCATGAATAAGCCAGCAATGAATGGAGGCTGGAAAAGAGGAGGAGATGCGTTACCACCTCAGCACCAGCTCCCTCAACAGATCCATGTCCTGGCAGCAGCAGAGTCCAACCCTCCCTTTTTCTAGTTCCTCAGAATATCTTAAAAGATCAGAAGAAAAAAAAAAATCAAGAGTGATGCCAAAAGTACAATTCCTTCATCCTCTGCCAGCAGCTCATACCCTGTCAGCAGGCAGCTGGGGAAGAAGGGAAGCAAAGAGAAGACAAATGTGTATTGCTGTCATCCCTGCTGTAACCTCAGAGAACATGGTCAGTGCACTGCGAGCCAAGCAACAGAGGAGAGGTAAATGGCCTTCCCAGTCGCCTGGAAAACCTCCTCCAGAACAAGCCATCGAGGAGTTCCATAGGCATAGGCACGACGTTTCGCAGCCATGAAGTTCTCAGGCCTCACGTTAGCAAGAACCAGAAGTTATAACCAACAGCAAATACTCTCCTCACCTTTTTTTTGCTATGTGTACACCCCGTAGTATGCTGCGATCCTCCTTACCTCCTGGTGATGTTCAATTCCACAGCCACTGCCCTAACTAAGGGAGTGGAACATGGACAGACTGTGATTTTATTGAAAGCAGAAGGTGAACAAAGCCTTGCAGATATCTCACCCTCATTACAGCGCTCGGACATGGCAGCTGGCCCATCCTGCTGATGCATAATCCCTCTGTAGTTCTTCACCAGTATCTCAAAGACATTCTGACGCACACACTCACACAGGCTCTCCAGAGGAGCCACCAAAAATAGACTGAGGTGTAAAAGTTACCACCAAAGAATAGCTCTTTTATCAGTTGTGGAATGTGAAGTAAGAGGGGGGATGCAAAAGCTGTTACAGCATCTCCTTTCCTAGGAGTCAGGGGACTCTAAAGACAAAAAGAATCACACCAAAATGGCTGATCCTCAGAGAGTAAAGTGCAGCAGAAGTGGAGGAAGTTGAGGCAGTCTCCATGTGACAGCATCTGCTTTGTCTGCCTGGGGAGTTCCAGCTCCCCACCCTTTTGCCAAGGATGTGAATTAGCAGGTAAAGCAGCAGCAGAACCAACACCCCAAAGATTTACACCCCCCTCATTCTCTGCAAGAGGACTGTCACCTGCAGAGAGAGAGAACGGTTCCAGCTCCTGGATCCGCAGAAGAGGAGCTTTTTAGGCTTCCACTATCCCTCTGATGGCTCTGCCAACTTCTTCCTCCTCAAAGACCACAACCTTTTTCCCTCACTGCATTCATCAATGACTTTAAGCCTTTCTTAGACCCTTTTATTTCTTGGCTATAAACTCCTGAAGTCAAGGCCTGCCTCCTTCCAACCACATTTAGGCTAGAGCCTTAACTGCAGCTGAGGTCTCCTGGCAGTGCAGGGAGCATCCATGTAGACAGGGTTATTACAGTGGAAAGCAGCCCCATCCCACCAGGTAAAGACACCCCTAGTGAAAGCCCAGAGTGCTGTGAACAGAGGTGTATGTGCACTGAGGAATCAGCTCCTTGGTGTGCTGAGCTTGGACCTCAGCCACCAACATATGCAAGTAGGAATTTAACTACAGGATACTGGTGGGCTGGTACAGCCCTAACACTGCTCTCCTGCTCTCTGATGAATAGGAGCAGATTCAGGTACTTCTATGTATGTGCTATTTCTTCAAGTCACGTAGAAGAGGCTCTTCCTTGGTTTCACTGCAGGCACTGGATGAAAGCTCATCCTATAGCTTAAGCTGAGCCAAAGGTGAAGTGTTCAGAAGCTTGTGAAAGCCATACAGAACTTCTGAGGAAGGAAAAGAGTTGGTTCCCCTGTCCCCTGCTATTGGACTCCTAGGATGAATAAGAGTGAGACAGATTTTCTACTCTCAACATTCTTATAGGACAGCAACCTTCCTACCAGTTATTTATAAAGGAATGTTACAGACTGGGTTAAATGATATATTGCAGGATTGCAAAAAATTACTTAAATAATGAGGATTCTTATTTTCCCCTCTTTAAACATTTACAGTAATCTCTATGAAACTTTATTTCCAAGGCAGTACTTAAGGGCCCCATAAGGACTGTTTATTCCATGTGTACCGCTCGCTGCTTGATTCTTATGCATGGCAACTAAATTCACTTGAAGTATGATCTCAAGCCTGATACACCAAGGAGGCAGCACGAGCACAGGGTGGGTTTAAGCACTGGTCAGGTGAGCCCAACAGTAGTGCACTATCCAGGAGTCACATCAGCTCCACTCCCATGTCCTCCTTATCTATAATCAAGAGAGGAACGAGCAACTAGGAGCAACCATAAAGATGAGTAAAAGGACAGCTGTGTAAGTGTGCATGAGAGAGGGTCCTACTCCTTGGCTTTGACCAGGGTTCCACAGGTCTCAGGCCTTGAGCACTGCCAGGGCTGGGGCAGCCACAGCTTCTCTGGGCACCCTGTGCCAGCACCTCAGCACCCTCACAGGGAAGAATGAAATTTCTTCCTGGCACCTGGGGTCGGGGTGTGCAGAAAAGCACCAGCAATGACTTCAGCTGCAAGAAGCAGCTACAGAAATGGCCATGATAAAACCTGTCCTGCACTGCCTGTCCATCCCCTTTCCTCCCTCTGCCTCAGGCACCTCACCTCCACTGCATTAAACCCCAGCCTTTTTCTACCCTTCCCTTCCTACCACGATGGGTTTTTCTTAGACTAAATATTGGAAGTAATGTGTAACTGGAGTTCTCATGTCTGAAAGAAAAATCACGGAAAACTGGAGTACATTGTTTGAAAGCCCTTCCATTCCCAAAGGCAGCACAACCCAGCCAAGGATAACTTGAAGGTCATTAGATCCAAGAGAAAAGGCAGGGACTCATTCAGCTGCCTGCCAAAGGCTGGCGGGACTGGGCTTGCTCACTCACCAAGAGGCATTCCCTGCCTGCAGAGGTTTAAGCACACACACAATTTACACTAAATGGTAACATCACTCTAAATTATGTTCTATTTAAAACTCTTACCCCTGGCAAAACAGTTCAGTGCTAGGGAACAATCTGCTACTTGTTCACACAGGGTTTTATGTGGGTTCTATGGCATTTTCTATAGGTTTTATAGTGAATATATTGTCTGCAAAATGTTTTCTTTCCTCACAGACCAGGCACGGGCCTGTTAGAAGTCAAGTGAGTTTCTCTTGTGCTCTCTTGCCCATCAAGCAGAACTCAGCATAAGCTGATAGGGACAATACCTGTGTCTAAAATGTTAACACATTAGCAGGCACATGCTGGTGTCCTCAACCAGAGAGGGCAAATCTCATTTTAACCCCTGCTGAAGCAAACCCTGGAATAAATCCAGATGTTACCTTTGCCAGCAAAGACAGATTGCTGCACACACCCCAAGCACGTCAGTTGATACTATAACTCACCTACTTTTACTCCCCAGTGAAAGCAATACCTGGAAGTGACAAGGCAGTGCAGATGCCTTGTGCAGTGCAGTCTTTCCCTTCCCAGCTGAAATGTCTTCCAAGGACATCAGCTCTATGGTGAATTTATGACAGGACACTTGTTCACTACAACTGAACTTGTTCCCACAGCCCACCCAACCTTTGAGTCACCAAACTGCCTTTTCTCCTCAAGGGCTTCACCGATTCAAAGAGTGATTCCTTCTGCTGAGATCTCACACTAACCCTTTATGATGAATAAATACACTTTGATTTGAAGGACTATTAATAAATAGGTGCAAGCACATAAGGATATAAGCAATATCAGTTCTCTTACCTGAGCCGTTTCTACCTTCGGGATGGTTTTGGGAAAGATATTCTCCAAAAGCTCTTGCTGCTCTGCACGTCCAAGCATCCCAGAAGGCAGCAAAAGAAGGAAAAGAAAGAGATGAATATTGGTTAAAGGCCAAGGAAAGAAGGAACAGTTCAATATCAATATACTGCTGTTCTCCTGCAGCAGCCTTTCTCTCAGCTTCTGGTGACACCAATTTAAACATGCTATAATAGCAGGGCAGGCTTCCTGGTAAACACACCAAAAGGGTAACCACAGCTGGACAACAAGCCCAGGACTATTTTAGTCTTCAGCTTCTCTGTTAAAAACCATTGAAATGCACCTGCATTAAACTTGGCCTTGTTTCTGTGATACACGTAGGCTAAACCCCTTCTAGCAGCCCAAGGAAGACCAGCCCCATCCATCACCCTAGCCTTCTGCTCTGGTTCTGAATGCTCCTGTGAGCCATCACAACTTAGATGTTACTACCAACACCTATTTTACCTACTCTAACCCTAAGTGCTCAAGCACCAACTACGTCAGCATTTGGATACCTGATTTGAGAAGCCCCCCAACACCCTACAAAAGCCATCCTTGGTTCTCTGATGGATTCAGATCCCATGGATGACTGGAAGTTGACTGCAATATCTTGAGCATCAACCAGGCAGGGTGAGTGCAACCCTTATCACACATCAGGGCCTACGTCAGAGAGCAAACCTATGAATATTCCAACCAGGAAAAAGCTTGCAACCCACACAGGAAAGGCATCCTTGGTCAAGGCATGCATTCCCTGCTCTACAGTAAATACAATCTTCAGGCTCCTATTGTAGGGCATTTGCTGCTGTGCTTGTTCTCCTGCACCCAACAGACCTGTGATTTGAGAATCAATACCAACTTTTATCCAGCTATCCATTTCCCCAGGTTTTCGAACAATCTCCCCAAGATCTGCAGCATCACAAGCAGGGTGATATTTGCCCATGGACAATCCAGGAGACAAACCAGGCACCGACCTCCCTGGCAAGCCAAGCCGACAAAAGCCAGCAGCCAGGCACTCAGGCTTCAAGCACACCAGCATCTGCTGGGAGAGGAGACAAAGACACTGCAACAGGGCAAGACATAGCAAGGCATCACGTCCACTGTCTTCCTCCTTCAGAGGTGCTCAACCTCTGAACATTCCTCTCCAGCTCAAGCTTCCACAACAGGCTATGCTCACAACAGCTATAAAACATCCAAGTAGAAAATGGCTTTGACCTCCAAAAGAACCTTCTGCAATCCTCTTCTGTTTTGCTACCCAGTCCAGCAGCATATCCCAATATGTGTCACCAGGATTTCTCCCCACTGCTTTTACACGCCTCCTCCCAACGGGAAAAGATTAACTAAGCTACAATGTACCTCCCAGAGCAACGAGGGCTGGAAGGAGTGGGAAGTCCATTTGTCATCCACAGCCAGCAACAGGGGATCAATATGAACGATGAAGAAAGAGTGATTTAATCTCCTGGGGACTAAATTTCAGCACAGCCAAATGCAAAACGCTTTGGAGCAGCACAGCTGGAGCTGTGTGAGAAGCAAGGTTCAGCCTGCTGTGTCATGACAGGTTCAACCTGCTGTGCTGTGCTGAGTTCAACCTGCTGTGTCGTGACAGTACCAGAGCTTTGCTGTCTGCACATTCTTGCCTGTCCAGTACTAGGTTGTGCCTTTAGACACCAGGGTAGGAGTTGCCCCAGCTGTCTTACTAAGTGCCTAAGCAGCCCCAGAGATGGTCACACAGGGGCTCTGTCACATGGGGGAGCAGTACAACTGGCACACAATCCTCACTACAAAGAACAAAGGGATGACCATCCTGGCTCACCCATACAGGAGGAGGACAAGCACCTCATGAATGTTCCTTCACCACCTTTCTGCCTGGGCAAAAAGCAGGACTTGGTCCTGGGGCAACACACAAGTGTAAAGTTGGGAGCTGGAGTGTGGCATCTTCATGAAAGTGGGGGAGTCACCATGCCTGGAGGTGTAGATGTGGTGCTTAGGGACATGGTTTAGTGGTGGGCTTGGCAGCATTTAGGTTTACAGCTGGACTTGATGATCTTAAGGATCTTTTCCAACCTAAATAATTCTATGATCCTATGGTTCTAACATCAGGCTATGCAGCTGTAAGAGCACTCCTGAGCTACTCCTCCACTCCATCTTAGAGGTGGTTTAAGGCTCATCCAAAGCCACGGCTGATCTCACACTGCACTGGAAACAGCCCTGTGAGCAGATGGCTGTGCTCAAGACTTCCAATATCTCCTCCACCAATGCTTCTGGAACCCCAAGGCTTCCCATAGAAACATCTGTCCTTGCAAGCCATCATCAAAACCATTCACAAACAGGGCACTTACAACACTGGAAAAGACTCTGAAGCTTCTCTGTCCGTCAGCAGCCATTCCATGTAGAGAAAATAACAATGAGAAAGTTCTCAGGTAAAATATCAGGGAGAGAACATGGAGATTTACACAAAGAATACTGAAATACAATGATAAAATATAGTCTGTAACTAGTTCAAAAGCTCCAAGAGCATGTTAGCTCAGCTGTCATTCTCTCGATTCATCTCTGCCAATGCCTGAAGCTGATGTGTCTGCCTAAAATCACAACCAGTGTTTGCCCTTAGCTTGCAAACCACAGGCTCAAAAATAGTACTTCCTAAGACCTGAGGTGCAAAGAGCGAACATGGAGCCAGAGAGAAGCACTGCCACTCTCCACCCCCCCCTGTTCCATGGTAAAAACAGCATCACTCAGAATGAGAGCCTGATTTCGGAGGTGCTGCAGTGTCTGTGACCTCACGCTCCTGTTGCCCCAAGGAGATGAGGTAGGAGGGTGAAAACAGAGCTCTCAGAGCCCAGGGGATAACCAGATCTCTCCTTGCAGGCAGAAGCACAGCGGCAGAGCACAGAACCACTCAAAGCCACTGCTGCTTGCCCAGGCGTCACTGCCACTTCCACTGCTCTCCAGTGCTGCAGGCCAAGCCAAGAGCAGATGAATATGAACACTTGATCCCAGTTATCCAGTGATAGCTAATAAGGCAATGAGGCCTGCACAGCACAAGGTGCCACGGGGGTTTTCCAGCCAATTACACTGCAAACTCAGGCTAAATTTCTGCCTGTTATCTCAGTGGTTCCCTTCGACATTCCTGCTTCCCTAATGCCATCGGCTTCTCCTTGGCTGGGCCTCAGCTCATCTCCCACAGATGTCCACACATGCCCTTTGCCAAGGGGACTCTGCTGGCCACGCTAACTCCTTATGCCTGGTCTCCCCTTGCCAAGCCTTTTGTGTCCCTTCTCCTCCCTCACTGTGCTCACAGTCACCCCAGTTTACCAGCATCTGCCCATATTGTTACCATGCCATTCACCCCTTCTCCTTGGTAGCCACTGACTTGATCAAAATAAAGCCAGAGCCAAAGGCAAACAGATGGCAGTGCTCTATTCATCCCATTCTTTCCTATTTCTTTCTTACAACACACTGTTAATACAAGCCACAAAACTCCCAGCTCAGTTTTGCCTCCGCTATCACAGTTTAAGTCCCATCAAGTGATCTGATGACACTTGGCAGAAAATGCTTCAAGTGCGCTCAGCGCAGAGACACATCAGGATAATTTAACTGGCAAGAGATTAAAAAACAAAGACTTGTTTCACATAAATGTGATGAACTACAAGGTGCCTCACACATACAGGGGCAGATGAGCTATAACCCCCAGTGTATGACACTGCAAGAGCTGCATACCAATGAGCAGGTAGGACCAAGAGCAATCAGCTGACAACGTGACAAGTTTAGCCCTGACTCATCTAGAGAGAGGGTTTCATTTTAGTGGCAGATCAGATCTGCATGTTACACAGTCAGCAGGGCCGGATTTAACCAAAGGACGTCAACCAGGCACCACAGCCTCAGTGTGCTGTGCTATGGGGTCTAACTGGTGAAGACAGCACTGCTGGTGCCTCACAGAAAACACCACCAGCTTCTCCACCAGCATGGCTTCAGGAAAGCAGAGGGTGGGATGGGAGCACAGGCAGCTGCCCTTCTGAGGGCACTCCTCAGCACTCACTGGGCATTAGATGTCAAAGCTGGACTCAGGTCTGAAAGAGAAGTTGGCTGAGACTTCGCTAGAAGGAAGGAAGCTGCTAAGTAACAAAGATCTCAGTGACAATGTGATTAGCATGGAATAGCCATCATGTGTCTGAAACAATCACATCAGCAGGATAAAAGGGGCCTCAATGCCTACTAGCAGCTACAAGTAACTGATGCACACAAATACATGCAATCCACCAACCTGACACTGAACTGAGCGAAGAAATGAGTACTGAAATACTCAGAGATCCAGGAAAGACCTGAGATAACTCCATTTAGAGCAGAGCAGCAAGGTAAGCAAAACCCGGACTGTTCAGGAGCACTGTATGGAAAGAACACCCACCACCTTCTTGTGTTCCTTCAGAAGCAATGCCCAGAGGAGCTGCAACAGGAATCTGTTGTGACAGCACCTGACAGTGCTGCACCTCAGGAAACCAGGAGAGAAAAGACCTCCTGCATCATCAGGACCTACGTCCTCCTACAGCAGCAATCCTCCTCTGTCACTAAGCAGGGATGGGAACACTGCCAGCACATCCACAGGTAACAGGTCCATCACTAAAGACTGCTGACACCTACGTTGTTTAAACCTGATAGTAACAATACCCTGACAAAAACCAGTTGTCTGAAATATCTGTGCAGGGAGATGGTAGCTGGAAAAATTCATGTTAAACATTAGAACTGTGAATTCTCACTTTCAAGAAAGGGAACTCTGATGTCAGCAATGGACCTTCAAGTCAAAGACCCCACAGTTCTGGGAGAATTTACACTCAAGTCTTGGATAGGAGCAGAGAGGACGGAGCCAGGAGAAATTAAAAGAAGGTAACTCAAGCATGAGTTCATACCACAGTGGAAAAAGGAATCCGGACTCCAGGAAGGACCCCAGCCTAAGACCAAAATTGCTCATTCAGTAAGAAACCTGGAATAAGGAACGCACTAAAGTACCTCAGGCGCTTGTCAGGGCAAGATTTACCCTTTCACAGCAACTAACACTTGGTGGCCCTGTTTAAATTCACTCTCTAGTCCACAGGGAAGGAGTGAGACCAAATTCTCATCTCTCTGTGGGGTACCTTGGACTAGACACCAAAGCCCTGAAATTGGGCGGGATGAACCACGCTTTCAACTACAATATTCCCTGTGCTAACTATAGCACAGAGAGATGGTTCTGGAACACGCGAGCACAAGTCTCATGTCTGCTCCCAAAGAAAAACCATAGGGCAGCATAACACAAAGCAGGGCTGCAGGAAAAGACAGACTTTTAGCCACAGTTGGGGTGCCAGTATTGTTCTGTAGGCGTCAAGGCAGCAAGGACAAAGAGAGCCCATTTCTAATGGTTTTGGTTAATCTATGTCCTTCAAAGTGTGCTAAGGAAACCAGGGAGTGTGTATCAGGCACCACACAGGCCAGGAGCCTGAAGAGAACCTGCACCAGCCCAAACCTGCAGCAGCCTGGGACCGTCAGCAGAGGGGCAGCACCAAGGTCACAGCTCAAGGACAACTGCGTCATCCCTGCCCTAGGAGCTGCAAGGCAAAACCAGCACACACAGGAAGGAGACACGGCAAGATCTCACATCCAAGCACTTGAGATGGGATCAGAGCAAGAGCACAGAGCCACAGTCCCTTCCTACACAGTTCACTGCAGCTCTCCCAGGAGACAAGACTACAGAGACCAAAGCTGGCAGCATCGTGGATGTTCTCCACAGTGTTAGCACACAGCAACTATGCCGTTAGTTTTGAGAGGCTGTTTAAAAGACCCAGCACACAACAAACTGCATGGAGCTTAATTGCTTCTCCTGGGACAGGAGGCTCCCCTGAGTTGCTCTGCAGAGATTTTAGTTTAAGAATCTAGGGAGCTTGCACCTTCTGCTTAGCTCACACGACTCATGATAGCAAACAAATGATGCTCCCTGCTCAGGAAGACAGTCAAATGCACATGCACGCTCCAGCCATGCATAATAAATACACATTAGTGGCCACTTGGACTTGCAGTGAGTTTCAGAGGATGATTGTTCTCTAAATGAAAAGTCAGAGAAATATGAACAGGGCAGAGCTCAGGAGGCGCAGAGACAATCCCAGGGCCTCTTCTGCAGCATGAGATCAGGATCCCATAGCTGCCTACACAAAACCACCGGGGACCTGATCATGACAGCAGTGCTACCCACACAGGGATCCAAGTCCCCAGCCCCCTTGGGAAGGGCAGGATAGGCTCTCTCTGTAGCCTTCTCTACTGCCCTGCAGAGTCCTCACTGTAGGTAAGGAAGATAAGGACATGAGGGATACCCAGAGGAGGACATGAGGCAGAGCAGAGGAGCTGTGTTTGATGTGCTCCAGGAGGAACCTTTCAGCAGGTCATCACTGCTGTGAATGATGCCAAGGGTAGCTGAGACTACACGAGGCAGGGACTGAGCTGTGCTTGGATGGGCAAGGTGGAGGCACACCAGCAGTGCCTGTCCTCACCAGCACCTTCTCTGTACACAGAGGCACTGCAGGGAGCAGTCCTCTGTCCTCCCCAAAGACTTTTTTGATTAGATATTTCTAGCACAGGGCATGAATGGGGAGACACAAAAGAGCACCTCTCCTGTGCCACACACTATGTGACCAGACGCTCCTCAAGGACTTTATGTTACTGAGCCTAAGTCCACTCAGCTAACTGTTCTGGTCAAACCACCGCAATTCACACCACCAAGAGACACTTCGGAGCACCCACGTACAGAAGCAGCAGCCTGGTAGCAGTTACAGCAGGTATGTAGCAAACCAGAACCCCAGAGGCACCTCCTGAACTCTACACAGCTAATACTACTTGCGTAGCATCTGCCCATCCTGGTGTAGGCTAACAAATCATTG
The DNA here is from genome assembly GCF_012275295.1 of Melopsittacus undulatus. NCBI lineage: Eukaryota > Metazoa > Chordata > Aves > Psittaciformes > Psittaculidae > Melopsittacus > Melopsittacus undulatus. Next base: position 9,811,007 of record NC_047537.1, read on the forward strand.
CATTCAAAACACATTAGTCGCTCCCAAACACCCACACTCCCGTTGGAAATGCTGGTGAATACCCAGGATGATGTTTGTGTGTGACTGGCTGTCTAATCCTGTTCCCAGCACCCCATTACAACATTTTGTGTCATTGCTGTATACCCACCTGGCTGACATCTGCCAAAAGCAATCCCACTTCCACATCTCTGAACACCATCAAAAGTGCTCACGTTTTCAGTACTGGGTATGAACTGGGTGCACCATAAAGTGGGGAAAAGTTCCAGGCTCTGCCCAGACAGCTTCCTCCAGAGGCACTCCAGACTTTGAAGGATGGATTTCTTTACAACACAGACACACAGCAATATATAAACACCTTTGCATCTCTCCACTTCCAGCCACAAGACTGTCTCCTCCCGGCACGGCAGAGATGCCGTAATGCCGAGTTACAGTCACAGAGGTGACTGAGATCCCTCAGCAGCACGGACCGAGTCCTACACACGACTCTGGGTTATTCTAAAGCAATTCTGTCTCACACAAAGGAAACGTTACATAATGGAGCTGAAAAGTTTATTTCTTCCCATTTTTATCGGGCTACCAAGGAGCTACTCCACATCTAATAGAGGCGCTGCCAGACCTGCCCCTGTGCACGGCTGTGCTGCTGGGAACCTGCACCAGTGCCCCCAGCCAGTCCCCACTGACGGCTGTGACACTTGCACTGCAGCGGGGGAGAAGGGTCGGGTCCATCCTAGGCAAGGGGCACTGTGGCAAAGCTCATCAGCGACAGCTTTAAACCTTGGCACAACCCAGCAGCAAACACGGCTTAGAGCGTCTCCCATGTTTGATACTAAAAAGCACTGGGACCTGGCAGTAATGAAATGCCACACTGTAGGACAAGCAATATACAAATGAACAGGTACAGTACAGAACCCGAATCTCTTAACTGGCTAACAGAGCGGCTTGGGACACTGCCGGCGAGGGCAGGTGTGCTGCCTCCGGCTTTTCACGCTGTACATTTTCCATTCAAGGGATCAAGCCCCCTTGCAGACAGCGGCTGACTTTGCCCTCGGACACAGACACAGATGGCATGCCAGCTGATGAGGAGCCACCGAGCAAACTGACCGCGCTCCCGATTCCTCAAGATTGGAAAGATCCAGCCCTGACAAAGCCGCTTGTGACCCGCTCCTTGCCAGCCGAGCAAGCCGAACCGGCCGGGGATGCCAGCCGGGCCGGCAGCGAGGAGCGGTGACAGCTCTGGAGACGAACTCCCCTCCGGAGGCTGAGAACCCGCCGAGCGCAGGGACCGCGGTCCCGCAGCCACCGGCGAGCGGGCGGCTGCTTGCGGGGGACACCGCAGCGGCCATGGAGGGGGCACCAGCGGCGTCCCACGGACGCAGGCTCCCTCCGAGCTCTGCCAGCCCCGGGGGCTGAGCTCTCTGCCCCGCTGGACAAGCGCCGGGGTCGCACCCGCAGCCGCCCGCCGGGAATCGGGGCCTTACCCCCAGCTGGCCGGGTCCCGGCACCCACCTCACTTTAGCCGCCACCGACGACATGGCCTCGTTCCTCAGCGTCTTCCTTTTGGACACGGCTGTGCCCATATTCGCGCGGGGGGAGCCGCCGGGGGAGCGCTCATCGCAGGACCCCGCGGCTGCCCATGCCGCGCTGGGGCCGGGTGCCGCCGCTCGCCGCCCGCTGCCGCGCTCCCTCAGCGCCCCGCCATGCCGCGCTGCCCCCGGCCGCTGCCGGCTCATTGACTGCGGCAGGAGCCCGGCACCGAGCGCCGCCCCCCGCCCAGGAAGCGCCGCTATATTTGGCCGGCGGCTCCCGCCTCTCCCAGCTGACATCATGGCGGCCCCGCCTGAGGGGACGCGGCGCCCACCCCGGGGAAGGGCGTTTTCCACAGCGCAGGGTCCCGCTGCCCGCGGGGGGACGGGCACAGGACACGGGAACAGGACACGGCTCACGGGCTGTGAACGGTGTCTCCGAAGGGTCGCATCAACGCCCGTTGTTCACCACCGGTTTGTCCATGGTGTCACCTCCCAGAGCAAGCACCTTCCTCGGGGTCATCAACTGCGGCTCGGCCGCTCGGTCAGCCGGGCCTTAGAGGGGCTTCGGTTTGTAGAATCAGAACTGCTTGGGCTGAAGGGACCTTAAAGCTCCTCCAGCTCCAACCCCTGCCACAGGCAGGGACCCCTTCCACTGGAGCAGCTGCTCCAAGCCCCTGTGTCCAACCTGGCCTTGAACACTGCCAGGGATGGGGCAGCCACAGCTTCTCTGGGCACCCTGTGCCAGCGCCTCAGCACCCTCACAGGGAAGAGCTTCTGCCTAAGAGCTCATCTCAGTCTCCCCTCGGGCAGGTTCAAGCCATTCCCCTTGTCCTGTCCCTACAGGCCCTTGTCCCAAGCCCCTCTCCAGGTTTCTTATAAATCTCCTTTATATATTGATAGGCTGCAGGAGGGTCCCCGCGGAGCCTCCTCCATCTGAACAATCCCAGTGCCTTCAGCCTGTCTTCCCAGCAGAGGGGTTCCAGTCCTGACATCAGTGTCATGGATGTAGGTTTTGATACCCTGGATTTGGAAAAGTACTTTATAAATCTGCTTTCTGGGCACCCAAGTGGCAGCAGCAAGTTCTCATAGGATGTTCACAGTCTATAGAGAGCAAGCACTCGGTGGCCACCGGCTCTGCAAGCGAGCACACGAATCCCAGGAATTCCGAGCTAACACATTCAGCAATGTTTGATAGAAGAGTGGAAGTTTTGTGGATAAACTTCTTCCAGGATTTGAGGAAAGAGGCAGGGAAGGAGGCAGTGGCAGACAAGCAGACACCATGTCCTGTCTGTACCCTAGGAAAGGCAATATGTAGTGTAAGCTCATGTGTCTGTCCTTCAGAGACCCTGCATGGAAGAGACTGAAAGTTTGGGAACAGCTTCAGTCCTCTCTCTCCCATAGTCTCTCTCTCATAGGCTCCAAAGTCAAACCTGCAAGAAAACACATGAGGATTTGAACAAAGTAAGTCTCTTAGGTCTGTTAATCTACAGATTGAAAAGCACAATAATCCATGTAGAGAGCATAAAAAAGGATGAGTAACAGACCCAGCTACCTTGGTGTGTGTGGACACGAGGAGTATGATGTAAATATCTCATCAGCTGGAACCGTATCGGCCACTGGAGAATTCATAGTGAATAACAACCTTTCAGAAACGAACCTTCACTTACACCCAGGCTGTGGGTGCAGAAGGTGCCATGTGTGCAAACCAGAGAGCTCACCCTGCTTTGAGATGTGGGGATCTGGAGGTGCACATGCAGACAAGAGAAGGGAGATGAGAAACGCATGGGAATACTTGAACAATAAGGTCAGCCCGAGCCTTTGACTGTGCTTCCCTTCCTTTTTCACTGTGTAAGTAAAGGGGGAAAGTGCTCTTTATTTTGATGCTGAAATATTTTGTCAGTTGTGGCAAATGCTATTCTTTGAATGGGCAAACAAAAAACTGACAGATCAGTGTACTCTATTCCTGACATAATCCTCACCAGGTCGACCTGGAAAGCCCCAAAGCTGCTCACAGTGACATTCCTCAGGTACAAAACAAAACCCAGCACCAGTGCATTGGGTTTCTTCCCACAGAAGGTGACTCCCATTAAACTACTCATGCCTATCCTCCTGCCCTGGGTTGTGGTTGCACAGTCGTGTCACCAAAGAGCTTCTACAACAGAAAGTTAGGCTATTTTTAGGGAGCACCTTAAAAAACGTGTAAAGCACTTGAGCCGTGCAGCAGTTACAGTCCCAGCAAGGCAGAGCCCAGCAGTGTCAATTCCCAACATTAAAAAGCATGGATCCCTCCACCTTCATTCTGTTTTCAGACCACTCTGCCACATTTGTGCCTCTTGGAGCTCTTTCAAACTCTTTCTTGTCTGTTCACAGAACCATAGAGTGGTTTGTGTTGGAAGGGAACCTTCAGGCTCCTCCAGCTCCAACCCCTGCCATGGGCAGGGACCCCTTCCACTGGAGCAGCTGCTCCAAGCCCCTGTGTCCAACCTGGCCTTGAACACTGCCAGGGATGGGGCAGCCACTCTTGAATTCCCTGGCAAGGTCTCACACTTTGAGGCTGGGGAGGGTCCAGCCCAGTGTATGGCTCACTTCAAGGGCACATGGGCTGCTCAGAGCTTGGCCAAATGGGTTTTGAAGACCTCCAAGGGTGGAGATGCCACCACTGCTCCACTCCACATCCCAGGGCTGCACCACTCTCACAGTGAAAGACTTTTTCCACGCATCTAATCGGTATTTCCTTTGTTGCAAGAGGTGCCCACTGCCTGTTGGTCTGCGTGCCCCTGAGAAGTGCCTGGCTCCATCACTCCATAGCACCCCACCATCACTGGCCAATCTCCCTGCAGTGTCCTCTCTTGCCCCCTGCTCCTTCCCTACCTTCATGTAGGGTTTCCTCCTTGTCTTTAGGTGTCTCTCAGGTATGTGGGGGTCTGGATTGCCCTGATGTGACACAGAAGAGGAGGCAGTGGGCCTCTGGCTCATTACAGCTGGAGAGATGCCTTTGCTTCGTGCTAGAAAAAAGCTGGGTGAGCCAGGCAGACTGTTCCCCATCACTTCTCCATGGCAACAGGCCTTCCAGACACACACGTAGGCAAACCAGCCGAGGAGGCAGGCAGGGAGCGCCGACCCTCCACCTGAGCCCCAAACCTCCCTCCATGGGGCTCACGTCATCCATGGGAAGCACATCCCAAACCAGCTTCCTAAATATTTGTAGCTACACAGAGAAATGCTTCTCTTCTTCCACTGGTGAAAGTACAATATCCCAAAGCCCAGGCCAGGCAAGATTAATCCTGCCAGTGATCATTTTTGTCCGTATAAAGGTATCACACTTGAAAACTCTGGTATCGCAGCATCCTGTCAAACAAAACTGTACATCTGCCAGTGGAAAACCCAGAACCTTAGACCTGGTTAGATCAGCCTGAGAGCAGAAGGCCTGATGATTCTCTGACTTTAAGCATCCAGTATTTTTATGCTTAGAAAAAACGTTTTTGTCTGAACAAGAAAATAAATGTGAATCCTGACAATTTAAATGCAAAAAGGAGAAATAAGGCAAGCCAAAACCAGTCACAGGAACACTCTGCGAAAGGCAAAGAATAATAAATACTTCTTCAAACACATCAAGCACAGGAAGCCTGCTGGAGAGTCAGAAGTTGGCTGCAGTGCAAGAGGAGCATTCATAGGAGATAAGGTCAGGACAGAACAACAAGAGATAGTTTGCATCTGTAGTCAGCGAGGAAAAGCTCAGAGAAGGGCCTGTGCCAGAAGTCATCTTTATATGGACATGGCACTGGCTTTGGCTCGTATTCAAGTGTCATCAGCTGAAGTTGAGGAATAAATAGCCAAAGCAAAGAATGCAAATTCCGCAGGCTGAGCCGGTTCACCTGAGTGCTCAGGAACTCCGAGATGAAACAGTCTAATTACTTAATTGTAGCATGTAATCACTGCCTGATGCAGCCTCCGTGTCTGAGAGCTTCAAGGTGACAAATGGGAAGGGTTTGGGGTTATTACAGTCCATGAAGTCTGAGATCCCTTCTGGGCAAACTGATAGAAATTGTAATGAAGAATATGATTGGTGCACAGCTGGATACATCGGACATACTGGGAATATAAAGAGGTGCTTTTGCTTGAATAAAGGAATGCTTCATAAATCTGTTACACCTCTTCAGAGAGTCAATAAGCATGGGGTATAGTCTGCCTAGATTCCCAAAAGCTCTGTCATTGAAATGCAGCTACCGTGGGATTAACAGATAGGTCTTGAATACTGTATGTAGGAATATATTGGAATGTAGGAATATATTGGAATAACTGGTTAAAGGAACTTGAAGAGTAGCTGTCAACAGCTACAGGAGGTGGGACTTGAATGGGGTCCCACAGGGACCTGTGCTGGGGGTCTGCTCACTTCAGCATAATCAGAAACTATCTTGAAAAGTAATTGCAAATAAAGATGTGACAAAGCTTGCTGCTGATGGTACAGGGTCATAAATACATGAGACACTAAAGAATTCTACAAGGGCTGCATGATCATGAAGAACTACATAATAAAATGGCTCAGGGCATCCAGAGCAGATAATTACGAAGATAGGCATACAAAGATAGGAGAAAAGCAGTCCCACCTTCAATGGCACAGTACTGGGCTCTGCATTCATCCTCAGAAATGTCCTCTTTATCTCCCAGGTCCATCAAAACACCACCCCCACAAGCTGCATTTGTGCCTCACACGCTGCTCCCTGGCTTTGCAGGGAGTACAAACCCAGGCAGTAACGGGAAGAGAGTCAGCAGTACGGGAAGCATAAACCCAGGACAGAGCAGGACGTTTCACAAGCCATGTGAGATGACTCTAGTCTCCTTGGTCCAGACTGGGACCAGGGTAATTTGTGGTGTCTCAGTTCAACTCTTTTGACAAGTCACAATAGCCCTGAAAGATGGTGCCAGTCCAAAGGTGGTAGGAGAGCTGGAGGAGCTGTCAGGTTGTAGCTACCTGCTACTGTTCAGAAGGAGTTTGAGGACAACAGTTATGGCCAACTGCACTGGGAAGCTTATGGTCTCCCAGGAGGCCTCTCAGATATCATCTAACCACCTTCCCTCTTGGCCAGTTTAGCCACTTCAAGATGCTGCTGTTGAATTCATCGATTAGAAACTTCACTCTAATGAGGCATTGTAAGAAAATAACTTTCCCAACATTGGTGTGATTAAAATTAGGCAATGCATCACAGCAGCAATAGCTAACAAGTTGGAGTTAGCCAAGAATTATGGGTTTGCTTTGAGTGAATTCATTTAAATAGAGTTGTTCTTAAATGGCCAAGCATTTGGCATCAGAAAGATCTTGTTCAACTGCAGCCCCAAAGGGAGTCCTGATCACCAGATAAACACCTCTTCTGAACCAGCTGGGATGAAGGAATCAGCCCCAATGTTAGGCCAGCTCAGCCCCAGCTGTATTCAGGAAAAGACCTTATCAGTTATTATCAGGGCTGGATCCAGGCTCTCAGCCCTGCTTTCTGTGATGGGATGTGTCCCAGCCCTGATGTGTGAATGAGTATAGTGCTGGTAGGAGGGGAACTGAGCCCCTTTAGACCCCAGTCACAGGACTATCTGTGCTTGAAGATTAAACCCTCTGTACCACCCTCCTCAGTCACTGCGCCTTCCCAAATTGTGCCATTTTGCCAGCATTATGGAGAAGCCAAATGTTATTTTTTATTAGCTGTCTGCTCCAGCACAAGGCAGCAAGGTCCTTGGCAGGGCAAACCAGAAGCAGCCCTGGTCCAAACTGGAGATCTGTGCTCAGCATGGGATGAAGGCTGTGGGAAAGCAGAGCTTTTCTATCCCAAATTTGGAGAAAACAATGTTGAAAAGAGCCTTAGAGCATCATTTCCCATGCATAGCTACAGTCTGGGGGGATATGAGGGCTGGTGCACTCTCCTGGGATGACCATAGCTTGGAGGGAACCATGCAGTGCTGCCTGGGCTGAGCTTCCTGTGGACTTCCCATAGGAGGCGGTATCCCAAGCACAAGCAGCCAGGCTGTGTTCCCCTCAAACCCCAGCCACAGAGGTGTCCCTCAGCCCCACTGACCAACCATGCTGGATCAACGACTCAGAGCAGGAGCTCTTCCAGGCTGGGTTTGATGGTAGCAGCCTGGCTTCCCCAGCGTAGAACTGAGCTGCCCTGGGTCTGTCTGGCTCTGCAAGTACAACCTGATGGACTTGGCTGTGGCTGTGCAGAGGTCACAGAGTCACAGACTGGAGGGAACCTTCAAGCTCCTCCAGCTCCAACCCCTGCCACAGGCAGGGACCCCTTCCACTGGAGCAGCTGCTCCAAGCCCCTGTGTCCAACCTGGCCTTGAACACTGCCAGGGATGGGGCAGCCACAGCTTCTCTGGGCACCCTGTGCCAGCGCCTCAGCACCTGCACAGGGAAGAGCTTCTGCCTAAGAGCTCATCTCAGTCTCCCCTCTCTTGGGCAGGTTCAAGCCATTCCCCTTGGCCTGTCCCTACAGGCCCTTGTCCCAAGCCCCTCTCCAGCTTTCCTGCAGCCCCTTTAGGCACTGGAGCTGCTCTCAGGTCTCCCCTTCAGGAGCCTTCTCTTGTCCAAGCTGCCCCAGCCCAGCTCTCCCAGCCTGGCTCCAGAGCAGAGCTGCTCCTATGGGTAAGTGTTGAGGCTGTGGGATTTATTTTGCCACCTTCTTGCCATAAGCAGTGCAGGAGCCTTAGCACTTTCTCTGTGCACACATCAGGGGCAGGGAGGACAAGGTTCAGCTTCACACCATCATGCAGCAGCCCCTTTGGGCAGGCAGTGCCTGTCCCTGCTCCCGCTGCAGTGCAGCACCAGCACCAGCACTGGCACGGCCCTGGTGGGAGGCATCCCACTACTTAAACAAAATTATGTTGCTGGCCTTTTCATTATGTTGCCCAGCAAATGTTCCCATGAAATATAGCCTAATTATCTACCCACAGTCAGATTACCCTAAGATGCAATTTGCTTCTACTCTGTGGAGTTTGCTTTCCTTCTGTGGCTCTCATGATTGAAATACACTCAATTAGTTATTACTGTGCTGGCTGAGATCTCAAGCTGCTCCATCCCGACAAGGCTGCTCCATTCAGGTCTCGCTGGCATTCCAACAGCCAGGAGACACAGGCTCACACACAAGCCATAGCGGTGTCTCACCACTCAGCCATGCCAGTTATTTATTAGATTTGATGGCAAACAAGAAGCCTGCTCAGGGCTGAGGGCTGGAAACGTGCAGCATTGACCAAACCTGCCTTCAGATGTGGCACCAAAAGCCTGAAATCATTTTCTAAGTGCAAGCCATGCCCTGTGCCAGGTACACTGGAGCCAAGTACACCCAGTCCATGCACACCCTTGTTAATGTGCATGCACAACAACTCAGAAAGTACCAACGGTAGCAATTAAGTAATGATAATAGAGTTCAGGCACATAAAGGCCTCTTTGCAGGCCCCCTTCAGACACTGAAGCTGCTCTGAGGTTTCCTTGCAGCTTCTCTTCTCCAGGCTGAGCAGCCCCAGTGTTCTCAGCCTGTCCAACCCCACCAACCATACAAACCCTTCTGCCCTTTCTCACATCTGTCTGTCCTTTCCCAAACTCCACCTCAAACACAGCCAGAGCATTGCCTGGTGCTCAATCCCACCCCCTGCATTCCTGGCCTCCAGTTGTGCTCTCCATCTCGTGCCAGCAGAAAGCCTTTGGCCCTTGCTGCCAAGTCAGGTTTCTGACCAGTTACTGAGCACCAGTACTGGGCAACTGTGCACAGAGCTGGTGATTCAAAACCAATAGAGGCAAGTGGAGCTGCCAAAGAGCCCAAAGGAAGGGAAAGGGCCAGCACAAGGGACTCAGTCATCTGTGCCCATACCTTTAGGGGGGATCATTTCAGAGCTGTGCTCCTAAATCCCTGTGAGGGAACTCGATCTGCCCAGGAGAGGGAGGCTCTGGATGAGACACGTTTCTGAGTCAGGAGAGCTGACAGAGAGTGGGCATTTCAACAGCAGCAGAATATTATAACCTCTTTTTTCTTAAGATGATACAGCAGGTGGGGAGAACCAAGAGAAACGAGCAATGGCTGTAGCAGGAGGGAGGATTTGAGCAGGATGGTAACACCATTTCATTGCTATTGGCTAAATTAGTGGCATCACATTGACATAAGCCAGTCCCTCAGAATAAACTAGAGTAACTAAAACCAATTGTTAGAACAATGGAAACAACAATGTGGATATTTCATGCTGGGAAAAGATTCATACAATCTCAGACTGGTTTGTGTTGGAAGAGACCTCAGAGCTCATCCAGCTCCAACCCCTGCCACAGGCAGGGACCCCTTCCACTGGAGCAGCTGCTCCAAGCCCCTGTGTCCAACCTGGCCTTGAACACTGCCAGGGATGGGGCAGCCACAGCTTCTCTGGGCACCCTGTGCCAGCGCCTCAGCACCCTCACAGGGAAGAGCTTCTGCCTAAGAGCTCATCTCAGTCTCCCCTCGGGCAGGTTCAAGCCATTCCCCTTGTCCCGTCCCTACAGGCCCTTGTCCCAAGCCCCTCTCCAGCTTTCCTGCAGCCCCTTTAGGCACTGCAGCTGCTCTCAGGTCTCCCCTTCAGGAGCCTTCTCTTGTCCAGGCTGCCCCAGCCCAGCTCTCTCAGCCTGGCTCCAGAGCAGAGCTGCTCCAGCCCTCGCAGCATCTCCATGGCCTCCTCTGGCCTCGCTCCAACAGCTCCAGGTCCCTCTCGCGGATTAAGCACTGGTGGGAATGTTCCCTGGAGAGCTCTGGTCCTGCTGCCTGCTCGAAGCAGAACTGGCACTTACTCCAGAGCAACTTTGCTTGGCCAAGTTGAGACCCTCTTGCTGGATGGTGCCCCCCTCCCCAGGATGCTGTTTTCCCGTACAGCACCACCCTCCTGGGGAAGGGAAACCAGTTCTGCACCTACCAGAGCCAGGTTCTATTCCCAGGGTCCCCAGCACATTCTGCAGCTATGGAGGACTTGGCCCTTGCAATGGAGGTTCTTCAAGGTCGGGATTCCCGAAACAGCTCCAGGATTAGATATGATGGTAATTGATTGCTCAATGATTCAGTAATTACTCAGTTTATGCTGCATCCACATCTCAGTATTTCATTCTTTGGCAAAATAACAGTCTGACTTTGTCCTGACATTGGTACCACGCAGCAGAACATGAGCTGAAGTTCGAAATGGCTGCATTATATTTAAGGTGGAAGAAAAAATGTTGCTACCAAAGGAAAGCTTGTGTGACTGTCTCCCTATAAACATCTCACTCCTGAAGCTCTGCTCCAACCATACCCCTCACCATGTGCAAACCTTGCTGTATCTAAAGGTGCTGAGCACAGTAATGAAACCATTTCCTTGCACATTTGAAACAATAGAAACAACAATGTGGAGATTTCATGCTGGGAAAAGATTCATACAATCCCAGCCTGGTTTGTGTTGGAAGGGACCTTAAAGCTCATCCAGCTCCAACCCCTGCCACAGCAGCTGCTCCAAGCCCCTGTGTCCAACCTGGCCTTGAACACTGCCAGGGATGGGGCAGCCACAGCTTCTCTGGGCACCCTGTGCCAGCGCCTCAGCACCCTCACAGGGAACAGCTTCTGCCTAAGAGCTCATCTCAGTCTCCCCTCGGGCAGGTTCAAGCCATTCCCCTTAGCCTGTCCCTACAGGCCCTTGTCCCAAGCCCCTCTCCAGCTTTCCTGCAGCCCCTTTAGGCACTGGAGCTGCTCTCAGGTCTCCCCTTCAGGAGCCTTCTCTTGTCCATACTGCCCCAGCCCAGCTCTCTCAGCCTGGCTCCATAGGGAAGGTTCTCCAGCCTTTGGAGCATCTTCATGGCCCTTCCCAGAAAATTAACGACCTGGGGGAAGCCACAGCAACACACTGCAGTTGTGTACAAGGCTGAAGGCAGGACAGGGCAAGAAGCAACAGGGTTAAACTTTGGTGGTGAAATTCAGATCAGACCTAAAGAAAAATTGCTCAAGGATATTGAAGGAAGGGCACAGGCTGGCAGGGAGAGCAGAGGTGCTTCAGCATGGGGAGAGCTGTATTGGATGTGACCATCCGGAGCCGAGCCCCCCTTGAGCACAAGGTCAGACGTGATGGTCCCAGCACAGATCCTCCAGGCTGTTTTGCCATCATGCTACGGGGTCGTGTAACTCTCCTATGGCTCAGCATGGCTTGTTGGTCTCTTCATCACCCATGGAACCAGAAGCTCCGCAAACTTCACAGAGATGGTGACAGTTAGAATGAGAAATGAAGAGGAAAGAACCCCCTTTGTTTGTAAGCTAAATATTGCAGAGTCAAGAAAATGTACTTTGGCTGAAAGCCCATCCGTTAGTAACCTGAATTCAAGCAAAATGACAATGTAGATGAAGAGGAAGAAAGTAATAGACACTAATCCATCTGCAGCAATCGCTGCAGTGAGCTATGAAGCACAGATATTGATAGAGGAGGGTAGATGGGCAGAGGAAAATCCATGCCTGGCAAAGGCATGGCCGGCAAGATGTTCACTAAGTAAATTAGGAACAGAAGCATTAATGATGTTGGAGGTTCATTTCTTAAACTTAGAGAAGCACAAAAAGACTTTGTCAGGAGAAACCTCAGGCATCTCTAGTCCAGCATCCTGCTTGGAGCAGGACCAGTGTCAAAGTGACACTGCTTTGCTCAGGGGGTTTGCAGTTGGGTGGTACTGCAGGAGGTGCATTGCTAGTGACAAGGCCTCTGCATCCCTGCTGCATCTAGGAACGATGGAACTGTAAGCCATGGGGATGGTAAATACTCTGTGGTCTATTAACAGCCAAGAGCATCTGAGGTGACATCTGTGGGGCTTCTACATCAGCAGATGTGTGTAATCAGCACCTGAGGGGCCTCAAGCAGGCTCGAAGCCTGGGGAGATGCCAGGGTGGGCAGGATGCTAATGTGGCGCTGGCCCTGGTTAACAGCTGCTCCATCCAGCATGACACTGAGATTGAAAAGTGGAGACGACATACAGGGTTCATTAAATGCAGCCTTCAAGGCTTAAAAATACACCATCGGTGTGGTGCAATGGAACGTGTCTTGTCAAATGAGCCTCATCTCCTCCTCTGAGAAAATGACACGTTTCTAGATAAAGGTTACCACATGGTTGCCACATAGCCATTATTTGCTTAGCTTTTGGCAGGGTGTTTGACTCGATAGCATATGACACCCTAATTACAAATTTAGTGCTATACAATCTCAACGAAGCCCACATTAAATGGATGGAGAGCTGCAAACCCATCTCCAAAACAAGGAGTCATCAGCAAACAGAGCTGATTTAAAGGGGTTCTGCAGGAGCTGGGCCCAGCCTGACACTAATCAATGTTTTCATCATTGGTTGAGAAATGAGCACAAAACACAGCTGAGAGTTGCTACAGCTGCTGGGAGCAGACTGGCAGTGAATGATGATGACAGCAGTTACACAGAGCAACTGGGATCCTTTCTGTGCACAAACCCCATTTCACTTGGCAGTAGTAAAATAGGGCAGCTTTCAAACAGGAGCACAGCAAGGGTTTCAGCCCCAAAAGATGGGATGCAGAAAATGGAGACATCACGAGTCGGAGGCGGTTGCTTTTGCAGCACTGCAGCAACACGGCCCCAAGTGCAGAAACTGGAGGCAGAGGATGAGAAAAGTGAGACTGTCCTGGCCGAGCTTCTCTGCAGTCCCAAAAGAGAAGTCCCAGAGGAGTCAGGCAAAGTCCTAAAGAAGAGACAAAGTCACAGGATCCCAGCCTGGTTTGGGTTGGAAGGGACCTTAAAGCTCATCCAGCCCCAACCCCTGCCAAGGCAGGGACACCTTCAATGAGGCCGGGTTGCCCAGAGCTCTCTCAGCTGCAGACACCCCATGGGGTGCCACCCATGGGGCTGGGGACAGGCTCCACTGCCAGCTCTACCCCACAGCAGCACCAGGACCCAGCAGCACACTTCAGGCCACGCATCCCCATCCTGTTGGCACCCTCCAAGAGCGTGACACCAAACTGAAAGCACTCTCCCAAGAGTGGGTTTGCTGGGCTCTTGCATCAGGCCTGGGCTCCATCCCTCCCCCTGCAGTTACTTTCTGCCACTGGTTTTTAACACAATAAAGGGGAGCTGCTGGGGTTTTCTGAGGAGGCTGGAGATGAGGGGAGGGTCTCTGCAAGGAGCAGGGCCCTGGCTGCAAGTTGCCTCCTGGTGACATTCCCACTGCCAGCAGAGGCACTTTCCATCTGGATTCTGGACCTGCAGCCTCGGAGCAGCTTTTCCATCACCTGCTCCTACATCACCCCCGGTCACAAGGCCCCGGTGACCCCCAGGACTGGGGCATCTCCTGGTCAAGTGTGACCTCGTGGGGCCTTGGCCCTTCTCAGCTGCTGGGGAAGCACTCGGCTCAGCTCAGGGTATTTTTAGCTGTCACCATCGCCGGGGTTCATGGCATGACCTAGATCAGCAAAGCAAGGCACAGCCTAGCACAGCACAGCCCAGCACAGCACAGCACATCACAGCACAGCAAGGCACAACACAGCACAGCAAGGCACAGCCCAGCCCAGCACAGCACAGGCCAGCCCAGCCCAGCACATCACAGCACAGCAAGGCACAAACAGCACAGCACAGCACTGCACAGCTCTCATCCCGCTGGGTCCCCTCTTGGCCATGTGCTGGGGCAGATGCTGGCAGCCCTGGGAATGGCTCCCCTGGGAGTTTCACATCCCTGTGGATCAGCACAGCCAACCCCAGCGCAGGTTCTGGGGAGGAGGAAGAGGAGAGGGGTCCTGTGGGAGCCAGGACACGTGCAGGGCCCTGGCGGGCACAGATCTATGGGGATTTGCAGCCTTGCCTTTCCTTGCCTCCTGCCAAAGCAGCAGCTCCCAGGCCAGCACGGACACAGCCTGGATCCAGGTCCCCAAGGGAGTTGCTTTCAGTAACTCAGCTTCCAGCCATCCAAGCCACATCAGCTGGGCCCCTGTGGAGCCCCATCCAGCTGATGGAGAGTGGAGCTGCTGTGATTTGTGGTCCTTGCACAGGCTCTGGTGTCCACCCTGCCCATGGCTCCGGCAGGGAGCTCAGCCCAGCAGCTCTTGGGCTCTTAGGAAACCTTCCTGACACTTGGAGTGCGCTGGGAGGTTCATTCCTTGCAGAAGAGGAGCCCCAGGAAGGAGCTCACTCACCCCAATGAGCCCTGCAGGGCTCAGCTCTCCCCTCTGCCTTCAGGGACCACAAACCCCTTCACCACCAGCTATGTGTCCCAGCAGGAGCCCCATGGGTGGCTGGGTCCGGCAGCCCCCGGCAGCATTCCTGACTGCAGCCGAGGCACAGATCCACAGCACAACCTCCTGCCTTCCCCACCTCATTACCCTGCAGTCCCAGGGGTGCCTCACTGCCAGCCCTGCTCTAAAAGCTTTTCTGAGCTTTGCTTTGTTAAAAGCTTTCTATTTCCAGCAAGGAAGCAAGTGGAGGGTGGGATTTTACAGCCCCCCAAGTGACTCAGTGCCATGACTGAGCCACGGAGCAGCAGCAGCAGCAGGGTTGTCCCAAGTGGGGCCGGCATCACCCAGCTCTGCAGGAAGGGGAAAGGTCACCCACCAGCCACTTCCAGCTAATTCAATGCCTAAACTGGGAGAGGGACAGCAGCAACATCCTGCAGTGCACTGGGGACCAGTCCCACGCTGCGGGAGAGGGGAAAGCAGGAGAATGAAGAAGCCAAGGACAACAGCTGCCACACGTGTCCTTCTCACCACATCCAACCAAGAGCCAACGCACAGCCCAGCCTGAGCACATCCCCACTCCGAGAGCAGAACCCCCCTCCTGGCAATGGCAGTGAGGAGCTGAAAGGTGCCCGAGGCAGTGTGGAAGCCGCTGTGAGGAAGGAGGCTCAGGACTCGGGCAGGATGAGGGGGATGCACACGTGTCCAAGGTGCAGTGAAAGGGTTACATGGGGTGCAGATGCAGCCTCAGGTACTCACATCCTGTGCCTGCTGGGCACAGAGCACCCTGGCAGCCAGCACTAGGGGCAAATGGGGTGTCTGGGGTCCCACAGTGGCGCAGGCAGCAGGAACGTGCTCAAGCAGAGCACAGAGCTCACCCCTTCATGCCTGGGAACGTGCAGGCAGGTCAGGGCTGCCCCAGCACAGCCCCAGCCTTACGGACACATCCCTGCGGGACTGCACATCCCATTCCATGTGCCTTCACCGAGGAAAAACGTGTCATTTCTGGGACACTGGGTGCACGTTTGGTGCTCCTCCTGAGCCACATTCCCCACCGCGTGAGTGCGGTCACTGAGCTCTGCTCCTCCCGCGAGGACAGCACCGCCCGCGGAGCCAATCCTGCTCTCTGTGACGGAGCCAGGAAAGCCAAGAGTGGCAGGAACAGCGCTGCCAGCAGCACCACCAGTGTTCGTACCGCACTGGCACCAGCTCCTGCCTGGTGCCGGGATGTCCGGTGCCAGCCGGGGGCTTGTTCTGTACTGAGGTCACACTGGACCGAAGCATCATTCGTCTGCACTGCCAGAGCTGGAGGCCTGGCTGCTTCCTGATGGGAAGCACTTTCCTGGCTGTAGCCCCCTGATGATTTGAGGCTCAATTAGAGCCATCCCTGCTGGTGCTGGCCCCAGGGAGAGCCAATTACCTGGGAAATGGCAACTTGGTACTAAGTAACGCTCAGCCCCAGCTGCATTCCCAGCCCTGGAAACGCTGCTCGGGGCTGGAGTGCATCCAGGAACAATTCAGCCAGGCTGAGAGAGCTGGGCTGGGGCAGCCTGGACAAGAGAAGGCTCCTGAAGGGGAGACCTGAGAGCAGCTCCAGTGCCTAAAGGGGCTGCAGGAAAGCTGGAGAGGGGCTTGGGACAAGGGCCTGGAGGGACAGGCCAAGGGGAATGGCTTGAACCTGCCCAAGAGAGGGGAGACTGAGATGAGCTCTTAGGCAGAAGCTCTTCCCTGTGAGGGTGCTGAGGCGCTGGCACAGGGTGCCCAGAGAAGCTGTGGCTGCCCCATCCCTGGCAGTGTTCAAGGCCAGGTTGGACACAGGGGCTTGGAGCAACCTGCTCCAGTGGAAGGGGTCCATATCAAAACCCAAATTAGGGCCACTGGGAGAAAGGAGTCAGACCCCCCTTGACCCAAAGGAGGGGATGGAGACAGGGAGCACGGATACAAACCCCAGCATCCTGATGGGAACAGGCTTACCCATCAGCCAGGGAGGACACTGGTGGGAATCTGTGCCCAGGCACCACCAAAAGCCCTATCACAAAATCACCTTCACCAAACATCACCTCAACAACCCCAAAGGCTCCTGCTCCGGATCCATGGTCCCATGGTGGCCGCTCGCATCCCATGGCCGGGTCCCACAGGGTGGCAGCGCCATGGGCTCAGCCTGGCCTCGTGGAGCCCTGCGGGAGGGGAAAGCATTTGCTGTGTTTCTCCTGTACTGGTTTTGTTTCCAGCTCTTACTGACAGGCACAGGAACGGAGCCCCAAGGCCCGGCAGAGCCCCACAGCTCCCCAGCTGCAGCAGACCTCAGGCAGCGCACGGGGAAGCTCGCACGTTGCGGGGTCAGGGAAGCACGAGTAAAGAGGATGAGCTTAATTCTGGAGCGAGCACGCAGGGAGGATGATGCCTGCTTGGCAAGGAGCAGCCCTGCTCCTGCCTGCGCCGCATGGCCCTGGGGCTGCAGGGGCACAAACCTGAGCATACACAGCTGGAGCTGTCACAAACAGCCCCGCATGAGCCAGGGCCCCGCAGCACAGCACAGAGCTCTGCCCCTGGCACCCAGGGTCTCCATGGGCAGCAGTGCTTTGTCCATCCCAAACCCCAGCGGTGCTGGTGCCAGGAGCTGAGCAGCTCATGGGGCTACGGTAACAAAGCAGCTACATCTGGGAATGGTTTGTGTTGGAAGGGACCCTAAAGCTCCTCCAGCTCAAACCCCTGCCATGGGCAGGGACCCCTTCCACTGGAGCAGCTTGCTCCAAGCCCCTGTGTCCAACCTGGCCTTGAGCACTGCCAGGGATGGGGCAGCCACAGCTTGCTTGGAGGGGCTCAGCCCTCTTTAAGCTTGTCCTGTTGCACATCCATCACGGAAAGCTCGGTCGAGGCTTTACCCCTGCAATGGGCAACCATCAAACAATGGCTTTAAGGGAACCTTTCCCACCACAGCTGCTGCTCACAGCCACCACGCTCAGGACCTTGCTCCAATCCTGCTTCACGCTTGGCCTTGGCTGGCATCAGGCTGATTGTGGGAAGCAGCTCTGTGCTCTCTGCACCCAAGATGAAACCTTCAGGCCTCAGTGAGGCTGGATTCACCCAGCTGCTGGTCAGCCCTCCTGCTTTAGGGGATGTCACACAGCACTCGTGGGGGGCAGGCGGCTTCCAGCTGAACCCAGCACCCAGCAGGCACCGGCACAGCAGGAAAGGCTGATGGGCTCCTCCAAACCACCTCCTCCTGCTCGTTGCCAGCAAGCAGCAATGGGACAGCTCTGGAGAGCCGGGGTGCAGAGGGGTGACCCAGCAGTGATTCCTTGGCACAGGGCTGGGTGCCCAAGGGAGCAGGGACTGTGTAAAACCCCCAAGCACAGAACTGCACACGTGAGAGCAGGACCATTGGGATGCACTGGGTGTAAGTGCAGGATGGGGCCAGGCCACTGCCAACAGGACCCTGCATGGGCTGAGCGAGCGCTGGGCAGGCCATGGCCACAGCAAAGCAAGGTGGGACAAGAGCTTTGCTTTAAAGTTGCATCCTCATTGTTTGCCACTGCTCTGGAGGAGGTTGTTCCATGTCCAGGGCTCAGCTATGGGGAATGCAGCTCAGGGGGGGAGTTCTGGTCAGTTGTTTAGCAGAGACTTCCAGTCTCACATCACAGGCTGTCTTCTGCCTTCACACACCTGAGCTAAGCACCATTTCCCTGTGGACCAGGGCCTAGAGCAAAGAGAGGCTCTCATTAGCACCTCCAGGAGATCAGTTTTGCTGTGACTCCTTCAGCCAATGCAGCCACCAGCTCTACCTGGATCCAGGAGCAAATCCAGCTGCCAGGAAGCTTGGAGCTGGAATCCACAACTTGGGAATGAGTTACCTGTCTGAGCAGAGGGGAAGAGTCCTCCTGGAACAGCACAGAGCAACACAAGAGCTGGGCTCAGGCTGACAGAGCCATCATCCTCTGGAAGGGATCCGGTGGTACCCATCCTGCCCAGCAGCTGGCAAAGGGAATGATCAGACTCTGTCGCTGCTGTGGGAAGTGCAGTGCAGGTGACTGACAAACAAGAACCTGTCCTTGTACAGGAGGCTTCATCCAGCCTCTGCTGAAGGCACTTCTGTTTCCACGTGTCCTTCAAAGGCCACACGTAAAACCTCCAAGATTGGACATAAGGAGGAAGCTCTTTCTGTAAGGGTGCTGAGGCACTGGAATGGGTTGCCCAGGGAAGCTGTGAATGCTCCATTCTGGTGGTGTTCAAGGCCTGGGATGGGCTTGGTAAAAGGACCTCGGTCATCTCTAGGGTTTAGTCTACTCCAGCCCCATTCTGTTTCCCAGGGGAAGGGTCCTGCTCTGTAACCACTGGTAACACAGACCCTGAGGGGCTCAGAGCTGGCTGCAGCCCTTCAGCAGGATCAGAGCCCGAGCCCGTGCTGCTGCTGCTGCTGCAGGAGAGGTGCTCAGAGCAGCTCAGCACAGCCCTAAGGTGAGCGCTCACCTCTGCTTGCTCCCTGACTCCCCAGGCTTGTCCCATTGCAGGCACCAGCTCAGCCCGTATCCAGCCTCAACAGGAAGGGAACCCCTCCAGCCCTGCAGCCAGGCTGTGCTGCACAGAACCTCAGTGGCTCCATCCCTGCTGTAAAAGCCAGGTTCAAGTTTGCTTTGTGAGAATGAATTCTTCCCAATAGCAGGGAACGGCCTCCAGCAGCTGCAGCCTGCTCTGCACAAGGGCATTAACCAAAACCTGTTCAGCACCTGCGGGGTCCAGGTGAGGGTCATGGACCACTTCCATTGCTTCTGGATGGGCTGGGTGCCTCCGTGAAGACAGCCCTGACCTGAGGCTCTGCCACATGAAGAAAGAGCCTCCCTGGGTAGAGGCTGAACATCCCCAGGCACCACAGAGGAAACCTGATGCAGGGCAGGGAGAGGCAAGGCTCTGCTGTGAGAGGAGGTCAAACAGAGCAGGTCACACTTTGCAGTGCTCACAACCACCACAGCCTCGGCTGCTGTCACCGAACACGTTTCTGGCCTCCAAGTGGCAGAGCCCAGCCCTGGTCACACCTGGAGGCAGCGCTGCGGTGGCTCGATGACAAACCCCCTCCAGCAGCAGCACCCAGAGCTGTGCGGAGCAGAAGGGCTCATCTAGAGCAGGGATGAGCTTCGTCATGGGAGCTGCCGGCAGTGACAGACATGAGACAAGAGCAGCAAGTGTGGGACTTGGGAAATGGCCCAGCTCACGTTCAGCTCTGCAGCCCTCAGCAGGGGAGGGCACTGGAGATGCCAGTGCTTGGCCATCCAAGTGCCTCCTGCTGGAGTCAGGGGATGGAAGCCACACGTGTTCCTCTGCAGGTCTGATACAAGCACAGCTGAGCCGAGCTCTCCGTAGCTGACAAGTCTCTTTGTGGAACCCAATGCACAGAACCAGACAGACATTTCAATCCAGCTAAAGAACTTTATCTCACAGGACAATTACAGCCAATTGTGATTCCAGAGTTACCTGTGAGTGTCAGCTCCATGATCTGTCAGTGAGTGTCGTGCTGGTGGCTCAGGGATACAGGCTCTATAGCTCCTGTTCACATCAATTCATTTCTTAGGTTCATACAAGAGCAATACACTGAGGCTGGCTGCTGTCAGAGCTGCTCAGGGCTGAGTCACTGAGGAGTTAATTACAGTTACCTGATCCAGATGAAAAGAAAGTGACCTGCAAACCTCTCCCTGTCTCTGGTGCTGCTCCAGCCTTTTCACACATGGATAAAATCCTACTTCTGCACATGGTCAGTTAATATCTCATCATTCTTTGGGCCTTCACAGTAAAACCAGTGACTGGAACATACAGCAGCAGGACTCAAGGCAGCATCGAACTGCACATCCCCAGCACGTTCCCCCTCTGCCCATCTCAGAGTGATGAACTCTCCAGAGGCACCTGCACAGGCAGCATGGCCCATGCCAGCCACCTTTCACTGCAGGGATGGGGCACGATCTGTGCTCAGAGCTGGCAACACAATGCCCCAAACCCTGTCTGAAGGAGGGCAAAAGCTTTATTTCATCTATAGCAGTGGTTTGGTTTGTTTAAATAGTTAATAAATAAACAGAGCTGCTGGAGGTGGGATGGGAGGAGGCGTTCGGCTCTATCCCGAGCACTACTCCGGCGCTCCCGTGCTGCTCGCCTGGCTGTCTGCGCTGGGGAGGCTCCTGCGCTTTCTCAGCTGCATCTCTTCATCCTGAAGGGGGAAAAAGAAAGGAAGTACAAATTCTTTAGCATCCCCTCTGAGCTGGATATCCCACAGAACCAACCAACTTGGAAGGGACCTCTGCAAGGTGTAAGACAACGTCCTGGTCTAGGCAGGGTGAACGCTAATGCCAGATCTGGCTCTTCAGGGCAGGTTTGGTTTTCAGGTACTTGCAAGGATGGAGTTTCCACCATCTCCCTACACAGCCTCTTGCAGCTCTTGGCCATGCTCCCAGGGAAACACCTCCCCTTGTACCCAGTGAGGGTTTCCTTCAGCTCGAGCTGTGCCTGTCACCTCTTGTCACTTTACTGCCCACCTCTGCCGCTGCCTTCCCCACACCCAGCCAGAGCCTCTGCAGCTCCTCTCCTCCCAGCTGCAGGAAGCAGCTCCCTCAGCCTCAACTCTCCAGCCCTGACCCATCTCAGTAGCAAAGCCACGGTGCTGCAGGGCCAGGTTCTGCCACATGCATTACCACTGGAGAGGCCTGACCATGGTGAGCCCACGTTTAGTGTCTGCACTGCTCATGTGCTCGTACCGAGTCAGAGTCTTCCTCAGCCTGGTGGCGTGCAAAGTCGATGTAATCATCCTTCTGGATGTCCAGAACTTCCTCCTCGTACTCAGTCTGGTAATCTGACTCATCTGAAGGGGAGAGAGAGAAAAAGCACTGGGTTTAGGCAGTGGAGAGAACTGGGAGGGGAATGGGCACAGGGCAGGGTGGCTGCTGGACACCATCAGTGAACTGGGACAGCTCCAGCACAGAAAGCAGCTCTCCAGCCAGGTCACACAATAAACCATGTCCTCTGTGTGCCGGTGTCCTGGACCCCGCAGCAACAGCGGCAAACTGTCCCTGTTATCCTAGTGGGCACCGGCTGCCCGGCCCAACGGGACACAAGCACTGGCAGTGGGAGATACTCCCTGGTGAATGCTCTTCACAGCACGGTTGCTGTCTCCCACCCATTAGTCCAGACCGGCCCTGAGCCATGACAAGCCATGAGCTCCTGATCCGAACTGCCCTGCACATCGCTCACACCTCACTGGAGACAGGGACCTGCAGGCACAGGTGAGCTCTTCCTGGTGCAGAGATGATAATTACGTGTCTCACAACCTCTGGGCCACAGGACACAGTGACACTGACAGCCCCTTCCTCTCCACAGGGAACACTCACTGCTCTCTCTGGTAAGCCAACACGTCAGCAGGATTTGGAGAGGCTCAAGAACTGTGCACACCAAGCACAGCAGTGAGCAACAGGACAGGACACCAAGCACAGTCCTCAGCACCAAAGCCTGTTCCCAAGGAACAAGGAGTCAATGTCTCAACTCCACAATCAATCACTGCAGACTCAACACATCTTCCAGCACCAGGACATCCTTTAGGATCTGCAGAAGAGACAACAGGAGCCTCACAGCCCACAGGGCTGACTCTCCCCATCAACTCAATGCTCAGTGAATGTGCCCATCACTAGTTCCATGCACCACCAGAAACACCAGCAGAGCCATATCCCCATGGACACGGATGCAGGATGTGCAGGCAGCCGTCACCTTTCTCTTGCACACTCTGGAAGTGAAGGTGTTAAAGTGGCAGAAAATCCTGTTTGTGACCCTTGTTCAAGTGTGCTCTGTGCTGCTGAAGCCATCTCTGGTGCTCAGCCACCAGTGAGGAGAGTGGCTCGTGTTTAAACCAGATCCTTGATTAAGTATTTCTTTAGGGAACAGTCAATAGCATCTGCTCAGCGCTGAAGACAACGGCACAGTCTGTTCCACAGCGCCTTCTTTAACACGAGCACTATGTCCAACTGCCACAACACGAGGGGGAAAAACAGGTGGGCTTCTTCTCGACTTTTTAGTTATTTTTCACTGTGGATCAGAGAATTATTGTCGGTTTATACTAAACCACTTGGATAAAACACACCAGAGGACCTGGAAACTCACCTGAGCGGCACAAACAACAGTGTGAGGTTTACAGCTCCAATAAAACCGACAGCCAGCAAACCTAAACACCTTCATTTCCCAAGCACTATTCAGCATTCAACAGGACTTTACACAGATACCAAAATCAAGGCCGGGGGGAGGGGGGGTGTCCCTTCTCACACCCTTCACACAGCAGCTCTGGGTGCTGAGGGGCTGGAAGGGAATGGAGAACAGAAGGTCCTGCTGTCCCCAACACCACTGCCCACTGCCTAGCTCCAGGCACTGCTCTGTTACACTACAAACACTCCCAGCAGCACCAAGCAGGACCAAGGGCTCGTTGCTCTGCCCCATGCACCAACACCCAAACAGCACCGCTCAGAATTGAGCCTGGGAAGAGGGGGTTAGGGGGAATCAGGGCACCTGGTAGCTCATCACAACCTCAGGTGCACTAGTGCTACTTGATAAAAGTACTTTGAAAGTGAAGAGGGTGACCTAGTGCTGCTAACTGTGCCCCCTGAGAGGCCGGGGGTGCCTCCTGCATTGCAAAACCAGGCAGCTGACAGCACAATGAACATTGCTCTTCCCCAAATCTTTTCACCCCAGTGCCTGTTGCTGCAGTTGCTCTGCTGCGTGCCTGGGTCTGCCCCAGCCCCCATGTGCTGCTGCAGCTCATCCTGTGAGACCAGGGGTGATGGGGACAGCCCAAACCATCCACACGAAACCTGCTGGGGGACATCACCAAGGAGCCTGCACAGCCTTGGTAGCTGGGAAATCCCTTTTGGTGGGAGCATGAGCAGGGATGTGCTGAGCCAGCCTTGGAGCAGGGCATCCGCACTCCCCTGCCCGCTGCTGTACAGAACAAGGGCAGCTGAACAGAGACACAGAATCCCACTTGAGGTGAGTTTGAGCGCAGAACACAGACACAAACACTGCAGTGGCTCATCTGCTGCCCATTGGCAGCACCAGCACCCAGGGCCCAGCACAGGGCTTCATCCCACTTCCTTCTATTTCCCCCTTCCTAAGGGACTGTCTCCCTTTTGTTTCTCCAGTCATTGCTTGCAGTTTGCTCAAGAGTGGAAACTTCAGTGCCCTCTCCCCAAGAGAGGCAACTCCTAACCCAGAGGCTCTGCCAGCCCCTGCCCACTGGGGCCTTTCACCCCTTGCTCTGATGCTGCCCAGACCATCAGAACATGAACATTTTCATCTTCTTTCTTCACACCAGAATTACTGACACAACCTCTCCACCCAGGCCGAGACCTGTGCTGTGAACCAGGCAGAGCCCTTCCAAATCCCTGCAGTCAGAGGCCTCACTCAGGAAGGGATCTCTAGGAGGAAGAAGGTTTCACCCTCTTGGACAGTGCTGTGCCACAGCAGTCAGACCATCAGCACCACCATCACGAGCAGACAAATGCAGTCACCGGCAGGTACAGGAACCATCTGACAGCCACAAGGCTGTTGTCAAGGGGATGTCATCCTCTACCTGAGCTCTCAAGGGACAGGCTGCTTCCCCCAGAGCTCCTGACACCTCATCCTTTCCATTGCCTTGGCAAGCCTTTAAAGTGACTTAAACTGTCTGAGAGTCACTGGCACAGGGTGCCCAGAGAAGCTGTGGCTGCCCCATCCCTGGCAGTGTTCAAGGCCAGGTTGGACACAGGGGCTTGGAGCAGCTGCTCCAGTGGAAGGGGTCCCTGCCCGTGGCAGGGGTTGGAGCTGGAGGAGCTTTAAGGTCCCTTCCAACACAAACCAGTCTGGGATTTTGTGATCCTCCCACTCCTCTGGAGTTTCTATAACCAATGGCACATGGCACCTGCCTGTACCATCCCAGGTAGCCCTGCACAGGCCCTCCTTAGCCCAGAATCTGCCACATCTCCTTTCTGAGACACACATCCCTTTGTTACACTGGTGTCCATGGCATCACCCAGCAGGAAGCAAATCTTCCTAATAGGGGAGAATGATCAGAAAGCATAGCAAGGAGGAAGAGCTGGCCCAGTACACTGCTTAAATCTCAGCAGGTCTCAGTGCCTCTGCCTTAAATAATCATGTTACATGAACTCTTCATCTTTATTCACACTGTTTCAACCACATTTGATTAATATTGTCTTCTTAAGGCATATGATTGCAATTAGCATTTCAAATTACCACAGGGACAGTTCTACAAACAGCCACAGATGGGAGGACTGCTAACTTTAGATTTCCCTCGGCAAGAACAAGAATCAGGAGGAGGGGACAGACTGTTTATAACGAGCTCTAACACTGGAGATTTCAGGCCTGGGAAGCTCTCATCATTCCAGTCAAGTTCCTGTATGGCACAGGGCATAGATGAGGCACAAGGCACTCAATGTACCTTCATGTAAAGATGCAGGTGCTGTTACCTGGTCCTCAACAGTTCGCTAGGGCTCCCTATAACAGAAGCATTAAAAAAGCACTGTAGCCAGTGAGTGACTCCAGATCCTGCTCATGACAGCAGGGAAAATCCCTTCAGTCCAAGCTTGAAACCAGCCTCCTCCCATGCGAGGACATGGATGCAAGAGTGAAGCCATCACAGGTACACAGACCAGCACAGGAGGGGAACAAACTCATCTTTGCAGGAGTTGCCACATGTGGTACTTCACTCAGATGAGGGAAACTGGAGCAGGGATTGCTCCCACCAGGAAGCTGCACTGGACCACACTGGTAAGGGGCTGACAGGGGATGTCTCACCATGGCAAGAACATCTGACTCTGCCCGAGGGGGATGCAGAGGGCCTGGCACACCTCGGGCAGAGGCTCTGCATGAAGCAACAGCAGCGCTCTGCTGGCTGTGCTCCGCAGTGCCTGGAGCTGGCAGACAGCCCTGAACCACCACCGCTTAGAGCCTGGGGCCATGAAGCAGTCAGAGGTGGCACACAGGGGGTGTGCAGCCACCCCTGCCCTTCCCAATGCTCCCGCAGTGCTGCTGGGATCACCCCACTCACCATCTGCCACCGGTGCCTTCACGGGCTCGATCCGGGACACAATTTCTGCCAGGTCTGTGAAGGAGGTGGTGGGACAGGTCACGTTCTGGAAGACAATGACAGGGCTTAGGTATGGTAACAAACACGCATGGAAATGCAAACAAGTCAGGACTGCATGAACATGATACTGCACAGACAAAGCTCCAGACACACAAATTCTCCAGTTGCCCCCGCAAAAGCCATTACTCATCAGTGAGTAATTCCCGGAACAACTCTCCTGGTGGCAGAGATGGGATTCCCGAGTGTGAGCAGTGGGACAGCCTCTAATGGTTCCTTCTCCATCCATGCAACAAGAAGTCTTATTGCAAATTCATCACACTATGAAAAGATCATGAAGACAAGAACTGGAGGCTCTGGTCCAGGACAGACAGTGCTCATCAGACCTGCTTGTCACCACAAGAGGCACCGGCTGGGCCATGTGCAGCCCAGCACCTTTTGCCTTCCCTTGGGAGAAGTAAGGCTCAGGTCGGATGCTGCACGTGGTCCACCATGCAGAGATGCTGTGAGAGGCTGCATGGACCAGTGGGAGCAGCTGAGCACTGGGGTGAGCAGAACCCACCCAGGGACCCCAGCAAGACGTGGAGCTGGAGGTGATGCAGTGATGAGCCCGAGACGTGTGCTCCTCCTGCAAGGAGAGGTATTTCCCACTTTAATTCCTCTTTTCAACAAACCTTTACTATTTTCACTCTGTCTCACCTGAGCAGTGGGTTCAGTATTCTCTATTTTGAGCAACCGTTTGCTCCATTTCCCCTCTAATAAGACACAGCTTTGGCATCTAAGACCATTTTGGTCTTCCCGTGGGCCATGCCCTGAGCAGTCCTACCTGTCCCTGCAGGGCCAGGGACAAAGTCA
This sequence comes from Melopsittacus undulatus, assembly GCF_012275295.1. Lineage (NCBI taxonomy): Eukaryota > Metazoa > Chordata > Aves > Psittaciformes > Psittaculidae > Melopsittacus > Melopsittacus undulatus. Next base: position 9,837,673 of record NC_047537.1, read on the forward strand.
CAGGATGGAAACTTGAACAATTCTCACCTTTCTTTAAACACAGTGATTTAAATTACTGCAACAGCAACCCCCACCTCAGAGCAGAGAGATGGAGAACTGCTGGCAGGAACAGCCCTGAGGAGAGGGACTTGGGGGTGTTACTGATGAGAAGCTCCCCATGACCTGGCTTCAGTGTGCACTTGAGCCCAGAACCCCCCATTGTGCTGGGCTGCACCCCCAGAGCGTGAGCAGCAGTTCAGGGAGGGGATCCTGCCCCTCTGCTGTGCTCTGGGAAGACCTGAGAGCAGCTCCAGTGCCTAAAGGGGCTGCAGGAAAGCTGGAGAGGGGCTTGGGACAAGGGCCTGGAGGGACAGGCCAAGGGGAATGGCTTGAACCTGCCCAAGAGAGGGGAGACTGAGATGAGCTCTTAGGCAGAAGCTCTTCCCTGGGAGGGTGCTGAGGCGCTGGCACAGGGTGCCCAGAGAAGCTGTGGCTGCCCCATCCCTGGCAGTGTTCAAGGCCAGGTTGGACACAGGGGCTTGGAGCAAGCTGCTCCAGTGGAAGGTGTCCCTGCCTGTGGCAGGGGTTGGAGCTGGATGAGCTTTAAGGTCCCTTCCAACACAAACCAGGCTGATTCTATGTTACTGACACCAGGCTGCCGGTAATTGCTGTGACAGTCATTTTTCTAAACACCTGTTCATGTGCTTCTAGACAGGGCAGTTTGCTTACAAAGGGGTTTTATGAGTAATATTTTGCTCTTCTGGCAACAGCACTGACACTATGAATCATGCAGCCCCCGTGGGGGTCACAGCAGAAGCCTATTACAGCTGCAGCAGATTGCTTTCAGTTGACCTTTAATCCATAACTAACTTTTGATGTGATTTAGTACAACTGCAGCAAGGTGTGGATCCAGGACAAATATCTGGTGGGGAGCAGGGAACAGAGAAAAGCCCAGAGGGAATTAAACATACCTGTATGGAATGAAACAGCAGAAGCTCAGGACACACTTCAGAACATAAAGAAGTCAGGAAGCTCAGTTTGACCACAAAGGTATCACCAAGAGGGCGAGTCAGGCCAGTCTCATATTGAACATCTGACTTGAATGGTCCCAGTGAGGTGTTTGCAGAAGGTTGCTACCCAGGACAGGGGAAAAAGGCATCTACATCTTCATTTTGTGCCATAAGACTGAGGGATACGTGCAAACTATGGCTACCAGGAGACCCAGCAACGTGCCAGGCTGTGGCTCTACAAACGTGGACTCTTACCGAGCAGACAAAGGGACTGCACAGAGCACTCAGGCAGACACATGCCTGAGCTGTCACAGGAGCACGGAGCAGACAGGGACCAGCTTTGGGGGGGATGAGAGTCCAAGGAACTACCTGAGCAGCTGAACAAATCCTGCAGCCACCATCACTAGAAGGTGATTCAGGAGAACCACCACCAGCTCACATGGGTAGGAAGCAATCCCAAGTGTGACCATACCCATGGGAGCATCCGTCACTGTCACACAGATGACCCCCACGTAGGCCTGCTGGAGGATGAGGCATCTGCACCCCAAAGTCTCAGCACTGAGACTGGAACCACTCCTGGGAAACCAGGTGCCTTTCCACACTCATCTGACGCTTTGCCAACAGGAATTCAACGTTTAAGCCTGGCCTCTTACTACTTTTAAGGACCAAACCACACTCCATCAGTTAACACCAGGCAAAGAAGAGTCTCAAATTCATTTGAAACCTACTCCAAATCCCTTCTGCTGCTATTTTCTTTTTCCACGGCTGAAACTATCCTCTTTGGTACCATCTTTATTAAATAAATTAGAGAAGACAGTTCCTATTGTAGTCTGCTGGATTATATTTAACTTTGACTATGAATAACACTTCAATAGACAAAACCTCCCCAAGGAGATCCAATTAACAGCACTGAATTATTCTGTGCTGGGGCAGAGTAAGGGCCGTTCAAGTGAAGTTTATGTAAGGTTCCTGTCTCTTGTGTCTTCAGCATTTGCATTTTGGAGGCAAGATAAAAGGGGCTGAATGATGAAAGCAAAGGAAAAGTATCTCAGTGATTAAATACTGGAGGTTTTAGGTAAAAATTCCATGATTACAACATGGAAACAAGATGATAAGAAACTGCTCAGCTCACTCAGACATTGAACGCGCCGGAAATAGCTGAAGAACTAAAATATATAAAGCATCAAAACCTTTGCTAATGAAAGGCAAGTTAAAAATATCAGCTGTTATCCTGGGAAGACAGCAGAGCTAAAGGACTTAACTGCCTCTAATGGACTACCAAAAAAGAGACAGCCACCCCAGTGGGAGCTGCAGAACTTGCTGCTGAAACTAAAGTCTACTGAAACAAAAGTCAGATGAAAAAAAGCAGTGAGCACTTTCTGCCTTGGTACCAAGTGCACACAGAAACGCAATGACAGGCTACGGCTACAATGAATACGTGACATGTTTGATCTCCGGGGCAGGTGAAGGACCCTTGGGTTTTATAAAGCAGAGTAAACTGTGACAGATCTAAAACATGCTGCTTGATGCATGACTGTAACATCGTGATTCAACTGAAATATCAGCCTGAATTTCTGTATCTCACATAATGGACCATTTTTAAATAAGTCCTCTTTAAAAGAAGCATTTGTTACAGCAATGAATATGTTTGAGCTTGTTACCAGCCTGTGATAGAAAATACAGGATGAAATTAGAGGCTGAGAGAGCTGGGCTGGTTCAGCCTGGAGAAGAGAAGGCTCCTGAAGGAGAGACCTGAGAGCAGCTCCAGTGCCCAAAGGGGCTGCAGGAAAGCTGGAGAGGGGCTTGGGACAAGGGCCTGTAGGGACAGGCCAAGGGGAATGGCTTGAACCTGCCCAAGAGAGGGGAGACTGAGCTGAGCTCTTAGGCAGAAGCTCTTCCCTGTGAGGGTGCTGAGGCGCTAGCACAGGGTGCCCAGAGAAGCTGTGGCTGCCCCATCCCTGGCAGTGTTCAAGGCCAGGTTGGACACAGGGGCTTGGAGCAGCTGCTCCAGTGGAAGGGGTCCCTGCCCGTGGCAGGGCTTGGAACTGGAGGAGCTTTAAGGAACCTCCCAACACAAACCATTCTATGATTCTATGAAATAGGAATATGAAAACATTTCTGAGATAAACACAGTTTTCTCTTCCATGATTTCCCCTTACGACTATTAATACACAAAATCAAACACATACCAGCTTACAATTAGTCTGAACACAAGCTGCCAGTGGCAGGATGAGAACTGGACTTCTGCAGCTCAGACTAAAGTACCTCCTAGTCCAGGTCATCTTCCCAGTGAGAAATAACAAGTTTTGGGGCTCCTCAGGCTACTTGGATCTCCAGCTGCTTTCCCACAAAGCTCAGTCCCTGTGTGATCCTCCCAGAGCCACTCACCCTGCCAGGCAGCTTGGGTAGGATTCGTCTGATGACAACAAGTCACCAGTGCTAGTCCCCTTGGCTCCCTTCACACATGGGAGCTGGGGCTGAGGGTGCCATTCATCTTATCCCAATGGAGCCACTTCCACTTCATCAAGTGACTCACACCATACAGAGGTGACAAATGGGTGTCTAAGTGCAACCAGCTCAGATGTGGGTGTCATCTACCTCAAACTGCTGCGCTAATGTCCGTGTATGCAAGCACTGTTCTTCCTCATGCCATTGCACTCCCAGCCAAGTGTTCTACCACCCATCTCTGGAAGAGCTGCAAATCCTCAACGTCATTTTTCACCTCTATTGACTTTCCTTAGTGAAGGCTCGCTACAGTTATGATACATTTTGGCAAGCACTTAAAATATTACTGCTCATTTCCCCAGCTGCAGAAGATGATAAAGATGAATTACTGGGTAAAACACGCAGCCTTTGTGGCACTTGGGATTTAGATCAGAGGAATTCAAAGGCGGGTAAGGGTAATATGCCAATATATTATAATATTGTACCCAAGTCCTCAAAAAGGTGATAACTATGTCATAAAAACAACTGAAACTTCCCCACCAAGAAATTCAGTGAGCTCACTGAGTTAAACCCAACACTAGAGCCCGACCTCAATCCCTCAACTGTAAAACCAAGACGTTTTTATCTCACTTTTGAGTAGATACCTTAATGGGACTAAAACCACACAGCAACACCATGTAGCCTGTAGATTTACCATAATCATAATGTGTCATTAACTGCTCGGATGGAATTAAAGACAGCACCTTGACAGCACTGCAAGCTGCTGCAGAGCCTTGAATGACAGCTCCTCGAAAAGCCTTTTCTAGTAGAGGACTGAGGAAGAAAAGCAACAAAGCAAGATGTCTACAGCCTTGCAGGGTTTCAGCTCTTGGCTACCACCACATATCCAGCAAGGGTTTTAAGCCAAGGAAGCATCTGAGGACTGTTTGAGTCACATCCTGAAAGCCAACAATGGCCAAGATCAATGCCAGTGATCCCAATTTGTGTCCTCTGTGAATAAGTGAAAAGTAGGCATGTAAACATGTACAAATCAGTTACACCTATCAGAAAATGCTGGTGACTAGTGAACATCCTGCTTGATGGTGAGACACTGGCACAGGGTGCCCAGAGAAGCTGTGGCTGCCCCATCCCTGACAGTGTTCAAGGCCAGGTTGGACACAGGGGCTTGGAGCACCCTCCTCCAGTGGAAGGGGTCCCTGCCCATGGCAGGGGTTGGAGCTGGATGAGCTTTAAGGTCCCTTCCAACACAAACTAGTCTGGGATTCTATGACTCCTTCAAAGTTATCTGTGCTGTGAATGGTTCCAGGTTATAAACCAGGTATGAAGATGCTGTTAGAATGAAATAGCAACAGAAGAGCTGCCCTACAGAGTGCAAATCTGTTCCTGGGGTTTCCAAGACACCATTGTACTTGCTGAGGCCTGTACAGGCAAACATCAGAGCCTGGGCTGTGGCAAGTGCCTAATTTGGCCACTTGTAGCTGATGGCTGTGGAAGTGCAGGATGTGGTTCAAGGAAAGAAGTTTGAAAAACTGGTATGTTCTCTCTTGCCTCAAATACAAGTTGTAGCTAATACAAGCCTGCTCACAATACAGACTGGAAGCCATCAATCACTGTCTTTCATACCCCTGAGCAGTTGCTGTGCAGCACACAATCTGGTGTGAATCAATAGTGCATTAAAACCCAACACTTACATCAGTTTTGGACTTGCGAGTCTCTTGCCTGTCTCTCAGCATCTTGTCAAGGACTCCAGTCCTGCACCAGACATTAAATACGGTTTTCCCATGCTGATATCCCACTTCCTGGAAAAAAGAGAGTCAGGGAAAAAGATTAATAACTAAAAAAGGCATTCTGTCACATTATCTGCAAATTAGAAGGAAATCCAGAGGTTTAACCCAAGGCCGGGATGTACTATTGCTACCTTCCAGCCTCAGCTACATGAGCTGTTCAGCCTGAGAAATAAAGGGAATGATCAAGCAAACAAGGTGCTATTTTAAGTCAAACCACTCCCCTGACCTTTCATGCCACAGGATGCAATGAAAAGTGCTGCCTGACACAACTATTTTTACAGCAGTGGCTTCCAGCAGGCTGCTCAGTCTCTGATAAAGAGACCCTCAGGACACGTGTGTCACCCTTCCAATACTGACCTTTCTTTGGAAAAGGTAACAACACAGATTCATTTGTGTCTTCTCCCTCCTTAGCTCAAGAAGAGCCAAGAAAAGAAGTTACTGCAGGTCACCTGGTCCCAAAATCTCTTGTGATAAGTTAAGCCAGGCAGCAAGGAACATGCAAGTGTCAGTTCACTGGAGCAGAAATAAGGGCCCACGGACATCATCAAACCCACAAAACCCCACATTCCTCTAATATAAAAGTATAAACTAACTTGCACTTGGAACAACAGTGAGTCCAGAGGAGGTCATGGAGTTGCTGCGAGGGCTGGAGCAGCTCTGCTCTGGAGCCAGGCTGAGAGAGCTGGGCTGGGGCAGCCTGGACAAGAGAAGGCTCCTGAAGGGGAGACCTGAGAGCAGCTCCAGTGCCTAAAGGGGCTGCAGGAAAGCTGGAGAGGGGCTTGGGACAAGGACCTGTAGGGACAGGCCAAGGGGAATGGCTTGAACCTGCCAGAGGGGAGACTGAGCTGAGCTCTTAGGCAGAAGCTCTTCCCTGGGAGGGTGCTGAGGCGCTGGCACAGGGTGCCCAGAGAAGCTGTGGCTGCCCCATCCCTGGCAGTGTTCAAGGCCAGGTTGGACACAGGGGCTTGGAGCAAGCTGCTCCAGTGGAAGGTGTCCCTGCCCATGGCAGGGGTTGGAGCTGGAAGAGCTTTAAGGTCCCTTCTAACACAAACCAGTCTGGGATTCTAATAACATGGCACTGCAGCATTAGCATGGAAACAACTGGAAAAATAGATTGCTTTAGGTTTTATTCTCTTTCTAACAAGACGGCAGAAATGGTGTTGAAAAGTCACATCAAAAAGATGGAGCAGCAGGTGACAGGAGTCCTGGATCCTATTTCCAGCTCCAGTGCTGGCAGCACACACTATATCTCAGGCTTGCATGGCACCTCTGAGTGCTGGAAGCAGCTCTGGGTGAGCTGTTGATGCCTCCCCTCTGATTTTTGGAGCCAGGTTACAAGCAGGGGTGGCACGCAGGCTAGAATCCACCTCTTGTCATGTATCACAGCTCAGAGTGGATGTCACTACTCAGGAGGAAATGGACCTGACAGATCTACAGCTGGCTACATCAGATCCAAAATCACCATGAGAACCTGAGCTTTGGGAAAGGACAGACATGCAGCTGATGTCACTCTAAGCTGATCCAGAAGAGGGGTTTCTACAGGAAAAGAGGACTGTTGATCTTACAAACATGCTGAATGGTTATATGGTGCTCACTTCTATTTCAGGTAAGATCCAAGTATACAGCTAAAACTAAAATCCCCACTACTTCCTAACCTATAGCAATGAAGGAGTGTGAAGATTGCCCTTTCCTTTAAGGTCAGCACAGGCTGAAGCTGCCCTGTGGACAAAGGGACAAAGCCCCAACTTCCTCAGCCTGTCTTCATATGGGAGGTGTTCCAGCCCCTGATCATCCTCGTGCCCTCCTCTGGACTTGTTCCAAAAGTTTTGTTGAGGACACCAGAACTGCACACAGTGCTCCAAGTGAGGTCTCACAAGAGCAGAGTAGAGGGGCAGGATCACCTCCTTTGACCTGCTGGTCACGCTCCTCTTGATGCAGCCCAGGATACGGTTGCTCTCTGGGCTGTAAGCGCACACTACAGCCAGCTCATGTTCATTTGCTCATCGACCAACACCCCCAAGTCCTTCTCTGCAGGGCTGCTCTGAATCTCTTCTCTGCCCAACCTGTAGCTGTGCCTGGGATTGCTCTGACCCAGGTGTAGAACCTTGCACTTGGCATGGTTAAACTTCATGAGGCTGGCATCAGCCCACTTCACAAGTGTGTCAAGGTCCCTCTGGATGGCATTCCTTCCCTCCTGTGTATCAACCGAACCACACAGCTTGGTGTCATCGGCAAACTTGCTGAGGGCACATTCAATCCCATGTTTGAGAAGCTGCACTTTCCTCAAGTCTTACTCCACTGAGAAAAATTTCCCTGTTCTCTTTAAATCTCTTTAATGACACCAAGTTAGACAGGGACAGAGCAATGATTTGACACTTCACTATGTGTTACTGTGACGAACTGCTAGACCTGACTGTCAAAACAGCCAGGGCACTCCATCTAGCAAAGAGGAGCATTTATCAGCCAAGTCTCAGCTCCACTGTTTGCCCAGGGCCTGTGAGACACCAAATACCCTTGAGGAAATATTTATATTGGGGAACTCAGCTGGTGGTTTGGAATAGCTGCTGCTTGGTCCCAGGGACTTCCTCAGATGTGAAGGTGCAGGGTTTAACTGTATTACCGGTTTTGGTTACTATCTGTAAGACAGTATCAGTATCAAACTTGTATCTAAATTAAATCTCCCTTGTTTAAGGCAGAAGCTCTTCCCTGGGAGGGTGCTGAGGCGCTGGCACAGGGTGCCCAGAGAAGCTGTGGCTGCCCCATTCCTGGCAGTGTTCAAGGCCAGATTGGACACAGGGGCTTGGAGCAAGCTGCTCCAGTGGAAGAGGTCCCTGCCTGTGGCAGGGGTTGGAGCTGGAGGAGCTTTAAGGTCCCCTCCAAGCTAAGCCATTCAATGGTTCTATGATTCTAAATGAATCTGCAGCGTAATGAGTATTCATAGAATCATAGAATACCAGGTATTGCGGAGTATATACCAGAGTATTGTAGTGTCACTACATCTATGAAGGAGATGGAGTTAAAGAAAACTAGGTGGGGTCCAGCCTAGGAGAAGAGCAAAGCCCTGCAGAACCACCTGAAGATGGAAGAAGCAGGCAGAGAAAGGAAAGAGACAGTGAAATAATCTCCTTGACAAGAGACAATGGGCCACAACTGCTCTCATTACCACAACTTGGGCAGAGATGGTTTTGTCATAGAATCATAGAATAGTTCGGGTTGGAAAGGACCTTAAGATCATCCAGTTCCAACCCCCCTGCCATGGGCAGGGACACCTCACACTAAACCATGTCACCCAAGGCTTCATCCAGCCTGGCCTTGAACACTGCCAGGGATGGAGCATTCACAACCTCCCTGGGCAACCCATTCCAGTGCCTCAGCACCCTTACAGGAAAGAATTTCTTCCTTATATCAAATCTAAACCTTTGCTGTTTAAGTTTTAACCCATTACCCCTTGTCCTATCACTACAGTCCCTAATGAAGATTCCCTCACCAGCATCCCTGTAGGCCCCCTTCAGACACTGGAAGCTGCTATGAGGTCTTCACGCAGCCTTCTCTTCTCCAGGCTGAACAGCCCCAACTTTCTCAGCCTATCTTCAAACGGGAGGTGCTCAGACAATTCACTGCACATGTGGGGTCAGTTCTTCCCATGCTGCTTTCTGGTACATAAACAAACAGAACTAAATCCCAGAGATGTGTAACCTGGTGATACCCTTTTTACAACGTCCTTCCACTGACCTTGGTGCCATTTTCCTGCTATCAGGTGCAGAGGAATTGTGGATGATGTGTTTTATTAATAGAAGTGTTGAAACGTTAACTGAGCCAGATATTTTAGCCCTCCACTTCAGTGATTCACAGCCTCCCATAGACTTCTGCAAATCTTTCATCCAACAACAAGCCACATAATGAAGGGAGAGAAATGACACCATCTGACAAACCCTAACTGCCCGAAGCAGCTCAATCACCCAAGAGTTTTAACCAAGCAGCTTAGCAAGACTTGTGATGAAACAGAATAAGGCAACCCATCCGTTCAGAGGCCATTGCATAATGAAGATTGCCAACCAGATTTCTGCTGTTAATCCAACCTCACAGCCATGAAATCATTCCCCAGCATTATTGAGTGTCAATTATTCCCTCTGTGCCAACTGTGTTCTCCAGCTGCCTGGGCACTAATGAGCACCACAGAGCAGCAGAGCTGGGAGGAGCAGCAGAACTGCCTTGCCCAGGATGCACTTACACAGATCTCATCGAACTTGCCGAAGTCCAGCGTGCCATAGCGGTCGATGGGCGGGCGGATGTACTCGCAGTAGTCGCTGTTCTTCACCATCTCCAGCTGCCGCACGCAGCACACGTACGCCAGGCGTGTCTGGATCTCAGCCATGTTCAGCACCTGCCAACCAGGCCACACACACCACTCAGAATTCCCACATGGAACGTGGTCTCTATTCACACTGGGGACAAATAAAGTTATCTATCTGTTTGTTTTCTCACAGAAGCCTGAAGAAGCCTTCACACATCAGCACCTCTGGCTGCTTCCCGGGCTCCATAACTAACAGAAAAGGAATTGCCTTCAAACATACTGCTGCAGTTCAAGGCTGAACTGAGTCTTTCATTCCAAGATATAGCAGTACCTTAAGAGGCAGACCTGTGCTGAGGTGAGGGGCACAGTGATCCTTCAAGACACATAGGAATCAGTGATGATCTCTACAACACCATGGCAAAAATTTCACAGGATGCTTGAGGTTGCCAGGGACCTCGAGATCAACCAGTCCAACCCGTGTGGCTCATGCAGGGTCAGCTGAGACAGACTGCTCAAGACCATGTCCAGCTGAGTTTTGAGTATTTCCACACATGGAGACTCTACAGCCTGGCCAGTATTTCACCACCACAATAAAAAGTGTTTTCAGGTGTTCAGAAGGAATCTCATGTTTCCACATGTGCTTATGGCTATTTGGGCAGCTGTAATATTTCACTGGGCACTACTGAAAAGAGTCTGGGTCTTCCAGCCGCACCTCCCCAAACACTCCCACAACAGCAGCAGTAATGTTAAGTACTGGCTTATCACCAAAAATGTCCCTAAAATCAACAGTTCAAAGACACACAGAAACACTGAACTGAAAGAAGTTATTTCTCTTGGTAAAGTGAATAAATTCTGACTTTATCAAAATGTAAAGCACCTCTAAGAAAAGGTTCCTTTGCTCTATCAGTTGTATCATTCCCTTCCCAGACTGGGGCTCTACCTTCTCCCATCCTTTCCTTTGGACCCAGCTGTCTTCCTCCACGAGTAAGAGCTCAGACCCAAGACAGATGAAGCTCTGTCACCAGCCTTGCTCCCTGAAGGAACAAGGGGGTGCTTCCTGCTCTGTTCATAAAGCACCTGGATTTTAATGTAGCCTCTAATACCTTGACTTTCTCGGCCAGTGGATTCCACCTCTTCCAGAGCAGCCACCAGCCAGACAAGCAGTCCCCATAGTTGGTGAGGTCAGTCTCATCCCGGCTCCCCACATCAATGGCAATCACCACCTTTGCACCCGTGGACCGTGCAACATCAGCTGTGGAAAGAAGGTCACATCAATGCCAGAGCTGTAACCCCACGACTGCTCAATCAAAACTTATATACACAGAATCACAGACTGGTTTGGGTTGGAAGGGACCTTAAAGCTCCTATGGCAGGGACCTCTTCCACTAGAGCAGTCGCTCCAAGCCTCTGTGTCCAACCCGGCCTTGAACACTGCCAGGGATGGGGCAACCACAGCTTCTCTGGGCAAAAGGACTAACACAGTGGGAGGCAGTACATAACCTGACACTGGGCCTACCTGCCTATATCTGAACAGGCTCAGATATAAATATCTGCAGTAAACTCTGCTATGAGACCATTCCCCCCTCGGGGAGGTTCCTGCCCTGCCCTGTGTGCTCCACTTTAACACCAAGATCCCAGTGTGCTGCCCACCCTGCACTGACCAAGCTCCTGTGTACCCTCAGGTGAGTTCCCATTGCTGGACTGCTGGGCACAGCCCTTCTGGGGTATGTTTTGCCTCAGATCAGTGGGATGACCTGACTCTCTCACACTGTCACCAGAACCCATGCAAAGACAGCAGCACAGAGGAGGTGGGACACCCACAGCTCGAGTCTACAGTTACACCACGAGGTATAATGTGAAAGAACACATTGAAGCCACATTAATTCTACCTCGTGCAGCACATTTCTCACAAGAACAAAAGACCTGGGGACCTGTAGAAGGAACAAGTGGTCTTAAAGAGGAGAGTCAGCAGTGCTGGGTCAACCCTGTAGATAGGAGGTAATGAAGGATTGGAGGAGCACAGAGGATTTCAGTCTAAGAAAAGCTTTGGGATGCAAAGAGTAAGAATCATATTTGAAAGTGAGAGAGAAATGAGGCAACACCTCCTACTTGAAGGTCAGTAAAAAGACTAGCTGCAGCCTTTGGATATGGGAAGTGCCAAGGGAGGGAAGAGAAGGACACATACCTCACAGAATCACTGTATATTTTTCTCCACACCCCCTGAGTCCAAGATAGTTGCAGTTTCCAGAATAGTTATGCGTAGGAAAACCACAGCTCTGAGGGGCCAATTTAAATGTTTAATTTAGGAACTTATTTAAATCAGATCTTTCTGTAACTTGGATTTCTGTCCCCGGGCTCCTTCAGTTTACTGTGTCTTTTCCATCCAGTGTCACCTGCATGTGTGGCCTTTGCCCTCTCCAGTCCGTGCAGGTGGAAAGTATGGTCTGCAATTCCTCCTTTTCCTTACAGACACAGGCAGTGTCAGATGGAGATTTGGGGTTTCTATTTTGTGTTATTTCCATTTCTGTGTTTTGAGCAAATACAGCACTGGTGGAGAGATAACACTCCTTATTTTCTTTATTGAGAAAATAACAAGGGGACAAAGGTTTGCAGGCTTTGTTGATGGGCTGTGTTCTTCCCAGCTGACCTGGACACCTACCTGGAAGGTTGTTGATGTAGCCTCCATCCATCAAGAGGTGCCCATCCTTCGGGTCACAGAGAGGAGGCATGTACCCGGAGAGGGACATGCTGGCACGGACGTATCTCCACAGAGAGCCTGCAGGAATGAGAGGGAGGGAATGGCAACAGCATGAACTACTGCCACAGAGGCGGGGTAGGCTTTTGCACTCATGAAAATAATCAGGAGGTAGAGGCCCTCCTGAGGATATTGTTAGAAAGTTATTAAAGCTGTTTATTACTTTCTGTACCATAATCCTGGCTAGGGCAACCCCCCCTCCCCCCAAAACCCCAACACCAAAATCCCCACACAATTCAGACACCCTATCAGGCAAAGGCCTCAGAAACCACAGCTTTAAGCCCATGTCTCATGTTTACTGCCTTCAAGGAGATTTCAGCATATGCCAGCCTGCGGGGATCATCTTTAGTGCTTTGTTGAGCTTACACTGATAAGGAAAGGAAAAGGCTTCCCTGGGGACAAAGGGATAGAAAGAATAAGCAGCTCGAAGGGCAGCTAAAGCCATTATGTTCTACAGGGATCCACTAACCTCAGACGTTTAGCAGGAGCTCAACATGAAAAATAGATGCTGTAAAAGCCCCAAAAGTCTGTTTTCCCTGTTCTGCAATAACCAAGTATTTTCACTTGTAAAACCTGCGTAAGTACAAGTGGAGATCTTATTTCTTCCTAGGACACTGCTGCTCATAGCACTGGAAAGCAGAAAGTTATAATCCTTTAAGCTGGTAGAAACAAGAAGTTTAATCAAGGGAAATGATTGATCTGTTTCCTGCAAAACATTAACTTTAAGGCTCTTATTTCGTGATTTCTCTCAGCACCTGCATCAGCTGAACTGGGGTGATGCTGCACTTCCAGGGAGGCCAAGAGTTTTGTCTGAGAAGTGAATCTTTAAATTACCAAAACAAGGCAGACCTGCAGCCTTAGCTCACTTGTCAATAAGCAACTACTTGGTGCTTGAATCAGCAGCTCTCCAGCAAACTGGGAATTGATTTTTTTTATTCTCTTCTATTTTTAAACATATGCAACAGTTCTGTTTAATTCTAACTCCTACTGTTTAACACAGGTCAATACTAGCACATTTGGAGTTTATTATTAATAGTTTTTGTTGAGTTGCAACTTCCATACAAGAAAAATGCTGACTTCCTGTGCCACACTCCACAGATGAGACCAAGATGGGAACTTCCAGCAGCTGGGAACTTACCATAGAATCCCAGACTGGTCTGGGTTGGAAAGGACCTTAAAGCTTATTCAGTTCCAAGCCTCTGCCATGGGCAGGGACATCTTCCACTAGAGCAGGTTGCTCCAACATGACCTTGACCCTTCCTTCCTCTCCTGTCAGTGAATTCTGGAGACATCTATAACCATTCTCCAGCTGATTTCTATCCTTACATTAAACTTCTACAGGGACAAGCAGCTGGATGGGGTGAGATTCCTGACCTCAATTGGCTTAACCTGCTGCAGAATGGAAACACAAAACCTCTGAGAAAGGTTAATCCTTTTTCTGCTTGTTTTAGCTCCCTTGGTTGTTCTCAGTCACCAAAGCCCCAGTGTCAGAGTAATTTAACAGCAGGAATTGACAGGAGCTGAGCCAGCTCAAAAGATAAAACATCAAAGACCTGCCAGCAAAGGCTCCAGCTACCCAAAATACCTGGTGCACCTGGAGGCTTGTACTGTCTTCACTGAAGACTGAGTCATGGCACAGTTACCCCAGATAGAGAAAAGCTAAAGCAAGTGTCCCACAGGGCTGTCACCATGTCCTGGCAGCAGAGCAGGAGCTCGGATCTTTCTCTGTTCAGTCAGTGAACTGCATTACAGTTTTCCACCACAGAAATAAAGGGGACTGGATGCAAATAAGAATCTAGCTCAGCCTCTGCTTTTGTAGGACTCTGTATTTGGAAAACTGCTTCATTTATGGGAATTTATATCTTAAAAAAGGTCTAATTTATGGCTAACACCTGCACTTAATGGGATGCTTTAAGGAAACAATGGTGTCAATAGACTCATTTTCTCTCTAAACAGTGAATAAAGCATCTCATTTCACTGCTTCTCAACAGATCTGTTCCTTATTATCTGTGGACAACCACAGTTTGGTGCTCAGCAAGTAACAGAGAAGGGTGAAACAAAAGGAAAGGTGAATTTAAAGGCAAGGAAAACTCTAGGAGCAAGGGTGCTGGGGAAGTTTCGCAGCATCATTTCAGGCCCCCTTGCACACTCACCGTCTGTGTGGACCCGCATTGCTGAGGCAGTGATGTCCGTTGTGATGGCAAAGTAAGGAATCCACAGGTCCTGCAACAGAGGAGGTCACAGTTTTACTACAGCTGTAACCTTGCACTTGAACTAAAGCCCATTTCTAACACAAACCAAAGCAACAATCTACATATCTATGACATGAATGCCTGCATGGATGGAGGAAAACCCATCAGCCCTGTGCTTGAGTTCATAAATTTGTTTCAAATGCAAACATTAGAATCAAGGCAGACAGAACTCCTTTTTTTTAATAGAAAGAAGGAATTGTTCCAGAACACTGTCCAGCATCCCGAGCAGCATGGAAGCCTCATCACTCACACTGCAGTTTTATTTCCAGATGAAGTGTGGGGGTCTGATGGTAACTCTCATCTAGAATGATCCTTGGGCTGCTTATTGCTGGAAGACAACATGAAGGGAAGTCTCACCTTTATACATTCAGTTCTTATCTAGGTCACTAAATAGCTGCTGCCTTTGGCCTCCCCTGAAGACACGGCACTAAACTAGAAAGACCTTGGATCTCACCCAGTGGGGCCATTCTTGCACTTCACCTGACTCTTTCCATTCATGGTGGTGCTGGTCTACACAGAGCACACAACTACTCAGCTCCCCCCAGCCCCAGCCTAGGGCTGTAACTGGCACCATCTCCCTTGCCTGAGCCCAAAACAAAGAGGGGAGAACATGAGTCATGGCCTCTTGACCAAAGGATGTTCCATTTCTACCTTGTGGTGATGAAGCTAGGGATCATTTCAGCAGGAGAGGCAAGAGCAATGCTGCTGAGAACCAAAGTGCCTCGAGCCAAAGAGGAAAACACAAAGCTGCAGCATTCCCTATAGGAACAAAAGATCCTGCAAGATTAATCTTCAAGAAGACCCAGTCTCTTTGTTCACGGGACAAGGTGGCCAGGACTCCTCCAGCACAGCTCTGATGTGCCTTGAACTCAAACCAAATGTGGGTTTGGACTCCGGCTACCAGCAGAACCCGAGAAGCACCCCCTCAATGGCCTGGCTGCATCTCTGGGGACGTTTCTGTGCTCTTCAATTCAAAGAGGCTTTTTTCCTAGTGAGTTTAATCTCCTAGGCAGCTCTGCAAAGATGGTGGAATTGGGGAGGACTAACAGATGCTGCACAAGTATTGCAACCCATCTGCTATAAATGCCATGGGAAGGCGGATGAATAAAGTGTGACTACGAGAGTATTAGGGGTGCCTCTCCATGCTAAAGATATTCTGATGATTGCAGATCTCAGTGCATCAACCATATTCTAAGCGAAAATAGGGGAACAGGGAAAAAAGTCTGTCTTCCTTTCAAATGCATGCAGACACGTGCACAAAGGAAACTAAAGTAAGATCTATCACACAGTAATGAAGACTGTTTCTCAGATATCATTCCATGTCTTTTGAGGACAGAGCATTATTCAAGTCTGAAACAGGGCTTGCTAAAAGAATTTTCTGATTCCTCACACCTGAGCCTCCAGCTGAGATGACTTGCAAGAGCATTTTGTGCTTCCAGCATGGGGGATAAGATTTCCAGAGCTTGGTGCTCTCTCATAAGGATGGGTAATTTCAGAGGACAATAAGTGTGTTTCTTGTGAAGTCTCTTTCAATCGCTTCTCTGGATCCCCGTGTGCCTTCCTGAAGAACTTGCACAGGCTGAGCTCTTGTGATGGAGAGCCTTTGGCCGACATCTGCAGCAGCAGCCCCGGGGGTGGCTGGTAACCAGGGCTACCCCAGCCAGCGTGCTGGGAACCGGGAGCCTCCTACGTTCCACAGGCTGCTGGAGAGCAAACTGAGGAGAAAATGGAACCCCCTGTTCAATGTCAGAAATAACAGTTCAACGTAAGTGCTGCTGCTGCAGGAGAGGGATGAGGGCACGCATGAGACATGCAGGAGTGCCACCCCACAGGCACGGGGAGTAAAAAGGAGGATCTGGCCTAGTGCTTCCTGATTTGAGGCTTCTGTAGAAACACAAGGGCCAGAGCCCACCCTAGCATCCTGGGGTTCAGCCTTGGTCACTGTGGATGCTCCCAGGATGGAGCAGTTGTAGCCAAGCATACAAGCACAACCTGTTTGTAAGGCTGTAATTAACTCTTTAATATGTATTTCCAGTTGGAAATTATTGCTACTCACCCCCCTCCAAAACCACTCCAGCTACTGAGTGAAGATGGATGTTTGCAGTTTGATGCTTTGAAATAATGCTTTAAGAAAACATCTGCTCAAGGCTGAATGCTTCCGAGTTCAGCTTCTGTGACTTTCTAAGTCACCCTTTACACTTGGGCAGCTTTCAATTTCCATCTGTCTAGCGACATGGCTGGTTACCCCGCACTGATAACATGAGCTGCAATGGAGGAGTAACTGCCTCCTTCCCTGCATTTCTCCTTCATCTGACGGAAGTCTTCCAACATAAGGAAATCCTCAAGCACAGACTGAAGGATTTTGACTGAAGGATCAGTACATGCCCACAAAGATGCTCACAGCCAGGCGGGACAGGGCTTGGAGCAGCCTGCTCTAGTGGAAGGTGTCCCTGCCTGTGCCAGGGGGCTAGAACTGGATGAGTTTTAAGGTCTGTTCCAACCCAAACAAGTCCATGGTTCCATGACACTACTGCACGCTTTGGAACTGGATTTCTCTTGATCAAAACATTCCTGTGACTGCAAGGTTAGAAAAGATCACACAACTTCACCTGTAACAATCATAGGGAAGGAATCTGCTGCATCTTGAAGGCAAGTACAATAAACTGACTGCTGAAATCAAAAGCAGTGATGGGGTGAGCAAGGGAAGCTGGGGCCAACTAAGCTCAGCGATTCTCTTCGATTTTGTCACTCCCTCCCTCTCAAAGCTCTGCTTGGTGTTATCCTACAGCCTCACACTGCAATGTACCACCTGCAATTCACACCACGTCACCCAAGAGGAGACCACACTTCCCACCACTGAGAAGGTCTGGGGGTTTTGCATGGCAGCTCCTCTGCTGCCTCAGTCATTGGACAATCACATGTTTGCCTATCAGGCACTGCTGAAACCAAAGATAGGAGCTGCAGGGCTTCAGGAAGGGACACACCTGATCATAGAGCTGGCAGAGTGGGGCTGGTGCTGCCCAACAGCAAAACAAAAATAATTCCAGTCTCAGAGGAATTTATCCCTCTCAAACCTGCTTGTTCCCAGCCCCACTCTGCACAGCAAGATGCTATTTTAAGCCACGTGATGATTAATCACTTTCATACTTGCATTTAAGCAGGGAATGGTTTAGATTATTTTTAATAAATATGTTCGAAGTAGATCTATCTTACATGATTTTTAATAAATATACTTGAAGCTTTGGTTTCTTGGCAGAAAATTACCAAGGCTGGAATGGACACAGAGGCTTGGAGCAACCTCTCTAGTGGAAGGTGGCAAAGGGTTGGAACTGGATGAGCTTTAAGCTCCCTTCCAACCCAAACCAGGCTGGGATTCTGTGTTTCTATAAGCATATATAGTGTTAATTTGCTATTTAATCTTTCATCACAAGGATTCCAAGCCCAGGAATAATTCACTTAAAATTGCAAATGAGGTAAGATTGCAGGATTTGGTGATTTAGGAAGGCAATCATTGATAATGTGCTTTATGAATTGCTGCTGCTGAGGGATGGAGGGTAGGTGGGATTCTGAGGGTGGCCATCAGCTCAGGCACACCACACATGTAGCAATTACAGAAAGGTCACCAATGAAAAACAGGAACCAAAATACTTGGATGCTATTGCAGTTTTCAATGGGCTGTTCATTAAAACTCTCTCTAGCTTCAAACAGAAAAGCTAAAGTAAAAAGAAAGCCAAACCCAAACCCATCGCTAACCTCTTCAAGACCTTCTTCTGCTGTGCCTTAAGAGTCTCTGAGACCTGATTTGCAAAATAATAACAATAAAACAGTCTGAGCAGTTCTACTTTAGTGACACAATTTTAACTTCTGCTCTCAGACACCAGGACTCTTTTGTCAAACAGAAAAGAAGTAGCTACAAATAATCTACTCCTTGTGTTTTCTAAATCCACCAAAATCATAGAATCATGGAATAGTTTGGGTTGGCAGAGACCTTAAAGCTCATCCAGCTCCAACTCCTGCCACGGGCAGGGACCCCTTCCACTGGAGCAGTTTGCTCCAAGCCCCTGTGTCCAACCTGGCCTTGAACACTGCCAGGGATGGGGCAGCCACAGCTTCTCTGGGCACCCTGTGCCAGTGTCTCACCACCCTCACAGGCTCCATCCGATATTCATGTAACACCACAGTCCCAGTTTTCACATGTTTTCAGTCATCCCACAGCCCCGTATCTCACATTAGCATGGAAGAAAGCTATTTCTGCTGCAACAGAACACAGTGGCATCACTTACTGTGCAGGAAGTGAATAAGCAACCTACCTCTATCTGCTTATCTTTGAAGATGTTGTTGATGCTGTTGTTAAAAGCTGCTCCTGAAAACATAGAGGTTATTGGATACGTCAAGTCCAGAATAGTCTTAAGCACGGAATTCATAACCTAAACAGAAAAAAAGAAAAGCCATTTGAAAGGTAAATATACATAAGAATCCATATTAATGCAGGCATTGATGTATGCAATTGGAGAAGCATCGTATTCCAGATCCTACAGCCAACATGTTGGAAGCATTGCTATTGCAAGGACAAAGTTATCAAGAGAACAGAAAAACAACTACGAAACCTACAATCAGCAACACCTTGTTACTTACCTTCTGGTTTATGATGCCATAAATTTAACCCAAAAGGCAGCAAACCCTGTAGGCAGTTTGCAATAAGGCTTGAGGAAGAAGGTACATTCACATTGCTTCCTTTCTACTCATAAATCAAAGCATTGCTCTACATAAGCGTGCACAGACACAGGTTTCTGCATTAAAAAATGCACAGGAACAGTACAGTTTCATTCTTGCTTTCTTTTTTTTTTTTAATAACAAAAAGATATTATTAGTTATCTCCCTCTTCATCACCCTTTCCACAGTTCACTGGTATGGAAAGGAAATCCAAAATCTGTAACAGTGGAATCTCTGCATTGCTCTTCTCATTTCTGGATCACACCTAGTTTTAATTCCAGTCTTAAATCTTTCATCTGCCCAGTATCAGCACTTACACATTACATCATACTCAGTTAAAAAACTCATAAAGTTCAACAAGGCCAAGTGCAAGGTCCTGCAACTGGGTCAGGGCAATGCCAAGCACAAGCACAGGCTGGGGATAGAGGGGACGGAGCAGCCCTGAGGAGAAGGACTTGGGGTTGTTGGTTGATGAGAAAATGCACATGACCTGGCTTCAGTGAGCACTTGAGCCCAGAACCCCCCCATGTGCTGGGCTGCACCCCCAGAGCATGAGCAGCAGCTCAGGGAAGGGATCCTGCCCCTCTGCTGAGCTCTGGGGAGAACCCCCCTGCAGCCCTGATCCAGCTTTGGGGCAGCAGCACAAGAGGGACCTGGAGCTGTTGGAGCGAGGCCAGAGGAGGCCATGGAGATGCTGCGAGGGCTGGAGCAGCTCTGCTCTGGAGCCAGGCTGAGAGAGCTGGGCTGGTTCAGCCTGGACAAGAGAAGGCTCCTGAAGGGGAGACCTGAGAGCAGCTCCAGTGCTTAAAGGGGCTGCAGGAAAGCTGGAGAGGGGCTTGGGACAAGGTTCTGTAGGGACAGGCCAAGGGGAATGGCTTGAACCTGCCCGAGGGGAGACTGAGATGAGCTCTTAGGCAGAAGCTCTTCCCTGGGAGGGTGCTGAGGCGCTGGCACAGGGTGCCCAGAGAAGCTGTGTCTTCCATGCAACTGAAAACCAAAACAACACAACTAACTCATATGCAATTAATGCAATTAAATAGGGTTTCACTGGCTGAAATACTTCTCTTAGATGTGGTATCTTCTCTCTACATGTTCTCTATAATTTCAAAACCAACAGACAACACAGCATCATACCCAGCAGAGACCTACAGCACGAGACTGCCTCTGACCCTGCCACCTAGTAATGCATCTGTGATCAACATCTGGCCTTGGCTTTACTCTAGCAATAACTTAGAGGAGCAGGATTAGCCTACATTGTCTTGTCCAGCTGCTTTTAAATATATATTAGGTATCTGCCCAGAGAATACATGTCCAAGTATTAAAAAAGACCCTTAAAAACAAGCATATAAACAGGAAACGTGGGAGAATGTAAAAGCCTTTTCACAAACCCCATTATGAACCTGTCACCTTCATTCACATCTTCATGTTGGGTTCTGAGGGGGTGAGGACAGTGTGCCAACCTAACTATAGACATGCTACCCACAGCGTCAGAGTTAAATGGAATTAGGTTTGTGCTTAAAATAGGGATTTGGTCTCTGACATCACTCAGAATGATTAAATCAGGGAAAGGCATTTACAGAAAGCTCTTTATTTAATACCAAAGAAAAATCTCTCCAACTCAGCACCAAACACTGGGGCCGTCCTTGTTGCAAGTGATCTTTACAATGCTCAGCCTCTACATTTCCTCCTCAATTAATGCTTGCAGTAATACTGTATGTGAACAAAATACTTCTAATTAACAGTTATTTCTTAATATTCTCATTTCTCATAACTGGAGGATGCCCTTTGAAACGCTGATGGCCAACAGCCTCCCTCTGCCTTCCAAGAATAGCTGCTACCACCTACTGCTCTCAAGATAAATCAAGTTAAAGATCACCCATTGGAAAGGCTGCCAGAGCCTCCTGACTTCTGCTTCCCCTCAGACTTCTCTACTAACCAATGCACAAGGGCCAGCACCAGTGCCCCCAAGAACAATGCAGCTCCACTTCCCTACTGTACTGTGATGGGAAGCCTGGCCTGGCCTCATGGCATCCCTACCAGTTCTCTTGGGAGGGAGCAGTTACTTCACAATTCTTCATTTAACTTCTCATGAACTTTCATTTCTACAGCTCTGCTGCACAATAAGCACTCTTTTTAAAGAGGCCACCATCAATCCCATTATTGTTAAAAACCACTCTGTGGAAAAAGGCAACTTCAGCAAGAAAGGGACAAGGGCTAACTAACATGATGCTGGGCTACAGCCCCAGAGCGTGAGCAGCAGCTCAGGGAAGGGATCCTGCCCCTCTGCTGTGCTCTGGGGAGAAACCCCTGGAGTACTGATCCAGTTCTGGAACAGCAGCACAAGAGGGACGTGGAGCTGTTGGAGCGAGGCCAGAGGAAGCCATGGAGATGCTGCGAGGGCTGGAGCAGCTCTGCTCTGGAGCCAGGCTGAGAGAGCTGGGCTGGGGCAGCCTGGGCAAGAGAAGGCTCCTGAAGGGGAGACCTGAGAGCAGCTCCAGTGCCTAAAGGGGCTGCAGGAAAGCTCAGACCTTGGAGCAAGCTGCTCCAGTGAAAGGGGTCCCTGCCCGTGGCAGGGGTTGGAGCTGGAGGAGCTTTAAGGTCCCTTCCAACACAAACCAGGCTGGGATTCTATGATTCTGGAATAAGGAACAAAAAAGTCCTGAATTATAACCTGTGGCTACATTGTTATTTGATGCAGAATGGTGGTACACTGGTGTTAAAAACTAATACATTTCAATGTTCCAGAGTATAAAATAAAGCCAGGGCAGGGCAAAACTTGTTGCAAGAACAAAAATTTAAACCAGCAAAACAGATAAAATCTTTTTCAAACCACTGGAGATGGCCTCAGGAATTTCCTGTGATGCCTTTCCAGTGAAACCAGCGAAGGAATTCACAAAGAGAAAAATGCTAAAGACAAAACCTAACTCAGGCCAAGAGTTTAACAGCACCACAGGGGAAGGAATTACAGATACTGGAAGCTCAGATTTAAATGTAAACTATTAAGAAATCTAAGAGTCGAGGAACATGAAAATGAATCCATCTAAGAAACTGCAGCCATCTCAGAGTCAGGTAAAGCAGAGAACCAGGCAAGTAACTGCATATTTCAAATCAGATCCACATGTTTCAAGCATGTAGCATTAATGTGCCCTTCACAGTCATCAGTGGATGTGATGGCCCCAGGATAGATGCAGGATGGTTTGGTGCCTTCATTTCAAAGCAACAGGCATGTTTGGATTTTGCATGCAGCCTTTTATCTGAATTTCCCAAATTATAATGCTTGATTTGAGGTTAATTTTAACAGCCCAATTAATACAATTGGAATGGTAAATATGAACCCTCAGGCCTTATCACTACATAAAAATAGGTTTTTCCTGTACCTCTAAGATTTAACAAACACACACCCATGTGTTTGGATCCTGTAGTTGATAATCTCAAATACAAAATTCCAGCTGAAAGGCAACCAGAGGGAACCCTTCAGTTGGCTTACAAAGGAAAAGCATTGTACCCTGGTTTAATCTTTGCAAGTAGTGACTACAGCTTCCCAATGGGTTGATGAAGTTTTAGGGATGCAACTGAAGAGCCCAGAGGTGCTGCTGAGTGCCTGTCTCAAGCACCAGTGGGCTGGAGGACACCCAAAGCGGGTTCACAGCTCATCAACCCAACTGAAGAGACAACATATGCACATTCATTAGCAGGCAATCTGTAACGAGCTGCTTCTTTATTTAGGATTCACTGTGTGCTTTAAAGCTGCTTTAGCCCATCTTACCTCTTGCTGTGGCTGATCTGGGGCTAAGGCACAGAAACCAAGACTCCCTTTAGCTGCGGATTAGTTTATTTGGTGGGTTTCCTCTAGTCAGGAGGTATCTTTCCTGTAATATCCTGCCTGCTCTTCATGCCAACCTAGTTTGGCAATGTTTGCCTGGTGTTTGTTGGCAGAGATCTGTCCTTGTAGCTGTTGTCCTACAGGAACAGTGTGGGATGCAAAGAGCGTTACAGAACACTGCATCTCCTAATGATGCTCTCCCTCTGACATCCACAGCGAAAGGACCTTTGTGGTCCCTGTCAGGTGGGCATCCCATCTTTCCCCACCACTCCTTCTGCTTCTGCTAAATCACACTCCTAAGCCAACTTCAACCTGTACTAGGTCCAACACAAGCACAGGCATCACCTTGCTTTGGCAGAGAACAGCTTTTTTCCCCTCAAAACAACAGTTATAAGAGACTAAGAAGAGTACTGGGATCCAGTCTAACAGCATCTTGATCTGCCCCAACTGAAGCTGATGATCCCCCTTGTCCTGGGCTGGCACTGCTGCCTTTGCAGTGAGCAGCTCCAAGAGCTGAGCTGGCAGAAACAGTGTGACAGAGGAAATAAAAACAAGATGAGTTTTTTGCCAGACCAGCTCATTAATCCACAGAATGAACCAGTGTGCAAATACCAGAGCAGTGTTAGGGAGAGGCAGAACCTCATGAACCCCCCATTTATTTTAGCTGTTTTGCAACTGCAGCAGCAAATGACTGCAGCATCCTACTCACCAGCTCTTAAATCCATTCTGGGAAGCTAAAGCTCCACATTCCTATGACCATATTCGATCCAACAGTAGAAATTCCATTCCTTGGGAAATATTTATACATTAAAATAGGAATTCTTCAATTAAAAAAAGAAAATCAAGAAAACCCAACCATGGGCAAACATGGAAGTTTTTGATTGTTTGACTTGCTGATTGAACACAGGTACAGAGGACACACAGAGGCAGTACATAATAAACAGCCTGACTGCTAATTTCATACCCCTCTGTATTTTAATAAAAGAGTCATTTATTTCTTTCCTGCTTCATTAGGTCCAAAAAACCCATCCCATTAAAAACATCCCTTCTCCCAGCCCCAAGTGTACAACCAGAGATAGGCCAACTGCTAAAAATACCCAAAAGAGAAATAACTGCAGGACATTTACTTTGATGGATAGCAAAATAAATTAAAAACTATCAGAGTTATCTAATCCATCACAATGAAGACATTTCAAAATCCCCACAGGCTAAGAACACCAGGCTGCAAGGCTCTGCACAAAGAGCACTCAGCACTCACCTTCCCCAGCAACAGCTCACAGGCTTTAGAAGAGCAGAATCAGCAGCAGGGAGCATCCCAGCCTTTGGGCATAATGTTTGCTTAATGAAGGATGGTCCCCAGAACAGCTCCTGCCCAGCAGCTGCCTCCAGCTGTGGTCCTGGGCCAGCAGTGATGCTGCTCCACAGGACAGCAGGAACGGACCTGCAAGTTGTGGACACTGGGAATGTGGGGCTTAGCTGATGGATTTGCCACCTCACTTGTGCTCAGTTCATTTGGGTGGATGTCACAGAATGACAGACTGGTTTCGTGTTGGAAGGGACCTTAAAGCTCTTCCACCTCCAACCCCTGCCACAGGCAGGGACCCCTTCCACTGGAGCAGCTTGCTCCAAGCCCCTGTGTCCAACCTGGCCTTGAACACTGCCAGGGATGGGGCAGCCACAGCTTCTCTGGGCACCCTGTGCCAGCGCCTCAGCACCCTCACAGGGAAGAGCTTCTGCCTAAGAGCTCATCTCAGTCTCCCCTCTCTTGGGCAGGTTCAAGCCATTCCCCTTGGCCTGTCCCTACAGGCCCTTGTCCCAAGCCCCTCTCCAGCTTTCCTGCAGCCCCTTTAGGCACTGGAGCTGCTCTCAGGTCTCCCCTTCAGGAGCCTTCTCTTGCCCAGGCTGCCCCAGCCCAGCTCTCTCAGCCTGGCTCCAGAGCAGAGCTGCTCCAGCCCTCGCAGCATCTCCATGGCTTCCTCTGGCCTCGCTCCAACAGCTCCACGTCCCTCTTGTGCTGCTGTTCCAGAACTGGATCAGTACTCCAGGGGTTTCTCCCCAGAGCACAGCAGAGGAGGAGAATCCCCTCCCTCAAACTGCTGTCCTGTGAATCCCCAAAGTTCCCTGCATTACCACAAAGCTGGAGCTCAGTTAAAGGAGCCACTCTCCTGGCTCAGACTACACAATATGGGGGAAAATAACTCAGAAGAGTCAGTGTTAAAAAGACTTATAATCCCTCACTGTACTTTGTACATTAGCTGTGATCTGATCTGGAGTGGGGGTTTTCAGGGCTTTCTGCAGTTTACAAAGCAACCATGTTGCTGGACCATGCTGGTAACAGTGGAAAGGGCTTCAAACAGAGCAGTCTTCCCTATTTTCATTCTCAAAACTGAACAATTTGTGGTTTGGATGTGGAGCTCAGAACACTCATAACAAACCTCAAGAAAATCCATTCTTCATTATAAGACGAGATGTTTGCTCTAACAGAGGTTATTAACCTCTCCTCCGGTGACTTACTTGCAGATTTCAAGGTTCCAATATGTGAAACAGCTCAAGGCTGGGCCATAACCTTTCTTTTCCTTAGCAAAATGGTCTCTGAGCTTTGCAATTTGCATTCAAAAAGTTAACCAATAGGTTATATTTCTTCATTTCACCTTTAACTATCCCTGTGTGATTCCACAGTCGGTTGGCCAGCTCGAGAGCTGCAGTGATGGAAACAAAGCGGCTTTAATGGGAGCACAGTGCTGAGAAGCCCAGCAAGGAGCATTTCCAGCTCTCATCACCCCTGTGCAGAAGGGATCTGACAAGTTCACAAACAAGAGGAGATAATCCTCTGGACAACTGCACAGAGGAAAATTTCATTGCTGTAGCCTAACCAGGAGCAAGGGAGGGAAGGCAGCGAGGCACAGAAAACACTGCAGGGAGGGATCACCATGGGCTCATCCTGCTCAACCTCATTTGCAAGTGACCAAGGTGGGAAATGAGGAGTCCAAGGTTAAATGGATGCCTGATACGATTCAGTACAGTTACTTTTACGTCCTTATTCTCAAGCCTCCTCCAGTTTTGTGACTCCAGCAAACTGTTATGTATCATACACAGTTTCTGGGTTGGGCGCTTCCCAACCCAGCCAGGCACAGGCTGCTCTTACATAAAAAGCACAAAAGTCCATGTTCTTCTAACAAACAGTGACAGGGGCTGAAAGAGGGTCCCATGGTCCTCTGCACACCAGGACAACACAAACATGCTGGGGGCTCAGTAAGCTGGGCTATCTGGCTTGCAGAGTGGTAACCATACAGCAGATTTTATCTCAAAACCATGGTGGGTTAGAGGACACCTGGGGGAGGTATGACAACTGCAGGCTCCTAAAACTCAAGATCTAAGCAGACCCAGAGCTTAATCTGAATTAGAAAATTCCCTTTCAATAAGAAAACCAACAGGAAAACGTGGGTTTCATATGAACAATACAAAGTTGTAACTTTAGGAATTATACCAATCTTCACCTTTAGTCAATCTGACCAGTGTCATCTGGTGCTAGCACAATTTCTCCCCAATATGTTACCAATAAATTCACTCACAGGCGTCACTATTTAAAACATCCTTCCCAAACCTTGTTTGAACTATGATAATATGTTTCTGTTTCTATTAAATATTTAGAGTTAAATGTTTCTCCTGAACCAGGGTACCGTCACTCTGGAGCTGTGAGGCTACCCTGTGATTGACACACTTTGTATTTAGTTTAGAGAAAGATTACCTCTGTCAATCAGTTCCACTGAAAAATGACAGCATGTGAGAACGAAAGAGAGAAAATTATACAAAAGAGAAACACATTTGTTGGAAGCTGGAAACAGAATCCAGCACCTCAAAAGAAAAGATAAAACAATGATAAACACAGAGTAAAACATTTGAACAGCATCACTCTACATTTATAGTGTGACTAGAACTTGTCACAGCCACCAGCTTCCCCAGCCTGCTCTCTAGTGCCAGGCAGGGCTGGTTTGGCTGTGCAGACACCAGAACGTGCCTTGGATGGCTGCTGCCTGTGAAGGCTTGTGGTTAAGCTTTTACACTCCATGTGAGGAGAGAACTGCACCATTTCCAGTGCTTACCATGGCCCACTGCCTGGCTTTGATCCTCATCTGATTGTAGCTGCGCTCTTCGGCATACAAGGCACTCATGAAGGCACCAATAGATGTTCCTCCGATCATATCCACAGGGATGCCAGCTTCAATCAGTGCTCTGATCACTCCCACTTGGGAGCAGCCCCTGTGCCAAGAAAAGAAAAAAGCATGATCAGACAAACAGCCACTGAAAGAGCATACAGACATGGATGCCACCTTCTAAGGGAATGTGAGCATGCACCAGCTGTATTGCCAGAAACAAATATTAGGAATGCAGGAATGTTCAAAGGGACCCCCTGAGGATCCCAGGAGTTGCTGAGCAGGAGCCTGACCACAGTGTGAACGGCAACAACATGAAAACAGCAGCCAAGAATTAAGCTAGAAGATATGTGAGGGAAAAGTCAACATGGATTTAAGGGAGCAATGACATCAAAACATCTACTGGGGTCCTTCCAAACCAGCCAGGGATGGCTGGATTTCAAACACCTTTCCACAAGCTTCTTTCCCAGGAACTCTTCAAAGAAACTCAGCCAGCTGGACAACAGGATGGGTCAATGCATGGATTAATAATGAATTTGAAGATGGAAAACAAAGAGCAAGAAGAAACAAACAGTAATGAGAAGGCCAAAGTTTCATCCACACACAGAGCCAGGAAAGGGACAGACAAAGAGGCAACAGAGGAGCTGTGGCTGCCCCATCCCTGGCAGTGTTCAAGGCCAGGTTGGACACAGGGGCTTGGAGCAGCTGCTCCAGTGGAAGGGGTCCCTGCCTGTGGCAGGGGGTTAGAACTGGATGAGCTTTAAGGTCCCTTTCAGCCCAAACCAGTCTGAGATTCTATGGTTTTGGGATGAGACAAATTCCTCCAGGACAGTAAATGTATTCCTTGATTTCAAGGAGTGCAGAAGGAACTCAGAGCATTGCTGGAGAAAAGTGGTAACAGATGAACCTCAGTGCTGATGAGACAAGAGAAAAACTGAAGTAGCAAAGTCCCTACAGCAATGAGCTCCTAACTAGCTCTGCTCACTTGAAGGGATTTTGGAAGTACTCTGGACATTCCCTGAGAAATATCAACCTAGTGGTCAGTGGAAATCCAAAAGGCAAATCAAAGAAGGCAGAATAAACCAGAAAACTTCAGAACATACATCCAAGATTGACCAGCCCTTCAAAAAGTGCAAGCAAGCTCAGATTCCTCACTAAAAGGAAACAGCACAACTAGAAAATGACAGAGAGAAGAACTGAGCAGAATTTGGAAAGGACTCCACATGAGAAGAAATCTCTGAGCGGGGAAGATCATGACTGATGGGACACGCAGGGCCAGGCAATGATACCTCCATGTAGGAAGTTTAATGTAAAGGAAAGAATTTACACAGACATGGGTATGTAAAGCACAAATCGAGGAAACCACTGTCACCACATGCTGACAAGGTCAAATCACAAATGGACTTAAATGTGGGTTGGCTGAATCAAAGGTACCAGGCTATCAGTGGCTACTGAACATGAAAACTCGGGGTGCAACCTCAGGTCAAAAGCTCAGAGGCTGCTAATTGCTTCACATACACATTTCTGAAAGAACTGCTACAACCTACAACCAGAAATGAGAGTGCAGAGGTGGAACATTTTTATCTGATCTTATAGTGATCCCCTAATGGTAGAGGTGACCTGTCCTACAGAACCATTACAGGAACAGAGACATCAGCAGTGGAAGCTGATTGCCGCCTTATCAGGCCCCTGCTTTCAAATGCTTTGTCTACTTAATACCAAGCATGTCAATTATTTCATTCCTCCTGGATGGATAGTTCGCAATCTAAGCCACAGAGCAGCAAAAATCTTCCTTTGCTCATTTTCAGCCTATTTTCCTGTTCCCCCTGTGCTCTATTTCCATCCTCCTTCCCCTTGCTGTTTACATCCTATAAATACTTGCTGACAGCTGCCAAGTGCACCATAGGTGTCATCTGGCCAAGCTATGCTGAACACATTCTTTCCATCTAAATAAATCCCCTCCAGCTGCTGGAATGCTTTGGGACAGGTTCTTGGTTATACTGGTGTAAGTGACTTCAATGACAGATCTCTGCTGGTGTAATCCAAGAGCAGGAACTGGCTCATTTAGTTTCCTTTCCAAATGCTCCTTCCCCTGCTTTCATAGCATCCCAGACTTGGTTGTGTTGGAAGGGACCTTAAAGCTCATCCACCTTCCACTAGACCAGATTGTTCCAAGCCCCATCCAAGCTGGCCTTGCTATTACTTCTTCTCATAAGATGCCCCAAGTTAAAAGAACTGTATTTCTATCCCTGCCAGAGGAGCTCATTGGTTTTAGGCTTTTAGATCACAGCTATTTCTGCAATCTGCTTCTAGTGCCTGGCACTTACTTCAGCCTTACCCCTGCGTGTAAGTCAGTAGCTGACACTGCTGTTTAGCTGAGGAGCAGACCTCACACAATCCAACCTGCTTTCTGGAGAAAGCCTACAACATGTCTTAACAAATCCACATAAGTACTGTAAAGAATTGCCGGCTCAGAGGGTGATTTTAAACTGGGCAGCTCCAGAGTGGATTCCCCCCTTTAACCTCTTCTGAAGCTCAATTTCCTTATTCATGCATTCAGAAAACACAAAGGGTTTGCTGTGACCACACTGGATTTGTTTTTACTTTGCTGCATGATACCCTTGAGTGAATAACAATTGATTTCATCACCCCTGTGTCGTGCATCAGCCGAGTCCCTGCCAATACCCAGCTAAACGTGTAACAGCCACGTTACCACCAACACAAGCATCAATTCTGAAGCACTGACCTGCAAGCTGGGATTGAAAGTACTTTTCTTGCTCTTATAAACTGCCAAACTAATTTATGTTTCATTTATACATGAATACAAAGCTGATTCTTTCAGTTCCAGCACCCTGAAGAGGAGGATTCATGACTGGATGTATTTATGTAAACTAAATTGCATTTGTGTGAACTATTTCTCCCCTGTGAGGGTGCTGAGGTGCTGGCACAGGGTGCCCAGAGAAGCTGTGGCTGCCCCATCCCTGGCAGTGTTCAAGGCCAGGTTGGACACAGGGACTTAGAACTGGATGAGCTTTAGGGTGCCTTCCAGCCCAAGCCATTCTATGTGTCATATATATGATAAATCCTGAAGTAAATGCACATGAATCCCCCCCCCCCACTTCTCCATGTACCATGCAGCCTCCTGAAAGATGTAAATGGGTTTTTGTTCCTCTCCCTATAGCTTTAGGCCATCATTACTCAGCAATGCTTCTATGTGAAACTTCTCACCAACTCCCCACAGTTGGTTCTCCCTTGGCCGTGCTCCGCAGCTCCCGGCACACAGGGGCAGGCTGCCAGGGAAGCTGTGTGCCAGCAGCATGGATCCTGTTCGCTCACAACCTGTGGGAGCCCCATGGACAGCCGGGGTGGGCAGCTCTCTTGCTTCAGCTCAAGAGGAAAAGAAACCAAAGCCAGGAGCAGAGTCCCTGTTAATGCTTGGCATCAGTGCAGAGAAAACAGGGATTGTGCATTTCTTGTAGTACCAGACACAGTTTCACAGGGGACTTGTCCTGGTTTAGGGAAACATGTGAAAATACAAGTGTTTGGCAAGAAGAGTACAAGGGAAGATCGCTGGTGCTGAGCTGTTTGTACACATCAGTGCAGAGCACTTGTGTGGAGTGGAGGAAATCTCCAACTACCTGGAGCCAAATGTCACTTACTCCGGAGGAAAGCAGGAGCAGGGGTCTGTGTAGATATGAGGAAGGAGTGTCTTGGCAGGGAGATGAGAAGAGCATGGTGCTGGAGCTGTAACCATGGCTGTTCTTTGCCTTAAAGCTGCCTGATGGTGCAGCTGAATGGAGCATTTTCCCTGTCAGGATTAATGGCTGTCCCAGGACAGGAACAAGGGCTCCTGGCACCAAGGACAAGCGACAGAGAAGATTGCTGTCAAATAACTTGCATCAGAACCCAAAGATCTGCCCAAGAAGTGCAGCAGCTATATATTAATGAAACCTCTTTTCCATCATATACCACTCTCTAGGACTAGCCTGATGAATTCGTGGAGAGAGCAGAAATGGCAGCAACCAGGTCAAGGACAAACTGGAAACAAGAGCCCTGCTCCATTTCCACCCCAAACTCATGCTCAATGTGCTTCAAAAGCCTCCCAAAGCAGTGCAGTACCCAAATTCCAGAGCACCATTTCTTTTTTACTACTACATTTATTTGTGACTACCAATGGTCACAAATAAACGGCCACAAAGCAGGGAGAAGAGTTATAGGCTCGAGGACGTGCTTCCCTGAAATAACACAGCACAGCAAGCAGGGAGCACAGCCTCACTGGCAGGAGGGATTGCAGGAAAATTCCTGCTCCTGACACAGCCCTTGCTTTCATCCCCTGGGAAATGCCCCTGGCATGGGGCTGTAAGGCATGAAGGCCAGAGCACAACTGATAAGAGAAGCGTTCTTCTGCGAGACGTGCATGTGTCAGCTCTACACGTGCCTGCCTGAGCTCAGATTAGACACAGCCCTCAGGAAGAAGCGAGCAAATGCAGTGGGACATTTCACATTAAAGTATCAGCAGGACTACAGGCTCTCCTCTGTGCTCAGGTCAGGGTTGAAGAAAACACGATTAATACAAAACCAGAGCCTGTGCTCCAGTGTTTTATCCACAAGCCACATTTAACACATCAATGAGATGTTGCCTGTCAGTGTTAGAAAGAAAAACACAACCTGTGAGCACACAGAGAGGGGATGTTTGGTTTTCACACTGGGACTAAGGGAGCAGCAAGGCAGAGCTGCAGCTCGATTGTGGTGCCACCTCCAGAGCCTGCTTCGGTTTGAGACAGGAAGAGAAAATACAGCTCAGGCCCCCCCCAGCACCCACCTCTTCCCCTGACTGACTCAGCAGGATGGAGGAGATCTCTCGGAATGCATTGAAGAGATGCTATTTTCTTTGGTTAAAACCCGGATTAAGGCCAGGGCTGCTGCAGAGCTTTGCTGTGTCACTAACCAAAGCCTCCTCAGAGCAGGGGACATGGCTTGCTGCTCCACCTTCCTGATGGAGTTAACTGGCAAAGTAGGCAAAAACCAGAGGAATTGCCAAGGGGACTTTGCTCAGCTCCCCTAGAGCCCAACAAACCTGAATCAAGGCATCCCCATAACCTTAAATTCTCTGAGGAAGCAAAGCTATACAACTAAAACCAGCTTTTCCCTCACCTAACAGCTTTGATTCAAAGTATGTTATGAGCAGTCATTAGATCACCCAGTGCAGATGAATATGTATTTAATATACCAGCTTTAGAGATTCTTCACTCTAAAGGGAGTGTTGAAGGGACCTTAAAGCTCATCCAGTTCCAACTCCTGCACAAGCAGGGACACCTTCCACTAGAGCAGCCACAGCTTCTCTGGGCACTCTGTGCCAGTGCCTCAGCACCCCCACAGGGAAGAGTTTCTGCCTTCTGATCTAATGATATTATATAAGATATAAATATATTAAGATAATAAAGATACAGAAGATATATAAAGATAAATGAGGGACTATACAGAGTGCTGTCTGGAAATGTGAGATAGAGAAGTTTCTTCTTTAAATAAGCAGCAGCATTTTTAGTATGTGTTTTGTTGCTGATCCTGACATTGAGTGACACAGTCACTGGCTTGGAAATCAAGCAAGTCTACAAGTTGCAACTGTATTATCTTCAGTTTGGCACCTTCAATCTTTTGCAGCTGCTTCAATAGATACAAACATTGCTTTGAAGTCTAATTGTACTTGTGTCTTTCTAATAACATTATTTCACAGTTATCCTAACCATAAAACTTCCCAATATCACAAATTTCCCAGAGTAATTACAGTGATGATCTGTCAGCTCCAAAGGATAACAGAAAACAGACCACTACAGGGCTGCTCCTACTTCTGCACTTCCAAGTTTCCAATCTGGACCACAAAAAGCAACTTCTGTTTATCACAAGCCCAGTGAAACAGGGCTTACCTTCCTGCAAGAAAATCCAAAGGCAATGTCCTTTTAGCACTGATCTTATTTCTGCTTCATGTACTGACTTCAGAGCAAGCTTTAAACAGAGATTTCTGCCTGACACAGAAGTAAATGAACAAAAATTGTCCAGCCCTTCCAAAAGAACTGTCAGGTCTACCCAGTCTGGGGGCACGGAGGGATACCTGAGCAATCCACTGAGGAGAGGAAAACCACAAAGCAAAACCAGAACAATACATCAGGAAATGCCCCAGGGTTTTTCTTTTCTCATCTACCTGCCAGCAGCATGCTCCAGCAGGTGTGTGCACAAGGAGGAAGAAGGGAGAGGCTGATGGCAAACTGCAACCCCCCCATCTGCCTCTGCCTGGGGATGTCAAACAAAATCCTCTTATTCTGAGCCAAGAAAGAGCTCAGTTATCTGCAAAGAAAGATAATTTCTTTGCAAAACAAATATATCCTCCTTCCTCCACCCCTCTGAGACTTAGCTGTGAAATGTCTTGAAAGAACCCATTTTGAGCACAACATCTGGAAGCTGCAGAAAGAAGACCAAAGCAGAGCACTTTAAAGAATTTAACTGTGATTTCACTTACAACTACTCCAATCACTTATTTTTTCATAGGAAAACCCATTGCCCTGATGAGGCTGGACAGAGATTCCTAAAAGTCACAGCAAGGCAAGAGCATCTTCCTGAAAGCACGTGGAATTGCAGCAGAGCATTGCAACTGCTGTGTGGAAAGCATTCCCTCAAGCTTGCAGCCCTGTAACTCAGCACACATATCTTCAGCTGATAAAGAGAGGTGCAAAACTACCAACAGGAGCTGAAGCACAACTCCACCTCCTCCCTGTTTAATTTCATCTGTATATCAAAGTACTGCTATGAATAAATGATTTTGGTGGGTTGAAGACTGGAGATCAGGACAGGACAGTCCAAATAAACCACTTGCAATTAATTTTTATTAAGTCATTGCTTGGAAGTTGATGGCTCCCAAGTTCCTGCCGCTTGGAGGATTTAATAGAAGCCATTAATATCTTCAACCTCCATGGCAAACAGGAGCAAATGAACAATTACAGAGGTGCTACAGATGGGAAAAAGAAAAAAATTAGATCACGAAGCATTACATAGGTGCACTTTTATGTGCAGGGGGTAACCCAACTGCTACACAACCCACAGAGCAATTGCGTTTGGATCTGGGCACAGCCAACTGCACTTTGAGACAGGATTTTGACTGGGTGCATAAACATGTTTGATATGGTTGAGCTCTCAGGCAATACACAAGATGGTCCATCCCTGAAGAAATCAAAGCAAAGCCTCTCAGGGGGAATTACTCTGCAGTCTACTACCAACCTTCTGCAAACACAAAGTCTGGAGCCTTCAGTACAAGTTCACATCCATGTCTCAGGAGGTTTGCTCAACAAAATCAAATACTCAGAATTCACTCTTTCACTTCTAGGACTTGGGTTTTGTTTGTTCAAACAATACCCCCCCTCAGGCTGACCTGGGTAAGCCTCAAATTAGGAATCCAAACATCATCATCTTTTCCAAGGAAGAGCCCAGATTCCTTATGTTTCTCCTTGAGCCTCTACAACACAGCACCAAAAGTAAAACACAAAGTCAAAGCTGGAATTTTATCTTTGAGCATAAGGAGTTCAGACTCTTCTCTGTTATTTTAGCTCCTGGATTTTGCAGTGAAATCAAATCTGCTTTTTGAAAGACATCGGGAATCCAGGAGCCTGAGTGTGTGGCTGACACTGGAATTTGGATTTCAGTCTGGAATTTGGATTTCAGTCTGGTTGATCTGCACGTTCAATGGATGCTCTATGAGTGACAAGAGCACAAACACACAGGGCACAGGCTGCATCTCCAAACACCTTTATGGATAATTACAAACTCTGAAGCCCCCAAACATCAATCTGAGCTTAAAAAGGAATATAATCAAGAAAAAATACAACTCCACTGTGCACTGAGCTCTATCTACACACACAAAAATGTATTCCAGGTCACTAGAAAGCTTCCCTTCCTCTGAAATGCACTCACCAGCTGGAAGCTGACCACATGTGGAAGGTGAGTACTGTAGGCTGAGTAATGCAAAGGTCATGAGGATTAACCCTGGGGCTGCCAACTTTCTGCCCTTCCAAATGTCAAAAGACAGATTTGGCCTGCTGTACAAATGGATTACTTTGACAAAAGGGATCTGGAGGAAGGATATTTCAAGTATTCAGGGTTTCTTTCCATGACACAAAGCAGATTCAGCCCCTTTATATCATTCAGATACTTCCATCCTGCAGGAATCTTGCTTTCTCAGCCATTCCTGGCTGCTGACAGATGCTGGATGATAAGCTTCATTCTTCAGTTTAGAAAGAAGGGAAGAAGCATTTTTCTGGTTTCTTATTTCAGTTGTTTCCTGGCACCCTTTACAGCACTGTCAGGATGAGCAATGGGATCCTTTTAGCAGTGCATATTCTTCAAGACCTGTCTTGCTACAGAAAAGGAAAGCAGAGTCCTTATGTGGCATCTCAGAATCTCGAGCAAGCCATCAGAACTGAACCACAAGTTTCATGGATGCTGCCTGACTGTATCCTAAGTAGAGATTAGGAAATGGCATGAAATGTGTGCAGAAGGATCCAGCCTGCGTTGGACCAGCCCCATACAGCACTTCCAGGCGCCAGCCTGGAGACTTCCAGTGCCTAAATAAGTTACAAGAAACCTGGAGAGGGGCTTTGGACAAGGGCATGTAGGGACAGGCCAAGGGGAATGGCTTGAGCCTGCCTGAGGGGAGACTGAGCTGAGCTCTTAGGCAGAAGCTCTTCCCTGTGAGGGTGCTGAGGCGCTGGCACAGGGTGCCCAGAGAAGCTGTGGCTGCCCCATCCCTGGCAGTGTTCAAGGACAGGTTGGACACAGGGGCTTGGAGCAGTGAGGAGCCAAACACCAGCACAGTGAAACCCTGACTGCACATCCCTCACTTTGGGGTTTCACTCTCAACAGCTGCAGGAACTCCTGACACTGAGCATCTCACAGAGGCTGCTGCTGCTCTTCCAGAACTATCCCAGCCAAGGTCAGAATGAAGAGCAGTGGTTTTAGCAAGAATTTTGCCTCATCATTTACTCCAGACCAAGTGTTTTATCTGACCGTGGTTTTTGAATACTTCAAAGAATCAGAATCTATTTTTACACATTTTCCAAGCTGCCAACCCCTGTTTACTGTCGATTTTAAGCAATGTGAGATAGAGATAACAAATGAAGGGGATACCTGTAGCCCATTATAAACCACTGAGAGCAACCTTAAACACTGCTAGCAATAATCTATTTGCAAAAGGCAGTGTGTGCGTCCTGAAGCTCCCCTGCATCATCTGAGAACTATTTCAAAGTGTGCTCCTGTTGACAAATAAGGACACCCCAGTATGGCAAAGCTGGTGGCAAATGACACTTTTCGTGATAGCTCTTTTGAGAGAGGACTTGAAAGCAAAGACTGAGAAAGGAACTAAAGCGTGGATATGAAGACGACAAGCAAGAGTGACAGTGGAATGAAAAGGGTGTGAAGAAACTGGGTAATGTTAGGGCTTGGATGTGTCAGAAAGGGAAAATCAAAGCTTATAGACTAACATAGAGATAGCCAGGTGGAAAAAGGGTAAATAGATGATATACGATTGAGATAGGAATGGAAGCGTGGAGAAGATGTTCTTAAGTAAGCTTTACTGTAATTCTCCAGCACAAGGAACTGGTAACACCAGCACAGCTGGGCTCCACAGATCCCTATCCTCTTGTACCTTGGGGTGTCCCTCATGAGCCTCAGTCTATATAGAGTTCTGAACCCAGCAAAGGGGCATAAAAACATTTACTGTGGTCCAGCTTATACAAGGAACATGAGGAGTCCAGGAAATTCCCATAGGATTGGTTTTTATCCCCTCTGTAATCTCCATATGGAGTATGTTTAGGATCCCTTGGGGAAAACAACTGCTCTGTGTTTGTTACAGCAGTATTTTCAGTGCACATCTCTGGAGGCAGCTTCTGAATTCAAGCAGCAAATTCCTTCCCTCTCCTCCCCCCATTTCTTCACCAGCACATTGTGTCTGGGTGCTTGAGGTCAAGTGTAATAGTTTAAAAAAGCAACTCCCTCAAGCTTCCAGTTACCTCCCTGTACCTGAGGTGTAGCAATGGACCTTACAAGCCCACCAGCTCCATTTCAACTACTGGAGCTCTGCAATCACAGCTCTAAGACACTCTCCATGCACACACTTCTCCCACTGACAGATGTAGAAAGCCTCATACCATTAGTTACCTGGTTTAGTTGGGGAATAAGAATTAATCTTCCTTAACTGCTGGAACTGAGTCTGAAGCACCTGCACCATAAAACTTCACACAGTCTCCCCAGGAGATGCTGTTATTGCCTGGGACTGAGCATCAGGGCTTCATAACCATGAAGCTGCTATCATCTGCACCACAGGATAAGAAGCTACAGCATGTCATGGAAAGTGTTAGTTCTCTGCATCATGTGAGCAACCTGTCCATCCCAAGGATGGCACTGTCACTGGAACACTGTTTCCACTTTAAATTTCAGCAGTTTAGTCCTTGGATGTTTCATCACATACTGAAAGCTGGGCTATGAGACACCAACTCCATCAGCCTGCCCACTCCACCCCATGGTGTGCAAACCTCAGTCCTCACCTAGGAGCCTTCCCTTTATTACACCCTGTGAGACTCACTAAGCTGAGACATTTCATGTACAGTCTTCCCTGTTTTCAAGGAAAAAACATGCTTCTTTCTGCTTTTGTGGACCATGACAGTCCACAACAGATCTCAGACACCAGGTAACGTGCACAGCTACAGCTCCCAGTGACCTTCTCCGTGGCAGCACTGCTGGAAATGACCTTTCTGCATTGCCTTTTGACCATGGTCTTTGGCAGAACAAACAACAGCCCCAAAATAGAGGTGGTTTTATTTCTAAGATCCCTTCGTTGCAGCACATTGCCCCAGTAAGCCCAACCCTTGTGTTACTGTGTTATGTTGCTCACTATTTGCATGTTCATTAATTTTGGCACCTTGTCAACTTTTCCTTAACCAGTTCAAGCCAGGCAAAGAAGACAGTGACTTCATGGCTCCTCTCAGAGAAAAACCTGATAGAATTTACAGGAGATGAAAGCAGATTATCTGTTGCTGCAGTGATCCTCCTGCCACACACCACAGACCTGCATCATGCAGTGAACAAGTGCAAGTTTCTCAGAGTTAAGATGGGAAAACCCAATTAAGTAGGAAGCATTGAGCGACTAAGTAGCAGGGCAACTACAAACCACCTTCTGTTCTCAATAAGGAAAGGACACTAAGAAACAGCCTGCCCTCATATGGGACGAGACCACAGGACTTTTGTTTTAAGGCTCCCCTCCAAGTTAGAACAACAAAACAGACAGAAAAGCAACCCCCAAACCGTACTAGTAGCTGTATTAATCATTCCTGACTCCTCATATTAGCTTACTGCAAATTCAGCCTCTGCACTTGTGCCAACTCTGATACCCCTTAATTGCTCGGAGCATAATTCAAGTGCTGTGCTAGAGGCCACAGAACACCAGCAACACATCCCTTCATCTGCTGAAGGTGGACAGCAACGTGCAAAGACAGCACAGTAGGAACAGAATCTCTTACAGTAAGGCATTTACTTGCTTTCAAGTGTTTTACAAGGATAGGCCAGACCATCAATAGCCAAATTCAATTCCTTGTCAAACAAGATGGAGCAGGGGAAGCACTACAGGGTTTGTTCCTATGCAAGAGCTCCTTATGAGTTAGCCAAACTTGCTAAAAGCATGGATCAACATTCAGAAAAGGAATAGGATGTTCTTAACTTCTCAAAACAACCATTTCAAGTTTTTCCTTCTGTTATGCTGGAAGCTTTTCATTAATTCTTTTCTACCACAATTGCTCAGAAGCACCAGAGGGCACAGGGACACCTGGGAAACCTCGCAATATGCTGCCACCAAATCAAAGCTCCTTGTAGCTGCCCTGTGAGATGCACATGTGTGCACACGGGGGCATTCACCACCTTCTCAGGGAAGGCTTCAATGCTCTGCAGGGGGTGGGGGAAGGAAAAGGCACAGAGTGCTGCATATCCTGCCACCCATCACTGAGCCTGGATGGGGCAGGATATGCAGCATGTTTAAGTACCGACTGGTCACAGTCTATGGCACCATGCATAATCATTTGCAGCACAAACATCAAGCTGATTACTATGTCTTACTGTAGGCAGTACATCCCAAAAGGCAAGTAACCTCTTTTAACAATAGCACTTTCCTTCTCAATAAGCTTTTCTGATGCACATCATGTATCTGGATCTTGTGCATTATTGCAAATACAGCTTTTTACCAAATAACCAACTGGAACAGGCCTAATGCTCTGTGCTTTCCCATTCTGCCTATATGTAATAAGGCAAGGTGAACCAAATTCACTCAGAATTACAGGATCCCAGCCCGGCTTGTGTTGGAAGGGACATTAAAGCTCCTCCAGCTCCAACCCCTGCCACAGGCAGGGACCCCTTCCACTGGAGCAGCTGCTCCAAGCCCCTGTGTCCAACCTGGCCTTGAACACTGCCAGGGATGGGGCAGCCACAGCTTCTCTGGGCACCCTGTGCCAGCGCCTCAGCACCCTCACAGGGAAGAGCTTCTGCCTAAGAGCTCAGCTCAGTCTCCCCTCACGCAGGTTCAAGCCATTCCCCTTGGCCTGTCCCTACAGGCCCTTGTCCCAAGCCCCTCTCCAGCTTTCCTGCAGCCCCTTTAGGCACTGGAGTTGCTCTCAGGTCTCCCCTTCAGGAGCCTTCTCTTGTCCAGGCTGCCCCAGCCCAGCTCTCTCAGCTCTCACAGGCCCAGCTCTCTCACTCCTACAATAACAACATTATAATCACCAACAAAGCTTGTCATCACAGTTCTGCTTAAATCAGTCTTCTGAAACAGCACAACCCAACTCCTTCCCCAAGCTCCAGGGATTACCACATCCTTCTGCATTAATTATTTACTCCCCATAGATTTTAGTTGTCAAACAGCTTTGCAGTACAAAACCAAAGAAAGGGAGGGCTGCACGTGGGATGGCTAAAGGTCATGAGAATGATTTATGGGAGGGCTTATGCCTTTGTTGCAGGGTTTGATGTGTCATTATTCTCGCAACTACATTTCAAATGTATTGTTTTCCTAAAGGCAAATCCCATTTCCTACCCTCTAACTCCACCATGTTTCTAACTGAAATTAAGTTAGCACTTAACTATAGCAGAACAGTGTAATTTTAGAACTGTATCACTTCAATTTGTGTTATTTTTATACCCACAAGAGAAAGAAAACCTTTAGTTCCATGGAGCCTTTTGTCATGACAAACCACAAAGATAATTACTAGGAAGCTGCTCGGGTAAAATCTCACAACTGACTGCCACTGGGAAGCCAGACAAACACCTAAATAAGAGCTCAAGAACTGGGATTACTGGAGCCACAAAACACAAGACCTGGAACAGAAATAACCACCATCACCCTGTAACTATCAGTGCTCTTGTTTCGGTGGCCAGTCTGATCCATGATCCAAAGGCTATGCTAACTATCAAGAGTCTGTGCAGGACACTTGTAGCTAGGATGGGCTTTAATCAGAAGATGATTTGAAGTACCTACTGCATAACCTCTTCAAGTTCCTTTACCAGTAGAATGGGGACCTAAGAACTTATTCTGACCTGCCAAAGGCAGATATTTAGAGAGCTCAGTGTAACTCTGTCCTTTCCCCAGGGTCTTAATTATATTCTCACTCTGAAAACCAGCTTTTAAGAGATCTTTCATCTAACCACAATTTAGACTACAATTCAACCACAGAAATAGCATTCTGTACCTTTCCACTGGAAACACAATGCTCAAACCATCTATGTCAGCCTGAACCCTCAGAAAAAGCCTTTTAGTCCACAACATAAATAGGGTTTCAGAGAAAGAAGAAATTCTCTGTTCTGTCATTTAATCCTCCTGAAGTTCTCCATGTGACGCAGATGCAGAAATGAGCAAACTCATTGCTAATGGCACATGGTCACGTTGCAGAATGGGGGGCAAGCATCCAGAAATCCGCAAGCCAACACAGCAGCAGTGCAGTGGTTCAGCTTTGTGGAGGAAGATGACACAGGACCAACACACAGGCTCAATAAGCCTGCTCTTTCTTACCTCTGCTCTTGAAAACCAGCAGGTGGTAGCTTGCAAGTTAAGTAATAGAACAGAAAATAAATAGTTTGGCAAAAAAATTACAGCAGTGTTTACAGAGGAAGAAAGGAAGGGAATGAGCAAAATGTGCTGCCAGAAATATAGAAGTGCCCATATTTTAGCATGACACAGGCTTCAGTAGAGACAGAGGTATCAGACAGCTTGGAACAATAAAAGCAACCCATGAATGCTTTGCACCAGAAGCCTCCTGAGATGTCCAGATGAAGCAGAAGCTCCCCTCCTCTCCTTCCCTTTGTGTCTCCACAGGACAGCACTTATCTCAGAAGTGAGATACTGAAATCATCTCAGGTGAGGAAACAAAGCAGGATAAAGGCATCTTTACGGACACTCAAAGCAACAGCTTCAGCACTGGCTGTCTCAGCACCAAGTGACTAATCAGGACAAGCTGTCACAAAGGAGCTCAAACCTTCAGCGTAGTGAATGCTCCCCTCAAAGCATGCACTGGCCCAAAGACAAAAGTGCGATATTTCCATGGATTCAAATAGACAGAGCATGTGCAAATTATATTACTTTAGTTTTGAGAGCAGCATTTCAAAGCACTGTTTAAAGAAGGGCTTCAAGAACTTGGTGATGAAGGCAGGGAGCTCTTGAGACAAAGGGCTACTACGTTTTGTCTCAATACGAAACTCTCAGAGGAAAAAAGTCAGTAAGAATTCGTTTCCAAAGCTCTCCAGGAATCCAAATGGAATTCTAACTCTGTTCAGCACACACTCTTCCTTCATGTCTGCAAAACTACAGCCTTTCTGTAAAGTAAGGCTGTCAGAAATGTACAGATACCCAGAGGTAGGGGTGATTATAGAGAACATTCTCCCACTACAGGACATAACTCCTCCTGCTGCTCAAACTTTGAAGAGCTCTGACAACCTTTGAAATATTATGAGCCACTTTCTAATAGAAGAATTCAGAGGGGAAAATATCCATAGTGTAAGCCAACAAAGGAAAGAAGCAACAGATTTAGTGCCCTGGTCACCTCCTGGTATTAAGCCCAACTTACAAAAGGTCTCAAGAGGTCACACTCATGTTCCTTCTGCAGAAATCCAAGCACAAACCACACAGCAGGTTATGTTTGTGTAACAAAAGCAACTCCTCAGTGTTTCCCCAGATGCTGCTTACAGAAGAGTGATGATTTTACAGGAAGCCTGTTATCCTGAGGAATCTGTCATAGTCCGGTGACAGATGCTGGTGCTGGGATAAGCCACCTACCTTGCTCCTCCACCACCAAGGACCAGTGCAATGGCATTCCCAGTCAGAACACGAGCCAGGCGGGAAAAGTCAGAGTGACGGTCAGGAGGTTTCTGGCATATGCGTTCGTACATCTCTATCTGCAGGAGAGAGGCAAGAGGATGGTCACTGCAAAGGCAGTGCAGAGCCTGCACTACCAGCCAACAATGTACTGTTAAGAAGTGGAGAGCTGCTCATCAAATGAAAGAGGGTTCATGAACTACCCAAACAGTTCTAGTGACCTCTCATACTTTCACTGTAGCTGGGA
Organism: Melopsittacus undulatus; assembly: GCF_012275295.1. Classification (NCBI taxonomy): domain Eukaryota; kingdom Metazoa; phylum Chordata; class Aves; order Psittaciformes; family Psittaculidae; genus Melopsittacus; species Melopsittacus undulatus. The sequence goes on from NC_047537.1 coordinate 9,880,517, forward strand.
GGATTTCACCATAGCACAGTTTTTTCTTGGAGCTGTTTCTTGACAAGGATTTGAAGTTACTGGGAAGCATCCCAAGTCTGCCTCTTCTTTACCTTTAGCATGGCTTTTGCAAGCATGGGGATCAGCCTGATGAATAAGACTACCACATGTGCATACCTATCAATATGACCTTGAGGTAGTATTTACTCTCTTTAGCCTATCAAAAAGGCAAGTATTCATCCAAAAAGAAGACCAAAATCCCTTATCCCTGCTTCCCATAGTAAATCCAGTCCAAAAGATTAAAAGATAACACTCCCTGTGTAACAGTCAGTTGCACTTCAGAATATGACACAGTGACGTTATCTCAGGTTAAGTTTGATACACAGAGTACATGTACTACAGCTGAGGGACCAGGCACTGAAGCAGGAATCTCTTACCAGCTTGATCAGGCTTCTTCTGGAAAAGACTCTACGTGGACAATGGAGATGAAGATGACCAGAACACCAGCTCCGCATGTTGAGCCATTCCACAGTTCGGGAAGGGAGAGGCCCATCCTCCTTATGAAGCAGGATCAGTTGCTTCTGGGCTCGAACTGCAGTGTTCTCCAGCATTCTTTCCAGCTACAGCAGGTTGTAACACAAGAGGAATGAGGGTATCAGGTATTTGCTGCTCCAGCATCCGTTTAACGGAATACTGCATTGTGAAATACATATGTATCTATATATGCACATACACACATATATATGTCTGACCACTGCTCCTATCTGAATGTGCAGGCAACTGTGCACACAAAGAACCTGCAAACAAGGTTGATTTAGACAACTGCACTGTTAGCTGTGGGCTTATGTGGCACACAGAAGTCTGAAATCCAACCAGGATTCAAACCTGAATGCTTAAGAGGGAATGATTTCTACCTGAGACAGACCATTAAATGCACAGCACAGATAACATGCTGTCCATGCAAAATGAGAATGCTTCCCAAGTCATATTTAAGCCTCCAAATGTTCAGAGTGTTTCGTTCTTTCACTTATAATCAGACTCCTTTTTTCCTCTTGCATTCCTTATTTTTGTTGGTTTAGACAACTGATGGCAACTTGCTTGTTCTGTGCTTCCTGCCTCCCACGAGCAGTCAGGAACCAACACAGAGTGACACACAAGAACACTGCTGGTGGTACCAGTCCCAGGCTCTTTGGAGGTCAGACTCAGCACTTCACAAACCTAATAAACCCACTTGTGACCTCCTTTTTGTATGTGCTGCAGAATTTATGTGCTACTCAAACAGCTTTGGTAATAAAATATCCAAAACAGATAGTAAGGGAGGAAAAAATACAGCTTACAGCCTGCAACAAAATACATTCAATTATTCACACAATACAATCCCTTCCTGCTTTTCCTAGGCACACACCATCAATTCCACCCTGGCAGAAAAGAATTTCTCTTTCTGTGAGGAGATCCTGCAAAGAACTTCTGGACAAAAATGTAAAGCTTCAAAGCAATTTGACTTTCGATTTACCATTGGCCAAAATGACTCCTCAGAGGCAGTGAGCTTAGCTGGAAGTAAGTGTACATCAACCTTGCCATTTCAGTTTGACTCTTCTTCTATTTATAATACATATTTCTCAGGAACATTTAATTATTTACATTTCACTGCGTATTAAACCCAGCAAAACTCATGAGTGTGAAACAAGATTCTTTGAGGCCTCCCGGCAGCCCTGATCCAGCTCTGGGGCAACAACACAAGAGGCATGTGTTGATACTGGAGTAAGGCCAGAGGAAGCCACAGAGATGCTGCGAGGGCTGGAGCAGCTCTGCTCTGGAGCCAGGAGGAGGGAGCTGGGCTGGGGCAGCCTGGACAAGAGAAGGCTCCTGAAGGGGAGACCTGGGAGCAGCTCCAGTGCCTAAAGGGGCTGCAGGAAAGCTGGAGAGGGGCTTGGGCCAAGGGCCTGGAGGGACAGGCCAAGGGGAATGGCTTGAACCTGCCCAAGAGAGGGGAGACTGAGATGAGCTCTTAGGCAGAAGCTCTTCCCTGGGAGGGTGCTGAGGCGCTGGCACAGGGTGCCCAGAGAAGCTGTGGCTGCCCCATCCCTGGCAGTGTTCAAGGCCAGGTTGGACACAGGGGCTTGGAGCAAGCTGCTCCAGTAGAAGGGGTCCCTGCCCATGGCAGGGGTTGGAACTGGAGGAGCTCTAAGGTCCCTTCAAACACAAACCAGGCTGAGATTCTATGATGATGGACACTGCAAGTATGGGAAGGAGCTGGTTCCACACCTCTCCAACAGTTGGCTCCTGGTCTCCCAGCCCCACGATCAGGATGCAGTCAGCCTGCCGGATGCAGCGCTGGGTCCAGGGTGTGAGGGTGCTGTCTGCCTGGTAGAGCACAATGCGGTGGATGTCCTCCTGTTGTCCCAGCCAGCTGGTTAGTCTGTATTCATGGATACTGGGGACAGAAGAGAGCGAAAACAAAAGGCAAATTTCAGATAGTTTCACATCACAGCTCCTAACAGACTCGGGAGAAATCTTACATGTCAAGCACAAACTCTTAAGGGCATCAGAGAAATGCATCTTTTGCTCATCCAGTCTAAGAACCTTTTCTGCTCACATTTCCAGGCTCCTCCCTTCTGTATTTCTCCATTATTTACACATTATATATATGTATATATAGACAGAGGCAAGAGACTACAGTGATGCCTAACTTCAACAAGACTTCCATGGAGCCTCTAAGACTGAGAACACAATACTCACCTGGAGCAAATCAACTTTTCCCATCTCACAAGTGAGAGAGTAGATATGAAAAAAGAACAACTACATTTAAACCCAATCTTCCTGAAACACTGTTGTCTCAAACCCCCTGATGAGAAAGCATAACATAGGTTGGAATACAGGATTTTATTCCCAGGCACTGTCTATATTCCCCATCCATGGCAGTGTTCAAGGCCAGGTTGGACAGGTAGTGGAAGGTGTTCCTGCCAGTGGCAGGGGGTTAAAACTGGATGAGCTTTAAGGTCCCTTTTCCAACCCAACCCATTCTTACTCCATGATTTGTTCACAGGTATCAGTGAGGGCCAGTACCTGTCCAGTGCAGCAGCCCCAAGTCGTTGTTTGATGTTATCACTGGTGAGCAGCAAAGCAGGACCTGGAAGAACAAGAAATTTCAGGTATGAACTCCTGCCCTTGAGCTCCTGACAAACCATACTGAGGAAATGCAGCTCTAGCAAATGCAGTTCTGTGAGCTTGCTTGGAGGATCATGATGGATTGGTGCAATGAGCAGAGAAGAAAGAGCCAGCACGAAGCCTTGACAAAACCTTGCACATTTATCTATAGTAACATCTTCCCATTCTCCATATTCCCAGGGCTCTGTTACTGCATTAGTCATAACCTACAAGCTCTCTTCTATCACATTCGTGGTGTCACGTAGGATGAGGGTTTCTACTGCAGCTGCATTTGCACCAGCACAACATTCAGAATATCACAGACCTTTTGCAGCCCCAGAAAGCTGAGGAACCTAGTTTCAAACACAAGAGCTATTTCATTGACATACTGAAATACATCATTTGTTCATCCTGCACTGAACCAGCTCCCAGGTAAATCCTAAAGCTCTCTAGAGTAGTGCTACCTAATCAATAGGCTAACAGGAGCCTGTGCCACCATGAACCCCAAGGAGAGAGACCCCCAAACCTGTGGGGCCCAGCCTGTTTCACACGACTTGCACTCCAGAGACAGGCACAGGGACATGCCTGGCAACCACATTACAGCCAGAATGGATTTTGAAGCACACCAAGTTTCCTGCAGGCACTTACTTGATTTTTCCTTATCAGCAATCCTGTCTCAGCAGCAGCACCACGTGTGTATGTGGTGGAGGTTGCTGAATAACTGCAGCTGAATTCAAAAGCAAACGAAAGAAAACTGAAGAGATTAACCTCGCACCTAAAGAAAACATTATCTGTCCCATACTGAGAGAGAAATTCACATTTACGAAGCAGGAAGGAGCACTATTCATGCTTTCATTGTGCAATCCGTCAGATTTTCATTAAAAAAGAACAGAGATTTATGTTGCAAATAACAAAACACTTCATTACGTGAGGTCTCTCAAGGCACTAATGAAACAGCAAGTTCAATGTGTTTGGTAAAAATCAAGGAACCATGAAGGAACAACATGGTGCGGTTGCAATTTCACGCTTCTCTGCTCCATAAGGAAAAGCTGCAAGTCCAACAACCTAGAGTTGAGCACCATGACCTCCAGGCCAGCTCAAGATGCTCAATTCCTCCTGCAAAGACTTCACTCTGCTTTAACACAGCTCAGGGTTAGACTGGAAAACACTCAGAAGTATGATTTATTATCTTGTACTTTCCAACATCCAAATCATGTTTGTTCTTTGTGACACTGATGAGGAAGGAAGAGCAAATAAACAGGGCAAAAATATCCATAACTGAAGACCAAGGGTTACCAAGTAAAAGCTGTTAAGAAAGCACAGAAAGGAGGATGACCTGAGAGGAGAACTGAACTTCCCCATCTTCCAGTAAAGCTTCTGGGAGTTGGTTCCTATGAAAGCTGCAAGTTCCAAGTAGATAGAATTAGTTCATACACCCTTCAAGAGCAGAGCTGGTTTAACCTGTCCTACACTCCTGCATCTGTGCTGCTCCTCCCTGGTGCTCACTGAACCATCCTTCTGCAGGAAGCCTCTTCAAGGCCAGGCTGGACACAGGGGCTTGGAGCAAGCTGCTCCAGTGGAAGGGGTCCCTGCCCGTGGCAGTGGTTGGAGCTGGAGGAGCTTTAAGGTTTCGTCAACCCAAACCAGGCTGGGATTCTGAGACCCGACTCTTGTGGGGCTTTTACCACCTCTTTTTTAACACGGGTAGATTCTTTGATCTGATTCACCATTCAGCCTCACAACTGTTGGTCTAGCACAACTCTGGATAGCATAACAGGATTGAAAGAGGTCTCCCAGAAGAAATACTGATGACATTGCACATGACGAAGACAGCAAGGGAGAGAGGACAGGTCAATTCTGAAAAAGCATTCAACAGCAGAATTACCATTTGTGTTCTTTAATGTGCCAAAGTTCTTAGCGAAACAGAAGTGATATATTGACCACATTTTCTTCCACTATAAGTGACTTACTAAACCTTGTAACAGTGGTGGAAGTTCAGCAGCAAAGGAATGCAATAAAAACATCTACCAAGGAATGCAATAAAAACATCAAGAGAGACAAACACAGAGGGAAGGAGCAGAATATGCTGCATGTCTGTGTTTGCCTGCTACCTCCTTGCACTCAGTCACCAAGATTCAAGGACATCAGGAGGAGGTGGGAGGGCCCCACACTGCTCTGACACAGAGGGCCATGCCCTCCAGGGGAACCATCAACCCAGACACCCTGCCAGCCACAACCTTCTGTGCAGGTGACAGGCAGGCTTGTAGAGCCAAGGTGCATCTCTGTGACAGTCAAGATGATGGCTATGTCACCCATACATGACCTGAATGGGGACAACACATCCCCATCAAGCATGAAAAGAGCCTTGGAGGAGCATATCATAGAATCCCAGACCAGTTTGTGTTGAAAGGGACCTTAAAGCTCCTCCAGCTCCAACCCCTGCCACGGGCAGGGACACCTTCCACTGGAGCAGCTTGCTCCAAGCCCCTGTGTCCAACCTGGCCTTGAGCACTGACCAGGGATGGGGCAGCCACAGCTTCTCTGGGCACCCTGTGCCAGCGCCTCAGCACCCTCCCAGGGAAGAGCTTCTGCCTAAGAGCTCATCTCAGTCTCCCCTCGGGCAGGTTAAGGCCATTCCCCTTGGCCTGTCCCTACAGGCCCTTATCCCAGGCCCTTCTCCAGCTTTCCTGCAGCCCCTTTAGGCACTGGAGCTGCTCTAAGGTCTAAGCCTGCAAGGCATCCCCCTGCACACTGACACATGGGACAGAGCTGCCCAGACCCTTGTTCAGCCCCAGCAGAGAGCACATGGATGCTTCCAACTGAACCCACTCTGGTTTGTTTCAGAAATAACAACCATCTGCTCTCCACTCCCAATTTCTAGCAAGCTCCCAATTAACAAACCATTAAATAACCCTCCATTAATGTGATCAAGAACAACAACATATGTGTTCTCATAGACCAGAATGACCAAAAGTGTTATTTAAACTAAACTGGAGAGAGCAACAAACTAAAAGCTCTCCTTCTCAAGTACATCCTCCTTGAACAGCCACACCAGCAGGCAGGAGCACGCAAAAGAAAGTTAGTTAGTTAGTTAGTGCCTTCTAAACTTGCATTATCATAGTTACAGATCATCACCTAGCGATGTTCTTCCCACTCCTGCCATCAGCCCCACAGGCCATTTACAGCTGCTGCTGGAGTCATGAAAACATCTACATGACAGGCCAGGTTGGACACAGGGGCTTGAAGCAAGCTGCTCCAGTGGCAGATGTCCCTGCCCGTGGCAGGGGTGGGAGCTGGATCTCTTGGGTCCTTTCCAACACAAACCAGGCTGTAGTTCTACAATCCCTTCATCCTCCAGCAGCCGCCTACATCCTTCAGGAACTGTTCTTTTTCAGGACCTTTAGACATAGGGTGATGAGCTCAAAGTTAAGAACAAAGCAGAGGTGATATGAGGTAACATTAAATATTTATCTAAGCCTAGTAGTGTGTCTGTGACTGTACCCAGCAGCAGATTGCTGGGGAAGAGTATTAGAGCAAGGCAAGCCTGATGACATTCTCCCAGCCGCCAGCAATTTCATGAGATGCAGTTCATGACATTCTCAAGCCAGAGGAGGGGACTTTTAACAGCCCCTGAGGGACCTTTTCATGCTGTGACCTTGTTGGGATTCTGAATTCTGGGCCTTGATGTGCTTCAGGTGAGAAAACCACACAGCAGCAGCCTAACCCCCAGGCACTGAGGATCATGATTCATGGGGAAACCTCATGGAGCATCTAAACTGGTACTCCAGAATCATTCAGTACAGAACTACAATTCCATGAAGGAGAATTGAGGAGAACAAAATGCTGGCAAGTGTCTGAGGAATAGCTCATTTTATATTTTTAAAGGCACTTAAGGAAAGGGCTGAGAAAACCCTTAAGCAAGGCTCCCAAGCTCAAACTGAGCCTGTGAGGAGACACAAGCATCACACAGAAGAGATAAAACTCCTTTTTTCCAAAGATGAGCGTGGTTCTCACTTTAGTAACTGTTCTCCACATCAATTTCATAAGATATGCAGGAGTGGGAATACAGATACCATAGTTCTAAGCCTCATAAAACATAGCCAGAAAGTTGCCTAGAGAAATCAGACACCCAGAGGTCAAGGTGTGATCTCTGATGCTTAGAAATGACTGTAAATCATAGAAACATAGAACGGTTTGGGTGAAAGGGACCTTAAAGCTCGTCCAGTTCCAACCCCCTATCATGGGCAGGGACACCTTCCACTAGAGTAGCTTGCTCATGAAACCCACCTCACCTGGAAAAAATACTGGCACAATAAGATACATCCAGTCCAGAATGCACTGAGGGAAGATTTTAGCACAGCAACTTCCTTGCCTGGACTTCATCAAAAGAGAATTTACATTTGGCCTAATGGAAGTCTATAAAGTCTTGTGGCAGAGACAGAACTGATAAATGAGTTTGATTTCCCAGCATGAAATACTCAGTTGTGCCAGGGCCAAGGCACCACATTAAATACTTAACACTTACATCTGATCTGTGTGTAAAGAAGGGAAAACGAAGCAGAAGTACAATTAAAAACTCCTCTAAAGTATTAGCAAAGATATTTCAGTGAGCTTTCCAATACACTTTACATTTTTAGAAGTGGAAGAAAGCTTATATTTAAAGGGCAGAAAGGAAGGAGAGACACATATGTTGGATTTGAATTCCTCCCTACATTGGTTTGAAATTATATATGATCAGAGGGCTCCCACATAGAACCAGCATTGAAAGCCACATGGTATCTCTGAGCTGGCCCCAGAAAAAGAACAAAAAATAGTTACGCAAATACTTCTAAAAAATCTGAATTCTGCAAAAGAGCTTTTTAATCAAAGATGCTCTCAGCTCCAAAAAATAATAATCATAGAATCCCAGTCTGGTTTGTGTTGGAAGGGACCTTAAAGCTCACCCAGTTCCAAGCCCCTGACAGGGGCAGGGACACCTTCCACTGGAGCAGCTTGCTCCAAGCCCTGTGTCCAACCTGGCCTCGAACACTGCCAGGGATGGGGCAGCCACAGCTTCTCTGGACAGGGATAGGAGAAAACACAAGAGGAGAAAAGGAGGAAATAGAAAAGGTTAAAAGGCAAGCAGAGCTTGCTGTTGCTGAGAAAGAAACAACTAGCATACAGCAAGCCCCTCGCAGTGAAGCACTGGCAGAAGGTTCACCACTGTCCCAGAGCATTGCTGATGGACTGTCCCAGTGAGCAGAGGTTATAAAGGCTGGCGGGCTTGCTCTGCTAACTGTGCTGGGAGCCACATGGCCAGCTGTGTTTTCACACAACACTTCTCTCTTCCCACTGCACCATTTTGGCAAGAACTCCAGAAGCCAAGGTTGTGCAGTACCATCCAGAGCTGCTGAGCACCACACAGACATCAGTTTAGGAAAAAGAGAAGGCGAAAAGGGTGACCGAGGAAAGGTGAAGTGATATCACAAACCCCCTCATTCCAGTCGCTTTCAACTGGAGAAGTTATTTTTATTCCCAAATAGTCCATCTACCTACTTAAATGTCTGTTTGTTTTATTTACAGGCTCCAAGTGCTGTCACACGTCAAAACAAGCTGGCACCAATCCATAAGAAGTACCCATTAGCAGTATAGCAGGGAGCTGTGCTCCATTAGGGATGGAGCATCTCAAAGTAAGAGGAATCTTCAACCGCCCACAAATCAGTTCTCACTGTGACTCTACCATAAGCTGCACACAAATCCACATTTCAAAGGTTAAAGGGATTAAGCAACAACAGCTTTTCCCTGTGCCTGATCACCTAATAGATTTTTTATAGCAGAATAGTAAGTGCCAGCTCCAGATACCCTTGAGGTCAAAAAGGCAGTAACCAATAAATGTAAGTGGTTGTACCTCAAGTATTGTATAACCTGTACTTTTCAAAATCAAAAGCCATGAGATAGCAGAGTAACAATTCATCAAAGGATTACAGCAGATTTACTCAAGAGATGTGTGATAGTGTCTGAGGACGAGAAGAGGATGTTCAGGAAATGTCAAACTGTAGTATTGAGCATGAACTGAATCGTGAATTAAATACAGGGGTTTGTGAGCAACTAGAACTTGCAGACACAACTGCACCAATGGGTAAAGCAATTAATGACTCAGCTGTGAGCTGAATACAGGGGTTTGTGAGCACAGGAGAGGCAAACAAGCTGGCAACAAACTGGACAATGATCCAAGACTAAAGATGGAACTTCCAGTGCCAGCCTGGATCTCCTCCACAAGGCTCTTCCATCAAGTTGTATGCTTACCACTGACTGCACTACCTCAACAGAAGAAAACTGCACATGAGATCCTTTGGTGGATGAAGCTGTGCAACTGAGGAAGTCTGAAAAGCTCTCTGAGATGAGATGGAGAGAACTGGACTCACAGAGAGGCCCTGTGGGCACAGTGCACTGGTGGGGGATTTGTCCATTGAAGCCAAGGCAAGAGGCCAGACAGAGAGGTTAAAATTTCTGAGTCATTAAGGCCACAGAGTTTCCCACTGAAATTAAATGCATGTTAGGGGTGGGAATAGTGAAGCAAGAGGTCATGAAAAAGGCTGATCCTGAGCGCTGCTCTATCCGTACCCCCTGAAGCAGCATGCATCCACCTCTGGCTGATGCCAAGTACCTGGCCATACCTCTCCACAAAGACAAGCGGTATTCATTCCCCGTGAGGCAGTAACACATGAACACCTCTTACCCACAGCGCTGAGAGCATGCTTGAGCTCCAGAGTAAAAGCTGTCAGTGGCACATCTTCAGACACCGGCATAATTGCCACTGTGGAGAGATTGCTGGCAGGATTCCCAGCATCCCACTTGCTGCCCGAGCTGTGATATCCAAGGGGATGACCTGTTCGGAAAGAAGAGACTTGCCATCAGCCAACCCAGGAGCTGTGTGTCACTTCAGTGTCACGTCATGGTTTTTAACTGCCAGGCAGCAATGAAAGTGCCAGAGAATTGCTTAACCCAAGAGAAATGTGACATCCTCCAGGGCACATAAAAAGAGTTCCCACAGGTCTCCTACTTGAGAAGATGAAGATCAATTCCTGTCATTTTTGGCTGCTGCCATGGAAGTTAGGCAATGGTAAAACTGTTTTTTAAAATGTGATGTGCATTTACCTGACATGTTAAGAGAAAGATAAAAAGGCACTTTTGAAAGGCACTTTGTGCAAGGGCAGGTAGTGACAGGCCAAGGGGAATGGCTTTAAGCTGCCAGAGCGAGGATGGAGATGAGCTCTTAGGCAGAAGCTCTTCCCTGTGAGGGTGCTGAGGCACTGGCACAGGGTGCCCAGAGAAGCTGTGGCAACATCTGAAGTATCCCAGACTGGTTTGTGTTGGAAGGCACATTAAAAGCTCATTGAGTTCCAACCCCCTTCCATGGGCAGGGACATCTCACACTACACCATGTTAGAATCACAGAATGTTGCCCAAGACTCTCCTCAATCTGGCCTTGAACACTGCCAGGGATTGGGTGCTCTCCACTTCTCTGGACAACCTGTTCCACAGCAAAGCAGCTTCTTTTTATCTAACCTGAACTTCCCCTGTTGCAGTTTCAAAGCACTGCACCTTGAATATTTCCTCCTACACACTTCTATCAGTAAATACACTTTGTTTTGCCTGTGCCACATACAAAAAGCTTAAGAACCAACCCATAGGACCATTTCCTCTCAATTAATACAGTAACATACTGCAAATACAGATAGACTAAGTCAGTCTCCAGGAGCTGCCACTCAGACTGCCTGATTCAAGTCTATTACAGCTGCTATTTCAAGCACTCCCTTGGAGCTCTTCTCACAAGAAACTCAAGGAAATTTCAGTGCACACAAGCAGCACTCTTTTTCTATTTCAATTGCAAATCATCCCATCCCCACACTGAAATACCTATGCTCTGCCAAAAGAAATTGTGCACATATATATAATAAAATCACCATTCACTTGTGACAACAGCTAAAATATTTAGTGACAAATTCTCATTTCAAGGATGTGCTTTTCTGGTTCCAGATTTGAGTGTATAAATCCAGCTCTCAGGAAGCATCAGCATCAATGGAGTAGTCCAGGAACGAGTCTTACCTCCCTGCTGAAGACTGCCAAGAATCTTCTCGCCCAGCAAGTGAATAAGTCTAGTCACAACCTAGCAATGGGAGAGAAAGAAAGAAGAGAAACAAACATTCAGGCAGAATATACTAAAAATAGTGCCTCTAAATGGATCATTTCAACCTCTTGTAAGACATCATATCAAGTTAAACTGTAGAGACAAGGTTTATAAGCATGGCTTCTTCGCTGGCTGGAACATATGGTGACTGATCATTTCTCTGGATTTCTTTTACCTTATTTTAGTCTAATCTGGAAGAACAAGAAAATAAAGCGAACCCCAAACAGGCAGTGTTTAACTTGTTTGGGGGAACAAAAGAAAAACATAGAATCCCAGACCGGTTTGTGTTGGAAGGGACCTTAAAGCTCCTCCAGCTCCAACCCCTGCCACAGGCAGGGACCCCTTCCACTGGAGCAGCTGCTCCAAGACCCTGTGTCCAACCTGGCCTTGAACACTGCCAGGGATGGGGCAGCCACAGCTTCTCTGGGCACCCTGTGCCAGCGCCTCAACACCCTCACAGGGAAGAGCTTCTGCCTAAGAGCTCATCTCAGTCTCCCCTCGGGCAGGTTCAAGCCATTCCCTTTGGCCTGTCCCTACAGGCCCTTGTCCCAAGCCCCTCTCCAGGTTTCCTGCAGCCCCTTTAGGCACTGGAGCTGCTCTCAGGTCTCCCCTTCAGGAGCCTTCTCTTGTCCAGGCTGCCCCAGCCCAGCTCTCTCAGCCTGGCTCCAGAGCAGAGCTGCTCCAGCCCTCGCAGCAGCTCCATGGCCTCCTCTGGACTCGCTCCAACAGCTCCAGGTCCGTCTTGTGCTGCTCCCCCAGAGCTGGATCAGGACTCAGGGATGGGTCACCCCAGGGTGCAGCAGAGATGAAAAAAATCCAACTTTTTGTCAAACAATCAAGCTGCATTTGCAGCTGTTCTCGATTCTCCCTGCAGGGCACTGGGACCTGTGGGTCACTCTCACTCCTGGGTGGCTGCTGCCACCTCCACTCTCTGTAGGTACTAAGGGCCCAAAAAGCCTCAAGACTACAGGATCTCCCTCCACAATCCTGCTTCCACCCGACCTTTAGGAATTAGTCCATATTTACAGTAATCAATACAAGGTATCTTGAATAAAAGGGATACAGACACACTGCCTGCAGAACCAGAACAAAGTATCTAACAAACTGCTCTCCTCTCAAGTCACGTTTCTCTGAGACCTTTTTAGGGACATATTTTTTTTCCTAGTGTTTTTTCCAGGAGGACTCACATGGATATAAACCAATACTCAGCACAGCTGAGAGCTGACCAGCTCATCCCCAACAATCAATAATCCCAGCAAGTGCTGTAGCCAAAGACTAATAACTGCAATGCCAAGGAGTGACAGACATGGGGAACACGTCATTCATTCCACAAAGCTCTGTGCAAGGGTTTTACCAAACAAGGAAAAGGGATATTTAAATGCATTAAGAATTAATAGAGCGATCATTAGACACTGTCCCCCTAATAAATAATTCAAAGTCAAAATAACTCTAATCTTCAGGAAGACATAAAATACCAACACAAGAAATGTTCCCCAGACTCCTCATAAGCTCAATAAGAAGCAGGAAACAGCTACCTTAGACTTCAGACAAAGACAGACGCACTGTTCCCACATAACAGGCACTTCAGGGTGCATCTTTCAAGTAAAAGGCCATATAAGCATTAAGCCAGGTTGGCATGTCCATCAGAATCATTTCTATAGCCTGCTTGGAAAATGAAATTAAATAAATGGCCCCAAACTGTGCAAGTCATCACTTTAATAAGCACCAAGATTTATTAAGCATCTGTATTAAGCATCTCTAGGAGGGAGGGAGAAGAGCAAACAGGCAGCTTCTAACAGACGGTGACTTTGAGCAGAGTAAGGAGTAAGAGCTAAACAAAGTCATTTCAGTAATCTCTGTCCCACAGCCATAACTGCACTGTCCTGAAGATGCCTCATCAACCATAGAATCACAAAATGCTTAGGGTTGCAAAGGACCTTAAGAGCATCCAGTTCCAACCCTGTGCCATGGGCAGGGATCCATCTCCACAGTGGTCCAAGACCAACTTCTTGAAAGTTCCTCTTCTTTGCCCCTGTGGCACATAGATTGTCCACACCCAGAGCAGTGATGCTTTCCCATCTCCTCCCTTATTCTGGAATCCCAGACAGCACCTAAAACACTCCCATTTGTCCAAAACATAACAAGAGCTGATGATCACCCAGCAGACTTGTTACCACTTTAGCAACAGCAAGAGCTGCAGTTCTGAAACTGAATAAACAGCATTGAGTGTAGCTATGGAAAACTGACCCAACTACAGGGAGCAGGGAGGGAAAGAGGGAATTCTTAATAAAAGAGGCTGATTGTGCTTCCTAAGGAGACAATGCGTCTCCTGAGAGCATTCCTGAGAACCCAGCTCACATGTGTTCACCCAACAACCCGTATCTACACAACCAGCACAGCAGCTTTGGAAGCTGTGTGAACATCTTACACTTCTGAACCACTTTAAACATCAGAATTATAATTACTTACTAAAACCATCTCCTGTATTTAGCACTGTTTCTGCTTTACAGACAGCTCAGGAGAGCTCCAGCTCCGTTAAAGAAAATGTCCAAGGTTAATGATGGAACTAAGAATAAAACCTATTGGTCTCATTTTCCAGCTGGCTGCTCCTATTGCTGGGAAATATTCTTTGCCTGTTTGCTGGAGCAGACCTTGCAGCCTTGCTACGTAAGATATAGAGCAATTATTTCCCTGGTGACTTTGTAAGACAAGCAAGTCACCAACCACAACGGGATGAGTCACTGCCGCAGTCATGGCAACGCCGAAGAACAGCGCCTGGGACCGGAGCGAACAACTGAACTGAAATTTCCTCGGAGTTCTCTGTTAATAGACCAGATTCCTTTCACAAGAGGGCAAGGTTTCCCTTGGAAAGAGGCTTGTCCATCCGTCCAAAGGAAAAATCTATATAGAATCATAGAACCACAGACCGGTTTGGGTGGAAGCAACCTTAAAGCTCCTCCAGCTCCAACCCCTGCCACAGGCAGGGACCCTTTCCACTGGAGCAGCTTGCTCCAAGCCCCTGTGTCCAACCTGGCCTTGAACACTGCCAGGGATGGGGCAGCCACAGCTTCCCTGGGCACCCTGTGCCAGCGCCTCAGCACCCTCCCAGGGAAGAGCTTCTGCCTTAAACCTAACCCAAACTTTACCTTCACCCTTATAAATCACATCTCTCCATCGACAGCAGACCCAGCCTTCAGTGGCTGACCTTCACTCACCACTGCAGGGCAGCCAGAGCAGCTCTCACCAAATTCAGTACAACTGAGGAGAATTTGAAACCAAGACACAAGAAATATCACTCATCAGGTTTCCAAGCACCATTATTCCTGCAGGAACAGGGCACAGGGAGGAGCAGCACGGCTCGATGCAGCCCAAGACTATGGCATGGTTCTGGGAGAGGATCTGGAGTGGCACCGAGGGGCTGGTGAGGAGGAGGAGGAAGCAGAAATCAGCTATTTGGTTGGGATGTCATGGACAGGGACTGAAGGGTTATTCCCTGTGTGCCTGGAGGAGATGGAGGCAGGAGGAAGGCAGGTAGCAGGGTGGTATCTCAGCACAGACATCTGGGAAGTGATTCAGCAGTCACTGATTCCCACCCTACCTCTTTAGTCCTGGGAATTGGCAGTGAGGGTTTGGTCATAAGGGGAAGGCAGGAACTCTGGCAGTGCTGCTGGGAAAACCAGACTGACCTGGAAGAAACCTGAGTTTTCAATCCTCCAGGGCTGCAGTGTGCCATACAACCCTGGCAGTGCTGAGCCACTGATGGACAGGCACTGCTCTTCCCGAAACAGGCCAGGCTTCCTCCCCCTCTCCATGTAAACACCAGCCTTTCCCAAGCATGGTGCCAGAAAAGCACAGAGCAGTCCCCAGGCATCAGAACATGCAACATCTGAACTGTCTCATGTGCATGGCAGCACCATCACCCAGAGCTAGACAGCCTTCACAGCACAGGCAGAAGCACCTGGAGTGCTCACACCTATGGCACATCTGGGTTTTAGAGTCACTCTTAGCACCCATTCACCCAGCCATGCAAACACCCCCCTCTGCTCTCCACAGACACAAGAGCAGGAGCTGAGGTTTAGGGTTTGGAGACAAATCTGCTCTGATTTTTCAGACAGCGAGTTGGAGCCCAAACTTCCCAAAGAACACCAGAAGGCTCCCCAGTTAGGTGAGAATCATTAATTGCCTACAAAGCAAATGCAACTTTTTGACTCCTCTACTAGGGATAGACCTAAACTTGTTTGACTTGGTGAGAAAGCAGAAGTTATCATTCCTTATTATCAGAAACCACTATAGCAGAGCGCAGGTCCTGCTCAGTTCACCACTGTTAACCACTGCAACCAGTAACAAGGAGCAGGGACATTGATCGGGCACTTCTGGTGTAAGGCCAAGTGCGAACAGAGCTGCAGCACTGTGGCTTCACAGTCCAAGTTAAACGTGCCCTTGTGACAAGGAGGGCACTTTCCTACCCGCTGTTACCAACTCAAGCTGTTGAAGGGATTCAGAAAGGTCACCAGGCTTTGCCACCAACCTCAATATCCATCCACCAGGTCTCGAAGCATGAGTCTGGACTCTGGAGCCTGATTCTTAGAGATGTCTGAGTCAACTTCCCAAAACATCCCCCAAAGTAAAGCCCTCGCTCCAGAGCTCATACAAAAGACTCTTCAGAGCAGAAGGCAGAAATCTGATGTTACAGATCTAAAAACTGAGCACATCTCCATCTCAGAAGCTACTCAAGATTCCAGTGCAGCACTGCTGCTCTCCAGCAGCCCCAAAGTCTGTCCTGCTCTGCAGACAGCACTGCAATGGTAAATTCATAATGTCTGGCTCAGAGCAGGACATTCAGTTGAGACACATCTTCATAGATCCACAGACTGGTTTCTGTTGGAAGGGACCTTAAAGCTCCTCCAGCTCCAACCCCTGCCATGGGCAGGGACACCTTCCACTGGAGCAGCTGCTCCAAGCCCCTGTGTCCAACCTGCCCTTGAACACTGCCAGGGATGGGGCAGCCACAGCTTCTCTGGGCACCCTGTGCCAGCGCCTCAGCACCCTCACAGGGAAGAGCTTCTGCCTAAGAGCTCAGCTCAGTCTCCCCTCGGGCAGGTTCAAGCCATTCCCCTTGGCCTGGCCCTACAGGTCCTTGTCCAAAGCCCTTCTCCAGGTAGGCAAAGGAAATGAAATGCTCATCCTCCCACCTCCTCACCTTTCCAGATTAACTCAGCAGAACACTCTTGTTCAGGGCAAAACAGGATAAAGAGTACTTTTCTTTCTCAAATGGCAACAGAGAGCACATTATTCAGCACAATTCCACCCCCCTGACCCAGCTTACCATGTACCTAGAAATATGTTGTCTTCCTGACTGTTTCCAAATCAGCTCCATCTCCAATAAGACCCACTTGAGCTCCTTAGCAGCCTCCAATCCCCCCAGCTCCCCTGGATTGAACGGGAATGTCTGTTCCTACATTAGCTAGAGAAGGCTCCAGGAAACCATTAATTCTCCCTCTGCTTAACTAACATTAAATTACTCAACCAACCTGCAGCCTCTGCATTGCAGGACAAGGACTGAACTTCCCATTCCCAAGGGGACTGTATTTGCCTCTTTAGGATGACTAATTCCAGTTCCAAAACAAATGACCTTCATGGAGGTGGCCAGGCAGAATTACAGCTCCCCATCATCCGGCAGTGCTGGTGCAGACACTGCACCATCCATCATGGGTCTTGGGGATCCTCTTGAGCACCACTTGCTTCACAGCTATTCCAATTCCCACACCAAGTGGATACAGTGACACTATAGCATTCTATCTCCTATAATCCCTTTAAATATTTCTACCTATTATCCACACCCAGCTAATCTTCCATGGCTGGGTCCGAGTTAAAGCTTTTGTTCCTATTCAACTGTGAAACTTAAGAGTTGCTTTACAATAAGCCCTTTTGAAAAGGATTTTCATGAGAATTCAGATGTAAATTACTTCCCTATGGAAATTTTTTCAGTGTGTGAACAGTATGGACTGCCTGGCAAACAGACTATCTCCTGATAGGCAACAATGGGAACAAGCAAAGCTTTTTCCCATCTCGGCTAATCAAACTGATTTAGAGAAATCATGGAAAACTGACACAAAATCTACACAAATATCCAAATTCACAGTAACAACTAATCGATGGTAAAGGTGCTGTGCAGTGCACATCAGCCTGAGGGAGCTGGGCTTGTTCAGCCTGCAGAAGAGAAGGCTCCTGAAGGGGAGACCTGAGAGCAGCTCCAGTGCCTAAAGGGGCTGCAGGAAACCTGGAGAGGGGCTTGGGACAAGGGCCTGTAGGGACAGGCCAAAGGGAATGGCTTGAACCTGCCCGAGGGGAGACTGAGATGAGCTCTTAGGCAGAAGCTCTTCCCTGTGAGGGTGCTGAGGCGCTGGCACAGGGTGCCCAGAGAAGCTGTGGCTGCCCCATCCCTGGCAGTGTTCAAGGCCAGGTTGGACACAGGGGCTTGGAGCAAGCTGCTCCAGTGGAAGGGGTCCCGACCCGTGGCAGGGGTTGGAGCTGGAGGAGCTTTAAGGTCCCTTCCAGCACAAACCATGCTGTGGTTCTATGATTCTTGCAGTGAACAAGAGGGCTCACAGGTGAGCTAAAGACTTTCTCAGGTGACTGTGAATTTTAAATATTAGGTTAATACAACAGTTAAGCCTTTAAAATGCAAACCAGTCATCCAGTAGCCACCTTTAAATTAAATATGTCAAATAATTTATTGGTGCCTTCACAACAGGGTATTATAGACCTTAACGTATGTGATTTTGTTAAAGGACATGTAAAAGTGCTTTCTACCACAGAGACCGAATAGGCTAGCATGGAAAACAGGGCTGCCAAGAGCTTTCTGTTCTACAAAGTAAATGCAATTGGGGTAAAATAGTAATAAGAACATTTCACCTATACAAAGTCACATAATAGCAGGTTCATTTCTGCAGAGCTCTTGCCAGGAGTCGAGACTATTCTCTACCAGCTTTCTTAAGCTTTTTTTCTTTGGAGGGACAAGGGAGGAGGAGAGGTAAATTAGATCCTCACCTTGAATAAAATCAGGGCATTACTGAAGCTTTCCATGGCCCCAGCTCTGCTAAACACTCTGCTTGTCACACAGTCAGGGAGCTTAGCAAGGGGTCTCCCATGAAAACTTCCGACAGCTGGAGAACTGCTGTGACAAAGCAAATGTTCGAGGCTCACTCACAACCATTTCCAGCACCTTTCAAATGCTGCTACAGCACACAGGAGAACTGAAGCTTTATCCTGGGGCTCTTTGAGCTTCTAACACTTGTGATCAATTGTGTCTTGAAGAAAAATGGCATTCTCACATCACTGCTGTGATTAAGCCCTCGCTCCTGCCTGCCTCGTGTTGGGCAGCTACAGGCGGTGACCAGGCTCCCAATGAACATTTTTCTTCTCTCCTTTTCACATCCACTTCTACAGCCAAGAAAAAACTTATCTGAATGGACCACAAGGATAAATACAGAAAACTCTAGAAGCATGACCTCTCCTGACCTATTCCAGTGCTACATCAAGCTGAAATAATGCGATGCACAGTACAGCCAATGCAGAAGAAAGCGTTTTGAATAGAGGACACATTACAGATCGTGCTTTGAGAGGCAGATAACCCCAGGGAAGGCTCCATGCACCTCAGGAAAGCATACAAAGGCAGCAGGACTCACTGTTCAGGATGGGTGCTGGGTTCTGCATGTATTTAAATCCCAAGAACAGGCATAGGGAATTAAAAGAAAGATGCAGAAAACCTGTGTATTTTGTAGCATGCAGAAGGTTATCTCACAGTTCCCCTCCTCCCCCGGCTCCTAAGCAATTTCTCAGTGCAATTTCCATCAGTTACAGCAGGTTTCAAGTTCGAATCATAAAAACAATCTCAGCTTGGTAGAGGCAAAGCTAATCTAGGAAATGTGATCCAAGCTACATGCTGCTGTTAGAACATCTCTATAATCTGTTCACAAATGCTGCGCTCTTGCTACTGCTTCGAAGCTGCTTTGAGGTGCCAAAAATCGTGAGCTGATTCTCTGTCCTACTTTCCAGAACTGAAGGCAGTGATGAAAATAGAAAGAATCAATTCCCTTCCACTCCTGCTACACTGAAAAGCTTCAAGCAGCACCAGAAGCAAGCACGGAGGCTGTCAGAGGAGCAAATGCTCTTACTGGCTGAGTGCCCTGACAGCTACACTGGAGAGCTGGGCCCTCAGGCAGGAGCTGAGCCTGGAGAAAACAAGGAAGTTTTGCACTGTGAACCACTTTCAGTAGGGAATGTCTGGGATGCCATGTGAAGACAGGCTGAGAGACTTGGGCTTGTTCAGCCTGGAGAAGAGAAGGCTCCTGAAGGGGAGACCTGAGAGCAGCTCCAGTGCCTGCCTGGCTGCAGGAAAGCTGGAGAGGGGCTTGGGACAAGGGCCTGGAGGGACAGGGGAATGGCTTGAACCTGTCCGAGGGGAGACTGAGATGAGCTCTTAGGCAGAAGCTCTTCCCTGTGAGGGTGCTGAGGCGCTGGCACAGGGTGCCAGGAGAAGTTGCAGCTGCCCCATCCCTGGCAGTGTTCAAGGCCAGGTTGGACACAGGGGCTTGGAGCAAGCTGCTCCAGTGGAAGGGGTCCCTGCCTGTGGCAGGGGTTGGAGCTGGAGGAGCTTTAAGGTCCCTTCCAACACAAACCAGGCTGGAATTCTATAAAAGATGCTTTTCTGATGTGCAGAGAACTGACAGGGAAACCCCCCATCCTGCTGCTGAATCACAAACAAGCTCCTGCTACCTTGCCAGTTGTTTCAAACTCCTGCACCAGCTATCCCTTCATTGCTGCAGTACTTCTGGATGGATGAGGAAAACAACATCATAAATCCTGTGTGTAAATCATTCCACTAGAATAACAAGAGGGAAAACCAGACAGAGAGAAATCACTTGGCACATCCCCCTGCTCAGCACTTAGCACTACCTCAGGCATAGCATTTTAAGAGGTTATAAAACCAAGTAACATTTTTTCAGCCTTTCTAGAGAGCAAAATCAGCTTTTCCTCATTACCCACCTGCTGCAATTTCAGTACCCCACCATTTGCTCTATCCAATATGGTGAATAGCTCACACCCTTCTATCAAGGAACAACTTTATCCATTTGAAAACAGTTGCCATGACTTCCCTTAATATTTCACTGTCGCTTTGCCTTCGTAGGTGACTTTTCTAAACACTAACCAGCCACCTTCTGTGTGCTCTAGACTCTCTTCTCTTGGACTGCCTCTTCCTTCGTATGTGCTGACACACACACACATATATATATGTTTATATATATATAAATATATATATATAAATTTATATATATGCAGTGTATTTTCCAGCCTTTCTCAGCCTGTCTCCATAGCAGAGGAGGTGCTCCAGTTCTCAAAGCATCTTCTGATCAGCTTAGTTACAGAATCTTAGAATCCCAGCCTGGTTTGTTTTGGAAGGGGCCTTAAAGCTCCTCCAGCTCCAACCCCTGCCACGGGCAGGGACACCTTCCACTGGAGCAGCTGCTCCAAGCCCCTTTGTCCAACCTGGCCTTGAGCACTGCCAGGGATGGGGCAGACACAGCTTCTCTGGGCACCCTGTGCCAGCGCCTCAGCACCCTCACAGGGAACAGCTTCCTCCTTTTATGTCCACAAGTTGAACAGTGCTACTATATCATAAATCTAAGCAGGAAACCTGTTACATCAAATAGAGAAGATGAGGCTCAGAGGACTATTCAAGAGAGACCCCGAGCACAGGAGCGCCTTAACAACCCACACCACAAGTTCAGAAACACTTCAGCCAAATTAATGCTCACAAAGAAACCAGGAAGATTATTTGTCATTGATATAACTTCTGAGCACCTACTGCAATAATAGAGACAAAACCCCACAGCTTTTGTAAGAGGAGAGTGCATGAATATAGGCTTTATGTTATATGGTTAAAAAAACAGTCATTAAAAAGTTACTGTGCCCTAGGAAAGAAGCAGGATGCCAGGATTTATGCAAGGATTTTAACTTGGTTTACTACTTTTGCAGGTCTTTTTAAGACACGTGGCAAAGTAAGTATATGCCTTAAAGACAGCAAAAAGAAAAATAAGAAATCATTTGAAGTAACAGCATTAAAAAGCTGCCTTTAAGGTTAATGCAACAATTTAGTGCTTAGTATAATGTCCCTGATGCACTTAGGGACAAAAGAATTACATTTTGAGTCCGTCAGACTCCAGTTGGGCAGGAGGGAGGTATAATGCCAAGTGAATTACAGGAGACAGATAAGTTGATGGATTCACAGGGAGCAATCCCAGTCTTCAAGACAGACAGATCTGGCAGTCACAGAATAAGGACTGACAGCCTAAAATGCAAGGGAACGAAACCCAAAACCCAGTATCAATGCTCTGGGAATAAAGGTACGTGTAGCCAAGTGCTAGCTCCAAGTCCAGGTGAGCAAGACAAATGAGTAACAACATTTTAAAGTGATTTTAGAAGTCAAACTCCATTTAGTATCAATAGCACTAAGTGATTTCCACTTTGCTAAATAAGCATGGCCTGCATTTACATGAGCTCTTGCCAGACACACAAAACAGCCCTGCAATAAAGCATGCTGAAGTAAGAGAAACTGATGAAAGCCTGGTATAGATCAGATCAGGCAGACAAAGAAAACCAGATGTTTCTCAGTATGCATCAACATATAAAACCCTCAAAGGACTTGGTGCTAATGGAGAATTTTAGCTCCTCAGACATCATTTGAGACAGACTGAACTGAGTTTTCATTTCCTTACCTGGGGGAATTTGCGCTTGATAGATACCAGTGCTCCCTCAGGGAGTTTGGCAAGTTCAGAATCTCTGACGGCGTGTACTGTGGTGGCTCTGGGTTGATTGGTTAATGCCTCTACCTGAAAGAGTACACAAGCAGAATATGAAAGAGAATCCACAATACGCTGCCAGAATCACATGTCAGGATGAAGAAATTGAACAAATCCCAAGATCCAGACTGTCATACTTGCTGCTCACACACATCCAGAACCAAATGCTGCTTTCCTCCAAGGGGGCTGCAGAGGGAGCTTTCTGAGGCATGTCTACCTGCAGCAATGTATTAGAATCTCTGCTCTGCTGGTGGAAAGTTACGTTTTCACAGATATAGAACACACAGGACCAGACAGACAGTACTACAAGAGAGAGCTCTAGGGACAGGCCAAGGGGAATGGCTTGAACCTGCCCAAGAGAGAGGAGACTGAGATGAGCTCTTAGGCAGAAGCTCTTCCCTGGGAGGGTGCTGAGGTGCTGGCACAGGGTGCCCAGAGAAGCTGTGGCTGCCCCATCCCTGGCAGTGTTCAAGGCCAGGTTGGACACAGGGGCTTGGAGCAAGCTGCTCTAGTGGAAGGGGTCCCTGCCCGTGGCAGGGGTTGGAGCTGGAGGAGCTTTAAGGGCCCTTCCAAGACAAACCAGGCTGGGATTCTATCAAATTCCAGCACCAACAGTGCTTTTGTTACAGAACATGGAGCTCAGACACACACAGAGTTAATGCAGTGTGTACATGATCCCCTGACCAATGGCTGAGCGGTGCCCGGTGCGCTGGCACATCCCTCTGCCCACTGTACAAGAAAATGAATTTAAAATACACAACTCCATGACCCCACTTCCACCAAGGGTCTTCCACACTGTCAGAACACTGCACGTGCACAAACCATTCAGCCAGCCAGAACATGTTGATCGCCAACATGCATCATCAGCCCAGACAGCTGAGCTCAACCTGCTAATATTAACTCTCCTACTGTAGGGGAGTTCCACCAACACCGTCCTGTGCAGGAAAAAGCACACAAGTACATTTAAAGTAACTCTGTTTTGCAAGGCCTTCCCTGTATTTCTGTTCCCATGCCAGGAAGGTTTTGTTACATTTAGTAAGAATAAACATTTTTGATATGCATTTTAAACTAACTAAAATAATCATGGTATAGCATCGCAGCTTTGTTTGGGTTGGAGGGACCTTAAAGCTCCTGCAGCTCCAACCCCTGCCATGGGCAGGGACCCCTTCCACTGGAGCAGCTTGCTCCAAGCCCCTGTGTCCAACCTGGCCTTGAGCACTGCCAGGGATGGGGCAGCCACAGCTTCTCTGGGCCCCTTGTGCCAGTGCCTCAGCACCCTCCCAGGGAAGAGCTCCTGCCTTAGATCTAACCTGAACTTCCCCTGTTCAAGCCCACCACTCCTTGTACCATCCCTACACTCCTTGATGAAGAGTCACTCTCCACTATCCCTGTAGGCCTCATTCAGATAGAAGGGGAAAAAACTTCACGGCATCTTGGTACATACATTCATAGAGAAACAAATCCCTCTTAGGTTCCCCAAATGGTTGTATAACATCATCTGGTTTCTCTCCCCCTACTTCCAGCTTTTTATTCTGGTTTTTGGTTCTGTACTTCACCTTTTTTATCCTGCAAACAGGTGAACAGGTACAATCATTAAAATAACACCTTTCCTCTCAGCCAGTCACCATCTGATTGAGTTTCATTTGTTAAAAGAAGACAAACACTCAAACTGTCTCAGATCCCTTTCCACTCCTCCTGTGATATATGAGTGCATAACATGAACTGTGCTCCAAAGGGCTCAAGTCTTTCAGAAAAGATGAGATTTGCAAAAAAGGGAATTAAATTCTAACATTAAAACAAATCCTTGGGATTTTTGCCCTCCAGACTGTGACCTCGTCTTGTCAAAGGGCTCCCCAGGCAGAGCACAGGGGGGTGGAGACCTTTCCAAACCTCCTTCACAAAAAGACCTTTAGATCTTTGGTGCAAAAGGTATTTGCAGCACCACTCGTGTTATGGACCTTCTGGACTGTAGGGAATTTGTTGACTGTAATTCCCAACTGACCGCAGAACATGGAACTCGTGCCATTCTTACAGCTACCAGCTGAGTTTTGCCATCAACATTGGTATTTGCATTTGAATACATCCCAGTGTTCTAGAATGGAAAATACCCAGGTCCCAGACACTGCACACCAAGACATGAAAATTTTGCTTTCCCCTCCAGTATTATCATCTTCGTTCCCAATCTCCATTTTTATAATCTCAAACTGTTAATAAAACACATCCGCTTCCCTGGAAGTGAAAGGGCTCTCACTCAACATGCGGACTATCTGTAGGATTATCCTCTGCCTTCACTCCATCTCTCCCCTCTTCACACCCCATGGTTATAATCTTCTTTGCATGGGTTTTCGATTTTCTACACATAGGAATCTGCCAAATACGTGTTTGCCTATTCTCACCTTTTCTGGAGATCAAAACCACATTCTAACACTGAGTCATAGTTCTCCCTGTAAGTGACATTTTTCTTTGTATTTGTTCTTAATAAACCATTTCAGATTCCATCTACTCAGAGGATTTTTTTCTTGCTTAGAAAAAAGAAGTTTCAGGCAAATGTGTACTTGAAACTATTCCAGTCTTAAGCCACATTCAAAGCCCTGGGCTCCTCTCTCCAATGAACCTGTTGAACAAGTTTTCTTGGTTTACAGGTTTGAAACAGCACAAGACTTTGAGATGAAGCCTGACCTTGAACATGACTAAAACCCACCTGCAGTCACATCAACCCTGTAGGATTATCTCCTTGGTCATAAAGAAGAAATGTAACATTTTGATCACCCAGCAGAGCTGCAGCAAAGTGCCCAAAGACACCTCCATAACAACATCAACACACAGATGTGTCAAGAAATGGTATTATTATCTCCTAAATCCTACTCAACCCGGGAGGAGTAAATATTTGTCTATATAATTACCCAAGGGCCCCTTCTGAGATCCTCCCCAGATCCCCATTATCATCCTTTACCCACACACGCATGAACACAGCTACAGCATTTGCTTGAGTGCAAGGAGGAATCCATGGACTCTTTCCCACCCCTTTTCAAATCCAAGTCAATGAGGTTTATTTTGCTTGAGGCAACAGCACATCTCTGGTTCATCTCCTGTAACATCCATTCCTTCTCCTCAGTAACAAGTCTCTGAACAGTTCTGCCTCACCGCCCATTTCTGATCTTCTCTTTTTAATTCACCCATAGCCTTGCTCTTCCTCTCCAACAATCCTCCAAGCTTTCCTGGATCCACACAAGGCCATCACCTCTTCTGCTCTGTCTGCACTGGCTGCTCTTGTCTTTGCCATCTTATAACCCAGTGTTGTTCGTTCTTCCTGCCTGCTATAAACTCATCTAACCCACTTCACAGTGCTATTTCCACTCGGAAAGCATCTCTCTGAAATCTAACTGCTGCATCATATTTTATCAGCCATACAAACACACTGTGCATTCTGTTAATTGCTCCCCTGGCTCCAAGGTCTCCCCCTGAGCTCCTCAATTACAGCAAACATAAACACCTCCTCTCCATCACACCCTCAAGAATCTGTCTGTCCATCGTTGCCTTTAGCTCCGTTTCCCCCAAGAGCTGAATGAAGCCATGCCTCAAATGCTGTATTTTGCATCAAGGAGCACGTGTCAGTCCAGTGTTACACGCTCCGTGGTTCTTGTCATCGATAGCAGATATTAGCATGGGTGATGGTCCCTCAAGCACTGATGCAGTTCTGTTGGTCCTAACACTAGCAAAAAGGGAAGAAAACCAGAAACCCAACCAGCTATAGACCTATGCTCTTTTTACTGCTTCTGTTAATTCTGACAGCTCAGTTTCTCCTATCTTCTCTTAGTTCTGTATTAAATAGTGACAAAACCACGTACAATGCCTCCATTGTGCACAATGCATGTGATTCACAACCCTGGCTTACAAGTTCTTCACAAAGAAAAAATGTTATTATAAATGTTTTAAAAGGAGGAGAAAAAGCAATTTATATTCTCATGACCTCTTCTGACTTCATTTTCAACAGCCCATCCTGACAGTTCTTCTTACAGCTTTCCAAATTACACTCTTGGAAAGTGAAAACCAGCAAGTGTCGTCTTCTGCAAGTGGGTCTAATTACTCCCAACTCCTTTTTGAGCTACAGCCAACAAACCACTTTGAATATGTGCTTAACTTGAAGTGTGTGCATAGCCCCAGTGCAATAAGCACAGCTATTTTCATGCTTACCCTCAAGCAGCTCTGAGACTGCATAGAGGACCTGACCAGAACTGGAGCTGCTCTATGTTGATCTGTCTGCTGACAACAGAACCTTGCTCTTCCATACAAATCCAGCCTCACTTTAACAAGTCATTGGGTGACTTTCCTAGTAGCCAGCAAACAGTAAAATTAACGTGATTTCAAAATAGTTTCTTGTGTTGTTCATTTCTTTTCAAGTGAGTTTTGAAGTATGGCTGGTACAAGAGAAGACAGGTCCAGTCTGAACTAGCAATGCAAGTCAACAGGGCTCTGTTCATGGTCACAGGTCCATTCACCACCTTCAGGCATATATATATATATATATATATATATAAACACATATATACATACATATATATGCTCTTGTGGCTCTTCCCAGGCACTCCCTTCCCATCCAGTTTGTAATACACTGCGTCAAGTTCCTCTCCATTATGGCCAGAATTCCACTTGACAATCTTTCATTATCTCATACATTGTATTTCCATCTCTCATGTCAGTCTTTTCCTTGATACCAGCTCACAAAACACAGCAACCTCTCCACGCTGAGGGTGCCCTGTGTGTCAACCCTTGCCCTGCCAAACCCCAGCCATGGTGCAGTACAAGGGACCACCTCTTACCGCAAAGGAAGAAAGGCATGCAACGCCTATGAGCCTGGGAAGCAGGACAGCATCCCAAGGATGATTAAATGGTGTAGCTTAAACTCTTCACCTTCCAAATCCTCGTTCACAAAAGCCACCGCCACCACCTCTCAGTTAGCTCGGTGTTTGTAGGTATCAGGTTTTCACGGTCACACAAGAGGCTCTGGCAAGACCTAGCAGTCACTAGACATGCACCCTCCCACACAGGAGATCGGTCAGGACACATCCTGCAGTGCTTCAACAGAAACAGCATCACACCTACTTAAAAGTGTAGGACATGGAAGGGACCAGGATGAAACACACTGTGCAAGGAAGCGTAGATGCACCCATGAAGGCACAAGAAGTATCAACACTGACATCTGCTGATAGTTTAGGAGGCTTAAGGGAAGGGATGAGCAACCAGTGAGTTGTACAGGTACCAGACAGCAGCCCCGTATCCAAGTGGCCAACAGCAGAGGCACAACAGACATATGCACATGGATTTTCAGAGTGTCTTTGCCACAACAAGGGCAGGAGATGCCACTGCTGCAACTGGACACAGCAATGGAACATGATCAATGTTGCATGAAGGGCAACCAAACACTACACACAGCATTCTTTTTCCACTTGAAGCAAACTACCCTTCTTCAGCTCATTTGCACCTGAAGCAGCAGAGGATGCTACTGTCAGAGGTGCTTCCTGAAGTCATCAGTTTGGAAGGATCCGAAACATTAACTTGTTTGTATCAGAAAAGGACAAAGGAGGAGACATTGCTGGAAGCAATGAATGAGTGGGAAGAGCAACCAGACAAGCTGCAAATCGATGCTATTTGTGGGAGCAGTGCCAGGGCTGAATGCAGTACACCATGTACTCTTGAAAGTTGTTCTAACAACCACCTTCTGCAATCTTTCATGTGCCAAGTTAACCCTGTGACTGAGGACATCCTGCACTTTCGCAGTGCAGGAAGAAGAATCTGAACCTCCCTTTCTCACTATATATATAAATATATATATATATGGTTCAGTGTGAGGTGACCCTGCCCATGGCAGGGGGGTTGGAACTAGATGATCTTAAGGTCCTTTCCAACCCTAACTATTCTATGATTCTACTATTCTATACATATAAATATAAAATAGTTATATAAATACATACATATACACACAGTCATGTGTAAGCGTTATGTCTGTATGTGTAAGTGCATATACAAAATGCATGTAGAAATTAAATAAGCTGAGCTTGCTACCTTGTGTAATGAAGGCAGTGGAATCATATTACAGGTTCTCCCCAAAGGCCTGAGCCTGCATTTTGTAGCAGTGCAACGACAGCCCTGTGGCACCAGTGAACGTCATTAAGGGACAGAAAAGGGGAAGGTTATAGCTGGGGCAGGAACCAGTCCTACCTCATGTATTCCTACAGTCCTACCTCATGTATTCAAGTTTCACTCCTTATATATGTGTGGCTATAGCAAAGATGGGTACTTGCATAGAATCCCAGCCTGGTTTGTCTTGGAAGGGACCTTAAAGCTCCTCCAGCTCCAACCCCTGCCATGGGCAGGGACACCTTCCACTGGAGAAGCTTGCTCCAAGCCCCTGTGTCCAACCTGGCCCTGAACACTGCCAGGGATGGGGCAGCCACAGCTTCTCTGGGCACCTGTGCCAGCGCCTCAGCACTCTTATATACGCACATTTTGCTTCCCTAATCCAACATTACAGTCAAAACACCACAAAACATCCCAAAAGCTCTCTGAAGCACACACACAAAACACCCAACAAATCCAACAGATTCATGCAGGTTTGAAGAGTCTTTGTAAATGTAATCCCACTGACAGGGAGGCAGCAAACTCCTCTGATGGTGAAATTACACCTTGATTTCAGCAGTGGATGAAGAGATAAAGAACACTATGACCTGCTCATATCCCTTCCAACCAAGATGAGATCTGATTGCCAGTTACTCAGTTACCATTACTCAGCTTCACACGCAAGAATACTAAAGCCAGCTGGAACTTCAGCAACAACCCTCTCATCTTCCACTGTTGACTCTTCCCCTGTACATACTTTCTGTGGCTTCTGCTGGACTTGGATGCTTGCTGTTAAAAATGATGTGCATTTCTGGAGGAATGTCATGAGGGAGGAGTGGGGGGAAGAAAAAAGCTTTATCTTAAATTTTCATGATCAGTTGAGCCATGTAGCTGCAAGGGGACATGTGAATGCAATGTTAGCCCTGGCCACTCACCAGCCAGCTGAGTCCCATGCTGCATCTCCCAAAGTGGAAGGCAGAAAGCAGCAGGAGGCAAGGGAGGTGGAAGATTGTCCTGAGGCAGGATCAGGAGTTGCATCATTGCTTGACACTGGCAATGATATCATCACAAGGGAGTCCAACAGGAGGGAGACATTAAATAGCTTAAGGAAGGACAGTTGAATGTATGTAATCACCTATCAGAAACCCAGCAGGTCACCACCTTATCACTATCTGTCATCAAAGATCCTCATACTCAAAAGAATTTGGCTAAGGAGATAAAGCTCTTGGCAGTTTTATCTGCGACAGCTACAAAGCCAAGTGACTTACCCACATAGCACTAATGCCAGATAATGCAAGACCAGAGCCTGGCAAAGCTGTGCCTGTGGTTTTCCCAGCCAGCACTGAGACCACTAACCTGTCCCACAAGAACAAGTTGTGAATGGTCTCTTTCTTTCATCAGCTGTTTAGAACTTGAGGAAAATGAAGATAAAAGGTAAGCTGTTGTGAATAAAAGAATATATTATTGTAAAGATAAGAGTGGGGAAAAAATAGAACCCACAGGTCACATCGTAAGTGAAGGTGCTCGTATGAAAGAAAGGTTCAGATGGCTCAGACCAGTGACTTGAATTCAGGCAAATCCACCCTCAGGAGGGATTTGGAAATCAGGACAGTGAGCTTCTCACTTCAGTCTGACCTTAACTCAGCTGTGCAAATGAGAACTCATTCCCCAGAGCTTCCCCTGTCTCCGTTGCTGCCGGTAGATACAAGGGGGTTGCTGCTGTGTGCTCTGGGTTTGGGTTGGTTGGGTTTAGGGTTTTGTTTGTTTGGGTTTGGCTTTGTTTTCTTAAAACACAATTTCACACCTAAGACCCTGCTAGAAAATAATATTTTTTAGTAATGCATTATCAAGACAGATGGTGGAAAAGATGGAAAGAGAACACCTCCTTCTCCAACCATGTCTTGGACATCAGCCGCCTCCAGTTTCCACAGATACCGGCTGCACACAGAGCGTGCCCGAGGCACCATCAACCTGAATTAACCCAAACCATATCTTTTAGTAACTTAAAGCTTTAGCAAATGAAGTCGTCTTGGTTGGAAAAAAAAAATCACAGTCAAATAATTGCCCCAAAACTATTCACATGCTCAAACATGACCCAGAAAAGCAGCCTGCAGAGCGGCCCTCACCCAGCAGTAGGGCAGTTGTTTCATACAGCATCACTCATCAGAGGAGGGAGGTGTAGATAACACTAACAATGACAAAGAACAAAGGCCTGACAAGTGTAATCCTGATACGGGTGTTCCCTTGGAGGATTACTCAGCAATTAAAGATTTCTGTTAGTGTTACATTTCAAAAGCGCAATGCTCCAAGCCCCTGAGGAAATGACAAACCATTTACAGATTCTGCTCCCTGTTCAACTTTCCAGAGGCATAAAGGCCATGCACATTTAACTGTACTAATGAGATGAACAGCTTAACCTCTAAAATAATTAAAATAGCTATTATTTCTAGGATATGAAGTGTGATTTCTTCCACAGCAGAGCTGCTGTGCTGCAGCAATGACACATAAGGGTTCTGCAATTTATCACTCATGCTGCCCTGTGTTAAGATAAAATCTAGTACACAAATGCCTTTCTGCACTTGCTTTGCTATGTTGTTACCCCAGAACAACTGGATATATATCCTACTATTAGGAAGGGGAATTCTGGTTGTTAAAGAGAATAAGAAAAGATCTTGTACAGAATCCCAGAATCAGGTTGGAAAAGCACTTTCGGCTCATCCAGTCCAACCATTCCCAGCACTGCCAAGGCCACCCCTAACCCATGGCACTGAGGCCTCGTCTCCACGCTGTGTGAACACTTGCAGGGACGGTGCCTACAGCCCTGCCCAGGGCAGCCTGTTCCAATGCCTGAGCACCCTCTGGGGCAGGAACTGTTCCTCAGCTCCATCTAAACCTGCCCTGGTGCAGCTTGAGGCAGTTTCCTCTTGTCCCATCCCTTGTTCCTTGGGAGCAGAGCCCAGCCCCTCCTGGCTCCATCCTCCTGTCAGGCACTTGTAGGGAGCCATCAGGTCCCCCCTGAGCCTTCTCTTCTCCAGACTGAACCCCCCAGGTCCCTCAGCCCTTCCCCATCTCTCTTGTGCTCCAGGCCCTGCACCAGCTCCATTGCCCTTCTCTGGCCCCACTCCAGCACCTCAAGGTCTCTCTTGTAGTGAGGGGCCCAGAACTGAACACAAGATTCGAGATGCAGCCTCATCAGTGCCCAGTGCAGGGGGATGATCCCTGCCCTGGCCCTGCTGGTCACGCTGTTGCTGATACAGGCCAGGATACTGTTGTCTTTCTTGGCTGCCTGGGCACAAGCTGCTCATGTTCAGGTCCAATCAGCACCCTCAGGTGCTTTTCCATGAGCAGAATTCCAGCCACTCTTCCCCAAGCCCAGAGGATTGCATGGGGTTGCATGAACCACGACGTCGCTGCAGCTTGCCTGCTCCATGGGGTGCTTTGAGAGCTGGCAGGTCTATGGTTAAGGCACTGCAGACAAGTGGTAAGAGGCAGGTGCCCACCAGAAAGTCTGGCTATAAACTACATAAGAGCCAGCTTTAAAAATACTCTAAGCACAACAGCTGTCACCAAGGCCCCTAAGAACTGCTGGCACTGAGTCATCTTCCCAACACTGCTGCCATTCTCCAGGAACCCAACTGAGACAAGGTGTTGACTTGCATAAGAAGCCAACTGCATAGAAAGTTCTGACACCTTCAGAAGCAGGAAGGGAGCAGGCAGTATACAAATAACTTATCCTGTTGGAGGTTATTCTGCAAGAGCTTGCCTGG
Source organism: Melopsittacus undulatus (assembly GCF_012275295.1). Lineage (NCBI taxonomy): Eukaryota > Metazoa > Chordata > Aves > Psittaciformes > Psittaculidae > Melopsittacus > Melopsittacus undulatus. The sequence continues at coordinate 9,912,559 of NC_047537.1, forward strand.
ATTTTATCCTACCATCACACATGAGTGTCCTGCCAACAATGCAAAGAGCAAAGAACACCCATGGCAACAGATGCATGCATCCTGTCACCCCTCTGGGACAACTTGTTCTGCAGGTTGGAAAAAATATTGAAGAACCGCTCCAGCCTCATCAGTGATGCTAGGAAAGCACTAAATGTCACAGCCTGGGCCTGTTTGCTGGTATCCACAGGCATATCAATGGCCTGAGAGAGCTGGGCTGGATCAGCCTGGAGAAGGCTTCTTAAGGGGAGACCTGAGAGCAGCTCCAGTGCCTAAAGGGGCTGCAGGAAACCTGGAGAGGGGCTTGGGACAAGGGACCATGGGGAATGGCTTGAACCTGGCCAAGAGAGGGGAGACTGAGATGAGCTCTTAGGCAGAAGCTCTTCCCTGTGAGGGTGCTGAGGCGCTGGCACAGGGTGCCCAGAGAAGCTGTGGCTGCCCCATCCCTGGCAGTGTTCAAGGCCAGGTTGGACACAGGGGCTTGGAGCAGCTGCTCCAGTGGAAGGGGTCCCTGCCCGTGGCAGGGGTTGGAGCTGGAGAAGCTTTAAGGTCCCTTCCAACCCAAACCAGGCTGTGATTCTATGGTAACAAAGAAATAATGTGTTAATGAGATCAAGGTAACGAGTAAAACCTACAGTTTGGAGCAGTTAACCAAGATCCAATCCCTAGCAGTGTTCAAGGCCAGGTTGGATGAAGCCTTGGGTGCCATGGTTTAGTGGGAGGTGTCCCTGCCCATGGCAGGGGGGCTGGAACTGGATGATCTTAAGGTCCTTTCAAACCCTAACTATTCTATGACTCTGTGATTCTAAGATCAGAACCAAAGCAGCATCATCCAGGGAAAAAAAGAAAAAAAACCCACCAAAAACAACCCCCAAACCAACCAACCATTAATACAGTCATTTTAAATCAACTCAAGGAAGAGAAGCCCTTCCACTCTCCAGACACACAGCTGGCTTTTCCAGTTTCCTCTGGGGACACCTGGGCACAGCACTTGTGAGTCACCCTTTAGCTCACATAATGATTAACACATCAACATCTTTCCACAAGTGCTTCTGCAGCAACAGCACCAACAAATAAAAGATTCCGCCCCAGAGGGGTCAAATTCTCTCAACTGTATCTAAGAGATTCCTTCCTGTCCTTTAAAAACTACCTGGAAGGCTTTCAATCACTTTTTGACTTGATTTGACCAGATACTGCAACTGGGGTTGCCCATGGAGAGGGACAGCAGCAGCAAGCAGTGGGCAGCATCCCTCCACAAAGGTTTTTATGGAGCTGGGATCATTTTCCCCTGACATAAGTGTCCTTGTCAGCTCTTCAAGTCCCCACCTGAAGGCAAACTTCAGTTTCTGATCTGTTCTTCTCCCCCTGAACTGACAGACCTCCGAAACAGATGCCATTGAGTCAGTACAGAGAACAAAACAGTTTGAGACACAAGTTTAGCCTTGGGAGCACACACACATGCTTGAAAAATAACATCTTGTCTGAAATCCTTCAGTTTTTCGTGCTTTTCTTCTGCAAGCAGACATGGCAGAGACTCATCTCCTGCATCTGACACATGGCAGTTTCAAAGCTCTGAAATAAAGACAGTAAACAAAAATACATCGACTACATCGACTCATGTATCTTTCTAGGGCCCGTGGGGGTTCTTGGAGGGGCTCCAGTGAGGAACATGCCACCAGGTGAGCATACCACCAATTACCAACTGCTCATTTCATTCCCTGCAAGCACCTTGAACCATCCAATTGCTTCAATTTCAGGGAAAAACCCCAACCTTGCAGCAGACTTTTAAAGGCTGTAACAAGTCGTGCAGAAGGGGACAAACAAATCTATATAAAAGGAAAAGTGTCATTTTAGCAATGCCCTCCACAAAGCACGGCCACCTTCATCCTGGCAATCTTCACAAATCCTCCCCCATGTTTGCAAAAGACAGCCAGAGCATCAGGATTCGTTCAACAAATGGCAGCATGAGTCAGTGGGCCTGGAGCTGTGGGCAGGAAGGAGTCAATGACGTCCAAGGAGTCACAAAAGTCTTCAAAGTGATTCATGTCATAACATGGAATGGTTTGGGTTGAAGGGACCTTAAAGCTCCTCCAGCTCCAACCCCTGCCACGGGCAGGGACACCTTCCACTGGAGCAGCTTGCTCCAAGCCCTGTGTCCAACCTGGCCTTGAACACTGCCAGGGATGGGGCAGCCACAGCTTCTCTGGGCACCCTGTGCCAGTGCCTCAGCACCCTCACAGGGAAGAGCTTCTGCCTAAGAGCTCATCTCAGTCTCCCCTCGGGCAGGTTCAAACCATTCCCCTCGGCCTGTCCCTCCAGGCCCTTGTCCAAAGCCCCTCTCCAAATACGGATCCAGAAAAGTGACTTATACTTTAAACATCAACTCTATGGGTGTTTCTGTACCCATGCTCAGGGACTTACCAGTAAAGACAGCATTGTCACAGCCAACACATCCCAGTCCATCCACCCAAACAACCTGCATTTCCTAAGAGGTGCAGTGCCAAAACCTGTTCAAGTGCTTGTACAGGGAGGTAGAGTTCAGAGCCTGCACTCCACAGTCAGTCAGAACTGTTTTCAGAAGGTACAACGGCTCTGTTGTTTTAATGCAGGAGCTCTGCAAAACTCCAGAAGCTCGAGAGTGTTGCTGCAAACCACCACTGGTGAAAGGAAGCAGGGAAAAGAGCAGGAAAATGCTTGTATGTGACAAAACTGACAAACCCTTATTCACACACTAAAAGGCCTCATACCAGCAGGATTAGTCACAAAAGATCTCAGCTTTTGTTCCTGCCAAACCATGTCATTTTACCTTTTATGAGGTACCTGAAGAGATAGCCCAAAAAAGAACAAACTAAATTTGTGACTGCTCCAGCACACTCAAGAACAGTCCTGCTTCTCCAAGGACATCCCAAGCCCACAGAACTCCTCAGCCAGAAGCAACACTCATCTTGAGAAGATATCCTTAAGCTGTGGTTGCCCATCCCAGGCAGTGCTCAAGGCCAGGTTGGACACAGGGGCTTGGAGCAAGCTGCTCCAGTGGAAGGGGTCCCTGCCCATGGCAGGGGTTGGAACTGGAGGAGCTTTAAGGTCCCTTCCAACACAAACCAGGCTGGGACTCTATGTCAAGTCAGCTCCCAGTCTCCCAGAGCACGTGGGATCTCTGTCACAAACCCTGTACAACACAGATCCTGGTATGTGGGTCACCAGGAGACACCAGGAGGTCTCACATTGCTGGCACTGTGCTCCTGCTCCTGCTCACAGGGCTCACAGGAGAGAGGCCTAGCAGCAGGAGAGAACCTCTTCTCCAGGTAATGCTCAACTGCTGGATCATGCCCCTTTCAAAGCCCACCACCTTTTGCAATCAGCACAACCTTGCATCAGCTCTCTAGAGGGAAACACCCTCATACAGCTCCTTCCTCTTCTGCTTGATCTCTATAAACAATAACTCCTTCCCATAGGATGAATACCAGCTATTGTGTTTCCTTTATTCAGAGGCAGGCTCATTCTGGCTATAACAGTTACATAGGAAATATTTAGTTTTCAGCTTAGAAAGCAGAATAGGGCCTGAACAACAATATCAGGCCTTCAAAAAGCCTCCAATATTAAACACAGAAATCAAGCAAGCCATGCATACTGACAATGTAGGACCCCTACTCCAGTTGTGAACTAGGCCTGAGAAACAACAAATAAACATAGAGAACTTAAACATGGATAAATGCTACAACTTTGAAATCAAAAGTTGCTTTAACTTCTAATAAATACACATTCCCTGGACAACCTGATGCAGCTCTGAAGTTATCTCTGAGAAGCTGGACTAGACACTTCCAGGCTGCCCCAGCCAGAATGAATCTTTCCTTGACTGAATTTATTCAAGTCACCATTTAGTGCATATTCCTGCAATTCTTGAACTATTCCCCCAGGCTGTGCTCCTCTCAGTATGAAAAAAGAGTAACCCATACCACAGAATAGCACCGGGCAGGGCTTTTTGGTTGGGTTGTAGCTTTTTATTTGTTTACTTTCTTTTGAAACCAAGCCTAATAGTCCCATTCATGTATTAGTATATAAAGTTTCCAAGAAGAAGGGATTTTCCATCTTTCCAGCAGGTGAAAGCCCTTCACTAAGATTAACAGCTGATCAGAGCAAGATTTTGGTGGTTTTAGGGTCTTTCACAGGCAAACAATTCATTCAGAAACATGCTCTTACCACCCCAATGAGGTCTCCTCGGCCGTATTCACCCGTCAGGTGCTTTTTGCCATCATCCACCCGAATGACTGAGCGAAGGCGACCATTCAACACAATGTATGTGCAGTCTGACTTGTCTCCCTGCCTGCAGACAGAATAACCAGGAACAAGCATCAGTGAAGCAGCTCTGCTCAGCAAATGCATCAAGAGTCTTCAAAAGCTGATCAGCTTTCCCTGGCTGGCTTAGAGGACATAGGAACACATTTGTTCCTATTTAGTTAACAGATAAACACAACAAGTAAACAAGAAACCAAGCAGGTACCTGTTAAAAGGTGATAGGATAAAGGGGAATGAGTTCAGTTTTGAAGGCAGGAGATTTGGATTAGATCTTAGGCAGAAGTTGTTTCCTGTGAGGGTGCTGAGGCGCTGGCACAGGGTGCCCAGAGAAGCTGTGGCTGCCCCATCCCTGGCAGTGTTCAAGTTCAGGTTGGACACAGGGGCTTGGAGCAAGCTGCTCCAGTGGAAGGGGTCCCTGCCTGTGGCAGGGGTTGGAGCTGGAGGAGCTTTAAGGTCCCTTCCTACACAAACCTGGCTGGAATTCTATGCTTTGATGCACAAAGTAATCCAAAACTTTCTTTGGCATTGGTGCTGCAGGTGTAGTTATGAAAATGAAAACTACTGATTCTATAGAACATGCATTAAATTAGACCTTTATTCTCTCAACACTTCAGCAACTATATAATTGCTCAAATGCATTGTAATACAAAAATCCATAAATTAAGTTTTCCCAAGGATAACTTTTGCCCCTTAAACATAACATGTAGTGCCTATTTTCAATTTATTTTGAATAAGCCTAATTGTATTACCTTTGAGTTTTGTTGTTTAATTTGCAAAGGCTGAGAAACTATTTGAGCAAAAGATGTTTGTGCCCTTAACAATACAGAAGCTACCACCAGACCATATGACCATCTATCTCTTAATCACAGACTGGTTTCTGTTGGAAGGGACCTTAAAGCTCCTCCAGCTCCAAGCCCTGCCATGGGCAGGGACACCTTCCACTGGAGAAGCTTGCTCCAAGCCCCTGTGTCCAACCTGGCCTTGAACACTGCCAGGGATGGGGCAGCCACAGCTTCTCTGGGCACCCTGTGCCAGGGCCTCTCAGTTTAAGTCACTTTAAAAGCTTGCTGAGGCTCATAAAGAAGAAGGAACAGTACGAAGGAATTTTAATTACATCTGGAGATAAGGGACTGAAGCAGTGTTGAAGGGTACTGCAGAAAGAAAATCATCTCAAAACAGGCTAACTGAAAAACCTGATGAACAGTCAATGAACACAGTCCAGGGACTTTCTTCTGCTATATATCACCAAGGGAGCAGAGCTCCTGAACTATGAGATCTGAAATACTCAACAGATAAGATACAATTCTGTCCACACCTCACCTGTAAACAGCTCGCCCAGCCTCAACCTCCATCCAGTCCAGGGCAAAGTCCATTTGCCTAACAAATGGGGACATCCTCTTCACCACAGTGTGGGCCACACCGAGAACCACACTTGGCTGCGACCGCATTATCCTGGAGGAGAAAACACAAGTGTTATTCAAGAACTTCCCTGAAACAGGAATCTGTACACACAGGCCCAATGTCCCAGTGCAACTTAAGACACTTACACAGGTGCTAATGCAGAAGTTCATACATCTCTGTATACACACACTCTGCTGCCCAACCACACTATATCAGTGACAACCTGACAAAGCACAGGGCTGGCCAGCCTTCTAACCCATCCAGATGGAATGCCACTCAAAGGCAGCACTGTCCAAGGAGCAGCAGGGTTGAGCTAGTAGGATGCCAACTAATCCTGCTCCCTGGCCCAATTCCCTTCCCTAAGAGAGCAGAGGGATGGAAGGAACCATTGAAGCACTTGTTTGAACCACCCTCCCAACCTCTCCCTTCTCCCAGGTCTCTTAGGACTCAGGAAATGTTCACACTGCTCAGAGGATGAGCTCTTTCTGCTGTTCTGCACCTCCCAGTCTCTCACACATGCATGTGCTCACTGGTCCCCCATGATTTTACGCAAGGTCAGAAATTTATTACAGGTACAGTGTGATGCTCTTGAAAACAAGAGACCAGCTTGATATTTCAGATGTTCCCTTTTCCCTGTTGCAAAGAGCACAGAGAATTGAAACACCTTCAGATCTTCACACACAGTCTTTTGAGTGATGCTTGAAAATCTCTACTAACGAAGACACCACACATGCCTGTCCCACACTGGAAAACTCCGAGAAGGTTCTGCCAGGGCTAACTGCAAACACCCTGACTGCCAGGAAATGGCTCCCACAGGCACCTGGTAACTGCTCAGGAATGGCTTATTTCTCATTCCTTTCAGACTGAAGATCAGTGAGTAAACACCCCCATTGCTACTGAAGCACTACTCCACAGGAGTGGACAGATCACACACATCTTGAGCTGGGGTACTTGTGACGACATCTTATCTTTTCTGTTCCTGAGCAGCATCAAGAACAACTGACAGCAGACTACCAAAACTCAGTTATCTCATAACAGACAGCACGATTCACAGAGGAGCAGGTACGTGCACACGGAGCTGGTATGTGACGTGCACACACGGAGAGAGGTGAGGGAGCTACAGTAAAGCCACACATGGACTGAAACAAAGAGGAAAAATGGTAACTACATGGTATGTTTTCTGCATCAGAGTTCCCTTTACAGTGAAAGATAGTGGCCTGCCATAATAAAATCTAGTTAGGAGACCAAACACAGCCAGGTTGGATGGGGCTTGGAGCAAGCTGCTCCAGTGGAAGGTGTCCCTGCCCGTGGCAGGGGTTGGAACTGGAGCAGCTTTAAGGGGACCTTAAACCCAAACCAGTCTGGGATTCTATGATTACTCTGCCTAGGTGGGAGCTCTCACTAAGCACCAACCATGTGAGCTTTGTATCTAACCTTGCACCCTTATGAACAGAGGACAGCAATTTGTCGGAGCAATCCCAGGCACAGCTGCAGGTTGGGCAGAGAGGAGATTCAGAGCAGCCCTGTAGAGAAGGACTTGGGGGTGTTGGTCGATGAGAAAATGAACATGAGCTGGCTTCAGTGTGTCCTTACAGCCCAGAAAGCAACTGTGTCCTGGGCTGCATCAAAAGAAGCATGACCAGCAGGTCAAAGGAGGTGATCCTGCCCCTCTACTCTGCTCTTGTGAGACCTCACTTGGAGCACTGTGTGCAGTTCTGGTGTCCTCAACATATAAAGGACATGGAACTGTTGGAACAAGTCCAGAGGAGGCCACGAGGATGATCAGGGGACTGGAGCACCTCCCATATGAAGACAGGCTGAGAAAGTTGGGGCTGTTCAGCCTGGAGAAGAGAAGCTGTGTGGAGACCTCAGAGCAGCGTTCCAGTATCTGAAGGGGGCCTATAGGGATGCTGGGGAGGGACTCTTCATTATGGACTGTAGTGATAGGACAAGGGGTGACAGGTTGAAACTTAAACAGGGGAAGTTTAGATTGGATGTAAGGAAGAAGTTCCTCACTGTAAGGGTGCTGAGGCACTGGAATGGGTTGCCCAGGGAGGTTGTGAATGCTCCATCCCTGGCAGTGTTCAAAGCCAGGTTGGACAGAGCCTTGGGTGCCATGGTTTAGTGTGAGTGTCCAACCCGTGGCAGGGGTTGGAACTGGATGATCTTAAGGTCCTTTCCAACCCTAACTATTCTATGATTCTATGACAGAAAGGCACGAAAGAAGCATTGTCTTTGCCCCACAACAGAAACACGGTTCCTAACCCTGGAACACAACAACAACAGGAGCTCTTTACTGCCTGGATGTAGCACAGAATCTGCCCTGAAGTTTCTAACCTGTCAGATCTCTCACTCCTTAGTCCTGTAGCTGCAGCAAGAGACCCAAGCTGACAGTGGATGTGGATCAAGTGCAGCGCACCGGATGCTGCAGGCAGCGTTCCTGCTACCTGTTCACCTTACCCAGTACCTCCTATTCCTACTTTTTGCCATAATGAAGCTTATTTTTCTTCAGCCCAAACCCCTGAAATAGAAACAGAAGAGATTCATCTGCATCTATCCCAGTTCCACATTGAGCACAACAAACTTACACCCCTGCACTGGTATGGGCTAGGAGGTGAATTAAACTGAACACCAGCTCCTCCATTCAGCATGGTTTAAAATCCATCCACCAAAAGGTCATGGAAAAGCAGACCAGTTTTTCTCTCCTGCCCTGAGGTTTCCATGTCCTGCACTCAGATACCTACAGACCACCCTGGATTTCAGAAGCTACTATTGTACGTGACAACTTGTTATCTTATGGAAACCTTACCACATGAACCTAACTTGGAGCAAAAGACAGCTGGAAGAATACCAGGAGAAGCACTGATAAACAGACAAGCCTAACCCCTCATCACACATAGAACACCCAGCCCAGCCCTATCCCCCTTCTTGGCTGATCCAAGAGTTAAATGAACTTCCTGAAAGCCCCTGACTGGTTTAGCTGACTGGTTTTACTCTACTTGCCTATTTATCACTCAAAGCCACCTCCCACACAGGCTGTTTGCTGTGATCAATAAAAGCCATTTACTCCTGTTCCTCCCTCAAGATACATATCTTAATACTTAATGCATTCAGAATGTAAACTACTAACAGGCTGCTTTTATCTCCATCTGGCATGCTCTGTTATTTCACTCTGTGCTGTAGAGCTTCTACAAGAGTATTAGCACAGAAGGTAAAGGCCCACCCTCATGCACAAGAAATGGAAAGCAGGGTTTTCCCCCATGTATCAGCCAGGTTCCCTTCCTCTCACTTGAGCATTTTCATGTTTGCTCTTCTGCTTCTAACATAGCTGGCAGTGGGAAAATTAAACCCCAAAGCTCTGTACTGAAGAAGCCTGTTTGTGAAGGAAATCTGAGGCTTCTTTATTAGAAAGCTCCCCAAATACAACAAGGGCTAAACTGGTGTCTGTGAAAGCTTGGGACTTAGGCAGATATTCTTGGGGATATGGATGCAATGTGATACTCAGCTTGGCTGGCAATAGCAAACACAAATCAAACAATTCCTGCTTCTCTGGCAAGTGCACATGGCTCAGACTCCAAACTGAGAGATTTACTGAAGTAGAAACATGAGTCCCTCATACTGCAGAACCTGAACATGTTCCCTCAGGAGAGCTGGTGACAGCTTGATTACACTGTTCCTCAAGAGACACCAACAGTTGCAGCGTAGGCACTGCACACTTAGTACATCACTCCAGCAAAACAGCAGAGCAGTTAAGGTATATACTGTATAATTAGGTGGTGTCACCCCTGTGCTTAAACCCTGCATTTACAGACAGTTATTCAGTCATGTTACTACCAAGTAAAAGGCTCCTGCCCAAAGTTGCAGTGAAAAGGACTGAATCTGTCGTCCAATATCCAACATGTAATTCTAAACCATGGGCTATTCCATTACTGTGCTTGTTGCCTAATGGCAACTATTGACCATGTTCTTTCTGCTTTGCCCTCACATTAAGAACTGAAAAAAACCCCTAATACAATGCTCCAGGCAGCTCAAAGAAACAGAGTAATGTATTTGACAAGAAAAGAAAGGAATTCGGGAGAATAATGGAGGCTCTTGTCAAACTTCTTGTCAATAAGGTAAGAGCCAAGAACCAGTCGTTCCTGGAAGGCTCTGAGCAAAGGACAAAGCCTGGTGCTGTAGAACTACGAGTACAGAATTTGGAACAAAAAGAGAAAGACAAAACTTACTTCTAATTTTATCAGCAAGTATTTTTATTCTCAGAGTTCTAAGCAAAAAAGAACAAACTTGCAGAAACTTCATGGTTCCCGAAGACTTTCTACAGTGACACTTTTAAATATGGGAACAGGAGATAGAAGTGATATAAAGTTTGGGAGTCAAGAGAACTTGTGAAGATGCAAAGCTGGAAGATCACATTGCTCCTAAAATGCAGAGAATTGGCAGCAAGCTTTTTGGTGGAGAAAAAGAAAGATCTGTAATAGTCCCAAAACAATGAAGAGCTGATACACTGATGGGTTTGAGATGACTGACTGGTAAGGGCTTAATCATAGAATCCCAGACTGGTTTGTGTTAGAAGGGACCTTAAAGCTCCTCCAGCTCCAACCCCTGCCACAGGCAGGGACCCCTTCCACTGGAGCAGCTGCTCCAAGCCCCTGTGTCCAACCTGGCCTTGAACACTGCCAGGGATGGGGCAGCCACAACTTCTCTGGGCACCCTGTGCCAGCACCTCAGCACCCTCCCAGGAAAGAACTTCTGCCTAAGAGCTCAGCTCAGTCTCCCCTCAGGCAGGTTCAAGCCATTCCCCTTGGCCTGTCCCTACAGAACCTTGTCCCAAGCCCCTCTCCAGCTTTCCTGCAGCTCCTTTAGGCACTGGAGCTGCTCTCAGGTCTCCCCTTCAGGAGCCTTCTCTTGTCCAGGCTGCCCCAGCCCAGCTCCCTCAGCCTGGCTCCAGAGCAGAGCTGCTCCAGCCCTCACAGCATCTCCATGACCTCCTCTGGCCTCGCTCCAACAGCTCCATGTCCCTCTTGTGCTGTTGCCCCAGAGCTGGTCCAGGACTGCGGGGGGGGTCTCCCCAGAGTGAAGCAGAGGAGAATCCCATCCCTCAACCTGCTGCTCATGCTCAGGGAATGCAGCCCAGCATGTAGTTGGTTTCTGGAATGTTCTCCATCCATTCCCAAAATCAATATATGATTTCAAAGAAAAAAGAAATCAATATATGTTTTCACATCAGAACTCACTCATAGAAATGGGACTTGGAGATGGAGAGGAAGCTGCAGTCTCGATTGGCCTTGATGGTGAAGATCAGTGGTTCCCCCGTCAGGACCGCGAGCTGCCCCACAAGCTCTCCTGGGTGGGTAATGAAAAGGCAGGTGTCCTCCTCTGAGTCTATCTTCCGTTGGTACACATGAAGCATCCCCGAAACCACAAAGCAAACATTAACATCCTGGAGAAAATAGAAGAAGAGCTCAATAAAATCCCCAATGATTCTAAAGCAATTATCACAGTGACAGCACTATCATGACCAATCTGTCTTCCACAAAGCTCCCTCTGGTTTTGAACAATTAGGTGATAAAATAAGACACAATAGTGAATTATTAAAAGCAGGTTATGAATATTTAAAACTAAGCAGCCACAATATTGACAAATGTGTTTCTCTTTGTATGGTTATGAAAAATGAAGGCTGCATCTGTGAGAACTCGAGGAATAACAACACAATTGCAAATGGAGATAACAGGGTAATCACAGCTGCATGGAGAGCAACATCCCAGGTCAGCTGAGCAGAACACAGGAGCTCTGGAACTGGAGGAGCCCCTCAGCTGCTTTGCAGAACTTGCTCTATTTGCACAGTGTTATTATAAAGGAATCTTGCTGTATCCTAAACAGAGTTTTCTATATTCAAATGACACAGAATTTCTATTGTATGGGGGGAAAAATACTGCAACTGAGAGCACTAAAAGCCTGCAGTATGAAGCATGGCAAAAGGCTTTCCTAAATCTGCAGCTCCTCCGGAAGGATAGAATGATGACATCCTGTACCTTTTCTGAAGGTACCTAATTGATGAACACAGACAGGCACCAGAGACTGGCTCTGGCTACACTGTTACTCACTGCACAGGAAGGCTACCAGCTGGGATTGCTTCACCTGGAGAAGAGAAGCCTTGGGTGGGGTCATGTGGAAATGTTTTATTGTCCATCAATGTGTATAAATACCTTATGATGGGGGTCAAAGATTAAGCCACACTTGGGTACTCTCTCCTCCCAAGGAGATGCTCACTCACCTGATCTCCCTGCCTTGACAGCACAGTCCCAGCAGTGACCTGGTGCAGCGTCACTTTGCCGTTCAACAGCGAAGGATCCTGGAGAGAAAGGGGATAGAGGGGACAATTTACTGGTCTGTGGTCATGTAAAGATCCAAGATGTGAGGAAACATCCAAAGAAAGCAAACAGAACAATTACTAAAGCCAATGTTATAAGTGCTTAAGTCTCTTTAAAAGATGGTGCATGATTATTATGCTTCTCTCCCCAACAGCCACTGCTTCCAGAATTAAAACCAGGTTTAATTCATTTCAATGATCAGACTTGGATTCCCAATGAGTTTGCATTTGCCAGTTGTGCTCCCGGGCTCTTTTAAGGATCTATAACAAAATGAGACCCCGATCAGCAGGTATGAAAATCATGAAACACAAAGTTACTTTCAAAGGAAGGTTCCCCAAAGTTATGAATCCTTGTGTCCATGCCCCTGCAGATTGCACAGGAGAGTGGGAATTTTACTCCTGACTGAAAGGCACACAGGAGGGAGGGTCTGTCTAAAAGCCTGCCCTTGGTTTGTACTTGAACCTAAACCCTCGCAACGGCAAGGAGCTGATCCAGTTAAGTGTCTCAGCTGATCAGAGATTCCTTTCCGGCTCCAAAACTGGTCACCATCACAATCCTAAGTGCAGAGGGACAACCAGCAGGCAGGAAGAGAATGTCTTCATCTCAAAGAACTGCCTATGCAATTTGATGTCCCACATGCAGTCAGCATCAAACCCTAATGCCTGAGGCTACCTTTGCTTTGGCAAATCTTCCACCCAAAGCAGCAAATCTTCAGAATCTCAACATTTTTGGCTTTAACCTGCCTGAGGGGAGACTGAGATGAGCTCTTAGGCAGAAGCTCTTCCCTGTGCTGAGCCGCTGGCACAGGGTGCCCAGAGAAGCTGTGGCTGCCCCATCCCTGGCAGTGTTCAAGGCCAGGTTGGACACAGGGGCTTGGAGCAAGCTGCTCCAGTGGAAGGGGTCCCTGCCCATGGCAGAGGGCTCGAACTGGAGGAGATTTAAAGTCCTTCCCAACCCAAGACACTCTGTGATTGTATGATTTTATTATCGTCATCCAAATGGGTAGGGGCAAAACCTCGGCTCAGTTACGTGACTCTTGCATTAAGTTAAGTCCAGGACTTCCCCACAGAGGCAGAACCACCACGAGCAAGAGCTGTGTGCACAGTGATACAGCTCAGCATAAGCCCCTCAGCAGAACCTGCCCATAGTCATGAACGTCACTGCAGCAGGGAACTATAGCAGAGACTTAAACACTTTACCATTGCCATTGCTCTGCAGGGTTTCCTCTATTCATTTTGGTTGGAAAAAATAGAGCAAGTGAAATAATCAGAATTACTCTTTCCACCTCCAGCTGATAAAAAGAACAGATCTTAATGAAAAAAACAGTTTTATTGAAAGCAATCTGTTTGATGGGAACGTGTCCAATGCAGGAAACCTGACAAGCACCTGTCAAAATATTGCAGTTCAGCGATATCAACTAATTCCTGTGATGGTTCTGCTATATTTATACATTTATGGTTGTAGGGAATTACCTACTCTTATAGGCAGAGCTCTAACTATGGAAGTGTCTCACAGTAAGGGAATACAGGCTCCCCAGTGAGCTCCGGTTACCAACAGCTTTCTCTGCTGCATTAGCTCCAACAAAAACTGTTGCAAGGATTTTCCTCATGTCTCAAGACTCCTGAAGGACTGAAGTACATTGCACACAAAGCTGTGCTCAGCACTGGAAAGCTTTAAGAGCAGCTGAGTCAAAAACCTGCCAGAAATGACTGAGCAATATTGGATTCTGCCTTGGGCATGAAAAGAGCCTGAAAGACCTCCAAGCAGACCTTGAAATCCTGTTTTCTGTGCTACTACAACCCTGAGTAAGCAATGAAGGAGGTTACAAATGAGATTACAGACATAGTCCATCCTATCTGGCACGCACTCTCTTGAATGGGCCAGACCAGCAACCCCAAATCCAGCAGTGCACAGTTACAGGGTTCGAGCTAACAACCTCCCACTGATCCCCTTCAGCCTCCTCCAGCCACTTGCTTTTAGGAAAAGAAATCAGCAGTACAACTGAACCCATTTCACAGCAAGTTTCCTTCTTGGTGCCACAAGCAGAGGTTTATGATGCAGAAGTGAAAGCACAAAACACTTCTAAACACTTGGCAAAAGCAGGAGTTAACTGGGACACACCATTGTTTTGCTGTAACTCAGGCAGAAGATATGCCCTGCAATATTAACTCTCATTCCTAACTGCAGCTAAAGCTGAAAACATGGGAAAGTTGTATGAGATTGAAAACCATTTGTGACAAGGATCCAAGGAATTCAAATTATTTAAAACAAAAGGAAAAATCTTAATCCTGAAGTCCAACACATAAAGGGCATTTGAAACAACACCACCTTCCTCCTACAGCAAATGATCCCCTCCACTCTTTCTTATAGTCTCATAAAAAACCCACCTAACCAGAAACCCCCACCCCATCTGACATCATAACATCAGGCTTTTATTCATACTGATGGGCTGCTCTGAAAAAATGACAACTTCGAATGCCTCCAACCAGCTAAGAAATAAAAGTTCTGAGCTGATGTTTTAAGAGAAGAGCTCACAGCATTCATTTTCTTCCCTTATGGAAGCAGTATTGGAAACAAACATTTCAAACTACAATAAGATTTTTCTTCCATTGCCTGGAGAAGGCTTGACTTTTGCTAGTCCTGCATAGAAAAACTAACACTGACCTTTAAATGAGACAAGGCTACATTCCATCCATTTCTTATTTGCCTGTAACAGACTGAGTTGCTACAACATCAAAGCCTGAAAAACCTCCCTTATTTTGTTATTCAGATCTCCTGCCTTATTTCATGATTACTTAGATCCTCATGCTACAGACACTGCCTATACCGGCACAGAGAAGCTGTGGCTGCCCCATCCCTGGCAGTATTCAAGGCCAGGTTGGACACAGGGGCTTGCAACAGGCTGCTCCAGTGGAAAGGGTCCCTGCCTGTGGCAGGGGTTGGAACTGGGTGAGCTTTAAGGTCCCTGCCAACCCAAACCAGTCTGGGATTCGATTATGCTGTTCCAAATTACTTTAATCTGTTCACTTGTCAATTACTGAGAAATTTATTCTAGATTGAAAAAATAAATCAGAAGTGCTGTAATTGGGAGCTTCAGTGACCTTGGAATTTTTGCTCATGATCCAAAAATCCAAAGAGGAAGACACCAGTTGTATATTGGATACAAACTTGTGTCACAGGCAGTGTGTGAGGCCAGTCCTGTCAGGAATAGGAGGCTGATCAGAACAGATGGAAGTATCTAGTCCTGCTTTATTCCATCTGCCATTCACATAATTGTAAAATAGTCTGTAACCTTTCATGAGCAGATAAGTGCCTGAGAAAAACCCCAAAACCTTACAATTATCCTAACAAGAGAGCTAATTCTGCAGGCCACAGACAGTACAGCACCCTCTGCCAAACCAGAGACTGCAGATCATGCATCTCAAGCCCCGCTGCTGGCAACTGAAGGATCACAACCAAGAACGGAAAGATGTAAGAGGAATAATTTGGAATGTTGAAATCCAAAAGTAAATGCTTTTAAGTTCTAGCAAGTGTTGTTCAGTGAGAGCTCTTGAAGCAGAGGATGAGGCTGAAGGAGCTCTGCCCAGGCCTCTGGCAGCATCACACCCTTCAGTTAGTGAAACACATGCTGAAAGAAAACCAGGATAGCTGGGAGTGATTGAGACACACATACTGTTTCCACAGATTGCCCTATTAGCTGCATGAACAGAGACACCTCTGTAGTGAAATGCAGCTGGAATCATAGGAATGATAAAAACCAACATTTTCATTCCTTCTTACAACAGAGAAGTGATAAACAGGGGCTCAGCTAACCAGTGACACCTGCAAGGGCACCAACGGGCATGGCACAGTCCCTCAGCTCTGAAATGCACTCACAGCCCTTGGCCAAACACAGCTTCAATTCCAAAATCCATCAAGGCACTCAGTGCTGTGCCAACAGATTAATGGATTCAGCCATCACCTTAATGCCTTTACATCACTTCTTCACACAGGACATGAGAGCATGAAATTACAAGGCAGCAGAAACTGCACATTTACTTCTTACACAGATAACTCTGTACATAGTGAGGAAAGATCTGTGCACTGCATTTCATAGGGTCTTTTCATGTCAGAATAATGCAGATTTATTGCAGTGCTGCTAATAACTTCAGACCAGAAAATAAACCACTCAGCCAGTCCCCAGTATACTAGGGAGACAATTTACTTCTTGGTGCTTAGCAGAATGAGATGAAAAGCAAAACCAAAGCCACTTCTTCCTGCAATCACTTACATCAAGTTTCATCAAGGTTGAAAGGTCTTTCTTTGCTGCTTCGACGATGGCATCAATATGTTTGGTGTTACAGACATCTTGCACAGCGCTATAATGGAAAACTGCTGAAGGAGCTTCTGCCACTGTCACAGACTTCTTCAGTATTGACTGCAAGAACAGGTACACAAGTATTGATTTAAAGATCAGAATTGGCACCTACCCAGCAAAAACTTGCCATATCATCTGTGTTCTCTACCCACAACTGGTGGCCTGCACTAAAAAAAAAAGCTAGGTTTTTAAAAGCAACAGCTTGCTAACTTCATTATCCTGGTATTTCTCTGCAAGGCTTGACACTCAAGTCAAACAAAGTTACTCATCACAGCTTGTGGAAGGGAGGAGTAAGAGAATTCTCAGAAACTGGGCAGCTGCCAGCTTGGTAGAACTAAAACCTGACCAAAATCACAGTTTGTACAGAGTTGCAGGGGCAGTGCTTTGAAGTATGAGATATTACTCGAAGAACAACGATGTGAGGAAGCACAATGCAAGCATGACACTGGGCTCTCCACAGGTCAGGACTTACCTTGCTCACGACTGGGCCGCTGGCCACATCCTCCAAGGCAAAGTGCACCCGGGCTCTTTCATATGCCATGTCCATGTCTGACTTTGCACCACTGGAGTTGTCTACAAGCAATACAAAAAACTTATTTGTAAGCACCTCTTATTACTGCATCTCAGAAAGTACAGAAAGGTGAGCAGCATTGTTTGCTTTTTCATTTCTGAAGCTGAGGATATACTAGAAAGTGGGATCCTCATATTCTTATTTACTTCCCAGCTCCTTTTGACCCAGAAAATCTGATGGGAGCTCTCAGTCTGCTCATCTGAGCTCATGTATGCAATACATCCCCAAATTACCACATCCACTCTGTTCAGAGTACAATCATGTTATGGGTTCAGCAGTAGCAGTCATTTTTTCTCCTTCTTGGTAGCTGGTGCAGTGCTGTGGTTTGACTTTCAGGCTGGGAACGGTTGCTGATAGCAAGTATGTTTTGAGTTACTGCTCAAATGTTTGGTTTGTCCAAGGCCTTTTCTGAGCCTCATGCTCTGCCAGGGAGGAGAGGAGGCCGGGAGGAAGGAGAGGCAGGACACCTGACCCAGGCTAGCCAAAGAGGTATTCCATACCATAGCACGTCATACCCAGGATGTAACCGGGAGTTACTCGGAAGGGCTGGAGCTCTGGGGGGATGGAGGAGGTATTGGTTGGTGCTCAGTCGGGCAGGGTGGGGTGAGTTATGGGTCGGTGGCTGGTGAGATGTTGTATTCTCTTCACTTGTTGTTTGCTTTATCATTATTATTTGTAGTAGTAGCAGCAGTAGTGATTTGTGTTATACCTTAGCTATTAAACTGTGCTTATCTCAACCCATTGGGGGCTACATTCTTTGGATTCTCCTTCCTAACTCTCCAGAAGTTGGGAGAGCAAGGGGGGAGAGTGAGTTAACGAGCTGTGCAGACTTGGTTTAAACCATGACAAATCATTACTTTGGGGCACACAAAACAGGGCCATTTGGATATGAAGATTATCAGGAAGAGGCAAATTCAAACAAATTCCTTATTGCTTTCAGGAAATAATTGTTATGAACCTTTCCTCCACCAAACCAAAGCACTTCTTTTGTAGCAAATATATAGCAAGAGCTTTCAGAGAGTATTATCATCAGTAACTTCTTAAAGCCTCTCCAAGGACATCATACCCTAAATGATCCCTTAAGTCATTTCAGCTCTTTTCTACAACTTGTCCACACTTTCATATGCTGAGAGATTCCTGAGCAATTCCCTTCCAGGCCTCACTTATTTAATCCATGAATCTGTCACTAACAACTTCTATTCCCTATTTCCCAAGTTTAATACATCTTAATTATATTAGCTCTTTGGCTGTCCCATCCACCTTCTAGGAACCTATCTGAGAGAATCAATAACACAGATATGTCTGGGAAATGCCTCCCATTTCATTACCTGTAAGAAGATGCCCATGATTCAGGCTGGTGATTCACAGAGGAGTTTAAGAATCATGCAGAGATTGCAGTTTCCTTTAATAAACCTATCATCCTTCCTATCACATTTCTATGCCTAATAGATCTGAAATCTATACTCAGAAAAGTTTAAATCTTTGCCCTTTCACCTTTTTCCTTCTGTTCCTCCATTGTTCTTATACTTTTGCTTTCTTAAATACAAACTGCTGCTCAAAAATAGGATGAGCCCTTAGAAAACACAACTGACCTTCCTGACCGTTGAATTTGTTACTGACTAAACTCTGACAGGGCTGAAACTTTTAACTCTGAATTCCTCCCCCACCCTACCTGAGAGGACAAACCTTTGCATGTAGAAAATCCATGTTTGCCACTGGGATCATAACATCATTTAAAGATCAGTCTCCAAAGAAGAAACCCAACAATTTGACCCAACAATTGTCATCAGCAAAACTTAACTTCCAAACCGTAAGACCAAAAACCAAAACCACCACCAAAACCAGCCAATCCCAATCCACAAACCAACACTGTTGATGCTGCTGAATTTTGTACACACTGTAACATTAAAGACCCTAAATTAGTTATAAACAACAACAACAACAAAAAAAAAAGAGCTGGAATAGTAGAAAAAGCAGCCTGGAACTCCATATGGGCTGATCTGACTGCCTGTCAATTCCACTGCCCCACAAATCACAGGGTCAGCAGAATTACTAAGCCCAAATACACCAAGTGCATTTGAAATTGAAACACACACTTTTCAGGTTAAACCTAAACAATCTGATGATGGGTGGGCATGGAGACATGAAAAGCATCCTCCACAGCTCTATGTAGTGAAAAATCAAGAGAGGAGAAAGAGGAGGCATTCTAAGAATGAAAGCTTATGTCTACCAGACTTGTATTCAAAGAGAAACCTTCATCTCATTCGTAGGTACAAGCTTCCCACACAGTGATTAATTAAACTGTCTTGTTGCTCACATGGGAGTTAGAAAGGACACAGCAGAACAAGCTTCAACTAGAGGCACTGAGTCAAAAGAACAGAAGGCAGTGGGAAACTTGGGGGGGATGCAATCCTATTTGGTGACCATATACTGCTGGGATCCCACATAGTGCTGGCATGGAAGTCCCTGCAACAACACCGGCAGCTGACCCTGTCCCTGCAATGTTTCAGCTGCCTCCCTCCTCCCAAGCACTCACTCACTAAGCTACCAGTTTCTGAGACGGGGTCCTACACTCCTGCATCTGTGCTGCAGCGTTAGGGCCTCAGTGTTGAAGAAGGAAAAGCAGCTTCTCTTGACTCCTGATAAAAAAATCCCAACAAACAAACCAGGAAAAGGTAATTGCTATTTAACCTTAGACAAATTGAGTTCACTGAATCCCAGCACCATCAGGCTTGAAGGGACCTCTGGAGATCGGCCAGTCCAAACCCCTTGCCAAGGCAGGGCCACCCAGAACAGGTTACACAGGAATGTGGCCATGATGGGTTTGGGATGTCTCCAGAAAAGGACACTCCACAACCCCCTGGGCAGCCTGTGCCAGGGCTCTGCCACCCTCATTGTAAAGAAGTTCTTGCTCATGTTGACATGAAACTTGTTGTGATTTATTTTATGGCCATTGCTCCTCATCCTGTCACTGAGCACTACTGAAAAGAGTCTGGCACCATCCTCCCAGCACCCACCTTTGATATACTGATCTGCACTGATGGGATCCCCTCTCTGGCTGCTCTTCTCCAGACTAACCAGAAAGATGCTCCGGACCCCTGAGCATTCCTGTAGCCTCTGCTGGACCTTCTCCAGCAGCTCCTTGTATATCTTGTACTGGGAAGCCCAGCACTGGACACATTGCTCCAGATGTGGCTTCACCAGGGTTGGTAGAGGGGGAGGAATCACCTCCCTTGATCTGCTGCCACACTGCTCCTCATGCGCCCAAGGATCCTCTTGGCTCTCCTGGCTGCAAGGTCACACTGCCGGCTCATGGTCAACTTGTAAGTCCCCAGTACTCCCAGGTCCTTCTCAGCTGAACTTATGAACACTTACTTCCAGGAACAACAGAACTGGTGATGTTATCACATACAAAAGACCCCATCGTTTTATTTCTTTCATCTAATTCTTCTGTCCACCAGCCCAGATGCTCCACCTGACTTATTTACATTTTTCTCCCCTGAAGCTAAAGAGTGACTGTAACCTCAGAGCTGTGAAATGATCACCGAGGCAAATCATGATTACCCATTAGATATGCTCCTTCTGTCAGTAAAAGTTCATCTTCTCTCTCTGATAAACTATGTGTACTCTGGCATAACCCTTAAGACATGTAAAAGGAGAGAGGAAGGACAACTGGACATATTCACTGCAAAGTGTGCATGATCCTTCCACATAAATGCTTCAAAGAACACACATGGACTCTACCTTAAGTGTGACAGGGCTGCCTGTAGGCAGACCTCACTGAACTACTGCTTGTGCCTGGAGAAAGTGGCTCCATTCAGAGTTAGCAGTACTTAACTAACCACTGACTACAGTCTGCTCCTCCATTTTAGAATGCACAGTGCAAAACAACCCAACATGCGTGAACATAAAGCCAGGTCTTGCCTGGGTCGGTTTGGTATTTTCCCTTAATTGGTTTCTCTGGTTCAGAAATATGATCTACTTATCCCTAGCCAAAATCCTGCTTCCCTGTCACACCCATCCCTCTGGACAGTAACATGAAATGATGCTAAAATGTAACTGGGGCCTTGTACATCTGCACAGCACAAAGAGAAGAGGGACAGAATCAGCTCTCCATTACTAAAAATGAACAGATATCTTCCTGATATCTATTTAGATATCAGGAAGAAGCTGTTTCCCTGTGAGGGTGCTGAGGCGCTGGCACAGGGTGCCCAGAGAAGCTGTGGCTGCCCCATCCCTGGCAGTGTTCAAGGCCAGGTTGGACACAGGGGCTTGGAGCAAGCTGCTCCAGTGGAAGGGGTCCCTGCCCGTGGCAGGGGTTGGAACTGGATGAGCTTTAAGGTCCTTTCCAACACAAACCACTTGGTATTTCTACAACACCCATTTTTCTCCTCCCTACACACAACCAACTTAACTTGATAGCAGTCAATGTTAGAAGCTTTACAATGGGAAAGCCCTCAGCACTGACGGCTCCCTCAGCCCACCTTCCTCCTTGTCTCCATACTCTCTAAGCCGCACTCACAGTGTGTTCTGATCTCTTAAGCCATTTAACAGTCAACATAAGCAATACTTGTTATCTTCTAATGTATCCACAGGACCTTTACTTCACTGATTAAAAGACTGCTCTATTAAAAATATCTTCATAATAGCTCCAGTATCTAAGCATGACCTTAACTACCTCAAGATGGTTGGTTTGGTACTTAGCTAAGGAAAGACAGATGCCTTCCTCCTGTTATTCACCCAAGTAGTTGCATTTTCTCCACCCTGAACACAAAGCTAACCTAAACAGCTGGCTCAGAGAAGATGTCTAAGTGGAGATGACAGAAGTTCACCAAACTGAATACTGCAGCATCAAAACAGCTCATAAATGTCTCATCAGAGCATTCAGTGATAAGTCACCTTCATTACCCACTCAAAAAACATTCCTCTACAAGCAACAAATCCATGTGATGTGCTCTGTGGGACCATCAGCCAAGCAAGAATCATGTGTCATCTTTTGCACGAAAGATGACAGCATATTATCATAACTCACTGTTTCAGTTATATCAATTAATAAAGCTCTTAATTTTTGCAGGTGTCTTGGAAGACAAATCATTGTATGCTCCCCACTGCTAGCAAAGACAGCAAAGGAATGCTCTCTTAGATAATAATCCATTTGTGACTTCAGAAAATACATTTCTGATACATGATTTGGGAACAGCTCCACTGCAAGATGACTGTCCAACACAAAGAGGAAGAGTAGCCCAGTGCTCCAGAGAGCACATCAGCCCCACAGGATTAGATACATAACCCATTGCCCACAGCTTTGACAAGCACTACTTACTAGAAGTCTCTGAAGACCCTGCGTAGGGAGGTGATGAAAGGCTTCTTCTGAAAATATGCTCAGAGTTTTCTGTACCAGAAATCTTCAGTGGGTCTGAAATTCAGAAACAGAAGTTGCACAGATCTAAGCACAGGATAGTCCCTCAAGCAATAAATTTCCCTGACAGCAAGAACCTCTCACTGCCCACTTTGAAAACCCACTAAAGGCTGTGTTAAAGGCTTTGAAACTCCAGTGTTAAACATTGTCTAAACCTGCTTCCTGCTTTCCATTTAATTAAAAACTTTCAGGCTGAGAAGCAAAATTCAACTCAATCTACATTTGTAGGTTTAGGTTTCATCCTGACACTTCAACCTGGAAGCCTGCACATACCCAGCCATCCTGCCAGCATCTGAGTGCAGCATTTTCAGAGCCTCTCCTACAAAGTCAGTGTTAGGAGCCACTTTTTTTCCCCTCCTCCCTCAATATCATGAACACAGCAATAATTTCCTACAAAAGCAAAGGACAATCCAAAGACTTCAAACCTGAAACTGCAATCCCTAACTACTCTAATCAAATAAAGAACAACACAATGATTAAAGAACATCACAAAGGACAGTTACTACACACTTCCAGAGACATTACCTATTTCCAGTGCTTCCCCAGCTTTTTCCAGCTTCTCTTCACGATCCTCCTCTGATATATTAGACACTTGTCTCTTCACTGCTTTGCTTGAGCCTCCTCCAGCTGTGACACTTGTCACAGAGATGAGGGGGATTGCTTGGCTCTGCTGCAAGACAAAGTGCAAAGTAAACATAACCACCCCCTCTTACACCTTAAGCAGGACTGGAGCCTGTGCTGACCCCGGAGCCTTCACCCACTTGTGGCAGTCAAAGAAAGACTGCCAGGTATCTGCCATCTCCCTCAGCACTCAGAGGTGCATCCCATCACAGCCCATGCACAGTCCAGTTCACTTAAGTATTCCCTGACCTGATACTCTTCTCCCGAGACTACATCCTTCTTTGAAGTGTTGTAGGTAGAAGTGACTCGGTCTCATTAATGTCAGGACTGTTCAGTTACTGGCACACGGTGCCCAGAGAAGCTGTGGCTGCCCCATCCCTGGCAGTGTTCAAGGCCAGGTTGGACGCAGGGGCTTGGAGCAAGCTGCTCCAGTGGAAGGGATCCCTGCCCGTGGCAAGGGGTTGGAGCTGGATGAGCTCCCTTCCAACCCAAACCATTCTATGACTATTGACACATAGTCACATACGTGCACAGTGGGGCAGATACACCAGTGTGAACCAATGGACATCTTCAAAATTCTGAAATTTAAGCTTTCCTCCCATTCCCCAGACATCAGCATGGACAAGGATTTATGGGCTGCCTGTAACAAGGACCTTCTAGAGTATTCAATTAATATGCAACATTTGCTTTATGAGCTTCTGAAAGAAGGAAAACCTCCCCATGCCAAGATACAGACATGAAGAGCAAATAAAATGTACTCCAAACTCACACAGTTGAAGAGCTCTGTAGTTAGACCCAGGTAGTTGTGCAGTGCCAGGAATGTCACTCTTTGCAGCCTCACCATGATGATCTAGAAATGAAAAATCAAGAAGCAACAGAATGGATTTAGTGTTCTCCCACACTTGTTCTAGCATTTAAACAGTTGTGCATCGGAGTACTTGAAGGGACTTCTTAAGATACAGACTGTACCCTAAGCAGTTGATAAATTGAGGCAAAGACAAAGTGATTTACCAAAGACTTCACAATCATCTGCAGGTACAAATATCTAAACTCTTACACACAAACACCAAATTATGTTTTTTATTTTCTGTAAACGCTAATAACAAATGTGCCCTGAAATAAAAGCATTTCCTTCCATTACTCCAGCTGTCCCCATACAGAACCTGTTCTCCTGCTCTACAAGCACTACACTCACATAAGCCACCACTGACACCTGACCATCCCCTGCCCTGCAGCTTATTCCCAACCTTAAGCCATCCCCTCTTGTATCTGTTCACATGGAGCAAATTAAACTGGCATAATGATCTGTTCTCCTCTACCATCAGTATTAGAAGGTTCATGTGCCACTCAAATAATGCAGGTACCAGGACAAAAAACACAGAAGTGTGAGTAAAACAAAAGGACAGACCTGAATGACCACTGCCCTGCAGGACAACACTGCAAACCCTCCAGACTTAGATCCTGAGTACATAGGTCCCTGTGGAGGCTTCCACATGCAGGATCACAGAACTGTTTGTGTTGGAAAGGACCTTAAAGCTCCTCCAGCTCCAACCCCTGCCACAGGCAGGGACCCCTTCCACTAGAGCAGCTTGCTCCAAGCCCCTGTGTCCAACCTGGCCTTGAACACTGCCAGGGATGCGGCAGCCACAGCTTCTCTGGGCACCCTGTGCCAGCGCCTCAGCACCCTCACAGGGAAGAGCTTCTGCCTAAGAGCTCATCTCAGCCTCCCCTCTTTATCTAGTATCTAATCTAAATCTCCCTCTCTTATAATCAAGAGACAGACTTGCAGGGCTCACCTGGGAACTGCCTAAACAAAGCAAGGGACAGTGAACTTAAAACCAACACAAAGCGCAGCCCTTTCCTCAGGTGCTGACAATTCCTTCTCAGGTGGACATTCACATCAGTCTGAATTCTGTGAATTTTACAAAGCATCAACCCCCAGCAAACAGCTTCTAACAGTACATTGGTCCTTTCTCAAAATATGGAACAGTCTCTTCCATACTCTAAGCCATTTTGAAGCATAACCATGAAGCAGAGCCCAAGCCAGCATGTTCTACTCCATCAGAACCAACAAGCTTATAGGCAGGTCAGGCTGATTTGAGAAGCTATCACATGCAGAAACCAATTCAGTATGTGTGTGTACGTGTAACACTAACACATCTGCATTATTTCTTCCTGGACATGATTAACACTGAGATCATGAAGTCTAGGGCTCCAAGAGCAAGGGAAGCAGCAGAACTAGTCCAAATCTTGACAAGAAGCTCTATGGAACAGTTCCATACCTGCACAAGCATGAGAAGCTTGCTGAACTCCAACATGCCTTCCTTGTAACTTTGAAACTAGGGTGATTTCTGCCTCCTCCACCCCAACTCTACCTCACCCAGAGCTTACCTGTACCACTCGAACAAGAGTTTCAGGGTATTTCTGGAAGACATCTTGAAAGGCACTTGCTGGAAGCCGCAGTATGGTGGATGGGGTGGCTGCTCGGGCTGACACTGTTTTGTAGGGAGCAGGATGACCCTAAGGGAAAGTTCCAGGGATGCAAAGTTAATCCACTAATTATCAGACCCAATCATTCCCAATCACTGCCCATGTTTCTGCTCTGATGTCATGTATGCCTGACAGACATCCTCTGATCACAGAAAGCCTCAAGCTTGTGCTCCATGACCTGCAGGTGGTGTAATGAGGGCAGTGTGGTCAGGAGAATTCACAGCAGCAACTTCACTGGCATTGAACAGAGACAGGAGAGTAAGATCTACAAGGAGATGTATTTGTATCAGGTTCAGGTGAATGAGTCCATCAGCTCTGACACAGTTTCATTACAGACACAGACAGGTTTGGACTATTTCAACTTCAGCTATTCCAGACTTCAAAGAAAAGAAGTTTTCTTGGTTTTATTATCTGAACTGATGACCAAGCTGCTTGCTGCAGTAACAGTGACAGACTCACCCATCAGCAAAAATATAACAAAGTTACAGTATAATCACATACAAAATGGAATGAGACAAACAGCAGACAGACTTCCTGTGTTCTAAGATATATATATATATGTTTGTATCTTTGTGTATATATGTATATCTATCCATACGAAATATTCCAAATGACAAACAGCTCTTGATGTGAGATAAAATGAGTCCAGACCATCCTGAGTTGCTTCAAGAACAGATGGAGAAATAACAAACCAATGACAGACAAAACTGTAAGTGGGTACAACAGAGATCTTTTTTACCCTAGAAGGCAAAAATGTGCTTTAGGATTTTCCCTCTTGAATCAGAACAGAATTTAATAAAAACCTATCACCAAACACTTGGCTAAAGAACAGCACCCCTGCTAGCCCACTAGTAAATGCTGAAAACAGTATTCAAGTCATTAATTAATTTAGTAACACACAAAATATGGATTTATCCAATATTTCTAAGATAAAACCTCATGAAGGTTATCAAGGCTAAGTGCAAGGTCCTGCACCTGGCCTGGTGCAATCCTCAGCACAGAAACAGACTGAGAGATGAAAGAATGGAGCAGCCCTGAGAAGAATTTTGTGCTACTGAAGCATGAGAAGCTCCCAAGGAACCAGTTCAGTGTGCATGTGAGGCCAGAACCCCCCCATGTGCTGGACTGCACCCCCAGAGCGTGAGCAGCAGCTCAGGGAGGGGATCCTGCCCCTCTGCTGTGCTCTGGGGAGACCTGAGAGCAGCTCCAGTGCCTAAAGGGGCTGCAGGAAAGCTGGAGAGGGGCTTGGGACAAAGGCCTGTAGGGACAGGACAAGGGGAATGGCTTTAACCTGCCTGAGGGGAGACCGAGATGAGCTCTTAGGCAGAAGCTCTACAATCTACCACACCTGACTGTCAAGGTTTTCAGAATGGCCGAGGCACTCCATCTAGCAAAGAGGAGCATTTATCAGCCAAGTCTCAGCTCCACTGTTTGCCCAGGGCCTGTGAGACACCAAATATCCTTGAGGAAATATTTATATTTGGGAACTCAGCTGGTGGTTTGGAATAGCTGCTGCTTGGTCCCAGGGACTCCCTCAGATGTGAAGGTGCAGGGTTTAACTGTATTACCGGTTTTGGTTACTGTAAGACAGTATCAGTATCTAATTTATAGAGGGCAGATTGAGCTGAGCTCTTAGGCAGAAGCTCTTCCCTGGGAGGGTGCTGAGGCGCTGGCACAGGGTGCCCAGAGAAGCTGTGGCTGCCCCATCCCTGGCAGTGTTCAAGGCCAGGTTGGACACAGGGGCTTGGAGCAGCTGCTCCAGTGGAAGGGGTCCCTGCCCGTGGCAGGGGTTGGAGCTGGAGGAGCTTTAAGGTCCCTTCCAACACAAACCAGGCTGGGATCCTATGAAAAGGAGCCCTTCTGTGCTACAGACTAGGAGCTAAGGAAGAAATGGAGTATCTACTTCAACAGTCACCCTTCTTCAGAACCTTCTAAAGGTTCCTGAGCAGCAGAGGGCAAACACTAAACATACAGATGTTACACACTGATTACACACACACTAACTGCAAGTCTTCCAGAGCATCAGCCAACTGACCACCATCACTGCAAAAGAATTCCTGCCCAGAGAGCACAGCAAAACCAAACAGCATATGCTCTATTCAGCTGTCACCACTGTGGAAGCTGAAGCTCCAGCTCTGTCTGCTGCTCTGGAAGTCAGAATGAGGCAGATTCTAAAACTAAATTAAATTAATTGGAACCAATCTGTCAATTACCCAACTCCAGCTGCCCTGCCTATGAAACACAGGGTGCTATTCATAGCTTTCATTCCCGTGCTCCTGAGGGAGTTGAAACTTTTAACATCTCTGACCTCCAGTGCAGAGCTTCCAGGAGCCCTCAGAATCCTGAGCTCCTTTTCACTAAGTAAAGAAATTAACAAATGACATTCATGGGCTTTTGCTGAACCCAGACATAAATGCAACATTCCCCTTGTACAGCCCAGCTTAAAGCCTGGCTTTAGACAAAGTACTCATTTAGAATTCTCCTACACTCAAATATAAACAAAAATGTATGGATAGACCACTGTACCTGCCATTAAGTCAATTTCTTACCTATCTCTGCACTGAATACATGGCATTTTTACTATGTTTACATTCCACTGCCCTACAATCACACACTGAGTTTACAAGGAACAGGTAAGTTATAATCAGGAGTGAACTGGGGTTTTTTTCAACAGAGAACTTTATGTTCTCAACACAGGTAACTATTAGCTTCTATCTTGTTCTAAGAGCTGCAGAGTAATTGAGTATTGTAGGTGAGAAATGTCACAGCTAGAGGAGTAGCTGAATCCAGATGACAGCTAATCACAGACTCATAGAATGGTTTGGTTTGTGCTGGAAGAACCTTGAAGCTCATTAAGCTCCAACCCCTGCCACAGGCAGGGACCCCTTCCACTGGAGCAGCTTGCTCCAAGCCTCTGTGTCCAACCTGGCCTTGAACACTGCCAGGGATGGGGCAGTCACAGCTTCTCTGGGC
This sequence comes from Melopsittacus undulatus, assembly GCF_012275295.1. Taxonomy (NCBI): domain Eukaryota; kingdom Metazoa; phylum Chordata; class Aves; order Psittaciformes; family Psittaculidae; genus Melopsittacus; species Melopsittacus undulatus. The sequence continues at coordinate 9,941,076 of NC_047537.1, forward strand.
ACCCTGTGGCAGCACCTCAGCACCCTCACAGGGAAGAGCTAAGAGCCTAAGAGCTCATCTCAGTCTCCCCTCAGGCAGGTTCAAGCCATTCCCCTTGGCCCGGCCCTACAGGCCCTTGTCCCAAGCCCCTCTCCAGCTTTCCTGGAGTCCCTTCAGGCACTGGAGCTGCTCTCAGGTCTCCCCTTCAGGAGCCTTCTCTTGTCCAGGCTGCCCCAGCCCAGCTCTCTCAGCCTGGCTCCAGAGCAGAGCTGCTCCAGCCCTCACAGCATCTCCATGGCCTCCTCTGGACTCACTCCAACGGCTCTAAGTCCTTCTCATGGCCAAGTCCAAATGAATTTGGGTAAATAATCTGCTACAAGATACACAGAAAACTTGCTGTATTCTCCATATCCCCTTGCTTGGATTTCATCTTCCTCTGCTCCAAACTGCCATCCTCCACACTACACTAGCACAGCTTTAACCCAGGGTTCTTGCAGGAACCAGTCACTTCTTTATAACCTCATCCATCATGTCCACTGCATTTATACACACTCAAGCCCTGCAGGCTCACCTTTATCCAAGTAGGTTTTCAGCTTCTTTTAATTCTCAGACTTCCTTTTTTCCCCTCCTAAGTCACTGTCAACTGATCCATATTCCTCCCAGTCCCTTCTTTTTCATTCCAACTGCGCCACCTGCTCACAGTTTTCCAAATACCATCTGCATATGGAGGACAAAGAAGAGTAAACCCCAAAGCTCCAGCAATCAACAGCAAGCACTGTGTGTGCTCCTCCTCCAAGTCTTGAGCAAGCAGCATTTAGCTGGTCAGAATAACTGAGCCGTGCAGAACACATCTCATGTCACAGCTACTATCTTTATAGTTGGTGGATCTAAGGGGACTTTTCAATTTAAACAACTGGACCATCCCATCAGGAAAGTGCCTCTTGTGTGACTTTCTTCTAGATCCAACAAGAGGTCGCCACTTCTTGCAGCAACCTCCAATTTTCCTGCACATCTCTCAAACCAATAGGGTACCAGTGGTACAGCATATATTATAAAGTCAGCAAAGGACTCACAAATTCAGCTCAGACAACTGAAATCCTCTCGGATACATTTCTTTCTTCATGTCAGATCCACATGTTTGGTGGTTCAGTGGAACTTCATTAAAGTTCTGGTGCCCGCAGGTAGTTCTGAGACTCATTCACTAACCTGAATGCCACTGCCACGTCTCCTCTGCTCTGATCAATGCTACTTTCCCCTTGCCCATTTTCATACTACTCCCTATGCCTGAAGTCAGCAAAGAGCATAAGGAAGAGGGAAAACAGAAATAAAACAACCAGTTCACAAAGCTGGAAAACCAGACAGAGAGTTGTAAAAATAAATGAGAACAAGTTACATTAGCAAGAGGAACGGCAAAGGGTTTGTTCTGTACCCAGCTGCACACTGGTAACTCTTGGCAACACTTTCAATCATTCTGATTTTCTCATTTACCAGTGTTGCAACTAATGAGAGGAAAAAATGATAGAATGAGAATTACAAAAGCAAAACCAACATTAAGAAATCAAGCACAACATATAATGAATGGCAACCACACTCTGAAAAACCAAACCCACACGCCCCTGTTCTACCAGAAGGATTCCTTCTTGTTTATTCCAAAAGAATATAGGCAAAGAACCCCGCTGATATTGGTGCTCCTATATGATGGTCCTGCTCTTTGGAATATTGGCATTAAGAAAATTTACTGGTGAAGTAAAGGGCAAAGATACCTCTGAATCTGCTATTAATATGGATTTGACAGCAAGAGCCAGACTTGCACAGCCCAAATTATTCACATGCCATTGCTTTCTACAGAAGAAAATGTGACCAAGCTTTAAATTTGGTTCTCTTTCCATCGGTTTTGTGGAAATTATAGATACATTGAGATACACCTGCATCTAACAGTGGCAAAAAATACTCCACAGAACCATTAAAACTACTTACACAGAGAACAACAGCACCTTGCAATGCAAGGAGACAGCCAAGCACAAGAGAAACATGGTACAAGGTCAAACATGAACAATTTATTGATTACATTATTCTTACCCTCTCAACTACCAAAATCTCCCAAGGAAGCACTTTAAGTGCTTGTGTATTATCAAAGATGATTAATTCCCCACCTTCTATCCAGGTATTACTAAACAGATGCAGTGTGACAATTCCAGCATTGGAATTCCAACTGCAATAAAATCCACAGCAGTAATCTGTGCAATAAACACAACCCACCAGCCTCTAGCTTGTTGCCTTTTGAAGTGCACAGCCTTCAGAGGGGCACCAGCAGCATGAACATGGGAGGCAGAAATTGAACCCATCAGCTGGTGTCACAGTGTAATTACAGCAATAACAACTGACAGATTTATTCTCATTAGACTAAATAAATTCAATAAGTAACAAATCAGACAGTGCAAAAGCCTGGACTTGTGGCTCTAATCTGCTCCTCCTCCGACTGCTCTGTGACCTTGAGCAAATCAAATCATACCTCAGATTTCCAGCCATAGAATAGTAATTCCAATCCTACTGCTTATCAGAAATAGCCAGTGTTACACTGGCAGGCTACACATCCCACAACCAGCTTACACAGAGCTAAGCTTACAACTGGGGAGGACTGGGAGAAGGAGAAGAACTAGTCAAAGGAGTATTTTCCACTCTGCTCCTTTCCTGGTTATTCAGAGTCATCTCCCACCAAAGAGCTCTGTGACAAAGCAGCACTGCTTGGTCATGAACTTACCGTGATCACATCGAGAATGCTGAGAAGGCTGTGGACACTGTCTCCTGCCAGCACCTCCTTCACAACCACTTCTGTTCCATCCTGCAAGTGTAGCACAGAAGATCAGTGCAGGCTCAGAGCTGCACACCTGGCAGACAGGAAGCTGCTCAGTTTTTGAGCAGCCCTAGAAGAAACAGTCTCCCACTGCAACCTGGGTGTTTGCGTTCTCTCTGCTCTGGAAATGTGCTAATTCAAACCACCAAAGGTTTAAACCACCATTCTGAAAGTGATAAATTAAAAGAAATTAAAAGCCAATTTGTTCCAAGGGATATGTGACCTGCTTGTGTTTGCTATGGAAGAACTACTTTAAAACACCTCCCTTCACTCTGAGACAGAATCATCTCCCTTTATTCAAGGGGTTACATGTCAAGAGGGATGACATGCCAATGTTCTCCACAAAACAAAGAACAGCAAAATGCAAAACTGCAGAAATCATGAAATGTTGTATAATTTACTAAGACAAACCCCTGTATTTTCAGCCACCAAAAAACTTCTTAAGTTGAAGCTAAACTCAAAGTTCAGTCAAGAAGTCATCCCATCTAAATTGGCAGAAGGGGTGGCAAGGGCTGCCACACAGCATTTCAATACTCATCCACAAAACAAGCCATCATTTCTTTTCCATGCTTACCCAAAAGTGAATTCTGGATGTTCCCCCTCCCAGGCAACCCTGCTACTACCACAGCAGAGTTATGGCATAGGGTGTACTCAGGTTCTTCTGCTCTGGATACCAAACTGGTCTGTACAGCTACCAGCCAAGAGCAGAATGTTTTCAACAGCACTCAGAACCTATCTTGCACCCTGCCTTCCCTCAGTAACTATGCAGCCAGAGCTCATGAGAACATTTCAGAATGCCTGGTCAGCACTGGGCTTTATTCTCTTAAGACATTGGGCACCATACCTAAAAACCTTGATCTTTACAAACACCATAGCTCTGAAGTAGTTTGAGGCAATCCTTTCTAAATCATGATGATTCAAATGTCTAAGTTTAATCAATGCTTAATGATTCATGCTGGCTTGCATGCTCTGCCAAGTGATTTATCTCAAGAACCACAGACCAGTTTGTTCTTACACTCTCCTGAATGCAGACTTCCAGCTTGCCATCCTGCACAACGTAGATGCTGTTATCCGGCTGCCCAGGGCGGAAGATGTATTCACCTTCATGCAGCTGCACAAAGACCATGTGCTTGCACAGTTCCAGGAAAAGAGGCTTCTCAAAGTGGCCAAGGACCCTGTGGGGAAGAAAAGGCCAAGGGACACCTAAAATTAACATTGATCTTGGAAAATCCTTCCTATATTAGCAGAGCCCCTTGCACGAACAGCAGAGGAACCCCCGAGCTGGTTGTGGCATGGCAAGAAGAGCAGGACTCCTCAACACAAGTGCAGAGCACTGTAAAACACTGGAGCTCCTTTTTTGAGTAGCTCCCCAAGCAACACTAGCAGGCTCCAAAGGAAGTACATCCCATCTTCCTCAAGCCAACAGCAGCTTTGGAAGGGGGAGAAATATAAAAGCCTGCAAGATTCAAACACTGCTCAAGAAGTTACCCCATGGAGCTTTCCCTTTCAGTACAGCTCCCTGCCCACAAACCAGAACATGAGGAATACTGAAAAAAGGGGAAAATTCCTGTCATCTGCATGCACTTGTAAGTCTAGAATATTCCATCTCCTGCCAGTAAAGTGCAATGGGGCTCTTCTGACACTGCAACTACCCATTTGCTACCAGGCAGACAGAAATGAGCATCTTAAAGCTGATCAGCACAGCACCAGACGGACCCTCTCATGGCCCCATGATCTCACATTTAACAGGCTCATAGAATCATAGAATAGTTAGGGTTGGAAAGGACCTTAAGATCATCCAGTTCCAACCCCCCTGCCATGGGCAGGGACACCTCACACTAAACAATGGCACCCAAGGCTTCATCCAACCTGGCCTTGAACACTGCCAGGGATGGAGCATTCACAACCTCCCTGGGCAACCCATTCCAGTACCTCACCACCCTGACAGTATAAAATTTCTTCCTTATATCCAATCTAAACCTCCCCTGTTTAAGTTTTAACCTGTTACCCCTTGCCCTGTCACAACAGTACCTAATGAAGAGTCCCTCCCCAGCATCCCTATAGGCCCCTTTCAGATACTGGAAGGCTGCTATGAGGTCTCCAGGCAGCTTCTCTGGAGATGCTCCAGCCCCTGATCATCCTCGTGCCCTCCTCTGGACTTGTTCCAACAGTTTTGTTGAGGACACCAGAACTGCACACAGTGCTCCAAGTGAGGTCTCACAAGAGCAGAGCAGAGGGGCAGGATCACCTCCTTTGACCTGCTGGTCATGCTTCTTTTGATGCAGCCCAGAATACGGTTGGGTTTCTGGGCTGCAAGCACACACTGAAGCCAGTTCACGTTCATTTTCTCATCGACCAACACCCCCAAGTCCTTCTCTACAGGGCTGCTCTGAATCTCTTCTCTGCCCAACCTGTAGCTGTGCCTGGGATTGCTCCAACCCAAGTGTAGGACCTTGCACTTGGCATGGTTAGACTTCATGAGGTTGGCATCAGCCCACCTCACAAGCATGTCAAGGTCCCTCTGGATGGCATTCCTTCCCTCCAGCGTATCAAAAGAACCACACAGCTTGGTGTCATCGGCAAACTTGCTGAGGGCACACTCAATCCCACTGTTCATGTAACTGACAATCAAATTCTATTGTAACATTAATTAGTCACAGGAGGTCAGAAATCCACAGCAGAAAGTTCAGGTGACTTAAACAGCTGCTCTAATAGAGCGTGTTTGACCTTCAGGACTAAACTGTATTATAACTGGGAGAGAAATATGCATGCACAAACAAAAACAAAATTACAGATCAGATCTCATCCTCTTTGTTGGGTCAGCAAATTTAACCCCTTGCTGAACAGGCACAAAGCCCATCCCTTATCTCAACCCACCAAAGAACTGTGGAGATTAAGTTAACTTTGATTCCACTTGCACTTTTTAGCCCAAGAAGGGAAAATTCTGCAGTTTATGGAGTTGTCAATATGGGATCCAATTAACATTTACCAATTTTTGTGTTTTCTGTACCAAAAAATTAGCTGATATAGTATAAATGGGATTTTTTTTAAATGCACTAACAGGAATCTGCTCATATTAGAATAGCTTTAATATCACTATCCTGAATTCAGGCCACTAATCCATGTCCTTTTAGTTTTTTAAATGCACACAAAGATTTCCCTACAATTTTTAGAGACTGAGATGTCATCCCTGGCAGTGTTCAAGGCCAGGGTGGACAGGGCTTAGAGCAAGCTGCTCCAGTGGAAGGTGTCCCTGCCCGTGGCAGGGGTTGGAACTGGATGAGCTTTAAGGTCCCTTTCAACACAAACCAGGCTGGGACTCCATGGTTTATTCTTTCCTCGTGCTCAGAGGAATTTTCAGTCAACTACTTAAAGGTTCTGACTATGCAGTGATAAAATTTAAGACTTGACGCAAGCTGCCAAATACTCAGATCACCTGAACGTCCAACAAACCCCACATCCAAACTTGTCTTCCCATTTAATGTTACCTGACATTTTTAAGCATGTATAGGACTTCAGAGGGCAAATTGGAATTCTTGACATCAAACTCTGTCAGATCTGCCTCTAGCAAAGAGGGAGGCGGTTCTTTGGGCTGCAGAGTTGGACATTCCTTCTTAATCCGCAGAATCCTGCAGAGAAAAACACAAGTGAGGAAGTTCAAGAACTCCTTCATTTGTCTTAAGCATGAGCTTTACACTGCCACCACAGGTGGGTGCAATACTAGAGCACACTGTGTTTAAAAACAACCACTATCAACCAGATAAAACAGGGGTGTTCCACCCTCCTGCCCTCCTTCAGCAAAATCAGAGGCTGGTGCAGACGCAAACCACTCTGTGTCAGCAAAATTTCCCAGGAAAGTGCCAGGCTGTGAAAAAACAGCAGCTATGGAGAAGTGTGATGCCTGGGATAGGTTCCACACACCACAAAGAACAAACCCCAAAACCAGCCTCCATGACATGAATAATCTCCTTCCCAAAGGCCCAAGTACCTTTTAGCCAAAAATATCACTTTGGCACGCTTCCGCATCCGCTGGCGAGGCACAGTGTTCCCAACCAGGGAGTTTGGAAGGGTTGTAACCTAGGGGGAAATAATGACAACAAAATCACTCATTAAAAACTGAAACACGAACACATTATCCCAATCTCCAAAGTCTCCAGCTCTCATACCAAGTCGTTAGACCATGAGCAGAGTGAAGCACTCATGTGAGACCCCAGAGGACTGGAACAACAACGATTCCACTATCAGTTTCCTTCCAGAAAATGAGTTTAGTAAGTGACTAGTACAGTGGTAATGGAAGCTAGAACTGAGTAAGAACTACAGGGTTCTTACTCAGAAACACTCAATATCAGGCAGCCAAGTGAGATGTAAAGCACTGATGCTCCCATGGCAGCCTGGGATACTCCCAAACTGGGGCCTGGTTCATGTTTGAGCTGGATACCAGCAGCATTCAGACTTGCCAGCAACGCGTTCACTCGGTTTTAACGGTGACAACCTGCCGCCTGCTGGAGAAATGCAACAACTGCAAGAGCAGGAAAACCCCTCCTGAGTTACCTTTAAAACATTCTCTGTTTGTTTCTCTAAGAGTTGAACCCCAGGAAGAAGTTTCTCTCACAAAAACAACCTGAAATTTGGAAGCTCTTTGGTGGATTTTTGTGAGGTTTTTTTTTGTTTAAGTAAAACCTTGTTACTTTACCAAAACTCCATGAAGTATAAGCATCAGGGGTTAGTTTGTTATAGTCTACATCTTATTCAGGAATAACAGCAAAAAGCAAGGTCTAAAACTCCAAACCAAACACTAACTGAAATCATTTACCATGGGGAATTCTAAAGGTTCTTTACTTCCTGTGTTCCATAGGAACAGCTGTGTTGAAGAACATTAAAATCACTGCCAAGACACACAACTTCCTTTCTACTGCGGGTTTTTTTAGCTAAATTCTATGCAAAGACTGCTCTGCAAAGCAAAAGCAAGGCTCAGGAGTAACCTCCTCCCTCCACAACAAAACAGAGCTCCAGAACTGGGCATTAAACCCAGCACAATGTCTAATTAAGCCCAAGCATCTGAATTCACTCCAGCACAGACCAGCAGGATGGAGGCAGAGGGCTGCAGTGTTCCTCAACAAGCAGGGACTAACAAAGCCAGCTTACTTACCTGCACCTTGTTTTAACACAGATATTGGGTTTAGGTGCCCCAGGAACATAGGAGCACACACACATTCAAGCATGTCACCCTACAGGGCACAGCTCAGATCCCTCAGTCATGCTCTGTGTTCCCAAAGGGGGCCAGTCCAATTCCTGCCTCCCAGCTCCCCCTGGAAGCCCACCAGACCCACACCCTGGTTCTGGCTCTATAATAGGGATGGCAGAGAGCACTTAGCCAGGATTAAGCAGCCTTTCCCCTTCACTATCTGTACCCATCATCATTCAACAGATGACTACAAGCGTTCAACAACCATCTGGCACTCTGAAAAGGGGTCTGGGTTCCCACCCGAGTAACAGGCAGCTTCCCAAAGACAGGAGTTAACAGTAGAATCTTATATACTAAAACTGCACATGGAGGTCCACAGAGCCACTACATAGATTTTGGTATGGGAAGTGTTAAGTAAGAAAGTCACCTCAGCCTCCAGGACCTACTGCAAGCTTGTCAACACCACCAAACAAAACCACTGCACTAACACAGCCCCTCCTGATCCTGCTGAAAAGATGAGCTCTTTTGACCACAGTGGTACTGTCAGTTAGGAAAATAAACGAATCTCACATTCTATATACACTATGTAGAACTATATAATGTTTGGGGTTGGAAGAGACCTTAAAGCTCATCCAGTTCCTACCCCCTGGCCACAGGCAGGGACACCTTCCACTGAAGCAGCTTGCTCCAAGCCCCTGTGTCCAACCTGGCCTTGAACACTGCCAGGGATGGGGCAGCCACAGCTTCTCTGGGCACCCTGTGCCAGCACCTCAACATCCTCACAGGGAAGAGCTTCTGCCTAAGAGCTCATCTCAGTCTCCCCTCTGGCACGTTAAAGCCATTCCCCTTGTCTTGTCCCAACAGGCCCCCGTGCAAAGCCCCTCTCCAGGTTTCTTGTAGCCCTTTTAGGCACTGGAAGAGTCTTCTCCAGCAGCTTCAAAGGAAACATCTTGAGGAGAAAGACAGGAATATTAATCTCCTCAGACAACTGGAACTGGTGCTGAACACCCAGCACACCCACTGACAGTAACCTAATCCTCTAATGGAAATGGCTCTCTGCAGGTTTCCTCAATTCACCTTGCAACAATTTCCCAGGAAGAGCCACTTGCAAAAATAAAAGTAAAAAAACAAAGAAATAAATAAAAGGTGCAGTTCATATCAAACAGGCAGCCATGGCCTCGAAGGACTTAACCAGCTGATGCCGAAAGATTCCCAACTGATGGAAAATTCTTGATGAGACCTTTCAGAATAATGGGACAGGAATTACATCAGGACAGGAACCTGAGGGCATAGGTGGGATTCCCTGGGACAATCCAAGGCAAAGACTCCAACCTTGGGATAAACCCTTCTTGAAGGGTCTCTAATGAGACAGTTTGACAAGTCCTGTTTGCAGGTGAGTACAGCACACAAGAGCTTAGTGAAGTGCTTGTGCTCTTCCCAACCAGGCTGCAGAATGTAGATACAAGTATCTGCTCTGCAGACTCAGCTGGAAGAGGTGTCAGCTTGGAAAGCAAAGGCAGTACTGGAAGTCATTATCTGAAAAGAACAATCCTGAATACAGGCACTGAGTACCTTGATTGAAATCTTGAATACTGAGAAGAACGGATTAAACATTCACCAAATCCACAGAGAAGTCAGACAGTCACTAATTTACTACTACCTTCACTGTTGCAGATATTCTTGAAAGGGAAGGCCTGGCCAGGAGCAGAAGCCATCACTGTTCCACCAGAGCTTGTCAGAATTACAGGAGTCTTGAAACATCCCGCAAAATCCAATAAAATTTTATATGTTGAAGGCCATGAGCCAGGGTAAGGAAGTGAAGAGCTGCAAAGTCCACAGCACCTCCCAGACTGGATTTTAACCTTTACTTCCCTCCCCCCATGCCAGAGGCACTCACCTTCCTCATGATCTTCCGCCCATAGAACATCACCTTGTCCCGCTTGCGGAATCGGTACTGAGGCACCTGAGGCTGAGGTTGTTCTGAAACACACAAGTACCACAGAGATCACCACCACCACACTGAAGGGAAGGACACTGAGCACAGGTTGTTAACTGCTATATAACACACACTGTAACAGCCATGGCCCCTGTTTGCTAAAAGCAGCAAGCTTTGGAATGTAAACCAACACAAGATACCTCATTACCCAGCTCTGGTTAGCCAAGGCAGAATAGGGAAGAGCTGGCTTCAGGCTCTACCTAATTCACCAGGGGAGAGAAAAAAGCTCTCTCCATGGATACAAGGCTCAGGTAATTTTAATCTCACACGGGAAACCTCTAATTCACCCACTTCTCATTACCGTGACACTGAAATCATAGCAGGGTTGAGATTCTTTTCATGATTTGCAACTGATACTAAAGATATCACACAGCAGAGAAATAAAACCCTGCAGCGTCCTGCACATGACAGGAATTCTACGTTCAGACCTCTGTGAGTGAATCAACACAAGTTCTTCACCATTTTAAAGCTGTCATCCTGCCAGAACCACAACCTTCATAGCTAACATCTACCATGTGTTGTTATAAACACACTGAAGGTAGCAGAGAAAACTGTGTTTAAAACACACACAGTCATTAAGTACTTACTAGATTGTCTCACTCTTCTGTAAAAGAGAAACACCACAACTGCAATGAGTAGTAATGCGACTGCAACTCCAATTGCAATTCCAGTCAGCTGTGAGAGGAATTTAGCAGGGAAACAAGTCAGTAACTTCTAATGTTGAGAATTATTAAGTACTTTGTAGAGGCCTGGAGCACACTGAGCTCAGTAAGATGTCTACAAGTCAAGTACATTCATAAATAGTTAATTCACTCATAAGCTCACAAATGAGATATTCAGCATATTTTCCCCAGAGATCTGTGATCAACTCCATGTGCATGAGATGAAACAACCGGAATAACTCCTGCCTCATGCACAGCAACAGCAAAGAAACAAACACTCAGACTTTGGCTGTGACTTACTAGAACTCCTACACCTCACACGAAGCTATCCCCTAGTTTTGCACAGTCTTCCCCCAGCTGATGGAAGCTGCACTTACCATAGTGGTTTGTATCCTGTCTTCCACAAACCGGAGAATCCGTGTCCCACCAGCTGGCAGCACAGCCTGGTGATGAAAGGAAGGTGAGATTAGTCTCCCATTAGCAAAAAACCTCTGTAAAAGCATCTCAGCACCTGGCCTGCTGCATACAACACAATTTGATTGTATTTCGCAACATCTTTCTTTAATCTACAGCCCACTTTGCCACCACAGGACAAGGGAGAGGGGTCATCAGTGGAGCATCAGTTCAACGCATTCCTAAGCATCCTAAGCCAGGATCAGACAGCGAGGGGATAACATTTTCTGGTGATCCTATCTTACTTGAAGTAACAAGGATGAGAACTGAATGTGAAGGGCTTAATGAGACTGAGAAAACAAGTCATAAAGCAGCATAAAAAGAAATCAAGCACATGGGAACAAGCTCTAACTGCAGGTACAGTGTCCTGGGACTCTGCCGACCATTTTGATCAGGAAAAAAGCTGGCAGTTAAAATAAGCTCACAAATGCCAGCTCAAAACTTACCAGAATGGGGAGAAGTGGGGGAACAAACCAAATATTAGGAACAAGCAGGAAACGGAGTACAAGGACAAATACATCCCCCTGTAAGTCTTCAACCTTACAAGGATCTGAATTTACAGGCAGCTCTAGGCCCAGTGTTTGCCCTCAGCTCCCAAGATGACCTCCTCGTTCAGCTTTGTCACCAAGAGGAAACTGAAATGCACACCAGGAGCCATCAAACTAGTCTTGCTCATGGAATTCATTCTAGTTCTACAGCATAAATAAACTCCTGCCTAAGCAGCGAACTCAAACAGAGCAGCTTGTCATCTCAGGCTGCTTTTAACAGGGCATATCAACAAGTTGTCTTCCCAGCATGAGTCAAACTAACTCTACCACCACACTTGTCAGACTATTATTAGTGGGATTGTAGTGGAAAGTCACATGAATTTGAAAAAAAAAAAAACAAATGAAAAGCTGAAAACTTGTTAGCAACAAATCCAACACATGCTGGTAAAATGTTCTTGGTGTGTCTGTGGTGGTCACTGCATTGATTTCCCCTTGACAGTGTCAGCTCAGTTCAGCTACTGTGCAGGCCTGTGGGGTCTCAAATAACAGCAACCATAGTAGTTGCCAGCTGACAGTCACATTGCTGCTGTCAGGAGAAGAAACAAATCCATGAGCAAAAGAATAAACCACGTACACACACAGCTGGAGCCCTCATGCCTCAGTGCAGAAAAGCTACAAGGGAAAGAGGAAATTCACACCTCCAAGAAAAATCAAGAGGTTCTTGCAAGGTTCCCCATGAACACCAGTGAAGATATGGTATTTCCCCTCCATGCCCAGTGGTGTGTCCTCTCAAGCACTGACAATCCTCCAGGAAAAACAGACCAAGGAAGCAAACAGGTTGCACCCGTACAGATACTTGAGACACGTCAACAGCTACCAGTACAGGACAGCATTTCAGAGAAGTATGAGGTGGTGGTGGAGTCACCAGCTCTGCAGGGCCACCTGAGAGCTCAAGCCTGCAGGACCTCTCATAGGAGGGCTCTAGCAGCAGTCTAGAGGTTCCTCTGTGTCTTACACAAGAGTATTCAATACCTAAAGGGGCTACAAGAAACCTGGAGAGGGGCTTTGGACAAGGGCCTGTTGTGACAGGCCAAGGGGAATGACTTGAACCTGCCAGAACAGGGGAGACTAAGATGAGCTCTTAGGCAGAAGCTCTTCCCTGGGAGGGTGCTGAGGCGCTGGCACAGGGTGCCCAGAGAAGCTGTGGCTGCCCCATCCCTGGCAGTGTTCAAGGCCAGGTTGGACACAGGGGCTTGCACAAAAGCTCAGCTCTCTCTGCAGGTCACACATGACTCCACTCGCTCACAGCTTGACTACAGGTACTGGATTTTCCCAGAACGCTTCTGAGCAGTGTGCAGGTGGGTTGTGTGCCGGTTTTGGTTGTGGAAAGAATTATTTCCTATTGTGGGCCTTGCCCTTCATCGCTGTGACAAGCACCACAGGCCTTGCTGGACTATGAGGTTTGTATTTATAAGCAAGAACAAACTCACGAAGAGCTAGTGGCCAAAGAACACCACATTTTGCTGTCCTTAGGCTAAAAAACATATTGTTGAAGCAAAAGGCACTTCAATCAGATCATCACACTAACAGCTGGGAACATGAAGCAGATTTTGAGTGGTTTGCAGTAAAAACATGTTAAAATTAAAAATAAAATACTAAAAAAGCACACACAAATTGGACTAATACTGAAGTTTTTGGGAAAAAAAATCTTGTAGGAAAGGTATTTACAAAGTAAAGGCAGCTAAAGACATTACACAAATGTTATCAGATTTAGCACAGCAGCTTTCAGCTTCTGCAGACAACAACGAGGAAATGAAAACATCCAAAATCAACAACAAAGCATATCGTACCTCAAGGCTGGTGCTGTTGCTATCTTCATCCATGTCTGGAGATAGGGCAGAAGCACAAATGAAAACAAGACAAGAGCCAGTTAAGAGATGGCCTCACTCCAACCCAAACTCTTCTAACTCCACAACACGAAGCATCATCAGAACAGGTCTTCCTGTCCGGCAGAAGCAGCCAAGTCAGGGGAAGCTGGGTGTTCTACTGCTTTGGCCCGTTTCCTCCGAGTTGAGCAACAGAACCCAGCACCCTTTCGACAAGAGGCTCTGCTACCGGCACCAACAATCCAAGTTCTCTGGGCAGCGTCTGATGGGGCTTGGCTCTGCTGTGCCTCAGCTCTCCTCAGTGGAGCACTCCCCCTGAAACTCCCCAAGTGCTGGGAGCACCCATGGGAGCAGGGCCCCGGTGCCTGCACCCGCGGAGCCACCACAGGGATCGGTGTCTGTGAGGAACAGAACATTGCCCCATCCCTGGCAATGTTCAAGACCAGCTTGGACACAGGGGCTTGGAGCAAGCTGCTCCAGGGGAAGGGGTCCCTGCCCGTGGCAGCGGTTGGAGCTGGAGGAGCTTTAAGGTCCCTTCCAACACAAACCATTTCCTGGTTCTGGAAAGACACCGGAGCAACTGCTGCCGGCGGATGCTGTTTAACGGGGAAGAACCCTCACAGACGAGCACGGCCCCGCTAGCCCGGGCCTCCGCATCAGACCGAGCTCCCCCCTAAACCCCATTACACCAAATCAGGCAGCACAGACGCTAAAAGCAGATCCCCCAGGGCACTGTCCCGCCCCGGAATAGCACAGCACAACATAACACAGCATAGCATAGCATAACATAGCATGGCGCGGCCCGAGCCGAGCCCACCGAGCCCAGCTCCCCGTCGGCAGAACCCCCCTCACCTGCCGCCGCTCCCGGCGCCGCCGGGTCAACGGTCATCCCCGCGGGCGGGGAGAGCTTGGCGAAGGGAATACCCCGCCCGCCGCCACCGTCCTCTGAGGGGAGCGGCAAGCCCCGCCCACACCCCGGGCTCCTCTCTGTTGATTGGCGGAGGAGTCCCCGTCCCGCCTTCTGGGGGGCACGATAGGCGGAGCGGGTTGGCGGTGGCGTTTCGGCCAATAGGAAGGAGCGGTGTTGGCAGGTGTGGGGTTCGCCATGGGGCTGCTGCAGCAGCTGGCCCGCGGGCTGGTGCGCGGCGCAGACCGCATGTCGCCGTTCACCAGCAAGCGTGGGCCCCGCACGCACTACAAGGGCCGCGGCGCCCGGCGGGCCGGAGTGCTCACCACCGGCAAGAAGTTCATCCGCATCCCGGAGATGGTGCCGGAGTTCATCGTCCCCGACCTCACCGGCTTCAAGCTCAAGCCGTACGTGTCGTACCGCGCCCCCGAGGGCTCCGAGCCGCCCGCCACCGCCAAGCAGCTCTTCACCGAGCTGGTGGCTCCGCGCATCGAGAAGGACGTGAAGGACGGCACCTTCGACCCCACCAACCTGGAGAAGTACGGCTTCGAGCCCACGCAGGAGGGCAAGCTCTTCCAGCTCTTCCCCAAGAACTACATGCGGTAGGCGGGAGCGGCGGCGCCCGGCGAGGCACGACCCGCACCGGCACCAGAACGGGACTGCTCCGGACACCGGCCATTAAAAGCAAACCCTTCCTCCTCGGTCTGTCTGCAGTGTCTGATACACATTGGGGGGGGGGGGGGAGGCATTTGGTGCTTATCTCCTACTGTGGCATGTCCGGAGCCGCTAGTGGGGAGCGGGACGTGGGTTGCTGAAATATCCGCACTTCCTTCGCGGCAGGAATTCCTGCCTCGGGGAATAGGGGAGGGCACAGCGTGTCATCCATGGGAGCGTGGGGCTCCCCGCCTATGGGGAGAAGGGTGCTGCTGCCACTCGCACTGGGCAGCAGCCACAGGCAGTGGGAATTGTCGATGGACTGACCCCTGTCCATGCCCTCGACTCCCTCTAAGGAGAGACCTGAGGCTTCTCATGAGCTTTTCCAAGTGTAAAGTTTTCCTTTAGAGTAACTGAAGATGCAGTTCATGGGTACGTTGAGGATACAATGTATGTGAAGCATAGCCCAGGAATTGTTATTTTTGGATATAAATTCCTGGCAGAGTCGTCCTGATCATCAAATTAAGTGGATACAAGTGACACGTAACTGTGTGCAGTGGTTTAAAGTAGAAACTGCTGAGTTCTAAATGTTTAATGTCATTGGAAAGAACATGTTTTCTTAGAATCCCAGACTGGACTGGGCTGGAAGGGACCTTAAGGCTCATCCAGCTCCAACCCCTGCCATGGCAGGGACACCTTCCACTGGAGCAGCTGCTCCAAGCCCCTGTGTCCAACCTGGCCTTGAACACTGCCAGGGATGGGGCAGCCACAGCTTCTCTGGGCACCCTGTGCCAGCGCCTCAGCACCCTCACAGGGAAGAGCTTCTCCTAAGAGCTCAGCTCAGTCTCCTACAGGCCCTTGTCCCAAGCCCCTCTCCAGCTTTTCTGCAGCCCCTTTAGGCACTGGAGCTGCTCTCAGGTCTCCCCTTCAGGAGCCTTCTCTTCTCCAGGCTGCCCCAGCCCAGCTCTCTCAGCCTGGCTTCAGAGCAGAGCTGCTCCAGCCCTCGCAGCATCTCCATGGCCTCCTCTGGCCTCGCTCCAACAGCTCCAGGTCCCTCTTGTGCTGCTGCCCCAGAGCTGGATCAGGGCTGCAGAGGGGCTCATTCATCCCTAAGTCCATCAGAGGAATGATTGCAGAAAGCGGTTTTCTGCCTCCAGCTGGGGACAGGGTGCTGTGGGCAGAGGTGGGCAAAATGCCCCTTCCCTCTGGAGATATTTCTTGGGCTCTGCACTTTCCAGAATGATCAGCTCTGCCATAGGGCCAGATCTGAGTGCAGGGCTGTAGAGCAGCATGTCCTGCACCCCCGAAAGCACACACCAACCTGGGTTCAACAATTCACCTTTGCTGCATGAGGGCTGATGAAACAGGAGACTCCTCACCCCTCAGGCAAAGCAAGTCTGGCATAACACCTAACTCAAGTGCCCCAGTCTGGGTGCATTGCGGTGACCCCTCACTAGCTTTGCCCATCTTGGACTCCTCTTAATCTCATGTGGCAATAAAAACTCATTACAAAGTTTTAAGATGGAGTTGTAGTCAAAAGCTGTTTTACTACAGGGACATGCCCTGAGTGCTCTCACTGAGATTAAACTTCTAAACTGTGCTTCTCTAAACTAAATTTCCTTTGGGATAATAAAGTTGCACATCTTTCCAACATCACCATTTGATAGCAAGTTATCATGCCTATCCCAATATGCCAGCATGAAGAGCTGAGGAAAACACTAATGCAGGGTAAAAGATTAGTGACTTTTTTCAGTTCTAGTGATTGACTTTTTGGTGGCAGTGCCAGTCCGAATTTGGTGTCCTTTCCAAGTGCTGGCCTCTGGAGTGGTGAAGACAAAACTTAATTTTCATTAACAAATACAAACCAAAACTGGGTTTTTTTCTTTGCCAAACTGTGCTGTTCATTTTCACTCATTCACTGCTCTGAACAGCAGCTACCCTACTGAAATAGATGATTTTCAGTGTCATTAGAGGAATACTGTCCAAAAGGAAAGGATGGATACAGGTTAAACACTTGTAATTCTGGTTGCTATTTTCTGACCCCTGTCCAAAAAACCCTTCTATTTTTGTGAAGCAGCACAGTTTGGTGTGATGTCGGTGCGGGCTGTACTGACACTGGTCTTGACACAGGTTCTTGTCATAAGCACCTACAGCTGTGAAGTATGCCTGGGCAAGAGCAGGTCATTTTATTTCAAATCCTTTGGTCAAGCTATGGTGTGTGTTTAGTAACTGAATGGTGACATTAAATATAAATGATTTGTCATGACAGTCAAGGGGCAGGAATAATCTTAAATGGCCAACACCATGGTAAATGCTTTCTAGTTGATTCAAAAGATCTGATTGTAGAGTTGATATAGCTGAAAAAGCTATAACTGATAAAGCTGAAATAGTGTCACCAGCAGGGCCAGGGTAGTGATCATTCCCCTGCACTGGGCACTGCTGAGGCTGCACCTCAAATCCTGTCTTCACTACAAGAGAGACATTGAGGGGCTGGAGTGGGGCCAGAGAAGAGCAATGGAGCTGGTGCAGGATCTGGAGCACAAGAGAGATGGGGAAGGGCTGAGGGACCTTAGGGGTGCGGGGGGAAGTCTGGAGAAGGGAAGGGTCATGGGGGACCTGATGGCTCCCTACAACTACCTGAAAGGTAGTTTTCTTCACAAAGAGGGTGCTCAGGCATTGGAACAGGCTGCCCAGGGCAGGGCTGCAGGCACCGTCCCAGAAAGTGTGCACACAGCGTGGAGACGAGACCTCAGTGCCATGGGTTAGGGGTGGCCTTGGCAGTGCTGGTGGAACAGTTGGACTTAATGAGCTTAAAGGTCTTTTCCAATCTCGCTGATTCTATGTGAGGATCCTCTGCTCCGACCCCTAGAGAACACTCACTGCCACCATATACCCTGAGCCTGGGCACTGCAGGACAAGGTGGAAGGTCCTCACTGGGTGAAGAACCTCTTAAAACCAAAACAACCAAGAAAGAGAAATCACTTCTATTGATTTTATTTTAGAAACATCAAAAAATAGGGCATTTTTTTTTAACAAAAACTCTTGTTCACAATCCTGATACGAATCCCCATGTAACAGTGCTCAAGAATGTTCTCCAAAATACACATTCACCCTTGAACAAGGGGGTTTGAAGCAGCTTGATCCTTCCCAGCTGTACCTCGGTTCAGAAGCAGCACTGTTACAGACAGATCCCTGGTGCTGGTGTTTCATTCCTTCCAGATAACTAAATTCTTTAGGACCCTCAAAAAGAAACCACACTAGCTAGATGTTACTTACCTAGTTTAAGCTGGTTTTTTGTTTCTAGGAAGATAGTAAGAGAAAGTGTTCCAGAATTGGTGTTTTGCTGCTATTTCACAGTGAAAAAAGAAAGCTAATGGAGTAACCATGAGAAATCTGCAGCCATCCCTGGAGGTAGTTAGGGCAACATTAGTAAGATTTTGGTTTCTGTACTTAATCTGACCTTAAAAGATGTCACAAAACACGCTTATACTTTATGGAGGTTTGGATCTTAAAGCTGTTCACCTTTAAAGAACTGAAAGCTCTTGACTTTGGAGCTAAAGATACGTCTTGCTGTGGAGGGCAGGAAGCGTGGCACCAGCACACAGTACTTCTCACTGCACTGGTTCTGCCAAACCAGGCTGTGCTCAGCTCGGAGGTGCTCAGCAAGATGACAACCAGGTGGTGAGGCCAGTATAAAGTCAAGCTGTGGAGATACCAGAATCCTTACAGGAAAGGCCCTACTCAGAGCAAAGCCACGAAACTGCTGCCAGTCACACCAGTCAGTCGGGATTTCCTTCTAGAAAAGACTTTCTCCATGGGAAGATCACCGTAAGCCCCTGGCTGTGAGCATCTTCTCCAAGTCCATCCCAGCTGGCAGGTTGCACAGCCACACCTCTGCTTGCGGGCATTTCCAAGACACTCAGGGATCCTCTGAGCACACACTGTTCATCTACAGGCAGCAGCGCAGACGGGTTTGGTTTGTAGTGGAAGGAGGAGATCAGGATTAAGACATCAACCAGGCAAATGCAAACCAGCCTCAAGAGGGATTCAAATACAAGGTACAAACAAGCAGCCACTGAGAGGAAGGTGTCCTGCTCAGAGCGAGTACAGTAAGGAAAAACTAATAAACGTGTCTGTGCTTGGCCACAGGCCTCAAAGCAAAGTAAAACCCTAGGAATTCCATCAGCATCAGCCTTACAAGCTCAACAACAAAACTGTAGAAGCCCAACAGAAATCAGATAGGACCAATTGCAGATGCCACTCTTGGCACAGGAGTTTTCCTCCCCTTCTCCCCAGTTCTGGTCAGTGCAAACTTTGGGCTGTTCTTTCAGGTGGAGACCCAGCACTTGTAATCAGGCTCATCTCCCACTTCCACACATGGAGGATTTTGTCATAGAAGGAACAAGTTGCTACAATGCTAATTTCCTTGGGGCTGTCGAGAGATGTGGCTGAATCACTGGCCAGGCCCATGCCTGAAGGTCTCATGGCTCCTGAGCCAGAACCTACCCCTTGGGCTGGACCCACAGCCAAATCCAAGCTCCCCTTTAAATCAGAACCCCCAGCCAGCTCAGGAGCCCTGGGCAGCTCAGGAGCCTGCTCTGCTTTGAGTGGTGGGGCAGGGCCTTCACTCTCCTCATCCAGTATCACATCAAAAGTAGCTGTAGGAGACTCATAAATGATCTTCAGGTTTTGGACCTCCAAATTCTGTCTCTCATCTCCTTCCTCTGATCTTCCCACAGGCTCCTCTGAAGACTGGCGAGCAGCAGCGGAGTCCTGTATGGCAGTCAAGGAACCCCTTGGACACAGCCTTGACCAGTCAGCCCCATAGGCCAAAGAATTGTGCAAGACATAGGATGACAGGATGGTGCATTCCTCTGTGTTTTCCGCTTGAAAGAAATAATAACATGAAATGAGCAGAAAACAAGTTGGGAAATGGTGACAGCCTGTCCAGAAGCCATTCTAGCATTGGCTGTGTCCTACAGGAAGAATTCTCTGGTTATTGCTGTAGAAGCAATGAGGTCCTGCCTCTCCTGATCATTTCTCAGCCACTTCTCATTAGTCTTGATTTTCCCTGGTTCAGTAAGCAGATGGGAGAAGAGGCTTTCACATGCATGAGGATCATGAGCCTCATAATTCAGAAGACCTATTAAGGCTCAAGAAAGCCAAGGCAGCTCATAGGGTGACCTGCACTGAGCCCAAACACACCTGGGGACATTACCAGGCCAGGTTCTGGTGGGCAAGAAACTGCAGATGTGTGAGCTTTCAGCATCTGCCTGTGACATCAAGTGGACATGAGGTATTCCCTTCCCTCCACAGGAGAAATATTATCCTTACTTCACAAGCTACAGATCTGCCCAAGGCCAGGAGAATCCCAGGGAGGCAACCATGTTATGTCAGGTTGTATTTGTAATGTAAATGCAAACAGCTTTTTAATCATGCAAATACTCTCTGATTCACACAGAGGGCTTATTCGTGCTATTCTAGATTAACCAGACTGCACAGCACTTCCTTGTTGAAGCAACAACCAATCCACCAGCAGGTCAGTAACTTCTGCTGACTGTAAAGCACCACCTGACATTCCAAAGAACCTCTTTAAACCATCTAGATGAATAAAAACCAGAAGGGTCGCATTGACAGGCAAAGCCTTCACACCAAACCAAACAGGCTTTCTGCCCTCAAAGTGAAGTGATGAGATATTAACAGATGAGTACCAACACTGCCTGTGCACAGCCCATCAGGCCGATACGAGGACAGCTCTGGGAAAGCTGGAAGAGTTACCTCAACTTGGAATGAAATCTGTGTCTACTAACAATATCTAGATCATCCTGGCAAGCTCAGAGCTGGAATCTCCCCATTAACCCAAAGGTAGGACAGGAGAGCAGCACAAGGGCACCTCCAATCCATGGACCACTCACCCAAGCTCCCACGGCAGTCGAGGATTTTGAAGCCATTCCGCATGCAGGCTGCCAGCAGCACGAAGTCAAACGTTGGGTGCCACTTCAGCCTCCACACACCACCTTTAACGTTGGTGTCTGCCAGCGGCTTCTTCATGTTCCTGGTGTCCCACAGCAGCACGTGCTCGTCATAGCTGGAGACAGGTCACAAATAAATGGGCAGACAAGCAGCGATGCTGCTGCAGAGCAGCAAGCACAGGAGAAACTTAGGGAAGATCATGTGCTCGCCACCACACTGGATTTCTGAAGAGGCCACACCTTGAGCAGCAGGAGCATGTTCAGAGTAACAGGAGACTGGTCACACTAATGGAGAGCAGCCCAAAGGGACTTACCTGCCAGTAGCCAGAAGGTTTTCCCGGTGGGGACTGCACTGAATGCTGCACACACCCATGGAATGTCTGCAAAGAGGAACATAGAGCAGAGGGAAGAGATTATTTGAGAAGGGATTCTTCCTTAAGTTTCAAAGGGTTTGGGGCCACATTACTGCATCAAAGGGTCAGGAAAGGAGAATAATGTAAGCTCAAAGTTCAGTCCAGTGAAACACCAAAGCAGAGTTCTACACAGTCCTACAGCCTTTCCAAGGCAAAACTTCTACTCACAGTCTCTCAGCACAAACATTTTCTACTACTATGTGCACCATGAACTGCTGTTCAAAGCCTGCAAGAATTTCAGCAAAGCAGCTCCATTCCCAGGAGTCTTTCCTCTCAACATTACTATTTCCATAGCAATAATCCACAGTGTATTTTAAGGTTACATATCAAATTTTACCAGAGCTCTGTATATTGTTTTAATCATATTCTAAAAGACAGTTTATGCCACCAGGGAAAAAAAGAGATTACTTAAAGTGAATGAACAGTGGAGGCTAATGTATTTTCTAAAACTGTTCCATACTAAAATATCCAAATTTTACACACATAGAAATTTCCAAAATAAAACTATAAATTGGGATCCTTCTTTCAGAAAAAAAAGCTACATCAGGAGTTGGTTTATTATGTTGAAGGACATGGAGAAGAAAGTTTCAACCTTGAGTTATCCTGATTATAGAATCAAATAAAGGTTTATTTTGGAAGGGACTTTAAAGCTCCTCCAGCTCCAACCCCTGCCATGGGCAGGGACCCCTTCCACTGGAGCAGCTGCTCCAAGCCCCTGTGTCCAACCTGGCCTTGAACACTGCCAGGGATGGGGCAGCCACAGCTTCTCTGGGCACCCTGTGCCAGCGCCTCAGCACCCTCACAGGGAAGAGCTTCTGCCGAAGCTCTGTGTCAGGTTAAACCCATCACCCCTTGTCCTGTCCCTACAACCCCTGATGAATAGTCCCTGATGACAAACCCTAACAGATGTCTCCATTTCCCCAAGGTGGCAGAAACAGGACTCCACTGTCCCTCCATGTCTCTGAATTCCAGGCCTCGGGAAGGGGATGGGAGCATGGTGTGATCACACAGACACTGCAGGTCCAACCACAGACACAACTCACTTCCGGCTGGTGAAGACAGGAGCCTCTGGCCTGCACCTGGTGTCCCAACCCTTCAGCAGGTTGTCATCTCCTCCTGCACAATGACAGAACATCACCGCCCTGAGCACCACCCAAACCACCAGCACAGGGCTGTTAATACAGAGCTGATGCTCTCCACCTCTGGGATTGCAGTGTTGAAGAGACCAAACAGCACTTGAGGCTCAGAGCGCTCCTCACTGCAAAAGAGAGGTGTTAACAACACCCTCACTTTGCTAAGCAGAAGAGAGACTCCAGAAACACTCTGGCTCTTGCACACCACAAAAGATTATCATCTTTTTTACCATTAATCAAAGTATAGTTGATAAGGTACAGTTTCTCCTAATTAAATCCAACTACTTCCCACAACCCAGAAGCCTTCTCCTCCAGCAGAGGCCCCACCTCTTTCAAGAGGTGTAACGCCAACAGCATACTCATCCCTGGAAAGGAAAATCCCAAGAAACACACATCCCTAAACAAGGTGCCCCCACCCCAACACTCCCAAATCTCAGCTCTTACAGACCTGAATACACGACATCTGTGTCCCAGTAATTAAAAGCAGCAATCCAGGCCTGATATCTATGAGCTTTCCACTGGTTCAGGATATGCACAGAAGGAGCAGACTCATCTATGGCCAAAAGATTCAGCTTCCCATCTGAGTCACTGCTGATCACTCTCAAAGGACATCCACTAGAATGGAAAACATAAGCCACTGGAAATTACTGAAACAATCAGAGATGTTTGATTCAATTGAATGTTGACAGAAACTAGTACTACAGCAAAAGGAATGCGCAGATTTATACTGTTCTTTTCAGCTTCAGCCCATCCCATCTTAAAATCATGTATACCAATGATCCCCATTCCCTGACTCACAGCAGGAACAAACTGCTCATATGAGGGAAAGAAAATAAGCCTTAGCTGTGTCCTCCTAGATGCAAACCCTGATTTCTTCCATGCTTGATATTACATCAATAAACAAATTCCATATGAAGAGGAAGTTTAATTTTTCACACTGACATGGACCTCTCAAAGTCTCTTCCCTCCTCTGGAGTGCAAAGACATGTTTTATTTCCCTTCTATCACAGACATCGGAAGCACTGGCTGATCCTGACTGTTCCTGCTCTCTTCCTGTGGCCCCCAACACAAGCAGGACATGAAGCTGTTGGAGCGAGGCCAGAGGAGGCCATGGAGATGCTGTGAGGGCTGGAGCAGCTCTGCTCTGGAGCCAGGCTGAGAGAGCTGGGCTGAGGCAGCCTGGACAAGAGAAGGCTCCTGAAGGGGAGCCCTGAGAGCAGCTCCAGTGCCTAAAGGGGCTGCAGGAAAGCTGGAGAGGGGCTTGGGACAAGGGCCTGTAGGGACAGGCCAAGGGGAATGGCTTGAACCTGACAGAACAGGGGAGACTGAGATGAGCTCTTAGGCAGAAGCTCTTCCCTGTGAGGGTGCTGAGGCGCTGGCACAGGGTGCCCAGAGAAGTGGCACCCACAGTTGAAGCCACCAAAGAGTCATTCATCAAAGCCCTCTACTTATGCCTGAAAGCTGTCACATGCACAATGAACTCCACTACCAGCCTTTATCTCTCATGCTCACCATTGCTCTCGTCCAGTGGACCAGTCTAAAGACAAAGCCAGACACTGTGCACCAAGACCAACCCTGAAGCACGGCTCCAGCATGCAGCTGTTCTTCTACTGGAAAGAAAAGGAATGGGTTAAGACTGAGAAGACAGCAGGTATATAGCAAAATCTGTACTGCTTACTTCCACTGCAAGTGTTTTCCAGAGACAGATGAGTATATGAGGGTCCCACACTGAAGAAAAAATGAAATGTCCCTGCTTTTATTAACTGGACCTTGTGCTACGTTTACCACTTAGTTTGTGCTTACTCTAAAGTGACAGTTCCCAGGATACACTTGTATGCCCCTCATCTCCCACCCCCTGCAGGTGGGTAGAGCCCAGTCAGACTCTCTGGTGCCAACTTGTGGAATTTATGAGAAACATTATCAGCAGGCAAAAGCAGTGCTTAAAAAGCTAAGCATACTGAGGAAGCCATGGAAACCATGCAGCTTTCCTGCAAGTCTCCACACACTGCTAGTAACACCAGAGATGTATCAAATATGGACTAAAGCCAGCTTCAACAGCAGCAGGCGTTACAGCCACCTACCTCGCTTCCCATCAGGTGGCAAAACTCCACTCCTGTGGAGTCTGCAATGCCAACCATGGGATGTTCTGCAACAGGAATGTGGCACCTAAAAGATCAAGTGAAACAAGTCTTGAATATCCATCTTCCTTGTATTTTAGGTGGAGAACAAGGTCACCACTTTTATTCCAGGATGCACAAGAAGGTACTTGACATAAACCAAAAATCGTATGAAGAAAACCTCAGGGTCCTCAAGTTCCACATACACGGAACAGCAACGGAGCTGGTGCAGGGCCTGGAGCACAAGTGTGATGTGGAACGGCTGAGCGACCTGGGGGGTTCAGTCTGGAGAAGAGAAGGCTCACGGGGGACCTGATGGCTCCCTACAAGTGCCTGACAGGAGGATGGAGCCAGGAGCAGCTGGGCTCTGCTCCCAAGGAACAAGGGATGGGACAAGAGGAAATGGCCTCAAGCTGCACCAGGGCAGGTTTAGATGGAGCTGAGGAACAATTCCTGCCCCAGAGGGTGCTCAGGCATTGGAACAGGCTGCCCAGGGCAGGGCTGCAGGCACCGTCCCTACAAGTGTTCACACAGCGTGGAGACGAGGTCTCAGTGCCATGGGTTAGGGGTGGCCTTGGCAGTGCTGGGAACGGTTGGACTGGATGAGCTTGAAGGGCTTTTCAACCTTACAGATTCCATGAATCTCAGATATATACATATTATATAACCATATCTAAACATATTACATATACTCTTAAAACAAGTAGCTGCTGTTCATAAGCCAGCACAAGAGTATAACACAGAAATGAGCATTGTCTTTGCTTACTGGAACAAGCAGAGAACACTTCCCTCCAAGAAGCCAGGCACACCTTAATTAACACATATGACTCTTGCTGCTGCACCCACAGGCAAAAGAGATCCCCAGAACAGCAGCCATGCTCCAGTCCCTGCTGGGCCAGCGTTACCATTTGATGTCCAGGATGCCAGTGGTGTCGATCCTCTGTATTTCGGTCAGTGGGATGAAAGGCTGCTCCTCGTTGTAGTGATAGAGGTAGAGGCGCCCAATGCGGTCACAAGCCCCATTGCTTTCCTGGGGCTCATTCTGTATTGGAAACAGCAAAGGAACCACAGGTTTACTGGTGTTTCCTCCTCCCACAGACCTCCCACACCAGAGCTGCTGTGGGAGAAGGGCTGGTGGCTCCCGCTTGTCATAGAATCATAGAATAGTTTGGGTTGGAAAGGACCTTAAGATCATCCAGTTCCAACCCCCCTGCCATGGGCAGGGACACCTCACACTAAACCATGTCACCCAAGGCTTCATCCAACCTGGTCTTGAACACTGCCAGGGATGGAGCATTCACAACCTCCCTGGGCAACCCATTCCAGTGCCTCACCACCCTAACAGTAAATAATTTCTTCCTTATATCCAATCTAAACCTCCCCTGTTTTAAGTTTCAACCCGTTACCTCTTGTCCTATCACTACAGTCGCTAATGAATAGTCCCTCACCAGCATCCCTGTAGGGCCCCTTCAGATACTGGAAGCTGCTATGAGGTCTCCACGCAGCCTTCTCTTTTCCAGGCTGAACAGCCCCAACTTTCTCAGCCCGTCTTCATACGGGAGATGCTCCAGCCCCTGAGCATCCTCATGGCCTCCTCTGGACTTGTTCCAACAGTTCCATGTCCTTTATATGTTGAGGACACCAGAACTGTACACAATGCTCCAAGTGAGGTCTCACAAGAGCAGAGTAGAGGGGCAGGATCACCTCCTTTGACCTGCTGGTCACGCTCCTCTTGATGCAGCCCAGGATACAGTTGCTCTCTGGGCTGTAAACGCACACTGCAGCCGGCTCATGTTCATTTGCTCATCGACCAACACCCCCAAGTCCTTCTCCCTCCCTTGCGGGGTTAAAGCCGAGCAGCCCCGCTCGGAGCGGCCGCCTCCAGCCAACCCCGCTGCGGGCAGCCACGGCCGGGCAAAGGCCGTAAACCCCTGCGGGCCCGGCTGAGGCGGCCGCGAAGGGCGGTAACCGCCGCGGTGCGGGGGCTGAGGGGCCGGGTGCGGGTCTCACCCTGTGGTAGGTGCCGCAGGCCAGGATGCTGTGCCAGCCCTCCACCGGGCACCACTCCACCGCGTCCGCGGTTATCTCCGTGTCCACCACCTGCAGGGTCCGCGTCTGGCACGGAGCCGCCATCTCGGGACGGGCTCACACTGCGGGCGGCTCAGAAAAGGCCGGCGCACCGGAAACACCGCCCGTCTGCTTCCTGGGCCTGCCTCCTGCCAGGAGGAGGAGCCCCGCGGGGTCCCGGCACAGGCAGGGCTGCGATGAGCCGGGGTCCGTGCTCAGCCCTCGGGGAGGGGGTGTCCATTATGATACAAGGAGTAACAAAAGCACAAAATGTAATCAGTTCTAAGTAATGATCAGTTTGATGGCTTTGTAATGGAAAATAACCGCGGTGCCTGAAGGGAGCTGACATAGTTTCAGGTCCTCAGAACCTCAGTACAAAAGGTGTGAGAAAAGCAGAATGGAAGAACAGGACCTGGGGGTGGGGAGTATCTGGGACTAGCTGATGGCCAGGATGGGAGCAGTTAAACTAGCTGATAAGTAGAAGAACAGGATGACTGCTATGTCTGTCATGTTAATTAAGCTGGGAAAAGTCAACGACCCTTAAAGACCATCACATTTTTGTATGAATGCGGGAAACTTTCTGGAAATGATGTAATATTCCCAGTGACCATATAGGGATGGCCTGTGGAGCAATACGGGGACACACGTTAGGAGGAGCTCTCCCCCGTGTCTCCCGGCGCCGCAATAAAGAATACTTGCTTGTCAGCTTGAAACTGCTGGCGAGTGTGTGCATGAATCAGTTAACGCCCCAGACGCGGTCTGCCGGCACCGCCGTGTCCTGGGGCAAGGGGCCTGCGAGGTGAGCGCTGCTGCTCGGGCCGAACGCAGCCGAGAGAGCCGGGTACCGGTGTTCCCTTGGCACCCACCTCCTCCCGCCGCCGTCGCAGCCCTTCCTCATCCCGCACAGACCCGGCTGATGGAGCGGCACTTCCCACATGTTCCAGACCGTCAGGGGTCCCGCTGCCTGCCCGGAGCCGCCTTCCCTCGCAGCCCCGTGCCAGGGGAGAGTGAGCACCGCGCACCTGGGTTGTGGTGCGCGGCTGATTCACACGGTGGTGCTGGTCTCTGCTCCCATCCTTCCCTCGAGCCCGGTTTGCTGCCGCTCCGCAGGCAGAAGGCTCTGCAGGACCGTGTTTCACAAGCCAGGGCTCCCATTGCTGAGTGAGAACCGCCGGCCAAGGGCTCCTCTGGTGATGTGTTCCCGGGAGCAGCACCACTTTGTTGATGCTGAGTTTCATCTCCCAACCTGCCTCCTAAGATCCCGCTGCAGTTTCTCACTCAGCCTTTCTCATATCCTTGCCCTGAACAGCCATGTCAGTGGATGTTCCAGCCTTCCTGATTCATTACTTTTCCCCCAACTGGTTTTTAATATAGTGAGCATCCATCTATTGACTTCCCTCCAACCCAAAACCCCTCCCTTTAACTTCATTTAGGCGATGTGACAGCATTCCCCCTTTTCCTAAGGCAGCTTTCTTTCCTTAACTCCTTGAACACAGTCATGATTAAACGCATTGCGGAAGTTCAAGCTTTGTACCAACCAAGTCCCTTTAGCCCCTGCTTGCTGATGCCATTAAAACAATTGTAAAGCTGTTTTAAAGCACAACTTCCCTGTACAAGAACCATGCTGCAGCCTCCACAGTGTTTACCCACTGATGGCGCCTATATGAGTTTGCTGTGTGCAGGTGCTGTGTTCATCTGGCTGGAGTTTGCCACAGCTGCCCTGAAACTCATTTTAGAATCTGCTCTCACACTTGCTGTGGGTCCCCATCCTAAAGGCACTTCCAGCTCTAAACGGATTCTCTGTCGAGCTCTCCATATGGAAATATCCCCCAGCTCTTTCCCATGAACACATGCAAACAATTCACTTTTTTTCTGCTGGGACTTCAGGTCAGACCTTCCCTTTACAGAGCATCGTGTCTGCCGGCAGCTGGCTGAGCTGTGAAGTGATCACTTCGAAGTGATTCATGCAAGTTTCATGACTTGATTGTTCTTTATATTCCATTTCCCATTGCATTATGTTGGGTTTGGGATTTTTGTTTGCTTGCTTCCCCCCCCCCATTCCACCTACCAAATCTTACCGTTTCCATCTTTTACACTTAGCACAAGTCCAGCTTATAAAGGATTTCTTTTTACTCTGCAAGCATCCCACACACTGCTGTTTGATCACACCAACCTCCTCTTGTCCTCGGCTCTGTTTTAATAGGTGGGTTTAAGGGGTTTAACATTTGTTCCTGGCCTCAGTGTGGTGACTTACGCTGTCTCCATGCCACGCACAGTGTTTAAGTCCTTTAGCCATCCCTTCTACCTTCAACAATTAAATCAACACCACAGAAGAAAATTGAAGTATAATCCCATGGGTGTATTTAAGGCTCATATCAAAAGGTTATTGAGCCCTGGAATACCTTATATTTCAGATTTTGTGTTCCTTTGCCAGCCATGAATTTCACCAGTTTTAATCATCACTTTTGGATGTTTGGGATTGGTGATACCAGCCTGCTTTGATACAAAGGAGTACCTGGAGGGAAGGTATCGACACTTCATGATACATTTAGATGGTGTGTGCACCCCGCTGTTGCAGCCAGCATCAGTGATGCTGCAGGCTCCTGACATGAGCTGGATTTGATGCTTTGCAGCTGTGGCTGAGATCTTTCTCCAGGCTCTCCCAAAGGGCCTAGAAGCCCACAGGGTCCTCCTGGAACTGCCTTACACCAGACAGATGTTGACCCACTCCTGGGGACTCAAAATCAACCAGTGTGACACACCAGCAGGCACTCTTTCAGGCCCATCCATCCCCATCAGCTGCACAAGATGCCATGTGCATTCACAAGGATGCAGGAAGACAGCTGGTGGTAAAGCCACGCCAACAGGACTGCACTGCCTTGAATGGTCAAATTCCATCTCCCAAAAGCACATGAATCCACAGATCCTCAAGTAGCTTGCCAGAGGTTCCAGCTTGGAGGCAGACAACTGTACAAGAGGCTGTGGAGGGGCAGAGGACCCTGATCTTCACCCACTGCTCTCATTCTCCACAACTCTTCACAGCCCCTCAGGCATGCCCACATTTCTCCCTAGAAGTCCTCTGGAGCTCCTCTTCCCGACACGTGTTCCTAGGTAGGAAACCTGACCCACTAAGCCTTGTTTTGGTCCCCAGGTGAAGCAGGGGTGTGTGCAGAGTACTCCATGCTTCAGAGAACCAAGGAGTTAAAAGATGCAGGTTTTGTTCCCTGCAGGGAAAGATTTAGAGTATCTCCTTCAGGATAAGTCCTTGGAAGTGGGCTCATTTACCAGGCCTGCTCCAAGATAAATGACCATGTGCTCTAACCCTGTGCTTTTGAAATGCTTGCCCATATGAGGATATCCGTTTCAGCCTGGTTTCTTTAAGAGAGGAAAGAAGAGCCTCATCCTGAGAACACATCCAGGCTGTATGAAGCAGAGCTGCCATGTTCACATGTAACTGGTTCCTCTGACACACCTTGCAAAGGTCTCTTTAAGTCACAAAGATCTTCTGCCAGACTCAGTCACACAGCTTCCCACACCAAGCAGGAAAAGCTGTTCTGCAGGCAGGGACATGCCTACTGCAGGGAGCTCTGCAAGATTCAAACCCTGCAGCCACTTCCCTCCCTGGCACAAGGGCAGAGGCTGCTCACTGGAGTCAGATCCTGTGGTACCACCAAGACCTTTCAGGATGTCTGGGCAGCTTTTCATTTGGCTGATGGTTTAACAGACCTCTAAGCTAGTGGGCAGCTTCCCTCCCCTCCGGCTTCACCCCTTCCTTCCCTCTCACACTCACTGGGATCAGGATTGCCAGGGGTTCCCACCATCCTAGTCTTGCAGTTTTAGTATCACCCTTCCTTCATTCCTTCATTTGCTGCTCAAGAGGAATCTACCTGTTGTCCCACCAGGATGTTACCTGCAGTCTTTCCTTGTCCTCATTTCTTATTGCAGCAACATCACATACATCAGGAGTAGACATTTTCCCTGCTCAGCGCTGCAGAAGTGTTTCCATGCTCCAAGGCTGCACTTTGCTAGACATGATTTCTGGCAATGGAAAACAGGCAGGACAAATGGAAAAAAAAAAAAAGGAAAAACTTCTGCCCTTTTCAGTGGATTATCTCAAAAAAAAATATTCGTGTCCTATTTTATATTTGTCAAAACCTCAGTCTGTTTGAAGCAAATCCCTGGATGTTTCCATAAAAAATAACCCATTACAGGAAAACGGGATGACATCTTCACACTTCAGGGCATCTTAGGCTGCCTGAACAGAAAGGTTACAGTATAGCCATGATTCAAGAGCTGCAACTTGACAAAGTGCCTAAGAAGTGACCTTCCAGCAGGAAGCTGCAGAACTTTTGTTATTTCCTAAGATGCTTAAAGCCAAAGTACAAAAACCCACCCAAAACCTAAAATTAAGAACTTCCTGTGCACATATTAGAATATAATATTGGAAGTCCACAGCAGCTCCATTTTCTAACGAGCTGCACACAGGCAGGACCAACGCTGCAACACCAAGTGGCAAAGTGAAGCCTGATTGAAAAACATAAAACTCCTAAGAGCTTTTGCAAAGGAACTGAACACCTCTTTCACTGAGCACCCTGAGGAAGGCTCTGCATTAAGCATTCAGCAGCTCCCAAAGTTCTGCTGTGAAGCAAAACTAACACTTGGCACTAAATGATGCATTTTCTTCAGGACTCTCAGTTGATATTCCTTGTATTTCTAAGGTAAAAATGGAAAAGAATAAAATCTACCAGATTATACAAAACAAGATGTCCCAGAAGACCAGGCATGTTCCCTGCAAGCCGAGGCCTCCTTCCTGAGTATTTTTACTCATTCCTGCATCAGAAAAATATCAAAAACTGATTCTTGGATTGATGGCATCTCTTGAAGAAAAATAACTAACTCAAATTGCCGACCACTCACTCACTTAAACACATCTGCCCATCACTGCAGCCCTCACTATGCTTATAGGGAAGCCATGAGGGCAACCACATCCCCAGAGCTGACTACCCGAGCTTCCCAACAAGAAAGCTCATTCCACTTCCCAAATACCAGTTGCTTAAAGCACACTGTCCAGCAGCCCTTCTCCTAAAGCAGGAATGCTGGAGCCTGCCTGTGCCCACAGACCCCAGACTGAGCGGGTATTCCCAACATCCAAGTGCCACCACGCTCTGGAAGCAACTGGAAGGGGATGGAAGAAAGCTAGAGAGCAGACAAGAATTCATTCCAACCTTTACTTGGTTTGCTTCCCCCTCCCCTTTTATTCTTAAATATAACTTCCATGCAGAGTTCTCCAGAGCAACTGCTGAGGCCGGGGCCAGCCTCGGGCCTCGGCACCACCGCAGCCACTGCAGCCACATGGCAGGAAAAGCTTTTGCTACGTGCCTTTTTTTTTTTTTGCTTTTTTTTTAAACTTTGAGGCCAACACCGTGTTCTCTGGACATTACAGTTACTGAGTCCTAGCAAGAGTTCCTAACAAAAACTGTACATGAGTTTACAAACGTATTAACATATAAATAACGAGAAGCTTCCTGCCTGGAGCCTCCACAGTAGTCTTTTTGCTTGAGAATATAATACTGGAAAGGGTCATCCCAACCCCTTCCCACAGCACCAGTCAGAGCTGGCTCAGTCCAGTCAGCCGTTCTGCTCAAGCATCACAGGGTTTTTCTTCTTCAGTGCCTCTGGCTTCAATAAGCAGTCTGTTACTGTGCAAAAGCAAGAGTCCAATGCCTTTGAGAAGGAATCCTGCTGCTAAGAGGCCTGCGCTGCCCGGTCACCGCTCTGGTCCCAGCTCCTGCTGGAAGGTCCGTTTCTTCTCCCGACAGTGCTTCTTGTGAGCAGGCCAGTCCTTCTGCTGGCACTGGGACCCACAGTACCTTGCCACCTGGCAGCGGCCACAGATGTTGAATTCACGGAGCTAGGAAGAGCACAAGGACAGTGTCAGTGAGCCTGCTCCAAGCACCCCAACACCGTCTCCCAAGTCAGGTTATGATCAGGTCTTTTTGCACCCATCACAAACATGAACATCAGAATGTTCTGAAGGGATTGCATCTATTGGATTTTGCAGTTGCTTCTGCAGAGTGGGCT
The DNA here is from genome assembly GCF_012275295.1 of Melopsittacus undulatus. Classification (NCBI taxonomy): domain Eukaryota; kingdom Metazoa; phylum Chordata; class Aves; order Psittaciformes; family Psittaculidae; genus Melopsittacus; species Melopsittacus undulatus. The sequence goes on from NC_047537.1 coordinate 9,973,923, forward strand.
TAGAAGACAAAATACTGGAGCCCTTAAGTTCTGCTTTCAACCACAAACATCTTAAACTCAGAAATGATGAGGAGAGCTGCACAAGCTCAGCTGTTGCCATACAGCTCCTCAGGAAACCTGTATTCAGATCCCAGTCAAAGGTAAAGCTCACTCTTCGTCAAATAGAGGGCATTAAAGACCATCTTTGCAAACATTCCCTTCCCCAAAGAAGTGGAACACAATGGTTTTAGGCTACTCAGCTTTTGTTATCGCAGAAGAGCCATATTCAACGATAAGGACATGCGTCTGACAAAGAAGCACAGCTCTTGTACATTTTGTTCTCTGCCATTCTCTATGTATGCTGCTTCCCTTGATCCACCCACAGTGAAGAACTAGCACTGCCTTTCTTCCCGGTTCCCCACTGAATAAAGGCCACTCAATTCACCCTCTCCTCATGAAAGGTGAAGCAGTTTATTTTCGATTCCACTACCGCCCAAACCTTCTTACAATGCTTCTTCCTGTCTTACCCAGCTGCCTGCTCATTCCAGCTCCGTGTTCCTAGAGGAACGCTCCCACCTGCCTTTATGTGCACTCTGCGAAACTCAGGCTCCTCCCAGCAAACCACCAGGTCATTTGCTGTCCGGATTCAGAACTACCTCCTCTCAGAAGATAATCACAGGGCCTCAAGATTCATGCCAAAGAACACCTGACTAAAAAGGATTCTCCCTTTTAGCAACTGTGTAAAGCTTACATTGTAAGGAACTCATCCCTGGACACAGACACACAGTCCTCACATACCTGCTTTTCAATCATTGTGCATGGGGGGTAGTGACATTCATAGTATGTGCATGAGTTCTCTTCCTCCTCCACCACATCCCCGTTAGCGTTGTAGTATCGTGTCACATTCAGTACAGGGAACTGTTCTTCTATAGGATCTGTAGGAAGCTGCTGGATTGCCAGCCAGTACAGACTTTGTTCCCTGGAAGAAAAACAAGCACAAAGAAGGTCCATAAAGTCCTGATAAGAGTACAGAGACATTTATTCCAAATTAGCTAATAGGGTTAACATTGGATTGAGCCTGGTGAGCCTCAGCTTACACACCCTCCTCATATACTGGATATTTTCAGGAGTATTTTAGCTTAAATGCAAAATAAGTTAAAAAGTATTTATCAAGAAACATTTACATGGAGCAAAATTGTTTCTGTATAAATGGCTTGAGGTCTTTTCCTTGTTCTTAAACTCCCAGGCTCATTGGGAGCATCACTGTAGTATCACTGCCATTCAATATCACTTCTCAGACCCAGCTTAATAAGCTCTGAACATCCCTATTTGATGGGTACTGCAAGTGCTTCAAGTGCCTAGTGAGGTGGTAAGTTTTGTGTCTCCCACCAAAAATGAACATGCCAGTGTTACATCCTGGATTAGCCAAATCCATCCTGACATGAAGAGTCTGATGTGCTTTGAGTCACATTAGTGCAATATGGCATGTAAGATGTTCCCACCACCTACTAGTGAAAGGTGATGGGAGCTCATCCCAGGAACTTCTTTGGCTTTCAACTCGGATACACCATTACAAGTGCAAGCAGCTGCTGGCTTCTACAGGCTGTTAGATTTTCAGTGCCTGAGAGCCACAAGCCAGTAAAACCTGCAGACTTAATTCAGCATGCCCAGATGCCACCATTCGAGTGGAAGAGAACACAAGGTTTCTGTTTCACTGTGATGACAACCTCTGGCACAGCAGAGCCTCTGTACAGTGATAGCACGGGGTGAGCTGGTCCCCTCACAGCCAGCAGGAACACTGAGCATTAACTCTGGTCTCCAAGTGAGGAAGCACAGATGTGCAGTGATGTGTAAGTAGCCCAAGGTCAAATACAAAAGGCTCTGCTAGATGAAAATCACTAAAGGAAGGAGTCAAATTCAGGTATTTTCAAGCTTCCTGATGGCAGCCCCCTGCCAGCCATTGACGCACCTTTGTTTACTAGAGATGTCTTCAGCCTTGGGTTTCCAACCCCAAGGAACTAGGCGCAGATTGTCGAGACGGTTGTCCACTGTCACTGAGTTCAGATGTACAACCTGAAATCCAGGAGCAATCCCTCCCCGGTGTCTCTCCCTGCAGGAGACAAAGCCAACATGGAGGTCAGCAATGAACAACTATAGCTAAAAAGCAAAGTATCACACTGATTCTGGAGGACATGCTGCATTTTAGCCTGCTGTCCCCAGAACAGGCGCAGTAAAGCTTGAGTTACTAAGAGACATCAGATATACCAGCCCCAGAAGAAAGAGACTTGGTCCAGGAGGTTATTTCCATTATAAATGAGTTGAATCAAAAGACACTCATGGTACAGTACAATTGTAAGCATATTGCAAAGAAAGTTCCAGACACAACTGCTCCAGTTACCGCAAGAGCATCCCTGCAATTGCTGTGTTCCCCAGAGCAGAGTTGAAAGCTGCCAATAGTGTTTTATTGCTTTAATAAGAAATTCTATCAGACACATTAATGCAAGCGTGGCACTGGTGTGAACTCAGTTTGTTATTTATGAAGAAATGTCTCGTAACAAGCAACAGGACAGAAGTTTCACCAAGTATGCAAACGCCTTTTCGACTCAAGAGTGTAACACACAGAAAGTCTGCAATGACTCCACAGCTGACCAAGAGACATCTGAAATGTGCTCAAAGCCAAACCAGGGGATAGCTGCTCATTAAGTCTTGCTGCAATTCCTCCTTATTGCCATTAACAGTTTGTATTTCCCATTCCACCTTCCTTTCAGCTCTCCTTTCAGGAGGTATCAAGTTCACTGTCAAGCACCTTTGTGCCTGGACAAGTTTCCGTATCACTTCTTGCAGGAATCCCCATACCACCTGAAAAGTAAGGCTTGAGTGGCAGTTGAGTCTCGGAATGCCTGCTGTGCCATGATGGATTCCATCCATAGAGAGAATGGCCTGACAGCAATAAGGGTTTTAAACCTGTCAGCACCTGCCTGAGGTTTACCCAACATTTCCTTCTAGGAGCCACTTCCAACAGCTACTTGCATCTTCACCTGAGTCCAGTCTGGATGCTGCTTCCTGCTCAATGTTTACTGAACACTTCAGTTCAAACAGGGATCCAATTGTGAAGAGAGAACATTTGCCCAAGTTAATAAATCCCCAGTTTTTTTCCCCTTTTACAAAGCTTTATCCAGCAGGACAGGGAAATTCATTTCAATGAGACCGGTAATGAAAAATGTTGTCTTTTGTTTTGTCAACATCCACCCAGATATGTTTAAATTCTATACTTTGGGGGAAAAAAAAAAACACCTGCAATTCATACATAGCCCAAACTCCCTAGAATTTAATGAGTAAAATTCCCTGGGAGAGGCCACATGCAGCACACAGCCCTGCAGGAGAACAGAACATGGAGAGGGGATAAAACCCCAACAACAGCAAACAGCTATGGAAAGGAGCCTGCTGAAATGCCCTAGAAGAGGAAAAGCTACTTCTGTGCTGTTGATGGCTCCCAGAGGGTCTGGCAAAGGACATCAGGAATCCTGAGGGCCTGAGGGCTACAAGTAGGAACCCAGGAGGTACATGGACCCAAAGAGATGAAGCAAGACAGACAGGAGGAGGGAGTCCAGAGCAAAAGCAAACCCTGTGGGGGGGAAGAAGGGAGGCTAAGACCAAGCAAAGAAATGTTGTTGAATAGATTAGATAATGCCAGTTTAATAGAGGTTGGAGTTGGAGAAGGAGAAAGGATTACAAGAGAGGGGTTCATAAAAGCAGGAAGTCACAGCAGAGGGGCACACACCTGCCACTGCTCCTACTGAGTCTGGATCTGCACCCACAACCCCCATAAGCAAATACTGCCACAGCAAGCCCATCTTCCTCACTTTGTACAAACCCCCATTGGTTCCCGTTCCTGTCGGTTCCTCTATTACCTCAAGTGACAAGGCCAAAGGAAAAGTGGAAACTGAGCCTTGCTGCTGCCCAGTGAAAGTGTTAGTGCAATACCACCTGACTGAGATGACAGAATTAGTGCTAACAAACACAAGACGGTCCCTTCCCTCTATCTATAATGAAGCATCCTCTGCACAGCACACACTACTTCTCACCCTAGACTTACACTTCACAAATGTGCAGCATGGACCACCTCCATAAGATAGGCCAAGTGCAAGGTCCTGTGCCTGCACTGGGGCAATTCCTAGCACAAATACAGGCTGGGCAGAGATTTGATTCAGAGCAGCCCTGGGGAGAAGGACCAGGAGGTTCTGGGTGACGAGAAGCTCAGCATGAGCCGGTAGTGTGCATCCTGTGAGCAGCAGCTCAGGGAGGGGATCCTGCCCCTCTGCTGTGCTCTGGGGAGAGCCCCCCTGCAGCCCTGATCCAGCTCTGGGGCAGCAGCACAAGAGGGACATGGAGCTGTTGGAGCGAGGCCAGAGGAGGCCATGGAGATGCTGCAAGGGCTGGAGCAGCTCTGCTCTGGAGCCAGGCTGAGAGAGCTGGGCTGGAGCAGCCTGGACAAGAGAAGGCTCCTGAAGGGGAGACCTGAGAGCAGCTCCAGTGCCTAAAGGGGCTGCAGGAAAGCTGGAGAGGGGCTTGGGACAAGGGCCTGGAGGGACAGGCCAAGGGGAATGGCTTGAACCTGCCCAAGAGAGGGGAGACTGAGATGAGCTCTTAGGCAGAAGCTCTTCCCTGTGAGGGTGCTGAGGCGCTGGCACAGGGTGCCCAGAGAAGCTGTGGCTGCCCCATCCCTGGCAGTGTTCAAGGCCAGGTTGGACACAGGGGCTTGGAGCAGCTGCTCCAGTGGAAGGGGTCCCTGCCTGTGGCAGGGGTTGGAACTGGAGGAGCTTCCAACACAAACCAGGCTGGGATTCTAAGTTAACCAAAAATGTGCAGGGAATATCTGGCTCATGGAAGAACCACCCTTGCTTCTTGCAGAAGGGAACAGAAAAGAAGCAGGCTCACTTAACACAGCTAACTCTTCAGTAGAGCCAAAACTTCCACATCCCTCAGCACATCAAGTTCCTACAAGATGCCAGGCAAAACATTAAAACCAAAACTTCAACCAGAAATGCAGGGAATTAACTGGATCCTGTTCTTTTAGTATTTCAGCAGCTAACTTAGGAACTGAGGCCAGTGATGGAAATGCCAAGTAGAAGCAGCACCGATTCAAGTCAGGAACCAGCACTGAGTAGGCTAACACACTGTGATGGTAAGTGCCCTTAAAAAGAAATCAGGTCTTCAATGTCTTTTTGAGCAGGCAGTTACTGATACTTATGACTAATCTGATGCTGCTGTTCCCCAGGGAACATCACTGCACCCAGCCAAAGTACGGCAAGCTGGGCTTTCTATACAGGGAACAGGGTGAGAAGATGACAGACTTACTTGCGGGTCTCTACCCAGAGACATTCAAACCCTGCTCTGAAGTTGCTGACAGCCTAGCCTGAGACTCAGTGAGCACAAGGGAGGCTGCAGAAGTTCTTCCTGAAGGATTGCAGCACATGTGGGTGTTTTTCAGATCCTGGCGCCCATTTAGTGCTGCAGTTCACTCCCAGCAGAGTCAGCAGCAGGGAGGGCTCTGGGGCAGGAGTGGGAGAAGGTCCCTCTGGTGGCTACAAGCTCCCTGTTCTCTGTGTAAGCAGAGACCTTCTTAACCAAATTAGAAATACATGTTTTTAAAGCTGCTTTGCCAGCAACAACATCCAACATGTGCCTGTGCCCTCTACCTTAAACCAGAAGCACACAGCTGGGTGAGAGTTTTCAGAGTGAGCTGATTTTTTGGGGTACCTGTGGGGCAGAACAGGTAAATTACACTCCTACACCTGCAGTAATTCAAGTTCTTTGGTTTTGGTTTCCCCAGGAAGCGAGGCTGGCCCTGCAAACAGCAATGACCAGCACTGCCCATCTCTCTTGTCTTAAAGCTCCAAGACCCTTCTCACAAAGGGCAAGTTCTGCCTCTCCAGCGGAGTTCTGGTCTGTGCACGCAGGGTGACACAGTCTGAATTACCTAACTGAACACACCAGGTTACTTCCTAATTCAAGTAAAACAAACCAGAAGAGGCAATGATGGTAATGAGCACAGAGCTGGGCTGCCATCACCTGCCTGGCCTGCACCAGTCAGCTGGAATGCTGTGAAGGTGCTGTTCAGTGCACTTACAGACAATTATTACTGTCTGAGGTTCACAGTTAGGAACTGACAGTGACTTACCCCACACACTGCAGCCAACTTCATAATCATTTTTACCAAAGTTATATGTGCAACAGGATTGAACATTAACAGACACAGGTTAAAATCCATATTTAATGAGCTGATTGTAAATAATACTAATAGTCTCTGCTGCTCTTCCTGGCTCCTTCCTCTGCTAGAGACCAGACTGGGAATGAAAAGTAACCTGGAACACCAACAGAAAGCACACTGGTACCTTGAGCGCTGGGACTCCTAAGGATGTCTTATGGAACTGAATAGGAAATGTGCTGAACTTCTCAGAAACGCTTTCAGAAGCAGTAACAGCTCTTTAGCAGTGTTCTAGAACCCCAGGAACACAGCTACAGAGAGCAACACCTCAGCTCACTGCATGAGCTCATCTCTCACAAGCAAGCTGGCCTTTGAAACCTAATGGGCAGCTACAAATGGTATCCAGAAATGACTCTTAGAACATGGACAATAAGAACTGCAGCTGATATAGAATCATAGAATGGTTTGGGTTGGAAGCAACCTTAAAGCTCATCCAGCTCCAACCCCTGCAATGAGCAGGGACACCCTCATCTAGATCAGGTTGCCCAAAACCACGTCCAGCCTGGCCTTGGATGTCTCCAAGGATGAGGCATCCACCACCTCTCTGGGCAATATGAATCTGCACCCCTGCAGGCAGCTTTCCAAGAGGCCAGACAAAACACCCAGTTTTCAGTTATCATTAGCTCTGTCTCTCTCCAGTGCCCTGCTCATTTGCACTGGTGCCAGTAACAGGTACCTGGTTACCACAGGATGAATAAGAACCAGCAAACCAAACTTCAAAGGTTTGTCTTCACCTATTAAATGGAGCCAGTCCCCAGCTCCCCACCTCCAACCGAAGCTGCATCAGCATTTCTCACACCTGAACAGTGTCTGCTGGAATAGTACCCACCTCTCTTTCCCTTATGTATAGCGTTTTGAGAGGCTCAGCTGACTGAGGGCTCAGTGCAAAACCAAACCCCAGCAATACCTCTGGGCATCCCCTGTGCTGGATTTGCAAAGCGGAGCTGCAAGCCTCCTGCAAAGACTGCAGGCAGAGGGATGAACACCACACAAGGTGATGGCAGCAAACTCCACCTTGGTGACCATTAAAGCCTTCAGCTCTCCTGAGCACACCTACCAGAGCAGCTCGTGCAGGAGGCGGCCGGATCCTCTCCCGCGGTTCTTGTCGAAGGCATAAGCAAAGATTTTAGCACCATTTCCATCAGCATCAACCTCCATCCGAGCCTAGGGAAGAGGGAAAGGCTGTGAGCACATCCACCACCATACAGCAGAGCACACGTTCCGCTGGCAGAGGGGAAGGACCCACCATGGAGCACTTGCTTTCTTGAGGCTGCTCAACCTCAGTGGAATTTGAGTGGTTTCAAACCTCCATGGGGAAACCACTGGCTCTGCTTCTGGGGGTTAGGAAGGGGGAAAAGGAGGCTGAGAATGGATGTGTCCCATTGGACAAACAACAGCCCCAGTCTGGCTGGAATCCTGAAGGCTCCATCTCCACTCAGGTATAAATTTCACAGTGTCAACACGGCACTGAGGCTTCATCTTTGGTGCTGATCTACACCAACCTAACGAGGGGTTACCAGTGGGAGGAATAGTCCTGCCCTTTTCTCTCCCATCCCCAGCCTTGATGCTCAAGAGCTGTATTAAGGACCAAATTCCAGGTGCTTGCAGCACTAGGACATGCTTATGGTGAGCAACCACCATGGAGGAACGAGCGGATGTGGTGCTTTCTGGCAGCTCCTCCTATCTGAGGAGCCCCGAAGCACCCGCGGTCCCTCCTCCAAACCCCCTGCGGTCCTTCCCCTCAGAGCCCTCAGGATGCACCTGCAGCGGGTGCCAGAGACAACGGGTTTCCTGGGATGCAGTAAGTTAACTCAGAGCACATTTACTCATCAGGACTGGGTGTGGGGTGAGCAGTTTAAAGGCCAACCCCAACATGGGCAGACAAATGAGCTGTTCTCACAACGGACACACAGGGGAAGAGGAAACAAAAAACCCTACACGGTAAAGTTAAGACTATAAAATAATGACCATAAATACCCATATGAAAACTGTTTTAAACTACCCAACACATTAATTCGTTTAAAACTACGTAAGATCGATCCGCTTCAAACTAACGTTCGTTTTCAAACCAGAAAACAGAACTTTACCCGCTGGAAAACGCTCCCACCGGTCCTGCACCGATCTCTAACGTTCCCCACCCCCCCCCCCCCCCCCGCCCGCCGCGGGCCGGGCCCTCCCACGGCAGCTCCCTAAGGGCGGCCCACGAAGGGAACGGGGAGATCCGGGCTCAGCGCGGGGCTGGAAGCGGGTTCGGGGCACACGGAGGGGGTGCGAGCGAGGGGAAGAACCGGGCGAAGGCAGCGGCGGGTCCCGCGGGGCGAGGGGAGGGGGCAGGGGGTGCCGGGGCCTCACCTCGAACGAGAAGCTCTCCACCAGCGGGATGTCCTGCTCGTCGATCAGCGTGTACTTGGTCTGAAACACAGCGGGACCGCGGCCGTCAGCGCCGGCCGCACGGCCCGGCCCGGCCCTCCCGCGGCCCCGGCCCCCTCCGAGCCCGCCCCGGCCCCGCAGCCCCTCCCCCCCCCGCACCTTCCCGGCCACCCGGCCGAGCCGCACGATGCCCAGCTTGAAGTCGGTCATGGCGGGTCCGGGCCCGGCCCGCGCGCGCGCCCCTCCGAGCCGCTGCCACGCGCCGCCGCCTCGCGCACACCCGGGCAGGGGGGCGGGGCACCGCACCACCTCCCACCAGTGCGAGCCCGGCCAATGGCGACCCGCGCCGCTCCGAACGTCACTCTTACTACGCCGCCGGCTCGTCCAATCGGAGGGAGGCGCAGGGTCACGTGGGGTAGGGGAGCGGGGAAAGGCCGGGGGGGAGGGCCGGAGGGAACAGCCGCGCCGCGCGCGGGCTCCGGGCGGGAGAGGGAGGCGCGGGCGGTGACGTCACGTTCGCGGGAAGCTTTGTGCCGCCACACGGGAGAGTGCGGGAGGAGAAGGGGGCGGGGCTTAAGGGAGGCGCCGAGCGGGCGCTGAGGCTCCTCCCCCCCCGGGCCTCGCGGGGACAGGCGCTGAGCGCCGGGACCGGACGGGTCCCGCTTCCCGATCCCACCGGAGCCTCCGGAGCGCGAGCCACGGCTGCATCCCTGCTGAACCCAGCGGGGCTCACGGGGCTGCCCCGCGCCAAGGAGCCGGCAGCCGCGCACGTGCGTCCCGTGCGCTCCTGCCGGACACCGGCCTCCGCCGCGCTCCGCAAGGACGCTTGGGACATGAACACGGGATTCAGAGGGCAAATCGATGGGCGGGTGACGCGGATCCGATACCCAGTGACACATGTCAGTGTGGGATGGCACAACCACAGCCCTGACAACATGGGTGACATGAAAGGTTTAACGCGGAGCCAGAAGCATCCGAACAAGACAAACAATCCAAAGATGAATCCTGGAAAATTTCTGGCTTCCCTCCCTGTGATGGAGCCAGACCCTCAGGAGGGAGCAGTGATGCTGGGATGGGGAAATCAAACAGAGAAAGGTGCAACTATGCAACTATGAGAGAGCTGGGCTGGTTCAGCCCGGACAAGAGAAAGCTCCTTAAGGGGAGACCTTAGAGTGGCTCCGGTGCCTAAAGGGGCTGTAGGAAACCTGGAGAGCGGCTTTGGACAAGGGCCTGTAGGGACAGGCCAAAGGGAAGATCTTAGGCAGACGTTCTCCACTCTGAGGGTGCTGAGCAGCTTCCCAGCATCCCCTTCCCTTTTTCCTGGCTGATGCAGGTCACCAGGGTGGGAAAACCTCCTGGCTTCGGAGCTCAGATGCAGTTCTCAAGAAGATGGATTTTAAATGTGAAGTTAATGTAGGTCATTACTATCCATCCTCTGCCTCCTTCTTAAGAAGCCTGGTTTGAGCAGTGCCCTGCTTCCAAGCACATCCCTTCTACCAGAGCATGGCAGCAGGGCAATGGTTGTGTCCTGCCCCAGGAGAACTCCTCTTGAGCAAAAGAGATCCCTTTTCCGATTACTTTCAGCATTGGCAAGTGGGGAAATCCCATAGGATGGGTGCAGGGTACCTAGGACAGCCCCAGGATGCCTTGAGCCAAGAGCTCCCAGGGGGTTCACACTAAGGTGTGGGGCTTCTAACAGCAGGGGCACCAAACAGCTAATTTAAACTAGTGGGTGCTGCAGTCCCCTGTGTTTCAGGAGGTAGGGAAGGAGCAGGTTGCAGGGCAGGAGGAACAGTGTCTGCCCCTGGCTCAGGGAGTATCCAGGCCACGTTCTAATCTTGACACCATCAGCTCCAAGCAAAGGTGGCCACTGGCTGGGATTCTGGCAAGGGCTCCTCTTCCTTGCCCAGTTGCCTCAGAAAAAAAAGCCCTACAAACAGCAGGAGGAAAGGCAAATGAAAGAGCAAAGCCTCAAACTCTCCTGTTTCTCCTTCCAGCAGCTGATGCAGCTGCACAGGACCTGGCCCAGGCTTGGGGCATGGTGGGAAGGCAGCAGCACACGGAGCTGCCCAAGGTCCAGCCCAGTTGCACAGGACAGATGGGTCCAGAATGGGGCAAAACCTCAGGCTGAGCATGAACCACTGTCCCTGGGGACACCTGGGGCAGGGCTTGGTCTCTTCTGCTTTAGGAACAGCTGCCAGCCCAGCACTTACCAGGGATCCCAGCAGCTCCCTCTGCCCATACACTCAGGGCAGGAGTTAAAGCTTCGTTAGTTTCAGGCAGCAGGGAACAGATGAGGGCTGCAGTTTCTTTGGGCTGGCCCCAGTGCTGACCTGGCAGTTTGGATCCTGCAGGGGCAGGCTGGGAGACTTTCCCAACCCACAGTGCAACACAGGCCAGAGGTTCCTCCTGGTAACCAAGGGCAGGACTAGGATCATCTCCAGAGGTCCCTTCCAACCCTAACAACTCTGAACAACGATGGCACACAACCCTGTTCTCCCCAGGTCCTGTAATCCCTGGGAATGCTGCTCCTGGAGCCTGGAGAAAAACTTAAGCGCAGCTCCCAGTGCCTACCTAAATGGGCTACAAGAAACCTGGAGATGGGGCTTTGACAAGGATATGCAAGGACAGAACAAGGCAGAATGGCTTTAACCTGCCCAAGGGGAGACCGAGATGAGCTCTTAGGCAGAAGCTCTTCCTTGTGAGGGTGCTGAGGCGCTGCCACAGGGTGCCCAGAGAAGCTGTGTCTGCCCCATCCCTGGCAGTGTTCAAGGCCAGGTTGGACACAGGGGCTTGGAGCAAGCTGCTCCAGTGGAAGGGGTCCCTGTCCATAGCAGGGGTTGGAACTTTAAGGTCCCTTCAAACCCAAACTGGTCTGCGATTCTTGTGAAGCTTCAGTCCGTGTTTGTGGCATGCTGGCAGGGGCTCAGGGGAAGCTGGACCCATTACCACAGCACTTGCCCTAACAGCAGACACCACCTTCTGCTCCCAGGTGTGTTCAGTGAGCACACAGGAAGCTATACACAGGCCCCAAAGTCAGTGAGCACGATTTGCTCCTGACTGGAGAGCTGGCTTGAGGGAACTGCTCCCAGGTCAGTGCTGCCGCAAGCAGAGGGTTTCAGGGAAACAGATGGGAAATCATCATCTGGCTTTGATGTGCATTAGGAACACATGTGATAGAGAGAGGGCAGGTGGTCCCCAGCCAGGATCCACTGCTCACACAGCAAGATGACAAGGAAGACAGCAGCACTGCCTGCAGACAACTGGGTCTTTTATTAAGTACTTAAAGTGCTACAAAAAACCTCAGGAGCCTTTATGAAGCAACTTCATTTCTGCAGCTTTAGCTCTGTTGAAAGAAACAAGCACAGTTCATTAGTGGAAACCTTCTAGTGCTTGGTCCAACACAGCATGTTTCAGTGGTGGGTACTTACAGCTGGGCACTCAATTGCACCATTATTGATGTCATCAATGATATCATGTGGGTGCCGACCATCGATGCTGCAGCCCACTGACTGGGCAGTCCCGAGGATCTCCTTGATGGTCCCTGCAGTGGGAAGAGGCAGCTCATCAGTGCTTTACCACAGGGAAAGCTGTGAAGGACTGGAGAACTTCACTCTTTACCTCCCCCGCATCCCACCTACCCTCCTGGTGGTGCTGCAGGGCTCACCAGGGACAGCAAGTCACCCACACTGGATCTAGTGCACCAGTTTCACAAGGAGCACACCAGAAAGCACCATGTGCACCATCACCATCCTGTACAACCTCCACCAGGAGGGAAGCCAGGCCCACCATCCCATGGGAGTTGTCACCACACCACAGTGCAGGGCTCACCCGGCAATGGGAGCAGACCCCAGCTCAGGTTCTCGGGGGAGCAGAGCAGGACTGTGCATCCCACCACAGCACGTACCTGAGAGCTCACGGGCCAGGGAGCGGTGCCGCATCTGCCGTGCAATGCCCACGATCTCGTCAAAGCTGACGCTGCCGCTGTGCTTGACTGGGAAGGAAGGGTCACGTAAGCACTGGCACTGCAGCTCCCCCTGAGCAGCACCATTCCCAGCCTCAGCAATGGGAGCCAGTTTACACCTCAGCACATCTGCACCCAGGCTTGGGCACAAAGATATCCATGAGAAGGCAGCCCAAGAGCTGGGCTGCTTCAGCTGGGGAAGAGATGGCTCCAGGGAGACCCTCAGCCTTTCCCATGCCTGGAAGAGCTTTAAGGTCCCTTCCAACAGAAATCAGTCTGGGATTCCAAGAGTGACTCCATGTCATGAGTTATTTTCTGCCAGCTCACCTCCAGGCTGCAGTGCCCAGTGCTGCAAGACAGCAACGGTGGCAGTGGCTGTTCTAACCCATCATCAAGAACCCAAATTCTGCTGGGTACACACTTGTGTCTGCACTCAGGGCTGCCCCAGACACAGCCCCTCACTGCCTGTCAGTTTATACCAGATAATCTAAGAGGTGGGAACCCGTTCCTCTCCTTCCCCAAAATCACACAGAACTAAAGCCAAAAATGAACACTTACTGTTTTTCTGCTTCTTCCTATCACGAGGAGGCTCCTTCAGAGCTTTGATAATCAGAGCAGAGGCAGAAGGAACAACCTCTATCTAAACAAAGAGAGATTAATTCTTCCCCCCTTGTAAGCAGCAGTAGGGAGCTAACAGAGATACTGGACCAGTGCCTGAGAAGCCACATGCCAGAGCAGTGTGTCTCTGGCTGGCTCTCCAGGACAGACTTTTGGGATGCAGAAGCGTGTTCCCAGGCTTTCGGCACAGGCCTCCCCACAGCCAGGAGAGGGCTGCTTCCTAGACTGGGTTTCCTCTCAGCTCACCACTGGAATATACCAGCCACGGAATGCAGGACAGGTATAGTGGCAGGTGGCTACAAGGTTATTTGAAGGAAGTTTGCAGCAATTTCTGTGTTGGTTCAAACAGATTTTTCCTGCTCAGATGTTCTGTACAAAGAACAATTTGCCTGAAACAGGACAAGAGATCAATTTTGGCACATGGAGAAGGCACAAGGGAGACCTCAGAGCAACTCTCAGTACCTGCAGGGGCTACAGGAAACCTGGAGAGGGGCTTGGGACAAGGACCTGTAGGGACAGGCTAAGGGGAATGGCTTGAACCTGCCCCAAGAGAGGGGAGACTGAGATGAGCTCTTAGGCAGAAGCTCTTCTCTGTGAGGGTGCTGAGGCGCTGGCACAGGGGGCCCAGAGAAGCTGTGGCTGCCCCATCCCTAGCAGTGTTCAAGGCCAGGTTGGACACAGGGGCTTGGAGCAAGCTGCTCCAGTGGAAGGGGTCCCTGCCTGTGGCAGGGGTTGGAACTGGATGGTCTTAAACCTCCTTTAAAATCCACACCATTCCATGAGCCGATCTTCCCCCACCACTTGCAGCCCCAGGTTCATGCACACACAACTGCTGTGGGCTCTGGCCCAGCAGCACTCAGAGTGCTCCCTGCACGGTTTCAGGTCTGTCCCAGCAGACCCCCACACTGTGCTGTGTGGCACTCATTTTATCCACCTCGGAAGGATGAAGGGCTGAGTGGACCCTGCCGGGACTGACACCCGTGGTTGTAGCAAGCGGCACAGGGCTGAGCCTCGCGCTTGCCCACGGAGCCATCCCTTGTGGCGTTCAGTACCTGTGCTTGCCTGTTCTGGATGGTCAGTTTCACCGTGATCCGCAGCCCCTTCCAGTCTCCCGTGGCCTTGGCGATGTCATCCCCGACCTTCTTGGGGGACTGAAGAGGAGAACGCACTTTAAAAAGGGCCAGGATTGGAGCGGAGGGTCCGGTACCCCCTACCCCACCCCACGAGGCCTCCCCGCTCCCGTCCCCCGCCGCGGTACGTACCAGGCCGAGGGGGCCGATCTTGGGAGCCAGAGCGGAGGTGGCGCCGACCTCCCCGCCGGTGCAGCGCAGGTACACTGCGGGGACACAGAGCGCGTCAGCCCGGCCTCACTGCCCGCTCCGCACCCCAGACACCCCTCCGCCGCCCCGCACGTACCGACTTTGATCTCGTTGGGGTCGAACTTGGGCGGCATGGCGGCGGATAGCGGCGGATGGAGGCGGATGAAGCCGGATGGAGGCGGATGGAGAGAGGTGAAGGCCGCCGCTGCCGGCCGGGATGACGGAAAGACAGAGGCCCCTCAGCGGACACCAGATATAGTCTCCTAGATCTCGCGAGAGTTCGAGGTGCAGGGGCGGGCAGTGAGCAGGGCGGGCAGCCTTCCGCTTGGGGGCGCACGAGCACGGTGAGCCGGTGAGGTGGACTCTCTGTAGAGTGCGGGGCTTTGGCCGCTGTCTCTATGGTCCTCGTGGTGTCATGTGACCGCGGCGGTGTGGCATCATGGCGGCGGGCAGTGGTGAGTGGGGCCGGGCCGATGGGGGGGGGAGGGCGGTGGGGAGCAGCACCGGGGCCTCGGTGCTGCGGTCACGGCGGCTTCTGCGCCTCCCGAGTGTGTGGGGGGGCAAGATCCCTCAGGCGGCACCCGGGCTGCTCAGAGGGGCGGGCACAGGGCATCCGGTGCTGCTGCCTCCGCAGGGGCGAGCGGAGCCGGCGGTGCCGAGGATGCGCTGCCTCCGCTCGTCGCTGGTGCCTGTTCCCGTGGCGGGGCCGCAGGCACAACCCGGCTCCGTTCTGGCGGATAAAAGAGTAAAAGGAGGACGGCGAAAGAGTCTTTGGGAGCCGTGCGGGACCTGGGAGGGGAACACTACAGGGAAGGCTTAGACAGGAGAAGAGAATAGTGACAAAAAGGGAAAGAAAGGACCAAGAGGCAGAGCTGGAGCTGGTGGAGGGATTTGTTTCCACGGGAGGTCTGTGGCAGGATCAGGCAGAGCCTGGTTATGAGAGGGGGTGGTTGGACTGGTGTGACAGCTTCAGTAAAGAAAGCAAACGTGCTGTGGGACAGTAAGTCACAAAGCTGCATTCGTTTCTGTCTTCTTTCTGAGCCTTGTTTCCGTGAGTGTTTGGCTGCAGGACTCGCTAACCTTGCTGTCAGTGAGCCAGACCTGCAGAGATGGTTGGGGACAGCTCTGTCCTTCATGACTAAGCAGCACCTCTGCAGGAGCCCTGCTCCCATCCAGACGCTGGCTCACAGCTCCATTGCCGTGCTCCTGAGCGTGTTTCCCAGAGAAAATAAACTGTTCGTGCCCAGACAGCTCAGGTCTCCCTCTTCTGGCCTCACTGTTACACTTCTGCTCTTCTCCCACCTTATCCCAGCCTTATCCCCTGCTGACTCTTTCTGCATTGCTCGTTTTTGCCCCTTGCTCTCATATAGCCTCAGGTCAACTCCTTTTTCTCCTTTATTTTATTGCTCAGCTGGTCCCCACCTCTCTTTTCGCAGCATCCCAGCTGGTACCCATCTCATTACCAGCTTGTGTCCTCGTTTCTCGTCCAGCCTTAGCTTTCTGCCCTCTCTTCAAAACCAGCCAACAGACTCCCTTTTTCTCCCCTGCCAGGTCAGAGCTGTCAGGTTTCTGTCACCCCTTCACCCACCTGCACTCCTGATGCCAGCAGGGATCTTGCTGCCATCCATTCTTCCCTCTCTCTCTGCTTCGATTCCTCTTCCCTTTACCCTTGCATCAGCTGCTGTCATTGCACCCAGTCAGGTTGAATTAACAGAAGAACATTCTCCAGCTCTCAGTCCTCTCAAGTGACCCGGAAAACCCAAACCCCTGTTCTGGGACAGTCTGGCTGCCCTGTGAACGGAGGATGGTGTGTGTCAGTCTGACCTGCAGACATGGTGTGGACAAAGTTCTCTGAGTGCCTGGGAGGACAGAGACCACGTCCCGGCACGTGGCTGTGGCAGCAGCAATCGGCTCTGGTTTGTAGTCAGAGTTGTTCTGAAGTTAGGTTCTTTTAGCTTTACTGGCAGTTATTCATAGAATCCCAGCCTGGTTTGTGTTGGAAGGGACCTTAAAGCTCCTCCAGCTCCAACCCCTGCCACAGGCAGGGACACCTTCCACTGGAGCAGCTGCTCCAAGCCCCTGTGTCCAACCTGGCCTTGAACACTGCCAGGGATGGGGCAGACACAGCTTCTCTGGGCACCCTGTGCCAGCGCCTCAGCACCCTCACAGGGAAGAGCTTCTGCCTAAGAGCTCATCTCAGTCTGCCCTCGGGCAGGTTCAAGCCATTCCCCTTGGCCTGTCCCTACAGGCCTTTGTCCAAAGTATTAGACTATTGGAAATTGATTTGGCTTTATAAACCTGACTCAGGTCATTATAAAATGACTTTAAGCTATGAGGTGTTTAAGCAGAATCTTTTCAGCTCACTGTGTGATAAAATAGAGTAGGTGTTCCTGTGTGAGACTGCTGCTGCCTGGAAAGCAAATGAACCAAGTGCTCTGTTAACTTGGGACCACCCATAAAGCCGAGAAGCCAAGTTTAGCTCTGGCACCCCAATTCTTGTGCCTGCCTGGGGTCCCTGTGACATGCCTGGGAGCGACTGGGATGCACAGTGTGATGTGCCAGGAGAGGCTCTGCTGCACATCAGGTTCCCTGTATTTTGAACTACACTGGGGTCCTATTTATTCCCCCTGCCCTGGAAGGGGAAGCAGCTGTGCTGCTCTCAGGATTAGGAGTTTTTCTTACTTGTAGCCTAACTTTATTCTAGAAGATTTTACAATTGCTTATTATTTGCCAGAATTGACTTTGGATTTAAGCAGTTTGGGGTTTGTTCTTGGTGCTTGTTCTTGATACAGCTTTTTAGTTGCTATCCTAGAGTGGACCCTGTATTTTCCGGATCATTCAAAAGCCTTTCTCTGTACATGCTCCAGCTTGACTTAGATGATCTTGTGCAGGGGTTACCAAGACAATCAACCCATCTCAGGCACAGCAGTGCTTTTACAGCTGGTGTTAACACCTCTACCATGGAGGAGTGCTGGGATCTGCCTGTTTGATCAAGTCACAGAAGGGGATTAAACAATGACAGTTGCTGAGACAGTGATGTTTGTGTTTTTTCTTCCACACACCCCCCCATCCCACATTAGAGCACAGCTGTGTAGCCCAGGCTCCCCAGCAGACGCGTACTCCAGGAGCCCTCTGCCCTCCTGTGTGCTGATGGTTTGTGCCACTGAGGCACAGCTCTAGTCCAGACTGAAGATGCCACTTTTCTTCCGTAAGAAGAAACCCAGCGATGATGCTCGGAAGCGCCTTGAATACCAAATGTGCCTGGTAAGCAATGGCAGGGGCTGCTCTGTGGCTGCTCCTGGATGCCCTGTGACTCAGTACCTCCCTGTGTTACCAGTAATCCTGTTACTGATCTCACTGAGACAGCAGGTCACCTTCCTAATGTACATCAGAGAATTCCTGCTTTCCCTATCTCCCTTTGCCCTCTCATCCACAGGTCCCCTTTGTGCTACTTCCACTTCTCTCTGGCTCTGTAGTTCCATGTAATGTCCTCAACCACCCCCTGCCAGCCTGCATATGGGACCCTATCACTCCTTTCTCCTCTGTGCCCCTTCACTCTTACAGATCTCCCACTACACTTTTCCTACCAAGGAACCCATAACATCCCCTTTCCCACCACACCTGACTTTCCTTGTGCCCCTCTTTTGCTTCTCACTTGATATCTTTTCTTCCTGTCACTTGGAAGATGAACTTGTTAGATGTTGCTGTTTGTTTTCCTGGAGTAGGATTTAGCCAGAATGCTCTGGGCTGGATCCTCAGCAGTTTGCTGTCATGCCAGGGAGGTCATCAGAACTGCCTGTCCTGCAGCAGCCACAAAGTTGCCTTTCTGGAAGCAATCCTCTGACTTACCTGGCTGCTGTGCTGTAGGAGCTGTGGACTGGTGCTGGCATATGGGATCTCAGGGCTCTACCCCAGAGGCACCTGCATTTTAGAAGGGACAAAACAATGCGTGATGGATGTTTGTAAGGTGTTTTGTTAAGGAAGGCTTCATTATGTGCCAGTAATGAAACCACTTTTACTGAAGGGTTTCTACTCGGTGCCTATGGGGCTGGGGAGGGACGGCTTAGTCTGTCCATTGTAGAGTTAGTTCTGTGTTGCAATGTGCTCAGTTTAGGGCCAGGATATCCAGTTTGGAAGACTTAACAGAAGCAGTGACATGAGCAGGTTTTATTGCCTTTTATTACCTTTAAGAAGATAATGGATGTGGTTGATTTGACCATGGAAATACACTTCTGTACAGAAGCAGTGGGTCCTTGGTCCTTCTTGCACAGCAGAGCTGCTCTGCAGGTCCCATGGCAGCAGAAAGGCAATGTGAGTTTGGGTTCTGTATACAGCTCAGCAGAAGGTTGCTGTGCTGGGTGAGACAAGGCAGGGACACAGCAGGCTGGGGTGGCTCTGCTGCTGCTCCCACAAAGTGCTTGAGAACCCAGCATTTGTTTTATGTATCTTTTCAGTTCAAATTGCAGAATTAGGATGTGCTTTGGCTCTTTGTGCAGAAATTCATTTATTGTACTAAAAGGCTTTCTCTGCAGTTTGGTTTCCTGGCTGCTTTTTCTTGCTGAAGCAGCACTCTCTGCTCTTAGTGTTGTCATTGAGTTACGGAGCTGTGGCAGAGAGCAGGGGTTGCATGTTCCAGGGAGGAACAGTGAGTACGTTAGTCAATGTGCAGCAAGGGCTCATGTATTCCTGCATAGTCTAATCCTCTGGCTGGGTATCTTCTCTCTTCAGGCAAAAGAAGCGGGTGCTGATGACACTCTGGACATATCCAAATGCGAGCTCTCAGAGGTGGGTTCTCTGCAGCTTCCAGTGTTAGCTCCCACTCACACAGTGTTAGAGGCTGATTCCTGTGTCTGCTTCGTGTTACCAACTGTCGGATTTAGTATCATGGCTCTGAGCCTTGAGGCAGAAATGGGTCCACTTTTTCCTGTGCCTGCTGAGCTCTGGCTTTCAGGTGGAGGCTTTTCCCCCCCATTTGTGGGGAGGAATTGCGTCTTACCTGATGCTTCAACAAGATTTCTGTCCTGAGAATCCTTTCTCACTTGACAAGATGGGACGGGCAGAGTGGTGTCACACCTTCCACTAGTACCTTGGTAGGACCGTAGTGTGGGGCCTCATGGCCTAGTTCTGCTAGTCATAAGGGAATTTGTTTGCCAAAGGCTGTTTCTGATCTCAGCACTCCAAAGTCTGCCACCTGCGGTTATTTTCCTGTATAAGTGTAAATCCTGGTTCCAGGCTGTTGCCTGAGGATGGAAATCTCACTTCCAGCTTGGCTGCTTTTGTGGCAGCCAACTAAATTAGAAACAAGCTGTGTGCTGGAGCGTGAGCAGTGACAGACTGCCAGGCTTGCAGAGGAGACACAGCTCTTCCTCCTAGCAGCCAGGCAATCCTGGTAAGCAGAAGCCTGTTTCTGTTTCACTTGCAGTTTTTATCATTGTCTTGTGTTCCTAAAATGTTGGTGTCTGTGACCTTTTGTCACGGGATGCTTTTGCCAAGCAAGCTCAAAGATACTGCACTGCTCTCTGGGGAGAGATTTAGGACCATGCTGGGGAGGATAGCTGTCTGCTGTGCAGTATGAAATGGCTTGGCTGAGACTTTGGGATGTTTTGGTCCAAGATCAGAAGCCAACAGCATCTTATGTGTTGGTTTGTAAGCTCTGTGGGACAGTCTGCAGGTCAGGCTGGGTAAGGGGGTGGCAGACAGAGGATTCACTGAGCCAGCTCCATTCATAGCTATAGCTGGTTTTGCATCCCCAGAAGCTCTATTTGGGTCGGTACCACAAAACTCTTGCTGTTTCTTTTTAGCCTTTGTTTCAGTAAATTAACTGATCCATCAGTTTGGGCTTAAAATTAACTCTGGACAAGAGTTTGTGCAGGACCCATGCTGTAGAGCAGGTCACAGTGCTCAGCCTCTCCTGGCAGGGCTGGATTTGCTGGCATATCCTCTTTCTGTCTGCCCCTCCACTCCAGCACTGGAGGACACTCAGTCCTGCCCATTGTTCACCTTTCTCATTGAGCCCTCAATATGTCTGCTGAGGTTGCAAAACCATTGAGTACATTTGTATGGGAATAACTGAAAATATGCCTGGACTCTTGAGTCATCAGTGCAGTGAATATTGAACCATTGCAGGGCTTGGCTTGAACACCTGCGTAACCCTCAGTCGGTGCTGTGCACAGCTCTCAGTGTGCTGAGCTGCTTCAGGCTGTTTAAGTGGAACCTAGCCAAGAAGTCCGGGCATCCTGGGCCAAGACTGGGCCAGTCATTTTAAGTATCCCTTGTGTTTTCATTACTTGTTCACACTTTGCAGGTGGATGCTGTAGAAGTGCTTACAAAGGCAGTATCATGAGAAGCCTGACACCACTGTTCTTTAATTGTTTTTAGGTTCCTTATGGGGCCTTTGCAACTTGTAAAGTCTTGCAAAAAAAGGTAATGTTGCAATCAGAGCTTGTTAGCAAATTCCATTATTATGCTTGAGTATTACTGTTGTGTTTGAAATGACTGTATAGGGTTGTTTATGTATTGCTGCAGAAGTTTGCTTGTAATGAGTTTGGCCACTTGTGTGATAATACATGGAGAGCACTTTGGGTAGGAACTAATCCTGTCTGTGTGCTTTAGAGCTAACTCCTGTGATAAAAGATCTTAGAATCCCAGAATCCCAGCCTGGTTTGTGTTGGAAGGGACCTTAAAGATCCTCCAGCTCCAACCCCTACCATGGGCAGGGACCCCTTCCACTGGAGCAGCTGCTCCAAGCCCCTGTGTCCAACCTGGCCTTGAACACTGCCAGGGATGGGGCAGCCACAGCTTCTCTGGGCACCCTGTGCCAATATTGTTTCTACCTTAGCCTACCTAATGGTATTTCCCATGTAAGGAACTAGGCTCTTGTTTAGATCTTATGGTAAATGTTTGAGCTTCTGTGAAAATACATTTACTGTTTTAATATTTTATATGCTAGTGAGCTCTTACACAGCCTCCACAATCAAAACTCAACAGATGTGCTTGTTCTAGATAGGAGTGCCTCTTGTGTTCATGTTTCAGTGGGATTTTTCCTCCTCAGGTGCTGATTATTCATACGAATAACCTGACATCTTTAGTTCCAAAGTCCTGCAGCCTCTTGAGTCTCATGACTGTGAAGGTAAATGTGATTCTGAACAGTTAATCTGCAGTTAATCAATTTCCCTTGCATTCTAGCTGCATTAAAACCCACTGGCCCAAATAAATTCCTTCTGTCTGACTGCCTTTGCCAAGACTCCCTAACAAGGTGTGAAACCAGCCTTCCCCAGGTCCACCTCCCTGGTGGACAGATACCAGACACTGAGCCGTTTGTGTAAGATCAGAATCAGTCCCAGGACTCATTTATCATGTTCACAATCCCACACTTCCCCTTCAACATCCTCTCCTGGTAGTGCTCAGTCAGAGTTGAGTGTGTTATGGGGTAGATGCATCTCTCTTCTGCACTGGTGGGTCACTTGAATGTGAATGAAACTGGTGGTGGGTGATGGGGCCATGGTTGTCACAGAGCTCTCAGCTCCACCACCCTCATGCTGTGGTTGCACAAGAGGCAGTTATTCCAGCTGCTCATGTCTCCCCATGGAGTGAGGTCTTCAGGCATAATCCTGTTCTCTCCCCATGCTGTTGGAGCATTCAGCTTCCCTGGAGCAGTCCAGCTCACTGCTCCTGTGGAAAATGCCTTTCTCTGCCAGGCTGGCTCCAGGGAGATGATTTAACCAATTGGCTCATCCAGTTTTCTGGAGCAACTCCCTTGGTGTCAGTTCTCTCCCCAGTCTTTGGTTTGTTCATCCATCTGTAGAGGCTTCAGTGTTCCAAAGGCCTACAAGAATCAAATACTCCTTGAGAACTTAAGCCACTTTTCAGTGCCCCATTGGAAGGGAAGTAACTTTCTTTGCTAGATAACTCATGACGTTTTGTCCTCGCACCACAACTTCTTTTCCCAGCCTGATTTGGTGCAATCCCCCACTCTTCCAGGTTCTGGACCTGCATGACAATCAGCTGGCATCACTTCCTGCTGATATTGGTCAGCTGGCATCTCTTCAGGTAACAGATTTGTGGCTGCATGCCAAGTGTTACCGGATGGCAAGGATGTGCTCTTTGTTTCATAATTAATCACAGCTTCAGTGATGGTGCTGATATTGTCAGATCTGTCTCATTGACTTGACTGACATTGTTGAGCTGGGTTATTGGAAAGGGAGAGCAGGAGAAGAGTGGGCATGCTGAGTTCTGTAGTCCCAGCTTAGTGCAAGGGCTCAGTCCAAGTGGTTCCCACTGCCAAGCAGAGCAGCAGCTTCCAGTCATATGGATTTCCCCAGATCCTCAGGTTTTACATTCTCCCTGGTGTGATAACATGGGGAGTGCAGCGTGTTGCCGTGCATGCTGAGGGTGCACCCTCTCTGCTCAGGGTGCAGCATTGGGTTCAGCCACTGCTTCCTGCGCTGCCCTGGAGGAGAGGATGCTGCTTCCCAGTTCCTGCCTCTGGACTCAGCACCTACTGATGCTGTGGGTTGGGAGTGGGGTTTCTCACTGCATGTGGTAGGCAGATGTACCCTGTACAAAATAAATGTTTATGTTTAACTCGGAAAGTACTGTCTAAACCTTATTTCAAGTTGTCTTTGTGGGCCTAGGAGCAGTCCCAGCAAAGCAGATGTGTAGAAGACCTGAGACTTGTATAAAGGGTCCTTAATATCTTTTCTGTTGATACCTTAGGTCCTGAACCTTGAAAGGAATCTTTTAAAATGTCTTCCACAATCTATAGGAGACCTTGCCCAGCTGCAGGTGCTCAATGTGAAAGGTATGGCTCATGTTTCATACTAGTGCTCTGGGCAAAACACTGTTTAATGGTCTGAGTCATGTTGAGCTGCATTGGTGATTACTGCTTTCAACCGGTACAAGCACCAAATGGTTTTGCTACAAATGCTGAGGAAGAACACAAGAAATATTTCAATTCAAATAGATGTCAAGGCAGGAGAAATCATTAGGCCCAAAATGGGTCAGACTTAGTCCATACAAATTTGGGAGGAAAAGGAGACAGTTACAGGGAGCTGCTGCTGAAACAGGGAAGTACATGGAGGGTAAGGAACCTAGAAGTGCAGCTCAGTTCATTGCCACATCTGTCTGGAGCACCTGGCCTCTGACCCTTAGATATGTAGCCCCACACTCAGCCCCCTTTCTCCATCTCTGATACTTACAACAAAGGGAAGAAGAGTCCATGGGAGGGGGTTGGAACTGGGTGATCTCAAGGTCCTTTCCAACCCAAACCATTCTGTGATTCTGTTACAAACATTCTCCTGATGAAGAGCACAGATCCAGCCTGCAGCAGTGAGATGGTCCTTTTGGCATGAGTCACATGCCAAAATGTGCCTCACATTGCTGGACCTGTGTGCTGGCATTGTGAGCAAGTAGATCTTGATTCCCAGGTGCCTTGGTGGGCAGTGGCAGCCTTTAGAGCCCTCCCTCAGCCTGCAGTAGAGTGTAGAACATGAGATGTATGTATAGTTATGGTTTGAGGTTCCAGGAGGTGAAGTGCTGGGTCAGGCTTTGGGAAGGTTCCATGGTACCAAGTGGCTTTTGTGTCCCTGGAGGTAACAAGCTGAAGGACCTGCCTGTGACTGTGAGCAGCCTGCGGAGCCTGCGCGCCCTGGACATCAGTGGGAACATGGTTGTGGAGCTGCCGCGGGGGCTGGCGCACATCCGCACCCTGGAGGTAGGCACCCAGCCCGTCTGCTCCCCTCCACAGGCTGCTCCTGCTGCTGCGCCCCTTCCCTCTCGCTCAGAATGCTAACAAATTCAGCGTAGAAAGTGAATTTTTAGGGTTTGGGAGTTGTAACAAGCTGCAACATCAGTGGTTCATGGGGTCCCAGAGAGCTTTTGTGCACCCTCCCTTCTTCGGTCTTTCCTGGTCACTTTTTGCTGTGGTTTAATGGTACAAAAGGAGTCCACAGGAAGTGAACCTCAAGGAGTTACCTGCCAGGGCTGTCTCTGAGAGCACAGACTGTGCCTGTGGGCTCAGGTGGACTCAGCCCCCTTGCACCAAAGCTGAGTCTAGGTGAGCAGATGGGATATTTCCAATGAGGATTTTGCCTCCATTGCTGTGACAGATCCCTGACTCCCCCTTAGCCCCCGTGGGCTTCTGGCTCCCTGGAGTGTGCAGTCAAAATGGGACAAGCATCAGGGTTCTAATGGATGTGTTACCTTCTGGCTGCCAAACTTGTCAGTACTGAATGATGCAAACGTCAGACAACAGGGCTGACTCTGCCACCAGCACAGAGGATGGAAAAATGCTCTCTGGTCTCAAACACACAACATTAGGCTTCATGTCCCTTGTGGGCAGTCTCTGAGGTGAGGGATCTGTGCAGCTTGCCCTGCTGTGTTTGATAAAGTGGTTCCTTTCTAGTCCTTCCTGCTATGCCCTTCTCTACAGGAGGCAGTGTTAGGTCCTTCTGGTGACCACAGTAGGACAAAACAGCAAGTGATCCTTCTGTTCATTCTTTGTGGTGCTTCTCTCGGTGCCCTTTGTATCACCATCCCTTCCATGCATCATGTTTAAGGGCTCCAGCACACTGAGAAGTGCTGTGCCTGCTTGTACTTAAACATGAAGTAGGCACATGTGCATGAGGGGAATGTTCCACTGAAGTGCCAGCTCAGAAGCTCCCAAATAAGGGATGGTGGAATGACCTCTAAAAGGTGTCAAACACCCAGCAGAAAGGCAAAACCTCATATTTATGTCAGGATTTAGGGTAACACGAAGTTTTCACTCCATAAGTGAAATTCTGGGGAGCTGCAGGGATAACTGCGGTGGGACTCTGGCTGGTCCATCAGGATAACCTGGAGCTGTGTGTGTTCTCTCTTTGGAGACGCTGACCCTGGATGCCTCTTCCATGACCTACCCATCACCTGACATTTGCAGTGCAGGTACAGAGTCCATTCAGCAGTTCCTCTGCAAAGGTAAGCAAGGAGAGCCTTGGGGACTGCTCTGTGCCCTGGCTGGGTGCTGTGGTGCTGTGGCATGTTCAGAAACCGTGTTTATGAAGGACAGACATTGCATTGGCTCTGCTTGGGGTGGTTCCTGACTCTCTGCATCCCTGGCAGGCTGATCCCTGAGTTCTGTGTCTTTGCTGGCAAACAGCAAAACAGGAGCCCTTCTTTGAGGCTTCCTTCTCACTGTCACACTGAAATTGATAATGGTTTTGTTAAGACATCAGAATAACCGGGTCAGGGATTGCCCAAGTGACTGTAACAAGTCATTGCATCTCCCATGGGGTTGTTTTCTCCAGTGGGAGGATTAGGCATTGCCCAGACACAGCGGCCTTGGGACAACGAGATAGACTCTGTAGTCACTTGGGGTGCCTCCTACCCTTATTTTCTACGAGGAAGGACCAGGTGCCTGCAGGCTGACAGCCTGTTAGAGAAAGGTGGAAACCAGATGGAAGACTCAAGAGGACAAAGACATTATCCTGTGAGCTTGTAATCACTGTGTGTCAGGGCTAATCCCTGAAAGAAAAGGACAGTCAGAACTTACTGTGGTGTGGGCAGGAACATTCACAGCCCTGCAGAAGTCAACGTGCCTGTACCAGTGTGAGGGCAGTTTCAATCTGAGCAGCTTTGATCATCTTCCTGTTGGGAAGGGGTGGCACTGTCTCCGAGCTTTTTGTTCCTAAGCCTGCTTGAGCTGAAGGAGCTCTTCTGGAGACTCATCTGTGTGTCGGGAGGAGCACAGTTGGAAGCAGTCTCACACACCAGCCATGCTGCCAAGGAGGCTGTAAGCACCAAATGTTCTTGTTTTGTGTCTGATGACTTCCAGAATGTGGAATTGCATACTACCCCCCTGCTCAGTACCCGCTCCCTGCCCTGGAGAGCGATGGAGGAGGAACAGCTGTGGATGGGGTGGACAGGGCAGTGCATAAGTACCTGGAGGAGGAGGACGAGTGGCAGGTGAGGCTCTAGTGAGTGCGAAGTCATGTGAGAGGGGGTTAGAGCTGTCTCTCTGCCCCTTCAGTGGATCTCATAGCATTTAGCACATCATCCCTCATTACCTTCCCTGCCATGAGGTGGGTCTTTTGGGGGCATCAGTGCCCAGAACCAGGCATAGCACTGTGGGCATGGGTGGCTCATCTCTGAGAGCTGGGGATGGGCTTACCACTGCAGGCTGCTGGAAGACACATCACAAAGAACTGTCTGTCCTTGAAAGCAGTGGCACAGTCAGGGGACAGAGGTGACAATGGGGCACAGTGTGTGCAGCACAGTGACACATGTATTTTGGGGAGAAGGGCCTTGTGGTTCCCAGCCAAGTGCTAGATGCGTTCAGCTCTATCTGGGAAGGGTGAGGGTAGGTGCATAACTGTGATAAGCTCTGCAAGTACAGACTAGATCTCTTTGTCCCTGGAGAAGGGAAGGACTGGACTTTGTGCCTGGGTTAATTTTCTTGTTCCTTTGGTTGATGTCTTTACTCAGTTAGAGGAAGATATAACGTGGGCTAATAATAGCTACAGTAAATTTCTCTTGAGAGTAAATGTCTGCTGATATTTCTTACTTTCAGAACAAGTTCTTGGATTATGAGAAGAGGAAGGTAAGGATGAGCCTGCAGATGCTTTGTCTGCAGCATCGCTCGGCTTCTGCTTCTTGTTTTCCATCCCTTTATCTGTTTTTTCAGCCAAAAGTGAATGTTTGAGAACTGAGTTCTTGTAGAACCCCCCCAAGGCTGCTCACTCCTTGCTGCTGGAGACGTGGGGGAATCTGTGACACAGAGCTGATGAGCTGCAGTCTAAGTCCTACCCCAGCCCTTTTGCTCAGAGTGCCACCATTCCTGCTGTCTCCTAACTTTCCTTGTTCCTGTCCTCCATTCCCTTCACCTGGCTGCATTTTTAGTTTGCTCTTCTTTTTATTTCACTGTCTCTATCTCTTTCCCTGTGCAAGGCTCACTTTGAAATAGGGAGAGGCTCCTGTCAATGCATTCACCTTTCGCTTTGGTTAGAGCTACTCACAGCTGGCTGCCTCCTTTGCTCTGTTGTCCTCAGACAAGGGAGTCTCTCCATCTGGGGTTGAACACAGCCTTAATTTGGGCCCTCCCTCTGCCCTGTCTGTTTCAATTGTATGGGTTGATGCCCAGGGACTTCGGCTTCATGACTATGAAGTGAGCAGAGGCGAGTTTGGAGACTGTCATAAGGAGAGGAGCAGCTTCTGCTGCAGTTTTTGGGTTCCAAAGGAGAGAACATTTCCATTCCCTAGTCAAGCTCCCTTCTGCCGTTGGGCTGGCTTCCTTGTCACTAAGGGGATCACTGTGCCTTGGTTTACAGTTCTGCCAGAATTGGTTCTTGCTTGGGAAGGAGCAGAGCCAGCAACTACTGAGCTCTGGCATTCATCTTTCTCCTTATTCCTCTCAGGAACAGAAAATGCAGGAGAAGCTGGAATTTGAGCGACGCTTGAACAAGGGGCAGAGAGAACAGGCTCTGCTGGTGCAGCAGCTCAACAGTCAGAAGGATGAGATCCTGCAGACAGTGAGAGAGGTTGGTCTCCTCTGGGCAGGCTCCATACAGGACACTGCCTTTGCCAAACTGACCGCGTCCTCCTTGCCTTCTCCCTTGCTTTAGGACCAGATGAGGCTGGAGGAGGGTCTGACCAAGCACCAGCGCTACCTCGAGGAGGAGCGCCTGAAGCTGCTGCAGCAGTTGAAGCAGGCAGAGCAGGGCATTGCCGGCCGTATCCAGAAGCTGCTGGAGGACAACCAGAGGTGGGGTCCCAGGGGTTTTACAGGGATCTCTGCCCCTCAGGGGCTCATGTTGCTGTGTTCCATTCGGAGCAGTTCATTTTGCTCTCTGTGAGTGTTATGGGGCTGGTCACAGCCGGTGTCTGCAGGAGTTGAACTGGCAAAGTCCCATTTAAAAGAAGTGGAATCTGACACAGTAAAAAGTGTTTCACGCATATGTGTGCTGTTGGAGTTTTGCAGCACTGGAAAAAAACAGAATTCCTTATGGAAGGTGCGTATTTGAAGTATTTGATGTGCCTAGCTCTGCTGCAGACACAAGGTTACCAGTCTGCCTAAAGCTGCTCGTCTGCACATGAGAAGCAAAGCTGTTTTCTGCCCTGGGGGAGTAGGGTGTCCTGCTCAGCCTGATGGAAACCTCTTGTTTCCTCTTCTGTTTTAGACAAAAACAAAGTTCAGACATTCTGAAATCCTTGGAAAATGAGAGGTGAGTCTCCTTGGAATAGGCTCTTCTAGAAAAGGGGAGAGAAGCTGGGAAGTGGTTCTGGGATCTTCCTTTCAGAGCCATGCCTGAATCCACCTTAAGTCGGGAGAAGGTTATCTCATGTCTGCAGCTGGTTCTGGTCACTGTTGGAGGCAGGACACTGGACTAGATGTGTCTGGCCTTGCCCAGTCTGGCAAACATAATGGGATGGTGAATTTACCTCTTTTTCGTCTGTGAATAACCTAGCTAAGGATTTTGGGAATGAAACCCTCTATTCCACTATCAAGGAATCCTACATTTGTTGGAAGGCAAGGCATTGATGGAGGGCAATGTGTATGGCCTGGGAGGGATACACTGAAAGCAATGCTGCCATTCAGCCAATGCTCTGAACTCTCCCTCCCTTCAGCCAACCATGCTGTGACACAGTAAACTGGATGGGGACACTGACCTGACTGGAAATAGTCCCTTTGTATGTTTGACAGTTTTCCAGTCACACCAGTTCCTGATCTGGTCAGTGGGGTTGAGTGTGTTTGTGCTAGGGCAGGGGAGGTGGGGATGGAGGCCAGGGTGCTGCTTTCAGTGGCACTGCTCAGTTAGGTCAGCTTTAAAGTGCTCCTCAAGCCTGAAAAAGGAAAGTAAAACAAGGGACCAGCATGGTGTTGGTGGAAGTGCATGCACATTGACTGTCTCTCAGAAGGATCAACATTCCAGTCTAAGAAGCAACTGTCCCCATGGTTTTGACAAAATTTATGTTGTCTCTCGTAGACTTAGAGGCTTCTCACCAAGAAATCATGGAGACTTTTGTGTCCCTGATGAGAACTTGGCTTTTCTGGGCCACTGGTGGGGTGAATCTGAGCAGCCCTTAGGCTCTGAGGTGGGTGGGTGGAGAAGTGAGAAACGTGTTTGAAGAAGTGGCTGAATTGTTCTTGGTTGTTCAACAGAATAAGGATGGAACAGCTGATGGCAATAACACAGGAGGAGACAGAGCAACTACGCAGAAAGGAAGTGGCTGGTACGTCCAAACAGTTCTTTGGGGTGGTAAGGTGCAAGAGAGACCTGGTTCCCCTGAAGATGTCCTGAATAGGTGACATAGAAGATGCTGTGTCACACACACATTCTGGCTGTGTTGCTTGGTGCGGTGGGGTGGAGCTGTGGGGGTAGCACTGCACACGTACCATAGCTGATCCCATACTTCCCCTTCAGCTCACTGCTGGTTCTTGAGGTGCAGGCTGTGCTCATGTGTCATAGACTCATAGAATGATTTGGGTTGGAAGGGACCTTAGAGCTCCTCCAGCTCCAACCCCTGCCACGGGCAGGGACCCCTTCCACTGGAGCAGCTGCTCCAAGCCCCTGTGTCCAACCTGGCCTTGAACACTGCCAGGGATGGGGCAGCCACAGCTTCTCTGGGCACCCTGTGCCAGCACCTCAGCACCCTCCCAGGGAAGAGCTTCTGCCTAAGAGCTCAGCTCAGTCTCCCCTCGGGCAGGTTCAAGCCATTCCCCTTGGCCTGTCCCTACAGGCCTGACTGCTTTTCACACAGAGTTTGTGAGGCTGGATATGAGCACACAAAGTGCTTCATATTTCCAGGTTCCAAACACATGTTAACTGATGAAGTTTATGAGGCAGGAGGTGGATGGTCCTAGGGAGCCTTTGCTGCTTGTGATGACCACACGGGTGATGATCACTGGGGTTGCAAGGGAAATGGTGTGTGTGTGTTGTCACCCTGAGGATGGGTTACTCACAGTGGGACAGGCAGAGCTGCAGCCATCTGAGCTTCGGCAGAGGAGTGACTGGGTTCCTCCAGGCACTGAAGAGATGCCAGCACAGGCAGAGCAGTTTGCTCAGCTGATTTCCTCCAAGATAGCTGGGATTCTTGCAGCTGATTCTGCTCTGAGAGGAATGAAAAGGAAAGAGCAAGGACAGGCTGCAAATGAGAGGGGGTCACTGTTACCTGCAAGTGTAGCCTGTTCTAGACACCCTCTTCGATGCAGACTGACAGCCCTTCTGTCCCCCAGCTGCCATGCAACAAATGCTGGCTGAAAGCTATAAGAACAAGCTCATCCAGATGACCAACGAATCTCGTCGGCAAGACCTCGTCAACCAGGCCTGCTCCAGGTACAGGGAGAGGTGGCTGGGGCTGGTGGTACTGCCATAAATCCCTTTCTTTCCAGCAGTCCCTGGTGTAATTCCCATATATACACACAGCCAGGAGCTCCTGCAGCCACTGGGGTACAGCAGGACAGTGGTGAGAGCAGATGGCACTGCAATTTAAAGAAACTATCAAACTTGGTTAAATGAACCAAGTTCTGATCACAAGGATCTGCATGTTCCTCGTACCTTTGAACTATCACTTTTTTACTCTGTTTATTTGACTTTATACATTCTGCTGAATATGGAGGATGAAATTAGACTGGTTTTCCTCGTTTGTTAGCCAGTTCAGGGTCCAGCTCCAGCACAGGATTCCTTTTCTGCCTCCCAGTGTTGTCTCAAAGATGCTGTTTGTCCATATATAGGACTTGTTGTATTGCTGCAGGTGCAGAGTGTTCTGGCTTGCTCTCTTTACAAGAGGTAGGAAAGAGCTGAACAGAACCAACATTGTGTGCCTGTGACCTGCCCAACAGGGGAGTGAGCAGACACTGTCCTGCCTGCAAGTGCAGGCAATACATGGCCGGCCACGGTGTCTGGGTCTCCATCATCAGCACACCCTCTGCAGTATAGAATGCCAACCCCGCAGCTTGTTGGGGCAGCAGCAGCCCTGGTTTGGACCTCAAGCTGTGCACATGCAGGCAGCAGTGCAACTGCTCTGCCTGGCTCCATGTTGCAGGTTTGGTCTGGTTGTAGGGAAGGAGGTTTGAGCTCTGTCGGCCTTCAGCTCTGCAGTGCCAAGGCTATTCCTCCTTGTCCAGTAACACATTTCCCCATTCCTGGATTCCTTCTTTGCTTTTGCTCTTGTTTGCATCAAGAGTCTCAGCCCCAGCAGTAACTCCATGGCAAATCCACCTTCTTGCAGCCTAGCTGAGATGGATCAGAAGTTCCAGCAAATCCTGGCTTGGCAGCAGCTGGATCAGAACAAAGCTGTCAGTCAGATCTTGCAGCAGGTAGGCAAAGGGGGGGCGGTCAGGGAAAGCAGCTGCTTGTGGAAGGGTTGGGAGTGGATCACAGGAGCAGCAGTGGCTGTGTTGGGCTGATGCAGGGGGCATTTTATGTGACACTGTGCTGAACTTTGTGAACCTGTTATTCTGACAAAGTGACTCGGGGGGGTGAAAGGAAAATGCATTCATTTTTCTAATAAGGCAAAGGCAGGAGAAGCAAAACTGGTCTGTGATTAACAGTGAGGATGTTGAGGCTGAAGTCCTGTCTTTTTGGCAGGTTTCCTGGGTGGGATGGGGCATTTTCAAAGCCTCTGTTCTTTCTGAACCCAAGACCTCTGCAGCTCATTTTTCAGTGCTGGGCAGCCCTGTCTTACTGCACAGCCTTGGGGCTCAGAGCTGCTGAAAGTGAGAGGTGGGCTTCAGACAGAGCACTCCAGATGTGTGATGGAGAACATGAATGTAAGCTCTGTGTCTGTCTGTGAAGTGGGGTTTTACCTTTTGGGACTCTGGAGTCCAAGACATGGTGTAGTCAGGGCACTGTTGCCCAGGGTAAGCACTGTTCAGGTGCTGTACATGAGTGACTGCAACGCACCAGAGTCTTATAGCCCATTTGCAGCTGTGTCAGCAACCTCACTAAGCAGGATTCTGCCTGTCCCTTAGATTGAGATGCAGAAAGCTGCCTTTGAAGCTCTCCAAGTGAAGAAGGATCTTATGCACAGGCAGATCCGGAACCAGGTGGGTCAACAGCAAAGAGCAGCTCAGCTCATAAACCATTCAGTGAGAGACTTCTGAGGAGGATCAAGGCACTGTGAGCACAGAGCGGGGTCTGGAGGCAGTGAAGAGCTCTTGTATTGCTGGGAGCTCTGTACCAAAGCCTCGGGCTGTGTTGGTTAAATTGTAGTCTCTCAGTTCAGTGCAGATTCATGGAAGGAGTGGAATTGCCATTGCTTCAATCATCTCAGCACTAATGTGGATGAAGTGCTGGAGAGCTGTCACTAGAGGACAGACCTGCACTGGCTCTGCAGGGTGACCTGCAATTACAACTGCAATTTCCTTCAGGTTGTGCACTTGGCAGGGCTGCTGTTTCCAGACGAGTCCACTACATCTCCATCTAGCACATCAGAACTGCACCTTCAGCCATAAGTTCACCTTTCCTTTCCCATTCCCAGCCTGCCTTTCTGAGGTCCATTCTGCAGAAGGTGCAATGCAATAGTTGGGGGGAAGAGCAAAAGCTGGTGGAGAAAGCAGCGGTGGTTGATGCAGGCAGATGGGGGCTGGTTTCTGACACAGTGCTCCAGAATCTTTCCTCTCCTTGTCTACACAACAGAAAAGTCTCATATCAGGATTTGGTGGATGAGCTTAAGAGCTTAGTTACGCTGAGTCCTAGAAGCCTATGGGTTGCACATAGACAATCCAGGATCTGAATCTACCAACTCTCCATTGCTCATGTTCATAAGAGCCTGCAGTTCGCTCACATTTATAAAGAGGGGGAGTTTGTGCCTTGCTGCCATGGCTGGACCTTTTACTATTGAAATCCAGCCACCCCCAGCACCCTGCATGGGCTGTGAGTGGGCAGGAGCCCTGGGTACTGCCTGTTGCAGAGCCCTGGTGTCAGCTGGACTTCCCTGGTCATGGCACACATAAAGCAGCATGGCCTGGGGATGTAGCTGGCCTGGCAGATGGGTGAGCTGGGCTCTCATCTTGGCTTTGCTCTGGGATCTTGGGCAACTCACTTCACCTCTCTGTGTCCGAATTGCCCCACCTGAAAGAGCACTGATCATTATGGGGTTTGCTGGAGAATCTGGAAAGCAGGACCCTGCTCCAGCTAACCTGCAGTCTGAGCAGTGGTGCCTGGACTTTGACCATCAGTTGCTGCCTTCCAGAGTGGCTGCTAAAGGGCTGGCAGAACAAACTGATTGCAACCTGCTTCTAGACTTGCACAGGAGGTGTTTAGAGGGACAAGTAGAGAGCAGGGACACAGCTCCTCAGGCAGCAACCAGAGTGACCCTATGAGCATGTGTCATGGCAGGGCATTAGCAGGTTCCCCAGACATCTGGGTGGCTCTGCAGTGCTGTCCCAGTGCAGTGCAGCAGTTAGACCTTGTCTTAGAGCATCAATGGAAGTAATTTCAAATGTCAGTAAAAATGTTTCATCTTCTGTTTAGATTAAATTAATAGAAACAGAGTTATTGCAGCTGACACAGCTGGAGTTAAAGAGGCAAGAACTGGACACAGAGACGCTGCAGGTATGTGGGGCTCTGGGGCTGCCCCCACCCTCTCTCTGCTCTGGGATCACAAAAGCTCCACTTCCTGCTTCTGCTCCAGACGGTTTTCTGCTCAGTCAGGGGGGGACCTACCCCCAGGACACCACAGACTCCTCTTTGTTGTGGGAACATTGCTGCTGCTCCTCATCTCAGTGCATTTCAGGGCAGGGACAAAGCAGGGGTAGATCCAGGTTTGCTGGGCAGGGAATGATTTTGGGATGCAGTTGTTGGCTGTCCCAGGAACACTGCCTGCTGTGCATTGCATGTTCTCACACTGCTGTGTTGTGCTTTGGTTTTAAATACCCACCAGTGATGGCTGTCAGCTTTCCCCTTCATTCCTAAGCTCCATCTCCCAGGCTCTGCACCACCATCCCACCATTCGAGGGGCTGACTCCATCAGCAGCCACATGTTGAGGAATGTCAAGTTTGGCTTAAGCTTGGCTTTAAATTCTGTTACTGCACCTTTGCATCAGTTGTTGTCCCATGGGTGCTATTTGCCAGGTCAGGTCACCTCTTCAGTCAGCCCCAGATCGGCAGCAAACAGCATGGACTCCCCACAGGTGGGGCACAGAGTGGGTTGATGGGTGCTGGCTTCAGACAGGACTGCCTCTGAGCCCTGGGCTGGGCTCTTGGGAGAGCAACATTTGGGTTCTGCTGCCTTAATTCACACAGCCCCGTACAATGCTGCAGTGCTGGGGGGTCTGATGATGGGAGACAGCCCAAAGTTCGTGCAGGGAAAAGCAAGGAACCTCAGGCAGGTGATGCTGGGCTGGGTGACCACAGGAGCTCCAGTGCAGTGGATCTGCCCTGGTACCACCCTGCAGCCCAGCGGGCAGCACGGGATGGTTGCAACTTCAGCACTGAATGCTGAGAAACAAGGCACAGAAACCTTCATCTCTCTGGATCTCCCCAGCCCTTCGGTGGTCTCCAGCTGATGGTTCCCTGCAGTGACTGCCCCCAGTGCAGGGCAGTGCCCACAGTGCTGCCCCATACCCCCTGCAGGGGAGGGATGCTTCCTGCCCCGAGCACAGGGGCTGTGGTGAGCAACTTCTTAAACCTCTGACAAACAGGAAGAGCCAAAGGCCCCTTGAGCAAGGGATGTGCTTGCTCAGGTCTATTGCCAGATCTAGGGAGTGACCTGGGGGTGCTGCAGTGCGGGTGGGCAGCAGAGCACATCTCGAGGTTCGCTGGAGCTCCCCCAGGTGCTGCCTGCTTCAGCTGGGGCTGATCCATGCAGAGATGCCCCGTGGATGTTCCTGAGACAATTCCCCTCTCCTCATCTCCCAGTGGAGTGGCTCAGTGCTGACTTACCTTGTGAGACCCCAATGAAAGCAAGCTCCCCAAGGGCATGAGGAGGTTGCTGCCTTACCTGTCCCACAGGCCTGCAGGCTCTAGACCTGGTTCCAGGTGGTCTTTCTCAGAGAGGGGAACCACAACCACCTGCGATGCCATTCACTGAGCTTGTGATGGAGGTGGGAGCTGCTGCAGGTCCTGGGCTGCCTGGGGTGTGCTGGGGGCTGGACCATGAGCAGTGGTCAGTGCAGGACCCAAAGGAATGGGTTCAGCTCAGCTCTGCTGTGTCAGTTCCTAGGAGAGGACTGGGGCTCTGCTCCAGGGCTGAGGGACGTGGAGCTCAGGCTGCCACCTCTGTTGTGTCTGTGCTGGGTATGGTGCCTGCTGTGCTGGGAATGGGGAGATGTGGATGCCAGAGTCCTTCTGTTGCAGGGGGTGATCACAGAGCAACGCCAAACACTTGGCTACCTGCTGCAGCAGCTGCTCAAGGAGAAGAAGCAAAGGGAGGAAGAGCTGCAGCAGATACTGGTAACGAAGGCTCTCAATTAGGTGCTGTAATGAGGAAGTGCATGGGCTGGCTGCAGGGCAAGGGGCCAGGGGTCAGCATAGGAATAAAGGGGGCTCCGAGGGGTTGGGTCCCATCCAGAGAGCAGCTGAAGCTCAGGAAGTGTTAATGGCAGCTCTCGGGGCAGGTTGCGGTACTGCAGTGAGGCACTGCTGTCACCAGAGCCCGCTGGGAAAGGGACCTGGGGAGGGGGAATAAGCACAATGCCACGAGTGCCCCACGTAAAGCAGAGGCCTCCAGCCCCTGCTGAGCTTCGGGAGATGGGGCTGGGACAGCGAGCAGAGGGGATGCACAGCCCTGGGCTGGCTGCTGGGGCCGAAGTGGGACCAGGCTGCAGAGGGC
The DNA here is from genome assembly GCF_012275295.1 of Melopsittacus undulatus. Classification (NCBI taxonomy): domain Eukaryota; kingdom Metazoa; phylum Chordata; class Aves; order Psittaciformes; family Psittaculidae; genus Melopsittacus; species Melopsittacus undulatus. Next base: position 10,010,188 of record NC_047537.1, read on the forward strand.
CAGAAGTGCCCATGTTACCCCAGCTGTGCCCACTGCAGTGCTGTGGGCTCTCCCTGCACAGCCCAGGCTGCTTGTTTCCCCTCCCTCACATCCTCCCCCAGCATCCCTGAACACCCCCAGCAATGTTCCCTCGGGCTGTGCAATGAATGAGTTTGTTTTGCAGCTGGAAATGGAGGCAAAGAGTGAAACCCAGCAGGAGAACTACTGGCTGATCCAGTACCAGCGCCTGCTGAACCAGAAGCCGCTCTCGCTGAAACTCCAGGTCACTGCTCAGTCACTGCTGTCCCTGCAGCTGTTCTTGCCCTGCTGCAGCCATGGGCTCCGCCAGGGCAGGGAGCAGCACACAGACCCCTCATAGAGGCTAAGCAGCAGCTGCTGCTTTGCCCACTGTGCCCTGAGCAGGGTGCCCAGCAGCCCTCTCCCAGTGCTGTGTGTTGGAGGATATGGGGCTGCCCGGTCTGTAAGGTGCCAGCACCTCCATCATCTCATTGTCAAACTGCTTCCCAGGAGCAGAGGGCTCCCTACACCTCGCAGACAGGGCTTTTTGTTCCTTAACCAAATTCCCTTGCCAGTCCATCTGAATGCAGCAGCTCTTGTCCATCCCTGTCTAAGACTGAGCCAGGAGTCTGTGCTGGTCAAATCCAGCCACAAAGAGATGGAGCCGGGTTCTGCCCATGCCGTGTTATCAGCTGGAGCTGGCAATGCTGGGGCTGCTGCAGCCACCAGCAGTGTTTCAGTCTTCCCAAAACTTGTTTCGAGCTGTGTTCATAAAACACCTCGTACCCTGCTGGGTCTTCAGAGCTGTGTGTCCTGGGTGCAGAATGCTCTGAGCAGGGCAGAGGGCAGGGCTGAGCTCTGCCTGTGCCGCTGCCTGTGCTCAGGGTCCTCTGGCCCTTGTGTTTGCAGGAGGAGGGCTTGGAGCGGCCGCTGCTGACCTTGCTGACGGAGCTGTGTGCCGAGCAGTACGTGCCCCTCTTCGCCCACCACCGGCTGTCCTTGCGAGCCCTCAGCACCATGAGTGCCAGCGACCTGGAGAAGGTACGGGGCAGCGGAGCACGGAGCGGGGTGACCCCGGCCCCGCCGGCCCTCGCTGCTGCCCGGGGCAGGTCCGGCCGGAGCCCGTGGTCACGCTGCCGGTGTCACCCCCAGCCAGGGGAGGTGCCAGAGCTGCTCTGAGCCATCCCGGGGGTGAGCTGAGCCTGGCTCTGCCCTCCAGCATCCTCCAGGTGCTCTCTATAGCAGGAATGGCACCGGGGGAATTCCCTTCTCTGCTTTCACACGGATGGAGGTGCTTCCCTTGGCATGGCGGGGTCTTGCCGAGTGTTTGCCGTGTCCCCTTGGGGCCACAAGCATCCTTTCCCCTGCGAGAGCTGAGACCCCCCTCTTGCACCGCAGGTCGGTGTGGCGGAGGCCGGCCTGCAGCGCGCCATCCTCCAGCGGGCTCAGGAGATCCTGGCTGTGGCCAAGACCATCCCAGGTACCTGCTTCGTGTCTGTCTGGTTTCTCGATGCGTTTTACAGCAGGTACCTGAGCCTTGAGGGGGGGAATCTGTGGGGCCAGATGCCTCCCCCTAGGGAGCTGCTGTGCGGAGCATGAGCTGCAATGTCAAGCTGCTCCCATTCACTTCCCTATTTACTGGATCCCTGAGCACCCATCTTCTTGCAGTCACCCCGATGCCTATCGGCTGGGTGGGAGGTGGGCAGCAATCCCGGTGCTCAGACCTCCTGCCTGTGGTTACAGAGCTGCTGAGAACGGAGGACACTGAGGTCCCTGCAGCCCCAGAACCCAGCGCTCCCTGGGAGGAGCCTCCAAGCCCTGCGGTCCCGACGGCTCCGCTGCTGCAGTGGGATGAGAAGAGGTCGGAGTGCGTTGTCTGCATGGAGCAGGAGGTGAGACCCCGCACATGCGTGGCATTGGAGCAGGGGTGGGGTGAGGGCAGCAGCCCCATAGCCCTGGGCATTGATGCCTCAGCTCCCCGGCACAGCCAGGCTCAGGCATCACCATGGGGAGGAAGGCAGGGCAGGGCCAGGCTCCTTGGGGGCTTGGGAAGGGCCTTGCTGAGCTCCTGTGCTGCTCTGTCCATGGATCAACCATGGGAAGCATTCATGGGGCTGCCCATTTGAGCCCTGAACCCTGTCCCTCCCTCAGACCCTCTGCACTGGTGGCACAGCCCCATCACTGGAGATTGGGGTGCAGGGCTCTGCCTCCCCTGCTGTGACAGCCCCGGGTGATCCCCATCCCCTCCTGTGCTGGAGCACAGCGGTGCTGGGGGGAGTGTTACGGTACAGCACCGCTCTCCATGTCCTCATCTCTGTCTCTCCTCCAGAACCAGATGATTTTCCTGCCCTGTGGCCACGTCTGCTGCTGCCAGAGCTGCTGCGAGCGGCTGCTCACTTGTCCCCTGTGCCGCAGGGACATCACCCAGCGCATCCGCATCTTCCACAGCTGCTAGGGGCAGGGCCAAGGAGGATGAGGCTGCCCCGCACAGCCACTGCCACCCCTGCCGGGGCGATGCCCCTCTGCTGCTCCATGTCCATGTCAGACACTCGCACCATGATCAGCACTGCCCTCCCATGCATGGCCTGGGCTGGCTGCGGCCGCACGCAGGAGTCTTGGTGTCCCCTGTGTTCCCTGATGGTTGCTCAGCCTCCACCTTGGGTTCCTCCTTCACCTGCATTCCCTCTTCCAGCCCATCGTCCTCTTGCCTGGCAGCGCTGGGGGATGGAAGCGGGTGCCCCTGTGGCCCCTCTTTGCTGTGGATGCATTTGCCTTTGGAGATGCCCCTCGCTCAGCAGGGACACAGGCAGTGCCAGCTCTGAAGCTGCTCCCTGCTGGGGCCAGGGGCTGCTAGGTGCCTGCATCGAGCACAGTGCCTGGAGGGGGGAGAATCTCCCATGGGAGATGCTGACAGTGCCTTGTGCCTGTGTCATGGCAGAGTTGTGGGGCTTTGCTCCCGTGACCCACAGGAGCCTGTCAGTGACCAGGGCAGTGTGAGGATCTCCCTGACCCCTAACTCAAGGACTCAAGGGCCTTGCTCTGGCCAGAGGAGCCCAGTGGGGGCCCACAGCTGAAAAACGCATTGGAGCAGGAGCACGAGTCCAGCAGTGAGGGGTGAGGGGTTGGGGCTGTGCCCGGTGCAGCCCCAGGTGCCTCCCTGCACTGGTGGTAGGTAGAGCTTCATCAGTATGAAGAGTGATCCCAGAGCATCTTCCATCTCTTGCCCCTGAAGTATGAGATGCAGCGATAAGCTCAGTCCCACCATGGCACTTCCCCAGGAGAAGCTATTAAAGAGCAGCTGGTTTCTGCTGGTGCTTGTTTGCTGCCTGTTTCCTTCTGCAGGGGAGGATACTTGAAAGTCAGGGGCTGCAGAGCAATGGTAGAGCTGCCACATGTGCGGCTGCCCCAGTGTCACCTCCTCTCCCACATCAAACTGGGACGAATCTGAGGGTATTTAGATAACTGGAGAAAATCCTTCCCTGTGAGGGTGCTGAGGCGCTGGCACAGGGTGCCCAGAGAAGCTGTGGCTGCCCCATCCCTGGCAGTGCTCAAGGCCAGGTTGGACACAGGGGCTTGGAGCAGCTGCTCCAGTGGAAGGGGTCCCTGCCTGTGGCAGGGGTTGGAGCTGGAGGAGCTTTGAGGTCCCTTCAACCCAAACCATTCCATAGTTCTATGATCAGTGTTGTTCACTGCAGAGCAGCCCCAGGGAGTGGGAGCCCTCAGACCCTCCTCTGAGGTTATTTTGTGTGTGTTACGCCCGTGTGGTGCATCCCTGCACCCCAGGGACCACAGTGGGAGTTTCACGTGTCCAGTTGGAGAAGGAGGGGACACCCCAGAGTTCACACTGCACGAAGGCCTGCTCCATCCATCGATCATCCATCCATCCATCTATTCTTCTGTCCATCCAACCATCCATCCCACCCATCCATCCATGCATCATCCATCCATCCATTCATCCATCCATCCATCCATCCATCCATCATCCCTCCACCCATCCGTCCCTCTGTCCATCCAACCATCCATCCCACACATCCATCATCCATCCATCCATCCGTCCATCCATCCATCCATCCATCCATCCATCCATCCATCCAACCATCCATCCATCCCATCTCACAGTGCCCGGGACTCTGCTACTCCCAATTGCCTTCATGCCCTGGGCAGTGCTGGGGGCTCAGTGGGTGCCAGGAGCCCAGGGCAAGGTCTGCTCCTGCCCGTAAATAAGTGCCAGCGTTCCCAGAGCTGCCCTTTGTTCCCGACCCCCACGTAGCTGAGTACGGGGACACCACAACTGAGGCACCATCAGCTGGGGGGGCAGCTCGTGCCCACCGGGGTGGCCCCGTGTCCACCCAGCCTGAGAGCAGGGAGTGAATGAGTAACAGCGGATCCCATTCACCCGCACCGCGCCGGGCTGCGGCCGCCCTTTGCTCAGCTCAGCCTTCGGGTGCCATCAGCGCTGTGCCAGGTGGCACCGCAGCTGCGGTGTGAAAGGGATGCATGGGGGGGGGGGGGGGAGGTGTGGGGGGTGACCCCCATTGGTGAGCCCGTCCTAAGCTAAAATCCCAGTAACAACCCCCTCACGTGCTGTGCCCGGGAAACACCGTCCCCAGCCCGGTTCGTGCAGGAAGGGGCAGCAAGAGCGGTTCCTGGGGCAGCCGCTGCCGGGGCAGGAGGAGGGTCCGGTTCCTGCCCCCCCGCCGCACCCTGCGGCCGGGCTGAAGGTCAGCGCGGGGCGGCCCCGCCGTGCATCACCCGCCTTCAAAAGCAGCCGCACGGGCCGGGTCCCGCAGCGCCATGGCCGTGGGGCCGGAGGCGGGCGGGGAGTGCGGGGTCTGCTACGAGGCGTTCTGGGGGGGCCGGGCCCCGCAGCAGCTCCCGTGTCGCCACTCGCTCTGCCTGCGCTGCCTGCGCCGGCTGCTGACCCGCGCCGCTGCCGCCGCCTTCATCAGCTGCCCCTTCTGCAGGGCCGTGGCGATGGTGCCCGGCGGGATACCGGCGCTGCGGACCCTGCCTGGGGACGAGGAGGAGGAGGAAGGCGGCGGCGCTCCCCCGGCCCGCCCCGTGGCGGTGGAGGTGGAGTTCGCCGCCCACGGCCCCATCTTCGCGGTGAGCGGGGCGGTTTCCCCCTGCGGCCCCGAGGCCTCGGGCGCCTTCGTGCCGGGGCTGCCGGGGCGGGGGCTGCTGCTGGACACGCAGCCTCCCCCTGCCTCCATGGAGAACCTGCGGCTCGGCTTCGCCGCCGGCATCCTCGTGCTCATCGTCTGCACCTTCTTCCTGCTCGTCTTCCCCAAGTAGGTCTGGACGGGGAGAGCGGCTCCCGCTGCCCCCCCCCGAGCAGCCCGGATGGACCCAGCGGCGGCTCAGGGATGGCTCAGGCCATGCAGGGCTCTGCACACCCCGGGCTGCGGGGCCGCAGGACCTCGGCTGCTCCACGCACGGGAGCCGCTGCTTCAGAACTGACCCTTGCCGCGGGTGGCTTCACCCCGGCCCTGCCCGTGTCCTCGGGCTGTTCCCAACGTTCCTGGCTCGGCGGGAGCCCAGCGCGGGGCCGGGGACGCTCCCGGAGGCTGGAAAGCCGCCACCCCCCCAGCGCTGAGCCTCAGTTCGTGTCCTCGGGCAGCGAGGACGGGGCTAAAGGGGACGGGAAGGGTCCCGCGGTGCTGCTCTGGAAATGTTCACAGGCAGCTGAAAAGCCCTTTCCCCTGGGAAGAGCCAGGCGTGGGGCAGGCAGCAGGAAGAGGGAAGGGCAGAGCCCTGCAGGGATGTGGGGCATTAAACAGACGTGGGCCCAGCACCGGCTCCTGTTGCGTTTCTGGACATCAGAGGCGAGGGGGGGGTTTGCTCCGAGAACAAGGCAGCTGCTTCACTCTCTGCAGGCAGTAAGATAACCAGGGCCCGGGCAGGGAGAGGGGGATCCCCTCATCCCCCATCCCTGAAACAACCCAGCACATCCCCAGCGGGTCCCTCCCTCCACCGAGCACCCATGTCCCAGCCACACGCCAGAACCCGAGAGCAGAAACAGCTCCTTCACATCCTCCTCCACAGGGTCTGGCTCCTCCATCACCCCCAGAACCTGCTGTCCCCCGGCAAGCCCAGGGCTTGTCTCACCTTCACCCTTCCTGCACCTAAGGCAGAGAATAAATTTGGGTTCTTTCAGGTGCTGAGACTGAGCCTGAAAAAATGGGTATCTACAGCATGGGGAAGGGGTTGGTATCTGCTGAGAAGGACTTAGGGTGTTGGTCTATCAGAAATTCCCCATGGTGCAGCTTCAACGAGCACTTGAGCACAGAACCCCCCCTGTGCTGGGCAGCAGCTTAGGGAGGGGATCCTGCCCCTCTGCTGTGCTCTGGGGAGAACCCCCCTGCAGCCCTGATCCAGCTCTGGGGCAGCAGCACAAGAGGGACCTGGAGCTGTTGGAGCGAGGCCAGAGGAGGCCATGGAGATGCTGCAAGGGCTGGAGCAGCTCTGCTCTGGAGCCAGGCTGAGAGAGCTGGGCTGGGGCAGCCTGGACAAGAGAAGGCTCCTGAAGGGGAGACCTGAGAGCAGCTCCAGTGCCTAAAGGGGCTGCAGGAAAGCTGGAGAGGGGCTTGGGACAAGGGCTTGTAGTAACAGGCCAAGGGGAATGGCTTGAACCTGCCCGAGGGGAGACTGAGATGAGCTCTTAGGCAGAAGCTGTTCCCTGTGAGGGTGCTGAGGCGCTGGCACAGGGTGCCCAGAGAAGCTGTGGCTGCCCCATCCCTGGCAGTGTTCAAGGCCAGGTTAGACACAGGGGCTTGGAGCAAGCTGCTCCAGTGGAAGGGGTCCCTGGACAGGGTTGGAACTGAATGGTCTTAAACCTTTCCAATCCACACCATTCCTTGAGCAGATCTTCTGCCATCACTTGCATCCTGCCCCCCCCCCCCCCCATAGTCATAGCAGAGCTGTGACCAGCCATGACACCACTTGAGTGGGCCCCTCCTGCCTCCACGCAACCAGATCAGGAGAGAGCAAAACCCCTGTGAGATGCTCAAGGTCCTTTTCTCCTACACCTTGAGGAAAACCAAGCAACTGTGGATCAATCACGATCATTGTTGGTACTTATGCCAATGTCCCACTAGGACTTTCTCATCTTTCTCAGGAGAGGGATGCAAGAACAAGCCCAGACCAGTTTCCTGTATTAAGTTATTCCTGATGGGAGGCAGAGGTCAGTCAGTGCCCAATGAAGCCAGACTGAACTAAAACCCAGGCCAGCAGAGGAAAAAACAGGTTTAATTGCACTTTATTTTTCAAGAAGTGAATGCAAATCCCTCAGGTTGGAAACTGTAACAGGAAACAAGTGGAATTGCTTAGTATTGGCCACAACCTCCATCAGGACACTGCCACCTCCAGGGGCCACAGCCAGGTGCCACCAGGCCACACAGATCTCACACCCATCACTTAATAACCAGGTTGTGCAATGACTTCTAGAGTGGCTCCCAGGAGCCCCAGCTGAGGTATCCACCCTGCTGGCCCACAGACCTTCTCTCACAGCCTTTGGTCTCTTCCAGTTTTGGCTGCATTTGGCCTCTTGCTGACAGGGACCTGCCCCATTTCCAAGCCATGGCTGCCAGGAGGCCAAAGACCAAATCCCTTCAGAGATGATAAAAGGCAGTTTTAAACTAAACTGTAGCAGGATTAGTTGAAGCACTTCCATTTTATTAAGGGAAGGGGGTGACTTGTTCTAAAGACACAAAGACCTGCTCCTAGTTTTAACCTGTGTTAGTGCCAATGAGCATAGAAGTGCTACGAGGAACCCAATGTGGTGGCCCTGCTGCCTGTGCTCTCTGCCCTCCCCTCTTGGTCCACTTAAACTGGACAGTTACAGCCCAAGCTCTTAGCAGAGCTCAGGTTTGAACTCGTGGTGTGATCAGCACACTTCAAAGAGCAGCAGAGGAAAAGGCACAGGAGATGGGCCTGGCTGCCTGCAGGAACCCCTCTCTCTGGCCACACAGCCCGTTACCCACCTGTGGTGCTGTGAAAATACAAGGCAGCAAACCTCAAAACCTCACCTCTGGCTGCAAACAGGGAGAAAAGGAGCTGGTTGCAGTGACCTGAGCCTCAGGGTCCTCCATAGAACATGGCTGGGGATTTGGCTTCTTGCAACAGCAACTAGTAGATGCTACATCTGTGCTTGGAGCATTGGTTTAACAGAGCCCTGACTCATCACACAAACAGGGGCCTCTGTCCCTGCCTAGAGCTGTGGGTCTGAGCCCCATGTACCACAGCAGTGAACATGTGACAACAGTGGGGTCTCTCAGCTCAGTTTCCCACCACACAGTGTTCATAGATGGGGATGGGATGCTGTAGAGTCCCTGGGAACTATTTCCAGGAGATCCTGACTGGGGAAGCAGACAAGACTTTAGTCTTTCTTTTTAAAAGCAGTTCCTACTACAGGTCCTGCCAGGCTTGCTTTGCTGAAGCACTTTACAGAGCTGATATTTGCATCAAGTTTGACATTAATGAACTGTTCACAGGAGGAGAACAATACAAACGTGCAGAGATTAGCTGGTTCCTTCAGTCTGTCCCAACCCCTGCTCATGTTTGTCAGGTCAGAATGATGGGTCTGAGTGCCTGGGGGTGCCAAAGAGCTACTTGCCCTCAGGCCCCATCAGTCTGCAGTACCAGTCCTGGTTGTTCACAACTGTCCCATGTATGCAGCTCATTATGTGCTCAGTACAGAGGAAAAGGCCATGCTCAGAGTAGAGGGCTCTCAGGCTCACCAGCACATCTTCATCCCAGCCAATCCAGATCATCGTCATCGTCATCACCAAAGAGTGGAGCTGGAGGGGGACGCCCCTTCATACTCTGGAATTCAAACCAGAGAGAAACTTGTCAGTCTTAACAGCTTCCCAGTAGTAATTGCTATGCAGTTCTGGCTCTGAATTTTCCATTACCTTTAAGGGGATGGTACCAAGAAACCTCATTAGTGAAGTTTTTGCATTTCTCACATGGTGTCTTAATAGTCCAGGAGAGATGTTCTCAGGGTAACAAGGACACAAGGCACCAAACCCCCTCCCTTAACCTGGGAGGCCTCACTAACTTCATGCCAGCAGGAGCTGGTCATTGCTGCCTCAGACCAGGCAATGCCGTGAACCTCAACAACCAAAACACCCACATACTCTTGATTGAGACAGAGGATATAGGGAAACTGCCAAGCTCTGCTGCAGGAGCCTCTCAGATCCTACTGCCACAGGGAGGATTTCACAGACAAGCTCCAGTTAAACCTGAACCAGTTCAGTGGGAGGAGAAAGATACAAATACTCACCACTTCCTCCTCATCCTCCTCTTCGGAGAGCATTCGAGGCTTCAGTGGTTTCTGAGATGCTGTTTCAAAGAAGTTGTCATCCTCAAAGAGGCTGGAAGAAGATAAAGAATGAACAGTTCACTTGCAGATGACAGTATCTTGGCTTGACAAATTCTGTTAATGAATGAGGAAAGAGCTTTGTTGCTGAGACAAACTTAAAGCACACACCATTCACCAGGGCAGATGACATTGGGACCTGGCAGCACCAAAACCAGCTTCAGCCCCCTCTGCAGAGTGTGCCACTCTACCGCAGAGCAGCTGCACCAGCCTCCCTGTGTGCTGCTCTACCACCCCTGAGCTGACCAGCAGTAAAGTGGGACTGTGCCTGCTCCAGGAGTCACATCTTACCTGGACTCCTTCTGCCTGGGGCTGGAGTCCAGTTCCTGCTGTCCTGGGGTTTCTCTGATGACAGCTGATCTCAGCTCTGCTGTGTTGGATGCTGAAGCAGGCTCCTCAGAGGTGGCTCCATCCAATGGGTCTGTACAGTTCCCTCCTTCACCGTTTAAGGGCGGGGGCTCTAAACCTCCCACAGGCTCCTCTGCCTTCTGCTCCACAGCTGGCTTTCCTGGAAGCACTGCCACATCTGCTTCTTCTGGCTTGGCCTCTAGAACAGAGGGTTCTGCAGCTTCTGCCTGCAAAGATACTCTGGAGGGACTGCATTCAGTCTCAGCTTTCCTGATGGGACTGCTCTCCTGTCCCTCCTCAGCTGGGACAAAGTCCTCATCCACCTCAGGAACAGGCTGTCCTGCAAGCACAGGCCCCTTATCAGGATCCAGGCAGGATTCAGCTGTGGAAGAGACATGCTCCCCCTGGATCTTCTTTTCTGACACCCCAGTGCTCTGTGTCACTGGCTCCTCAGAAGCTGTGGGCCTGGCAGACAGAAGAGCAGACTCACCTTCCTGGCCAGGTACCATGGAGCCTGTGGCTGCTTCCTCAGGATCAGCTGGGAATGTGGCACTCTGTGCTGGGCTATGCTGCATGGGCTCATCATGGTCAGGCTTTGCTCCAGGTGATCCCTCCTGTCTCACTGCTCTGGGTTCAGATTCCTCCTTTTCACTGTCCTGATCTGGTGTCTCCTGCTGCCTACTGAGTAGCTGCAGTGTTACAGTCTGAAAAATGTGAGTAGAGAGAACACAGGTTATATCCTGAACACAAATCATCACAGAGCCCTGTATCTTCTACTACTGGGCTCCTTTGCCACCCACAGATTTCTGCTTCAGTTATTTCAGCCCCACAACATACATCTGTGGGTTTAGCCTAAGACTTGTTCTCTCTCACTGATCACCTCGTGCCTCTTAGCACTGGTGTACCTTAATAGTGTTCATGACAACACCCAGAACTGTCCTGCCACTGTAAGTCTCCTCCAGCTCAAATTCACCCCGAAGAGATTGAAACACCCCATTCATTATCTTCTTTACCTGGAAAAGAGCAAGATGGAAACAAAGATACAGTTCATTAACATGTGAAGCACTGGCCTCAACAGCAGATCTTTCTCCAGATGAAGGAACAACAAATCCAAACACACACATGGTTTTCAAAGAAGCTACTTTCCAAATTGGAAGTTCCCATAACAAAGCAGAATACATCATGTCACCTTAATTCAGAGCCATTACATGCACACCAAACTTACATACACACCAAACCGTTCCCTCCAGAACTGAGGCTGCACAAACCCAAGGCAAACTGACACTTACTTAATTATTCCTTCAATTTTTTAATCTAAACCTCAAATCTTCAGTTTTTCTCTACCAAATAAAATTGAGCAACCAAGTGGCAGTAGGAAGATCACATCCTTTCTTCCTCTATAGACCCTGCTACTAGAAACATAGTGCTTTTGTGGAGAAAATAATGTTTTTCTTTCTTATCTCTGCTCAGAGAGAAATCATTCAAGGTAAATACATTTGCTTAGTAAGAAGAAATATTGGATAGTGAAGCTTACTTCTTCTGTGAAGTCTGCAGGTGAAGATCCAGCTTGATCCTTCTTCAGGTCCTGGATGCGTTCTTCATAGTGAGCCTTCAGTGCCACAATATCAGACTGCAAGGCTGAACACTGCCAAAGGGAAACTGGAAGTTACAACAGCTCTCAGATACCACCACAGTGAAACTCATGATGGGCAGGTTATCTGTAACCAGCTTCTTGTAAAGGGCATAAATTGCCAAGTGAAGTTTTAAGCAGGGTTTTGATAAAGAATTGCTCAAAATAACAGCACCAAAATAAACATATCCAAGGAGGTGAAAACCTTGGAGATCCCCAGCTGTGTCAAGAGGTCTATAAGTTACACCAAGAACAGGCACAGCATTACTGAGATCCCAGAGAAAAGAGGGCCAGGTCTCATCACTGGATGTGTTCTGGTTTACTGGAAGCATTGTGAAGTTACTCCTTCCCCTCCCATGTTATTCTGGACACTGGAAGCCCAAGGTGAGCAGCTACTGCACACCAGTTCACATTCAGCTGCTGTGTTACTCCCTTTACCTTCTCTTTGATAGGCTCCAGTTGCTCCAAACGTTGCTGCAATTCAGACAATTGCTGCTCCTCTGCTTTTTTTGAGTGCTTTAGAGCTGCAAGCTGAAACACAAGAACTAGAGCCTGTCAGTTACAGCCCCTTCAGTGTCACCCACCTAAAAACCCAGTTTCTGCTCAAACCCAGAGATCAGTGCAGAAAAGCAGAAGAGATTATTGATGTCAGTCTTAGATGAAAAGCATCTCAGCTCTCCCTCATTCAGAACTGTAGCAGTAGATTCAATAGCCCACCAACCCAATGGAACAGATGTTATACAGACGTCCCATGGACAAGACCAAATTCCATAACAGTCAAGAAGTCAAGCTGCACTTAGGTGGGAGATGCTGGTTACTGGTTATTTGGTATTACATTTCAGCCCCTTTACCTTCTCTTCCAGCTGGGACACCTGCTGCTGCAGGGTATCTCTCTGCTCACACACCTCCTGGTACTGTCTCATGTGCTGCTCCTTGGCCGATGCCAGCGTACGTTCACATTTTGCTTCCCACTGGGATTCCAGCTCTGCCTGGATAAGTGACAGCTGCCCATCAAGCAAAAGAAATCATTAGGAACACACACATGCAATGGGTATTTGCACAAGAAGTGGGTGAAAGCTTGAGGCTGGACAACATGCAACACCTACGTGCAGATGGCAGCCCTGCAGCCATCACCAGCTCCTGCCCAATCCTCAACTCAATTCCAGCCACAATCCCTCAGGCTGACCTGAAGCTCTCACTCTCATTTCAGACCTCTTGGCATATTTCTAAGCAGTCTTTCACTCATCAGCAGTCCTGTACTCTTGTCTCTACTATGAGCTCAATTTGGTGCCTCTGCTTTCCTTGGTTTGACTCTTTAACACAGTCTATACCTGATGTTGCTTGCCAGCCTGCATCAATGCTGCAGCAAACCTCTGCAGCAAACCTCTGCAGCCATATCAGTGGCCTGGGATTTGAGTCAGAGAACAACTGGGACCTTGTAGCCTTCCTGCCCATCCCAAATCAGGCACTGCCTTAGAAAGGCAGGAGTTAGAAGCAGGGCCAAACACCAGGAAAGATATTTTAGAAAGACAACAAAGTGAGCCCTGTATTAAATTTTACCCCTAAAATCAAGCCAATAACGTTTTTATTCTTCCACTACCTGAGCATTTGTACAATTATTCCTTACCACAGGTCTCTTGCACCATAGGTAGGAAATAATAAGTTCCTGCAAGGCTTCCAGACACTTGTTGAAGCTCCCCTGGCTCCTCACCTGCTCTGCTGCTGCCTGGTCAGTCGAAGTCCGTGCCTTTTTCAGCAGCTGGCGGAGCTTGTCCAGCTCCTGCTGATAGGATCTGCGGATTTCTTCCATCTCCTCCTCTGCCTGAGCTCTCTCTGACAGGGATTTCTTCTTCCTCTCTGCAAGATTCTGCAGTACAGAACAGGACACAGAATAGGCCAGACTGCACCCAAGAAGCTTCTCTTCCTCGTGCAGAAAGAGCTGCTTTGAGCAGGGAATCTTACCACTTTAAAATCAAGGAGATACTGTTTTAAAGGTAGGAAGGTTGAAATATTACTGGCTAAGATATTAAAAAAGAAACCAAACAAAGAACCCACATAAGCACAAAGGATCCACCAGGGATCCTTCCTGCTGATGAGTCAAGATTTACCCGACTTGGATATTTACATAGAATCATATAATGGTTAGGGTTGGAAAGGATCATAGAATCATGGTATTATCATAGAATCATGACTCTAACATACAAGAACGTTGGGTTAAATTTCAGCAAACTGAAGCCCTCTCTGTATCTGTGACGCTGGCACAGGACATACCCTTTCAAGGGTTTCCTTCTCCACTTTCAGGTCTGTTAGCTCTTCTTCCAGCGCTGAGATCTTCATGTCCAGCTGTTTGCGGCTCTGCTTCTCAGCTTTGAATCTGGTCTGAGTGTCCTCAGAGGCCTCCTGGAGCTCTGCAAAAATACAGTTTACTGTGGGTTTTAGGACTACGTGTATTTCAGGTGAATGCATTTGGGGCTGAGGGGAAAGAAAAGTGTCTCTTGCACAATGAGATCAAAAACACAGCTTGCACCTCACTGGGGACTAGACTGATGAGGAGCAGCTTCCGTGATATCACAGTGCTTATAACTCGGCTTTTAACTTTTCAACTACTGGAACATTTCAGTTCTTCTGCAGGATTTAGACAGCAATTCCAAGAGACTGCTTCTGCAAAAGGGAGCCCTGTCATGGGATGATTTTGTACATTGATTCCTATTAATGCTAACAAGGATGCACATACCCTTCAGTGCACCAATATCCTCCTTCAGTACCCTGTGACTGACCCTAGGAAAAGCAGGAATAGATACCCCAGAAGAGAGGAAAAGCCTATGGCTTAACAAAAGAGGAAAACCACTGACAAAGGAGCTCTGTTGGAGCAGGCACAGGAAGACTCACCTGCTAACTGTGCCTGCAGCTTGTTGAGCTGTGCCTCGTGCCGCTCAGCCTCCTGCAGGGCGGCAGAGAGCTGCTTCCGCAGGTCCATCTCCTTCTTCTGGTGTGCAGTCAGCTCAAGCTGCAGCTGGGAAACCTGTGCTGTGGCAGCTGCCAACTCCTCTGCAACTTTGGCCTGTAAAAAAGGAGCAAGGTAGAAAAAAAGAAGTGATCTGTGTGTGAGAGGTGACAACCACAACTGTTCTTGCAAGAAGAGCACTGGAGATGCGATCCGGGAAGTGCTGATCCAGCATCTTACAGGCACCTCCAAATTGAAGATGTAGCAATAACTTCTTTTGCCATGTTACTGTCTTTGCCTGTTAGCTATCCAGACCAACCAGAAAGTTACACAGGGCCACCGCCAACCTTATCACCCCACCAGATCAACTCAGGCAGTTTTCCTTTAAAAGCTTATATGTGTTTTTTAAGACTAGCAGCAGTGCCTGGTGGCTCTGTCCAGAGTTTTCAGGCTATGACAATGTCTGCTCAAGTAAAAGCCTGAGCTCCAACATGTAATTATCTTCAATAAGCTTACAAATGACTGAAAAGCCACACAAAACACAGGCTTGTCCCAGCCACAGGAGCACATTCCCTCCAGAGCACGTGGCACGTAGACACCTTGAGGTGCCCACATGGGCAGGGCTGGCATTCTGGAGCACAGATCTCAAGGTAATTTGTTGACTTGTTTAGATTTAATGTCAGTGACTCAGCACACCCAGGTACAACCACAGCTTGTCAGACAACTTAGAAACAATCTGTTAGGAGAGGCTCAAGGCATCAAGACAAAGTCATGCTCCCAATCTCGTTGCATGACACACAAAATTCAGAGGATGCTCTGCAAAGACAGAACTACGCCTGTCAGAAAACCTCACTTGTTGCAGGGAATACCCAAACAGCTTCTTCCTCTGTGCCTACAACAAGATTCCCAACAGGCTTTCACATTCTTGTAACTGGTAAGTTCAGGAGCATTGGAGTTTCTCTCTACTTAATCCCCATAAAAGAACTAGTGTTTCTCTTCAGATTAGGACCACCACCTTCGGACAGAGAAGAGTTGTGAGCAAAATTGTTCCAACTATGGTGAGGGTGAACATGTGCTGACCTTGAGGGCTGGAATACCACACCATTCATTTTAAAGAGGAGGCAGTATTTCAGAGACTCACTGCAGTTCAAGAAGCTAACACCTAGCATACGCTAAAACCAAAACCAAACCCCGTGGCATATCTAAAGGTTATTTTAACACGTATCTTTAATGGCAAAAAAAGAAAATAAAGAACGAAATCCTATGCTGGGAACTGTTGCTAGACTGAAGGTTCTGCAGTGAATGCTTCATATCTATACTAGCTCAGCTCTGCCTCCAGCTTTCAGGTACCAAGAATCTTACATGATCTGTATCTGCTCTGATAATTACATGATCATGTCCTATTCCTCCCATGGGGGAGGTAAACCAAGCAGCAATGTGCCAAAGTTCTTTGCAAAGGGCTCCCCAAGAAAGAAGGAGCCAGTGGCTACACTGTCAGTTAGAAAGCCCTTTTCCAAAGCCTTTTTCCAAGTGGAAGATCCATGCTAATTCAAGATCTAAGGCAATTCTTCTGATGCCAATCAACTTCTAGCTATGCATGAGGAAGCTGGGCTGGCACTACCCAGGGCACAGTTATCTATGGCCTACACAGTCAGCAGCCACACTGCCTCACCTGGTCCCAGCCCCGATCCACTGGCAGCATGTGCTGGGAAGAGAAAGCAGTGACAGGAAACAGGGAGAGTTAAGAACACAACTTGAAAGGCAGAGGCATTAATCATCATCAGAAAAGCAAAGTGCTTCATTGCAGGAGCCTAAGGCATGCCAGAGAAGCCTTTAAATTATTCCAAGAACTGTAAAAGCTTTAACAGAAAAAGGTAATAAAGCCTGACTTAAAATGAAAGAACCTAAAGGCACATTTCACACTGCAGATAACAGGAGCAGTGGGTCCTACTTGTGACTACCATTTCCCTGCACTGGAGATTGTGGGGTGTTACTGTCATTATGGGACACAAAGCCTTCATCTAAAGCTGTGATGTGCTCTGCCAGGGCCGAAGACCTAACACCCAAAAGCAGCAAGCTACTAATACCTCTTCTCAGTGATCCTGGGCACAGATGCCTGGCCTGTATCACAAAATAAGTAGTGAGTCCCTGTTTTTAATTAAAGGACAGATAAAAGAGCTTAAAACTCTATTCCCTAATTCTGTATGTCCATAGTGATCTCTGGAACTGCAGTCACAGAGCAAACTACCTTGGATAAACAGAAGAGGAAGGAATATCAGACTTCACATTTACAGTCAGTATTCTCACAAAAACAGGGGAAATCACCCAGTGCAAGTCATGGCTTTCCTGGTGCAGCATGAAGTCTGTTCATGTAACAGTATTCATACCAAGGCAGTGACTGCTGGATGAAGTGGAGTCCTGTTGAAGATGAGGCCCAAAAGATTTCTAAAGATCATATTATACTTCACAAAATACTTCCTCCCTAGGCTACTGCACAACATGGATGCTGTGCTCACTGTCAGAAGGCATTTTATTTATTCTTTCAATCTGACTTACTCCTGGTCAGCATCTCTCACTACATTATTACAGGTACAGCTGGCTCCCTGGGCTCCCAGTGTTAAAACAGAATCCTCCCTCACTGCCTGCTCACACCAGCACACAGTTATCAGCCATGTATTGTACTGTTCTTTAGCACACTTGCTGGCACACCCTGGAAAGCTGCACTTTGTCATGGCTCTCATGCAGAGCAAGCATTTATCATCTTGCATTTGAATTGGAGAAATGCACAATTCAAGGGGGGAGCACAGTGCAAGACTGAACTTGGTGTTATTTAAGAAGCCAGTGCTTGAGAAAGCATAGAAGACACCATGCAACTGCTGACCTCAAAGCCAGCCTGGGCTAGGCTGTCCTAAGTGGACATTACAGGATATGCAGCCATGCACAAGTGCACTTAAGTGGTTTGAAAGCTATTTCCCAATAGCCCATTTCACAAAAGCACAACACATTATTGGTAGAAACAAACAGTTCTTGAATACTAATATTAAAAAAACAAAAGTGCAAAAGTGCAATGAGGAAACTTCAGTAGCAAGCACTTCTTCTTACAGCTACATCCATTCTATGTGGGTTAAATACAAAGCCCTGTGATACACAACTCCTCAACGTGCTGGACATATACCTGCAAAGTTAACAATAAATCAGACACCTCCCTGTAAGATATGAATATGAAGGCTATGACAGCATAAAGATCACCATTTATATCCTCTGTGCTGACTTTGCCATGAATACGAAGCGTTTCTCAGAACAGCTTTCAAAACATATGTCCAGAACTACACCTGTCTTGTAAGAGAATGCACTTAAGCCTTGACTAACAAGGCTCCAGCACATTTTAGTGCCACCAGCAGCCCCTCTCCTGGCTGCAGCTGGAGATTGATGACTCTGCTCATTGTCACCATTACCTTCTCCTGCTCTGCATGCAACACTCTTGCCTGTGTGTTTTCTGTTGTTGTTTGCAGGGAATGGTTCCTCTGCTCCATTAGCAAGTTACTTTGCTCGACGTACCTGGGAATGGGGGAAGACTGGATGAGCATTTATGTAAGCACATGATTTGGAGCAAAAGGTTCAGAGAGACAACATGGTATTCCACATCAGTTTTCTTTGTGACAAGTCCCAGATCATTTTGCATGGTGGCCTGCACTAAGGACCTGATCTCAAAGGGGTGGATTGCGTGTGCCTGGCACAGCAGATTTTATATCACTTTGGATACCTGCTTTACCTCTCTAATGAGTCTGATATTCCTACCACACAGTCAAGAGTTGTGATAACCTGACAGCCACTGATGTCTGCCATTTCCTTAAACAAGTTATCCCCCTTCTTTAACCAAATGGGACACACACCCAGTGGAAGTAGGGACACCACCTCTACAGTTTCTTTCACTTTGCTAAAAAGCTAGCAAACGTAAAAACTCCCAGAAGCGGAGCAAGTGTGCTCATGACATTTTACCCCCTTTTACACATCCCTGTTTACACAGTAAACCACAGTTTTGGAGATAAGCTCTCTGGGGATGGGGGGGAAAACACCCCACACTTTTAATGCCTTAAACAACATAATTAAATATACCAAAACATGTCTCTATTCTAAAGAGCACCCCTCCTGGTTATACCTAACCAAGTGTAAGCTAGATAGATAGTCTTTGCAAATGCACAGGCTGCATGTACCCTCCCACTCCTTACCTCTGATTCCGCTCAATCAACTCGCTGATCTTCTCATTCTGCTCCTCAATCCGACTGCTCTTGTCAAATATCTCTTGCTTCAGCCTCTCATTCTCCTAAAGCACAGCCCAGCATGAACATTCATCTTACTCAGACTTCCCTGCAGCAGTACCTAAACCTTTGTTCTGTACAGACACAATACAGTGGTCAGATACAACCTTCTGTGGTCACACCACTGGAAGGCGCCATGCTGCGTTTAGCAGGAATCATGGCATGGGACAGTGGTTGCCAAACCACATTCTAGAGAATACTGTGTCTGGTTGACTTTTTCACCCATAAAACACGAGATTGTAAAGCCAATTCCTAGAAAGCTACAAAGCATAATACCAAGTAGTGAAAAACAGAAGTAGGTGGTTTTTGCAACATAGTACTCCAGCTGTGAAATTGCGCTGCAGGATGCTGTGGGTTAAGTCCATAAAGGTTTAAGCAGAAGCTGAATTTCTCTCACATGAACCTTTTGCCAAGGCCTATTAAATACCAGTGTATCAACTCTGGCTGGGAAAGCATCCAAACCACAGACTGCTGAGCAGAGCTTTTTTAGGAGGGAGAGGGGTGGAAATCATTGTGTATCTCATGTTCTTACCTAGGCAGCTGGTTTTGGCCACACAAAGATCGAACACATGGGTACATGGACATTTGGGCCAAACCAGTAGAGCTATTCCCATTAGGGGTAACAGTGGGCTGCAGTTCCTTATGGAAGAAGTCAAATAAGGCTGGCCATGCTCACCTGGATTATGCGTTGGATATTGCTCATGATCATGGAAGCTTCCATAGTAACAGAGGAGATACCAGGCAGGAGAGAGCTGTTACCAGCACTTTGTTTCCTCAACTCCTCCACCTGCAGGGATAAGTCATTCTTAAACCAGAGGAAATGAATTTATGGATGTAGATCAGAGTCAGACATCCACAAAAATCCATTGCTGCATCTCATCAGCTGTAGGGTATATGCTACTGTACCTACTGTGACACCTCCTGAAAGCTGGTGAATCTCCCCAAACACAATGTGCTGTATGATATTAAAGACAGAGACAACACCTTCCCCCAGGCCCAGGCTTAGCAGGTGAACTGTTACTGCTTCAACATCTGGTAACATTGAAGTTTTCACTGTTACTAACATCACCTACAAACTTAATACAGATTTAAACTGAGTCAACTCCTCAGACTACACCTGGAGACCAAGCAGTACCATCACTAACAAACCTGCCTGTGCATACATTACCTTGGCAGCCAGATGATCCATCTTATCTACCACTTTGCTAACAGCCATTCGGATTTCAGTGTTATGCTGCCGAGCTTCTGTCATCAAAAAAGACGTAATATCCCCAGGAGCTTGAATGGAAAGGAGAGAGAACTATAGTCACAAGGGGAAAATGTCTCCACACAGACTGACCAAAAGCCATGCTTCGCAGTTTGAAGCCTGCCAGACAGGACAGCCACTCTCTTCCAACAAATAAAAGGGACATGGTATCTGGAAAACTAATGATGTAGGTGTTTTCCAAATAACATGAACAGGCAGGTTTATGGGCACAAGAAATTCTCAAGCAGTGTGACAACACTTGGGCCAACAAGAGGGAAGCCCCCAGACACACAGGAACAGTAGTGTGCAAAGAGAATACTCAAACAAAAGGCACAAAGACTGACTTTTGAAACTCTAAAGTTCCTTAATACCCTCCTTCCCAGGTTGCTACATCCTCACACTTAAAGGCCTCTACATGCACACTTCAGTTCCTTCCCTGGCTGGTAGGAGAGCTTTTTCCTATTACAGTTATAAATATAATTAGAAAAACCATCTATAAAATACGTTTAGTAACACACAGCCTTGGGAGGATACCTGGAAATTCCACTCCCCTTCACACTGCACAAAGTTCTTTAAGGAAAAAAAAAAAAAAAAAAGGTATTTATTGGAAAATGTTTATCCCTATTTGATATCTAAGAAATAGGGATTTGTGAAACAGCAGAGGGACTTTGGACAAGGGCCTGAAGGGACAAGCCAAATGAGAAGGGCTTTAACCTGCCCGAGGGGAGACTGAGATGAGCTCTTAGGCACAAGCTCTTCCCTATGAGGGTGCTGAGGCACTGGCACAGGGTGTCCAGAGAAGCTGTGGCTGCCCCATCCCTGGCAGTGTTCAAGGCCAGGTTGGACACAGGGGCTTGGAGCAAGCTGCTCCAGGGGAAGGGGTCCCTGCCCATGGCAGGGGTTGGAACTGGAGGAGCTTTAGGGTCCTTTCCAACCCCAATCAGTCTGATTCTATGACAGACAAAATGAATATGCATGTGTTTGCTACAACTGTTACCTACATCCTCATGCTGAACAGTTTACTGCAGGTATTACAACCTTCTGGAAAGCAAGAACTTTTTTGAACATACCTTGGTAAGGCGCAGGATACATCTGTCCCACAGGCTGGAGTTGAGAAGCAGATGCAGCCGTCTGGGGGTAAGCAAATGGCATTCCTGGATATGCCTTGCAGAACAAGTTTAATAGATTAGAATATGTTTTGGTATTTCCCCCTCACCACACTTCAGTGGATTTCATGGGTTTTTTTTAAGCCCCAGGAGCAAAGATGATATTTGGAAAGAAAAAAGGAAGAGAAGTGAGAAGCTGGAAGTGACACAAGTCAGAGTAAAGGGAAAATAACAGTCACTTCTTTCAAGTCTTAAATACATGTCCAAGTTACCACAGGTCACTAAGTTATCTTCTTCACTGAATTTCAAGCAAAAATATGTTACCTTACATTTGGGAAAGGCCAGCACATGAACAGCTCACTGTTAGGTTAATTTTAACACAAGACTCTTCTTAGGGAGGGCTTAAAAAGTGCAACATGACTTGATTTCAACTTTACTATTAAGTGCCAAAGAGGAGCTAAACAGACTGAAGCACATATTAAATGCTACAGCTATCTCTTACGTACCAATTCACACTCTCAGGAAAGGAAAAAGGAAAGATTACAATACAACTTGGGCCAAGGGTTGAGAAGAATTCAGGACATCAGGGTCAAACTTTCAAAACATTCAGAGTGAAAACATCCAAATCACTGTCAGACTAAAACTTCATGTTAATAAAGTTTCTATTTCAACAAACAGAAAAGCCTTTCTTTATCCTGTTACTTGCAAACCTTCCTCATTTTCAACACAAGGAAAGTGCAAAGCAAAAGCACTGAAAGGCCACATCAGATCTGGGTTTGCTGTGAGGTTTTGGGGTGATTTTTGAGGTGGGGGTGGGTGTTACCACCACATAGTAGTTTTATCCATTATCAAATTATTTCTTCCTCTGCTTCAACCCTTTAAATTAAACACTTTATGACATAGGCCACTGGTTTCCAAACGTTCCAGAAAATACGTTGAGTGAAAAAAAACACAGAAAGCAGACAGTAAAAGGTTTGAGTTTAGACATTACAGAACAGTTTGCATGACTATCATAGCAGTAAGTCTTTACTATCTGATGTGGAAAACACATTGTGGGTTTAAAGTTTCCTTGTTTAGCAAGCATATTGCATCACTTCACAGCAGCACCACAAGCCTTTTAAAAGGCTTGCTCTTTCACTGGGTGAAAACCATGACCCACAAACACTTGGAGTGTGTGAATGAACTCTCACGGCAAACCAGACCAGGACCAAGAAAAGCTGCAACTAAAATACTCCTGGTTTCTGCTTTACAAATAATTGGAAGTTTTTATTTTATCCACTACAAAACCAGATAATAAAAAAAGTCCGTTTAATTCTTGATTCAAACTAAAGAAACCATCAGCAAGCAGAAAATTTGCCCTTTTTGACTAAATTAGAGGCATGTAATGGAAACCTGAGAATGCCAGAGTGTCACAGGAAGGAATCTGGGATTCTCATCTTCACCCCTGCCCCAGCAATAGAGAAGTAAGAATTAGGAGAAAGAACAGGAGCACCAATACTCTCTTGGATTTCATTCTGGTACCTGAAAGCCCTGTGCTCCTGCAGGCAGAGCTGAATGTGGTTGGATCGTTGCAGGAATTAAAGCAGCAGAAGATACTGGGGGTGCAGAACCAGATGCTTGAGGTACTGAAAAGGAAGAAAGAAATTCAGCATGCCATAAAGTAGCTAGAAATAATTTAACTCATCCAGTGTGAAATGGCCAAAACCCATTAACTAAATAGACAAACCTGTCTGCAGCCCTGTGAAAATTAAATCCAGTAAAGTAAGTGATTAAAGGTAATCTTTCACAGAGATTCTGCTTCTACCTACATTTAGGCAACCTCTTTTCATTCAAAGAAAGGCAGCTCTGAAGATAACTGACATGACATATTACTCATGCTGACTCTGAAGCCCGCTCAGCTGACATTACTAGTCTATCATGGGAAGACAAGTCAAGCCCACACCAAAGCTGTCAGTCTCTGATGCCCTTCACTCTTATTTCCATCCTTTCCAAACAAAATAGTTTCTGTTCACTAGGAAAGGATCTGTAACAGTTTCATTTATGAATCACAAGTCCTAGAAATACCCGTGCCATCCCAGCACACATGTAGACAGAGCACTGTGGTTGTTCTTCCTCAAGCAGCAATGTCACAGGATCACAGTAAAGACATAATCCAAGGATTTCAGTGTCGTGCTTTATGAATTAGTATACCTATGGAGCTTTAGATCAACAAGCCTCATTAGAATTATATCAGAGGATCCCAGCCTGGTTTGTGTTGGAAGGGATCTTAAAGCTCCTCCAGCTCCAACCCCTGCCACAGGCAGGGACCCCTTCCACTGGAGCAGCTTGCTCCAAGCCCCTGGGTCCAACCTGGCCTTGAACACTGCCAGGGATGGGGCAGCCACAGCTTCTCTGGACACCCTATGCCAGCGCCTCAGCACCCTCACAGGGAAGAGCTTCTGCCTAAGAGCTCAGCTCAGTCTCCCTTCGGGCAGGTTCAAGCCATTCCCCTTGGCCTGGCCCTGCAGGCCCTTGTCCCAAGCCCCTCTCCAGGTTTCTTGCAGCCCCTTTAGGCACTGGAGCTGCTCTCACGTCTCCCCTTCAGGAGCCTTCTCTTGTCCAGGCTGCCCCAGCCCAGCTCTCTCAGCCTGGCTCCAGTGCAGAGCTGCTCCAGCCCTCGCAGCATCTCCATGGCCTCCTCTGGCCTCGCTCCAAGAGCTCCAGGTCCCTATTGTGCTGCTGCCCCAGAGCTGGATCAGGGCTGCAGGGGGGCCACAGTGCAGCAGAGCACTCCTTTGACCTGCTGCTCACACTCTGGGGGTGCAACTCAGCACACAGCGTGGGTTCTGGGCTCAAGCACACATTGAAGCCTGGTCATGGGGAGCTTCTGATCAACCAATACCCCCTAGTCCTTTTTCTCAGGGCTGTTTCATCCAGTCTCCATTCAGCCTGTGTTTGTGCTTGAGATTGCCCTGACCCAGGAACGTACCTATCAGTTCCTATTTCAGCTCCCAAAACGAATCCTTTATTTGTAAAACCCTTCTGCCTGAAGCCTGCAAATAAGTGTAGTTTTGCTATCCCAATCCCCGCTCACCAGCACATTACCTTGTGTGGACACCGTGGGCAGTACTGCATGAGCTGGCTGGGCTGGTCTCACAGAAGATGAAGCAACTGGTTGTGCTGTCCCTCTGAGTGTATTTGGGTCCTAAAAACATGTCTGTATATTACAATGAATGCTGAAGAACAAGAAAACGGTTTGAACCCAAGATCACTTCAGAGTGGTTGTTACCCAGTTAACCCAACTGAACTGTCTAGTGCATTTGTTCAACCCTTTTGCCGCTAGAACAGGGTATGCTTCCCTGTACAAAGGGAGAGCTATTACTACAGATTCCCCTTTAAGGGATTCACACAGCAAAACAAGCATCAAAGAAGTCATATAATGATGTACCTCTATCTCCGAGTCACTGGAGTCCAGCTGACTACCTGCTGTCCCAGCCAGGAAAGGCAGCATGGGCTGTCCCATTTTAGCCATCCGAGAAATAAGCTTTGCCTTTGCTACATCTGGGTTCTAAAAGAAATGCTTGCAGTTACTCTCCCTTGGTCTCTCAGCCCAGGCTTTTCAGACATTACAGACACATCTGTCAGGATTAGACTCTTCTAAATCATTGAGTTAATTCTGGCTCTTTCAATTTTCCAATGACTGCACAAAAAGCTAATTCTCAAGCACACAAGATAACACTGGGTTTGTTCATCTGGCTTGGTTATGTACCCTCCTTCTGGGATGACACTGCTGTCACTACATATTAAAACTTATCCCCACACAAAGCACAGCAACAGGGTGACAATATGTGAACTGAGGAAGCTGTTTAGCAGCTGCTTCTATCCTGAGGTACTCACAAGAAGTCATCTTCCCATGCAGCTGTATAAAGTTATATCAAATGTTCCATTTACTCTGTTATCCATTTTATTTTTGTCCATCTACCTCAAAAGACAGCTAGCCTGTAATTATCCACAGGGTCAAAAGTAACCTCACATTTAAGAGCAGGAATTAGGACTGAAGTTCATGTTCTGCTAACCCCTTCAAAAACAAGGTCCTAACCTAGTGTCAGTAGGGTGAGCATTGATTCCTTGCCTGATGTTCACTTTATCTTCAGCAATACCAAATGTAAAAGTGAAATAATCAAGCTTCCCTTCTTAAGGCTTCAAATTAGTTAGGAAAAAGCCAACACTTACTGCTAGCTGCTCACTTATGGAGTTTGACTTGGCCCGAACAGCTGGCTCCCTGAAAAACAAAAAAGTGTATGCTGATACTAGAGATTAACAAGAAATTCAGGATTCAACAGTCTATATTTCTAAATACTGTCAAATACACCTCCCCCTAGGAAAAACATTTTCTTCTACCATAAGCATTTAGTTCAGCTTTGTTTTTGGAATATTCTTTGCAACATTGCCTGTAGGTTTCTGAACCGCCTTATGGACAAGTTCCATAGCTGTGGAACAGCTGATTACAGAAAGATGATTTCATGGATTGCTGCAAGAACCACATCCTGGTACAAACAATTTTAATCAAGTCTAATAACAAACTACTTATGACAACTAGAGCAGCACTTCAACTTGAGCTCCCTAAAAAGGATGGCTGACACAGTTAAATGACAACGTAAAATTTGCAATTAAACAAATGAGCCATTACCCAAGAGCAGTTGATGACCACACTGCCACCTGAGACAAGCAGGCTGTTGCAGCAGTACCTATATGGCTTAACCAGGCCGGATCTCAGTAATACTGTAGAGGAATGGCTGGATCTGTGTTCATTTCAATCTCTTTTAATCTGAAAGTCAGCATATTCCAGCAGCAAATTTCCTGCAAGCCTTATCAGCAAGAATTTCTTTGCCACACTGAGAGCACTAGGCTGGCACACAAAGGACCTACATCTGCCAAAGGACTGTGTTAATGCGGGGTTGTGCTACATGTCTATGAGCATTGCCATCTTTTAATGCAGCTGCCTCTCACCCAGGCTTTGGAGGTATTGTAGATGGGGGCAGTAAACCAGTGTCTGCAGGGAAACCATCTGAACTGGGGACTGGAGAAGGTGCAGGAGAATCCCGTGAGCTGACACTCTGTCCATCCGAACCAGAGCAGTCCTTTACCAGTTTCACCTTAGAAACCATGTGACAAAACACAGGTTATTCCAGGTTCCCAAAATAAGTTTTCAGCAACTTCTTTATTTTTTATGACTACTCCTTTGTCAAGCTCATCCCCTTCAATTAAGGGTTTATGACTGATTCAGAACTGGAGAAGCTGAGTCTTTGCATCCTGTCATTCCCCACTGAGTGCTGTTTTCCCAAGTGACTCACAAATAAGACAATGAAAATATCCTAAGACAGTTAGAACAGACATGTCTTAGTAAACAGCCCAGAGGGATTTTGGAGAATTTTGGGGGTTTTTAATTGAAGATATATATCTTCCTCTGGTATTTGGTTTATAACAGTTTCTGAGCTGTAGTTCTCATACCAACAGCACATTTTCACCCTGCAGACAAATACTGCCACTCAAGAGACATAAAGTAGTTGTAAAATAAACACATGGCAGGAGATACTCACCCGCCTCACTTCCACCTCAAAAACTAAAGTGGAGTCTGGAGGGACCCGGCCAGCCACTCCCTGAGCTCCATAGGCCCACGCTGGAGGAATGATGAGGTACCTTCGGCCTCCTTTCTTCATTCCCATCATTCCTTCTTCCCAGCCCTTTGGTTTTCAGAGGCACAAGAGAACAGAAAGCAAACAATTTGATCAGTGACATGACATTATTCTCATTAAGATTTCTTCAGGCACTGGCTATAGGAGATATCAAAACCCATACAGAGATTCTTGTGAAATCCTGTTTGTTTTCAGTCTGCAGCACTAAACCTGTGTCTTACAATAAATCATAATGGCCAGTTGTAAGCTGCAACACTGACTTAAGAATAAAGAAGCAACTCCCAACATGCTGATAATGAAATCAAACACATGCAGCAATGTCTAGCATGAAGGCTAGAGGCTTCCAGATCTCTGCAGGTACCAGAAACCTGGTTCAAGTTTTAAGTACCATAACTTCAAACAGGTATCACAGATGCCACTGACATCCTGGAGAACAGAGCTGCATGCTGTGTTGTGTGCACAGACTGCAGCTGCAGGAGCTTGCAGAGCACTCAGTGGTGACCTCTCAGGATTCAGGGAAAGAACAGGATTCCACATCCTTGTGAGATCACTTCAGAATTGTTGTGGTTAGATTTATAAAGCACCCACAGAAAACAGCTGTAGTGAAGGAGATTTATGAGCCATATCAATACAAACGGTCAATGGATGCCTGCATTTAATAGGATGACTAACGCACATCGGCAACATTAATAATAAGATGGACATTAAAACAAATAAAGTAGAAAAATAGCATATCTTCAATGAAGAAAAATTTGTAACAGGTCATCTATGAATTACTCAGGTAATGGAAGTGACTTGAACATAAGCATCTCTATGATGGTAGGCTGAGGTCTGAGTGGTGAGCACAGGTGCTCAGAGAAGTTGCGGCTGCCCCATCCCTGGCAGTGTTCAAGGCCAGGTTGGACACAGGGGCTTGGAGCAAGCTGCTCCAGTGGAAGGGGTCCCTGTCTGTGGCAGGGGTTGGAGCTGGAGGAGTTTTAAGGTCGCTTCCAACCCCATCACTCTGAGATTCTACAACCTTTGATGCACAACCTGGCTTTATGGAGCAACTTAAGGGAGCATCACACCACCTGGACTGAAAAATTATCACACAGTCAAAACCCTCACAATGTGACTTAGAGGGTAAAACCACTTGTAGTACTATGTTTTACTGGACCATCCTAAGAACTTGTCAGTTGTCTTCACCCTCCCATGCCCTTGCCCCAGGTGATGAGTCAGGGCTATTTGATGCTCTGCTTTTGAGGCACAATCAGTGTGGAGGAATATGAAGTTGCTCTCAAATTGAAATCCTCCTTCAGAAATAGAACTCCCTGGGAACAAGGTAACAGATTAAGTGGCTCCCAGAAAAAAAAACACAGACAACTGAAAAACTCAGCTCTTGAAACTCTCGAAAAAAAGCTTATTTACCAAACAGGACAACTTCCAACAGTGCCACTAAGGAGACTGGGCTATATTGTGCAAATTAAGAATAAAGAATCCTGAACAAGATCTTCAGTAATTCAAAGTTCAGACTTCAGTTGTTATAATGAAAGTGCCAGAAGTTCTACCTTGATAACCTTTCCAGATCCCAGCTTTAGGCGCAGCAGCTTGTCTTTGTTAACATTTGAGTCAAATACCTAGAGAGTTGAAGAACAAAAACATAGACTATATCGATTTCCCAATGATTTAAAGAGTCTGAACTCAACATACTTCATAAACTCCTACAAGCTCTTATGTGCTGTTTCCCATTCTGCCTCTTCCAAAATTAATTCCCAGACATAAGATGGAGCATGGCTACAGCTTCTAGTGCAATTCAGTCCAATTTCTTATAGTGAACACTAGCTGGAAACTCAGACTTTACAACTGCTTTGAGCTTGATGGTCAGGACAGGATTGGGCCAACCAGAACAACACATAACAGGCTTCTATCAAATAGCAAGCAATTGTCTACAAGTTTTGTACATTAAACTACAACTGCAGCTATTTGTATTTAATGTTTGCACATTAAACTATGCAGCTGAACAACTCTTTCGGATTAGAGGTAGGCTCTGCTATGTACCATTGGTACACAGAGTGAGAGGCATGCCAGGCAGGCCAAGAAAAACAAAACACCCCCTAGAGATGAAAAACATAAAGCTCTTCTTTATAGCAAAAAGATTCAGCTGCAGATGGATACCAATGCAAACCCTTTGCTGTTAATTTTGCCAGCATAAGTATTTTAGAAGTAATGCTTTTGAATATCAAAGCATTTAGTAGCTGCAGAGGATGTGAAAGCATTCTCATTCTTTTAATAGTTGGAGATAAGCTTCATGTCAGACAAGGCCCTTCTTATCACTTCCTCAAGCTGCTTCCAGAGGAGCAGAGCTGGCTTCACTGTCTGTTCTCACAAGTTTCATAGACACACTCACACATTCGTATTAATGAATGTTAAAAGCCTTTCAATCACCTCCTCCTGAACAGTAATGGGATCCTTTATTATTCTACAGGTAACACTTAAGACCTCAATTATGGTGCCTTAAGTGACTGACAAAATCCTTTTACCATCAGCACCAATACTATGCTCGATGTGACAGGTTCCTTCCAAGTGCTGTCACACTCAGTATTAGGAAGAAGCAGAAATGCCTTTACCTGTCCAAGTCCATTGTTCTGGAACAGCCAACCTGTATAGGCAACCTCCAGAGAGTCTCCTCCTTCTGCTCCTTGCCCCTCTCCAAGAAGGAGATCCTGGGAGAGTACTGAATCCAGCACTGGTGAGCTGTTACATTTGGCAATGCACACCTGCAGAAGGAAAGTCTCTGGTCATTAAAACTGAGTGACAAGTTCCACTGTGACTCACTACGGATCTAATGCATTTCTTACTGTACTGATCAAACCCAGGCTACAGATGCACTTAGGAGGCATTCCATGTTTCCTTGTGCTGAATCCTGCTGAGTAAATACCCTCTGCTCTACAGAGCCATTGGTCTTACAGTACTTGAGAACCTGGATCAAAAGTCCCCCTAGAAGTAACAGGCTCCCTGCCTCAGAGGCCTGTATCTAACAATAGAACTCCACCAGGCTCATGGCAGATTTGCCTCCATCACAGCCATGCAGATACCCAAAGCTGAACTTGCAATGTAAGAAGTACAACCAGGTTGGAGCCTTTCCTCTATGGTGCTCTCAGAGATAGGTCTGAGTTTCCTGTAGTCCTAACAGGGCAGAAAGTCCTGCCTCACACACAGTAGCTACCTGCTTGCTGAAATCCACTGCAGCCTTTTCTGACTCAAACATGATGGACCAGTTTTGCCTCTGATCATCATAAAAGGTACTGTAATTGTTAGGCTGGACCTGTGAAAAAGGAAATAAGTTCTATATTAACATTAAATGATGCATTCAACTGGAATAAATTAAAAAATCCACATCCCAAAAGAAGCTTAAAAGAAAAGCTACTGAAATTAAGCAGAAGCAGAATCCTGCTGTCTTACCACCCAAGTTCTGAATGCACAAAATAGCTTTTATTTATGTGCTCATTATCTTGGAAGAATTATGGATTATACATTATACATGAGGAAATATTAAGTTTATTAGAGATGCTGCAGCTTTCGCAAGCTGGTGAAAGCGTTCAAAGCTTCTCTGCAGCTAGGTCATATAATACATGCTGAGCTTTTTAAGTGGAAGCAATCTACTTTTCAAAAGTATTTATTATTTTTAGACTTCCACAATCATTTGGAGGAGTCACTTCTTCCTTGATTTTAAAAACCCATGCCACCAGAAGCTGACTACAGAACCCAAAATGCACTTATAAAATCTGAAAAGTTGCCATCCTCAGCAAAAATCTGGACTGAAATTCTACCATTTCAGAGTAAAATACCATCTATCAAATCAAGAATTTTCATGTCACCTGATGAAGAGCTGGGAGCAGCAAATCAACACACCAATTTTCTGTGAAGCTGGCAGAAAACAGAACATCCGGAGAGATCCCATTTTAGGACTTGCATTGCTCCAAATTGTCCTTATCAGCAGGAAAATGCTGAGTGTGAGATTTCTGAGAGAAAACGTTTCCTTCTGCTTGCTCAGTTGCAAGTTATTAGCAAAAGGAATTGTTCTGTTTCTATCCACTGTAGGACTGCAAAACTCAAAGCACTTCCTCTATGATCTAGAAGTAATAATACACCTCCCACAGCAGATGAACTTACATTATGAAATCTACTGCTCTGCAAAAGGCAGATGTAATGATCCCTTGTGCAATACAAGGAGAACAGTGCTCCCCATCACCAAGACCCCTCTTGTTGTGTCAGATGTCTGATCTCAAAGGCTATAAACTAAGACTTAAATATTCCAGAGTCAGCTTCTGTTTGCTGTGAATAACATAGATCCCTGAATGTTTTTCTAAGCCAGAGTCTTACCGTGAAAACAAAGCCTGGATGGATCCTTGCAGCTGTGATCTGCTGCTGCTGACTGATGTAAAGGAGGAGCCTGTACTGGATTCCACAAGGAATTGGGCAGGGAAAAAGAACAAAAAGCAGGAACTCAAAATGTCTTCAATTCTCACATGCTTGATCAAATTCTGAGCCTAAGGTTACAGTATTTATTTGTCAAGCACACCCAGCAGTAGCATTTTTCACAGCAAAAATACTTAATGCAATAATGTAACACCTCTTAAAACCCATGGAAAATGTACACAGATTTAGCTAGTAGCTAAATCCATGCACATGGATTAAGCAATCCATGCATGGATCAAGCAATTTAAACTAATTATTCCGCTGTAAGCAAGATGCTTTGACTAATTTACATTTGTCACAGTTATTGTGTAAAAGGATGGTGCACTAACCCTTTGATACACGGAACTCAATACATGCCATACAGGCATAAGCCAGAGTAGTAGATCGAGTAATAAGTTGGAGGGAGTTTTCCAAGGGCTAAACAAAGCAGATAAAGTATCACATTGACATATTTGGCTCTGTTAAGTGCCTTCCTTCACACACCTGCACTCAACACATCAAAATATCTCAGGCATAAGTTGTAAAAGATCTTACAAACTTGATCACAGAAAAGAAAGAGGTCACCCAGGCAAATGGCTGAGCCCTAAGAAAGCCTGGGAGGGCCAGGAGTTTGGAGCAGCAGTGAAACCCAGACCTCCAACATCAAAATCAAAGACATGCCAGCGAGTTCAGAGAAACACTACCCCATACAAGCATGCTCTCAACACGAAAACGAAGGAGTGAAGTGTTCCTCACCTCTTTAGTGCTGTGGTTCCCCACTACAGCTGCTCCATACTTGCCTTGCTTCAAGTACTGCCCATTTGTACTGGAAGACAAGTGAGATATTCAGCTGTAGAACCATCCCTTCCTCACATTTCTTTCTACTGCTGCTGAGTTTTAATTCTTCAGAGTTCAGTCTCTTGTCCTCATGCCTCAAAGATCAGGCAGTCTTTCTTAAGCGTAAAAACATTACATGTCTTGCTTGCCCACAGATCACAGGAGCATACATTATGGAGTTTGAGTTGAAAACTGCTCTTTCAAGAGAGCCAGGGCATGATGGCAGTGTCAAATGGACAGATGATTTTACTGCTGTCACTCCATGCTCAGAGCCTCAGTTCTGCACAAGGGAATGTGAGATATAAGCACCTGACAGAGCTGCCTGGAAACAGTGTGAATGCCAGGCTGATGCCTCAGGATGCAGTTCTCTGTAATGGCCAAATAAGAAACTTGCTATCTGACAACTGAATAACCCAGGACTGCAGCACAGTAACTGAACTTGGTTTTGTGCAGAAACTTGCATTGAGTTGTAGCATTACTGCCATGCAGACCCATGCCTATAACCACAGTCTCATCACACTCATCCAAAAATAACCTCCCTCTATGATCAGGGATCCAGCTCCCAGAGATGCAGACTAACAGGTCAGGCAGGAAACTGCACTTACTATCGATAAGCATGAACCGCAGTGGCCACAAACACAGACGGAGCTCCTGAAGCTGCTGGGGCCACAGGAGCCTTCTGGGCTGCTTGGCCTGCTGAGGAACCAAGAGCAGGGACAACATCAGCGAGACACAATAGTCACAATGCCATGCACATTCCTTCCCCCAAAGAAAAACAACTCCAGAAGAAGATTAAAAAAAACAAACACAAACAGTGATGTTCCAAAGTCAAAGGCCACTGAGTAGCCACACATACTGATAATATCAAAGAAAACTAAGAGGATTATTTACCTGGCTGTTCATAGAATCAACCACATTGGAAAAGATCTTTAAACTCATCCAGTCCAACCACTCCCAGTACTGCCAAGGCCACCACTAACCAATGGCACTGAGGCCTTGTCTCCATGGTGTGTGAACACTTAGAATCATAGAACAGCTAGGGTTGGAAAGGACCTTAAGATCATCCAGTTCCAACCCCTGCCATGGGCAGGGACACCTCACACTAAACCATGTCACCCAAGGCTTCATCCAACCTGATCTTGAACACTGCCAGGGATGGAGCATTCACAACCTCCCTGGGCAACCCATTCCAGTGCCTCACCACCCTAATAGTAAAGAATTTATTCCTTATATCCAGTCTAAACCTCCCCTGTTTAAGTTTCAACCCATTACCCCTTGTCCTATCACTACAGTCCCTAATGAAGAGTCCCTTCGAGCATCCCTGTAGGTGCCCTTCAGATACTGGAAGCTGCTATGAGGTCTCCACGCAGCCTTCTCTTCTCCAGGCTGAACAGCCCCAACTTTCTCAGCCTGGCTTCATATGGGAGGTGCTCCAGTCCCCTGATCATCCTCGTGGCCTCCTCTGGACTTGTTCCAACAGTTCCATGTCCTTTTTATGTTGACGACACCAGAACTGCACACAATGCTACAAGTGAGGTCTCATGAGAGCAGAGTAGAGGGGCAGGATCACCTCCTTTGACCTGCTGGTCACGTTCCTTTTGATGCAGCCCAGAATACGGTTGGCTTTCTGGACTGTGAGTGCACACTGCAGCCGGCTCACATTCATTTGCTCATTGACTAACACCCCCAAGTCCTTCTCTGCAGGACTGCCCTGAATTTCCCTGGGCAGTCTGTTCCAATGCCTGAGCACCCTCTGGGCAAGGAATTGTTCCTCAGCTCCATCTTAACCTGCTCTGGTGCAGCTTGAGGCTGTTTCCTCTTGTCCCATCCCTTGTTCCTTGGGAGCAGAGCCCAGCCCCTCCTGGCTCCATCCTCCTGTCAGGAACTTGTAGGGAGCCATCAGGTCCCCCCTGAGCCTTCCCTTCTCCAGACTGAACCCCCCAGGTCCCTCAGCCGTTCCCCATCACACTTGTGCTCCAGGCCCTGCATCAGCTTCGCTGCTCTTCTCTGGGCCCGTTCCAGGCCCTCAATGTCTCTCTTGTAGTGAGGGGCCCGGAACTGAACACAGGATTTGAGGGTTCTTCACAAAGGACCACCAAGACACATGCTGCCAAGTTACTTCCCCACATTCAAGCCCAATTCCTCACCAGCTGCTGTTTGGCTCTTCTTAGGCTGCTTTGGCGCCGTGTACTGGAAGAATTCATTTCCATGGCTTGAGACTGCTTGATCCAAACCAAAGAGAGAGGCTAATCTGGCACTAGAAAGAGAAATAAACTGCTTCACCTTATTTAACACTGGCTTTACAGATAACAAACACCATTAATTCTAAGTTGTAAAGTGCTTACCATTACTTCAGAAATAAGCAAAGGGATGCACATGAAACAGTTCTATCCTAATTAATCATTTATTTTTGAATAAGCAGAACTTCTAGACATAGACGCTGAAAGTGTTTCACTTCCTCAAAAGCTAAAGAAACAAGGTGAAGAAACAAGGACTGAAACTACACTAAAAGTCACTTTCAAAGCAATGCCTAGGACTACCCTCATATGGAACAGCCAATGGTTCCAGTACAATAAGAACTATGTGACAATGGAGAAGCCACCATTTCACGCGAGAAGTTTTCCTTTTGAAAAGCCCAGGGAACATGTTCTCTGTTAAGTTTTAAAAGAGCAGATGTTCTGCTGTCTGAGGGCAGAGGGTTTAATGCTTCATTCAGGTAAACAGGTTAGTCTTACAAAACACATTTGCAGTTTTACTGTTTTAAGCCTGTTTAATCATCTGGCCCTGTGGGACAAGTGAATAACTCAACCTAATCAACAATTCAACACTAATTCAACACTGCCAGGGATGGGGCAGCCACAGCTTCTCTGGGCACCCTGTGCCAGCGCCTCAGCACCCTCACAGGGAACAGCTTCTGCCTAAGAGCTCAGCTCAGTCTCCCCTCTCTTGGGCAGGTTCAAGCCATTCCCCTTGGCCTGTCCCTACAGGCCCTTGTCCCAAGCCCCTCTCCAGCTTTCCTGCAGCCCCTTTAGGCACTGGAGCTGCTCTCAGGTCTCCCCTTCAGGAGCCTTCTCTTGTCCAGGCTGCCCCAGCCCAGCTCTCTCAGCCTGGCTCCAGAGCAGAGCTGCTCCAGCCCTTGCAGTATCTCTGTGCTCTCCTCTGGCCTCGCTCCAGCAGCTTCACGCCCCTCTTGTTTTCTAAAGCGTAACTGTTTGCTAAAAGGAGAGGACCAGCTCGCAGTGCTTGTCTGGAGCTCCTTGGAGGGCAAGGAACGAGCACAGCGGGAAGCACAACTGTGAAGGAGCCTTCCAAGGAGCAACAAGCAG
This sequence comes from Melopsittacus undulatus, assembly GCF_012275295.1. NCBI lineage: Eukaryota > Metazoa > Chordata > Aves > Psittaciformes > Psittaculidae > Melopsittacus > Melopsittacus undulatus. The sequence continues at coordinate 10,045,432 of NC_047537.1, forward strand.
GAAACCCGAGTGTGCTGCACAAGGAAACGACAGCCACGGCCTAGGAGCTGCTGAGCGCGCAGCACCCAGCTCTGCTTAACCCCCCGAACCGAGCACCGGCGGGTCCCCGCACAGAGTGGAAGGAGCCCGTTTTCCTCGTCTGTCTCCCCGTGACTGCAGGGGAGGCCGCGCCTCCTCCCATGGGAGCAGTTACGGTCCCTGGCCAGGGTGCTCAGGGCACGGAGCCCCCCTGGCCCGTTCCGCTCCGGCCGCCAGTCCCTTGCGGGGGGCCAGGTTCTCCCTACGCCCATAGCAAGGCGGGGCGGGAGAGGCGGGCACAGAGCCGGTGCAGGCTCTCGCAAAGAGAGAACGGCTCCCGCTCCTCCTCTGGCCCACATCACCCGGTAAACAGCGGCACGGCCCTGCCAACAGCGGGGAGGGCTCCACGGGGCCACGCAGGCCGCGGGCCCGTTCGCCAGGAGGCTCCCCCAGGGCTGTAAACCCCTGACGGCAGCGAAAAGGCAGGGATGAGGCAGCCCCGCAGACAGGGATCAGGCAGGGATGAAGCAGCCCCGCAGACAGGGATCAGGCAGGGATGAGGCAGCCCCGCAGTGCCCGCTGCCGCCGCTCACCCGCTGGCAGGGGACAGGAAATCCGCATCGTCCTCCTCCGCTGCCGCCGCTCCGAACATGGTCCCGGTCCCGCCGCCACCCCCCGCGATGTCGTAAACCCGTTGCTCGACGGCAGCGCTTTCCGGCCGCGGCGGGACAGGAGCGCCGCGGGGAGGGGAGGCGAATGAAGGCGGGAAGAGGAAGAGCAGCGGCAAGGGGCGGGGCTTCAGTTTGACGTCACGGGGGGCGGGGCTTCCTGTGCTGGGCGGGGCAGGGCAGCCGGTGCTCGTGGCGGTCGCGTGGTGAGTGACGTGCCGGGGTCACGGTGGTCTCGCGGCCCGGAGCATGAGGGGTCCTCGGTCCGTGTGGTGCTCGGGGAGCCCGAGGCCTCAGCGGGGCTCTGGGGCCGCCTGCCCGGCTGGGCTGTCCGCTGAGCGCGGGGTTCGGGGCGTGCGGCGGGGCTCGGGACGCGGTGTTGGTGCAGGCCCGGCGCGGCAAGCGGCAGCGGTTGTCCCCAAGGTGACAGCTGGCCCCGGGCCGCCCTCGCCCCGCCACCCTGCCCCGCAGCGGGCCGGGGCCCCGCGGGGTGTAGGGGGCGGCCTCACGGCTCTGCCCGCAGCCTCGGTGCGCTCCGTGCGGGCTTGGCTCTCACATTGAGTTACCGAGGGGCGGCATCTGGTGTGTAACACACACCTGAGCCCTGCCTGTCCGAAGAGTTGAGAGGTTATTAACAGCTGAGTTGTCCCTCGTTAAGCACTTTTCCAACTTTGCCTTGTAGCTTGAGAAATTTGTCTGTTTTGTGTGGGTTTTGGTTCCTGTAAAGCTGGTACGTCCCGGTGCTTTGTGGGACTTGCTGCCCTGGCTTCAGTGTCAGGGTTTCAGAACCAGGTGGTGGTGAAATGCTGCAGAATTGAACTCAGGGAGAGTGCAATGGCAGCGAGGATTGAGTGGTTTGCTGCCCTTGGGTGTTTTCTGGCACTGCTTGGGAATTTGTAGTAATAGCTACTTAAAGGACAAGGGGAATGGCATTAACCTGCCCGACAGGAGACTGAGCTGAGCTCTTAGGCAGAAGCTCTTCCCTGTGAGGGTGCTGAGGCGCTGGCACAGGGTGCCCAGAGAAGCTGTGGCTGCCCCATCCCTGGCAGTGTTCAAGGCCAGGTTGGACACAGGGGCTTGGAGCAGCTGCTCCAGTGGAAGGGGTCCCTGCCCGTGGCAGGGGTTGGAGCTGGAGGAGCTTTAAGGTCCCTTCCAACACAAACCAGGCTGTGGTGGTGGAGTCTGAGCACAAAGTTTCCAGGTCTCTTGTAATGTGTTTGCAGCAGTTTGGGGATGTATTGCAATGAGAATGCAGCACAATTGGGATATCAATGATTTCACTTGAGTAGGGGGAGTATTATGTAGCTTTTTTATTGCAGAATGTGTGATTAAGTTGAAATAAAACATGCAGAAATTCGGAAGCCTCGTTTCTATTAAAAAAACCCAAACCAACTCACGCAGAGGATATACTGTAATAGACACCTCAAGAGGAGGGAAAACCTTCCATCAAGGGTGTCAGAGCACTGGGACAGGCTGTTGCGGGTGTCTCTCTCTGGAGACATTCAAAACCCACTTGGATTTGTTCCTGTGTAACCTGCTCTGGGTGGCCCTACCTTGGCAGGGGTTGCACTGGATGATCTCCAACCCTAATGATGCTGGGATTCTGTGATTTGATGTAAATTCCGGATGGGGGCAGGTTGTTCTATCTTGATATGACAGGTAGATATGATCTTTAAATAGAACCTGTGGCTCCTGCCTTCCTCACATGAAGAGATAGTTACTTGCTTTGCCTCCTTCCATATTTCCATCAAGTGGGCAGACAAGATAGGTATTTTAAACAGTGAAGAGCTGTGTGGCCAAGTCCTAGTACTTGAGTTTAGGTACTTTAGATCTAGGTAATATTATTTCTGTACCCACCTTTTCCCCTTAGTACAAAGTTTAACTTGGAAAGCAGGAAGGATTCCCATCCTGGGGGCAGGTCTTACCTGGGAGCCCCATGTGCTTTCTCACACTGAGGTTCAGTGCTGGCAAGTCAGGATGTGTGAGGTAGGAGGAAGCTGGAAGGCCGTCCTACAGCCATGGCCAGCATCCCAGGTAAGCCCAGCCTAGGCCACTTGCCTTTCTTAATTCCAGCTTTATTCGTACTCCTCCTCTGTGCTGGAGTTTGCAGTGGCCTCATGCTCCACACAAGTTCCAAGTCATAGACCAATTTTTCCTGTTCGTGCTCAGATTACAAGCCTTGGAATGCTTAATAGTGGCATTTTGTGCAAAGGTGATTAAATGCTCTTCAGGTGTTTATTAAATTCACTTATAACCCGTTTGATCTTAACTTGCCTCTGCTTGAGCCTGAGGTAAATAAAGCTGCTGCAGTGCTTTTCATGAGTGATCTAGTCAGGCTAATGTTCAGTTCAATGGTCCCGATTCATGGCATTTATGATGGAATATCTCCTGAGGCTTTCCTCAAGCTATGGATTACACATCACCTTTTTCCCATCCTCCATGAAAAAGGGGTCCTGGAATGTGTCAATATTTCTGTTTAAATGCACACTGGCTTTGTAAGTGTGGTTGTGTTGGTGAAGCTGATGCTGCACAGAAGCCAAGTGGTGCTTTTGGCTCCCAACACCGAACTGTTGCAGTAAGCAGGTTTGTCCTTCCCCTGCTGCCCTCCAACCAAAAAAAGAAGGATTAGAGAGAATACAAACAGCAGTGGAGGAGTTTCAGACTCCCCCACAACTGAGGACTTGGAATTTTTTATGGTTGTTTTCCACTGAGAACTTGCTGCTTGTTGGGAGTTACAAAGAATTACTTTAATTTCATAGATTCTAATCTCGAGCAGCTTTTTAACTAGGCTGGGAATTAGAAGCGTTTCTGCCAGTAGAGAGGAGGAATTAAATCAGCTTTCCAGTTCATTTTCACATGTTTGCTGCTTTGTTTTAAAGGAGTATTCCCCCTGCCAAGTGCTCTGAGTTGCAGTGCTGCAAGGACAGAAAGGTTTGTGGTTTATTTTTTTTAGACAAGAGGTTTGGGAGGATTCTTCTTTCACTTCCCCCTTTACAGTGTTGCTTCAAGTTTTGGATTAGTGAGACGCTCTGTATGCTTGAGGAGGGAGGGTGTTGGGAATGCTGATCTTTAACAGTCTTATTGCACAGAGGAGAAGATTGAATACATTCACACAGGGAGTCCGGACTCAGGGCTCAAGGAGCTTCCTTCCAGCTCTCTCGATTTCCAATCAGACATTAGGTCAGAGAGAAATTTCTGCTCTTTGAACTAAACTGCACTATTTTCTCCTTTCCTTTTTGCGATCTGCATCTGCTGCAAGTACCCCAGTACCCAAAAGGAAACTCCCTGTCCCTGCAGACCTGCCCCTCTGCTCTTGGCTGAAGGTCATCTGAAAGGCAGCATTGGCCACAGCAGCCCTTGGTGAGGTTCAGCTGGACCAGGCTGCTGCTGTGACCTTCTCCAGAGTCTGCCAGGAAATCCCTGGGAGTCCTGGAAGCTTTTTCTTAGGGAAAGATGAAAAAGATTCAGGCCAGTCTGTTACTTTTCTCTGGCAAATCCAGTCGTGGTTAATCTGCTCCATTGTCTTTTGTTTCAGTCTAATTTTCTGGACATGTTCCAAATCAAATCACTGGGACTCGAGACCAGTGATTTCTTCAGTAACTTTTTTTCAGCTGAGAGCTGGAATCTGCTAATGCAGGGAATAATGGGACTAGTTATTGTAAATTAATTAAACTCCTATTTTGCTACTCTGGATATTAACTTTCCAAAGCCTTTCATCTGTTGGTCCTGGAATTAGACTTCTGTGGTTTAGAAGCTAATCTGGAAGTGGGAGGCTGGGATGAAATACCTCCTTTTTGTCCTTCCTTCTCTGTTTCTACTATCTTTAATGTCATCTTCCCAGCATAATTTTTCCCAACATCTTTTCTTCCCTGTGTTTCACCAGTTCATACCTGCCAGGATGCTGTTTATTCCTGTGCCTGCTGGCTGGAGGAATTGCTTTTCTTTTTGCTCTTTTCACCTTGCACATATGTTAGAAAGTGCCACAGTTGTTGTACCACAGATGTGAATGTCATTTATAATCAGTTTAAAAAGTTGTACCTGTATATAATCTGTTCAATATAATCTATAAACATACATAATCTATAAACTGTATGTAATCTCTACAGTGTATCTAAAGTAATATAGCAGACTGTGGCAGCTCTGCATCACAGGCCAAAATGTGGTAAGGGACTGAACATTTCCTATTCTTACTGATGCTCAGCACTCCCAGTATCTGAAGGGGCCTGCAAGGATGCTGGAGAGAGACTTCATCAGGGCCTGTAGGGACAGGCCAAGGGGAATGGCTTGAACCTGCCCGAGGGGAGACTGAGATGAGCTCTTAGGCAGAAGCTCTTCCCTGTGAGGGTGCTGAGGCGCTGGCACAGGGTGCCCAGAGAAGCTGTGGCTGCCCCATCCCTGGCAGTGTTCAAGGCCAGGTTGGACACAGGGGCTTGGAGCAGCTGCTCCAGTGGAAGGTGTCCCTGCCTGTGGCAGGGGTTGGAGCTGGAGGAGCTTTAAGATCCCTTCCAACACAAACCGGTCTGTGGTTCTATGTATCAAGCCTGAGAAGCCGGGAGGACACTAGAAAAGGATATAGCTGTATGAACTGAACAGTGAGTTCACTGAGGTCTCTCCTGAGACTTCATGAGAGCTGCTCCACTTTAATTAAGTTTTCTTTTCCTACACATGCTCGTTAGTTATCAAGGATTCAGATCTCATCCCTCTGATGAAGGTACATGAGCTTGGAATATGAGCTTCAGGATATATTTAGCTGCTCTGCTGGCTAACCTGGGTGAGAGAAATTTGAACATCTTGGCTTTTTTCACTTCTTAAACACTGAATGAGTCTCTCCCGGGAGAAAGAGTGCAGGTGGTACATTCACTTTCAGGCTTTTTTACACATTGGAGCTTACATGGAGTAGGGTTTGTAGGAGCAAAATTGCTTTCAGGCCACCTCCAAGCTGCAGAACACTTCCTGAGCTGACAGGCTGCTGCTCTCCAGCCAGCAGCTGGGCTGTTCCTTTGGGAGCTGGGAAAGCAGCTGTTGGAAAGGTTTATGGTTCAGTCTCCTCATGGAGATGCTTGTCCCTATGAGCCAACCTGCTCCTTGGATTTCTGTCAAATGGTGCATGTGCTCCTTATAGGAATGCTGGAGAAGCTTGGTGCAGACTCTGTGCCTGGGTTCAGCCCAGCAGCTCCCTGCATATCCTGGCTGGCTTCCTCCACACTGTATTTTAACAGAGGCTGCACTGAGAGCCATTGGGAACAACTGGGAGCCAGGGATCCAGTCCATCAGCTCTGCCTCAGTTAATGTTTCCTGCTCTGAAAGGCGCTGTTCTAGAGACTTGGCAGCCTGTTTTCACATCTTGGCTGCATTTTCAAGTTTGCATCCTTTACTTGGGAAATAAAAACACTAAGAAGCATGGAGCAGGCTCAAACCAGTGATCCTAGCAGGCAGGTGATCCCAGGTCATTCTCCTCCAGCCCTCAGGAAGTGGCAGCAGCGGGTGCTGCCAGCGGAGTGCTCCATGGGAGAGCTGTGAGATACCATGTGCACTTCCGATATGGTGAGACAAGCCTTGTACATCAAAGTGATAAAGGAAGCAGAAGTGCAAGCTCCTGAGAAACACACCCAGCCCTGGAATACTGTGGCAGTCAAACTCACAGTGTGTGCCTGGGTTTCTCGGTTGCCTTTTTTATGGTCCCCTTGTCTGTCTGAGCTCCTGGTCTGATGGACTTGACAAGAGGCTGAATCATCAGTTCTGGGTGCTCTGCCAGGAGAGTTTTATACAGATAAGGGTGCCATCAGCTTTGGTGGCCTTCATTACCTTGGGATAGGAGCTTATCTCACAAGGGTGTGCTCACCCTTTATGTTTAAGGTGCTGTCAGGTGAGGCTGAAGTATGCTGGAGGAGTGTGGTACAAGTACTGTCAAACTGAAGCCTGAACTGAAAGTGTAGAAGAAAGATACTTGGGACTTCAATGTTGCTCTCCTGTTCCTGCTACAGGTCTGGTTGTACTTGTAAAGCCATTTTTGTGCTGCTTTCTTCATAGGAGGCATAGAGCAGTGCCTGTAGGTTATCCTGCTGTATGGACGGCAAAGCCTCATACATTCTATTCTGGTTTGCCTCTTTGGTAGGAAGTAGTTTATAGTAGCTTTAAACACCTTTCGGCAGCAGCACAACTTCCCTTAATTTGCTGAATTCCCTCTAGTACATCATGACAGTAGGATCATGTGCTCTGCTTTCATACTCTTGCTTTTGATCTTGCTTGAAACCACTACCCCCAGTGAGCACAGTACAGCCTTACTCCTTGCACTCCTTCTCCTCTTGTCACATTTTCTCTTCCACCACAGTTGCTGACGCCAACTTTGGGATCAGGAGGTCAGGGAGTCAGCTGCCCTGCCAGGGCTTGTCTTGTACACACTGTTGAATTCCTGCACAATCTATTGTACATCACCTACTACTATCATCCCTCACCTTTTCCTGGTTGCTGTTGTTGGTTTGCTGCCTCTCCCTGCCCTAGGTGAAGGGTCTGGACACTACTGCAGCCTCTCCCTTCAGCAGCGACAAGTGAAGGCCTTGGCCACCAGCAGGGTAGATGGTGCAGACCCACCCTGGAGCTGCAGCCTTTCCTTTCCAGTAAGTGCCCACCCTAATCCCCGAGGGTCAGGTAGAATGAGTGCCCTGACCTGTGCAGATGGCCTGTGGAATGTCCCTCTGAAGAGGCACCTTCCCTGCACACCCTTCAGGTCAGGGGGTTCTAAAATCTCTGCATTTTTGCAAAGACCTCATAAGAAAGACTCAGGAGTTGCTTTTGCTGTTAACGGATCTTTCTGTGAGCATCCCAGTCCTTGGGCTGGTCCTACCATGATGAGCTTATGTTCAGTAGGCTGCATAATCCAAACAGTAAATATTTATCTTGGGTCAGATGAAATCTTTGCTGTAACAATAGGGTTTGTCAATGTTTTGTGAGGGGTGGTTTTCCCCACAGCAGAATGTAGCAGGAATCCCTGCTGCCCCCATCCCTGCTGCCCCTATCACTGCTTCTTCAACCCTCACCTCTGATCAGCACAGCTCAGAGAAGCCGAACACAAATATTTCCCATTTGAACACACTACACGTCATGGGTCTGGTTTGGAATGGGCTGTAGGTCAGGCAATAAATAGGCTTAAAGCAGAGTAAAAGTGCTCATAGGTAAATCTGAGCAGTGGTTAATGATTAGCCTTTCATGCAGATACTGATGTGGGTTCTGCTTGTCAGCATTATCTGTGAGTTTAGAAACTTTGATCCATCTCAGACTTGTTGCCTGTTTGGAGAAGACAAACTGCTCTCCTGGAGTCAGGAGGTGGAAAACCTGGCTCTGGAATAGTAAGTACTCAGCTTTTTGGGCTCTGACTCATGTCTGTTTGGAGTAGCAGTTCTGTGGCAGTGCAGGGGTTTGGAAGCTGAGTGGAAACGGACATGTTTGAAGCTTGGTCCTGGAGTAACTCATAACTGAAACAAAACCCCTGTTGATGCCTGTTTGTTCCAGCATTCCATGCCCTAGAGGTGGTCCTGTCAGAAGAGTGTCACGAGGCCAAGGCTCTTCTAAAGACAAGTTCCTTCACAGAGAATGGCTTGGTTTGGTTGCCCTTTCCGTCTTCTTCATATGGCAGGAGGTCTTCTCCCTTGCTGGCTTGAGTGAAGTTGGGATCGTATTTTGGCATTTCGCACAATGAAAATGTTCCATGGACTAGGGCTATGGATTTGTTCTCCAAACTCCTCCAAGTATTTGCATTACTGTCTGGGAGCTATATGTATGTCACATGTTCCATCCTCTTGCTTGTTGTTTAAGATCATGGAGGAAGAGTAGGAATGTGCCTATGGTGATGTATAGTTTGGTCTTAACCATCAGCTCAGACACTGACTTCCTGGGCTTAATTGAAAACAAAGTGGGATGGATTTTGCTGCTGCTGCCCTGGTTTCTATCCTGCATTTTGTTCAGAAGCCGCTGCAGGCTTCTCAAAAAGGAGGTGTTTTGAGTAGTTGAGTTTGGTTCCTGGCTGTGGTGGAGCAAGCTTTTGTTGTGAGGGAGAGTCATTGATGCACAAGGCAGTGAACACACATTTGTTTCCCTTCTGCAAGCAGGGAAAGCGTATTTCTAGAAGTCATTCTTGCAAACTTATCAGGTCTGTAGTCAAAAGCCTGCATTGCAGAGGTGATCCTGACCCACCAGAGCTGGAGCTGGAAGCCCCAGTGTGTTCCTGTAGGAGCTGACATCAACAGCACAGGGCTATTGCGGCAACATTTGGCACAGGCCAGAACGTGACAGCCCCAGGGAAGGTGAATGCTTGAATGGCCACCTTAAAATGCTGTGTTTGCACATGGACACACACCTGAGGAGTCACTGTAGGCAAACAACTGCTTCCATGTGAAAAGCAAGGGATGAAACATGCTCCTGAGGTTGTTGGTCAAGGAAGCATTCACATGTGGTGGAAGCCAATGGCAAAATGAAGGTGTTTCTCTTTGATGAGTGTGTGGCAGTACTGGACATGGGAAAATGTGTGTGAATTGCTTAAACTGGTGTCTCTTGCATCATGTGTGGAACAGATTCCTCAGAGTTACCACTGAGTTCTAGAGGGTGGTTTTCTTCTTGTGAGGTTCTCCAAGCATACCTGGAAGCCAGTTCAGAACTTGTACAGGTGTTGCCCTTTCTGGGCTAAGTCTCATCATGATGTTGGAAAACAGCCAGAGGGGAAAAATGAGTTTGTTTTCCAAGTGTGGAGGTTTGTGTAAGTGCTGGGTTGTTATCAGCTAACCCATTAACTTGTTACCATTGTGCTGCTGTGCCCCAGGCATTGCTCAGGTTCCCAGGAGGAAAGAGTTCTCACCAAAGGATTTGCAGGGTGCTCAAGAACAGGAGCTTTTTGGTTCAACTGCAGGATCTGTATCTGTGTCCAGCTCTCCAGAGCACAGAGCTGCTTCTCACCATCTCTGCAAGAACAGATGTATGCAGGGTATCAAACTGGATGTGCAGACATCATGCTCAGAGGGGTGCTGATGGGGCATCCTGCTCCCACCAAGCCTGCTTGGGCAGGGAGCTTGGACTAGATCATGGCAGGAGGTCTCCTAAATCCCAGTGGTTCTGTGACTGACAATCTGAACTAGTGGTCATCCTGTGGTGATCTGTGGAACTGGGGCAGAGAGGGTAAGGGCTGGGAATCCTCCTTCTGTGAGTCTCCTGAATCATCTGTGTTGATGGACTTTAGGCTCCCTTTTATGAAGCTTGTAATAAACCAATAATTTTATTACCCTCAGCATTAGATTTATCTATGCGAGACAAAGGTATTTATGGTGGTGGTGGATGTCATCTGCAATCTGGCACCTGTATTAAAAGCCAGGAGATGCACTTCTAGGCCACATTAAGTCATGCTGCATTTTTGCAGTTGAGGAAACTTTTGCTTGGGAGTGCTTTTGCTGAATCCTGGTTTCATTTTAGAATCACAGCATCACAGAGTGGTTTCTATTGGAAGGGACCTTAAAACTCCTCCAGCTCCAGCCCCTGCCATGGGCAGGGACCCCTTCCACTGGAGCAGCTTGCTCCAAGGCCCTGTGTCCAACCTGGCCTTGAACACTGCCAGGGATGGGGCAGCCACAGCTTCTCTGGGCACCCTGTGCCAGCGCCTCAGCACCCTCCCAGGGAAGAGCTTCTGCCTAAGAGCTCATCTCAGTCTCCCCTCGGGCAGGTTCAAGCCATTCCCCTTGACCTGTCCCTACAGGCCCTTGTCCCAGGCCCCTCTCCAGGTTTCCTGCAGCCCCTTTAGGCACTGGAGCTGCTCTCAGGTCTCCCCTTCAGGAGCCTTCTCTTGTCCAGGCTGCCCCAGCCCAGCTCTCCCAGCCTGGCTCCAGAGCAGAGCTGCTCCAGCCCTCGCAGCATCTCCATGGCCTCTGGGCTCACTCAAGCAGGTGTTTCGTGTCTCCTGAGATTATTTTACAGTCTTACAAGGCTGGAAGGCCCCATTTGAAGCAAGTCTGGGCAGAGCTGCTTTTACTGTTCAGCTTGGTGTGTGTCCTTCCCACCTCAGAAAACCATGGAGCAACAGCTGATCAGGTACTGACTTGGAGGCAGTACCCTGGCTGATATCCTGTTATACCCAGCATTCCTTAGGGATTTGAATATTTATGCATGTGGCCACTGGATGGTCACAAACAGTAAAACATCTGCTTATCCCCTGGGCAGAGATGCCTTTTAGCATGAGACCGGTTGGCTCCTTTCACACATACCAGTGCTGTAGGCGGTGTGGACCTGCAGGAATGAGGTGCTGAATTCAGGAGCACCCTGAAGACTTTTGTGTGCCAAAGTAGGTTTGTTTCCATTTTTAAGTTTAGGTTTTCCCTTCATTAAGTCTGTGATAGGTAGAAGAATTCATGCTGGAAGCTGTTCTTGGTTGGGGCCTATAAAAGAGGAAGAGAAATTCTTCACCAGGTCTGGACTTTGTAAGGAAGCAGAAGTTGTGCAATCTCACAGGATAAGTGATGCAAATCTTGCAATTTGCGGTTCCAGATATTAATAATTTTTTTTTTATTAAAAAGTGTTAGGAGCCTATTGCAAGTCTTAGAAGTCTTTAACCTGCCCGAAGGGAGACTGAGCTGAGCTCTTAGGCAGAAGCTCTTCCCTGTGAGGGTGCTGAGGCGCTGGCACAGGGTGCCCAGAGAAGCTGTGGCTGCCCCATCCCTGGCAGTGTTCAAGGCCAGGTTGGACACAGGGGCTTGGAGCAGCTGCTCCAGTGGAAGGGGTCCCTGCCTGTGGCAGGGGTTGGAGCTGGAGGAGCTTTGAGGTCCCTTCCAACACAAACCAGGCTGGGATTCTATCACTGTGTCTCACTCATTCCTCAGCATACACCAGGGCAGCAGGATGTTTCCCACTGTCTGGCTCTGTGGATCACATCTCCCTGGTCACCGTTCTTGTGCTCGGTTGTGTAACGTCCCTGCAGAAACCACACAGAGGATAAGGAAGTGTCTTATTTGTTCAAGAGATTACATCATGTTGGAAAATACGGGTCACATGGCACTCACTTTGTGTCTCCTCTGCCCCCGTTCTCTCCACCAGTAAGGACGAGGGTTGGACAGCTTCTGCTGACCAGTGAGTGCCAGGTCCTCAGGTGGTTTCTGGCTGCTCATGCACAGGCAGGCAGCTCTCAGCTGCCCCCACATCCCAGCAGGGCCTGTGAAGCTACTGGGATTTAAAGCCATTCTGCCTTATCTCTGCTCAAACACAGCCTGGTTCCTGTGGGGAAAAAGAGACCTTTGGGTTTCTGCTCCCTAGGTGCTGAATACTGGGCACTCTGTGACATGGGTTATGTATCATGACACAGGTGTTGTTCATACCCTGGATGATCTGAGGAAGAGAGATGGAGCTGGGATAAGTGCCCTGCCAGGCTGCGGGCCTCGGATAATTGCTTCAGAAGTCTTTGGCATGCACAGGGCTGATGAAGAGGTTCTTCTGTTGATGCCTCCTGGGAATTTCCTTTGATGGAGGCTTGTTAGTACTAGCTCTGAATCCATGCTGGCATTGGCTATAAGTTCTGGTGTCTGATATGATGTAGGAGTCATTAGCCTGGGTGTTGTATAAAGAAATTGTAATGTAGCATCCTGTGCCAGTTTTGGCATCTCTAATGCCATGGTTTGCTCTCCAATGAGTGCTTGAGTCGGCTTTTGTATGGCACCTTCTCTGCTTTGGAAGCTGGTAGGCCAGGTTGGATGGGGCTTGCAGCAAGCTGCTCTAGTGGAAGGTATCCCTGCCATTGGCAGGGGTTGGAACTGGGTGAACTTTAAGTTCCCTTCCAACCTACACCACTCTGTGATGATTGTGTGATCCTTATCACTTTAAATTGGCATCACCTTTGCCAGCACTTGAGTTCTGTGTCTGCTGATGCTGCATCTCACCCTTCTGAACGCTGACTAACGTTTGTTGGTGTTTGCTGGCAGTGAGGAATCCAACCTGTGTTTGACGTGTCTGTTCCTGGCCCTCCGCTGTGGTCAGCAGGTGGGAAGCTCTGTGCCAGGAGAGCTGTGCTTTGTTCCTGAGCTGCACTTTTGACTTGCTCAGAACAGTCTCTCCAGCTGAGGTGGTCAAACACAGCCGAGGGATGAATGTGCTCAGCTCCTTTGAAAGCATCCCACTGGGGGCTTGGGGTTAATTTGGGCTCGCTCAGGTTGGAGGTACTCATGTATGAGCAGGGTGGTAGCAGGTTATTGCTGGGGTAGCAGAATACTTCAGTTCACATCATTTCTGATGTGTTTCTCCAACACTTGTTTGCTGTCTCCTGCCTGGCAGTCCTGTGTGTGGGTAAGAGCCATGCACACAGTTCACCATGACAGCTTTCCCATCTGTCCATCCCTCGGAATAGCTCCTTTGCACCACGCTTCCATGACAAATGAGTGCTGAGCAGTGGCTGCATGTTGCAAGCTTGTACCTGGCAGTGTTCACAGGAGCTGCCAGCTCCAATCCCAGTGCCATTTGTGGTGTTGTGCCCTTCCTACTGTTTTGCATCTTGGGGCAAGGACTGTTGTAGTTACATGAAAATGATCTCGTTGGGTATACCCAGTGCTGTGCTGTGAGCTCCAAAGCCTATTGCCCACCTCCAGAAACGTTCCCACTTGTAGCACTATGTGGCCAGGAAGCAGCAGCTCGTGGCTGCTGTGCTGAGGAGAACGTGGGATTGCCTCATGTCCTGCCAAGAGTGGGGCAGCTTAGGGAGCTCTGGTGAGCCAGAGATCTGGCTCAGTGGTTGGAGGCATGGATTGGTCTCCAGGATTGCATTTCTGCTGTCAAAGGAAAACCTCATGTTCTAAGCTGTGTGGGAATGTGCCCGGGGTTCTCTCACGCATAAGGGGAGTTCCTGCTGGTTCCTGAGCTAATGTAGTACTCCCTGCATTGCTGACCCACTGTTTTGAGACAAACCAAGGAGCTGGTTCTGTCACCTTTTGCTTAATGTTGATGTGGTCATTGTGGAAGTAACCTGCTCCACTGAGGCAAGGAGTGAGCCAGCACAAGCGGAGGAGCCATTGGAGGGCAGGATGGGATAGTTGAGTTGGAAGGGACCTACAACAGTAGTCTAGTCTAAGTGCCAGCTTAGTGTTTGGGACCCTTTGTGAGCCAGCCCAGGAGCACTCGTGATCTCAGTGCAAAGCTCTGTGTGTGCTGCAGGTGATCGAGCCTGGGCTGTCAGCATCACACTCCTCTTGCAGAAACAAGGTTAAGAGCCAGGAGAATCTTGGCAAGGACCCTGCAGTTTTGCCGTGCTTCTCAGTAGTATCCTTCCTTTATTGCTTTTCCATCTCCTGGAGTCTGGTATGAACAAAACGCTTCACTGCAGAGGAGGCTGTTCTTGCTCAGCCTACTTAACTCTCCTTTATTTTCTCCACCTGTACACGTCTCTTGCCAGCACTTCTCAGCCTTTCCTCTGATCAGTCTTGGTCTTGGGGTTTCTGCTCTGCAAGGCTGTTTTCTCCCACCTTTCACTTCACTGGGCCTGTTAATGACATGGGCTGGTGTGATGCTGCGCTTCATGGAGCACAGGGCATTGTCCTGTAAAGAACACCCTGTCCTTGGTTGTTTTTTCTTCTTCTTGTTCAAATATTTAGGGATTTCCTGAGGAATCTGCAGAAGCTGGAGGATGAGGAATGACCGTCCCCATGTAGGGCAGCAGATCAAGCAGGGTCTCTAACAGAGGTGACCAGAAAAGTTTGCTATGAAAATAAACCCCATCAAAGGGATGTGATTGTGGCCATGCTGAGAGGAAGAGCTCTGGCCCCTCCTCGAGTGATGGGGGTTGTGCTGAGTAAAAGCCACCAGCTCTGCCTTAGCTCTAGAGCTGTAGCTCCCAGCAAAGCACAGAACCTTCGGGCTTGAACCCATGCTGATACTTCATTAACTTCTTTTCATCTTAATTTTAATTAAAAGTCGATTAATGTGTATAACTGCACCAGGCTGTCAAATAAGGTGTGACTGTGTGAAGCCCGTATGAGCCAGGATCTCAGCTAGAACCTGTGGTCTGAAGTGGGACCACTTTAGAGGGTTTTCTTCCATGCCCGTGAGTGCTGTGTGATAGTTATGTGGAGGGAGCTGTTGGGACAGAGCAGCTCTATGAGAGGGACAAACGTGTATTGGAAATGTGGAATGTGGGAAAGAAACCCAAGGATTTGATAAGAATAACACAAGCAAGGGGTGGCAGCCAGAGCCCTGCAGGATGGAGCTTTGTAGCTCAGGTAGGTGTGAGAAAACAGCAAAATGACTCCACTTGGCAGAGCAGAGCCCCACAGACCCCCCGTGTGCTCCCCCAGGCTTCAGGGCAGGGGCATGTACTGTTGGCCCCAGCAGTGGGATGTGGCTGTGCTGCCGAGAACCTGAGCTGAACCTTGGCTGAATCTTCCATCCCAAACCTCCCTGCGTGGGGGGTGGAAGGCTTTGATCCACTCCCTGCTCACATCCTGCCTCCAGGGTTTGCCAGAGGCACCTGAGGAAAGGCTCTGTCTGGGCCTGGGCAGGTGCCATTGCCTGTGGGCTCAGGAGCACCGGGACATTGTTGGTGTGCTGTATGCTCTGCAGTCCCCTTCAGCATCCAGGACCAGGCTGAAAGGATTCCAGCCTGAGATCCTTGATGGAGGAGGATCACCTCTCCTGCGTGGCTTTCTCACCTCATGAAAAACTAACAGCCCTGGAGGTTATTGATAAGGGCCCATTCTCCTGCTGGTACCATGTGTGATAGCTGCTGAAGAGCTGCTCTCTCTCCATGCTGCCAGCTTGGCTGTGCCTCCCTTCCACATCCCTGCTGACTGCTTCCATCTGGGCATGTCACAGACTGCCCAGACAGCGGCCCCTTTGGAAGCTGCACACAAGCTGTTGTCTGTAGCCCTGCTCAGCTCTTTTGTTGCCCATCATTCTCCGCTCCCTGCACCCTTGGGCATCACAAGCTGGACATCCTCCAGGGTACCTGTCTTCTTCAGAGCTTCTGAAGCCCAGCTCAGCTGTATCCCTTCTGCTCACAGGTGGAGAGGGACAATGTGCTCCTCTCCCAAGCCATTCCCTTCTCTTTCTTGCTCTTTATCCAAACCCCTTCTAGTGTGTAGAGCTGGTAAAGGCTTTTGGTTGGGGCTCTGAGGAGGTAACACAGGACCAGGCCAAGCCACAGCTCTGCTGTGAGCTTGCAAACATCCCTTAGATCCTTAATATAGCATTCAGAGCTCCTTCTGCAGGTGTTGAGCAATTATAGGGTGTGTTGGGCACAACACAGTCTCTCCTGTGTGGCTGAGTTCCTGCCTGGGGTTGCTGAAGCTGCTTGGAAGAGTTCTGAGGGGAATTTTGGCATTGGAGAACAACAATATGTGTGTCTGTGGAACACTTCCATTGCGTTGAAGAATGATCTGTTTATTCCAGGTATCTTTCCAGTGCTGAGGTGCTGGCACAGGGTGCCCAGAGAAGCTGTGGCTGCCCCATCCCTGGCAGTGTTCAAGGCCAGGTTAGACACAGGGTCTTGGAGCAAGCTGCTCCAGTGGAAGGGGTCCCTGCCTGTGGCAGGGGTTGGAGCTTGAGGAGCTTTAAGGTCCCTTCAACCCAAACCAGGCTGGGATTCTATAAGCTTTAGTGTGCCTAGATAGCTTGCCCTGGGAGGGCTCTGCCTGCTGTGTCTGGCTGCTCCTATAGTATGAACAGGTAGGATTAGGCTGTGCCTTTAGGAGCTAAGCCTGGACCCCAGGGGAGTCCCAGCAAGTTCCCCTCTTTGGAAAGGAAGCAGTTAAAGTTGTCCTGTTTGCCAGGAAATTGAATAAATGAAGCAGTGCTTAAGCCTCAGGGTGAGTGGCTCAGAGCAGTCAGTGGGGAGCGGGGTTTAGCCAGGGAACAGTGCAGCAGTGTCTGCAGCTGTCTGCCTACCCTCCCACTTCAGGGCAAAAACAAGGATTGGGCTTGAGACCACAAGCTGGGAGCCCCTGGAGCTCACACAGTTGCCAGCTGGGCTGCTGTAAGTAGAGCACCGATAACTTCGGGTTGCCTTTTCCATTACTCATGTGTTTTATACGTGGCATTCCTTTGTGGCATGCAGGACTGAGGCGGACGTGATGTGCAAGCGGGAGATCTTTGCCTTTCCAACGTGTTTTTTCTGACCTTTTTTCCCTTGGATTACTCTCGGGAGCTTTGATTTGAATTCTCAGTAAATTTTACCAGAGGTTTCTCCCTTCTTTTCCAGGAGAACAGAGAGAGCTCCTGACCCTGTTCTGCCTACCAGCAGCACTCGTGGAGAGACCCCAGGTAACAATCACTCCAGCCGTGTGGAGGCAGGACTCTGGAGGCTTCTGCACAGGAGCCAGCCACATCAGCATGGCTCTGGTGACCCAGTAACTGGCGTAAAGGAGACTGAAGAGGGTTTTCTTAAGACTCTGGTACTTCTGGGCACAGCCAGTGGAATTAGTTTTATTCCTTGCTTTCTCAGCAGTGGCATGGAAAAGATGAGGTGCTGTTTTGAAGGGAAGGGTTTGCTGCTCTAATGGGTGTTGATTTAGGGCTCTAATGTTAATCCTGTCAGACTTCTGATTTGGAAAGGGATTTTGTTCCTTTTGAATGTGGCTTTAAGGAAGCTGTTTGCACACCACGTTTCAAACCCAGCTGATCTGTAAAGCACTTTCAGGGAGCCTGGCAGATCCATCCCATAGTCTGTCTTGTTTGTGCTTGTCCAGTGTTTCTGTATTAAAAGGTGTTATCTGTGTTGGGGGTCTGGAAGGCTGTTTGCCACAGGAAAAACTGTGACAGGATGCTCAGTGAACAGAGCAGAAGCAACCAACTGAGCAGCTCTGGTGCAGGTTATGTATAATGTACATCAGCTCACAGGTAAGACCTGCTTGAGAAGGCTGCTTTGTGTTTGGCATCTCAGCAGGTCCAGCCCATTTGCCTGTTGTTTCTGTTGCACTAGCAGAAGATACTGTCTCTCCTCCCTTTGCTGTGCCCCGGAGTTGCTAACGTGGCTTCCTGGTGTGTGTGTTGTGGGATGAGGCAGCACTGGTTACGTGTTGGTGGAGGGTGAAAGTACATCCTGATGCTGAGCTTGGGAGGTTGCTGTTGTCAGATGCTGCTCCAGGCTGCACATCTCCCTGACCCAGCTGCAGGGGTTGCAGCAGAGGGGTTGGAACCTCTGAGCAGAGCCTACCTGAGTGCTGAGGTCAGTGCTGTTCCAAGGAGAAGTCCTGTGTGTAGCTCTGAGTCTTGCTGTTTTCCTTAAGGATTTGAGGACTCATGAAATGGAGGCTGTGGCTCCTTTTCCCTGGGGTGACAGCACCAGGAGGGAAAGAAAGAAGCCCTGGAGAGAATTTCCTCATTCCTGTCCCACCCTGTTTATTTGCTGATGCGGCAGAGCTATTGCAGGGTACAGAAGAAATGTGTGTCCCTGCTAACTGCAGCATGGAGGCAGGGGTACTCTGAGGTCTGTGCCCTTCAGGTGGGTACATGCTTTGACATACCTGAGCCTGGTGCACCAGCCAGGGTCTGCTCCAGACCCCTCACCAGGGCCAGCTCAGGAATCCACGCCAAAGCCTCTCTTCATCTCTCTGCAAACATGGAAGCAGGGTGAGACAAGTCACCCATTCAGGCAAAAATACCTGCTGGAGTGCTGGGTTTGTACAAGACTAAACCTATTTAAAGAGCTAGCAATAATAGAAACTTATGTGTGTGGGGGTGGGTTCCTCCAGGTGTGGAGTCCGACTTTTTTAAAAGGTGCCTTTCTCTTTGTGATACACAAGGCTCCATCTCAGCTTGTTTCTTAAGGTCTGTGCAAGCAAGCAGACATTTGCAACTTGAAATATTACACAGCCATGAACCTCTTCCTGCTGTGGCTCTAGGTGTTGTGTTTTACCCCAAAGCACAGGTAGAGACCTAAGTTATAACTGACTGATTGTACTGGGGTGTTCCACTGGAAGTGATTTAAACAGGAATGCATCCACATGTTGGTTATCTTTAGTAACACAAAAAGCAGCTCAAGTGCCTCAGTCTGGGTTATTTCCTCTTATTCTACTTACTGTCATACAATCACAAACTGGTTTGGGTTGGAAAGAACATGAAAGATCATCTTCATAAAAACTAAGTAATAGATCTTAAGAGCTTCTGCCTAAGAGCTCATCTCAGTCTCCCCTCGGGCAGGTTCAAGCTATTCCCCTTGTCCCGTCCCTACAGGCCCTTGTCCCAAGCCCCTCTCCAGCTTTCCTGCAGCCCCTTTAGGCACTGGAGCTGCTCTCAGGTCTCCCCTTCAGGAGCCTTCTCTTGTCCAGGCTGCCCCAGCCCAGCTCTCTCAGCCTGGCTCCAGAGCAGAGCTGCTCCAGCCCTTGCAGCGTCTCCAAGGCCTCCTCTGGACTCAGTCTTTGTAACCTGCACCAGGACCCTGCTCATCCACATGCAGCCACTTGTTTGCCCATACCCTGTCAATGTCTAGAGAACACATCCCCTGTTTCTCCTTTCTGAAGACCACGGTGGTAAATCAGTGAGCAGTTGGACACAACCCAATCATGAAGGGAGCTTTTAATGTGGTGAACAGCCAGGGCCGCTGTGGGACATGTTGGAACCTGCAGAGCTTGGCAGGAGCACGGGATCCTGAGAAGAATAAATAATGGAATTGCACAGTAGTCACTAGTAGGAATGTTGCAGCCAAAGCACAAGCAACGTGTCAGTCACATGGAGGAAGAAGAGGGAGAAGATGAGTTTTAGCTGGGGAGAGGGGACATTCTTCCCTTACTTCTTTCCCCTCGCGGCACACTCACCTTTGATCCCATGGTGTAATTCCCTTGGGCTATTCTTCTTCCTTCCCTGCTGCACAAGCTGATTTGAAGTCTGTGTGTCTTGGCACAGGCTTCCTTTCCCAAATGTTTGTATTTCGGGACTTCAGTGTTTGAACATTTCATCTCTGAATGGGATCATCTTCAAAGCTGTGCTGTGTGAAAATTGCACCATGTGTTCTGTAGCTATCCTTTGGGAATGCTTTTTGGGGTCAGGTGAGTGGCTGCTTGCATGAGTAGTAGTTCTTAATTTAATGAAGAACTTAATTAAGAACTTAATTCTTGAGTTCTCCCCCAGCACTGCTGGCTTTGTTTCCTTATCTTCCTCCAGTCTTTAACCTCTCTCATTGTTCTTTTTAACTTAACTCCAAAGCCTGTTGAGATGCTCTGTCACTGATGCTGTGCCCGGCTGCACGTTCTGGGACACCAGTGGTTCCTGCACACTGTTGTCATCAGGTCACTGTCTCAGAACCAGCTCTACCATGGGCTGGTTGCCCTTTGGGGTTTGTTTGCTAAAAGCTCCTCTGGAGTTTAATTTCCCCTTTCCAATCTCTATATATGCACACCTATCTGTTCAAACACCATAGTGGCTTTTAGCTTAGAAAGCTCCTTTTCCCCAGTTGTAAGCACTCCTGATGGTTGATCTGGGAGGAAGCACATCTCTGTTGGGGTTTAACCTCAGTCAGAATCTGAGCACTGTGGAGCCACTGGTGGAATGCAGGGGGAGCATTGGAAAAAGGTAAAACCAGTGAGTTAAAAACAGTTTAATAATTGAAATGAAGTGAAATATAATGATAGGAGGAGGGAATAAAAAGGGAGCAAGGAGTGAAGCCCAAGAAGAACAAATGGCACACAGTACAATTCTCACCACCCGCGGACTGATGCCAGCTCATCCTGAGCAGCGATTGGCTCCTCCCAACCAACCTCCCCAGTTTCTCCTCTGGGCATGATGTGCTGTGGGGTGGAATACCGCTTTGGCTGCTTCATGTCAGGTGTCCTGGCTCTGCTTCCTCCTGGCTCTGTGTGCCCCTTCTCACTGGCACGGTGTGAGACTGAAAAGTCCTTGATCAGGGTAAGTGCTACTGAGCAACTAAACCATCAGTGTGTTTGCAGCATTATTCTTGGACTGAACTCGAACCACAACACTGCACCAGCTGCTAGGGACAAAATTAACACTATCACAGGCCAAACCAGGACACCCTCATCTCAAGTTTTTCTTAAACTTTGACTTAATAAAATGTCTGTACTTTGTTTTTTACTTCACTTGGTTTTACTTCAGTGGAGTACGGGGATACCCAGGATTCCAGACAGGGTCTGGCACAGCAGTGTCAGTACATATGTTCAGTGTTGTCTTACCTGACTTGGGTGAGGGTTGCCTCTGCCTGGCTCTGTCACACTGAGAGATGCTGTTATTTCAAGCCTGATGGTGTTCCCAGGTTGCTCCTTCCACCCAACGACTTTTCATAATATACATGTTGGGCTGCACCCCCAGAGAGTGAGCAGCAGCTCAGGGAGGGGATCCTGCCCCTCTGCTGTGCTCTGGGGAGACCCCCCCTGCAGCCCTGATCCAGCTCTGGGGCAACAGCACAAGAGGGACGTGGAGCTGTTGGAGCGAGGCCAGAGGAGGCCATGGAGATGCTGCGAGGGCTGGAGCAGCTCTGCTCTGGAGCCAGGCTGAGAGAGCTGGGCTGGGGCAGCCTGGACAAGAGAAGGCTCCTGAAGGGGAGACCTGAGAGCAGCTCCAGTGCCTAAAGGGGCTGCAGGAAAGCTGGAGAGGGGCTTGGGACAAGGGCCTGTAGGGACAGGCCAAGGGGAATGGCTTGAACCTGCCTGAGGGGAGACTGAGCTGAGCTCTTAGGCAGAAGCTCTTCCCTGTGAGGGTGCTGAGGCGCTGGCACAGGTGCCCAGAGAAGCTGTGGCTGCCCCATCCCTGGCAGTGTTCAAGGCCAGGTTGGACACAGGGGCTTGGAGCAAGCTGCTCCAATGGAAGGGGTCCCTGCCCATGGCAGGGGTTGGAGCTGGAGGAGCTTTAAGGTCCTTTCCGACACAAACCAGGCTGTTCTTTCAACCAGAAATTGTCCCGAGTCCCTCTAGAGCTGCTCTGGGTACAGAGTGCAGAAGCCATGTCCCCATCTACCCAAGAGCTGTACTTTTAATGCAGTGTGTCCAGACACACTGATTTGCAGTAACCAGATTAGGGATCTGCACTGGCAGCCTTTGGAGTGTTTCTCTCAGTGTGTGTGATGTGATTAGAGGGAAGATGTGACAACATAGAGCTCATCAAAATCAAACTGGATTGCCTGGGGCTGTTGTAGACCTTTGCCTGGTAATAGGTCTTGTACCACCTAACATAATTTCTTTGTTAAACATGTCTCTAATAAATGTATAACTGTCAATTAGGAGAAATATTGACATCTGGTTCCTTAGTATATGCAATTTAAACTGGGGCTTGAGGTATTTTTGCATCTTGCATGACTGCAATTGAAAAGAGACGTGGGTTTTTTTGTCCTTTTACAGACAAGAAATGTTCCTTTATGCTGAGCACTTGTCCCTGTGTGCTACCTCAATCACATTAGGCTGCCTTGGTGGCAGGAGGGTTGAGGGTGGTGCAGCAGTAGGATGATGTAAAGCTTAGAGGGACACACCTTTAAATTGTCCTGCTCGCTTTGCTCTGTGTCCTCAGTAGTCACAGTGCAGGACCACGAGGATGCTTCAGAAGCCTATCCTATCAGTGGCTTAGAGTATTTTCTCTTGCAGAAGCACCAGAGAAACTGTACTCTGATTAGAGAAGTGCTTATTGTAGTTTTGGCTTCTTTCTCAGGGTCCCACTTTTCTACGTGCCTTTTTGAATCTCTGTGGTAAAGATACCTCACGATCACCCCATGAACGGCTCCATGTTTCCAGCCACTCATCCTCCTGAACATCACCACCCAACGGCATCCTCAGAACACAGCCATGGATCTGACATGATGATGATGGTAAGTGGAAAATTTATAGCTAACCAGAGAGCTTTTCCTTGTGTGTGGTTCAGAGTGACTTCATCTTACAGACCGTGCTCTTGAGAATCATAGACTGGTCCAGGTGGGAGGGACCTTAGAGCTCCTCCAGCTCCAACCCCTGCCACGGGCAGGGACCCCTTCCACTGGAGCAGCTGCTCCAAGCCCCTGTGTCCAACCTGGCCTTGAACACTGCCAGGGATGGGGCAGCCACAGCTTCTCTGGCTTCTCCCACACACCCTGTGCCAGGGCTTAAGTTTAATCAGAAATTAAGCTTAGCTTTGGAAGGTGTTCTTAAGACCCAAATATGGGCCCCATTGTGGCTCTTCTGGAATGAAGGAGTGGCATGAGGTGATAGGCAACACGAAATGCATTTCAGAGCTGGAGATCCTGTGGCAAATGGTCTTTTCCAGCAAAGACCTTTCTAGAAGACAGCCTGGTGTCTGCTCCCCAGCCAGCTAAAGGCAGAAATGCCAAGTAAGCTGTTTCCTGCAAGAAACAGACATGGATGCAGTTCTCCAGGCTGTTGGTGTTAGCAAAAGCCTTAACTGGCACTGAGGGGGCTGCACACCAGTGTGATGGATTGTGCTCACCTGCACACGACCAACGCCTGTGCCCTTTTCCTTCTGAACTCAGTATGCACTGGGCTTGGGGAGCAAAGTGCTACCAGGGCTCTTTGCCACATTGGCATGAAGGCTGTGTTGGTGCTGAATCTTGCTGCTCTAGCTAACTCTGATTTAAACAGGTTCAGACTTGGGTGTGCTGACCATACAGAAGCTTTGCAGAGATCCTGGCCAGAGTTTCCCTGGAGATGACCAGGGATGTGTGTTTGTGTGTAGCCAGTTCTCAGGATGTTTTCAGCTTTTTCTTCCTTTTCTAAGTACTTTTGGAGTGAGTTTCAGGTTATTAAAACCTGACTCTTTAGGGTTAAACTTTGAAAGAAGGGAAGAGAGGGTGCATTTCCCTTCCAGATGGGAATGTACTTGGATACACTGCAAGCCTTCAGTTAGAGTTTGCTGGGCTGTGTGCCCTGAAGAAGGCAGCAAGAATTACCAGAGCTGCCTCCCCTTTGGGAGCATGGCCCAGTGGAAAGCCAGGGGTGCTGGTGGGACTTGCAGTTCAGTGTTGCCACTGATGCCCTTGTGAAGCTCATCTGATCTAACAGCTCAGCACTGGCATTCCCTTATCTCTTATTTTCCCTCTGATTACTCTTTCTTTGCCAGTGCCAAGTGCTCTTACCTTCAGTGATGGTTGCAGGACCCTGCCTAACCCTGCAACTGGAAACTGTGACGAACTGCACAACATTCTGAGCTAATGTGAAAACATGCTGAACTGTGGTGTGTGTACTTGGATGGGAAGATGACATGAATCCCAGCTGGTGGGGAATCATTGTCTCCCCTTCACACAGCATTCACTCTGCACGTTCAGGAGCTCTTATTTTTACTCAGGGGAAGCTGTGCTCCTGGTTTATATACTACCTTGTTGTACCTGTATTTAGGCCTCTGTTTCCCATAGGATATTAGGAGTTTCTATAGGGAGACAAGAGTCTGGGGCCAGAGGATTCAGCTACAGAAACCTTTATCTATATAAGCCCACACAAGGTCAGGGTTGGGGGAAGAAAGTGCTCTGTGCACCCCAGGCTATGAGCAGTCATGAGGAGGCAGGGGTGAGCTCCACAGAGACATCCCCAGTCCCTGTCTGCTTCTGATGCTGCAGAGAGGAACTCTGAAAGCAAGGAGAAGGCATTTTCCTGTAGCAGGTACTGTAAAGGAGAGATCTGTCCAGGGGCACTGCCTCAAAGAGCTGCCCACTGGAACCTGGAGCATCACTGGCCATGTCTTGCTTGTGTGTGTTTACAATGGATTTACTGAGGAGCTTCTTTGAGTCTCTCTAATGACCGACTGAAAGGATCCAAGTGCTTGCCATAACACAAAAGCCTTTACTGAACCTTGTGAGCTCTGTCTCAGGATGAGCTCCTCAGGCTCATCTTGATGTTCTTTATGTTTTGGGCAGGCAATGACTTTCCACTTCAGCTATGAGAACGTGCCATTGCTGTTTTCTGGACTTACAATCAATAGTCCTGGAGGTTAGTAAAACTCTCTTGTCCAGTCCCAACAAAAGGTTTACCAGTGATGAATGTTTCATGAACCAACTTGCTCTTTATGCCAAAACCACACAGGCACAGTGCATTGAGTGTGTTTGAAATGGCATCTAAGGGGTGAAAGAAAAGGGGAGATGCTTTGTCTAGCTCAAGAATTTGACTGGTTTCACTACAAAAGTGAGTGCTGCATTCACTTCATGGGTGGAATGCCAGATAATGCCTGTCTGAAACTCACATCTACCATCCACGTGTGCATGACCAGCCATAGCCTGGGCAGTGGGATGTGGCTGTGGACTCACGCGGTGCCTTTTCTGATGTGTTTTGAAGCAAATGTCTCGTGTTGCTCAGATACAATAACACCTCATCTCTTGTCAGAAATGGCTGGTGCTTTTGTGGCTGTCTTCTTCCTGGCCATGTTTTATGAAGGTCTTAAGATTGCCCGGGAATGTCTGCTCCGTAAATCCCAAGTCAGCATTCGCTACAACTCCATGCCAGTGCCAGGTCCCAACGGCACCATCCTGATGGAGACACACAAAACTGTGGGGTAAGAATTTCCCTTCCAAGACACATTTCTTCTGCAGCTGACAAAGATGAAAATGGGGACAGAAAAAGAAACACTTTATGCAACCAGTATTACCCTCTGCAAAGTGTAATGGCTGCAGACTGGGACACTGCTCCACACTGTGCCACAATCACCTGCCCACCCTTTAGGATGGGGAACAAGAGGAGGAAAGCCACAAGGAGCCAGATAAGCCTGGTTATTCTCCAGAGCAGTTGTTAAATATATTCAGGGAGTTCCCATGAACAGAATTTAGGTGTTAGAGACAAGTGACTCTGACAGGAATTTCTTGGGATCCTTCTGCTGACAGGTAAACAAAGCCTCTACTCAGAAAAAAAGCCATTCTGCTTATTGAATGTGGGGGTAAAATAAGCTGCAGAGCTCTGTTTCTCAGGTAAAAGTGTGGTCCTCCTGGTAAGCACCATGCTGTCTTTGTCTTCAGTCAGCTCTAGGGGGAAAACCGCAGTTACATGGGACAGATGGATGCAGAACTCTGTGTCCAGACTGCTCTGTTACTTTGTCTGCCACCTCACACCCCCCTTGGCATCCTGTCAGCCTAAGCTGAGCTGCATTTTCTCTTGGGGGGATGTGTGTTTTCCCACCTGTGTCTCATGGATGCTGACATGGATGCTGTTTTGTGTTCCCAGACAGCAGATGCTGAGCTTCCCTCACCTCCTGCAGACTGTGCTGCACATCATCCAGGTTGTAGTCAGTTACTTCCTCATGCTGATCTTCATGACATACAACGGATACCTCTGCATAGCCGTGGCAGCTGGGGCAGGGATGGGCTATTTCTTCTTCAGCTGGAAAAAGGCGGTTGTTGTGGATATCACAGAGCACTGCCATTAACAGTGGACACTGCCCAGAAGCCTCTCCACCCCACTGCTCTCTTGAAGAAAAGGGATCTCTTGAAGGGAGGGATCCTTCCTAAGCTGACAGAGAATCAATATACAGAAAATCAACTGGAGTTCACCACAGGTTCCTGGCCAGGGTGCAGGGATGTGAGGAGCTGGGGTGTGCTGCTCCCTCGCTGAGGGGCAGCAGTGTTGACTCAAGGGTCCCATGGTTGCCACTCTGGGCCAGGATTTGCTTTAGCCTTAGATTATGCTGTGATTGAAATTAGTTGGCTGACAGAAATGTAGAAATTATTCTTTAAAAAAAAAAAAAAAAAGAAAAAGAAAACAAAAAGCATTTTATTTTTAAATTGTAAAAGCTCGTCTGGGAGGGTTTTATGAACAGCAGGGAAAGACCAGAGTCACCCATGGAGCTACATGTGTGAATGGCTGTTTTAATTCTACTTGTTTCAAGCTGTACAGGATGCCAGGGGACATTTCCCTGGCACTGTGGCTTTTGGGGCCAGTGACACCTTCTGATGCAGAAGGAAGTTTTGGTGCTGCACCTCAGACACACTCAGGTGTGTGCTGCAAGGGAGTACTTGATGTAAGTGTGTGACTTGGGGTCTCAATGACCTGTCCCCAAGCCCATCCATGTATGATGAGTGTTGATAACTGGATGTATCCAGCAGCATTACTCAGCTTCAGGTGGTAACGTTTAGGTTTGGCTGCTTTCACTTCCCAGTCATGGAAATACATGGAGTAGATGCAGGACAAGTGTGTATTTACAGGGCAAAAAGACTGTAAATAACCCATTGAACCTGCATTTACTTCATGTTGGATTGCACCTGGATGGAGCTACAGGTGGACTCTGGTTGAACTAATTCTGTAAATGAGGCAAGAGATAAATAATGATTTCATGACACTAAAGGTTAAGATGTCTGAAGCGGGCATTCCCTGATGGAGATGAAGGAGGTTAAACAGTCGTGTTCCTGTAAAGGAGAGATCTGGGGAAGAGAAGAAAGAAACGATAGAACTGAGCAGGCTTTGGTCTCTTCTCGGGTGAAATTTGGAGCAGTTCAGGCTGACTAAAAAGTGTTCCTGACCCAGATGACTCCTCTTTGTCTTAATAATTGTGCTGTGACGTGAGCTTAGAGGGGCAGGAGTTACCTGTGCTGCCATGCAGTGAAGAGCTCCCACTTGTCGTGAGCAGGACAGGCTGTGACACAGGCAGAGGCAGCCTCCTGCATGTGATGCCCACCGCACACCCTGGGTTTTCTAGGGAGCAGTTTTGGTTTAGCACTTTGTTATCAAACTGCTTCTTCTTGCAGGGAGTGTTGGGCAGAGCGTGGTGCAAAGCTGGAGTCTCCATTGCACTCGGGATGCCCAGCTTGTGCTTGTAACTGGCTGAAAGGCATGAAAGTGGGATTTTCACTGGAAAACAGGCACCACCTGCAGACTGGGACTGGTGCCTGGGATCTGCCCTGAGAACAGGGAATCCTCTTGAAGTAAAAGTGTTTGGGCATGTGCATTAGCACTTTTCTCTCCAGAGATGCAACTAGTCCCATGGTAGCCATGTAAGGAAAGCTGGGAATTACATTATAGCCCATAAGCGAGGCTCATCCCTGTGGAGGTGGGTTCTTCTGTGTTGATGGTCCATCAGCAGCCCAGAGCCCACCCTCACCCTACCACTCTCTGTGAAGGGCAGCAGGAAATCCATTACTGCTGCTGCCAGGATCCTGAATTGCTCCACCTGACGTTGACTGTCCTAGGTTGATGCCATTTGTTTGGACATCTTGTTTTCTTAGGGCAGCACAAGCACAGCATGCAATTTGATGAGGTAAAGGCAGGCTTCAGTTCCTAAAGAGCTGCTTTCTGTAGTGACTTTGCATCTGGGTGAAAAAGGCAAAGAATCCAAGCCCCCTCCTGAAGAGAGAGAGGAAAAGCTCTTCCCCAGTGTGACCTTTGAAGGGAGTTAACCTGCCAGGCTGCAGAAGGACAGATGCTGCTCTCTGCACCTGCCCCAAAGGTAAAAATCTCTGTAAGCAATCCTGCCTGTCTGTAAGAGCAGAAACCAGCCCCCCCACCTTGATTGCTGTGAGGGAATCTGAGTGCTTGTCAGGGAAGACTGAAGCAGTCGAGTGCTGGAGAGGGTTGGTTCTGGTTTGGAAGCTTTAACCTGCAGGGCTTGATCCCTGGAGTTGCTTGGAATCGGCAGTGCCAGCGCTGCTCCGGTCATTTCTCTGCAGTGAGCTGGAGCTGCTGCACCAGGGGTTAGAGTTGTGAGGGGCTCTGTGTGACACCAGTTACTCCAGGTACCTCTTGTTGTGTCTTTCTCTAAAATAGAACCTTCCCTTCACCTGATGCTGCTGTCACCTTTTGGCCACCCAATTCTCTGATTCAAGTGACCAGAGATGGATGAGTCAGAGATCACGCAATAGCTGTGGTTTTCACAACCTAAAATGGCTTTTCCTTAGCTTTTTTGCCTCATTTTATCTGTAGCATGGAAACTGTTTCCTCCCAGAGGTGATCCCCCTGTGTTCAGTGCGCAGTTGGGTGCTGATGCTGCCCCAGCAGTGGTCACCTGCATGGCAGGAGCTCCGGCAACAGTCCCTGGTACCCTGGCAGTGATGGCTGGAGCAGGCACAGCGCCTGTTAGACAGGGAGGGCTGAGTGAGGGAAGGATGGTCTGAAGGGGAGGGTGATCATGGAGGGAAGGAGGGTGCATCCTCTCTGCTGCTGAGGAAGGGACAGCCTCCACCTCCCCATGACCACCTCCCCTTCAGCTTTGGATGTGCTTCCTTTTGCTTCAGACAATCTGGAGCAGCCTCCCCCGTGCCTCCAGTGCCACCGATTGCATGTCCCTGGCCCAGGCTGCTGAGCAGAACCTGCTGCCTCCTGATGGCTTCACCCACCATGTCCAGGGCAGTCCCATTGACACTTGTGCTGATGGCACTAAACCCACATATGAGGTGGTGCTTGGAGGGAGGTGAGGGCTCTGCAAGACTTGAGTAAACTAAATTCACATCACCACAGTGTAGCATGCCTGGAATGTGATGTCCTGTGTCTGTACCCCATGTTTGGTCTCCACACGTGGTGCATCTGGATCCATCATCTCAGAAGTGCCTAAGCACGAGGCTGTCACCCACCGTTGTTTTCGTCCCTTCAGTGCCTGTTCAGTTTGCCTGGAGCAGCCCCACATCCAGCAGGGTTTGAGTTCTGTTTACAGTGAACTGTCACTTTTGTTTTTATCTTGCTCTATGTGGAGGTAACTTGTCTGATGTTACTGTGAATATCAAAAGTCTCCTGTATATAATTAACCAATAAACTAGATTGCATTTTACTGTAGTGGATGTGTGCTTTGGAAACACTCCTCAATGCAGAGACTGCAGCTGAAGTGGGGGCTGGCAGCTCTCACCACAGCAATCAGAGAGTGATTGGGAGTCACAGAATCCCAGCCTGGTTTGGGCTGAAGGGACCTTAAAGCTCCTCCAGCTCCAACCCCTGCCACAGGCAGGGACCCCTTCCACTGGAGCAGCTTGCTCCAAGCCCCTGTGTCCAACCTGGCCTTGAACACTGCCAGGAATGGGGCAGCCACAGCTTCTCTGGGCACCCTGTGCCAGCGCCTCAGCACCCTCACAGGGAAGACCTTCTGCCTAAGAGCTCATCTCAGTCTCCCCTCGGGCAGGTTCAAGCCATTCCCCTTGGCCTGTCCCTACAGGCCCTTGTCCCAAGCCCTTCTCCAGCTTTCCTGCAGCCCCTTTAGGCACTGGAGCTGCTCTCAGGTCTCCCCTTCAGGAGCCTTCTCTTGTCCAGGCTGCCCCAGCCCAGCTCTCTCAGCCTGGCTCCAGAGCAGAGCTGTTCCAGCCCTCGCAGCATCTCCATGGCCTCCTCTGGCCTCGCTCCAACAGCGCCAGGTCCCTCTTGTGCTGTTGCCCCAGAGCTGGATCAGGGCTGCAGGGGGGGTCTCCCCAGAGCACAGCAGAGGGGCAGGATCCCCTCCCTGAGCTGCTGCTCACGCTCTGGGGGTGCAGCCCAGCACATGGGGGGGTTCTGGGCTCAAGTACACACTGAAGCTGGGTCATGGTGAGCTTCTCATCAACCAACACCCCCAAGTCCTTCTACTCAGGGCTGCTCCATCTGTTCATCTCCCAGGCTGTGCTTGTGCTTGGGATTGTCCCGACCCGTGTGAAGGTTTATAGCACCCTGGTACCTTCTCCTTAGCGGGGTCACCAGCTCACAGGGTGAAGGTTTCAACAAACTCCCTTCACTGTCTCCATTTTTAAGGCCACGAAACCAAAGGGTTTCCAGCGGTTGTGTTTCACCTCCGGACTGCATCACACACGGGCACACACTGTAAGGACACACCGGTGTTTCCCCTCGGCCATTTACAGCAGCTCGTGTGGTTATTATTTAACAATGACAATAAAAAAGGACATATTTATTTACACTCCAGCCTTGCCAAGGGGCGCTCACAGGCGCGCTCCCCACAGCCCGGGCAGCGCGGTGCCGCGGGCCCGGCCCCGCCGTTAGAACTCGAAGGTGCCAAAGTGCGCGGCGCGGCCGCCGGCCTTGGGCTGCGGCTTGTACCCGATGCGGTCATTGATCATCTGCTCCCGGCTCTTGTGGTCGGTGCCCAGCGCCGCCGCCTCCTCACCGGCCGCCGCCGAGTCCGCGTCCTCCCGCTGCTTCCTGCGGCCCTGCGGGGCAGTGGAGCGGCGTCAGACCGATCCCGAGCGGGCGTGGGGGGAGCCGTGTCCCACCGAGGGAGGCCCCGCTCGCACCTCCAGGTCCTTCCG
Source organism: Melopsittacus undulatus (assembly GCF_012275295.1). Taxonomy (NCBI): domain Eukaryota; kingdom Metazoa; phylum Chordata; class Aves; order Psittaciformes; family Psittaculidae; genus Melopsittacus; species Melopsittacus undulatus. The sequence goes on from NC_047537.1 coordinate 10,076,179, forward strand.
GATGCTCTCGAACTCCTCAATATCGTCCAGCTTCAGCTCCAGCCGCGTCGGCTTCCGCCGCAGCATCGCGATCGTGACCGGGACCAGGGCCCTCAGCCGCCGCCGCGGGCCGGGCCCGGCAAGGCCACACCTCCCGGCGTGCTCTGCGTGCCCCAGGCCACACCTACCGGAGTGCCTCTCACCCCCGGACTACACCTCCCATCGTACCTTGCGCGGCCCCAGGCCATTCCTCCCGGCGTGCCCTGCGAGCCCCGCTGCCAGCGGCTACTGCGCTTCCCGGCGTGCCCCGCGTCCCCCGGAAGTGATCGTGAGGCGCCGGAGCCCGAGCACCGTGCTGCTGCCGTTCCCGGTTCCCGTTGCCACCGCCATGGCCTCCGCTCGGGCCCCGGCAGCGCGGGGTGGCGCCCGCCCGCTGGTGCGGGCCCCCGCTCCCGCAGAGGTGGGTGTCTGGCTCGGGCGGGGAGGGAGGCGGCGGCGCCGGGCCCGTTACCCGCACGGCAGCGGGGCCGCCCCGGGGGCTCGTGTGCGCTGCTGCGGCCTGCGGGGTTGGCGGCGGCCGGAGCCCCCCCGCCCCCAGCCGCGTCTGTGTCAGGTTTCCCGGGATGCTCGGGTTCTTTCCGGGATGTTTGTTCGAGGCCCCTCTCCCGGGAGCGGGAACCGGTCACACCCCCCCCTCCACGTGCGGAGCGCCCCCGAGCGGGCAGCGGCATCGCCTCCTTCCTGAGCGGGATGGCGAAAAGCTCCGAGCTATAACGTTGTTGTTCTTCACTGTAGTCCCGAAAGGAGCCTTAAAAGTGAGGTGTGAGCAGGTCACAGGGAGCCAGAACACAGCAGAGTCCAACTGCGGCAAAGTATTTAATGGGGCATTTTACTTCTGCCCTTTGCACTTGGGCCAAAGCTGCTGCTTCAACCACGAGTGTCCGGGTCTCATCACAACGTCGCCACCGTCCTCCCCTGCACCCGGAGCTGTTTGCTGGCTCCTTGTCAACCAAAACGCACTTAAAGTTCTGCCTTCACCTTCCAGGCCACCAAGACCAAGCCTGCAGAAGAGAGCAGTGATGCTCCCCCAGCCAAGCGAGCCCCCATCTTCTATGGCAGCCTTGAGGAGAAGGAGAGGGAGCGTCTGGCAAAGGGAGAATCGGGGCTGCTGGGGAAAGAGGGGATGAAAGCGGCGATCGAAGCTGGCAACATCAACATCAGCAGTGGTGAGAATATTGACCCATGTTCTGCAGTGCGACACTTTCAAAAGGCTGTGGTCAACTTTTAGGATAACTTAAAGTCAAACCCATGAGGCTTTTGCCTGCATCAATGGCTCCTTGTTTGGCTTTTCCTCTTTGAGAGGGATCTGGTCCTGCCTCTGGATCAGGGCATCCCCAGCACAAACACAGGGCTGGAGCAGCTCTGCTCTGGAGCCAGGCTGAGAGAGCTGGGCTGGGGCAGCCTGGACAAGAGAAGGCTCCTGAAGGGGAGACGTGAGAGCAGCTCCAGTGCCTAAAGGGGCTGCAGGAAAGCTGGAGAGGGGCTTGGGACAAGGGCCTGGAGGGACAGGCCAAGGGGAATGGCTTGAACCTGCCCAAGAGAGGGGAGACTGAGCTGAGCTCTTAGGCAGAAGCTGTTCCCTGTGAGGGTGCTGAGGCGCTGGCACAGGGTGCCCAGAGAAGCTGTGGCTGCCCCATCCCTGGCAGTGTTCAAGGCCAGGTTGGACCCAGGGGCTTGGAGCAGCTGCTCCAGTGGAAGGGGTCCCTGCCCATGGCAGGGGTTGGAATTGGGTGAGCTTTAAGGTCCCTTCCAACCCAAACCAGGCTGGGATTCTGGGATGGTTTCTCATCCAGCACTGCTGTGAGCTGACAGCTCTGTTTGTTGCTCAGGTGAGGTCTTTGACCTTGAAGACCACATGAGTGAGCGTCAGGCCGAGGTGCTGGCAGAGTTTGAGCGCAGGAAGCGAGCCCGGCAGATCAACGTGTCCACTGATGACTCTGAAGTCAAAGCCTGTTTGCGGGCACTTGGGGAGCCCATCACCCTCTTTGGAGAAGGTCCTGCAGAAAGGAGGGAGAGGTGCTGTGTCTGCTTGAGTTGTGGATAGGGAGAACTTGGAGTTTATCTAATTCTTGATGGATGTTTTCCATGTGGTTGGGGTGCAGCAAGTGCCACTGCTCTGTAACACTTCCTTACAGTGCTGCAATAACACTGAGGAAGAAAGAGCAGTTGGCAGGAGCTCATTGTCAGCTTAGCTGAGAATTCACAGCCTGAATACAACTTGCTGTGTTTCTTCCCAGGTTAAGAAATATCCTTTCAGTGGTTGGCACAGACGCGTTAAAAAAGACCAGGAAAGATGACGACAGATCTAAAAAGTCCAGAGAAGAGGTAATGATCTCCCTGTTCCCTCAGCGCTGAGGGAAGCCTGTGTGATACCTGGCTTTCATGGGCTCTGCTCAGGAGTCTTGGTTTGGGTCAGTCTGTGGGTTCTCATGTTATCCGTTCATGCTTATTCTGTGTTGTCTGTCTTAGCAATTCTAAATCAGGAGCATTAAGTTAGTCTTTGTTTGCAGGACAAATCCCATTCTGCATGTAAAAGAGGAGAGCAGATGTTTGAACTGTTCCTTAGTCTAGCAGAGCCTTTGTTGCTGTCTTTGTACTTGGGAAGAAAAGAGGATATGTTCCTTCTGCTGCATCTGTTTCTGCCTGTGATTCTTCTTTCTTTCTGATTCTCCTGTCTCTTTTCTAAGTCCATTTTTCCCTTCTTATTTTGGGATCTTGGTGTCACAAACAAGGACAATTTCTGCAGCTCTTCGCTTTCATTTTCCAGGGGTATGTGTAGAGAATGAGGGAGCTGTAATTCATCAAGTAAACGTGCGTCAGAACTGGAATATTCTTGAGTGAAATGGCTGCACATCAGGATTTTGTCTGCAGGGCAGAGTTTGCTTTGTCTCTTTAATCACTTTTTCTAGGGCTGATAGTTGTGCAAAATACCTTTAAAAAGAGGCCTTAACACAGTGAGATTTAAGAGCGGACACTGTGATGGCACTTGTCTGCTCAGAGGAGGTTACTGAGTGGAAGAGCAACATCACATCAGCTGTGTTCTTTCCCTTGCAGTATCAGCAAACCTGGTACCACGAAGGACCACGCAGCCTGAAAACAGCACGGCTCTGGCTTGCAAACTACTCACTCCCCAGGTGAGACCCAGCAGCTCAAAGGAAAGAGGAGGCACAACTTGGTGTAAAGTTTGGCTGCTCATCCCACTGTGGGTAGTGCAGCCAATCTGGGGCCAAAGGAATGGGGAACATACACAGGCAGACAAGTCCAGTGAGTGTAGAACTCGAGTGCTCCGTGACTGACTCGTAACATCAGCCCAGCTTGGGGGAGGATGAAGGCATGGCCAGTTTCCAGCAGCAGGGTAGGGCAGTGTAGGGTTTTCTTACCCCACTGTTGCTCTCTGCAGGGCAGCAAAGCGGTTGGAAGAAGCCCGCCTGCTCAAAGAGATCCCAGAGGCAACCAGGACATCACAGAGGCAGGAGCTACACAAATCCCTGCGGGTAGGTTTGGCTGCTGCTTTTACAGCTTCTTGCTACTCCTCCAAAGACTCAGGAAGGGGTCAGTGCCCAGAGGTGCTGTGCAGATGTGTGCAGTTTTCTGCACTGTTGCCTGTTGGGAAGCTCTCTTTATTCTTCCTTCCCCCGTGGTGTGCAAAGAGCATGTTCTAATTCCTTCAGGGATTCAGAGAGATGTACGTTAGTTGTCCCTTTGCGTGGCAGAGGGATGAGCAGACATTCCTGCACTGCCTTGCCAATTGCCTGTGAACCTAAAGGCATTTGTTCCTGCCCCAATCACAGGTTTAGCTGGTGAGGAAGGGACTGCTCACTTTCCTTTCCTGTACAGCAGTCACCAGTGCATAAACCCAAGGGAAAATACAAGCAACACCATAATAACCATCTTTTAGATGACTCTGAGACAGCCTTGTGAGTGTGTTAAGTTAGATTCCCAGTTTAACCCAACAGAGAGGCTTGAGCCACTCAAATCCAGTTTACGCCCAGAGGCATTAACTGCCAGAAGGTTGACTTCTCCCCTCAGCACACCACAATGCCTGCCCTCCTCTGTCTGGATGCATTCATTGGATGAGGTGTAGAAAGAAACCAAAGCTGCAGGATGTTCATTATCAAAGCCACAGTTGCAAAGGAGGCCTGAAGGCTTCCTGGTGGCCAGTACAATGGGTGGCACTGGAGAGCTGCACTGGGCCCCAGGCCTACATCAGGCCAGCTCTGTGGAGCCTTGAAAGGTCAGAATGGTACCAGACAAGCATGCTTGGAGCTGGAGTGGCTGTGGGGCAGCTCCTCCCTTTGAAAGTGACTTTCCAAAGGCCTCTGCCTTCTTCACCCCACTCTTTGCCTGAGGTTTTCTCCAGGTTGTGCTTTGCTCAGTTATTGTTTTCTTTGTCTTTGTTTTCAGTCATTGAATAACTTCTGCAGCCAGATTGGAGATGATCGTCCGCTGTCCTACTGCCACTTCAGCCCCAATTCCAAACTCCTCGCAACTGCCTGCTGGTGAGTCTCCTTCCACAGCACTTGCTTTAGGGGCTGGAAGGCACAGCAGGAGTGAAGGAGAGGGGTGCTACTGCAGACCGGTGAATCAGGAGAGTTCAGAAACGCTTTTTCTTTCTACTCTGAACTCTCTTCCCTTCAATTTAGAGCCTAGGAGAGATTTCAGTCCAAGTCCATTAGTTGTGGCTGGTTGCCCCACGTGCATTGGTATTTCAGCCATTGCAGCCCCCATACCCAGGGGGTTTTGCAGCTCTGGGTTTGATCTGCTCTTTGACATTCCTGCCTACACTGACACCTATTTCTTGTCATCAACAGGAGTGGGTTGTGCAAGCTCTGGTCCGTGCCTGACTGCAACCTTGCCCACACCTTACGAGGTGAGAGCGACTCTGTTGAGTTCTTTTGTTCTTCTCTGGGCTGAGTTCCCCTTTCTCAATTACTTTGGCTCCAAATGTAGTGATCTTTAGGCAGGTTTTGTTCTCATGAGAGCACTGGGGAGCTGGGGCACTGTCAGGTAATGAGGAGGAAGTCCTGTCCCATCTCTTAGAGCTGAGACCAGAGTTTGCTGTTCCTGATTCTAAATGGGGTTTTGTTTTGTTTTGTTTCAAAACCTGGTTTGACTTATTTAGAGGCAAATAGCAGCATTTTTGGCCAGTCACTTGCCATCAGTGAGGTTCTTTGAACAGTGGTCACAACTTTGACTAAGTACAAAGGTGAGGACAGATCTCTGGATTTATATGTTGGATTTTCACTACATTTTGAGTGTTACAAACCTTTGTGTTGGACATCCTGAAGTGGGTGCTACTGGAAGTGCAGTGTAGCTGTTGGCAGCTGTGGCTGGTGGTTACAATGCACCTTCACCCAGTGTGGGAGGACACAGCAACAGTGTTCACTGGTACCCAGCTAATGAGCAATGCCGCTTCTCTGAAGAACTGGCCAAGATCATGTGCCAGATGGTGATTTTTGATCTTCCTTTCTCTTAAGGACACAGCACCAATGTAGGAGCAATAGTTTTCCATCCCAAAGCCACTGTCTCCCTGGACAAGAAGGATGTTAACCTGGCCTCCTGTGCAGCTGATGGTTCTGTCAAACTCTGGAGCCTTGACAGGTCAGAATGATACCAGACAAGCACACTGCAGCATGATTGGTTTGGGGTTTATTTCATGCTGCAAAACACTGGACATTTACCATCCTCCTGCAGATACAACCTTTTCTTGTAGTTATACCAGTGCAATTCCTGGCCTCAGTATGTGCCACCTTCTTCAGCAGGAAAAGAGATCACCCTGAGTAGGGAAATCCAGGTGAGGGGAAGTCATCTGAAGAGAATCAAGTCCAGGTTGCTGCTGGGCTCTGGTGAATGCTTTGGGTGATGGATGGAGGATTTGGAGATTGTTTCATTCTAAACTTTGATTTAGGAGAAAATATCCCCTCTTGGACTGGACTTGATGGTCTTTTCCAACCTAGTTCATTCTATGGATATTAAAAAATTAACTTAAGAGTTACTAGAAAGCACCACTATCTGGAGAAGGACTAACCAAATACAGGAGGATGCACAAAAGCTTCGGCCTCTCAGTGGCTCTGTCATTGCAGTGTAGTTTTGGAAGATGTGCAGCATCTATCCCAAGGCTGTGAAGAAGAGAAGGTGTAGACACTGAGCCCTGGCATTGGCTGTATTTGAGGAGCCCTGCAGTGTACCTCATGCAGTGGAAGTGCTCAGGTGCTTATCATTAGCTGGAAGTCAGTGTTTCCAGTAAGAGAAGCACAGTTCTGCACTGGCTGCTTATTAGTCTCAGATGACCACATCTCTTTAGTTACCCTGTTGGAAAGAAACTAAATGCTGCTCAGGTCTGCTGCTGAAGGTTGCTGACCTGCTGCTTGTAATTCTGGCAGAATATTCCCTCTATCCTCCCTTCCTGCAGCTCTGCACAAGAGCAGGATTTGCTCTAGTTCTGTGAAGCTGCAGTAAATCTCCTGCTGTTGCAGTAGTCTGTGTTTTGGTTCTGCGCTTTCAAGCACTAATGACAAGGGCCTTTTCAGGAATAATGATAATAATTATCATAGGAGAACTTTATAACCAACATGAGTGTGGATCAAGGGGTTCCAGCTTACAGCTGCACCTGTGTGAGCAAAGCCAGAATTCAGAGCCATTAGTTAAAGCTCTGATGTTCTGGCTGGGTGGCATTTAATGAACAGACCTTGTGCTGTGAGCAGAACGTTTGCAAAGGCCTCCAGGAGCCCCAGCCTCTGATCAGTGCCTGATTTTTGTTTATCTTTCAGTGATGAACCGGTGGCAGATATTGAAGGACACAGCATGAGAGTGGCACGTGTGATGTGGCACCCGTCAGGCCGGTTCCTGGGTACCACCTGGTAGGGAGGTTTGCTTATTTCCTTCAGACATTACCATAAGCTCTTTATCTGGTAGCCCAGTGAGTGCTGTTGCTTGTCCAGAGGAGCAGAGTGTGGGCAAGGGTTGGCCATTGACAGCAGCTGGGCTGCTGCAGTGTGAGGAACATCAAGGCACTGGGATTCCTTTCTCAGCCCCTCATGGGAAACCCTGTTGGTCTCCAGCTGGAAATAACACCCCACCCCCACCCCGAGTTAGTGAAATACCCTCTTGTTCTCCTTGGAGATCCATTGGGTTGGACACATGCTTTGTTTTTACAGCTATGATCACTCGTGGCGCTTGTGGGACCTGGAAGCTCAGGAGGAGATTCTCCATCAGGAGGGGCACAGCAAAGGGGTCTATGACATTGCCTTTCACACAGACGGGTCCCTTGCAGGCACTGGGTGAGTGTGCTTTGCACTGGAACCAGACAGGAAATGGTATCAAGGTTTGGTTGCTGACTGATGTGAGGTGCCCCAGTGATGCTGCTGGTGAGGCTGAGCTCTGGCACTTGTGGAAGACTCTGATGGGTAACACTAGTGGTCTCCCTTCCTAGAGGACTGGATGCTTTTGGCCGGGTGTGGGACTTGCGCACGGGACGCTGCATCATGTTCCTGGAAGGCCACCTGAAGGAGATCTATGGGATTAACTTCTCCCCTAATGGGTAAGAAGAGAGTTTGGGTGGTGGAACTAGGAGCTCTGAGTACAAAGCTTACAGCAATGCCTTCCCCCACCCTTTGGCAGATACCACGTTGCGACTGGCAGTGGTGACAACACATGCAAGGTGTGGGACCTGCGCCAGAGGAAGTGCATCTACACCATTCCTGCCCACCAGAACCTGGTGACTGGGGTGAAGTTTGAACGTAAGTACCTTCTGAGCTGAGGTGGCAGGGGATGAAACACCTTCAGGTCGAGAAAGTCAGGATTTGGGATGGTTTTATCTGCAAATCTCACCTCTGCCTTGTTCTCGTCCTCTGCTGCAGCCAACCATGGAAACTTCCTGCTTACGGGTGCCTATGACAACACAGCCAAGATCTGGACTCACCCCGGCTGGTCCCCACTGAAGACACTGGCTGGTCATGAGGGAAAGGTGATGGGACTGGACATCTCCCTCGATGGCCAGCTGATAGCAACCTGCTCCTATGACAGAACCTTCAAGCTGTGGACAGCAGAGTAGCTCAGAGCTGCTGCTCATGAACTGAAGGAAACGTTTGTGGCCATCAACTAGGACAAGCTTTTTTATATTAAAGAAAGGAATGGGCTGTTGCAGCATGTGATAGGGCAGCTGGGCACTGGTTGGGCCTTGGGTTGAGGTGGTTGTGAAGTACCTGTGTTTGCTGGAGGCAAATATTGGGTCATGTTTTTCTGCCCTTTAGGGTGCTGGTTTCATACTGCAGATACTTTCTGCTGTCGTTTGGAGATGATCCATCTGTTTCCACCCTCCCTTCCCCATTAGCCTCACAGGTTTCCTGCAGTCCATTTTACACATCTGTGGCTCACCACACACCCCCGAGGTGTGCTGTGTTGTTCAGCCTCTGCTCATTCCCTTCTTACCTTCCATTTCCAGGAGCCTTTGGAAGAAGTCTGTGGCTTCAAGCTTGATTTGCATTTAAAGAAGGGAAAACTTGGTGTCAGTGTTAGAGGAACACGGTACCCTAAGTGTGGGGGTCTGTGTGCCCTTTGTGTTCACCCACAGGTGGTGTTAAAGGCCAGGGAAGTTTCTTTTCTGTGTACCACCTCATGACCTTGATGAGCTGGATGCTTCAAATGCACGTAGGCATCTCCTGTGTAAGTTTTTGCTGTGTCTCACCTGAGGTGATGTGAGAAAGGGTGTTTCAGTGTAGGACTGTCTTGTTCTAACATACACACTGCAGGGAGCTTTCTTACTTGATGTTTATTCTTTAGATTGAGGCTTTGCAAATGTTGTGTTCTGGAAAATCAAAGCATGTTTTGAATGTGCCTGTGGGGCCCAGTGAGGAATGGAGAAATTACAGGAACTTCCCAGCACAGTTTGCTTTCTGTCTGCCACCATAAAAACCCCTCGGGGGGAAAGAGGAGAGTGGTTCATGTCCTTGCTGTCAGCTGGAGCAGCTCGGTGTTCATTGGCAGCATGAACATAGTTCTGCTCTCAGCACCTGCAGTGGAGATGGTGTTTTAAGAAAACCTATTCACGAGTTACTGTTCTTCTGAAAAGCACTTTGTGGGCTTTCTCCTCCCTTCTGAGTAGTGGGGTGGCAGCTCCCATGTGCTCTGTGCCAGCTCTTATTTGCTCCCAGAGAAAATACCCTGGGATGAGAGGTCAGAACACCAACCTTGTTCTGCATCAACAGGACCACAGCCAGCAGGTCGGTGGAGCTGAGCTGCTCACAGAGTGGCACTGGGCACAGTCATACAGGTTGTACAGGCAGCCACCTCTCGTGGTGACTTACCCCCTTCCAATTGCAGCTGAGCTCAGGCTGACCTGGCACCCCCCGGTGCTGCTCCCTGGGGGAGCTGCCTGTGGGGAGGTTTGTCAGTAACACACGAGGCTCACTCAGGAACAAGACCGTGGCCTGGATGCATCCATGCTGTGGCTGTTCCAGGCAGCTCCAGTGCCTTCCCCACTCACAGGCTGAAAGCAGTGGGTGCTGTCACTGCTGAGCCCACATCACAGCTCTGCAGGCACAAAGCGGTGCTTGTGGAGCCACCTGCCCTCTGCTGCGGTCAGAACACTCCCACCTCCTCCAGCACCGGCTCCGCACTCGCACGCAGCCGGAGGACGTGGATCCCCGAGCTGGAAGTGGCACAGAGCAGCGTGGAGCTGTCGCAGGCAGCCAGCGAGGACAATGCTCCTGCCCCATCCAGGTACAGTGTGGCCAGGCAGGCTGAGGAGGGAACAGAGAAGCCACTGAGGTGAGACACAACCGCAGCAACCTCCCACTCCCTCTGCTCTGTCTTTGTCCCTCTCCTGCATCCCCACATCGGGATGTCCCCTTTAAACAAGGGACTCTCCATCTCCATAAGCCCCACTGTGGGTCTGTGTTGCCCAGTCAGGCAGTGGCCAGGGAACAGGAATCCAGGCTGAGGTCAGGCTCTGCCCCTTCTGTGGAGGGGAGGCAGGGATGGATTAGATGGACATGGGAAAGAGAAGTAATTTCCCATTTCCTTGGCTGGGGGACAAGCAGAAGCCCCTGGGTTTGCTCTGGGGCAGCTCCAGCCTGCCCTGCAGCTGGATTAGAGGAAAACCCAGAGATCTCAGGCTTCACTGTGCCCATCAGCACCGGGAGACAAACCAAGCAGCAGCTCTGTTACCCAGAGTGGGGCACTGAGCTGCCGGGCCCTGTCCTACCTGTAGTGTCTCGGTCCCAGACCTTCACGGTGCTGTCAAGTGAGGCTGTGGCGATGCTGGGGGCGAGCGTGGTCCCCCACGGGAGGAAAACCCCCGAGGTCGTGGTCTGGAAGTGCCCTTTGTACTCACACACGTGGCTCCTCGTCTGCCGCAGGTCCCACAGCTGCAGGGCACAGGCAGAGGTCAGAGCTGGATGCCCACAGGCATCGTCTCAAGGACGTGGTGAATCCTGAGAGTCACTTATGTTACACGATAGCAGACTTTGGATCTAACTGGGGTGGATAATGAGGATGGAATATTTGACATTCTTTACTCAAGGATGTACCTGGAAAGGTTGCACTCGAGCATGCACAGTCACCACATTTCACATACTTTGCTAACCTGGCAAGAAGGCCCTGAGCTGTCTTCATTGTAAATAGTGGGAGTCACACCCACAGGTCTCACCCTCCCGATGCTCACACACAGCGCTGGGAACCTGCAGGACTGAACCATGGTTTGGAAATGCCTCCAGCATGGGGGTTCCTGGTGGGCTTTCTGTGCTCCTCAACACCATGGAACAAACCCCCAGGGCTTTAATCAAGAGCAGCCGCTCGGGTACCCCCTGAGCTCCAGCCTTGCCAAAGGGACAGGCAGGAAGATCCTAAGCAGAGGAGCACATGGCCCCGTGCCACGGACACGGGAACACAAACGCACCGCAGGCAGCTGCCTGCGCTGCTGTCCCGCTCGCACCGCGGGGCTGGCCCTCACCGTGGCCTCGCAGCCCTCGCCCGCGGTGCCGCTGCTGGTGCTCAGGCAGAGCCGCCCGTCGGGGCTCACGTCGCAGCAGGTCTGGATGTGCTGCTTGGCGGGGAAGCCGTGAGCCACCTCCAGCTGCCGCAGGTCCCAGAGCCTGGGAGGAACCGGGAGAGGAAGGGGGACTCTGATGCATCACTGCCATGATGGTCATCCCTCCATGCCCCCTGCACTAACCTTGCTGCTGTCCCTTTCCTTCCCCCAGCAAGCCATACCCCCAAAGCTCTCCCCGCATCCATTCAGGATCCAGCTCCAGCCGCTGGAGCTGTGCCAAGATTTCTTCTTTACGGATTCTCCTTTTCACCCAGTCACCACCAGTGCTGCTTACAGCCACCAGGGTCCCTGTCCTGGCCTCCCCTGGTCATGCTCCGAGACCCAGGGGAGCTGGAAGGTGGCTTCTGTCCACCCCAGCAGGGTACAGGAGGCTGGGTGGTGAGGACAAAAAACAACAGTAACAGCTCTTTGTGCTCTGGGATTTTCCATAACCCCCATGTGCCCCAGGCTGTGTGGCCACCTACAGAATTCCATATGATCATAGAATCCCAGCCTGGTTTGTCTTGGAAGAGACCTTAAAGCTCCTCCAGCTCCAACCCCTGCCACGGGCAGGGACCCCTTCCACTGGAGCAGCTGCTCCAAGCCCCTGGGTCCAACCTGGCCTTGAACACTGCCAGGGATGGGGCAGCCACAGCTTCTCTGGGCACCCTGTGCCAGCGCCTCAGCACCCTCACAGGGAACAGCTTCTGCCTAAGAGCTCAGCTCAGTCTCCCCTCGGGCAGGTTCAAGCCATTCCCCTTGGCCTGTCCCTACAGGCCCTTGTCCCAAGCCCCTCTCCAGGTCTCTTGTCCCCCCTTCAGGCTCTGGGGGACTCTCATTTACCTGACTGTTTTATCCTCTGAGCTCTGGATGACATAAGGCTCCCCAGGCACCCAGCACAGATGTGTGACCTGTGGGAAGGCACAGGTGAGCAGGAGGCAGCCCTGTGCAGCCGGGGCTGATGTCCTGCAGACACTGAGCCACCGTGGCCACGTCCTCTGCTCCTCGTGCTGGGCTCTGAGCAGAAAACTGGGGCAGTTTTTTCTTGCTTCCCACCAACTCCTCCCCTCACGTGTCCCAAACAGCTCCCACTGAGAGCATCCATCAGCTGCTGCGTGGCTCTGGGCATCTCTGTGCTTTACGGTTACCTGGAGAGTGCAGTAACCAGCCTGCAGCCCTGCCCTCCCCAGGTGCAGCCTGAGCAGTGTCTCAGGGCTGTCCTGAAACACCAAGCTCAGAGCAGATGCACCTCACACGGTGAGAAACTGGCACCCAGCTGCCGTGATGGGATGCACGGAACCGGCCGCTCCTACCAGGTTCCTGCGGGTGATGGCTCTGCGCAGACACCGCCCGGTCTCTGTGTCCCACTTGCACACGGTGTTGTCCCGTGAGCCCGTGCACAGCTGGGAGGCATCTGCAAGCACACGTTCCTATTGACAGCGACAGCCAGGAATGGTTGTCAAGAAATCCCTGGGGAATGGGAGCCTGGTGTCCCTCACCCGGGCTCACAGCCAGGCCTGTCACAACCAGGTCATGTGCTGCAAAGTGCTGCCTTGGTCCTGGTGTCCCCTGGAGCTCCCACATCATCGCTGTCTTGTCCCGGGATGCGCTGAAGACTCTGCTGGAATCAGGGGCTGAGGTGACCTGGGCAGAACAAGATGGGAAGCGGCATGGCCTCATCACCACCCCTCTGCAGCCGTGTCAGAGCCCAGGATGGGCAGAAACACAACTGGGGAGAGACCAGCCTTCAGACCCTGCTCTGCCCGTGCTGATGTGCGTGTGCCCGACTGCCCAATGCTCACACTGAGACTTCTGCTCTGCTGGATCCTGGCATAGGCAAACCCCAACACAGCAGGACCAGGGGAACCGCTCAGCCCCAGTGCAGGCCCTGCTGTGACCATGCAGGTTGTGGTGGGGAGCATCGGGCAGCATCATCCCAGGACCCCCTGTGTCCAACCTGGCCTTGAACACTGCCAGGGATGGGGCAGCCACAGCTTCTCTGGGCACCCTGTGCCAGCACCTCAGCACCCTCACAGGGAACAGCTTCTGCCTAAGAGCTCATCTCAGTCTCCCCTCTGGCAGGTTCAAGCCATTCCCCTTGGCCTGTCCCTACAGACCCTTGGCCAAAGCCCCTCTCCAACAAGAATAAAACCCAAGAACAACAATGAGTCTCGTGGAATGAAGCCTGACACAAGTGAACAGCATCTCTGGATGAAAAACTTGGCCTAGGAATTCATCCGGAGCTGCTGCTAAGTAGTCTCTAGGCAGGGAGAGCATGTCCAAGTGTCCTGGAACCCTGTTTAGCCCAGATGCAACCACTCCGTGCCACTTCCCTGGACAGCAAAGTATCAGTGGGGACCCTGGGAAAGACCTAGCACACCCTGCTACCCCCGTCCCTCTGAGGGAGCACCACGATCTCTCTGCGGGTGACAAACCACTGCTCCATCACTCCTGGCTCCGGGTTTCTGACCAGTAGGAGCAGAGGAGACCCCTGCACTCAGCCCATTGTCACTCACCTTGGTGACCTCCCGCTGGTGGCCTGTGAACCGCTGCAGCACAGCCCCGGACCTCCAGCTGCAGACAGCCAGGCTCTGTGGAGCAGGACAGGAGAGCAGCCCATGAGCACGGACACACACCTCCCTGGTCCTGTTATTGTGAGCCCTGCACTTGGAGAGGGGGTTCTTCTGGTCTGAGCTCCTACAGAGCCCATCCACTGCCAGGTCCTGTAAGGGCCAGTCCAGTGACTCCAAGCCTGGGTGAGAGCATTTGATGTGATCTGAGCTCTACAGAGCTTCTAAAACTTGGTTCAGTGTTTGCCCTAGCTCTAAGCTCATCTCGTGTTCCTAAATTCAGGAACTGACAAAGTTGGAACCATTCATGGGAATCTCTAAAGCTCACACAGAAACCCCATTTTCCCAGCCTGGCAATACAGTTCCCACCTGTGACCATGCTGTGCCCTGTGGCAAGGGGAGCCTCACCTTGTCCCTTGCTCCGGACACACACAGGTCTGGTTTGAGAGCAGCCACTGCAGTGACAGCATCGCTGTGTGCAAGGCTGTGCTGCGGAGCGGCTCGAGCGGGTCCCACCTCTCCCATGGAGCCATCGGCCCTGCACAGGCAGAGACAGCAATGGAAGCTGATGATGCTCTGGGCACAGTCAGGGTGCTCTGGGCATGGTCCAGGTGCCCTGCCCCAGTGAGACTGAGGTGGCATCTGTGGCTGGGCTGAAGAGGAACAACATCTGCCTTTAGAGAGCAAAAGAGAAGCTGTGAATGGACAAAGGCATCCCCTGGACTGGATGGGATGGAACAGACCTATTCCACCTCCAGACCTGCTAAATATTCAGGGTGAATATGACAGTGCACTCTGTGCTGGTCAAAGAAGGAATTCCTATCTCTCCAGCCTCCTCTTCCACTGACACCAGCCTGGCTCTGGGCTCTGCTGCTCTCTGACACCCAACACCCTTCTTGCCAAGCACATCAAGTCCCCCTGTGCTGCCACCCTGGGCTCTCAGCTGCTTCCAAGGCAGAGATCACACACCCTGCTGCCAGATACGGAGTTATTTCATAGAATCCCAGCCTGGTTTTGGTTGGCAGGGACGTTAAATTTCGTCCAGTTCCAACCCCTGCCACAATCATCTGGCATTGCTTTACCTGTATTTGGTGGTGTGGACGCTGAATTTGCTCTGCAGTTTCCCCATAGCCCTGCCGATGAGCACGGCTCCTGCTCTGGCCAGCAGTGATGAGCATCACATCAGCATCTTGGGTACATGCTGCTGGGACATGATCTGGGGTTGAGGGGACACATTAGTGGGAACCCCGAGAGGTTTTTGCTTGTTATATAGACAGGAGAAGTTGCTGATAATCACAGAAACCCTGGTTTGTGTTGGAAGGGACCTTAAAGCTCATCCAGTTCCAACCCCTGCCACAGGCAGGGACACCTTCCACTGGAGCAGCTTGCTCCAAGCCCCTGTGTCCAACCTGGCCTTGAACACTGCCAGGGATGGGGCAGCCACAGCTTCTCTGGGCACCCTGTGCCAGCGCCTCAGCACCCTCACAGGGAACAGCTTCTGCCTAAGAGCTCAGCTCAGTCTCCCCTCAGGCAGGTTCAAGCCATTCCCCTTGGCCTGTCCCTACAGGCCCTTGTCTCAAGCCCCTCTCCAGGTTTCCTGCGGCCCCTTTAGGCACTGGAAGCTGCTCTCAGGTCTCTAGAAGCAGGGAGTGGGACTGGATAATCTTTAAGGTCCCTTCAACCCGAACCATTCTACGATTCTATGATGACTTCATGTAAAGCTTGGAGTGGTCTTCCCACCTCCAAACTCCAGCCCCAGGTTCAGGCTAGACAAGACCATCTTGACAACCCAGATGCATTCATTACATAACCCCTTGCTGTCCAGGCTGAGGCCAGGCTGCCCCATCCCAACCTGTATCACAGCAGCCAGGCCCCACAAGCTGCAGGAGCCTTGGTTAGAGCAGGGCCTGAGGAAGCACCTTTCCTCTAATCCTCGGGGGTCACGGCCCCAGTACAAGCCAGTTTCAATGGCAGTGAATCGCCATGGTCAGTAATTGGCTTCTCCTGAGCTCCAGACACGCTAATGGGATGTAGCCTGCAGCCGGTGCACATCAGTGCTCCCGTCTGCCGGGGCAGTGGGGTTCTGCTCAGAAAAACCAGAAGAGAAAACACAGCCGCTTGTTCCAGCAAAGAAATCCGTGCGTCAGGCTCTGCCAACAGCCAAGCCTGGGAGCACTGAGTGAGAGGGGTTGGGGGTCTGCAAACCATTCCCTGTCTAATTTTACCCTGGCAGCTTTTGTGATTAGCAGTCAGTAACACCCGCTAATCCCCACCTGCTCTGCCCCTGCGTTTGCTTGTTCTGCAGACGTGGAGAAGGAGCAGGGACAGTTCAGCAATTCACTGCTTCCCATCAGACCAAGTGTGGAACTCCCTTCAGTGCTGGAATCACAGAACCCAGCCTGCTTTGGGCTGGAAGGGACCTTGAGCTTGAAGCAATTTTTGGAAGTTGTTTTTCCTGCCCATCAAGATTCCAGGGTAAAACCTAAATTCTCCCGTTTTAATCGCGGTCCTTGCCGTGTCCCAGCCCTCAGTGTCCTGCTGGTGCTCAGGGCAAGCAATCCCCATCTGTAGGACAGCTCAGAGCAGTGCCCCAGGGCACAGAGCTGCCGAGCGGGGTCTGTCTGTGCCCAGCTGCCTGCTCCTGCCCGCTGCTCACTGCGGGTTTTGCTGAGCCCTGAACAAGAGCCGCAGCTGCAGGATGCTCACCTGTGGCTTCCCTACACGTTTTCCATGAGCCCAGTCCATTACAAAGCTCTCTGATACCACAGGGACCCTGCAGCAGCTGATCCGTACAAAGCTGCCCCTCTGGAAGGCTGATTTTCTCCCTGGAGGATCTCCGATCCTCCCTTCCCCCATCAGTTGCTTAACAGAGACCAAACCCATGGTTTACTCCAGTATTTAAAGCATAACCAGTGCTGCTGCCTCAACCTGAGACACTGCAATAGATCCAAACCATGGAATAGGGAAACAACTGTATCCACAACAGTGGGCGCAAGAGTCGTGGCAGCTTCCTCCTTCTTTTCACAGGGTGTTAAACATCCCTTAGGAGACAGGGGTGGATGCAGGGGCAGCCCCAAGGCCCTATAGCCGGGTGTGACCCCATGGCGATGATGTGGGACCCTACAGCTGGGTTGACCCCCTGGTGATGACCTGAGGCCCTACAGCCGGGAGGGACCCATGGCAAGAGCACAGGTCTCTGTAGCTGGGGGTAACCAGACGGTGCGGCCCTAGGTCTCTACAACGGGGGTGCCCCCGTGGATGCTAATGGGGAGCATCCCGAGCCCCTGTACGTGGGCAGCCTGGTGGGTGCGGTGTGGGCACAGACCAGGTCCCTGCAGCCGGGCCGGCCCCATGGAGAGGCCTTGGGGCAGCCACCGCGGGCCCGGGAACCCGCCCTGTGGGGCCGCTCCCGCCGCGCACTTACCGGGAGCGGGCGGGGCCCCGACGTCCGTCCCGTCCCGAACCGTCCCGTCCGCGTTCCCCGGCTCCTCGGCAGCCGCACCGTGCAGCACCGCACTGTACCGGGGCCGTACCTGAGCCGTGCCCGTACCGTACCGTACCGTGCCGGGGCGGGGCTGTGTGCGAGGCCCGGGCGGGGCCGCCGCCGCCCAGCGGCAGGTGCCGGGCCGCAGGATGGCCCAGCGGGGCCGGGAGCCGCGGCCGCTGGCGGAGCGGGCGGCGGAGCTGCGGGTGAGCGGCGGCGGGGACCGGGACCGGGACCGGGATCCTGCCCCGGGGGTGCCTCAGCCTCGGGCCGGGCCCTTTCCCCGGTGCCCGCCGGGGCCGAGGGGAGCGCGGGGCGTGCGGGACTGCCTGAGGCGGGGCGGGTGTGGGTCTGGGGCTGTCCGGGGGGGGCTTCCTTGGGCAGGCTGTGGGCTCGGGGGGTCCCTGTTGAGGTGTGGGGCTGTGAAGGTGGAGGGGGGCAGCCTGTGGGGAGCCTGACAGGGTGGGGGCCATGTGGGGGGGCTATGGAGTGGTTCACCCGTGGGCAAGGAAGGGGTCTCTCTATGGTCTCTCTGCGTGGTGCCCGAACACCCCCATGTTGTGCTCCAGAACAAGATCGTGGACCGGTGCGAGCGGCTCCAGCTGCAGAGCGCTGCCATCGCCCGGCACGTGGACGAGGTGCTGCCGGCCAAGGACCAGGCTGTCCTGGTGAGTCCCGCTGGGGCCTGGGCTCGGTGTGGGGTGGTTCAGAGCCGGCAGGGGCAGTCGGTGCTGTCGGTGGGGCTGAGCAGGGTGGATGCTCCTCGTGCCCCTCGCCCCACAGAGCGCAGCCAGCGTGGCGCGGGAGCGGGTGATCCAGAGGCTGATCTTCGTGGGGAACGCGTGTGAGAACGAGGAGCAGCGGCTGCTGGAGAGGGTGCACGCGGAGGAGGAGCGGGCGCACCAGAGCATCCTGACCCAGCGGCTGCACTGGAGTGAGGCCCTGCAGAAGCTGGCTGCCCTCCGAACCTACCTGGTGGACACGATCACCAGCCTGGATGACCAGGAGCTGGTGGTGAGTACTGCTGCTTGTAGCCAGGGACAGCACAGTCAGCCCAGGGGTGACCTAAGCTTTCAGTGATGGGTCTTAAATACAGTGTTCAGCAGCCTGCTGCACTGATAGCATGGAGGCAGAGCCAGACAGGACCTGCATTTGCAGATCTAGCTCAAGGAACCTCCTTCCCCTGGTTCCTTGAGCCAGGAACTGATGGCTCTTTTACCTGGCTCAAGCCCCTGTAGTCCTAGAGCATCTGTTCTGCACACTGCTGCTTCTGCTTGCAGTGAGGTTCACAAGTACCCAGGCTCAGGACTCCCAGCCTGAATCTTGAAGCTGCCAGCCCTCAGATCCCTTCCACTGGGCAGCCAGGACAGCTCTGGGCTGGGAGCTGCTCTTACAGCAGTTAATGGAGCCACCAGTTTTCTAGGGCTGTGTCCAGTTTTAACCACATGACCCTCGGTAGCACCTGCAGCTCATCCTGAGAGCTTGCCCTGTTGTCTGGCCCATCTCTGCTGGGGATGTTCACTGTGCAGAGCAGCCAGTGCTTCCCTCTGCTCAGTTCCTGCTCTGGCTGTTAAATCATCTCACTTTACGCAGGCAAGTCCTTAGAGGCACACACCTCCTGCCTTGCTCTCAGCCTCTGCTTGTCAGGTGTAACTTGTGAAGTGGGGGCAGCAGCTCTGCTGGATCCCATGGGCAAAAGGCAGATGCTGCTCCTGTGGTGGGAAATGCAGCTCCAGTCCTGCTGCAGCCTCTTGGCCTTGCTGGGGAGAGCAGGGGGTGGAAAGCAAGATCCATCCCATGCCTGTGACAGAAAACAGGGAGACCCTCAGTTTCTCCTTTTGCCACATAGTGGAGGGGAAGTGGGGCTCACACATTCCCCACCTTGGGATGTTGGTGTTGGTGCTCGTGTCTGTCAGGAATTGATACGTGTCATGCTGCAGGACAGTGAAAGGCACGCAGGGCACTCTGCAGCTCGTATTTGAGCAGGGATCAAATGTTCTCCTACCACTTTGTCAATGGAGCTGTACCCTGAGAACACACCCGCCAGCGGGTGCAGAAACAAGTGGGACTGACCAGGAGGTTGTTTGACTCGTGACTCGGGTCCTCCACAGCTTCACCCCTCACTGAAAGCTTTGGGGGTGTTTGCTGCAAGCACAGGGTGTTCCTGCAGCGTGCCCTGGTGGGATAAGGGACAGGGGGACCTCAGGGCTGGGGTTCTCATGCTCTGGGCAGGGCAGGGTGCAGGGCATCTGTCAGCGCAGACAGGCTGGTGCCTACCAGAGGGTGTGGAATTAGAGCTAGCAGAGTCCTGAGTCAGGGAGCAGAAAGTGCTGCAGCTGGAGAAATGGGTGCTGGTTCCCCTGCTCCCCATGGTGAGTGCTGGCATGAGGAGTGGTTTCTGTGGGTCAGGAAGGAGAACAGTGCTGCCTGGGTTTGCAGTGCCCAGCCTGGGTTTGGGGTTTTATCTGTGGGCATTGCTGCTGTGATGATTTTTTTCTCTCCTTGTTCACAGCGTGCGGAACAAGAGATCTTTGAGAGGTTAGTACCTGCTGCTCCTGCTCCTTTCCCTGCTCCAAGCTTGCCTGCACCCCTTGGCTCTCGCTGAGAGCAGCATGCCCTTGCTCAGGTAGCTGGTGACACCCCTGCTTCCTCCCTCATGCTGCTCTTGTGGGGTCCAAGGGCACAGAATAGGGATCCCTCCTGTCTCTGCGTCCCATGCTACTAGAGACAGAGGTGTCTGGCACCTAGAAACACTGTATCTGCAATGTCTTTCTGGATGTACTGGCTCTTGCTTATGGGGGATCTCCTCCAGCTCCCCCGAAAACTCCACGGGGCTCACAGGGAGATGGAGCATGCCTGCCCCTGGCCTGATGGCAGGAGATGGGATGGTCCATCCCCAAAGCTGGAGTGCTCCATGTGTGGGGTTGCTGCTGGCACCACATTGCCCAGAGCAGCAGCGTGCCCAGACTTGTGCTGCCTCCTTCCCTGAGAGGCAGGATATACTGAGGGGTGAACCAAGGGCTGATGTCAGCATTCCAAGGCCAGTTGGATGGGGCTTGGTGCAACCTGCTCTAGTGGAAGGTGTCCCTGCCCATGGCAGGGATTGGAACTGGATGAACTTTAAGGTCCCTTCCAACCCAAACCAGTCTGGGATTCTGTGATTTCTAGCAGTCATCACCAGTAACATGGTGCTGCCCTTGCCTGTGCAGGCAGTGTGGTGGCTGCATTTTACAGGCATTGCTTTCTGAGGCTGCTACAAGGCTGCTGCCTGGACTCTGCTGCCCAGAGGACTTTCAGGGGTATTTTTGCCTGGACCCTACCTATGGACAGCAGGAAATGTGCTCCAGCACATCACAGCAGCCTGTGCCAGAGCCTTTACTTACAGCCATGAGTTGTGTGTGCTGCAGGCCGTGGGAGCCCAGCAGATCCCCCATCTCCTGGCTATGCTCTGTGAAATCTGGAGTTGCTCTCTCGTTACATCCCCCCTGCTCTGAGCCAGCCTTTGTTGGTGCAGGGGGAATTCTGACTCTCCCAGCGGCCTCTTCATTGTGCTCCTCTTGTACCTGAGCGGCTGCTCTCAGATGCTTTTGCTCTGTGTCAGGTGAGTGAGGAGCCTGTTGGCTCAGGCTGCTGGGATTGTACTTGAAACACTGAAGTCCTTTCAGAAGGGGCTGTAATTGAAGCCAACCGAAACTATCACTTACGATAAGAGCTTGTTGAGGAATTCCTGCTGTAGTTGCTCTGTGCTCCTCTTGCAACTGCTCCAGCTGGCATTTCTGCCATACCTCCTTGTGATTGTGATAAACACCTCCCAGCTCTGGTCAATAAATTATTGTATCTCAAACTACCTCTTGTTTTCCCTTGCTAGGACAGAGGTGGCAGAGGGAATCTTAGAGCCACAGGACTCCCTGAAGTTAAACTTTAACCAGACGTGTGTTCAGAGTCCACTGCTGCATCGACTGTGGGCCTCTGCTGTTCTCTGCTGCATCACAGGTCAGTGTCTCCTGCAGGTCCCACACTCCCTGGGCATTCCTGTACACCCATTCATGTTGTGCCCTAAGAAACACCCTGATGCTGTGTCCTGCCCAACCCCTGCCATATGCTTGGAGCCTCCAGCCAGGGGAGCAGCAGCAGTGGCTGGGGTGGGGGGTAGGGGCTGCAAGCAGCTGGGTTTGGCTAGGAGGAGAACTGGGGTTTGGAAGGGTTGTGCCCTGTATCAGCTCTGTGGCTTAGCCCCACTTGGTTTCTTTTGCTGCTCCCTGGGTCACTGTCAGCACTGAAGCTGGTGCTGCTGTTAGGAGTCTCTGTCACAGAAACCTTCACTGTGTCCAGCATTGGCCTGCTGGTGATTTTAAAAGAGGTGAAGTCACCCATGTGGTGTCTGTGAGACACTGACCTGCTGCAGTGAGAAGGGGGGGAATGCAGTAGCTTTCTGATCCTAAGGTGAGGCTGTGGCTCTGCACCCCCCGAGGTTTGTTCAGCTCTTGCTGTACAGCTGAGGTTCCATGGGAGGTGTTTGTGCTCTGGGCAGGTTTTACCAGGCTGGTGTTGGTTGTGTTGAGCAGGGAGAGGGTTTGCTTCTGGCTGTGCTCTGCTCCAGTGGCTGGCTGGGAAATGTCTGCTTTTACTCCTGCTTTCAGGCCATCCTTAGAGCATTTCAATTACATCCTTTGTTCCTCAAAGGTGGCACCATCCTTCACAGCCAGAGAACATTTGTCCTGTTTGCTGCCTGGTGAGCAGGCCCTGGGGTGACCTTTCAAAGCTTCTGCATTAACTTCTGATTTTGGCTCATCTCACTTTTGATGCTGATGAGCAGTTTCCAGTGTCCCCTGTTTCCAGTTTTCCCTGTTTCCAGGACCTTCTCAAAGGTGTGCACTTCAGGCATTTGCTCTTGTGGTTTTGAGTGCTAGCTTCAGGACCAACCGCCATCATCATTTGTTTCTTCTACTGCAAACTCTGGTCTAGCTCTTCCTTTGGGATTAATTTCCCTCCCGGTGTCTGAGTGCTGGCACTGGTGCAAACTCTTGTACTTGGCACATCTCGATGGTTCAGAGCCATCGAGTCAAGCAGGAAAACTTTCCATGATTCTCTTTGTTTTCACATGTTGTTTTTTTTGTTGGATTCCTCTCCCATAGCCTCCTTATGAAATGGAATGGCTCTCAGGCATTCAGCTCTTGTAGTGCGGCACTTCACGCACAGACAGTTCGCTCTGTTTGGCTTTAGTTGGGTGGGTTTTTGTCTGTTGTTCCATTTGCCATGCCATTACTGCATGCCGAGGATGCCTGCCATACCCTTGCATACTTCATTAGACCATAGTGCACCCAGGACCTAGCCTTAGAGACAGAGTATTCACTGTGGTGGTCCTAGCTTTCTTCCAGAGACAGTAACGTTGTGTTTCACTTGGTGGTCCCTCCTTCCAGAGATGGCTGAACAGGCATCAGTCTTGTTTGCTTAGAAACAGTAGATTCCTCACCTTGAGGGTTTGTGCTGTAGCCTCTCAAAGACCTGCAGGCCAGCAGGAAACAGAACCTTCACTTCACACTTGAAAATAAACATGATTCCTTTGATGTCTTCACTTGGCATCCAGGCTTCTGTGTTGCTTAGGTTTGGGGTTCACAAAGGTCTGCAGGGACAGGCCAAGGGGAATGGCTTTAACCTGCCAGAGGGAAGACTGGGATGAGCTCTTAGGCAGAAGCTGTTCCCTGGGAGGGTGCTGAGCCACTGGCACAGGGTGCCCAGAGAAGCTGTGGCTGCCCCATCCCTGGCAGTGTTCAAGGCCAGGTTGGACACAGGGGCTTGGAGCAAGCTGCTCCAGTGGAAGGGGTCCCTGCCTGTGGCAGAACCCCTGCTGGGTTCTGGATGAGCTGGAGGAGCTTTAAGGTCCCTTTCAACTCAAACCAGGCTGGGACTCAATGATACGGTAGAGCTCTCGCTGGCAAATGACTCACCTGCTCCAGTCTTGTTTCCTTGGCAGTTTAAGACATAAAATGGGTGTAGTGAGAGCAGAGGAAGGCTGGGCAAGGAGGGACACCCACAGGTGGAAACACTGTCCCCTGGGAGCAGGTGAATCAGTTGGGCTTTGGCCTCATCTCTTGAATTTACAGAGCTGGGAGACACTCGTGTAGTTGTTCAGGACTCACACATGCTCTGCTGAGGGGTTTCATGCAGGGTGAGCAGTGCTGGGTGCTATCACCCATGGGTTTGCAGTGGTGCAGAGCCCTGGTGGGTGCCAGTGTCCTGCAGCCAGCCTGGCTCTTGCCCTGGGTTGCTGCTCACTGGGTTTGTGCTGTGGTGCAAGGGCAGCCCCTTCATTCACAGCAAAACCAAATCATGGCCATGCTCATCTGTAATGCCCAGTGCTTCCTCCCTCCACTGTTCCCAGCATGCTTGGTTGATAAATAACTTGGGCTTTATAGGAGGAAAGGGATTTCCCTGCCCAGCCCTCTCCATTCCTTCTTGTTCCTGTATTTCCAGCTCTGCAGGATTTCTGCAAAGAGCCCTCCCTCCTTGTGCAGGCTCCTGACTCACCTGGGCTAGGGGAGAAGAAGTCAGATCCTGCTCACCCACAGTGGGGGTGGGAAGGGATACAGGAGCTGAGGTTTGGGTCACTCCCAAAAGTGGGATGAGCCAAACCCGTGGAGTTCTGATCTGTGGGGACCTGGGCATGGGACAGAGTAAGATGAGCAGTGTGTTGTTCAGCCTGGAGAAGAGAGGGCTCTGGGGAGACCTTAGAGCAGTTCCAGTGCCTAAAGGTGCTACAGGAAACCTGGAGAGGAGCTTGGGACAAGGGCAAGTAGTGATAAGACAATGTGGGATTCAATCTGAAAGAAGGTTCATTTAGATCAGACATTAGGA
Organism: Melopsittacus undulatus; assembly: GCF_012275295.1. Taxonomy (NCBI): domain Eukaryota; kingdom Metazoa; phylum Chordata; class Aves; order Psittaciformes; family Psittaculidae; genus Melopsittacus; species Melopsittacus undulatus. The sequence goes on from NC_047537.1 coordinate 10,100,156, forward strand.
AGAAATCACTTATTGTGAGGGTGCTGAGGCGCTGGCACAAGGTGCCCAGAGAAGCTGTGGCTGCCCCATCCCTGGCAGTGTTCAAGGCCAGGTTGGACACAGGGGCTTGGAGCAGCTGCTCCAGTGGAAGGGGTCCCTGCCTGTGGCAGGTTTGGAGCTGGAGGAGCTTTAAGGTCCCTTCAGCCCAAACCGCTCCGTGATTCTGTGATCTTCTCTGACTCAGCAGCACTTGTAGTGCAAGGGGGGAGAGGGGCCAGGTAAAGTCTGGGCTTTGTTGAGTCCGGTTTGAGAATGGAAGCTGTCAGGAGCTGCTGTGCTGGCCCTCAGCCTGTGTCACCCCAGGGGAGCAGATGGGTTCCTCAGGAAAGAGGTGCAAGGGGAGGTTGGTTGTGATTGTGTTTCTGATGGCCACCGAGTCGGTGCTCACAGTGTGGCTCCTCTTCCAGGCTCCCAGGAGATTCACTTTGATGAGAAAACGCTCAGCCCCCACCTCAGCCTGTCGGAGGACAAGAAAACCCTGACCTTCAACCCCAAGAAAGCAAAAGTGGACTTGGATGGCCCGGAGCGGTTTGACCACTGGCCCAACGCTTTGGCTACCGCAGGTTTCCAGTCCGGAGTCTGTGCGTGGAGGATCAGTGTGGACAAGAGCTGTGCCTACAAGCTGGGGGTTTGCTACAGCTCCCTGCCACGGAAGGGCTCTGCCAACGAAGCCCGCCTGGGCTTCAACACTGCTTCCTGGGTCTTCTCGCGCTACGACAGGGAGTTCAGGTTCCTGCACGCCGGGCACCTGCAGGCCGTGGAGCTGCTCAAGGCTCCGGCAGAGATCGGGGTCCTGCTTGACCTGGCAGGAGGGGAGGTGTTCTTTTATGACCCCGATTCCTGCGCCATCCTCTTCTCCCACAGGGAGAACTTCACAGAGCCTCTGTACCCTGTCTTCGCTGTGGCACATGAGAGCATTTCACTTGTCCAGTGAGCAAAGCATTGTGCTCACTGAGGGGGTGAATATACAATTGTATGTACAGTGACTGTATGCACTATACAGTGCCTTTGTGGAGTAAAGGAGACCACACAGGACCTGCCTTCAGACTACATCTGTTCTCCATGTGTTTGACAGCAGCTTTCCCTTCCTCTGGGAGGATCACCCACCCCATCTGCCACAGCAAGGGGTCAGGGTGATGCCTGGCTCCATCATTTGATCTGTTATTTTATTCCCCTCTGACCAAAGGCAGCTTCCAGCCTGATGGTGGCTTCTTAAAGCAGGAGAAATAGGGAATGTTTCCTGTTTGACTTGACAACCCTGAACATGTGTTTGGAGGAATAGAAGGGAGGAGGCACATGGAAAGCAACATCACTAGGACACAGCTGGTGACATGCTTTGGCAGGAGCAGGGACAGTGCAAGGGCTGTCACCCGTGCGGACCTATGCCAACGCAGGGGCACCCCAAGGGGCTGTGGTCCATGGAGGAGCCCATGTCAGAGCAGAGGAGGAAGCAGCAAGGAGCAGCACAAACCCCACCTGAGCTGCTCCTTACCTTGCCAAGTTTGAGGGTTCAGTGTAATGTGGCAAAACCCCAGGGAGCTGACGTTAGGCCCGGAGGAAGAAGTGTTGGACTGAAGTTGAGCCAAGGGAGAAGGGTAGGAAAGGGGCCTCCGTGTTTGAAATTTGTCATCTTTATTACTCAATGCCCAAACTGGTACAGTTTAATTGTCAATACATTAAATGAAGTGAAATTGCCCAACTTCTGTTTTGTTGGCAGCAGGAGGCCAACAGCCACTGCTGGGAAGGGGGTGGTGGGGGTGGTGAGGTGGTCAGTCTGGGGTACACTGAGGTGATGAGGACTGCGTGTGGGTGCCCTGCATGGACCAGACCAATCTGAGACAGATCAGCCTGCGGCTGCTGGAGCCTCTCCCCAGCGTGACTGTGAAGGCATAAACCTCAAGGGCTGCCTCCATCCCTCCTGCCAGAAGGAGCCTGTGGAACACAGCTTGACCCAGGCCCCAGCTGTTCGGGACACCACCTTGCCCAGTGTTTGAGAGCTGTGAAAGCAGCAGCAATGCTTAATATCAGGTACACTTTATTTGCAGGACCCCTTCGTGCTCCACAGGCAGCACTGCTCCCTGCCCCTGCGAACACTTGTTTCTTTTCCCTGCCCAACCAGCAGCAAGAAGCCCCACGCTGGGACCAGTTCATGGCTCAGTAGCAGCGGTTCTACCCCGCACACAGCTACTCCTTCTCAATACGAGCCAGGAGCTGGCTCAGCGAGGACAGGACGTGCTCGGGCGGCACGTCCGGCTCCTCGCCCTGCCCCGCAGCCCGCAGCAGGAAGCTGTGCATGCCCACGGCCCGCGCTGCTCGGTAGTCCCGGCTGTAGTCATCCCCGACGTGAGCCGCCTGCCGGGGCAGGGCCCCACCGAGCCGCAGCGCCTGCTCGAAGATCCTCGCGTCGGGCTTGGCGCAGCCCGCGGCCTCGGAGGTGAGCACGAAGTCGAAGTGCTGCCGCAGCTCGCACTGGCACAGGATGCTTTCCAGCCGGTTGTCGAAGTTGGACACGACCCCCATGCGGAAGCCGCGCCGGCGGCACTGGCTCAGGGTCTCGCTGGCGCCCGGCAGCGGCTCCCAGTTGTTGGCGCTGCAGTAGTCGTGGTAGAGCTTCTCTGCCATGGCCGTGAGGACGCTCTCGTCCTGCACGCCCGAGAGCCTGAAGGTCTGCTTGACAACATCGACCCACCACTGCCGGGAGCTCAGCCCCCGGCCCTGCCCGTAGTTGGGGAAGCGCCGCCGCTGGGCCCCGTACGCCTCCTGGAAGGAGCGGCCGAGCACCTCCGGCTGCACCCGGAGGCCGTGAGCCCGGGCCTCGGCCGCGTAGCTGTGCCCCGGGGGCTGCCGCAGCCGCAGCAGAGTGTCCTTCACGTCCCACGTCAGCAAGCGGAGCCGCAGCATGGCCTCAGCGGAGCTCGGCACCGCGGCAGACCCGGGACAAGGGAGGGCAGAGCCGGGGGCGCTGCAGGCTCACGCCGGTCACTGCCGCAGGGGGGCGGGCACCGGCCCCATGCCCACATCACACCCGCGGGTGCCCGCGTTCCTCAGGGGGGCTCAGGGTCACGGACACGGCCGGGGGGGCCCCGCTCGCAGCCCCGCGGTGCAGTCAGGGCGGGCGCTGAACCCCCCACACCGTGGGTGCCGCAGCGGGGAGCGGAGCCGGGAGCGAGGGCTCCGCGGGGCTGTACCGGGGGTGGGCGGGCGAGCAGGGGAGGAGCGGGGCGGCCGCCGGGGCTCTCACGGCCCCGGGCTCGGGCGCGCTCGGGACCCAGAGGCAGCCCCGTCCGGCACCCACCTCTGCCGCGGAAGCGCCGCTGCCCGCCCCGGAAGCTCCGCCCGGCTCAGGCCCGCCCCGCAGCCGCCTCCTCCCGCAGCCACCGCAGCAGCTGCGGCGTGAAGTAGGTGATGATGATGTCGGCTCCTGCGGAGAGAGCGGGCGGGTGGAGCGGCCCCGCGGCGGCAGCGGCCGCGGGCTGGGGCTGGGGCTGGGGCCGGGGCCGGGGCAGGCCCGGGGCGGGGGCTCTGCCTCACCTGCGCGCCTGAAAGCCGTGACCGCCTCCCTGACCGCGGCCTCCAGGGTGAAGGCGCCGGCCTGGGCCCCGTGCCACAGCATGGCGAACTCCCCCGAGACGTGGTACACGGCCAGCGGGTGCGTGGGGTGCTGCGGGGAGCGGCGGGGTCAGGCCTCGTGTCCGCTGCCCCCCTCACACAGCAGCACCAACCCCAAGGTGAGGCCCGCAGGGACAGCCCCGGTCCCCGAGGTCCCTCCCCAGCGCACACCTTCACTCCCCTGGGGACACACAGAGCCCTCCCCGACGGCTGGAGCTTACTCGAGCCTTGACGTCCCTCACAAGGTCCAGGTAGGGCATCCCCGGCTTCACCATCAGCATGTCGGCTCCCTCCCTCACGTCCCGGTCCTGTGAGGGGAACACACAACCCCAGCAGCTCAGGTACAAGAACGTTCCAGCAAGTCCATGCTTTGCCCCCAAGAGCCCACAGAGGGGCTGTGATGGGGGAGGCAAAGCTCCCCCTTCCCTCCCACCAGACAATGGCTCTGTGGCTCTGCTCCATTCCTGGCAGTGTTCAAGGCCAGGTTGGACACAGGGGCTTGGAGCAGCTGCTCCAGTGGAAGGGGTCCGTGCCTGTGGCAGGGGTTGGAGCTGGAGGAGTTTTAAGGTCCCTTCAACCCAAACCAGGCTGTGATCCATGACCCAACACCCCAAGCCACAGCAGGGTATGGGACCACCAACTCCATAGCTCCCATCACAGTCCTTGGGCCCGCACTGGGCACCAGCTCTGCAGGCTGATGGGCCTCTTATTTCTCTTGCTTGTTGAAGGGGAACATCCGTGGCTGTTTTGCTGCCTCCTGCTCCCTTTTGACTCCAAGAGCCCTGACCTTGCTCTCCCCAAGCCCTGCTGAAGAACTGTCACCACACGTGAGGGTGTTCTGGTCCCCACAGCCCCAGCCCCACTCTCACACCCTGACTCACCACAGCACGCATGGCCAGGCCCCTGGCGCCCGGTGGCAGCTGGTAGCATCGCCTGTCCCCGAAGGCAGGTTTGGATAGAGCAGCATCCCTGGTGAGAGGTGAGGCAGGGGATGAGGACCAGCACTGCTCCCAGTGCCTCCCACCTCATACAGCTTCAGAAACATGAGCACAGACCAGGACAAGCTCCTGAGGGGGCTCTCCTGACCCATCTCTGTGCCCCAGGATCACCTGGGGGGTACAACAGGCCAGGCTGAGCTGTGCTTCAACACCCACTGCCTGCCCCATGCCCAGAGTATGGGGTGAAATCGTGTCAGATGTTTTCCTTTTGCTCTTTTCCAAGGCAGGTTCCTCAGGGATGTTCCATCAGGGTCAGGCTGTTCTTGGGACAAGGTCTACCAGCTGACCAAGCTGAACTTGTCCCTGAAGCCACCCTTTGAGGCAACACCAGCTCCTGTATCTCCCCTCCTCACTGCTTTTGGCAGCTCCCTATATACCTGCATTGCCACCAATGCTCAGGACAAGCAGATGACCTGGGTGGTCTCTGTCCCACCCCTGATCTTCCCCCCAGCCTGCCTCTCCTGGGCAAGGTACATTTATTGCCCTTTCCCATTGGAAAGCAGGAGTGTGCTCCAAAGTGACCAGAATGGTCCCAGGCTCTGACCAAGCCCCCTTCCCAAACAACTGCCTGGGAATACAGCTTCCCGGCTGAGGGACAGACCCACCTGAAAGGACCGTAGAAGCATGAAGCAAACTTGGCGCTGTAGCTCATCACCGAGACCTGCAGAGGAGAGCGGAGCTGTGAGGGTGCTGCATCCCTGAAGCAGGGCAGAAGTGATCCCCTCCCATGGCTGATCTATAACACATCCACCTTTCCCTGCCAGAGCCCTGGCACCTCAACATCCCAACATCCAGACAAGGACATTCCCTTCCTGTGTGCACACGGACAGGGAAATGCCTGTGGCCCATGGAATAACAGAGTGGTTTGGGTTGGAAGGGACCTTAAAGCTCCTCCAGCTCCAACCCCTGCCACGGGCAGGGACCCCTTCCACTGGAGCAGCTTGCTCCAAGCCCCTGTGTCCAACCTGGCCTTGAACACTGCCAGGGATGGGGCAGCCACAGCTTCTCTGGGCACCCTGTACCAGCACCTCAGCACCCTCCCAGGGAAGAGCTTCTGCCTAAGAGCTCATCTCAGTCTCCCCTCGGGCAGGCTAAAGCCATTCCCCTTGGCCTGTCCCTACACCCTGGGCAAGGCAGGGGTTTCCTTCCCCCACTGCTCTCCCAGGTCCCATGGTGGGACAGGCTCCCCATGGCCATCACTCTTGCCTCTGGTTCGTGCAGATCCTGAGCTCACCTTGTTGCCCAGGTCATGGGAGATCAGCGCTGCCTTCATGGCTGCGATGCGCCCGTCCATCATATCTGAGGGGGCAACAATGTGGCAGCCTGCAGGGAAAGAGACACTGAGGAGTACCTGAGGCTTTGGCTTTGCCTGTACAAGGAGCAGGAGACCCCAGTGCTGAAGGGGTCCCGGCTGCCTGCAGCTCCCCCATCTTGGAACAAATCCTTCCCAGCTGGAACCAGGCCCCATTTGCTTTGTGTTCAGCTGAAAGGGAGAGGAGAGGGGACAAGTCTGAACCTGGGTACCACTGTGGGGGACCCTCACCTGCTTTGGCGTAGGCCAGAGCCACTTGTGCCAGGCGCTGGCAGCTCAGCTCATTCTGGATGGTGCCGTCCTCACGCAGGATACCTGCGAGACAAAGCCAGGTTACACAGGGGCTGGACGGGCCCTGCCTCCATCTCTAGGCAAGGAGATGGCTCTGGGGACAAGCTGGGAGGATATTCAGAGCAACAGCAGAGTGTGTTAAGGGAGATGTGTAAGGACCAGGGGACCAACAACCACATGGGCGCTGTGGGAAGATGGAGATAGGGGACACAGATGGATGCTCAGACAGACTCAGGTGGCCAGAGCGGCTGCCTCAAGGACCTGTGCCTCCCACCCTGCTGTCAAAACCCAGGAGAGGTCTCCCAGGCTTCACTGCACCAGTACTGGGGAGCCAAGTCCTGGTGCAGGGGCTGGTGAGACCTCACCAGCACACGGAGCTCCTCAGCAGAAAATGCTCCCCCCGCCCCGAGATTCCCAGTGCCAGGAAAATGCCCGAGGAGCAGTGCAGGACCCAGGCTGTGTGCTCACCACAGTGCCCGTGGGAGGTGTAAGGGCACAAGCAGACATCGCAGGCAATCAGCAGCTCTGGGAAGGTGGAGCGGATCTTCCTGATGGCCTGGATGGCAGGAGTGTCCTCTGCATCAGCAGCAGAGCCCTCCTCGTCCTGTGGAGAGAGAAATGCTTCAGCACGCACAGCCCAGGGTTTCCCACCCACTCCTACATGGCAGAGGCTCTGCCCAGGGATCCATTTCTGAACCCTGAGACCCTGTCACACAGGGCAGTGTGAGCACCAGCCTTGGCAAAGAATGATGGAGTTGGGCCTCTGAGCAGCCAGGGCAGGTCTCAAGCCCACCTACAAGAGCTTTCACTACAGTCTCCCATCCCCATCCTGCTCTACTGGGTGAGGTGCAAGCAAGGCCAGAGACCCTGAGCTGTTCCTGCTTGACCAGCAGAACCTCCCTGGCCCCACTCTGCCCTCCCACACCCCTGTGGTTACCCCCTGCCACCACCCTGCACACTGACCTTCTGGACCTTGCTGGGCACCCCGAAGATGAGCACACACTTCAGACCGTCCTCAACGAGGGGACGCAGCATCCCCTCGAGCTTGTTGACTCCGTACCTGAGAAGAGCAAAGGGAAGGGGCTGCCAGGCACCCGCTCCATGGGTGAGCTGGTCTGTGGCTTGGGTGCTGGTCTGGGAGCGACCCAGCATCCACAGCAAGCAGCAGCTGGAGATACAGGGGACACGTTGCCTGAACATTGTGAGGAATAATCCAGGACCTTATCTGGGAGTACAGGAACATTATCTACCCGGCATGGACACTGCTCTGAAAGGCCAAGCATGCCCTGTCCTTGGGCCCCTTATCGAGGTGTCCCTGTGGCAGTCCAGCCCCCCTCCCCATAGGAACACCTCCTGGGGCCTCTGTGACCACAACCCGGCTGATGCAGCAGCAGATGAAGACGGGAGCTGCCAGTACAACAGGATCTAATGCAGGACCAGCGCCCATGTCCTTGCACACGTTTTCCAGTGCTGCTGGAAACCCCATTTCCAATTTCCCTGCATGCTGAAGTCCACACAATGTGCGAGTGCTCTGGGACATCATCAGAGCCTGGCGCTATCCCTGCCAGTACTGGTGCTTTCCCAGCACTCCAATATGATTCCCTCCACTCCTTTAGTGGATGAGTGCTCCTGCCCTGCCTGATGCTGAGGGGTCCCCAAGGCAGGGACCACAGAGGGTTGGAAGCATTGCTCCTGGCTCATGCTCATCTCAAGCCATGCATCAACTCTACTTGGGCATGGGGCATGGCAGTGACTGTCATGCAGCTCAGCAGGGCTGGACTCTTACCTGGCTTGTCCAGGGAGGCTGGGGATAGGCTCCACTGCATCAGGGCTGTCACTGCAGGAGGTGGATGGGACAGAGACGTGAGGATTTGGTGCGAGGACTTGACCCCCATCCCAGGTTTGTCCACTCCATGGGGAATCTGAACCTATCTAAGAGCTCAGGGAGCACCTAAACCAGTCACCCTGAGCGTGGTCCATCCCTAACCCAGGGAGCCAGGGCTCACTCACGTGACAAAAATGGGGTAGATGAGGTTGGAGGCATCGAAGGTGGTGGCTGTACACTGCCAGGAGCGCAGCACAGGGTGGAAGTAGCCGCTGTGGAGAAGGGAATCTGCCTGCATTGTGGAGGCTGTGGAAGGAGGCTCTGAAACACCAGAAGAAACCAGCAGGTTGGTGAGCGGTGGTGCCCTGGTAAGCTGCTGCTGTCGGTGCATGTGAGGAGGGGGCTGAGATCCAGGCAGCCACAGCAGGACCATCCCTGTCCCTCACCGGGCACACACAGAGAGCATGAGCTGCATCCCAGCCAGCTCCGTCCCAGTCCTGCTGGGGGTGCTGCAGGACCCCCAGCAGCAGTCACATAAACAGGGATGATGCTGACTCCTCCCCATGAAACCCCCCAGTTCTGTGTCTGAAACCACCAGTTCACAACCACCAGTGTCCCCCCACAGCAGAACTCTCCTCAAGCTCCCTCTGGTTTGGCTGGTACAGCTGTAACAGAGATTTCTATCAGTGAGATGGTCTTTGCTGAATTCATTTAACTTTTTTTTAATGCTGTGCAGGTTGTTTGATACAGATTTGTATACAGTGAAGAGCTGCTCTATGTAGCACAATGTATTTATGGCTGCAGTGTATAGGTGCAGTTACAGAACAGTACAGGCACTGGATGGGAGAGCTGCATGGGATCACCCTGAAGAATCCAGGGCTTTAAACCCCACAGTTCCACAGCTCCAGTGGCCACTTGCTGCTGGGTGAGGAACACCAGGGAGTTGGGCAAACTGATTGCAGAGGTTGCAAGGAACAATAACTGAATGTATAGAAATGAAGTGTTAGCTGTGTTAATGCTGGAACTTTTCCTGTAGCAATGCTTTCTGTAACAGACCTGGTAACAACTCTGTGATTAAACCACTAAGATTTAAATTCCCCCTAGAGCTAAATTCCCACCACCGTGTGGTGTGGTGGATGAGTGTGGTCTAAGGGATGTTTGGCTGAGCACAGCAGGGAGCAGCTGTTTGAGCCCTGGGAACCCCAACCTGGACCGCAGCCTGTTTGTACAAGCAGCTTCAAGGACTCATGCTGGCTGCTCTCACAGGGCTGCAGCCTGCAGGCGCCTGTGCAGGGTGTTCCGGGAGACAAGAGTCAAGTCTCTTGGAGGGACATTGTCCCTGGAAACCAGATTGTTCTGAGAGCTGGAGACCTCTGAAGCAGTGAGTGGATTCCTCCCCTGTGCCCCATGGCAGGGGGGCTGCCCTGAGAGGGGACTCGAGGAAAGGAGCTGGCTTGGAACAGCCCTGGGGTCCCCAGTCCCACCCCTGGAGGGATTCCCCAAGCAATAGACCTCATGGACCCACTGCTGGGGAACAGATACAGCCCAGGGAGAATTCTTTACAGCAGCACCCACAGCACCAGGGAGCACCAGGGCTCTGCAGGAGATGGCTCCATCCGGCAGGAAAAACTAATCTGAGGTGTTTGCACAACTCAAGATACTGCAGTGCTGAGCCAGGTTCTCAGTCTGTAGCAGAGCACCCCAGTGCAGAGGGCACTGGTAACATGGGGCATTGTGTCAAGTCCAGGCCTTGACCTGAGTCTCTCCTGCTTGGGGATGGGCAAAAGGCACCTCTCAGTTACCTACAGCTCACACCTGTATAAACACTGTATGAAGAAGTTGGATGGTGCTCAGGGGGGTGCAGACCAGCTGGCAGACTCACAGCATCGCTTGGCAAGTCATTTTTAGCCCTTGGAAAGCTGCTGCTCTGCCCTGACTCCCAGGGATGGGGCCAGCCCTGGGCTGAACTGCAGTTGGCAGCTCCAGAGCAGTGGCCAGGCTCCAGGCTGGGACCAGCGGAGAACAAAGGGCTCAGTGAGCAAAACCCACCTCGAGAATCCAAAAAATGCTTTTAACAGTTAATCCCCAGGAGGAAGGGGCAGGGTGGGACCAGAGGCACCTGACTCTGTGCAGGGCAGATAGAGGCCCCAGCTCAGAGGGGGCAAGGAGGGGATGGGGACAGGGCTCAATTGCAGAGCAGAGATAACAGCCGGGGGGTGGGCCCAGCACAGCCCTGTCTGCTGCGAGCGGGGGGCACCGGGGGCTCCTCACCAGCCCCACGTGGAGCTGCAGAGTGCCCCTGCCCAGCCAGAGCACCCGCCTGGATGAGGGCACCGGGGTCTCACAGCCTCTGTGTGCTGCACGGGGAAGGCCAGGGGAGGTGCAGAGTAAGGGCTGCAAGAGGGCTGTGATAAGGGGACACTGCACCATAAGAGTCATAGCCTGGTTTGGGTTGGAAGGGACCTTAAAGCTCATCCAGCTCCAACCCCTGCCACAGGCACGGACCCCCTCCACTGGAGCAGCTTGCTCCAAGCCCCCCTCCAACCTGGCCTTGAACACTGCCAGGGATGGGGCAGCCACAGCTGCTCTGGGCACCCTGTGCCAGCGCCTCAGCACCCTCACAGGGAAGAGCTTCTGCCTAAGATCTCATCTCAGTCTCCCCTTGGGCAGGTTCAAGTCATTCCCCTTGGCCTGTCCCTACAGGCCCTTGTCCCAAGCCCCTCTCCAGCTTTCCTGCAGCCCCTTTAGGCACTGGAGCTGCTCTCAGGTCTCCCCTTCAGGAGCCTTCTCTTGTCCAGGCTGCCCCAGCCCAGCTCTCTCAGCCTGGCTCCAGAGCAGAGCTGTTCGGGCCCTCATCCTTCCCTGCACAACATTAACCTCAAGTCCTGCAGATACTCAGTGCTCAGTGGATCTGCAATTACACCGCATCATCACACGCTGCTCCGTGCTTTACCGACCAGAACCCGTTCTGCCCTTACTGCGCTACCGAGAGCTGCCGTTGCCCCCTGCACCCAAGCGGTGTCTCCTTGTTCGGCAGGGCCCTACCCCTTGAGCTCTCCGGATCTCCAGCCTCAGAGCAGGCCGATAACAAGACGGGGTCGGGGACCGGGGGCACCGGAGCAGGGACATTCGCCCTGGCCCCGTGCCCCGATCTCGGTCCCCGTCCCTGTCGCAGGCACTCACCGGCCGCCGCGTCAAGCTCTGCCCGTACGAGTCTCCCCAGCGCCCTCTCTCGATTTGCATAACCCAGCCCCCCTGATTAGCATAGACACGCCTCCTCACTCCGAGGTTGTGGCGGGAAGTCTCGCGGGAAAGGGCTTGGAGGCGGTGCGGAGATGGGGGAGGGGTTTGGGGTGCTGGGGGGGGTAAGGGGGCAGGTTTTGGGGTGCTGTGTGGTGATCTGCAGCCAGGCTTCGTGCTGCTGAAGGGGTTGGAGCAGGGCTTTGTGGTACTGGGCAGTAAGGAGGCAGGTTTTGGGATGCTGCAGCAGAACCTTGAGCGAGGTTTTGGGGTTCTAGGGATGCTGTGGCAGGATTTAGAACCAGAATTTGGGGTTTTGGGTGAGCTGGAGCAGGTTTGAAGTTCTGGGGGTGGTAAGGAGGCAGGTTTTGGGGTTTTGAGGGGGGACTTAGACTGGTTCTAAACCCAGATTTTGGGGCTCGGGGGGCCTGGAGCAGGGTTTTGGGGTTTGGCAGCAGGGCTTTGCGGTGCTGCGGGTGTAAGGAGCCAGGTTTTAGGTACCTTTTGGGGATATTCTTTGCTAACTGGAAGGCTCCAGGAAGGTTTTTCCAAGCCTCCCCTGACTCCAGGTCTGGGCTGCAGCAGCCTCCAGCCTCACTTCACTGTGAGACACTCCATCAACAGCAGTTTGCTTCTGCCCTCTCCACAAACTCATTACTGACAGGAGCAAGAGACTTCACTTGTGTAAAAAACGTCTGGCTTTTATTTGGATATTGTTCCCTTCCAGAATATGCACCCAGATATGAAAGGAGAGGAAAAAAGGACAAAGAGCTAGCAGGAAGGCCTTTTGTCACTGGGGATCTTGGGAAGACTGTGTCAGCTCTGCCTGTTCATCTGACTGTGCGTCAGGAGGAGCCAGACAGCACAAAGTCTTCGTTGGTTCAGTTTTCTACCAGAGCTGGGCTCTGTGTGTGCCAGGAAGGCACAAAGGTGGGAAGCTCTTGTGGGTGGTTCTGCTTCCATTTCGTGGTGAAAAGGATGTTCTGTTCCTCACAAGTGCTGTTTTAAAACTGCAAAACTCATGGGTTTCACTTCAACGTACCTAAAACTGCCCCCAGGTTTCCCTAGTTAAGTTCAAACATTGGGTTTATCAGTCTTCAAAAAGCTCAACTAAGAAAGCACTTTTCCCCAAAGGGCCCTTATTCTAATGGATATTCTCAGAGAGAAAGGCATCAAAACTAACAAGTATAAAAGCACGAACCTACATGAGTACAAGGAACACACACAGCTTGTTTCAGTCCATCTGTCATGAGGGAGATTTGGAAAGCCCTGGGCCTGACGCTGCAGCCCAAGAGCAAAGCCCGAAGCAAGGCTGTGCCTCTGGGATGGTTGTTGAAGGCTATGGAAGGACCTGTGAGGCAATCAACACATTCCAATTGGGTAAAGAGAAAAACCTACTCAAGCCAACAAGATCCATCTCTATTCTACCCCATTTGAACCTGCTGTAGCTCTGCAGGGGAGGTAGGTGAGACTGTGAGCTCCACCGTACACCCTGACACAGAGCTCCACTGTTCATTTTGATTCAGATCCTAAATAGAATTCCTGTGGTCTCTCAGGCTTTAAAGACACAAAACAGCACTTTCAGTATCACTTTACATCATTAAGTGCTCTGAAGTTCGTTGGTTTGGGTGAGTGAGGTGAATGGGCCACTGGCTCTTGTGCAGTCAAACCTCATTGCTGTATATGACCGGTGTGGTTGAAAGACAGCTCTGAAAAGAGATACAGCAGGAGGAAAAGGCATAGCTAGAATGCAAGAAAATGAAGGAAAATAAAGCAAGTAATGGGGATAAAGGCTTCAGTATTCAGCTTCCAAGCCCCTTAACATCATCAGGGAGATTCTAAACCCCAAAGGGTTAATGACCTACTTGGTTCAGCCCCCAACATGCTTTAATGAGCTTATTCAGGTCTCTCAAGTTCTTGCTCCAAGTATTCCTTCTGTCCTCTATTTCAGAGCCAAGCCAGTGTGAAAAGCTCAGTCCTGTCACTGTTCAGCCCCTCGAGCACAGGAAGGAGGGGTCCTTCCATCAGAAAACCCTTAGCAGGAGTCCCTCGTGTCCAAGCAAAGCTTTAGCCAAAGTCCTTTATGTACAAGTTAAAGCCAAAAGGAAGAGGCTGTAGAGGAGCAGAGCAAAGCTCTACTGGAAGCAAGAGGGGACACAGCAGAGTTGATTTACAGCGTTTACAGCCCTTGGACAAAAACCCAGCCCCTGCACACATCAGCGAGCTCAGTTGTCCACCTCTTCCTCATCATTCTGCTCTTCTTCATCCATCCTTTCATCATCGTCATCATTCTCTTCCTCTCGGCTCTTATCCTGCTCCTCTGAGTCTGCCTTCTTGTCTTTGTCTTTCCTTGCTTCTTTCTTTCCTTTCTGTTCACGCCTGTAAACTAAGAGAGAGAAAGAGAACACTGAAAGATGACACACTGGTGTCCCCACGGCACAAACCACACAGCAGCTGGAGTCCCACGGCCGCTTCAAAGGAGCAGTGACCCCACAGCAGCCACTCACCCTATTGTCTGAGCTGTGCTGACCAGGAAATCAGGCTAAGTTTCAGCAGAAACCTGCTGAAAAGGATGCAGGAGCTCACATTTAGGCAGCACCTAAGGCTTCCCTTAGATAAACATAATAGGGGGGTGACAGCAGATGAGACTTTCTCAATCCTCATCAGTTGTGACATACAATGTTATCCCAGTCCTGTTAGGGCGCACATTAGTTATCCCCAGGCAGTGTAGGATGCTGGGCAAAGAGAAGAGAAACAAGACAGGCAAGTAAGTGTTGCTTGTCCAGTGCTTGAGGAAAACAGGGCTCAGTGTTACAGAGTCCCCCCATGTGAATGAGGCCGGTACCTTCCAGTGATTCCTTCAGAGGGGCTACAAATCGCTGGAACTCCATCTCCTCCATGGCAGAGAGAACGTCACCAGCATTCAGGGTCTTCCTCTTCCCTTTCATGGCAAAGTTATTTGCACTAGTCAAAAAAGAGAAGTAAAAGAGAGGGAGCTGGTAACTGGCTCTAGTTTAGTCTTGTCAAAGTCACAAGCAACTTAAGAAAAAAATCCCATCTTTCAAACATCTGGGGTTTTTGAATCTCCTACTGGCAGCTGAATGTACCTCTCTGTCTACACTGGCTGCTTGTTGGCTGAACCTTTTCCACAGCCAGGGAGAAGGAGCAAGTCAGAACATTGGTTGCAGGGTGACAATTTTACAAAGCCATTCCATACCCAACACCAGGGGAGCAACTGCTTGCACCGCATCTGAGCTGCCCAAGGAAAACTGCTGGGTCCTCTGGGCTGACAAGGCAGGCTCCCACTGTGTGGGGAGCAGCCTGGAGAGGGAATCAAAAGCTCCTCCCTTTCCTGGGAAAGGCCAGGCAGCTGTGTTCTAAGGGAATGGCAGTCCGGGACCCCTCCTGTTCCTGGCAGGGAGGGTTCTCATGTCCAGAGCCCAAAGCTACTTTCCCTGCGGTGAGTGAAGCGCGGCTGGAACCCTGCTGCTGTGATCTGGTAAACTGGGCTGCACTAAAGATTGTTTTGTTGATATAAACAGACAATCCCAACCTAGTTTGTGTTGGAAGGGACCTTAAAGCTCATCCAGGTCAGTCCCTGCCACAGGCAGGGACACCTTCAGCTACATCAACACCACTGGTTATGTAGTGCAACAAATTCTTACCATGATGTTGCATAAAGCACAAACACACTCGCTGCTCGAGATATCGCACTTCGAGCTTCCTTGGAAATGTTGACTCCATCAGGAAGCTGAAAAACAAATTCAACTTTTATCAGCAGCTGCTGGAAATGACTTAAACTTGCATAATTCACGTGTTGGCCCCATTAAGGCATTTGGAGGACTCAGCACAACTGGAAGTGAAAGGTTGGTCTCGGTCACTATCACAGCAACTTTGATGCCAGCTGGAAACCAACCTCAGTTTGACTGCGCTCTTCTAAATGCAGTGGGGTACACAGGAGCAAAGACACTTTTGGATCAGGGATGGGTTTGACCACTGTCTCAGGGCAATTTGTCTGACAGCTCCCAGGTTCCCAACACAGCCCGATCCCTGGCACATCTGGATCCATCAGGCCACAGCTCAACGCTTGAGACCAAACAGACCTCTCGTGACAGGGGTTAGAATCCCAGCCTGGTTTGTATTGGAAGGGACCTTAAAGCTCCTCCAGCTCCAACCCCTGCCACGGGCAGGGACCCCTTCCACTGGAGCAGCTGCTCCAAGCCCCTGTGTCCAACCTGGCCTTGAACACTGCCAGGGATGGGGCAGCCACAGCTTCTCTGGGCACCCTGTGCCAGCGCCTCAGCACCCTCCATAGGGGATTACTCCTCGCGCCCACCAGGACCCGCTTCCCTTCGCTGCCCGGACACAGCCCCAATGCCCCGGACCTGCGCTGCCGCCGCGGAGCGGGACCGCGGGGCTCGGGGGGTCACAGCCTGGGTCTGCCCCTCCCGCAGCCCTCGCCGGGCCTGGGCCCGTTCCGAGCAGCCAAACCGCAGCTCACGGAGCCCCTTTGAGTGCAGCCTGCGGGGAACTCGCTCCCCAGCCCGGTGCCCCCGGGCCCGGCACCCACCGCCTCCTTGATGATGCGGGTGATGACGGCGTTGGGCAGGTTCAGGTCCTCCGGTCTCTCCGCCATGCCGGGGCTCCTGCAGGGCACGCGGCAGGCACCGGACCACGCCGGAGGGAGCCGGGCAAGCCGGGACGGTCACGGTGCAGCCGGGCCCGACCGTACCTCGCCCGCACCAAAGCCCGCGCTCAGCCGCTGCCCTCTGACCCTTCCCGGCGTTCCCGGCCCTTCCCGGCGGGCAGCGCGGCCGCCGTCGGGGGGTGATGGGCGGCGGAAGCGGCGGCGGGGAGGGAGAGGAGCGGGCGCGGGGAAGGGGCGGGATGTGCCGGGGTCAGCGGCTCCTTATCGGGGAGCTCTTCCCTGCGAGGGTGCTGTGGTGCTGGCACAGGGTGCCCAGAGAAGCTGTGGCTGCCCCATCCCTGGCAGTGTTCAAGGCCAGGTTGGACACAGGGGCTTGGAGCAAGCTGCTCTAGTGGAAGGGGTCCCTGCCTGTGGCAGGGGTTGGAGCTGGAGGAGCTTTAAGGTCCTTTCCAGCACAAACCAGCATTTCTGTGGTTAATTTTTACGTGTTTTGGCTGATAGTTGCAATTGTGAGCAGTGATGGGCAGTGCAGCTTTCTTCCCACAGCAAGTGTATGTTTCCCAGTATGAAGAGCACTGTTCCTACAGTGGGGATAGAGACAGGAGGCTCATTTATAGGTGTAGGCAACAATTTGTATTAGACCTAACAGTGTGCTGGGGATAGCACACAGCATTTGGACGGCATAAAGGACAGACCTGACAAAAGGCTTGTGAGGTCTTGATGTCCTTCCCAGTTACAGTGATTGCATTAATAAAGACCATCCCTGTGTGTACAGGTGCTGTCTCCTGAGTCTCGTTTTTAGCTCCTTTGAACACATTCTGTTGTTAACACACGTGGTTCATGGCTCCTGGGGGTGTGGTGCTGCAGTGGGTGATGGAGCCCATTGCTGGTGTCAGCTCCTGGGTGCTGTGAGCCCTCAGCAGTGCTGCAGCTCTGGCTCCTTCTGCTTTGTTCTGCCAGGGACTGAGCTGTTTTGGTCTGAGAACCAAGCGAGGTGGTGCTGGGTCTGGTGAAGGGGTGCAGCAGGAGCAGGGGTGATGCCAGTCCAGAGCCAGGGGCATGGTCCAAAGCTCCCCTGCTCCCTGGCAAAGGCTGGGCCCTTCCTAGCAAGTTGTGTGCACAGGGGGCTCTGTTCTTCCTTGGAGGGTTTGGTCACTACTGTGTGATGGAGAGCTCATCTCCGTCTCCCCTCGGGCAGGTTCAAGCCATTCCCCTTGTCCTGTCCCTACAGGCCCTTGTCCCAAGCCCCTCTCCAGCTTTCCTGCAGCCCCTTTAGGCACTGGAGCTGCTCTCAGGTCTCCCCTTCAGGAGCCTTCTCTTGTCCAGCTGCCCCAGCCCAGCTCTCTCAGCCTGGCTCCAGAGCAGAGCTGCTCCAGCACTCGCAGCATCTTTGCAGCCTTCCAAGTGCATCTGTCCCCAGACCTAACTGTGATGTCTGGAATCATTCTGTCTTTCCCTAAAGACAAAACAGGTGCTGCAGTTAGGAGCCCAGCTCCCAGGGGAGTGAGCTGCCTTGGATATACCACTTGCAGGCTTCTCTTCCTGCCCTGGGTTTTCTAAGGTTAGATCATCTCTGATTAAGGCCTCCAAATAAAGCTGTTTCATCCTTAAAATATCTTCCTGGGGTCCTTTTTTTTACCATAAACTAATTCATCAGTTTTGATTATCAAAACATTGCCAACCTAAAATTCTTCTGACTGAGTGCTCTTTCCTCTCTGACCTAAGAAAGATACTTGGGCAAATTGAGTGTACCATTGGCAGAGCTATTTTCAGCTGCGTGGACCAGCTATTACATTAATGCTGGCTTTGTTAATTCATTTTGGAAGGTGCTTTGCAAAGGAAACCTGTAGGCTAAGCTCTGAGCTGCCTTTCTGACTGTTCATCTGAATTCGTTTCACCATGAATCTTGCTTTTCTTTGTATTGTGCTTCAGGAAGACCTATTTTTCCAGGCCTGAACTCTGCAGCAGGGTCAGACATTATCTCACCTGGACAGAGGAACCTCATGCTCTTCAATAACACTGTAGAAGTGAGTGCTTTGCACTTGGAGGAAGGACACTGCCTGTCTGACTGCAGAGAACATGATCATTATTATGCAGTAACCAGGCCATGCTCTGCCAAATGAGCCAGAATACAAATGAATTCACAGGGTGGCTTAAAGTGGCCACAGCGAGGCTGAACTCCTGGTGTGCTGTCACCCCAATGGGATCCAACTCCTATGGCTGCAAAATGTAAACTCAAGGTGACCCTATTATAGTGGAAAGTCATAGACTCATAGAATAGTTTGGGTTGGAAAGGACCTTGAGGTCATCCAGTTCCAACCCCCCTGCCATGGGCAGGGACACCTCCCACTAAACCATGTCACCCAAGGCTCTGTCCAACCTGGCCTTGAACACCACCAGGGATGGAGCATTCACAGCCTCCCTGGGCAACCCATTCCAGTACCTCAGCACCCTCACAGTAAAGAACTTCTTCCTTATATCCAATCTAAACCTCTGCTGTTTAAGTTTGAACCCATTACCCCTTGTCCTAAGGGGTATTGTCTCCAACAACTATTGTTGGAGACTGTCTTATGCTGTTCTTGTTTTCCCACTTCTGACATGGAACAGGACCTTGAGCTGCACAGATCTTGTCTGACCCCATATGTTTGCTTTTAGTTCCTTGAGTTCTGTAAGGAAAAGGATCTTCACTGAGGGGTTGTTGGTCACTCCCCAGGGAACTCTGCCCAAGCCTGCCTGAACTCTGGGAGCATTGCTCTGTGCTCTTAGTTGTATGGTTTAATTGTAGGTAGTCCTGCAAGGAGCAGGGAGTTGGACTCAATAGTTCTTGTGGGTCCCTTCCAACTTGAGAGATTCCATGATTCCATGTGCCTGCTCCCATGCTTAGGCAAAAGGGGGCAGTCGGTATCATGTAGTTAGGGGAGAGAAAAAGGGCAGCTGCCCTTTCAGCAGCAGCCTTCAACTACATTAGTTTCATCTGGACACAGAAGTACAGGAGAACCAAAGTGTGGGGCTTCACCAGAGGGTGAAGAAGATCTCTTCCAACAAAAAGGGCAACTTTGAGCCATTTCTGGCTCCTGATCTCTGTCCTCCCCCAGGAGATGCCCTGACCAAGTCTGTTTGCTTGCCAATACCACAAACACTTATTTCTGTCAAGTTACTGAGCTGGCCTGGCTCTGGGAGGTTGAACAGTGGAGCCCTGGAAAGCAGTGCCAGGTGCCTGGTGTCAGTGAGCTGACAGCAGCTCAGCTGCTTCAGGTAGCTTCAGACTCTGCACTCAGTTCAGCTCAGGTGACAGGCAGTGACTTTTTGAGCTGTTGTAACTTAATTACTTTGATTCTGGTGACCATCCTAAGGCCAAAATCATCATTCCCAAGAGACCTTTCGCTATATTGAAACCTATCTCTTTTGGGAGCAGTGTCACTAAACTTTTTGAAGAGCCAGCTTGATTATTATATTATTTTTATTTCATTAAAACAAGCCAGCCACAGATGTATCCTTAGCATTTGTCCAAATCCAGCAATCCCAGCAGCACTGCAGGCTCAGGAAAGCTGGATCGCAGTCCCATGTACAAAGCAGCAAGGGCTCAGAGCAGGGACTCAGCTTCACAGACCAGGGATCGTGTAGTCCCAGTGAGTATCTAAGATTCACATGAGAGTTTCTAAGTGGCAGAGGCTGCTCCTGTGCCCTGTGGGACTGGGTGATCCCTGCTGCTGTTCCTCACCTCTTGCTGATGCAGTTTACGCTCTGCTTCCACTGTATTTATTATGTATGTTTCTGCTTGACCTAGGTCCACTTCTTTGTCAGATGTAACCTGTCCTAGAGCTGCTGCAGAAAGGAAACTGGATGTTCATAGCATCATAGAGTAGTTTGTGTTGGAAGGGACCTTAAAGCTCATCCAGTTCCAGCCCCTTGCCATGGGCAGGGCCACCTTCCACTAGAGCAGCTTGCTCCAAGCCCTGTCCAACCTCTAAGAGACCTGGAATATCTCACTACTACTCTTCACTAATGTAATCAGGGGTACAGAGCACATGGAACAGATGGTGCTGTGAGTTTGTGTAGTGCTGTCTAAGCTGTGCTTTTATTTAGGTTAAAGCCTGTTGGACAGGTATGTGTTAAAAACCCTGCCTGTGGAAATCCCACTGCCTTAAAGAAATGCAAAGCCAGGGACAAAGCCTTTTCATGGTAAAGTTGTGAGGCGTTTGAGTGATGTTCCTAAGTCAGGGGTGTGCTCAGCCTACTGTTACTCTGCAGGCTAGAATGGCAAAAGGGAAAAAGGGGGGTAAAAAGGTGAAAACCATAGTTTATTGTGACCCACTGGTGCTATGGGGTCAGTATCTGCTCTCAGCCCTCTGAGGGCTGGACTGCTGTGCTGCTGAGGCTAACCCAGGGGTTGCTCCCACTGCCACTTTCCTGTGTGGCTGCTGTTTCCTCACTATAAAGGGTGACAGTGGGAGGCTCTGCCTGGCCCCGCAGGAGATGTTTCGTACAGGATGTTTCTGGAGTTATCAGGAAGCATTGCTGTGCTTCAAAGGGATCCCTTTGGAGTTAAGCAGCCCCAGGACAGTCAAGGGATCAGCCAGGCAGTTACTGCAGGCTTGGAGTGCTCAACACAGGTGAAAATCCTCAAGAACTGGAGATAAAAGAAGAGCTTCTTGCTCTCCCATCTGTTTCTCTGCTGTGACTGTCTCATGGAGAGGAGCTGATGGAGTAGCTCTAATACAAACCCAGCCTAGTTGTGGCTGCCTTAGTGAGCAGTTTTGGCCACAGTTTAGCCTTAGCAGTAACAAAGGGGTGAGGGACAAAATGAACTGCTTTGAGTTCAGCAAGCTTGGCCTTGCTGAAAGATGGGCAAGGGGACAAGAAGTTGTGCACGCAGACTGCTCTGTGCTCTGCATTCCTGGTTTGTAACAGCTCCTGCCCACGTGGAATTTGTTACAGACCCTTTGCCTGCCCTACATGTGCTTGGCCATGCTTTAAGCCTGAGTTCTAACAGCAGCACCTCCGCAGTGCAGAGACCAGAATCACTGTGGGTGAGTCCTGTTGTGTGTTCAGGGTGTTCACTTTGGGGGAAGGGGCAGAGAGAGATTTAGAGAAGGGATCAGATGAAGAAGTTTGTAACCCAAAGCTATGGGTGAGAGATTCCAAACACAGCAAGTCCTATAAAGATGCAAAGAGAAGGTTCTTGTAAAACTGGACATCACACAGACTCTGGTATCTCAGCAGGGTGCTGACAGATGGACAGGCTGGAGAGGGTCCAGAGGAAGGCCACAGATAAGATCCCAGGATTGGGCTGTGTGTGAGCAAAGGCTGAGAGAGCTGGGACTGCTCAGCCTGGAGAAGAGAAGGCTCCAGGAGATCTCATCACCATGCAAAGAAGGTGAAGACTCTCTTTTTCCAAGGGGTCCCATGGAAAAGACAAGGGTGATGGGCACAAGTTATTCCTGAGGAGATTCCGGTTGGACACAAGAGGAAAATTTTCCCCAGTGAGAACAATCGGCCACTGGAATAATCTCCCCAGGGAAGTGGAGGATCCCCCAACACTGAACCCTGGGTCCAGGGTGCTGGGACTTCTAGACTAGGTCACACTTTGCCTAGAAAGGTTGGACCAGATGATGCTTGAGGTCCCTTCAGTCTAGGATTTGATGCCTCAGTGCCATGTGTTAGTGGTGGACTGGGCAGTGCTGGGGTAAAGGCTGGATTTGATGATCTTAAAGGTCTTTTTCAACCTGTTTGATCCTATGATTCTCCACTGGCACTTGTTGGAACAACCCAGCTGTGCTGGCTGCAGCAGTGGTGTCAGGAACAGGAGCAGCCCAGCAGTGCCCTGGACTCGGTGTTGCTCTAGACCCTGGGGCAGAGGGGGCTGCAGCACTCCCACTGCTGGGACAGTGCTGAGGTACCATGGGACCACACTAATGCCAGGGTCTGCTCTCAGCATTCCCCAGAAACAGCCCAGGCCCTTTCTGTGCCGCTCCTCTCACCGCATGGGAAGCCAGGTGATTTTCCCCAGTCTGATTTCATCTCTTTAGTCTCAAAGCCAGCTTCAACCCTGTGGGCTCGGTGTGTGTGTCCGTTACCCTTTTGCCTGGACTGTCAGGGCACGTGTCTGGGTTTGAATTTCCAGCCAAAGGCAGATCCCGGTGCTGGGAAACTGAAATCTGTGACTGAGAATGTGTTAAATTTTAAAAGAAAGCCATTAACTCCCTGGCCAAGCAGCTGAATGTGCAGATTGCTGCAGACTCCAATGGGAAGGCAGGTTAAGGTCAGTCCCCAGGGGCTTGGATGTGAGGGGGGAAGCACAAAGAGTTGATCTGTCCCTGTTGGGAGCCAGGAAGGGGGCTGTTGCCACCACCATCTCTTCCCAACATACCATTTAACTGGTGACTTCCTAGGACTGGAGCTCTGATCCCTTCCCTTGGGACATTTACATAGGGGAGATCTTACCTGTGGTGCCAAGGTCAAAGGCTTGTGGCAGCCAAACCACAGCCTGGACACAGGGCGCTGGTGCCTGGAGGTGGCTGGAGAGAGCGATCGTCCCACGTGCAGTCATGGAGCAGCTGGGAGAGCTGGGAATCACACCGGAGTGCTCAGGTGATTGCTGGGTGCGGGGTGGGGGGATCATGGCTGTGCAGGTGCCTGGTTGGCACCACTGCATCGTGTTTGGAGATGAGGGACTGGAGCTCCCGCATGCTCTGTGGGGTGTTGGAGGTGTCCTGCTCATTGCAGGATCCCATTTGGTCTCAGGGCTCTCTGCTGGTGCCTTGTGCTGCAGGAAGGAGCAGACTGGAATCCGCTGGGTTTGAGAGGAGTGATTTCTGCAGTGAGCAGCAAACCCTCTGGGAGGGGAGCGTGGGGACTCCCGTGGCCTTGGAATCCTGGAGTTCTTTACTAATACTGTTTACTCTTTTTAAACCTCCTGTCTCATGGGGTTGCTTTACCCAAACCTGTGAGACCAGATAGAGACAGTGCATGTTACTGACCTGTTTGTCTTTCCTTTTGCCTCTTAGAAGCATTTTTCCATGGAGAGGGGAGGCTTTGTGTGAGCCTGGGCAGCTCCTAGGAGACAAGGCCACGTCAAACATCTCTCACCACTTGCTGTGTGTGCCACAGGGAATAACACAAGCCACAGCCTTGATGCTGTTGTGAGGACTGTGCTGAAGGAGATAGGGACATGGCAGGGCTGGGCTGGTGCACATTCTGCTTGCACTAACAGTGGTTCAGGATACCTGGGACTGCAAAGAGGATGGTTTGCTTGTTCCCCCATAGGACTGCTTGGTGTTGTGTGTGCTGTGGGTTGAGAGATGCTGGTCACTGATGGCTGGGGATGCTGTGTGCTGAAACACGCAATCCCAAACTACTTTTTTGGGGTAGGTAAAATTTGCTGGGATAAAGTGTTAATTTTGATGGGTGGCACATGGAGATCACTGGGAATGTCAGCAAGTGGATTCAGCTCAACAAAGAGCTTTTGATAAGCCTGAAGGGAGGAACACTTTGAAGCAGCCTGTACCCCTGAGCAGTGCCCATCCCACCTGTGTGCTGGTTCCTTGTTGTCCAGGACAACTTTGACATCATTTACCTGTGTCTGTGGTGCTCAGGGCTTCTGGGGGAAGTGATGAGGGATGAATGGATGCTGGGGACAGTGGCAGGGTCCTTCTTCAACCCTCCTGTCAGGAGGTGACAGCAGCACTGACAGTGACCCCAGCCACCCTGGGGCCTCTCCTCTGGGAACCTCCATGTGTGATCTTGCTGTTAGATGCAGCTGTAAGAGGGGGGACTGAGCCTCTGGGAGGTTCCTCTGCACACCCAGGGCTGGGGTGCTGAGGGATCCCCAGACCCTCCCTGTCCAGAGGAAGGGAGAGCTCCTGTCATGTTTTGTAATAGAAATACTTGTGACTTGGTTCCTCTCCAGGGTTGTTGCCAGTGCTGCCTGTGAGGATGAGTTGAAGGGGTTCATTCCCTCCCTGGCTCTGTGTCCAGCGTTCTCTTGCATGTCAGAAGATGTGGTAAAGGATGTGACACCTCTGGTTTCAGTTTGTTTTGGTTTGGATGAGCTCTGATGTTGGTGAGCTGTGCTGGAGCTGAAGGCTCCACTGGCTGTACCTGGGTCTACAGGGAGAGCATGAGCAGCTGTGGGGATGTGTTTCTGAATGCCAGGGTGCAAAGATCTCCTTGGGCAGCTGGGACAGGGAACTGCAGGATGTGATGGCCCATGGGAGACTGAGATGAGCTCTTAGGCAGAAGCTCTTCCCTGTGAGGGTGCTGAGGCACTGGCACAGGGTGCCCAGAGAAGCTGTGGCTGCCCCATCCCTGGCAGTGCTCAAGGCCAGGTTGGACCCAGGGGCTTGGAGCAGCTGCTCCAGTGGAAGGGGTCCCTGCCTGTGGCAGGGGTTGGAGCTGGAGGAGCTTTAAGGTCCCTTCCAACCCAAAGCAGTCTGGGATTCTGCTTGCCTCCCACACTGCTGACATTGTCAGCCTTGCTGGGAAATGGGGATCCATCTCCCCCTGTACTCAAATCCAGAGTCGTTATTAGAAAAGCATGCTGGAGCTGCTGAGAAACCCAGGGTTGTGGGGCTGCTGGTGCTCTGGCTCTACCTGTGCTGCAGGGCTTGTGTATCCCCTGCGTCTTGATTAGGGCAGCAAAGCCTCTGCTGTGCTGAATGAGCAGCAATTACAGACTAAATCACTTCTTTGCTTGGGTTCCTTCATCATCCCACCCTGAGCTCTGTGTCCCTGTGGTGGGGGCAGCTGGAGCCCATTGTGCTCCCAGATACTGCTGCTGAGAAGCTGAGCAGCAGGAGAGCAGTTCAATGGTGCTGACAGCTCTCACCCATGACAGAGCCTGGTGCTCCTTCCTCTGCATGCAGGAGGCTCCAGCAGCTCAGCATCCGTGGGGATGGATGCGGGTACTTCCCTAAGCAGGAAGGTGATTCTGGCAGCCCAAATGCAGTCAGCTCTGGGCCTGTTTTGCTCCACTGATCTCTGAGCTGCACATCACCCACCTTACATCCTGCTGTGCTGTGTGAAGGAGGGATCAGGAGGCATCTGGCTCCTTTCCACCATGGGGCAGGAGCTTTGCATGGGAGCTGCCAGCAGAGAGTCCTGCAAGGCCTTCACAGGCTCTGCATACCTTAAGAGGCAAGTATAACGGTGATGGCATTAACTGGCTGTCTGTGGGATCACTGTGTGTGGCAGTCAGCACAGAGCCATGTTTTTTGTCTGGAGGCCTTTGGAGACTTCCAGATCATTATCCATGTCTTCTCTGACACATTGTGATTTATGGCAGAGGTAGATTAGGTGTCTGTTGGCAGTGATGGATTGAGCATCCCTCCCTTGCTCACTCTGTCTCTTCTGTTGCTGCAGTTTCAGGCAGTTTTGCTGGTGTAAATTCACTTGAATCAGACCTGTGCCCCTGCCAGAGAATGGGTCAAGCTCTGGGGGAAAAGGCAGGTTTTCTAGGAGCAAACAGCCTTTCCAAGCTGCTGCCTCTGCACCAGGCCCCTAGGGCTACGGGCTGTGTCAATGGAGCTGGGGGATGTTAAGGGTACCTGGGGGCACTGAGCTCGGTGCTGTGTGTCCTGGCACACCCTGCCACAGTGACACATCCTGGCTTCACAGGGCTCCCTTCAGCACCAGAATCACAGGTCAGGCTCTTCTGCTTGCTTGGATAGAGGGTGTGCATCATGGGCACACCATGGACGAGGGATGCTGCTCTGCCCTCATAGGGAGGATTCACTTGAGACTCCACAGCTCAGGCTGTGTTTGCCATTGCTCTGCATAAGGGCAGCGTAGGACATTTGTGTTGCACTAACCCTGCACTGCTCACCTCTGTGGGAGAAGCCTGGGCAGAAGTTTCTGGTCCTGAAGAGCTACTGAGCCATGCAGGTTCCCCTGCTCTGTGCTCTGAAGGCTCCCATTTCTGGGTCTGTGCACTTTCCTCTATCAGATGGGATCCTGTGGTGGTTTGATGGCTGTGGGTGAGGAGGGGCAGACTGGAGCCACTGTACCTGCTGTATCTGCAGGGTGTTGGCCCCAAGGGAACCATCCAGGTCCTCCTGGTGTGGGGCCTCCCTGCTGCTCTGAGCCCCAGCACATCAGTGTGGGCTGGAGCTGGAGCCTGGCAGGACTGTCCTGAGCACCCAGCAGTGGCAGGGCAGCATCTCCAGTGTCCTAAGGAGCTGCTTATGGACTAATGAAGCCCTGATGGGGCTGGTTGTCTGTTTTAAATGCAATGAGGGTGCTGAGCAGAGCCTCTGGGGCACACACTCTGTGTGTGAGCATGGGTCTGTTCTGCTGTGACACTGGAGCTGGGGATCTCCATTCCTCGTCTCCTGTCTGCACACAGGCAGGGCTGAGCAGTGGGGTGATGGTGGGGGCAGATGTGTCCTGTCTGTGCAGAGCTGGCCAGTGAAGGCTCAGTGCAGGGGCCCTGGCAGCAGAGCAGGCAGGGGAAGGCTGGGGCAAGGTGCAGATGTACCCTTCTGCAGAGCCTGTGCACAGCTCCCAGTCCTCCTGTGTCTCATCTCCTCTTTCCCCTGGCAGGGACAGGGCAGAGTCCCCAGTTGCTGGAGCATCTGCCCCTGGCGAAGGGGCGATGTGGGGCTGCACGATCCTCCCCACGGCAGCAGAGGGGAGCCTCAGGGAGCAGGAGGAAGATCAGCCATGCACGGGTGAAGGGGAAAGGTGAGTGATGGGGTGTGAGGGGGGCTGTGGGTCAGCGGGGCTCCTCATGGCCAGGAGCGTGTGGAGGGGCAGCCGTGGGGAGGATGGCAGGGGTGTGCATCCAGCACCCTGGATCTACAGCAAACTGTGTCCTTTTCCATCCCAGAGAGGTCAATGTATTTAGTATTGCTCCACTTGGATGCAGGCTGGGAACTGAAGCTGCCCTCACAGCACTGACAGCAGCATCCACTGTCATGTCTGCTCAGAGTCTGCGCTGGCCTGCACCCTTGTCCCTCCAACCTTCACTTGTCAGGGCTGAGCTCTCCCCTTGCCCTCCTCTGCCCAGGCCCAAGGCAGTGGGAATCAGCCACTCCCACCCTGAAAGCCCCTGTGGGGCTGCTCCAGGCTCACCACAGCCCCCGTGCTGCTGGGGACCCTGCAGCCTCACACCAGTGCCGTGAGGATCCAGACTCATTGAGTGTGGTGTTTCCTACGGCATAAGGTGGTGTGGGAGCAAGTCCACCCTGCTGGGGCTGACGGGGATCAGCCCTGGGGGGTCCTGGCACTGTGGGGAGCAGAACTGCTTGGATTTGAGGGTGGGAAGCAGAGTGGGACAGCCTGGCCTTGTGGGAGATCTCTATAATTCACCCCCACTCTGCAGAGTGGTTTTAGCTCTGGGTGCCTCCCAGTGAGCTGTGGTGCAGCACCCGGAGCTGGTGGGTGCATTGCCAGCTCCCAGGTGATGGAAGGGGCAGCTCTGTGGCCCTGCAGAGTGATCCCGTGAGGCTGGGGGGCTGCGTGTCTTTGCCTTTTCAGAGGGAGCCAGGAGGGGCTGGACTCTGCTCCCAAGGAACAAGGGATGGGACAAGAGGAAACGGCCTCAAGCTGCACCAGGGCAGGTTTAGATGGAGCTGAGGAACAATTCCTGCCCCAGAGGGTGCTCAGGCATTGGAACAGGCTGCCCAGGGCAGGGCTGCAGGCACCGTCCCTGCAAATGTGCACATAGCGTGGAGACGAGGCCTCAGTGCCATGGGTTAGGGGTGGCCTTGGCAGTGCTGGGAATAGTTGGAGTGGATGAGCTGAAAGGGCTTTTCCAACCTCATTGATTCTGTGTCTCTGTGAGAACCAAGCAGGTACCCCATGCCCTGCCATCCCTTTCTTAACTCATCCCCTTTGCTTGCCTGCAGTTATCTCCTCAGCGCTGTGAGTTCTGCTGTGGGACATGTACTGGCAGTCCTCATGGCACCAACAGACACTGGGTTACTTCCATCCTGGCATGCTGCAGAGCAGGAGAAACGTGTCAAGGTTTCCCCTTTCCCTGGAGCTCATTCCCGGTGACTGAGCAGCGTGGCCACGGGCCGGTGCTGCCGTGGGGTGCTCGGGGAGCGCAGGATGCTGCCCGCATCCCCGCACGCGGCTGGGGCTGGGGCTCGGCTCTGTTTGCTCAGGCAGGTGCGGTCCCTGTTCAAACCCGCGGGGCCAATGGGAGCGGCGCTGTCCCAACGGGCGGCGGTTGGACGCGTCCCATGGGATCCCGCTGCCGGTCCCTGCCTGCGGAGCGGCCGCCGGGCTCCCCGGGCTGGGCAGGCGCAGCTCCGGGAGCTGCCGGGTTAGAGCGGTCCTGCCATGGAGCCGGAGAGCATCCGCAGGGTCTCCCTCTGCACCCGCCGCGCTGCCCCCCTCGGAGCTTCCTTCTGCCTCCGCACGTTCGGTAAGCGGGGGGAGCTGCAGCGAGGCATGGGCAGGGGTTAGGAATGGGCTGCAGCGCTGCTCCCGGCTGGCGCCGAGCTGGAACGTGGCTCATTGAGTGCACAAAGTGGGGAGCGCCCTGGAGCCAAGCTGCAGGCGCTGAGGTGTGCGGCAGCAGCCGGATGCCAGGCACCCAGCTCCTGCCCCTCGGACGGGCAGGAGCTGCAATTGCTCCAGGGGCGGCTGGAGCTGCAGAGCCCCACTTTCCTTCTGCGCTCCCCGTGGGTATTTCTGGGGTTGTCGCAGTTTTGCTGCGTGGGCTTGAAGAAGTGAAGGGCGCTATAGGCCCAGCAGCAATGGCCTGGCTGCTGCCTGTGCTCTGTGATGGCTCATCAGAAGGTCGGTGCCCTTCCCAGTGCCACTGGGCACCCATCAGTAGTTTTCTTTCAAAGCTTCCGCTTGTGTTAGTGAGCAGGGCAGGCAATTGTGCAGTGTGTGCTGTCAGAGAGGGAACCGGCGGGTTACCTGAGCAGAGTGTGGTGTCCCTTCCCAGGGCAGCCAGGGATGCTGCTTCTTCCCCTTTTTGGTTTGGAAGCATCCATCTGCTGAGGACAGCCTAGCCTGGGAGCTGAAACCTTCCTGTCTTTGTAGAACTCGCTCATGACAAATAATGTGAGTTTTGTGGGGCCTATGGGCTCTGTAACCAAATCCAGGCCAAGCATCATCTCAGCAACTGCAGTTCCCTTCATGGGCTGACCATCGAGAGGGATGTGGTGGTGTGTACCTGCAGCAGGAGAGCAGCAGCAGCACAGGGTCAGTGCTGCCCTCTCCATGTGCATGACCAGACCAGAGAGAGCCTTCAAAAGGGTGAGTGCCAGGGCCAGAGGCTGTAGATGGTGATCTGGGGATGCTCTGCCTTGTGCCCAGGGGGACCTCCAACCCCAGCAGCTCTCTGACATTGCTTTCCTCTGGTAAGAATCCCCTGGTGCGTGCACTGATGGTTCTTGGCTGTCCCAGCCAGGGCAACACCTGCATTTTTCCTATAATAAAAAATAGCATTTCAGGAGCAGATCCCCAAATTTTCTGCTTGTCAGGGATCATCAGTAAGGAGCAGCTTTTCCTGCCTGTCAGGGCTGCTCCCAAAGCAGAGCATTCACATGTCCCCTCCCTGAGCCTCGCCAGCTTCTCTCGTGGGTGGGAATGTTTGATTACCATCTTGTGCTTGTTCATATTGTGCTGGTTTCCCCCTGTTCTCCTTGTACCAGCTTTGCTCATCAGCTTGAATTGCCTCTCCCAGCCTTGTGGGGCCCAGATGGATGGTGGCCTGGGCACCTTCTCTCTGTGATGGGGTGTGCACCCAGGGAGCTGTGTGTGGGTCCTGCTGTGAGGCGAGTTGTCTCTTCTGCTGTCTCCCTTTGGCCTTTCCCTGAACCTATTTTCATTTATATGAAGCTTTACTGAACACTGGTGGCCTGGACAAGCTGTGCCAGGGCCTCTCTGCTGAAGCTGTTTCCCTGAGTTTGTGTTAGGGATGTATCCAAAGGGGTAAACTCAGAGGATAATGTTTCTCTGAGCCTCTGGTCTTGGAGCGAGGTGGAGATGCAGCCCAAGAGCTTACCTTGATTTGGTTTGTGTTGCTGCCCAGCCAGGTCTGGAGGAAGATCACTGCTCTGTGCATCTGAGAGCATGCAACTGCTCTGTCCAAGTGCAGGCGCTGGTGCTGTGGATCCCTTCTGCCAGCTCAGGCTGGATCACATCTTTCCAGCAGCAGCTTCCTGCTCTCATCCCAGCCCTGGAACTTTTACAAAGCCGATGGGTGCTTCCCTGGCATGAGCAGGCTGGGATCCCTCTGGGGCAGAAGGGCTGGCTGGGATGTTCTGGGATGTGTGATTTGTCCCTTCATGTGCTTTGGAGACATTTGAGATCAAATGCATTAAGAGAAAAATGTTGTGTGTTCCTCCCACATCACTTCTCCTGGGGACAATTTGTGGAGAAGGCAAAACTGCCTGTTTTCTTCCAGCTCTTTGGTGCTGGTGTAGCCTGCAAGACAGGGGTCATGGGCACTGTCATAGAACCCCAGCCTGGTTTGTGTTGGAAGGGACCTTAAAGCTCCTCCAGTTCCAACCCCTGCCACGGGCAGGGACCCCTTCCACTGGAGCAGCTGCTCCAAGCCCCTGTGTCCAACCTGGCCTTGAGCACTGCCAGGGATGGGGCAGCCACAGCTTCTCTGGGCACCCTGTGCCAGCGCCTCAGCACCCTCACAGGGAAGAGCTTCTGCCTAAGAGCTCATCTCAGTCTCCCCTCTCTTGGGCAGGTTCAAGCCATTCCCCTTGGCCTGTCCCTGTACCAGAAGCAGCAGTCCTGCACACGGTGCACAAGGCTGGGGTCCTGTGTGACCTGATTCCTCGCTGTGCCTCATGAGCTACCCCAGGAGCTGAGCAGCCCCAGCCTTCCCACGGCAGTTCTGGGTTCAGAGCCTCCTGCCCTGAAGAACCAGCACAAAAGCTTCTTTTCTCCTCCCTGGGGCCCATTCACCTTGGGCTGACTCCTCATCATGCTTGGCTGGTCAGGGGCATTTTGCTCCCAAGTTGTAATGGTTGTTCCTTGCTAATAGTGGAGCAGTGAGAGGGTTCCCACAGAGCCAGAGATCCGGAGATAGCAGAGGGGTTACAGTCATGGTCCAGGAGGCTGTGGTGGCAGTGAAACAGGGGTCAGTGTTCTCACTGCTGTACATCAGTGTTAGCTGCAATAGAGCTCTCCTGACCTACCCTGCCTGGTGCTTGTCCTTTCTCACCTTGCTGTCACTTGCATATAACTGCACATGAGGATGTGCATTTCCACATGTGCACACACATGGACACAAATGTGAGCTGAGAGAGATTTTAAATGTTCTTTCTTTGTTTTTAAGTAAAAAAGGAGTTTTTTGTTGTTTCAGGTTGAACGATCCCATTAGTTATCCCCCCCCCCCCAGCAAGCCAGGTCCTTAGGTGTGTGTTTGCAAACTGGGGTTTAATTTGTAAGCTGTTTAGATGTCTCTAAGTGATGTTTCCATGTTTGTTATGTTGTGTAAGCTGGAAAACAAGGAAAGGGGATATTTTGCTTTGGGCTAAATGGAGTGTTGTGCTAACAATGCTTTCGATGTTTTAATCCTCCACGAGCTTGGGTATGATTTAGTTTGGGGTTGGTTCAGAGCAATTATGCAGATTTTGTGGTGGCCTTGGCAGTGCTGGGGTAAAGCTTGGACTTGATGATCTCAAAGGTGTTTTCCAGCCTGGTTGATCCTATGATTCCAGACCCTGCATCACCCTTAACATCTGCACATCCCATCCAGGCTGCAGGCTGCAACTCCCAGGGATCCTCTTGGGAATTCAGAGCCCTCTGTGCCATGGAGTTTCACCCAGACCTTGGCACATGCCATCAGCTGAGTCTTTGTGCCAGTGTGAGCATTGTGGATGGGCTTTAGGGCTGATGCAGGGCTGCTGGAGCATGGGAAGGCCTGTGTGTTCCTGTTGGGAAGCTGGCAGAGCAGAGCTGCTGCCCTGGGCCCGTGCCCGTGCTCAGCGGGGGTTACACGTGGGGCTCTCCCAGAGCTGGCACAGGGCAATGACTGCTCTGGTTTTCAATGCTGGGAATCAGTTGCTGGCAGACAGGTCCAGGCAGTGCTGGGGAAGCACAAACTGCATCTCATGCTGAGAGGCGGGAGCTCAGGGTCCTGGTATGGGCATTTCAACAGGCAGTGGGAGCTGCAGGTGGGAGCTGGAGCTGTGCAAAGGATGGGCTTTATTCTTAGCTCTGCTGTGAGCAGTTGTGGATGCTGCATGGGCTGTGCTGTCACTGCATCCTTCCTGCTCGATAGTGCCAGTGGAAAGGAACTGTTGCTGGATGTGGCAGTTGGGAAGGGATTCTTAAGGCTTTGCCACTTCCCAGAGCCATCCTGGACAGATGAGGGAAGCAGCAGGGCAAGCAGGGAGCAGGTCCTGCAGCAGTGCATGGATAAAACCAGGTTAGTGCCTTGGCGCAGGCTGCCCCAGCAGACCCTGTGCTGGTGTGCTCCTGCCACCAAAGGCACTGCTTGTCCTTGTCCTTTGTCCAGGCTGTCTGCAGCTTGGCCCACTGTCACCTTCTGCAGGGTTGGCAGCTCTTGCCCACCACCAGCTCAGGGGAGGGGCAAAGAGGAAGTTGGATCTGGGCTGGAAGCAGGATATGAGCATCTGCACTGCTCTGTTCAACCAGGGTTAATCCACCCCATGGTGACTGTTTCATCCCGGTGCTCCCACTTCCCTGCTGCCATGGACTCTTGTCTCCGGCCTCAGTTTGCTGTGTGCTAAGAAAACACTGTCCTCTCCTCTCCTCTAGGCCAGCTGAAGCTGTCCATCGAGGTGCAGAACCGTGTCCTGGTGCTGCACAGTGAGTATCAACATGGGGCTCATGGCAAGGTGGCCCCAGAGCCAGGGTGGGCTGGTGATGGGGGCAGCACTGCCATGCCCTTGCTTTAAGCTCTTTGGACCTTAGTGGCAGCTGTGGGGAACAGCTGTGGTGGAGTGGCACGAGTGGGAGCTCTCTGATTTAGAGACCAACCTGAAATTTCTGGGGACCATTTCTGGGTGTGTTTTGCATCTGCTCATATGAATTGTTTTTCTTTAACTCCATGTGAAGGGGAAAAAAAGTCAAATATCGTTTGGAAAAGAAAATCTGAAATGCTTAATCTCCACTAAAATGTCTTTTACATTGGCCAAAACCATTTTCCAGGGTTTCCAATTCGTTCCATTACCTCCAAAGGGTGCTTTTTTAACACCACCAATATTTATTCAACAAGAGTATTTCCCCTGGTCCAGGTCCTTCACGTGTCAGTGGGTGCCCAGTGAGAGCAGGCTGCTGGGGAAGTGTGTGCAGCATCCTGGGGGGGTAGGAGCTGGGTTCAGCCCCACATGAAGGGAGCACCCCCATGGTGCTTCCCTGCTGCTTTGGGGCATGACCATTCTGTTTCCTTTGCAGTCATGGAAGCAAAAGGTCTGATGGGAAAGCAGCACCAGCCATGCAACTCCTATGCGAAGGTGGGTTCTGCTCAGGCTTTGCTCTGAGAGCTTCATGCTTTCTTGGGATTTTGTGGTTGCCTTCTCCAAGCATGCTCTGCCCTGCCTGTCCCTTCCCTTTCCCACTCTGTCCTGCTCTGGCCAAGCACCCACAGCACGCAGGAAGGTGGCTGGTCCCTTGTGCTGGAGGGTTCATGGCTTTTGTTGGCAAGGTGTCTGCGTGGAGACAGAAAAGCAGAGGACAGGACCCAGCTGAGGGCTGTGTCAGTCATCGTAGGAGCATCCCGCTGGTGATGAGGACTGGTGGGGATAGGAGTGTGGCCAGCACAGGGTGGCTCTGGGCTCTCCAGGTGGTCCCATTGGCAAGCTGCCCCAGGGCTGTGCACAGTGCAGGAAGCATCTCCCCTGCAAGGGGTGCAAGTCAGAGACCAGCCAGCACCATGCGTGTGCACCAGTCCTTGATTCTTCCACTTGTGTGCACCAGTCCTTGATTCTTCCACTTGTGTGCACCAGTCCTTGATTCTTCTGCTCTTTTCCTGCCCTCCACTGTCCCAGAGAGTTCTGTAATGCGGTGCTGGACACCACAGGGTGATCTAATCCACTGTTAGCACAGGCTCACTGGAGCTTTGAGGCTCAGTCACCCATGGCAGTGGCTGTGCTGTGCCAGGGCTGGCTTTAGGAGCACTGACACACTGCTTGTTTCCCTCCCTAAAGATGTCCATTGTACCAGATGCTGACTGGAGGTACAGGCAGAAGACAAAGACTGTGCCAGACAGCAAGAACCCTGTCTTCCATGAACACTTTCTCTTGTGAGTATGAGAGGGCAGAGGCAGCTCTGGTCTGTCCATTACTGTGTTCACATGGGGGGCCACGTGGCTGTTGTCCTAGGGCACCCTCTTGAAGCTAAACCCCATGTTTGTTGTGCATTATGATCCATAACAAATATGCATCATGCATGAGCAGATCTGCTGCTGAGATGAGTGACAGACATTATTCTGCTGGGTTTTGGATTTTTATAGCTGAAATGCATTGGACTTTTGGGCAGAGCTTGGTGAAGGCTCCCAGAGCTGTCAGCACACAGCATGGCAGCAGTGCTCTGCACGCTGGACTCTCTTGCTGGGCAGGAGTTGGGCAAACACACTCCATTTCCTACACCTTGCACCTGTAGCAGCTTGGGCATTGGGATGAATGAGGAAGGTTAAAGGATTTCCTGTAGCTACAGCATGTCTCTGCATGGGGATGGAGCTGTTTTGGTAGAGCTTGGCATTGCTCAGTAACCAGTCTTTGTCGGACCTCTGTCACCACGCAGCATCATGAACTGTGGCTTGTTCCTTGCATTTACCCTTTGGTGTTGGATGCGTGTCTTTCTGCAATGTTGTTTTTCCTCTTGAACAACCTGAAGGGTTTCCCCAGCGCCTGCCCAGGAGGGGTCACATCCCTGTGCAGTTGGGTCTCAGGAATTAGACAATTGGTGGAACAGTGGCTTGTTTGAGGAGGTTGATGTCTGGGGTGATGCTGCAATGGGAGTGCAGGGAATGGAGAAGATCTGGCTCTGAGGAAGGTGAGGGGACCCTGGCTGCGAGAGGAAGATCCTGCATTGTCATCAGCTCATGGGCTGTCCCTTTTGCTTGTTACAGCCCAGTGCAAGAGGAGGATGAGCAGAAACGTCTCCTTGTCACAGTCTGGAACAGGGAGAGAAACTCCAGGTAAGGGGCTGTCAGCCTGCCACAAAACCTCTTTCAAATGGAGAAGCACCTCAACACTCCAGGCTGATGGAGAGGAAGCCCTGCCCTTGTTGTGCTCTGCTGGCTTTGCTGCTGTGTGGTAGCCAGCAGCTGCACCAGCAATTAGAACTCCTGCAGCCACTTGTGCTTACGCTGCTGGCTAAACCAAGCTGGCTGGAGCCTGGCTGTGTG
This sequence comes from Melopsittacus undulatus, assembly GCF_012275295.1. Taxonomy (NCBI): domain Eukaryota; kingdom Metazoa; phylum Chordata; class Aves; order Psittaciformes; family Psittaculidae; genus Melopsittacus; species Melopsittacus undulatus. Next base: position 10,135,415 of record NC_047537.1, read on the forward strand.
CTGAGGACCTTCCCTACCTCTGAGGGCAATGCAGTGAGGAAGAGAGCCCAGCAGCAAAGGGTCTGGCACTTTGCAGGCTATGCTGCCTGCTCAGGCAAGCAGCATCTGCCTCCTCAGCCGAGCTCCTGCCAGCATTGGGTAGGCTGGAGGGGACCAGGATGTTGAGCCCAGCTCCTGCTGCAGCTCAGCCATGTGGTTACACTGTGCTTGCTCAAAGCATGGGCAGGGAGGCACATCCTGGTCACTGCCTGGCTCCTGGACTGGGCAGTTTGGGTTGTCTGCGGGCTCCCTGCAAAGGGACGCTCCTTGGGAGCTGGTGCCTGGGCAGTTCTCACACGTGCTGATGGTCTGTGCCTCTCCTGCAGACAGAGCGAACTCATCGGCTGCATGAGCTTTGGTGTGAAGTCCCTCCTGACCATGGACAAGGTAACTCCAGTGCCAGAGCACAGTGTGTGGGTCTGGGGTCTGACTCTCTCAGGTTGGTGGTGCACCCTTGAGGCAGGAGCAGGCTGCTCCCACTTTGGACAAAAGGATGCCCACTGAGTTCCCTGGTCCCATTCCCAGGTCGTGCCACTGTGAGTGTGATGTTGGTGTGATTGTGGGAGGCAGGGGCAGGGAGGCTGGGAGAGGAGGGATCCTAGGGCAGGGCACTGTCACTTCCACCTGTAGGGACACGCAGAGTAGCAGCAATTGGGGGTGCAGAGAAGTGGCCCCAGTGAGTGCTGCCTGCTGGGGGGACAGGAGATGGGGTCAGCCTCACTCAGTCTGGCACATGTCACATCTGGCATGTCTTGAGTGGTGGCCAAGTGGGTTCAAATGGTGGGGTCATGCTCCTCTGAGGAGGATTTGCCCGATTCCCTGCACTCAGCAGCCAAGGCTTCACCCGTGGAGGTGGTGGTGGTGGGCAGGGGGCAGACACAGAGGTCTCGAGCTGTTTCTGGAGGCAATGGTGCTGTCAGGCTGTCTCCATGCCAGGATCCATGTCCCTGCTGCTGCGGGTTTAGTCACAGTGCTGCTGCCCCAGCCTGGCTGCTGCTTGGTAATACAGCTTTCACATCAGCTGGGTTTGCTTCCGTGGAGAGCCCTGCGGGGCTGCTGCTGGGAATGACTCTGCTGATCCACTCTGACACGGACATGTATCATCCTGGCTGCCAGTGAGCAGAGATTCCATCCCTGGTCATGTCCTCTGTACATCAGCGTTCTTGGCAGCCAGAAGGGTTTCGTGCAGGTGTTAATGCATCCCCTGAAGTGTGGAAATTCACTCCCTAGCAAGAGGACAAAAAGAAACAATTTGTGGCAATGACCTCAGAAAAGGGTAAGAGGCAGCTTGAGCATGGCCTCCTCTCCTCTGAACACTGGGCTAGTGAAGATAATGAGGCTCTGAACTGCAGCTCTCCTATAGAGGGGCCTCTGGTCATATTTGACCTCCTCAGAGATGTCCCTTCCTCCTCAGATTGTGGCAGTGAGTTTCACAAAGTGTCACAGTGTGCAGAGAGAGCAGAGTGTTTGTGTGCATAGCACCCATGCACAGCACCCTGCTCTCACGGGTGGGAGGAGGATGCTGGGGCATGTGGCCCTCCTGGGACCTCAGCATGGGCTGAGATGAGCTGGCCCTGGCTCCTGGGTACTGCATAATGCTGCTGGATACCTCCCCTTTCCTCAGTTTCATAGAATCATCACAGAATTCCAACCTGGTTTGGGTTGGAAGGGACCTTAACGCTCCTCCAGCTCCAACCCCTGCCACGGGCAAGGACCCCTTCCACTGGAGCAGCTTGCTCCAAGCTCCTGTGTCCAACCTGGCCTTGAACACTGCCAGGGATGGGGCAGCCACAGCTTCTCTGGGCACCCTGTGCCAGCGCCTCAGCACCCTCAAGGGAAGAGCTTCTGCCTAAGAGCTCAGCTCAGTCTCCCCTCGGGCAGGTTCAAGCCATTCCCCTTGGCCTGTCCCTACAGACCCTTGTCCAAAGCTCTTCTCCAGGTTTCTTGTAGCCCCTTTAGGCATCAGAAAACTGTTACAAGGTCTCCCTGGAGCCTCCTCTTCTCCAAGGTGAGAAAAGAATAAGGGTGAGTATCTGCCCTTTCATCAACAGCTTCTTTCCTCCCTGCAGGAGATCAGTGGCTGGTACTATCTCCTTGGGGAGGACCTGGGCAGGACCAAACACCTGAAGGTGGCCATGCGGCGGCTGAAGCAGAGCAGAGGTGAGTTCCCCCAACTTGGATGTCCCATGGAGTTCTGGCATGGTTTGGAAGAGGACTCAATCCTCGTGGCATGGAGCAGCCCCCAGCCCCAGAGCACCGTCTCCCCCATGGGCAGCCCAGTGAGGCCCTGGGTCCCCAAGAGACTGACATGGGGAGATCCTGGCTGGTTCAGTGGGCTCTGCACAGGCACTGAGCTTTCTCCCTCAGCCCTTGCTCCTGCTCAGTGGGGCTATCTGGGGCTCTATGGGGACCCCAACACTGCAGCCACTTCTCTCCTTGCTTGGCTTTCCATCATGCTGATCCTGCCTCTCAGACCTGGGGCTGAGGCCCATGGCCAGACTCTGTTTGGCTCCTGGGGTCTGTGCAGGATAGTGGGGAGCTTGTTCTCCTGCCTTGTTCTTGCTGTGCTGCCAGGGTGTGTGGAGGAGGCCAGGCTGGCGTGGAGCAGAGACAGCAATGCCTGTCCTATGTGTACAGCCACACCACAGCTGCTACCATGCAGGGCTGCCCCAGCCTGGAGGTGTGCCCATGACATGTAAAGGTCTTGTATAGAGTCTGTAGATGCAGTGTGGAATTGTCAGATGTGTGTTGTTGCTCTGAAATGGCCTTTCCCTGTTTTTTTTTAAGAGCCCATGCAGGAAAGTCAGAGTGCAGCACAGGAAAGCCAGGATGATGGGACCATGGAGCAGCTGAAGGTAGGTATGACAGGGCTGTGACCCACCAAGGCTGTGTCCTGCCAGGGCTGTGAAGATGTGGAGTAGGGAGCTTGCTGGCAGCAAAGCCTGCATGGATGGGTGGCAAATGAACCAAGGGCCAGAGCATTAGTGAGGGTGATGCTGAAGTAGGAGCTGTGGGAGTCTCCCTGTAGACGCTGGCTTTTATAGGGAGTTATCCCAGTTGAGCTGGAAGTGGCTGATGTGGGTAGTAACCCCACACTCATTCCCCATTCCCATACAGGGACCTCCTGTTTCTTCAGTCTATTGCCACAGAGATAAAGCAGCCACCATTGACTGGGAGTGATGGGAACTGGGAGCAGTGGGAACAGGGCTGGCTGCCTGCCTGTCACACAGCATCAGTCCCTGGCCGGCTCCGTGTCTCTGTGGACGGGTGTATCTGCTCCTCTTCTTTCAGGGCTGCTTGCTCTGGGAAGGGAAAGGCCCATGGTGGAGCCTTGGTGATTTATAGGAAGGCAAGGATGGGAAATGGGAACACAAACACATGGCTTGCATCGGAAACCGGGCTCGGCCGGCCCCGTGATTTATCTGTGCCGAATTCCGCTTTGCTGCTTCCCTCAGCTGCGTTTTCAGTTACTTGCTTTAAAGCGTAGGATTGAGCAAGACAAACAAAGCCAGCGCCCCTCTCCTCCCTTCCTCCCCGGCAGCGCCCCGGCTTGGGAGACGGTGGCTGGGAAGGAAGAATGATCCCATCCAGCTCCAGCCCGGCGGTGCGGCCGCTGGGACAATGCGCCCGGAGCAGCCCCGGGCAGTGTCCTCTGGGAGTGCTGGGGCTCCCTGTGCTCCCTCCCCTGCCCCGGCCCTGCCAGCCCAGGGACCACGGGGGCTGCTTTCCCTTGAGCCTTTCCTCTCGTTTCCATCCCCATGCCTGAGTGGGGAAGGTGCTTTTGTCTCCACTGCAAACCCACCTCCATGGGGCTGTACTGCAACGCTGGCGGTCAGGGCTGTGCAGTGCAGACTCACCAAGTCCTGCTTTGTGCCCTGCTGTGTGAAGAGTTAATTTTTAACTCCAATGTTACACGATGGGTGCAAATCAACTGACCTCTTTGCTTCCCCCTCCGTGCCTCTGTGAGCACAAAGCATCAGGATGTGCCTATCCTCTGGGTCTGTTCAAAACAAACTCTGCTTTTGCTTTTCCCCTTTAAACCTTCTCTTATCCTGACGCCTGTAATGAGCACAGCTCCTCTCTTCAGTGCAGCAAAGCTCACAGAGCCTGTGAAACACCGCTCAAACATCCTCCAAGTGTTTGTGAGAGCGTTGCAATAACAAAGTGCTCCCTGCGCCTGAAGAATGCTCTGGGAACAAAAGCCCCATCAACAGAGCAGGGACTAGGGAATACTCAATAGTTGACAGGAATCTTAATATAAAACTCTCTCTCTTCCTTGTCAGTTAGGGTTTTCAGGAAGCCCTCTGGCTTATCGTCAAGCGGCATACAGCACAGACAGGGGCTGGGGAGGTGAAAGGTGGCTTCCTGCCATTCTTCTCTGGAGCTGGGTTCCCATGGGCGGTCATGCCAGTTTGACTGTGGTTTGTTCCACACTCGTGCGATACGAGGAGCTCGGGATCACGCCTGCTCCAGGGGACTGGGTTTTCATGGGCTAACGGCGAGTTGAGTGTTTCCAGCCATGAACCGTTTCAATGGACTCTGCAAGGTGTGCTCAGAGCGGAGGTACAGGCAGGTCTGTGTCTCCCATGGGAAGAAATCCATGCGCCAGCGTGAGTGTGTGTGCAAGGCTTGGCTAAGTTTAGGAGTGTCTGCAGGCTTTCTTGTTATTCCTGGGCTGTCTGCTGATTCCAGCATGTTGGTTTGCTGTTGTTATAGTTTGTAAGTTATAATATCGGGAACACATGGAAAGCATCCTCAGGTAGGTGTCTCTGCTGATGCTGCAGTGTGTAAATGGGGACAGACGGGAAGCATTTACTGTGTAATGTGAAGGTAACGGAGGATTGGAACTAGATGATCTTAAGGTCCTTTCCAACCCTAACTACTCTGATTCTATGATGGTGGAAGCATTGAGCTGCGAGGTGTTGTCTCAATTCAACACTCATTAGAGGCAAGGCAGGCACTGCTGCAGCCAGGTCTCTGCCAGGCTGCTGCTATAGCTCTTCAAATTTGTCTCAGTGTGGATGTATTTGGGAATTGAGCATTGCTTGAAGCTGGACTTGCTTTAAGAGGAGCAGATTGCTGTGAATGGTGGTGGAAGCTGTCCTAGACCTGCACAGTGGGCAATGCCTGGTGCTGGTTCTGCTTGCACAGGTCCCAGTCTCCTGCACTTTTGAACACAGTTTTTCTTCCATGGTCTGGACTGGTGCTCCTGGCTGATGGTCAGCTTTTCTGTGCACTCCTGTGCTGATCTTTCATGCCGTGCTAAAGCTGCTGTGGGGACAGTGTATCCTGGGCACTGCACAAAGAACCAGCTGCACTAAAAATGCACACTTCTTGTTGGGGCTGTAGTGACCATCTGATGCCAAAAGGCTGCTCTGCTTTGTATTAATGCCAACGGACTGTGATTTGTGTCTTAAACCTCCTCAGTTCTCTATTTTGGTAATTTCTTTTGCATTTAGTGACGAAGTTACAGCTACAGAGACCCCTGTGGTGCTGGAGTCTCTCTCCACCTTCACTCCCATCTTTCAGCTTGTGTCAAACGCTTGTACCAGTTCTGTGCACAGCATCAAAAATGGCCATTCAGCTCCTTGTAATGGCCATGGTGCTGGGAACTGAGGAGAGGGAACCATCAGCAGTGAGGAGCTCCTATTTAGCGGCACAGGGAAGTGTCCACTGGTGGTGGATAAGAGGGAGCAGCTCAGGGAGAAGGAGCAGGAGCCCTCTTGTTGTGGGGAAGCTTTGGGCTAGAAGTGCCTGTGGAGTCTCCATGGTGGAGAGATGCTGAGCTGGCTCCTGAGGTGGTAATGCAGAACTCACATCCCTGTGCCTTGTGTTTGGGATGGTTGTGCAGCTGGTTTGAAGGTGCAGAGCCACAAGCAGCCTCCTCCCTGTTTGAGAATCCAGCAAACTCCAGAGAAGAGCACTCAGTGTGGGGAGCCTGGACCTGTTTTATGTCCTGCCAGGCAAAGAGTTTTATCTTTTGAAGCCTGGCTTTCTGCTGAGCAATCAAGCAGGGACAAGGTGCAGGGAAATGGAAGCTCCTTGCATTTGCCCTCCTGCGGTAAAGGAGCCAGGAGCCAGTTCCCTCCTTGGAAGCTTCTCCTGAGTTCTTCATCTTCTCTCTGGCTATTTGTTCTCGAAATAATAGAGGTCAGATGCTGGAGTTTTCTTTTCCCTGTCGGTGAAACAAGGATCCTGACAAATGTCTTGGGGGGTAATCAGGTATCTACAGGAACAGTCCTGCTGAGCTGCTGCTGGGAGCCAGCATCACAAAATAAATATCACTGTAGTAATAAGCTCAATGGCTCTTGAATCAGGAGGAGTGAACTGACATCAACAGCATCCATCCTCTCCAGGCTCAGTGAGAGAAAACATCCACAGCCCATGGGGTGCTGGGCATGGAGCCTGTTCCAGCACGGACATGGGTGCCCATCTGCAAGTCAGAGGAGTGCTGCTATTTCTGGAAATGAAATATTTAAGTCTCTAGTGTAGAGAAGCAGTGTTGGAAACCCGCGTCAGAGCCAGGCTGCCAGGTTACCCTTCCTAATGGCTTATCAGACCTTTCCTTACTCTTGCAGAGTCCTGTGTATGCTCAGTCAGCACGTATTGTGTAGCATCCTGTTGCTCCTCAGCTCGAGTTTGCATTGCTCTTAGCACCCTTCCCACCCTGTTGGGTGCAGCAGGGGAGACCCACTGTCTGTGGGGCTCATGGGGCGGTGTGGTCACTGTGGCAGCCCTTCGGGCAGGGTGCAGGTGAGGAGGGTGCTCACTGGCTGCACACAGTGGCTGTTTCAGACCTAACGGTGACTCTGGTGTCTCTTTCAGATCACGATCCCTCGAGGGAACGATGGGTTTGGCTTCACCATCTGCTGTGACTCCCCTGTCCGTGTGCAGGCAGTGGACTCAGGTAAGAGAGCAGGTCATGTTATCCCTCTTGATGTGAAGGGTGACTGCTGCTGTTCCACTCCTGGAATGTGCTGTGTTTCAGAAGCTCCAGGGCCTTGCAGGATCCCAGTTACCCCAAGAAACTTGTGAATTCTCTAGTGCCTCTGATGAAGTCAGAGGTCATTGGGTTCGTGCTGGTTCACTATTTTGGCAGTGTTTGCAGTCAGTTGCAGAGATTTTGTTCCCTCTTCAACCTGAGAACTGTCTGGTTTGGAAACCTATGGAAAGCATCTCTGTGGGGGTGTCAGATGGGCATACAGAGGGGAGCAGGGTCGTGGGAGCATCCCCTTGATGTGGATCTGCAGGATGCACTTGGTGTCTCTGTTGTGCCCCGGTGCTCCCAGTGCACACCAGGAAACACAGGAAGTTCATGCAATAGCTCTGAGAGAGCATTTGTGACTTTGTCCCAGGCACTGAGCGTGTTTGCACATCGGAAGGTGAAGCTCCAGGCTGGCTGACCCCACTTCACATGTGGGTGTTTAAGGAAACAGTGGGTGACTGGCATTTGTCTCTTCTCTCTGTAGGTGGCCCAGCAGAAAAAGCAGGTCTGCAGCAACTCGACACGGTGCTGCAGCTGAATGAGCAGCCTGTGGAGCACTGGAAGTGTGTAGAGCTGGCACATGAAATCCGGTGAGTATTCCCCCAAAGCATCACTGCAGGGCTGTGGGAGAGGTGGTTTGAGAGCAGTGCCCTGCCACTCAGAGCTCCAGGGCAGGCAGCAGGAGCTTTGAGTGGGAAGAAGCTTGAAGGGATGCAGGAGACTGGGAAAGGATTCTGTGGAGAAGAAGAAAGGGTGCAGGAGCTGGGAAGGGCAGGACGGGGCAGAGGCATTAGAGGGAAGAAAGACTGCAGGGCTCATGGTTGAGTGATGCAGAGGCCTCGCTCCCTATGGCTCCATCCCTGACTTGTCCCTTGCCATCCCTTCCAGGAACTGTCCCACTGAGATCATCCTGCTGGTGTGGCGGCTGGTGCCCCAGGTGAAGTCGGGACACGAGGGCATGATCCGCAGATCATCCTGCAAGTCTGCCTACGACCTCCAGTCACCACCCAACAAGCGGGAGAAGAACAGCTCTGTGCCCCCGCGGCCCGAGCAGCGCCGGAGCTGCCACGTCCTGTACGATGGGAGCGATGGGCTGGTGCTCAACAGCTGGGAGAGGTACACGGAGCTTGGCAAGCGGGGTCAGAGCACCCTGCCAGCCCTGTCCCGGGTGCCCTCTGCTGCAGACCAGAACTACATCATCTTAGCCCCTGTGAACCCTGGGAGCCAGGTAGGGCTGCTCTCCAGCCCCGTGCTCAAGTTAGTGCATGTGGCTGTTGGCTGTGCTTGCTGCATCCTCTCTTGCTTTAGTCTTAGTGAGCATCATCTCTAAATGTCTCTAGAGCCCGTCATTTTTACAAGCCAGACCTGTGTCCGTTGGTGGAGCTTTCACTATGTTCCTAAAACACACCATGACTGCAGAATGGTGAATGACCTGCAGCCTCCTCTCAGGACTCACCTGGGGGTGAGGATCTGGGAAGGAAGTATTTCCACTGCATAGCCCACAGTGCAACTCCTGTTCTGCTGGCAATGGCAAATGTGATTTTCCCCTCTCTGGAGTGCTTTGGCTTTGCTGGGTTTGTCATGCTAACATTTGTGATTGATTGTTGTCAAGTCTACCTCAAGCCTACTTCAGGTGACTGTGTCCTTCCTGGGTTGTATCTTACAGCTGCTGAGACCTGTCTATCAAGAGGACAATGAGACTGGGGGTAAGTTCCTGATGTGCTGAAAACACTGCTTAGAACACCCAGCAGAGCTAAACATGGTCTTTCCAGTGCTATTGAAGCCTTGTCTGGGGGCTTTTGGGTAGGATCATCTTCCCACTCTGGGTTAGAGATAAAAGCAAGAGCCTTACCCCAGGCCCAGAGGTGAGCACAGTGTCACAGCCTTGTGCATGGTGAGAAGGTCTCTCTTTCCATCAGGGGTGTGATGGAAGCAATGAAGTGTGACAGTGTTCAGTGTTGCTGTTGTGGCTGTTCCCCAGATGTGTCCCTGGGCCCATCCATGATGTATTTCCCTTTGTATGCATGATGCCTTGCTGGGGATGCCAGTACTGTGGCCTCTGCTTTGATGTTCACTTTATTGCTAAGGCAGCGAGGATGGTCGTGACTCAGATTTGTACAAACAGTAGTGCAGGTTGATGTGCCAGCTTTGGGGAATGCTCATTTCCTGGCTGCTGCAGGTCTCTGCAGGCTCTGGATCAGCTCTTCTTGAAACGCCTTTGAAACATAAACTCATTTTCTGCAACATGTTTGCTGGGTCTTGCTGGAGAACCAGGAATGATTGGGCTTGTGGGATGAGGTGTGTGGCAGGGATGGGGACTGCAGGAATCCTGCTCCCTGCAGAACCACTTGTTTCCTGCTCAAACCTGGGAGCTTTGGGAGGCTATTCTTGCACCCTGGTGTGTTGGGATGCCCTTAGCATAAGCTGCATGTCTGCAGAAGAGCTGAGTTCCCAGGCATGATCTTCCAGGGGTGTCTTTACCTCAGCTAGAAAACCCTGTACTGCCTGTAAAGATGGGACAGGGTCCACTGAAGGCAAAGTGTAGGGCTGTCAAAGGCATGATAGGGATGTTGGGGAGTAGGAGGGAGCAGTGTGGGTCCAAGCCCCCTGTACCTTGGGTGCTGCAAGCCTTGGAGCTCTGCAGCCAGAAGTATTCCCATGGCTCAGCTGTAGGGGATGTTCTGTACTATGGATAATTGCAGCTCCCTCCTGCTCTTTGTGGATGCTGTGAAAAGATGAGCTGGACCATGGGGACTTGTTCTTACAGCAGGGTGCAATTTGAGAGGCTCGGCTTCTTCCCATAACACATTTTAGTGATGGTTTTCAGTGTATTTAATGTTAAGTCTTCAGAGGGAGGGATGCATTATTTACCCTGAGCAGTGATTAAGAGCTGGCCACCAGTCCCACAGTGACAGGAGCTGACAGCTGGGGCAGGCTGGATCTGTGTCTGCCAGTGTGCAGAAAACAGGACTTCTGCAGGTGAATTCCTCTGATAAAATGAGGTGATTTGGGGCTAAGAGGAAAAGCAGATCCTGCATTCCCAGCCAGATTGTATCTGTCCTGTGTTGAGCTCTCTTTCATGCTTTGATTTCATCCGCCAGTGCAACCAGGACAAAGGGAAAAGAGAAAATGTCAGGGTTGTTGCACTTAGAGGTGGAAACAACCTTTTAGGTCACCAGGCCCCCCCCCCCCCGCTGCCAAGGCAGGCTCTTAAAGCAAGCAGTAAACAGCAGGTTTGTGTTGCCAGCAGAGCACGGGCTGGCTCTGCTGGTGCTTATCTGAAAGTAAATGTGCTATTTCCTAATACTTAATGGAATATGTAATGTTGGGTAGGTTCGTTTATTTGCTTTGGACGAGACCTTATCTGCTCTGAGCCATGGTCAGAAGTGTTTTGGCTCGTTTCTGCCTGGGAAGGTTGTGGGTATCCGATCAGTGCAGAGGCAGGAGCTACTGTGCAGAAATCTGCTGTGCCTGGAGCAGAACTCTCCGGGGCTGGGGAGCAATGTAGGGCTCAGGGGTCTCTGCTGGGCATTCCTCTAGCAGGGGCTGCAGGAAGGTTTGCTGGGCTGCACCCCCAGAGTGTGAGCAGCAGCTCAGGGAGGGGATCCTGCCCCTCTGCTGTGCTCTGGGAAGACCCCCCCTGCAGCCCTGATCCAGCTCTGGGGCAGCAGCACAAGGGAGACCTGGAGCTGTTGGAGCGAGGCCAGAGGAGGCCATGGAGATGCTGCGAGGGCTGGAGCAGCTCTGCTCTGGAGCCAGGCTGAGAGAGCTGGGCTGGGGCAGCCTGGACAAGAGAAGGCTCCTGAAGGGGAGACCTGAGAGCAGCTCCAGTGCCTAAAGGGGCTGCAGGAAAGCTGGAGAGGGGCTTGGGACAAGGGCCTGTAGGGCCAGGCCAAGGGGAATGGCTTGAACCTGCCCGAGGGGAGACTGAGATGAGCTCTTAGGCAGAAGCTCTTCCCTGTGAGGGTGCTGAGGCGCTGGCACAGGGTGCCCAGAGAAGCTGTGGCTGCCCCATCCCTGGCAATGTTCAAGGCCAGGTTGGACACAGGGGCTTGGAGCAAGCTGCTTCAGTGGAAGGGGTCCCTGCCCGTGGCAGGAGTTGGAGCTTTGAGGTCCCTTCCAACACAACCCAGGCTGGGATGATTCTATGATTCTATGTTCCTGAGACATAGTGGAAGGGAGAACTGGCCAGTGCTCCAGCTCCTCAGATGGGTATGTTCAACCCCAAGTGGAGAGGTCTGCCTGGTGGACCCAAGCTTGCTTGATTCAGCCTCAGGAGGCAGGGATGAAATACTTGGATTTTTCAATGGGATTTCTTTTGATGGAAGCATGAATTTTGGGTCAGAGACATTCAGTTCCTGTTGGCGTTGTTGCTTGTGAGTTCTAGGACTGGCTCCCAGTGGTCTGAGATGTTCCCACCTCAACCCTGGTGCTGAGAAAATGGTAGTTTGTATCCAGGCAAAGCATCTCCAGAGCACCCCACATCCCATGCCTGCAGTCATGAGAGGAAATACTGGTGGGAGCTTGCTGGGTATATCCAAAGGCATTCCTCTGGGATGGGAGGAAAGAGCTTAGAAATCCTATATATCACGGAAGGAAGGACTCCCCCTCACAGGGGAGAGAGTGCAGGGAGCAAGAATAACTGTTGATAGTTATCAACAATGCTTTTAATCACAGGATTATCAATTGCATTTGGGATGCTGGGGCTGGTTTGACACATCACCTGATGTCTCCTGGCCTCTAGTGATGCAGGGTTTGGGGTGGCTGCAGTACCTGGCGTTGGCTTGTTGGGCACGTCAGAGTGATGCTCAGCCAGCTGAGGTAGGAGGCTGGAGGGGAAAGCTCCTGTGTAATCCATGCTCTGAGTGGGGATAATGGCTCCCTGCAATGAAGAGGGACAAAGTGAAGTCCAGTCAGGCTGCTTGGATGTTTTCCAGCACTGAAATGTGATGCTGAACCCAGTGGCTGGTGTTGTGGCAGCCTCATGCAAAATGAGCTCATCCTTTATAAATACACCCCCACGTCTGAGCAGCCATTGCATCCATGGGAGTGATTTGGAAATGTATGGATTGATCCCATGCCATGAATGTGTTTTTCACTCCTGTGCCCTTCTCTGACACCTCAAATCTTAGTATCTTCTAAAAAATGTGATTAACCCATCTCTAGGCACCCCATGATGTGGAATTCCTGCTCTTTGCTAATTTCCATACCCAGAATCCACAGCAGGCTGGACTTGGCTGGACAAAAATGTCCCAAGGTTTAAATTTCCAGTGTTTCTCTCCATGCTGAGTTAGTCACAGCAAATTTTCCCCTCCCTGCAAAGGGAAGGGTCATACTTCAGTGGTATTCCCCAATGGTGGGAACCTCCTTGGTGCTCCTGTGATTCAAGAATGTCCATTTAAAGTCATGTTTGGGGTTGTTCTGTATTAATGTTGTACCTTCAGTACTGCACAGGGAGGTGTCTATAGCAGCATCATATCTCTTCCTCCAGAGTTCTGTATTCACACATTGTGCAGGTGGCAGCAGACACGCAGTGACAGAGGAGATGGCCTGCAGCTGGACTTGCTAGGACAAGGGGAATGGGTTCAGATGTAAACAGGGGAGACTGAGATGAGCTCTTAGGCAGAAGCTCTTCCCTGGGAGGGTGCTGAGGCACTGGCACAGGTGCCCAGAGAAGCTGTGGCTGCCCCATCCCTGGCAGTGTTCAAGGCCAGGTTGGACACAGGGTCTTGGAGCAGCTGCTCCAGTGGAAGGGGTCCCTGCCCATGGCAGGGGTTGGCAGAGCTTTAAGGTCCCTTCCAACCCAACCCAGGCTGGGATTCTGTGACTTCCTTGGGTTTTCATTCGCACACACCCAGAGGTGTTTGTGCTGCTGGTGGGATGCAGCTAATTCCTTGGTCCAACAGGCGAGTAGATCTTGAGCAGAAATGTCCAGGGAGATGTCAGCTTGCATTAGAAGTGAGGTCCGTGCTGTTATTTCATGGGTCCCTGGGAAACTTTGACAGCAGTATGATGGATGTCCCTGCAGCTCTGGGCTCCAGCTCTTCCCCTCTCGCTCTGAGTGCCCTCCTGCAGCCTGTGGGAACAGGGAGTGAGCTGGCAGCGTGCAGCAGCTCTGTGGGAGCAATCCCCTGAGTCTGGGTTTCTCTCTGCTTCCTCCCAGGAAATGCATGTAAAGGGAAATCACACACAGGCTCCAGCAGAAAATCCAGGCTCATGAAGACTGTGCAGACGATGAAGAGCTATGGGAACTACCAGAACTGCACCATAGTGAGGCCACACATCCCACACTCCAGCTACGGCACCTACGTGACGCTGGCTCCCAAAGTGCTGGTGTTCCCCATCTTTGTGCAGGTAAGGGCAGCTGAAGTGTGGTGTTATGGGTCTGATGCACTCAGTTGTTGCTGTTGGAGGTGGGTGCAGGTTGCCATGCAAAGTGGATTTGTTTCCCAGCAGTATACCCCATGAATGCATGGATCCCCTCTGGCACTGGCAGTACTTAGCACAGTACTGGGTACATTCTCAAAGGGAATTGTGTCCTGCCCAAGTGATTGTCCATTGGAGACTTTTGCCTTTTCAGCTTTCAGATGTGGTCCTTGGGTGCTTGCTTGAGTCAGGAGAAGGTATCCCAGCTTCTGGGCTTCAGCCACCAGTTTCACATAGTTCCATAGGTTCTATGTTCTGTTAATAACAGTGTGCAAAGGTTCTTTCAGTTTAGATGGTGGCCAACACTAAAATCCCAGACAAGGATCCAGGGCAAAATGGCTTGACAGAGGATGCTCTCACTCCTCAGTTCCATGAATGTTTTTCTTCAGACTTGATCCTGAATTTGATGATAGCATCTCTAACTGCATCCATGCCTTACATTTTGTCCCTCATATGGCCAGAACCCCAGAAAACCTCATCCAATCCTATATGTTTAAGTATGTTACTGCTGAATCCCTGTGGAAAACCATTAGTCCTCCCCTGCAAGTGGCAATAGTAGTGTCATGTCAGCTCATGGTGGTGATTAACTGAAACCCATGATCCATGTTGTCCATCACTCCAGCCTGAACTAGATCCGAGGGTAAACGTGGGGCTGGGCTGGTGCTGGGGGGGCTAGTCTTATGCTCATCTCCATCCTCCCCAACAGCACCTGCATGGCTGTTCACATTAGCACCAGTGTGTTCACCAGCCCTGGCTGTGTGCAGCTTGCCTTGTGGAAGGTCACAACCAGCACTTCTGCCTGTTTAGTCCCAAAACTTGTGTCTTGGGTTGAGTCTGGGCTGTTGCTGCAATTGAGGAACTGGTTTTATGTTCCCACATACTGCAAGGCCCCCGTGCAGGTCCCCTCATGTGTATGCTGGTCATGCAGCTCAGGATGATTGCCCTGGGCTGGTTTGTCAGGGTTTGTTCTGCAGCTGGGACAAGTGAGCCTGTCCTGTTCTTGTCCAGCATTAAACAGGGAAGGCACAAACCAGGGAGCTGAGCGCTCAGTGTGACAGCCTTCATGAAGTCACTTTAACTCACTGTGAGAGTAATGGCTTTAACCTGCCAGAGGGGAGACTGAGATGAGCTCTTAGGCAGAAGCTCTTCCCTGGGAGGGTGCTGAGGCGCTGGCACATCCCTGGCAGTGTTGGACAGAACTTGGAGCAACCTGGTCTGATGTCGCTTCCAACCCAAACCACTCTGTGCCTCTAATCCATAAAATCATATAGCAAATATTCTTGTCTGAGGGGTGTGAGAACCCAGCGTGCCACTGTTGTGGTTGTGTTTCCTGCTAAGAAGCACCCATCGCCAAGCCCACGCTGCGGAGCAGTTGACGTGCAGAAGCAGGAGGCTGATGGTCTTTTTATAGCTGGGTCTGACGTAGGTGTTAAGTGTTCAGCCTTCTCTTTATCATGTGGCTGGACTGCAGACCTGCTGTCCTTCTGAGCACACTGTGGGGTGGCTTCTTCCTGAATGACTTAGTGCTCAGAGTGCAGACAAAGTGGGTTTGGGGGTGGAAAGTTGTTCTGGGAAACCACATTTCCAGTGGAAGGTTTGACTGATTCAGTCTCTTTTTTTCCTGTTTCCTTTCAAATGTAGCCCCTAGATCTTTGTAACCCAGCCCGAACTCTGCTGCTGTCAGAGGAGTTGCTGCTTCATGAGAGCAGGACCAGGACCATACAGGTAAGATTCTGAGCTTTCTAAACATGCTCTCTGTAGTCTTATATAGCAGATTGCAAAGGGAAATGTTTTATTGTGTAGTGCTGACATCAATATGATATTTGGAAACTTGTAGTCAGTTTATCATGGGATAAACTCAATACCAAAGCTTTCCTCTGCTAGACATCAACTTTATTTTCTTGTCTTCCTTCATGTTCACAAAGAAACTGCACATGGCAAATGCCTGCTGGTCACAGTCTGGTAGTTGAGGCCACTCAGGCCCAGAAAGAGGGAGTTTAAGAGTATTTTGGGCCAGGTTAGAGGACTAGACAGAGAACAGGAGCTTCCGGAAATTCAGCTCCTGAAAGAGGTCGCATGCCTTGTCCAAATTCCCCTTTCTTTTCCTTCTTTCTGGTGCTTCTCTGCAATGCTATCAGAAGGCTGTTAAAAACCTGGGGAAGCTTTGGCTACGTGCTGAGCCTGGGTAAGGGTCAGCTTTCAGCATCCCAACTGGCAGACTTGGGATGTGTTGATTACATTTGCTGCTGGCTTCACTCGCATCCAGCTGCAAAGTCTACAAAGCCCCACGATTTGGGACAGAGGAAGCAGCAGCTGGGAGAGCCCTTCCCAGCACTGCCAGTGCTGAGGGAAATGCTGCTTCTTTGGGGCATTTTCAGAGAATCTCACCACTGCACAGCATGATTTTGGTTTGAATTTGGAGGAAGCAATGTGCCATAAGGAATTTTAATTTGGCTAATCTTAGTTTCATAGAATCATAAATCCCAGCCTGGTTTGCAGTGGAAGGGACCTTAAAGCTCCTCCAGCTCCAACCCCTGCCACGGGCAGGGACCCCTTCCACTGGAGCAGCTTGCTCCAAGCCCCTGTGTCCAACCTGGCCTTGAGCACTGCCAGGGATGGGGCAGCCACAGCTTCTCTGGGCTTTCTGATAACACCTTCTGGATGACCAACAGCAGAATCTCAGAGACACATCACATCATTGGCCTCTACAAAACAGTACAACTCTGTGATACTTGAAGTGTCTCTCTTTCTGGTTTTCAAAGTGTGATTCATCCCTTGTTTTGACTTGAATCACTTTTCTTTTTGCTTTCTGCCAAAGTACATGAGGGAATTGCCTGATCGGTAGGAAACTTGACACTGATTTGTAAAAGAACCTCTTCCCCTCTCTGTGCTGCTGTTCCTTGCTGCTCAGGGTCTTCTGCACACCCTCATGAATGAAAATCAGGTAAACCTATGGCTGAGTAGCAGCTGTGCTGTGATGGTTTGGAAATGTGAAGGCCAGTCTGAAGTCAGGATTTTTCTCCTGGCTTGTTTGGAGTTGCTCACTTTCAGACCAAACTCAGAGGTCTGTGGTAGCAGCCAAATGTAGAATAACTATGAATAACTAATGCTGTTTGAGCCTGGGTGGAGCATGTGTGTGTATGGGGGATTCATATTTAGATGATGGAGAGCCTCAGGACAAGCCTGTCTGGAGGAGATGTGTTGCTCTGTCTCCAAATGGCCATTCCAGAGACCCAGCTTGGGCAGGATCAGGAGGAGGACTCTCAGGGGAAGGACTCTGTTTGCTTATGATACCCTAAAGAGGAGCATGAGCCTGGAAGAGGATTTTCCAGCTGGAGCTGCTGCCAAGGAAGGGCAGGATGCTGCATGCTGGCCAGGAGTGTGAGACACTGTTTGGGAATGATGGTGCCCTGAGGCTGTGATGCCTGTGCACACCTGGCAAAATGCAAGGCAAGAGGCTGTGACTAAGCAGAGTGGAAAACCAGAAGCAGTGAATGGAAAGAAGCACGTGGCAGTGTCTGCTTTGGAAGGCAGGGATCTTTCCCTTGGTGTGGACACAAGCGTGGTGCTGTTGCATGGCTCCCTGTTGCTGAGAGCTGACAGCTGAGGGCAGCAGCACTGGACATCAGCCATGTCCCCATGGAAGGGCTGTCTCATGCCTGCAGTGTGTCACAGGGTCAGGGCAGGCTTTGCAGACCTTTCAGGGGTTGCTGCAGGTCTCTGGAAAGCCAGAGACTTCCCTTCTCCAATGGAGCAATGGGTTCTGCTTTGGTCCTGATGGGCTGTGATGTGCAGAGGACCTAAGAGAACCTAAACTTCTGAAGCCAGCAAGACCGAAACTGGCCTGGACACACAGTGTACAGAAGGCCTCTGACTTCTCTTTTTGCTGGACTTAAGCTCTCTCCCTCTCCAGCCTTCTCTGCTGCCTGAACAGAGGCTGTCCTGTTTCCTATCGGTCCTTTCTTCCTTGCTCCATGGCGTTTTCCGCTTTCCCACTGCTCTTCCCACCCAATCTCTCTCAAACTGGACCCCTGCTCCTGTGGTTTGCAGGAGCTTTTTCTGGATGTTGTTCTGTTTTGGCTCAAGAGGGGAGGGCCCTGGTGCAGGGGCTGGAGATCCTGGTTAATTCTGCCCTTTTCAGCCTCCCCCAAAACCCAAACCCACCCAGAATCTTTTGCCATCAGCAGCTTTGCCATCAGGCCCCGCATCCTCATCACTGAGCAAACTCTCCCATCTCCTGAAGGAGTCAACCCACCTCTCTGGAGGCCTGCCAGGATCTGTCCTTTCCCTGACCTTACCTCTGGGGCAATCCTTATTCAGGCTTTAATCACATCCTGTCTAGACTTTGTTGCAATTCCCATTTTATGCTTTTCTGAAATCCCTCCAGTCTGTGGAGCGCTGGAGGAACCTGCGTGATGAGGCTTCAAACATGGGCTTTGTCCTTGTGGGTCCATCTCTAATGTACCTGGAGGCAACTTGCCAAAGCCCTGAGGCACCTTCACAGCATGAATCATGCTCATCCCTTTCCCAGCTCTTTAATGCAGATCAGGATGGTCCTGCCTTGAGCTCTGAAAGGCCCCAGCTCTGCCAGCAGCCTGGAGGTCATGAGCCACCATGTCCAGAGCAGAGCAAGAGGCTTTGCTCTCTCATCCCAAGTGTTGCACTGCAAGTTCTGGAAACTCCTGGCCTGGGACAGGGCTCTCAGCTCCGTGTTTCAGTGGGTGGCTGAGTTTGGCCAATGCAATGGATTGACCAAAACCCTTCTCCCTGGCACAGACATTTCAAGATCTTCTTTCAGCTTTTTTTAGACAGTTTTGGGTGAGAAAACCAGAAACCTGCACTTACCTCTTCCCTCCACCACACGGGTCCCTCTTACTCTGTCCCTTCTTCACTGCCTCTGAATAGCCTTCTCTTCCTTGTTTTTCACCATTTCCCCATCTGCACAGCCACTGCTTATGCTGGTGTTTGAGCAGAAGAGGATGGGGTTAGGAACAGTTCCTAAGGTTGAATGTGAAGGTGCTGTGGCTGCAAGGCTTTATTTCTGGGCACTTTTCGTAATGCTTTTGTTACCCTGCTTTGCTTTACAATGTGTGGTTATTGCGCCCTGTGGCCAGGCTCTGCCAGGGGTGGAGCTCCTCTTCTCATCCTGGGGGATGGACTGGATGATCTCCAGAGGTCCCTTCCAACTCTAATCATTCTGTGAAGTGCACTAAACTGCTGCTTTCCCTCTTGGCTTCTATGTTCTTTTTTTCTTGTGGGAAGCACTTTAAACATGGCCCTTCCTTGTGCAGCAATGTCTTCCTGGTTGTATTCTGTACTTAGTCAAATATATCAGCAGCTGGGGCTTTGCTTTTTGCTGTGTGCACAGCACACAGATATGCACTCTGTCCCACACATCAGTGTCAGCCTCTCTGAACATTTCCGTGTCTGTCCCCCCCCCCCCATAAAATCTATTTCCATCCCCCTAAGGTCTGTGTGACATCTGCCATGTGGCTTCATCACTTCAGTAATAACACAGGTGAGCCTGTATCTGTCTTCAGTCTCCTGTCATCACGTCCATTGTTTTATTTCTGATTTTGGGGCAGGAAATTAGCCCTGGGAAATACACAAAGACACTGCCAGGCCAAGAGGCAGCTCTTGTGGGTTCTGTGTCTTGCCTGGGTGAGTTCAGGTGCTGTGGTTCTTTTGTGTTTGCTCTTTTTCTTTTATGGGCCCTGTGATTTTTTCATGGTAGATACCAGGTCTGTTTGCAAAGGGCTGTTTGAGACGTGTTGCAGCCTGTCAGCAGCGTGATGGCAACTCTAGGCAGAACTCTAGGTTACTCCCTGCAGCCCTCCCCTCTGCTGGCTGCTGCCTTAGTGTCATCCATACTTCGAGTTCCCAGTGCTCAGCTATGCTGATCCTGCTCCCACTGCTCTGATCAGGGTCTGCTGGAGCCCAGGGCAGTGCTGGGTTGTTCTTGTCAGGCTCTGGCTTTGTGGGTAGAAGGGACTCTCTCTTTTTCCTCCCCCAGCAATGTGGAGGAGCAGCAGGACCTCTGTAAACTGGTCAATGTGGAGCTGACCTAAAATCAAGAGTCTTCCTGTAAGCAGCATCTAATAGAGATGCTCTTATGTGACCCACACTGGCTGCGCTTTTGTCTTCTCTATGTCCTGAATTCAATCAGGTCCCCTCCAATCCAGATCACTCTGGTTCTATCTTCTCATAAAAACACAATGTTACCTATAAATATTCCTTGTGTATTTCTGTTTCCATGCTGCCCTGTGTAAACCTGCTTGGTTTTGAAGTGATATTTTTATTCCTGCTGATCTTTCTCATCTTTCTTCTACCCTCTAAATTTCCATGTGTCTTCATTTTCTTTCCTCCATTTCCAGCATGTCCACTTCCCGATCCTGCTTTTATCTCACAGAATCACAGCATGGTTTGTGTTGGAAGGGACCTTAAAGCTCCTCCAGCTCCAACCCCTGCCACAGGCAGGGACCCCTTCCACTGGAGCAGCTGCTCCAAGCCCCTGTGTCCAACCTGGTCTTGAACACTGCCAGGGATGGGGCAGAAATGGAGCTTCTACACTGGAGATCCCTGACCCAGGAGCCTATTGGAGGCAAGTAGCTCAGTGCAATCACTGTACCAGTAGCTGAGGTTGGAGCCTGTCTCACTCTCCAGCAGCAACTGGGGACATGCAGCGAAATGCAGAAGATGCCAGGAAGCAGCTGCAATGCACCAGTGGACATTCTGGATACCAGAGCTTCTGCATGCTGCTAAACCACATGCTGCTCTCGGCACAGGATGCAGCATTTGAGCACATGGCTGCTTCCAACTGCTCCTTGGGATGCTCCCAAAAACCTCCCCCAGCAAAAGGAAAGCTGCTTTGCAACACTGAACAAAGCAGTGAAGGTTTTGTGGCCTTTTAGCAACCCTTTTGCAAAACCAGAAAGCAATCCAGCATCCCAGGGCCAGGTTGGGCACAGGGGCTTGGAGCAATCTGCTCTAGTGGAAGGTGTCCCTGCCCGTGGGAGGGGTTGGAGCTAGATGAGCTTTAAGGTCCATTCCAATACAAACCAGGCTGGGATTCTATGATCCAGTGGCTTACTGGGAGCTATAGCAGCACTGCCACCACCAAGTCACCTTTGAAAGGTGACTCTGCTCTGAGACACTGTCCCAGTACCGTCTGTCTCCATGCCCAGCGGCTGATGGACACGTGTCGGGGAGGACAAGCTGGGTATCAGTTCATCACATGATGGTGAGCTCATGGCAGGGCAGCAGCATGTGGCTGTGAAATCAAAATCAAGCCCTTGCCATGGGATTTCTCCTTGCTGTGCCAATTCATTTCTGTGGGATTCTTAATAAGCACAAAGCTACTGGCACAGCTTTAACTGACAATGAAACCAGACAGGGTCTGCTTTTCTCTGTGTTACTGGGAAAATCCCTTCCTCTGCTCTCAAGATGCTGTTGCCCTTGTGCCTACATTCACCCTCTTCACTACCTCTACTACTACATTATTATTAATACCAGGAATAACAAAGTACAAGCTGCACTATAAACTTTCTCCCATGCCTGTCCTGTGTCAAAGGTAACTTCTGGGACATGTCTGGTGCTATCCCAGGTTCCTCAGCCACAAACAAGAGATGTCCAGGGATTCTGAGAATAGCAGCTTGAAGTGAAGGAGTCAGCATGCTGCCCCATCCCTGGCAGTGTTCAAGGCCAGGTTAGACACAGGGGCTTGGAGCAAGCTGCTCCAGTGGAAGGGGTCTCTGCCTGTGGCAGGGGTTGGAGCTGGATGAGCTTTAAGGTCCCTTCCAACCCAAACCACTTTATGATTCTTAATTTAAGATCACACTGTTCTGTGCTGATTGAAGTAGGGGCCTCAGACAAGAGCCAGAAGCAGAACAAAATCTCCCTTCTGAGCTGTGAGCATTTACCACTGCTCTGCAGTAGCTGCCAGGCTCTAGGACACTGCTCAGGCACAGAGCTGGGGGTTCAGTGTTTGCTTTCCACCCATCAGCATGGTTTAAAGGTGTCGAGTTTGTTTCCTGTAACTGCTGGTTTAAAAGCCAAACTGTTATTTTCCCAGAGGGAGCACTGGGAACAGTGAGAAGTGTCCCGGGAGATCGCGCTTGCTTTTAGGTTGCAACTTCTGCAGCGTGCTGGGATTAGTCGGCAGCTTATTCCCTCCTCCTGCTCCTCTGATTTATAACTCATGCAAATGGGAAGTGACACGAGCGAGTAGAGGGTGTGTTTGTGTGGAGTTAAACTGTCGGGCAGGTCTGTCCCTCTTGTCACAGGACTCCACAAGGTTCAGTGGGTGGCTGCTGAGCGGGGGGAGCCTGGTCTCAGAGCGCCCCGAGGGGTGTAGCAGGGATCAGCCCTTAGGGGCTGCCTGCCATGGCTGGTGCGTCTCCCCAGGGCAGAGAACCTGCCCAGGACCTTCCCTTGTCTCAGTGCCAAGAGGTGAATGTCTCATAGCTTCTGCTTTTGTGCTTCCAGGTGACTCTCTTTGTCTACTCTGACCTGCTGCTCTTCACCAAGGAGGATGAGCCTGGGCGCTGCAATGTGCTGAGGAACCCTCTCTACCTGGAGAATGTCAAGCTCCAGGAGGGTGAGTGTCTGCAGGCAGCAGTTTGGTGCATTTTCATGCCACTAGCTATAAATGTTTCTAGCCAGCAGCAGGATAACACCCTGTTACTCCACTCTAACTGGTTCTGCCACATCATCCTGCAGGGGGGTGCAGGGCCAGCATCACCCTCCGTGTCCCTGCATTAACCCAGTCCCCAGGAGCTCCATCTCCTGGGACACCTTGGGGGGATGTGGGTACCACCCCTTGCTTTCCAGGGCTTTGTGGTGCATCTCTCGAGGGTTTGGGGCTGGCATTCCCCAGGCTCTGGCTGTGCTGGGCTGTTCCCTCGCTGGTGCTACCCTGCCTGCAGCCGGGGCTTGCCGAGGCGGAGAAGAGGAAGTCTGAGGTTACCCTCAAGGGAGTTCAGAGGTTGTCTCTTGGGGAGCCTGGCTGAGCCCTGCTGACCTTTACTCTGCTACTTCTCCCTTCAGCCACCCACAGTTTCCCCCTGCACCAGCATCCTCCCCCACGCAGGAGGAAAGAGCAAACCTTGAGCAAACCCTGGCCTCGGTGGCAGGCTGTGGACCATGCTCTTCTTCTGTTGACTATGCTTTCCCATCAAGCCGAAGGCTCAGAGAGGGTTCTATGGCAGGGGCTGATCCGAAATCAGTTATCTCAAGTTGAAATGAGGCTGTACAAAAGATGGCCTTCAGCTACTCAGGATCAAAAGGAGAACAAATGAATTGCTTTACCACATTCTATTTGCTACTGTGGAACCACTTGAACCCAAGCCCAGTCCCCCCCCTTGTTCCTTCTTTGGTGCAGTCACTTTCGGGTACAGATTGGTTTCGTGTGCAGTCCCCTGATTGTATCCGTGTGAGGCTGATGCCTTTATGCAGTCCTATGGCCCTGACCAAAAGGGGTTCATCTAGATCCAGGCTGCTTCTCCAAATGGATCATTTTCTGGCTGGATTTTGCCCCTTGCCATGACTCTGTGGATGGGCCGTGTTTTCCATGTGTGCCATGTTGTTGTGAGCCTCGGTGCTGGTTGTCTGCAGTGCTGAGCAGGGCACCACAGGCTGCCTCTCAGTTGTTCTTCCCCATTTCCATAATTTCTGCTCCCAGATTCATTCACTGACCTCTTTGGTGGGGGCAGAAACACAGCGAGAGTGATGGGACACCATGGCACGAGCCATTTAGAAAAGCCCCTGAAGCTTCCATGGGCTTTGTGGGGTTTGTTCTTGGTGCTGCTTATTTCTAAGCCAAACAAAACTGTTCCTGGTTGGAGTGCTCAGCTGCTGGTCAGTGTCTGCTCCTGGAGCACGTGTGTGCTGCCCGGCTGCTCTCTGAGCCTCTGGAATAACTCTGCCCTTCTTCACTTCCTTGAAGGAATCAGCTTCCCCGTGGTTCAGGTCCTGGCTCTGTGCACCCAGACCTGTTCACAGCTTGGCACAGGAATGTGCCTCCTAACCTCAGGCAGAGCAGTTGGATTTCGTGAGTGCTTTTCTGCCATTTACTTCCTTGTTGCCATGATAACTTGGCTGGATCACTTCTGGAAGAGCTTTAACAAGCCTCTCTGAAGGGGGTGCTTGTCTCCGCAGCACTGAACCACCCACCGTGCACCAGGAATCTGGCACAGTCAGTTTTGAGGCAGCTCACCCTCCTTTGGGCAGGGCTGCTTCAAAGGCGGGTGGAAGGAGTGAAAAGGTGTCCATCCCTTTTGGCAGGGCTTTTCTGTTGGTCTCCTCAAGGACTGAATGGCACATGAATAGGAACAGGCGTATTGCTGAGTACAACAATCGGGACATCTCCGGTGCACTACAGACCATTGTGATGTTTCCTGTTGCTGCTGCTCATTGCACTGTGCGAAAGCAGATCAGTGTGATCTGCTGTACAATGCGCCGTCTTCCTGCTTTAGAAGCCGAGCAGGACTGATGAGCACCACACCAGCCAATGTTTCCAGTGTGACAGGGCTGGCTTCCTCACCAGATACTGTGGGAATTTCCACGTGAAGGTCACCACATTGCTGGGATCCTGCCCCCACCCCGAGTGGGTGCACTCGGCTTTGGGATAGGGAAAAGTGCTTCTGTTCTGCAGCTGGAATGAGGAACCTCAGGACTGAGCTGGGATCCTGCAAACAAGGACTTCTCATGTGCTGCTTTGCTGTCCTTGACATCCCACCCCTCTGTATCTTGCAGCAAACAGCTCCAAGATAGAGGCAAAGAGTGCAATTTGTGAGTCTTCTGTCCTGCCACAGCTTCTCCCTGCTGCCCAGTGATGCTGGAAAGAAAGAAACCTGGAGAGGAGCTTGGGACAAGGGCCTGTAGGGACAGGCCAAGGGGAATGGCTTTAACCTGCCCGAGGGGAGACTGAGATGAGCTCTTAGGCAGAAGCTCTTCCCTGTGAGGGTGCTGAGGCGCTGGCACAGGGTGCCCAGAGAAGCTGTGGCTGCCCCATCCCTGGCAGTGTTCAAGGCCAGGTTGGACATAGGGGCTTGGAGCAAGCTGCTCCAGTGGAAGGGGTCCCTGCCCGTGGCAGGGGTTGGAACTGGATGAGCTTTAAGGTCACTTCTAACACAGAGCATTCCATGTTTCCATGATAGCACCCAGGGCTTGAACCCTGCCACACCACCCCAGGGACATGTGCCACGGAGGGTGACAAGCTTGTCCCCTCTTAGTAGCCAGGTTTGGGTGTGCAGAAGAACCTTCCTCTCTCCTGATGTACCCAGGGCCCTGCAGCACCCTCCCTGAGACCCATCTTTGTGGAGCAGACATGGGGTGGTCATGAGGGTCCTGTCTTTGCCATGGACATTGCCATGGTTCCCTGGGTCTCACCAGGAGCTGTGGAAAGGAGCCAGGACCATCTTCTCTCCCGTGTTTTCGACTCTGTTCCTGGCACACACCACCCCAACCCTGCAGCCAGTGGGTGTTTTCCTGGGGTTGCTCAGGAGGTGTGGGGTGGTGCTGAAGGCTGCTGCTGTGCTGGGTGAGTCCTGCCCCACACGTCAGCGTGGGACGAGGCTGAGCTGCAGAGGGGGACGTCTCCCCACAGAACTCACACCTCCTCTTGTCCCTGCCCAGCACTCGCAGCAGTGCAGCCCTGGGGCAGGGACGGCTCCAGTTAACACAAGCACAGCAGGAAGGAGCTGAAGTCTCCTCAAGTGAGTTTGTTTTCTTCTCCTGCTTATTTCCTTCAGCTTTCCACTGAATCTGCCTGAGCCTGAGTGCTGTTCAGCTGTCAGAAAGGTGTGGATTCCATAGGGAATGCAGCCGCACATGAGCCTGAGCTGCCGCGTCCCCGGGACAAGGTTATGCCTCTCCCCTTGTCTTTGGTAGCCTCTGTGATCCGGGGTGCAGGAGATGAGCAGAGCACAGGGCACAGCAGCCTCCAGTGCTCCAGCCTCACCCTCCAGACACTGGGAAAACCTTCATGGAAGAAATCCTGGTTTGTGCTGAAATCTGTGCTTGGATCTGCCCTTCCCAGCTCTGCCCACACTGGGGATGGGCACTGGCTCGAGCCCAGCTTGTGGGCCAGGGCCAGTCTCTTACCTCCCATTTATTGTCTCTCTAAAGGCAATTCCTGGTAGAAAATGGGATTCAAGCAGTTCTGTAGCCTAGGCTGGCTCCCTGCTTTGTGTCCTATAGACATTGGGCTGCTTGGCCATGCAGAGCAGTGAGTGCTGGAGGGACAGGATAGGAGCTGCTGGATGTGGAGATTGCTAATGCCAGGATTGAAAGCTCAATGGAGATGAATTTGAAAAGGAGCTGAATTCTGATGGTTTCGGGCTTTGTTGGGGTCACTTGTTACTGCAGAAGGAATAGAGGGGCCCAAAGGAAGCAGGGTCATTCCCGGGGCTGTTACACTCCAGCATCACCTTTCTTTCTGAGGGTGCTTGTCTGTAGAAGGTGACTTGTTCACATCAGCCTGGTTAAGGCTCCTGAGGGGAAGTGGCTCATGTTGGAAAGGGGCATGTTGCTCTGCAGTTTGCTTTGCAGGGCAGCCTGGTGAGCTTTGGTTGTGTTGCACGGAGGAGCAGGGGCCCCAGTGGAGAAGATGAGTGGGTTTTGTACTGGTGACCACTCAGGAAGCAGAAACTGCAGAAGGGGATGGTGGACTCGTGATGTGCCAGCAGCAGGCTCAGGTCCTGCCTCCAAACCCTCCCTTGAGGGGAGAAGCAGTGGCTGAGGAGCTCCCATCAGGAGCTTTGGCTTTGCAAGGAAAATGCTCCCTGGTGGTCCTGCTGGATTTATGGAAGTGGGTGCTGGGAGAGCTTGGACGTTGCTGTTGGAGAGCAGGGAAGGGTTTTCCTGTGGTGCAGGGGTGAGACACAGCTCCCAGCCAGCCCCATTCAGCATCATTCCCCTTCTGGAAGTGAAGCTTTGAGGGGCAGTGCTGGGCCCTGGGCTGGCAGCTGTGAGGCCAGGCTGACCCTCACACTGCCCAGGGTGAAGTGGGGAGAAGCTCATTCAAACACACAAGGGCTCCTCATCCAAGTGGTCCACAGCAGCTCTCTGGGTGTTGCTGGCTCCAGCAGCCGCTGTGGCAGTGTCCTGCTGTCCCCATGGTGGTGTCCAGCTCATATCCTGCAGTGTGCATTGGAAGTGAAGCTGGCAGAGGCAGGTCTATGATCCCAGCGGGAAGAGACACCCAGCAAACATCTCTAAGCCATTGTACTTCTTCATGGGCTTCACATTTTCCATGGGGTGACTCAAGAGGCATCAGTGAGTCCCTCAGTGGGTCACAGCTCTTATCTTGACACGTGGGCTGCTGCCTGCAGCAGCAGAATTGCTTTCCTCTGGGGAGCAGAGTGTTTCCAGCCCTGCACAGAGCCTGTTGCCATCATTAGTGCAGCCCTGGCTGTTAAAATGAAGCAGAACTTGTGCTGACACTGCTCTGAATGGGATCTGCAGCATGCCCAGGCTGTGGCTCTGACCTCATGGTACAGATCACGGCATTAAAAGGGTGATGAAAGCTGCAGCCCAGCTACCAAGAGTGAAGCTGGTGCAGAACACAGTGGTGAGAAGGGGAGAGCAGGCCCCAAAAGGTGGGATGTCCTGCTTCAGAGCTGGGGTGATCCTGTCCTGTGGCAGCTTCATGTCCTCCTGTTCAGCTGATGTATGTCAGGAGCTGGCTTCTCTTGGCGCTGGGGACACTCACATCCTGCCAGCAGGGATCAAAAACCAGGGCAAATCTTCAGGAATGCCTTCTTGCTGGGTACAGGGAAGGCCAGGCCTGCAGAAACCAGCTTGGGTGAGCAGATGGGGCATGATGCATCCCCTGGGATAGCTGGCAGCAAGATGAGGAGCTGTACTGGGCTTCTCCATGGTCCAGTGAGATGTGGATTGCAGCACTGGTCACTGCATTGCCTCCAACACCATCTCCTTTCTCAAAGCCCTGGAAGTGCAAGTCTCTTGGTCTCTTGGCCAGGTCTCCTGAGCTCCACACTGGTGGGAGCTTGGGGAGTTTGCCCTCAGCCTGATGGAGCAGGATGGGCTCTGCCCTACATCAACCACTTCCCATTTCCCTGGAATTTGACTTCCTCTCCTTAGGGAGGTGCTGACCCCAGCCACTGGCACTGGTGGAGGCTGGGCCAGACAGCATGGGGCAGAGCTGCCACCAGCCTTACCAAGGGTTTGGGGCTGGAAGCTGGGAATGAGCAAGGATGCCCGAACAGGAGCTGCTCTGGTCGATGTTCCTGGGAGCAAAGCATCCACGGAGGGATGAGACCCTGTGGTGCTCAGGATGGCCCCATGTGCACTGTGGGGCCTCCACAGCCCCAGCAAGGAATCAGGCTGCATGTGCCATGGCAGGAGGGCAGAAGAGCCTGGATGTGGCCTCTGAATGAACCAAACCTTTGACCCAAAGGACAATCCCAAAGGAGAATCCATGATAGCACAGTGAGTCCATGCAAACACCATGCGATGCAGCCTGCCCAGCGCATGGCCCTGCAGATGCAGCATACATCACTCCACATCACAGCCTGGTACTGTGGGGTGACAACAATAAATATTCATTAAAGGCTATCTCCTCGCCAGCTCCTCTGCCCGTGGCTCTGCTTACAGAAATGCAGTTGTAGCTGAATTCTGATCCTGGTTTTTCCTTCTTTATAGGTTCAGAAGACCGGAAATTCTGCATCCTTTACCTTGCAGAGGTGAGTGCTGCTGTTTTCCAATTGAACTTTCTAGTGGGAGCTGAACACGGACCAACAGCTCTGACCCTTTCTGCTGGGGCAGAAGCACTGGGCAGGCTGGTTTTTACTTCCTTCTTAGTATGCCAGAGGTCTGGAAATGGCTGCAGCCGCAATGTGTTAGTGAGAAACTACTAAGTAGAATCTGTGCTTGGGGAAGCTGAGCAGCACTGAGGCAGGTTTACTCTTCCCTTGCCCCTGTGCACAGCATCTCACTTTGTCTTACTCTGGGATTCTTTTGCCTGGGGGCAGATTTCCTTGCCAACTGTTTTGTCTTTATTTTTTAGGCATCTTGCTTTTCTTGCCTTCAAGCACCTGGGTGTGAAGCCCTCAAATAAAATAAGGAAGCTCAGTCTAAAGGACATATAATGATAGCTCTAAAGTCTTGTGTGGCTAGTACACAGCTAAACGCTCTAAACAGGTTTGGAATCACTCAGACATTGGCACAGTTACATTTGTGTCATGAAGCAGCCAAGGAAACTGCAAAATTGGCTCATAGTGACTGGACCCATCTGATCGTTGGATGCTGGGGCTTTTTGTCCTTTTCCAAGTGACTTTACTGTGTTCCTGCTTTCAAGGCTTTGTATTTCCAGAGGTGGAAATGTGGGTGCGGGGAAGATCCCCAGGGCACAGAGGAGGAAGTGCAGACTTTGCTCAGCAGCACTGTGAAAGAACAAGCTATTGTGAATGCTGGGTGAAAATGTCCAGAATGAAAGTTGTTCACCTTGAGTGGCTGGGCCCTGGGCCAGGGCATGACTTGCTATGTAACCATCTCTTATGTTTTCCTCCTCTTCCTTCCTTGTCTCCTCTCTTTCTTCCTGGGGCGGTGAAGCAGGAGCTGCCGCCTCAGGGGTTTGCTCAGTGCCTGTCCCTATGGAACACCAGGCATGTTGACGTCTCCATACCCTAATCCTGTGCTGTGACTCAGAAGGGCTGTGATGGGTGTTCCTCAGCAACATCCCAACAGTGGGATATGAGGCACCTGGCACTTTATCATGCATTTGGAAAGCTGCATTCAGAACCTGACATGTAATTCAATGCTTTGAGCCCCTTAAGTAGAAGTGACTGAAAGAGAGATGGATATTTCATGAGATCCTGAGAGGTGAAAACTTGTCTTTGTTAAGACTTAATGAAGTGCATAAGCTTTTGAGGGGCTTAAATGGCTCTAATTGCTCTGGTCATTCAGATCAGAGAACGGCTTTAAGACGAAAACAGGGAGACTGAGCTGAGCTCTTAGGCAGAAGCTCTTCCCTGTGAGGGTGCTGAGGCGCTGGCACAGGGTGCCCAGAGAAGCTGTGGCTGCCCCATCGCTGGCAGTGTTCAAGGCCAGGTTGGACACAGGGGCTTGGAGCAGCTGCTCCAGTGGAAGGGGTCCCTGCCCGTGGCAGGGGTTGGAGCTGGATGAGCTTTAAGGTCCTTTCCAGCATGAACCAGGCTGGGGTTTTGTGATTCCCTGTCACTGACATCTGTTGCCGTTGGAGTGTTGTAGTTGTATATAAAATGTGAAGCATTTGCTTTCCTACATGCATGCTCTTCCAGAGCGCAGCAGATCTGAACTGGCCACTGTCATGGGATTCTCCAGTTCCTCCTGGAGCAGATTGCAAGTGGAGCAGGAGTTTCCTGGACTGCAGTGACCAGTGGGTTTGCTGCATGCCCATACTCTGGAGTGGCTGCTCATACCCTGTGCTAGCCCATGGCTTTCAGGTGACACTGGGGCATCCTCTGGCTCAAGGACAGCACCTTGCTGTGCAGGGCATCCCCTGTGCCACCCATTCCCTCCCAGGGCTGCTCTGAGGCTGCTGGTCTGCACTGAGATCAGGCTGGTGTGAGGAGGTGATTCTCCAGTGTTGTGGTTTGGCTGGGTCTTTGCTGCAAGGAAGGGAGAAGGTGGCTTCTGTGTACATAGCACAGATAGAAAGGCCAGTCTTTATGCTTCAGGGGCCAGTGGAGCAGTTCTAGCTATGGGTCTCATCAGACTCTCCAGCAATGGGTAATTCTGCCTCAAAGGGGAAGCTGAGGTGCAGGAGGGACATGCCTGTGAGCCAGCAGTGACCCAGGGCAGGATGGTGCTCTCCTGATTTCCCCATGGCTGCTCTTCTGGGAACAGTGACCTGCAGTGCTGCAAGGACAGGGCTGGTGAAGTACGAGAACAGAAACCTCACACTTGTGCTGTGTGTAGGTTGTGTGTCTCAATGAACTATCCACAGGCAAATGGAGACTTCTTAACTGATGGGATGCTGCTGTGAGAGCCAGCCTGCGAGCACCTGAGCATCCTTTTCCTGCAGGGAAGCTAAGAAGAGAACCACCTTCAGGTCATCTCTTTTCTTCTTTGTATTCAGTTTTCAGGAGCAAAGCTTTAGTTACAGGGTTGTTTGTGTGGGGTGTCACCAGGAGGTTTTAAGTGTTGGAGGGAGGGAGAACATGGTCCCCCTCAAAGGCATTCCTGCAGGCTGGCTGCACACAGGGGGGTTGGAGGGGCTGGTGGGAGCATCAGTTTGTGGTGTTCAGGTTATTGTTGCAGTGGGGTGGGTTCAAGGCTTGGGCTGCTGTCAGATGAAAGCTGGGATTTGGGTCCAGTGAAGTATCACTCACTTGCTGCTGGTAGATGTGGCTGTCCCAGTGCCACTCCTGCCACTGCTTATGGCAACTGGAAAGCTTTGTGTAAGAGTGCAGGAGGGGATGATGCTTGTGTGGACACAGCTTTTTTGGGCCCATGGCACCCTGAGAGTCTCTCCCCCTCCTCATCTGCTCTTTACAGAGGCTCTTTGCAGCCAGTGCTCCATCCTTGGGCTTGCCAGGAATGCTTTACCCTGCCAGGAGCCTTTCCCTGGCTCAGCTCTGCCAGCCAGCCCTCTCCAGGGTGGATGTGATGGGTCTGGGGGGTTTGGTGCTCATCATTGAGCTCTTCTGTCACTGTGATCTGGGCAGACACATCCATTGCACTGCTGTGACAGGGCCTGGAGGTTGCTGGACACTCTCATGCTGCTGTTTCTAACCCACAAATCATCTGCAATGAGCTGTAATGTGTTTAGTGCTGCAGAGAGTCGAAAGGGAGCCCATGGGGCTGGGTTGATTTCGTATTTGCTGCAGGAAGAGCTCTTTGCTGAGGCCTTGAGCTGTTCACTCCTGCTCCTTCTCATTGGGAAGGTTTGTGATAAAGTTCTAACCCATAAGGTTGTGTTTTTGCATGCAGATCTGGCATGACCCAAAAGAAAAGTACATTCCAATGTCTGTGAGATGCTTCATTGATTCTGAACATGAAAATTCCAGCTCTCAGGGGAAACTGGAGTGCCATAAAACAGCCACTGCTGCTCATCCTGCCTAATCACGTGTCAGTAAATCACTCTACAGAGCTCAGGTCCTGTGCATCCTGTTATTGACAGTGATCTTTACAGCCTGGTGCAGGTTACAGCAGAGGGGGATTTGTTTTACAGCTCCCCAGGGTGTGAGTTGCAGTGCTCAGAGGTCCTGAGTGTGGGTGGCCCCGATCCTGGTGGGACACGTGGCCTCCTGGAAGGGCTAAATATAGGCTGGTGTTGGAAAGAATGCAGAAAGAGAGGAAGGTTCTCCCCTGAGCTCTCTGCTCTTGTGGCTTTTGCTCCTTGTGTGCTCCTGGGGTAGCTGCAATAATCCCAGCACACAAGCAAGCCATGGTTTGGGAGGGGAAGTGGAACCTTTTGATATGAGGAACGTTGTCTATACTGGGAAGCTTGTCTAATTTTTCTGCTTGTCAATTGGTACATGAAGAAGTACTCTCAGTGCATGTAAACCTGGCCCAGTGTGTGTTTCATTTTAGTGTTTTAAAGCTAAATGAAGCAGCTCAAAGTCAGTTGCACAGATTCTGGCTGTGGAAGCTCTGGGCTGGTTTATTGTGGACCCATGTGTCTGCATCCTATAGCGTTTGGAGTGTGTTTGTTGGGCTACCTTTCCCCTCTGCCCAAATTCCATTCCCTGCAGGACATGGACACCTCCTGTCATGACATGTGTGAAACCTGTCAGAGGAAACATCAACTGTGGTGGGAATCAGTAGCCCCACAGGGAGCCAGTGCAGAGATGTGAATGTGATCCAGGGCTGCCTTCACACACTTCCCTGCTCCGGAAATGTCCCACTGATAGGAAACTGCAGATCAGTGTTTTATTGCATTGTTGGAAGGTTTTGATTCAAACTCAACATATTCAGGCTGAATTGACTTAAAATCAAACAGCTCAGTGAGTTTTTCATCTGAAAAGCACAAGCAAATGGATCTTTTCCTCTGGAAGTTTTCATCTGCAGACACAGAGTTCCTCTTGGGAAGCTGCTCCGACAGAAAATCTTTCCGGTAGCAACTTCTTGGCCTGCTGTGGTGAGCACACTTACATAGCTGAGCCCAGTGATGCTGTGAATCCGTGGTTGATCTTGTTTTGCCTTGGAGATGCATATCCTAACTCTGCACAGGAGATCCTCTAGACAAGTGTTGGGGAAATCTTGGAATCATGGGCTGGTTTGTCTTGGAAGGAACCTTAAACTGGTCTGTAACCCCAGCATCATCTTCTGTGAGGATTGCTCTGCCAGGGAGGGCTTGGGAAGCCTGGCTCTTGCTTACCTGCAGGCAGTCAGCATTGGCATGGTAAGAAACAGCAAATCATGCTTGCTAAAGTGTGCATCTGACTTGAACTGTGGGGGTGATAAGAACAGTTCAGTGACTGTGAGTTGGTTAAGTTGGATGTAAGCTGATGATGTGTTTTCATGTGATCACAGAGAGAACACGACTGTACACACAGGTCTGTGAGGGTCAGAAGGGACTGAGAAAGGCTTTTGGGGAAAGGGTGATCAGCAGCCATGAGCTCCTGCATTGGGAGGATGTCATCAGTAATGATGACTTTGGGATTCAGTCAACTTTCCAATTCCTCTGTTCTTTAACCCCAAAGCCCTGAATTTTGTACTGAATTTGCTTTTGAGCAAAATGTGATGGTTTTGGCAAGGGTCAAAGCAAAGGAAGTTGTTCCCCTTTTCCTGTTTCCCAGCATTAAGGCGGATCTGGTGCCCTGGGGTAGGCTCTGGTCTCCTCTGGTTTCCATGCCATCCCATTTAGTCATCTCCTTGGTGAGGCCTGAGCAGCCTGCTAGGTGACTTGATCCTTCCTTTTTAAATGCTCCCTCTATACTTTTAGTGGTTAAATGCAAGAAAATACCCACAAAAAGCAATGACAGAAAGGCCAGGTTAGAGCCATGAGCACAGGAAACCTCGAGGCTGTGAATGAGACATGGAGCTGTGCCCAGCACTGACCGTAGAGCAGCATTGGCCAAAGGGCACTGTGAGTCCTCACGCATCTCCCTGCAGGAAGGGTTTAACCACAGCTCCTTGACAAGACAGAGCAGTGATTTAGGAGTCCCTCAGCCTCACTGGAACAGAAACCCCTGAATTTGGTGCTGTGACAGTCACCCAGATGCCAGGGTGGAATTATAGCTGGGATTTACATTCCTGATAAGAGAAAGTCGAGTGTTGGCTGGCATTGGGCACTATGTGCGGGATGGAAGAAGGTAAAAGAGATGGATGCTTGTCTGTGGAGTGAACTGTGAGCTCTGTTGAAATTGCATCTCAATTTCCTTTCATTCATAGTAGGAAAAGAGATGATGCTTGTCAGATCTGGGGGCTGTTATTTGTCAGATGGGCTTGTACTGCAGAGAGGTGACATCCTCTGGCTGGGGTGGAGCGGGCACTGCAAGCAGGGCTGGAAGTCCTGGGAGAGCAGGAAACGTGTGTCCCAGCTGGAGAAACATCTAACGAGGGGCACTCTGCTTCCCTGGTTTGGGAATCTTTAAACACTCCAACCCAAATCTGAGTTTTGAGATGAGCATAAAATGGGCTTTTTGGGCAGAAGTTCCTATTTTTTTTCCCCAGCCTTAACTCTGGTCACATTTCCCAGAGCTGATACGGTGCAGTTTCGCTATTGGAGAGATGTTTAAAAGCCCCAGGCACCTATGGGTGATTTTAAGGTGGAACTGCTGCTCCCTAGGGCTGGCTGTATGGGCTGGAGCTTGCTCTCTTTGGTGCTGAGATGGGGGAAGAAGGATGGATGGCTCTGGGGCTGTGTTTGCAGTGGGGAAGCTTGGTGTTATTGTCACTGGGACTGCTCAGCCCTGAGCCCTCTTGCCTGAGCGTTTGCAGAATGGGAGGGCCATGGACCTGCTCTCTGTTTGCAGTGATGTTTGCACTGGGAGCTCCATGCCTCCATAGTCTCAAGGCTGGAGTTTCCTGTGAAGGCTGTTATCTGATGATCCACTTAAGGACAATGTGCTGGTCTGTGAAGCCCATGCTCTGTGTCCTTGCTGGCTGCTCCAAAGTGGGTGGCCAAGGTTCTTCAGGCTGGCTTTTCCTCCTGGAGGCTGAGCATCCTCCAAGCTGTGCCATGATGTTCCCATGGCATCACTCCTTCATTTACTCTCTCCTTAGCAGCAGCATCTGAATGCAACAGGGTCTGACCAGCCTGGGGTGAGCTGGAGACACTGGTTGGCTCTGCACCATGAAGTACCAGGTCCACTTTGCCATCTTAGTGCCTCTCAAGGCACCCATGTATGTCTGTAGGACAATCAAATCCCATTTCCTAAGAGCTAGCACTTGGTGTCACAAGGAAGGATGGGCACATCTATCCTTTGCCTTCATCTATAGAGTCTCCCTGTCTTGAAAACAAGACACACAGCAAGGAGCCACACACCTCTGGAGAGACTGCTGCACCCTGCAAAGCAGCAGCTCTGTGCACATCATCTGCTGAAGCACCAAGGAGATCCTGTCACTTTTCGGTCATCCCAGCTTTCAGTAGGGCCCCTGTTTTTATTGCCAGTGTTTGTTCTCTGGTCACCACCAGTGTGCCCAGCAGTCCAGAGTCCACAGGAAGAGACGTGGTCCCCTTCACGCCACTGCACAGCTCAGCACAGGAGCAAACTGAGCTTTCTCATCAGGCCTGGCGCTGGGTTATGAAATACCAGGCATCTGCTGCCCGTGTTTTGTGCACAGGATATTCCCAGGGCTGCAGTTTTGCCGGTGGAAGGTTTGCTCTGAGATTTAAAGCTATTGTAGTCTGGAGCCTGTTTCCGAGGTACTTCCCCTCTGGGATCTCTGTGGGGTTTGGCTGAGGACCAGTGCTCTGAGTGCTTGAGGCCAGGGGCTGGGCAGAGAGGAGCTGGGCTGGGAGTCCTGACCCTGAACCATAAACCCTGCAGAGGAGAGGAGCCTGTGGAAAGGAGAAGTGCATCCTCCTGGTCTGTGGGGTTGGAACACACAGCAAGGACCTGAGCACCTCTGGGAGCGTGTCTGCTGGCACAGTGAGGGAGGAGGTGATGGGATGAGAACAGCCCCTGGCCAGGCTGATCACTGAGAGGTGTCAGGCTGAGTCTGCCTCGTTGCTATTGTTTTATCTTAGTGTGGTGTCATGTACAGCCACACCTGTGTACCTGATGCTGTTGTGCTGGGTCCTGTCAAGGGGACACGTCTGCAGCATGGGGTCTTGGTGTGTAGAGTCTGGACATCCCTCCTGTGATGTGCTGCTGTTCTCTGGCTGCTCCTGAGCTGCTCCATGGGCTACAGAGCCAACAGTCCCCCTTTGGTTGGTGTCTGCTGGGGTAGCCAGGAGCTCTGCTTGGCCAGACCCCTTCCCTCTCCTTTCCCTGGGCGCAGTGGGGCTGGGTCTCAGCCTGGAGGAGCATCCACAGGGATGAGCTTTTCCCATGGAGCAGAAGGAACCTTTTCTTGGCTGTAGCAGGGCCCATGTGGGGCTTGTGTTGGCTCATCTGGGTCCTCTGTGATACACACCCGTGTTTTCCTCCTGCTCTCCCAGGGGCAGCACTGGTGCAAGGTCTTCACACAAGATCTGGTGCTGCTGTGGGCTCCCTGAGCTCCCATGTGTTTGGGCACACACCACCTGCAATAACATGTTTGTCCCAAAGGCTGGGTGAAGGCAGGCAGAAAGCAACTGGCAGCCACTTCACTTGCTGGCTTAATCTGGTCGCAAACACCCCCTTCACGCCATCTGCATCCTCCTTTCCCAGCACGGGGAGATTAAACCCTGTTTTCTCTGTGTAAATATTGGCAGGCACAGCAGCAGCCTCCCTCAATGAAAACAATAGCGGGGAGGCCAGTTCCCAGAGCCCTGTCAGCCCAGTTGCCTGCTCCAGGCTCCCCTGTGCACAGGAGCACTGAGCTGGGCAGCTCGGTCCATGGCCAGGGGCTGGGATCCAGGGACACGTGCCACCTGTAGAGCTTTGTCCCATGTCCCCATCAGTGCTTCACATGTCTGCCATCTCTCTGGCTGCATCCCAAAGGACTGTGCAGGAGGCTGTTCTTTAGAGGCAGCTGGGGGTGCTCAGCTCATGTGGGTTGGGCTGCCTCTTTTGCCAGCACAGGTGAATATTACTGGGGGAAGCAGGTTGATGGAAGAGGGATAAACAGAGCTCTTCCTTGGGAGCCACAGAACCATATAGAATGGGTTGTGTTGGAAGGGACCTTAAAGCTCCTCCAGCTCCAACCCCTGCCACAGGCAGGGACACCTTCCACTGGAGCAGCTTGCTCCAAGCCCCTGTGTCCAACCTGGCCTTGAACACTGCCAGGGATGGGGCAGCCCCAGCTTCTCTGGGCACCCTGTGCCAGCGCCTCAGCACCCTCCCAGGGAAGAGCTTCTGCCTAAGAGCTCATCTCAGTCTCCCCTCGGGCAGGTTCAAGCCATTCCCCTTGGCCTGTCCCTACAGGCTCTTGTCCCAAGCCCCTCTCCAGCTTTCCTGCAGCCCCTTTAGGCACTGGAGCTGCTCTCAGGTCTCCCCTTCAGGAGCCTTCTCTTGTCCAGGCTGCCCCAGCCCAGCTCTCTCAGCCTGGCTCCAGAGCAGAGCTGCTCCAGCCCTCACAGCATCTCCATGGACCAGAGGAAAATCTCCTCTCCTGGCTTTAATATTCCCAGGCAGCTGGGGCTGGGAAGCCTCTTCAGCTCAGTGAGGCTGAGCAGGAGGGAGAGGGGCACTTTGCTGTCAGCAACCCGTGCAGGCTGAGCATCGCTTTATGCTAAATTCAGTCGAAGAGATGGGGACTGTAATTGAATCAGTGAGGGGCTGCAGAGCAGGGGTGGGTGAGTGTGCATCCATCATGAGGAGAGGGATGTGATATGTCCTTGGAATTGCTTTAAGTTTCATGCTGGGGGAATTGCAGAAGCTCAGTAGGGATGGAGTGTGCAGTGGTTACAGCATCGGTGTGGGCACTGGACTCCTTGTAGCTGAACTGATGTCTTTTGAGCTCTGCTGAGTCCCTGCTGTCATTCATTTCTGGTCCCAAGTACGGGGTGGGGGGGGGGGGGGGGCGGGGAAATGCCAGCCTGGATCTCCAGCCCATTAGATTGGTACCCATCCTCTCTAAAGGTAGGAATGATTGGGTACCTCTCTAGGATGAGGGGATATCACAGTGGTGATCTCCTGGTTTGGGACTGGGAGAGACTGAGACATCAGTAAAGAGGTGGAGCACTGTGGGGCTCTGGGGGATGCTCAGAGCATCACTGCAATTCAAGATCTGCAGGGCAAGGGGGAGTCCCACCAGTTTATATTCCTGAATCACAAACCCCTGTTCCATTTGATAGTGCTCAGCAAGCCTGAGCATGCATTTTCTGTGTTTAAGCCTGTTCCTGCTGTAGGAACAGATGCGGTGGTGTCAGACATCAGAAAGGTTAAATCTTCCCTTTCCTGGAAGTCTCCTTGGAAGGGCAGAGGGCTGAGCTGGAGATCTCTCTTACCAGAGGTGACGTGGGAGGTTGGTTTATTTCCCGCTTTAGTAGGGATTTTGGATTAAAAGTGAATGAATTAGCATCCAATGAAAACAGTGGTTTAAATGGTGTGACTAAAGAGCATTTCCCCTTTGGTTCTGTTGTGTCTCCGGAGTCACAAAGCTGTGAGTTCCTTAGTTCTCTTTGGCCTTTCTGGGAAAAACAGGCTATTGGAGACCTGCCCTTCTGGAAGGAAATCCTAGGGGGAAATTAAAAGTGTTTTTTGTGCCCCTTAGTGGGAGACTTTGTTTTTTCTCTGCCAAATCTGTCCTAGAATCCTGCCTTTTTTTCCCTTATTTTTTCTTTTCATATCTGCCCTCAGAAGGGGATAATCCAACCAGGGACATTTCTGGACCCCTTTTAGAGTGAAACCTGAAAAATCCCAATGGGCAGCAAATGTTACTAATGCCTAATTTGAGATGAACTCTTTAACAGCTTGGAGACACTTGCCAAGAGAACTTGGTCAGAAGGTTTCTTAAATGGGTGGGATTTGGCTTAAAGAAAAGATGATCGATGTCCCAGCAAGACACCTGGAGAGGGGCTTTAGACAGGGGCCTGCAGGGACAGGCCAAGGGGAATGGTTTTAACCTGCCCAAGGGGAGACTGAGATGAGCTCTTAGGCAGAAGCTCTTCCCTGTGAGGGTGCTGAGGCGCTGGCACAGGGTGCCCAGAGAAGCTGTGGCTGCCCCATCCCTGGCAGTGCTCAAGGCCAGGTTGGACACAGGGGCTTGGAGCAAGCTGCTCCAGTGGAAGGGGTCCCTGCCCGTGGCAGGGGTTGGAGCTGGAGGAGCTTTAAGGTCCCTTCCAACACAACCCAGGCTGGGATCCTGTGATTCCCCAGAGTTCTGCCTCCCCCCAGTTGCACCCAGCTCAGAGGCTCTCGTGTCCCTCAGCTCACGCTGCGGCGCCTCACTAATGTTTGCATTCAGCAAAGAGCAATTTCCACCCTCTAAATTAGCTTTAATAGACGCGCCTCCACCGCGATGCACAGGCTGCAGAACTGCTGGTGCTCTGCCCGTGCCTCCCCGCTCTGCTCTGCACCACAGCAGCCTCTCACCCCCTCTCCAGAGGAGATGACACTGAAGTTGATTTCCCATCTATTTTCCTTTCTTGTTCCCGGAGCACAGGGCACTGTTGTGAGCTCTCCTGTTGCATTCACATTCATCTGCTACAGTGTGTTGGAAGCAAGTAGTTTATGAACCAAGCCAGGGTCTGAGACGCACAGCTAATGACCTTCTCTCTGCCTGTGTTTCCTTTACGTCAGAAGTCGGAGTGCTTATTAAGTTTGGAGGCTTACTCCCAGGAGCAGAAGAAGAGGATCTGCTGGTGTCTGGCTGAGAACATCACCAAGCAGCAACATCCGGCATCAGCTCCTACGGAGAACAAGGTAAGAGATCCATGCGGGAGCTGGAGAACACTACTTGGAGCATCACAGGGCTCTGTTCATGGTAGGGGCTTTGCTCCAGGGATGCTCCTACCAGGAGAGCTGCTCTGGAGGCTGGTTTTCTGCTGGGAGAGAAGGGAGATTGTAGTCAGGCACTGCTGTGTCTGCAGCTTCCTGCCCTGGTTGGGAAGCAGTTACTGCATTTACATCCACTGACCTGAGTTAGAGGCAGGCTCTAGTGAGCAGGAAGCTTCTGACACCTCCCAGCATCTGTATTTGGACAGCTGAGACCATGCAACCCAGTCTATGGCTGAATGCAAAGGGAGAGGCTCAAGCCAGGGTCTCTGAGTCCTGATTAAAAGCCAAGGTCATGGGAGTCATGGTGCAGAGATTTGGCCCTTTGCACACTCAGATGGTCTCAAGCATTTGATCTGGACCCCACAGATGGCCTCAGAGCACAGAAAGGTCATTTGATGAGTGCTGCTTTTCATACCAGCAAGGCAGCACCAGCACTGTTCCCACACTGAAGAGCTTCAGCCTGGCCCCAGAGCTCTGTCTCAACAGCACTGGCAAGAGATGTGTGTGTGGAGGGGGTTTGAAGCACTGTCGTTAACACCTCTCCATCAGCCTGGCTTTGGGGCTGGTGCTGCCACCATAGAGCTGTCTGAGGCAGCAGCAACCTTTTGAAATCATCCTATCCACTGGGGACTGGGTTTGGACCCTTGGTGAGTGGAAAAGAGAGACCCACAGTGCTGAGTGTTTAAAGAGCTTTCAGTGAAGCAGATTGGGAGCCTGGGGGTAAAACCACCCAGATACCTCCCCTTGGCTGCTGCTTGGTGGTGGAGCAGCTCCTGCCCATGTTGCTGTGTGGATACAGCCTCGGTGCATGGTTCTGTCTTGCTCAAGGGCAGGGACTTGCTGTCAAAGCAGGAGCAGGAGCAGAGCCACCAGAGGCAATGATGTGGCTTTTGCTCTGCAGCTCCCAAACTGGGTCAGTGCAAACATCTCTGCAGGAGACAGCGCCTCTGGATTCCTTTTCCTGCACGTTTCAGATGTACTAAAATAGCAACAACATACAGAGCCTGAGAAAACAGTTACCAGCCATACCTCAGCAATGCAAATACCCCGGCAGCTGACTCAGTGAGGTGACAACAGTGTCTGGCTGGCACCACACAGTGCCCAGGCAGGGGGTCCCC
Organism: Melopsittacus undulatus; assembly: GCF_012275295.1. Classification (NCBI taxonomy): domain Eukaryota; kingdom Metazoa; phylum Chordata; class Aves; order Psittaciformes; family Psittaculidae; genus Melopsittacus; species Melopsittacus undulatus. The sequence goes on from NC_047537.1 coordinate 10,175,962, forward strand.
GGCAGCTACATGGGAGGTGCATGCGATGGGAATGCTTGCTGGGGGCTGGGCTTGGCTTGGCTCTGGTATGGGCTGGGTGTGATCCAGCCACGGGCTGAGGGGTGCTCAGGGCTGATGCTGTGCAGGGACATAGTCAAATCCGAGCATCTCAAGTAGATCCCAAAAGGGGGGATCTTGGCAGCTCTGCCATGACACAACCTTGGGGACTTTGGGGTTTTGGATGCTGTTTGCCCTCCCTGCTCCAGACTTCATGGCAGGGGGTGGGATCTTGGCTTTTGATAGAGGTACAGGCTCTGTGGCTCAGAGCAAAGCTCTGAGGATGTCTGTTCCCCATGTTCTGGAGGGAGCCAGGCTACTGCATGGGTGAACAAATACTCAGCACAAACCTTTCTAAGGCTTTTCCATGCCTCAACAGCCACGAGGGTGATGCCTGGGTGCAGCAGAGAGCCAGCGTGGGCCCTCCAAGGTTGTGACAAGGGTTTTGTCTTGGCTTGCCAAAGCTGATGGGGCCGGGAGAGAGAAAAGAAGCAAGAGAGGCTTAACCACGTGCATAATTGAGTTCCTATCCCCATTTCCCATCCCAGCAAGGTGTAAACTGCTCAGGATGCAGTTTGAAAGCAAACCTGATCCTGAAATAGTGTGAGGAAGAAAGAGCAGCCCTGTGGGAGACTGCAGTACCCGAGGAACAGGCAAGGTACTCAGTGAGGTGCTGGGGCCAGGGCAGGATGGGTGCCTGTGCTGGGGATAGGCTGTGGGCAGGAGCCCAGCAGGGTTGAGCTGCAGTTGGAGCTGCTGTGACCAGGCTGCTCCACAGCTGGTTTGTTGGGGCAGTCTCCAGGGATGCCAGTGTGCAGGAGCTGGGAAAGTCAGTTGTGTTTTGCAAGGGAGAAGTGGTCCATTAGCATTGCTTGTTGCTTACAAGTCATTTGATGCCAGGGCTATTTAGGGAAACAGAACAGTGTCTGTGTCCTGTGAACAGGCAAATTAAGCTGGAAGTATCAGCCTCAGCATGGCTGATTTCTGCTCCAAGCAGGAATCTCATTTGCAAAGCCCTCAAAACTGCTTCAGCTTGGCCACAGGCAGCTCATGGGTCTGGGGCTCTGCCATGCAATGGGAGCAAAGGGCTGGTGCAGCCTCAGTGCCAGGCAGAGATGTGCCATGTGCCAGCTGAGCACTGGAGAAAGGGACATTATCTGGGCAGAGAGAGCTCCTCAGCAGTGAGAGAGCTGGGAACATGTCTCCTTCAACACCTTAACCCTGCTGTTAGTGCTGTCCATCTACCACAGGATCCCAGCCTGGTTTGGGTTGGAAGGAACCTTAAAGTTCATCCAGCTCCAACCCTTGCCACAGGCAGGGACCCCTTCCACTGGAGCAGCTTGCTCCAAGCCCCTGTGTTCAACCTGGCCTTGAACATTGCCAGGGATGGGGCAGCCACAGCTTCTCTGGGCACCCTGTGCCAGCGCCTCAGCACCCTCACAGGGAAGAGCTTCTTCCCTTCCTGAGCAGACAGTTGTACTGGGGCAGAGCACCCCAGCAGGATGGGTACACCTGGAGAGGAGAGGCTGAACTGATGGAGGAAAAGTTGCATGGTGAAAATTCCTGGGGCTGAGGGAAATCAGAAGGATCTTGGCCTTGGGATGGTACCTCTTGTTCTAAAAGGCTCCCTGAGCTGTGCCTGCCTAGGGCACCAGTAAGGGAAGGCCCTTCTGACTCAGGGTCCTGGTTCTGCAGAGCTGGCACTGCCTCTGGCAATGTCCCCCAGGGGATGGTGTCAAGTCTGGTGGATGCAGTCTGTGTGGAGCCCTCTCTGCCTCCTGCTTTCAGAGCAGGTAGGTTTAGAGCAAAGCTGCTGATTTCTGGAACACACAAGCATACGGTGCATGTGGCATCCACTTCTGGAGATGTAGGAAGAGAAAGCCATGAGGGTTACAGCTGTGATGTATCCCATGCTTCCAACGGGTTTTTCCTGCCAGTCAGTGCAGGAGGAGCTTCAGGGATAACCGTGGCTGTTGGTGTGGTCCATGGTGGAGACATGGGCTCCAGTGGCTTCTCTGCTGCCACTGTAAGACTTTGGTGAGCTCACGGCAAGCTGCACCCATCCTGCCAGCTGCCACAGGTCACAGGACTTGTTCTGTGGGGCTTTTCTCCCTCTGCAGAGCCTTCCTGAGTCTCATCCCGCGGTCTGGGTCTCACTGGAGGCAGCTCCCTGCCTCTTGGCTGTACTGAGCTGTTAACCCATCTCCAGGGTGACCCAGCTTGGTGACAAACGTCCCCAGGCAGAGAAGTGTGGAGCCTGGGGCTGGGCTGGACTGCTGAGGAACCACAGCGGCGGCAATGTGATTATAATTATGGCTTAACTGAGTTAGTGAGGCTGCCTCCTTGGGTTCAATCATAACCCATCTGCACAGAGCACGGGGCTTTCAATAACCCTGCATCTCTGCACTGGTCCTGTTCCTGGGCCAGCCCCATGAGGAATTGCATTAGCACGATGGAAGAGATGGTAAACAGCAGAGCAGGGGCAAGGACAGGGTGCCAGGAGCTGGAGCTGCTCCAGCTGCTTGGGCTGCCAGGGAGAAGATAAGTGGCACAGCACCCTGCTTATAACCAACCTGCCACGAGCTCTGATTCTCACTGCTTGTTTCTTTGTGTCTTCCACACTCAGAACGGCTGATTACTCTTCCTTCTGCCTCCGTGACCTGAGATTACCTCCGAGATGCTGCCTGGCTGTAGCTGAAAGATGTAGATTATCCTTAAACTAACTAATTCCGGACACTCGGTGGTGCGGACTCTGGGCCGTGGCAGTCCAGGATGGGTGCTCCCCTTGTCTCCCGAGGGAGCTGGTGGATCCTCAGCACTTTCCAAAGCCTGGTGGCCAGTGTCTCTCCCATGGCTGCTGATGGTGTGAGCAGGCGTGGACCGATCCTGCGCCCGGCCCTTCCTGGCAGTGCTGGCTCCGGTGCTGGGAATGAGCCACCGGTGGGTGCGTGGCCGGGAGGGACCGTCCGGCCCCTTCCTGGCTGTTCCTGTGCTCAGGAAGGGCAGGGCTGTTTCTGTCACTATTTACAGCGTGCTTGACAAGTGCAAGTAAATGTGCTGTCAACAAAAGCAAACAGTGTGTAATCGAGGGATGATTGAAACCAGGGCCACTGGTGCGGGGAGGGCTCAGAGCTGGGCTGGGGTGCAGGGGTGGCCCTGCTCCCCTGGGTGCTCCCCCAGGAGCCTGCAGCATGGGGAAGGTTGGATGTGGGTGACCCCTCTCCTGTCGCATACCCGACCACCCTTGGTGTGCACCCAAGTCCCTCTGCAGTCCCTGTTCCCCAGCACCTCACTGCCGTCAGCAGCACCCTTTCTTTTTACACTGGGTCACCTGCCAGACCTGCCTTTGGGGATGGCCATGTACACACTTGAGCTGGCACAGCCGAGGGGCTCCTGGCACTGGGGTGGCTGTGATAAACACCTGGGGACAAGGTGCCTGTGACAAGGTTGGGGACAAGTGAGGTAAATCTATCTCTCTCTGGCTGCTTCACTCAGCAGCAGTGTCATCAGAGTGTGTTTGGCTGTTTCATGGGGAAGAGAGGGAGCAGCTCTTCCCTGTGAGGGTGCTGAGGCACTGGCACAGAGTGCCCAGAGAAGCTGTGGCTGCCCCATCCCTGGCAGTGTTCAAGGCCAGGCTGGACACAGGGGCTCGGAGCAAGCTGCTCCAGTGGAAGGTGTCCCTGCCCGTGGCAGGGGTTGGAGCTCATGAGCATTAAGGTTCCTCCCAACCCAAACCAGGCTGGGATTCCATGAATCTGCACCCTCTCACTTTGTTTTTAGCTCGAAGTCCTTTCCTTTTGGGCTGGGAACCTGCTGGCCCATCCATGCCAGCTCTGCTCCAGAGGTCCCTGCTCACCAACCATCGCGGAGCAGATGGGGCAGGGCACAGCCAAGGGTGCAGGAAACCTGGAGCTTCATCAGTGCCTGCCTTTCTTTCACGATGCTGATGTGGGAAGCTGGGCAGAGCTAAGCAGATCCCACCTACACCGGAGGGGCCAGCCTGACCCCAGCCACACACTCCTCATGCTGCTGTCAGTGTGCTCAAATGGGGAGACAACATTGAGGTTTATTCTGCCCCAATATGGAAGGGTTTCAGCATCAGCTGCCAGAACTTGGGAGCCAGGGTACAAAAGTAAAGCAAATAATTCCATGACAGTGAGCAGAGCCTGGCTCTCACCCTGGGCTGGGATCTGTGTTACTGGGGGCAGCTAAAGGCTATGGATTTGGGAGGTGGTGGGATGGGAGATGCTGTCCCCTGTGAATCAGGCTCCAGCTCAGCTCTCTCCACTTGAGTGTCCGGAGGAAAGAGTCCCTGCCAAAGGTCTCCATTCCATTGGAGCGAATGGGACCCTTGAATCCATGTTGATGATCTTAATGCATAGTGGCATATGGATCTCACCCTCAGCACCTGAGGGGCCAGAGGAAGGACAATGTGTTGATATTAATTCAGCCAGGAGAGGAGCTGAAGAGAGAGCAATAGATGTGAATCAGGCTGCAAATATAACGGAAGTAGATGCAGTTTGAGCTGCCCTGGTTTGACCCATCCTGAACCATATTCTTGCTGACTTTTAAGCCCTCTTTCATGGAACAAGCCCCAGATGCAACCAGGGCATTGAAGACTGTGGGGAGATTTTACAGCTCCCCTACGAGGCTTCAAAGCATGTCTCAAATGTCCCTGTATGAATCTAAGCACCCTCATTATGCAGGAGCCTGACTCAATTCCCTGCAGTGCAGGTGAGCCTGGGTGAGAGCTGAGGGGTCCTGGGGCTCATCTTCCACCTCGTCATTCCCTTCCTGCGCATCAGTTGGCTTCCAGCCCTAAGCACAGGGGCACACAAAGCCTGGGCAGGTGAGGGTTCTCCTGACTGCTCACTGGGGATGCATGCGATGTGGGGCTGGGCTTTGTGGCATCTCCTTCAGCACCAAGCCCAGGCTCCATCAAGCTCTTGGTGCTGGTGTTGGTGGCATGGAGGTGCTAAGGCTGCCAGCCCAGGACAGCCACTGCTGGCTCAAGGGCTGCTGAGGTCCCTGTGTGCATGGAGCAAGCAGGAGGGATGGAGGAGCAGATGGAGCAGCTGAGAGCCACGCTCCAGCTTTATCTGTTCATGTGCTCAGCTGTATCCAGAGCCATGAGGAAAGCAGAGCTCTGCCCTCTGGCAGACACCAGCTCCTGTTCCTCTGGTGCTGTGTGATGTTCTGGCTGTGTCCAGTGGCAAGAGTGACCCTTCCCACAATTCCTGCAGGCACGGTTCTTTAGTGGTGGCTGGAGCAGCTCCCGACACTTCCATAGTGGTCAGAGGTGTTGTTAAACCCGGCAGGTTTGTTCCTCATGGAGCCCCAGCAGAGCTGGTAAGAGTGAGTGTTGGGATCAGGACTGGTCAAAGCACAGACTCAGACTCAAAGCACTGGTTTAAGCCAGTGCTGCTGTCAGTGAAGGTGCTGGAAGCAGTGCAGTGCTGCCTGTGAAGGGGGACACTGCCTGTGCCAGGCAGGGCTGGCACTGTCTGCTCCACTGGAGCATTCCTGTGCCCGAGTGACTCCTGTTCCAGGAAGCTGCTGATTCTCTCCCCTTCTACTGTGGTGGGGAGCTGTGAGCCTGTGCTTGAGCAGACTCTGGAGCTAAGTTCAAGCAACTCCTTGCAAAAGTTACTCAAACCCTGGTATCTTTGTAAAGCCAAAGAGTGTATTTGAAATGCTGGGGCTCTGGGTGGTGATACCCAGGGCTGTGTGTGACTGGGAGACATGGCTTCATCCTGTCCTGTGGGATTCTCTGGCCCTTTGTGAGGCTTGGTGTCCTGCCCCATAACACACACCTTCCTGATGGAGTGGCAGGAGCAGCAAGGGGATTACACTGCAGAGCATCTCCCACTGCAGAGCTTTCGCTTTTTCCATAGAAAGTAATTTGGGAAAAAAGCCCAGCTGTGAACCTGCAGCAGTTTCATCAGGAGGAAGCATCAGAACCAGCCTGCAGCGTGGTGTCACCCAGGGGCAGGACAGGGCCCGGGGGGGGAGCTGCACAAGGGAATGTGTCAGGTCTCAGGGTGATGCTCAGCTCTTCTTTGAGGCTGAGCGACCGTCCACTCAGATATCTGTGCAGCAGATAACAGAACCTCAGGGCTTGGAGCAGAGCCGGGAATAGCACAATAGGCACAAGAGAGGCAGGGTAGGGGGAGGCTGGAGCAGCTTCAGCTGCTGCTCGGCACAGACACCAGTAAGTGCAGCAGCAGAGCCAAGCACTGTGGCCACACGTGCCAAAGGCTGCTCCATTGCCCCTGCAGCCGGGATGCACCCAGAGCCCAGGCTTGGCAGGTTTTGCTTTCAGAGATGGCATCCTGGGGCTGTACCCTTTGCTGGGCAGGATCTGGGCACAGGCTGAGGAAGCAGCACAACGGGGATATCCTTTTGGATCAAAGGTGTCTGCTCTGCTCCCTGTGCTGGTCCCCATGTGCTGAGCTGGTCCCTGCTGTCTCCTGCGGAACCTGTGACTCCTGCCTGGATTCATTTGAGCTCGAAGGGTTCATGATGGGCAGCATCTGAGGGAGTGAAGAGGCATGTAGTGATGGGGACTTACTGAGGCTCCCTGTGCCATATGCATCAGCTGGCTTTTGCTGGGGGAGCGGCACTGCAGTGCTCTGACAACATGGGCTGTATGCTCCAGGGGCTTTTCCAGCCTTTTGGATACTCTCTGTTCACTGGCACTGGGGAACACAAGCAAATTCAGCCTTTACCACTGAAATCAGAGCTGTGTGCAGGGCATGGAGTGCACTGGGCAGGGGACAGGTTGGGGTCTGGAGCTGGGACTGTGTCACCTCAGCTGCTCAGCCAAAGTAAGTGGTGTGAGGAAGGTTCTGCCTCTGCCAGGGGCAAGGCTGATGCCCTTGGTTAAGCCCTGGCTCCTGTTCAGGGCTGTGTTGCAGGGAGCAGAGGCACAGAGAGCAGCACTGCAGCGGCAGGGCTGGGCAATACCTGGCTCAGGCACCCTTTGCAGAGCTATCAATTGGGGATGACAGTAATGGGAAATGGGATTAGTGCAGGCTGCTGCCAGGGGATTGTTTCCTCCCATGGAGGAGGATTTCTCCTTCCAGGGCTCTGAGACACTTCATGGCCAGGGATTTTGGGTGGTGTGAATGGTCCTGCTGGTTGGGTTTCTACACCCCTGCTTGGTTTTGCTCTTACACTAATTGCTCTGGATCAATTATTCATGGATTCAGTAATGAGACAGGGAATGAGCACAAAGCTGCTGTGCTCCATCACGGCTTGAGGAAGGCAGGAGTGGAGCTGCTCGGGGGATTCTCCTTGTGAGGACTTTCAGATGACTCCTATGAGGATTTTCTCAAGTTCCAGTAGTTCTGCTTCATGTTTCTGGCTTCTTTTCCCTCCTCTCAGTCCCCTGCTGTGTATTAGATGCCTCCTCCTCTAGCCATGTTCTTTGCATTCCTCACGGTCACTTTTGAAGTCTCGAGGTGCTCATCACCAATGGTTTTGGTAGCATGTCACAGGGCCAATTCGAGGTTTCTGATCTGATGGATCAGTTTATCCATGTTAAGGACTGAAATAGTAATATTTTTCTTCCACTTTAGCAAAAAAACTCTTTGGAAACACTGACGTTTCCCTGGGTGATGGTTGCGCTGTTTTCCCCACATCCCATCATCCCTGGGGAGGGATGTTACTTCTGCACAGGGAACACACTTCCAGCAGTGAAGCTGGCTGCGTCCTTCCCAAAGTCCTCCTGGAGAGGGATGTGGTCTCATTCCAATGGAGTTCAATGCTTCTGGGGACAGGTGAGGCACCTTTGAGCAAGGACAGATTGAAGGGCAGCAGGAGCCAGAGAGGTTCCTCCATGGGACACTGCCAAGGTGTGGTTACAGACCATGGGAGCAGCTCTGCCAGCAGGATCTCAGGAGGCCCATTGGCTTCTCCTGGGGGGGAGAGCACAGTCAGAGCAGCACAGCCTTTGCTCTCCTGTTCACCTCGATGTCCAACAGTCTGTTACCTGCAGGGACTTTCCTGCTTTTCCCAATCCCTGATTGCCCCATCCCTGGCAGTGCTCAAGGCCAGGTTGGACACAGGGGCTTGGAGCAGCTGCTCCAGTGGAAGGGGTCCTTGCCTGTGGCAGGGGTTGGAGCTGGAGGAGCTTTGAGGTCTCTTCTAACCCCAACCAGTCTGGGATTCTCTGAGGCTGAGGAGCTCCCTGGGTGCAGGGCAGTGCTCCTAGGCTTGTTTAGCCTCCTTTTCCTCACTATTACTGCAAGAGGAGGATGTGCATTGCAAAACCTGAGCATCTGCATCAGCAGCCAGGAAAGGCTGAATTCCATTTTCTTGTATCCGGGTGTTACTTGAGCCATGTGGCTCCATGACTGCGAGGAGCAGAGGTCTTGAAATATGAAGCTGAAGCCTCAAAACCATCCCTGCCCTCGCCAAGCTGGGGATTTAAGGAGATGCCGAACATCACAGCATCTCTAGCAGCACCAGGGGAAGTCAGCGCAGGCTGCAGCTCACAGCTGGGCAGGCTCTGGGGCTGGTGTTTTCCCAGCTGGAAGTCCCGGCTGCGGGACACCAGAAAGGGAATGTTATTCAGAGAAATGCTGGCGAAGTTGAGAGCCCACTGACAAACCCACTTCTGTTCACTGACATTTGACGAGTTCTGGGAAATCCTGAGCAAATTACAGCCCGAGAGCACAGGGTTTGCAGCTCTTCTCTCCAGTCTGGCTTTCAAGAAAGCTTTTGAGTCAGTCGGTGATGCCCAAAGTCAGTGTCTGGGCAGAGGGTTACATGTGCAGAGACTGAGGATGCTGGAACAGGCAGAGCAATGTTTGGCATTTTGGGGGTGTCTTGAGGCTTGTTTAACATTAGGAACTCTCTTGCTCTTGCTCTGATCTCATACTTACCATCCTCCTTCCCTGCCATCCTGGGCTTGGAGGCAGCTCATTCTCGCTCTCCTGCTTTCTCTTCCCCTTCTTGGGGTGTGCTGCCTTGGCCACTGAGAAACTGAGAAACTCAAACAGTGAAGTGTGAGGTCCTCCAGAGGATGTAGTAAAGCCCCCAGGCCTTCCCCTTCAGGACAGGGAAACCCAGATACTGAGAACAGGAAGACCAACACATTGAGGACAGAGGGACCCAGATGCTGAGGATGGGAAGGTGCAGATGCTGAGAAAGTGGAAAGCTGTATATTAAGGATATATACAGATGTTGAGAACAGTGAGACAAATATGCTGAGGATGGAGAGATCCAGATATTGGCCTCCTGAGCTAGTACTGCTGGCCAAGGACCCATGCTGCAGTGAGACCATAGGGTGTTTTGGATGAGTCCTCGAAGTGGAAGGACAGCACCTCCCTGAACAGACAGCATTAGCTGTGCCTCATTCTGCTGCCTCTTCCTGCAGCCCCTTGGCTGCAGTGATGGTGAGAAATAAACCTGGTCACATCCCTGTCCTTGCTGGCCCAAATCAGCTTTGTGCAACAAGGTGGCCCTTGCCTTTGTGGTGATGAAGTCCCTGGTGCCTCCAGCCATGACCAGGCTTGTTGCCTGGCTTGTGGTGGCATTGCTGCTGCTTTCCCCTTGTCTTTCACCCGTCACTGTCAAGTTTAGCAGAGCTCAGCCACAGCCCTTCCTGCAAGGACAGGATTTCACCTCCCCCAGTGATGCTTCCAACCCAGGATGAAAACCTTGCTCGTGGTGAGGTTGCTGCTCATACCCTCCGTGCCACTGAAGAGCAGCAGAGCTTCTGATTGAATTAGTGCAGAGGTTTAATTTAATCCCTGAATCTCTCTCATTTTAAAGGAGCCTGTTCATTTCCTTCTAGGGCCTTATCTGATGTGGGCAACCAGCAATATTAAGCAGAAGGACTGAGCAGATAGGGAGCTGTTTGGGAGGGGAAGGGCTTTGGGGGCATGAGCTGAGGCTGTGTGGGTTTTTCCTCTAATTATTTCATGAAATACTGATGACAGTGATTACAATACAAGTAGGACACAAACAGCATCAGTAAAACATGCACTGGTGCAAAGAGCATCCTTGCATGGCAGGTCTGGGAGTGTTCCCTTTTTATAAGAGGTTACCATGGGGGGCGTGAAAGAGACGCAGGGATGGGGTAAACTGAGCATTTGCTTTGTGCCTTCCACCAAATCCAGCTGTCTTTGGGGTGGGGGACATGTTGCAGATGGGGCTGAGGACATGATAGTCTGAATTTCGGTCTCCAGACTCACTGGGGCAGTTCAAGTGATGCTGGATCACTGCCTGCGGTGAGTCAGGCTGGAGGGGGACAGCAGCTCCTCTCCATACTCATAGGTGAGTATGGGAGACCTTTGGCATCATAAAAAGGGCAAGGCCACAAAGGCTGGAGCAGCTCTGCTCTGGAGCCAGGCTGAGAGAGCTGGGCTGGGGCAGCCTGGACAAGAGAAGGCTCCTGAAGGGGAGACCTGAGAGCAGCTCCAATGCCTAAAGGGGCTGCAGGAAAGCTGGAGAGGGGCTTGGGACAAGGGCCTGTAGGGACAGGCCAAGGGGAATGGCTTGAACCTGCCCGAGGGGAGACTGAGCTGAGCTCTTAGGCAGAAGCTCTTCCCTGTGAGGGTGCTGAGGCGCTGGCACAGGGTGCCCAGAGAAGCTGTGGCTGCCCCATCCCTGGCAGTGTTCAAGGCCAGGTTGGACACAGGGGCTTGGAGCAGCTGCTCCAGTGGAAGGGGTCCCTGCCTGTGGCAGGGGTTGGAGCTGGAGGAGCTTTAAGGTCTCTTCTAACCCAAACCATTCAATGACTCTATGATGTTACTGGCTCTGCTTCTGTGGTTGGAGCTGAGCCCAGCTGTGCTGTGCTGAGCTGCCCGCCACCAGCCCCCACTTTCCTCCAACCCATCAGTGCTGCCGGGTGCTGGAGGTGGGAGCCGGAAGCCCCCATCCCACTCCTGCCCCATAACCACAGGCTTGCTGCTGGGAGGAACCCAGAGCTCCAGGAATCAGGACCAGGACTGGGTGCTGTGGGAGTGCTGGGTGATCTGCCACCACCTGTGGACATAGGGATGATGCCATCCCACCTGGTCAGGGCACTGTTAGGGCTGTCAGAATTGGTGCCAGCCTTGTGGTTGGGGTGTTTGGAGCAGAAAGGCTCCCCAGGAAGGTGCAAGTGAGAGATTTGGAGTGTTTCTGCCCTCATCCTTCTTTATCTTCTCTTCTGGGCAGATGCTGGGGACGGACACTGAGAAGCCAGGGCAGATGCACTCAGAAGACAAGAAGGTGGCAGCAGGTGATGCTCCTCCATGCACAGAGCCCACTGTGGGAGCCACCCGGGATCCTCTCCTGCTGGAAAAGCAGCCGGTGGCTACCAAGAGGGGAGAGGAGCAGCCCAGAACCCTGCCAGCCTTTGTCATCCCCGAGCTGCGGCTTGACAGCACCTTCAGCCAGAGTGCAGCGGGCACGGTGGGCAGCACCACAGATGGTGAGGATGAGGAGGAGGATGAAGAGGAGGATGAGGAAGATGAGGATGAGGAGGATGAGGAGGAAGATGGGGATGAGCAGTACTTGGACAGGAATGAGGCGAAGCGCAGCAGCATGATCGAGACGTCGGGCTGTCAGCCTGTCTACACACTGAGTGTGCAGAGCTCCCTGCGGCGCCGCACCCACAGCGAGGGCAGCCTGCTGCAGGAGGCCAAGAGCCACTGCTTCACCTCCGACACCACCCTCAACTGCTTGGACAGCCAGGGCACCACGGGCCACTGGGCCCTGCCCTCCCCCAGGACCCTCAAGAAAGAGCTCACCAAGAACGGTGGCTCCATCCACCAGCTCACGCTGCTGTTCTCGGGCCACAGGAAGGTACGTGACCTGCTGGGTCCTGTTTGGTTGTGTGATGGGGTGGAGGTGTACCAGCATGGAGTCATGGAATGGTTTGGGTTGGGAAGGACCTTAAACTCCTCCAGCTCCAACCCCTGCCACAGGCAGGGACCCCTTCCACTGGAGCAACTTGCTCCAAGCCCCTGTGTCCAACCTGGCCTTGAACACTGCCAGGGATGGGGCAGCCACAGCTTCTCTGGGCACCCTGTGCCAGTGCCTCAGCACCCTCACAGGGAAGAGCTTCTGCCTTATCTCCAGCCTGAACTTCTCCTGTTTCAGTCTGAACCCATCATCCCTTGTCCTGTCACTGCAGTCCCTGATGAAGAGCCCCTTTCCAGCATCCTTGCAGCCCCCCTCAGACACTGGAAGCTGCTCTGAGATCTCCATGCAGCTTCTCTTCTCCAGGCTGAACAGCCCCAATGTTCTCAGCCTGTCTCCATCCAGGAGGTGCTCCAGCCCCTGATCATCCTGGTGGCCCTCTCTGGACTTGCTCCAACAGCTCCATGTCCTTCTTACATTGAGGGTTAACTGCACACAGGTGGCCCCTCTCTCCATGGCCACAGCAAAGCTGGCATCTGAGTGGCCAGGAATGTCCCTGCCCCAGGCAGCCAGCTCTGGGAGATGCTTGGCAGTGTGCTGATGCTCTGGGTGTGCATTTCCCACCAGTATCCCCAGATCCTTCAGGTCCCATGTCCTGGAGACCTGCTGTCTGCTGTGACTGGTGGAGGGAGAGTTGTGTACCTGGGTGTCTGCACTTGCAAAGAGCTATCTGCAGTGGCAGGGACAGCAAAAAGCCAGGCTCCAGTTAGCCTTTGGTGACAGAGTGCCCAGTGTGCTCGGGGATGCATCAGCAGTGCCTTTCTGCCCCAGCCACCCTCCTGCAGGGCTTTGAGCACTGTGGAGGGCCCATCTCAGAAGGTTGAGCTCAGCAGTGATTCCTGATCCTGCAGAAGAGGAGCAGTGGAGGGCCATGCAGCAGGAGCTCTGCTCACAAACCCGTGGAGCAGAGCTCATCTTGGCTGTGCTTTTGCAGGAACCAATGTGCCACTGCAGAGGTTGTGCCTGGGAAGTGCTGCTTGTCCAGGTGAAGCCTGATTGGGTGCTGAGAGCCCAGCACCCCACTCTGCCCAACCAAGCTCACCACAGCTTCATCTCCACCAGTGGCTGTGTTACTTGGCTCAGGACCATGCTGCATTGCCCAGTGTCATGCTACACAGCTCAGGACCATGTCATGCTGCTCAGGACCGCCTTGCAAAGTGCAGGACCACATTGCATGGTGCTCCATGGTGCTGTGCTGTCTCCCCTGTGGGGCACCCAGCACGCAGCAGCATGGTGGGGTTAAACCCGCGATGGGGTTAACCCTCTTCCTGCCAGCCTCATGCTGCTTGAGGAGCCACCTCTGCTGCTGTTCCCTGGAGCACTTTTGGGGCTGATGAGAGCCCTTAACTCTTAGCTCTAATCCAGGCTGGTCAGACGGGGCTGCTGTGCAATGGGTTAGCCCAGACCCTCTGATGCCAGGAGTGTGGGCTGCGGGGGTCAGAAATCTTCCCAGATCCTATCAAGAAAGGACCTTTTAGGCAGGGGCACAGAGCAAGCATCCGTGCCTGGTGAGTGTGTCCCGGCAGCGCTGCCAGTGCCGGTCCGCTGGTTTCACAGTGCCGCTGTGCGTGCGGCCGGGAGCCTGCAGCCCTGCAGGCAGCGGAGCGGAGCGCAGCGCTGCTGGGGCCCCACGGGCTGCACGCTCGCTGCGAGGGGATACCCAGGGAGCGTGTCCCAGTCCTGCCCCGGAGAGCCCCCAGTGCCCGCCCTGGGCTGACCCGGGTGGGTGTTTTCCAGCAGGGGTGAGCTGGGCTCCTCCTGGGTTACACTGCTCTGGTGCGGGCTGTTTTGGAGCCCGTGCAGTGGGGCTGCTGCTGCCAGCTGCTGCCAGCTGCCAGCTCTGAGCAGCTCTGGCTGCATGGCCAGTGCCTAAACCCACTGCCCGTATGCCCTCCTGGGGCACCCCTGCCTGCTCCCATTGCTGTGTCTCTCCAGCTCCGTGCTGATGATGTACATAGGATGCCTGGGGGCTGCAGTGAGCAGGGTGCCTGACCATCACATGCATCAGGTTTTGTGCTGCTCCATCCCGCTGGATAAACTTTGGAGGGATTTCTGTTCGGCGGTGCCTTTGGACTAGTTCGATAAAACCTGCCGAGGTTTCTGGAGTGAGGCACTGATGCACAATTCCCCTCTAGATCTGCTCTAATTTGGCAAGCACTGGTGATACCTGCACCCAGTGGCCTCAGTGGCAGGGCCACAGCATCCATCGGGGTGCTTGGTTGTTTCTCCCCCTCTGGGGGCATTTCAGAGGGGCTCACTTTGTTGGCCCTTTTAACACCATCGTGCCCAGCATCCCTTCCCGATCCCCCCCACCCCGCAGTGGGGCCGGGAGGGGGCTGTTTTCAGAGCATGCTGTGGTTGGGAGCGCTGGGACCCCCCGGGCGAGCTCCGTTGCTGCCTTTTGTCCCGGAGCACGGCGGAGCCTCTCTGGACAATGGCAGGAAGCGCGCTCCGGCTGCGTGTCGCCGCGGCCAGCCCGCCTGCCGGGGCCCTATCTGCCTGGGGAAGGTGCTTTGCAAGGGCTGCATTGTTTGGGGCCGATAAACTCCGGAAACCCGGGCGCAGAATGGAAGGAAGTGTCCAAAGCCTTGAGCTCCGGGCTGCGGCGCTGAGCGGCCAGTTCCCACGGGGAGGTGATCCTGGGAAGTGCCCTGCAGACCCCGACAGCGCAGGGATGAGCTGGAAACGGGGCTGGCTGCGAGCATCTTTCAGTTTCATTCAGCAACGGGAAGCTACAGTGGTCCCAGTGGTCCCCATGCCTGACCCCAGATTCAGAAGCTATGCAAGTGCATCCCATGTCCCCTTCGTTTGCCCAGGCTGCCCTGGGGTGCTGGGCAAGAAGTGGAGCCCTCTGGGTGCTCCTTGAGCTTGAAAGCTCCCTTGATAAGATTCAATCATGGATGAATCGTTCTGGTTTTTCCTGCCTGGGGACTTCTGGGGAACCCGTGATTGGTGCCCAGCCTGGTTCTTGGGGGTACAAGGTGCTCTGTAGGCTGTGCAGGGATTTCTTTACCCACTCAGGACAGCAGGAATAGCAGCATCAGGAATGGATGCAGGTGTTCTCCCCACTGTCATCATCTTGAACCCAGAGGGGTTCCTGGGCCACCAGACATGGTGGTGTCTCTTCAAATGCTCCAGGAACACCATAGACTGAAGGGGGCATCGGATGGGTGGGGGGAGGTAGGTCCCCATGCCAGGGTGGAGAGGAGCTTGTCCCATTGCATTGCTGCAGGCAGCTGTGGTTGTGGGGAGGGAGCCCTGCAGATGCTGTGGCCCTAGGCTGTGTAGTGCGGGAACCACGGGGAATGCTGGCAATGCTGGTGGGTGACCTTGGGGTGCCACTGGGGCCATACACTGGCACAATGATGCAGACACTGTTTTTCTCTCCCCCCCAGCTGAGCAGAGCCGACCCCGAATGCAGCTGTGATGAAGGGGATGAGACCTCCCGCAAGAAACGGAGCAGGAACCTGTAAGTGTCACATTGTGGTGACATCAGAGTGTTCCAGGGCTGTTTGTGGCACTCAAACACTTCAGCTGAGCTCTGCTGGTCCACACAGCCCTTATGGTCCCCCTGTCTTGTTCTCCCAAGCTTTTCTGGGGAGAAAGCAGCAAAGACACGTGTGAATTGAGGTCTTGCTTCATACAGGGAGTTGTGATTTTCAGGGAGGAGGTGGGAGATGTAATGGGGCGTCACACACCTGGCTGGGAGCAGCCCCTCTTGGCCTTGCTTTGGGAGACAGGAGCCTGCTCCAGCTGCTGCCATGGGGAAAGCAGCTTCCCAGAGGTGGCAGAGCTCTGCCTTGGTGGTGCTGAGTTCAGGAAGAGGCCATGCAAGTGCTGAAACATGAGCCGGGGGCCTCCTTCCCACTGGCCCCATGCTGGGAGGAGGAATCAGAAGGTTCCCACTGTGGGACAGGCTCCACCATCACAGCACATGGGCAGCATGGTGGGAGCACTGGGTGCTGAGGGATGCTCACAGCCCCTCTGCCTCTCCAGGTAAGTCTTTGGGGGTGCCAAGAACTGGGTCAAGGCAAGGACGAGGCAGCCGTGGCCTTTGCTTCCCACGAGCACAGCTGCAAGCACAGTAGTGGGGACAAGTGAGGGTGTTCTTGGAACAACCTCTGGGTTTGCAGCGCAGGATCCATCCGGGTGTCACGGCCACGGGGATTCTTGGAGCTGGGTCCTGCATGTGGGCTCAGAGCAGGTGGAGAAGCAGCACGTGGTTTGAGAAGCTCAAGGGGTGTGAGGGGGCCGAGTGTGCTGGATGTGCACCAGGATGCACAGCTCCACACATGTGCCTCCTGCCAGCGAGCGGCACTGTTGTCCCGCGTGTCCTGGCTGCAGGTGCCTATTTTTAGCTCTTTTCATTATTTCCCTCCCAATTGAAATTAAAATGAATCCCTCACGGGGACATCCCCCCCCCCTCCCGTGTCCTGCTGCAGCGCTGAGCCAGGGGAACGGTGCTGGTGGGGGGGGCTCCATCCCGCAGGGTCAGGGACGGTTGTGGGGAGGGTTTTGTCCTCACCTTGAGCCGGCTGCAGATGCGCTGGGAGCCTCCTGCATCGCACCGGCCGGCTATTGGCTGCGCAGCCGGGTTGCCAACCATCTGCAGGGACTATTTATGGTGCACAAGGCTGGGGTCTGGCACTCGTCGCGGCTCAGCTGGCACCCCCCAATGTGCCACACGATGGTGGACTTCTCCGAAAGATACCTGGAGAGGTAGGGCTCAACATCCTGGGAGGAAGGGTGATGTGCTTTGCAGGGGATGCTTTGGAAGCAGCGTGGGGTGATGGTGCTGGATGTGGCCTCATGGCCATGTTGGGAGCTGATCACTTTATAGGGGCAACTCCAGGCAGACACCAGCAATTCTTTAATGGAACATTATTTTTGCTGTGGCATTTTATACTGCAGGTTACACAGCTGGGGCTCTTTGTGGTCTGGTTTTGTGCTGCTTGCTGCTTATTTGCAAGCACGTGCAAGGGAAACAGGGGGTTTTAAGTTGGGGAACTTCCTTAGGTGGTGCTTCCCGGTGTATTACAGCTGGGAAACACCCCCAGCCTGGTGTGTGCAGGGCTTGGGCTGTTATGGCAGCAGCCCACATGTGCTAGGGACACACAGTGTTTTGAAAGCTGTGCCGAGCTGCGGCGGCTGCCTTGCAGAGCTGGGAACATGCTGGAGCTGTTGCTGAGGGCTGTGTGGGGTGGCCTGTCCTGTGGTGGCTGGTGCTCAGCTCTCAGCATTGCTGGCAGTGTGGTAATGGGAGGCAGATGGTGTTTGGAGTGTGAGGCTCTGTGTTTGGAGTTGCTTTTCCCATGTTAGTGCTGGCAGCAGTGGGATACGTGTCCTGCTGGGACTACAGCTCAGATGATGTGAAGGCAGAGAAACCCTCCATGCCCCCCCATGAGAGCATGGATGCTCTGGGGACTAGGAGGGGATATTGCCCTCTAAATCCTTCATGCCTCATGGTGCTCAGCACCTTGTGGGACTGAGCCCTGGGGTAGTTGCATTTATTCCCACTGGATTGCTGTGTTTTACCATCCCGGGACGGGAGAGAGCTGTGGGTCTAGAGAGCATAACTAGGGATAGGGGTACACCCTTGTCTTGAACCCTTCTTATGTCCCCAGCCAGCCCTGGTCATGGCTCGGCCAGGCAGAAGGAGCTACTCCGAGCATCCTGGCATAGAGCCCCCCTTGTGGGAGGCTGCACGGGGTGGCCAGGCCAAGCTACCCTGGGTCCCATCCATCAGCCTTGGTGCAGGATCAGCGTCCCAGGCCACGCAGTGTCCCCAGAACCCCTTCGTGCCGTGGTGTCATGCAGGGAACGTGCCACGAGGGGACAGCATCGTCTGCTCCCGTCACCTCTCCCACCTCCTCTCCCCGCTTCTCGCAGGACCAGGCTGGGGCTGGGCTTTGGGGTCTCATTTTCACATGGCACTTGCCAGAAATCTTGGTCCCGCTTTGTCCTGGTGGGAACAGGGAGCCCCGTGTCCGGATGTTCATCACTGTGCCCGTGCAGGGACCCGTGCAGGGTGGCAGTGAGTGATGTCCGTGCCCCTCAGTGCCACAAGCTGCCGGTACCAGTCACCCCGTTATGGAGATGTCCCCATGGCTGTGCCCGTCCTCTGCTGGCACTGGAGCAGTGTGTCTCATGTGGGTCTCATGTGGGCTCCCAGGCCTGTCCCCCCTCTGCTCCCAACCCCTTCGCCTTCCCCAGGATTCCTGCTCTCCGCAAATAGCCTCGTAAATCCCCGCCGCCTCCCAGAGGCCCCACTCTCCACCCTCGGCGTTGATTTTTCCACCTTTCCTCGAGTTTCCCCAGCAACGCCGGAGCCACCGGAATAGCAGCGAGGCTGACACAGCCCTTACTCACACGCACCTCGGCCGCCCCACTCCGCATTTAAAGCTCCCCCGGCTGAGCCCTCCCACTTCCGCGCCGGCCGCATCGGGCGGGAGCGCGCACGGGGCTGGCGGCAGAGCTCCGGAGCGTGTGGCCGCGGCGGCAGCGCTGCGAGGCCCGTCCCAGCGAACATGCCCTTTTTCCGGGACCTTTCCAAGCCCCAGCCGCTGGAGTTCCACGCCGAGATGCTGCTGGGCGTGCAGAGACCCCACAACGGCAGCCTGCAGCGCCGGCACACCATGAAGGAGTAGGTGGTGGGCACAGGGCTGAGGCTGATGGTGGGTCCCGTCGGTGCCGGGTGTCCCCCAGCCCCTCGCCCGCTTGCTAAAGCTTCCTTTCCCCCCTAGAGCCAAGGACATGAAGAACAGACTGGGGATTTTTCGGCGGCGAAACGAGTCCCCCGGGGCCAACCCCTCCGGGAAGCTGGACAAAGTGCTCAAGTCACTCAAGTAAGTGCTGCGAGCGGAGGGCACGGGGACCGGGGGGAGCTTGGGGACAGGCTGTGGTCGGGCTGAGCATCGCCTCCAGCGAGGCTGGGGCCACCCCGTTGGGGCAAGCTGTGGACAAACAGGTTTTGTTTCTGGAGGAGCATTAAAAGGCGTTTGTTGGCTAAAACCTCTCCCGAAGCAGGGGAAGCTCCGTGCCCGGGACGCGGCAGCTTGGGCTGGAAATTTACCTGATGGCTGCTTTCCCCAGTGCCTGTACGAGAAACTTTTAACTGACCGGAGGGTGGTTTGAAAAACCGCTTTCCCCTGGAGATGCTCCAGCAGCTGGAGTCGAGCCCTCTCTCCCCACAGCAGCTTATCCGCTGCTGAAATCCTGCCGTGCCGCAGCCGGTCCTGGCTCAGACACCTCAGATCCCAGTGCGCAGAGCTCTGTGGGTCGGGTTGTCCTCCTGCCAGTCTAAAGGCAGTTTTCCTTCCTCCGCTGTGCTGCCCGGTGCAGAGCCCTCTGTGCAGTGCTGGAGCTGGGGCACACACGGTGCTGTTACCGGCTGGACACGCTGTGGCTGTCACAGCCTCACCTTGCCAACCCTCTGTCCTCCTGCAGGCCCACTCCCGAGGAGGCTCTAAAGTGGGGGGACTCCCTGGAGAAGCTGCTGCTGCACAAATGTAAGTGTTTGACCGTCTCTGCTGCCGCTGTTTGCTGCTGGGGGAGTATCCGGACATGTGCATGGCTGGAGCAGGGATTTCCTCTGTTAATCCCTTCCGGTGTTTGGGGTAGACAAAGGGAAATGAGGCTGCCCCTTGCCTGCACCCCTTCTGCTCCTGTCTGGTGCAGGGGCAGGGGGAGCCAGGGCTTGAGGCTGCAGCCCCTCTCAGGGAGGAAAAAGCAGCTGTTTTTATCTCTGCCTGATCTATGAAGCAGGAGCTGCTTTAGACTATTCCTCCTCTTGTGTGGGGCACCCCACATCATAGCCACATCCTACACCCAGCTCCCATAGGGACAGCAAGGGAGTCCTCTCCCCATGCATGCAGCAGGGCTGAGGATTCAGCACGCAGATGGACTGCATGGCCAAGCTTGCACTGGCAATGCCACCGCTGCCTGCTTTGCCCAGGGGCTCTTGGGGGGCTTTAGGGGACAGTGCGTGGAGGCAGCTGAGGCTGCACCTTTGCAAGGTTGCTGGGCTGAGGGTCTTTGGGGCCATTCTCCATGTGTGAGCCGAGAGTAGGGATGTGCCTGTGTCCCCACAGACGGGCTCGCTGCCTTCAGGGCCTTCCTGCGCACCGAGTTCAGCGAGGAGAACCTGGAGTTCTGGCTGGCCTGTGAGGAGTTCAAGAAGATCAAGTCCCAGTCCAAGATGGTCTCCAAGGCCAAGAAGATCTTTGCTGAGTACATCGCCATCCAGTCCTGCAAGGAGGTGAGGGCTGGCTCCTGTGCTGGTGTGTGGCTCCGTGGCACGGGGAGCTGCTCACCAGCGCTGGTCTCTGTGCCCACAGGTTAACCTGGACTCCTACACACGGGAGCACACCAAGGAGAACCTGCAGAACATCACCCGCAGCTGCTTCGACCTCGCGCAGAAGAGGATTTACGGGCTCATGGAGAAGGACTCGTACCCCCGCTTCCTGCGCTCCGACCTGTACTTGGACATAATTAATCAGAAGAAAGCCAGCTCCCCACTGTAGACCCAAGGGCTCTCTCGGGGCAGGCTGGGAGCTGAGTGTTTACATGGAATCGGGTGGCAGAGGCTTTCCTGGGGGATAACAGGAGCTGCCGTTGTGGCCCCAAACATATTCCTGCAGTGGACATGTGTGGACAGCTGAAGGCACCGAGCATGGGGCCGAGGGGACCAACAAGCCCAGCAGTCTGGTACTGCTCCATTGCCCCATCTCACCATTGCTGGTACGATGCCTTTGGGGTGACTCCGGCATGGATTTTAGCCAGGAGGGAAGCTCCCGTCACTACTGTGAAGCAGGCGCCTGAGCTGCCAGCATGGCTGGAAGGTGACGAGTGATCCCAGCTTGAGGAGGAGGACTTTTGTGTAGGGCTCTGGCAAGGGAACAACAGCACCACCTTATATCCCTGGATATGAGACTTATGAACTGGACCAGCCCCAGGATGCTGCTGTGCTTCCCATGCCGACGATGCCTCCTGGAGCAGTTATATCCCAGGAGCCCGGCGCTTCCTTTGCTCATGGTGGGTCCCCCTGGGAGCAGCGGAAGCTGGGTCCTTCCCCTGAACTGGAGGTGTGTGAGGCCAGCCACCTCCTGCTCCCACCCCTGGTTTATTTATTGACCTCCCGTAGCTGGACGCGTTGCTGTGTCATAGGAAACCCTCGCGTCCTTTCCCGGTCTGAAATGACAAGTGCAATATTTGTGTGTGTTGCGGCGGGGTTCTCCGCTCGAGTGGATGCTTTTTTAGTTTCTGAGTGCGTATAACATTGTCTGAGTTTGGTTTTATCCGACAAGCGCGTTCCCTGGCAGCGGGCCGCTGGGGGAGCCTGGTGTATATATCATGCCCTGACGACGGAGGGTTTGGTGATGGAGAAAAGCAGCTCCGTGGACCAGATGCTCTCCTTACTCTGGATAACAGTATGCGTTTTGAGGAGTGAGGGTTACTGCTGACCCTGGCGGAGCTGGACGGACTGCCTGCCTCCAGGCACCCAGTTTACAGTGCGAAGCATCTCTGCAGCTGGCAAAAATGCATTGTCATGGTCATAGGTAAATAAAAGGAGAATATCATGTCTTGTAGCTGCCTTTTCTTCCTGATGTGTTTCTTGGCACTGGCAGAGCAGGCGTCCCCTTCTTCACTGGAGAAGTGTAAACTCCTGTTCCTGCATGGCTAAAGATGGGGACCTCTGGTTCCCTGTATTTCTGAACTGGGTTTATGTGAGGCCATGCCTGGGTGTCACCCTGCAGGAGCACAGACAGCTTTGCCCAAAACTGGATTGTTCCCAGGGGCAGGGTTCACTGTTTAAACACAGCACAGCACCAGAACGTGGAAATGCCCATAAACACAAGTGACCGAGTGTAGCTCTGGGTCCCTCTGGGGACACACCAAAACAAGCATCAGAAAGCCCAGCAGTGCTATTTCAGGTCCTGGCTGGCAGGACTGCTGCTCCCCCGGGAAAGGCAGCGCTCTGACAGCTCTGGTTTAAGATGAGAATGTTTTGTAAGGGCTGTTCACAGCGTGTTTGGTGGCTGAAATGTCTTGTGCCACCTGCTTCTGGTCGGCTTCAGGTGGCTTAGGATGTGTTCATGGTGTCAGGGGACCTTGTGGGGCCATGGTGTGGGGTGGAGGTGATGCCCAGGGGTGGAGGTGTTGAGGCTGCCCTAGCGGTTCCACCAGGGCACAGCTCTCCCTGGCAGATAAGATCTCTATTTGGGAGCTGTGTGTTTCCCCCTTTGAACTCACAGCATCTGATGGCTAGGTGGGGAAACTGAGGCAGAGCTGAGGAGATCCCTTGGGAGTCGGCTGGATGCAGCAGGATGATGGGAAGCCTGCATCCTAGAGCTGCTGGGACCCCTCAGGTCACTACATTCTCCCTGCAAGCACTGCCATGGTCACCCCAACTGACTCCTCTTGGGAGCCTTCATCTCCTCTCCTTCCCAGCCAGGAGCATTTCCCTTCACGTCTGCCCTCAACATAGATTTTCTTGCAGTTCCTCTCTCTCTGCATCACCCACATACTCTTGACCTCCTCTCACAGCCCCAACCCATCAGTGTCAGGACACTCTTACTGCAGGGTCATGTTGTTGATCCCCACTTTCCATGTCTCATGCAGGGGACTTGGCTCAGGGGGCTTTGTGGGTACTTGGCAGCTTTGTACCTGCCATTACCTTCTCTCTGGAGGCCAGGGCCAGGGGGCCATCCTGAGGCTGTTGGTGATGCCCAGGAGCATCCAACCTGCACATCCATGCCTGGTTTTTAGCCTATGACATGCCTTCCGTATGTGTCTTATCCAAGCCCATCCAGCAGGGCAGGCAGCAAGGCCTGGAGCTGCTGTGGGACACGTGGGAATCTGCTGCATGATTGAGTAAGTGCCACCGATGCCTTCAGGCAAAAGGTGAAGGAATGGGGACCTGGGGTGACTCCCTGGAGAAAACGGAACTGGCCCTGGGTAAATGACACCAGTTTTGTTATTGCTGTAGCAGAATTCACTGCCAGGTTAGCCTGAGTCACTCTGCAAACATCACAACTCCAACCCTGTGTGCTTAGGAGGTGCTGGATTGCAGGAGAGGCCGGGCTGGGGTGGGAGGTGGGGATGCTCCATGGCTGTGCTCTGTGTTGCTGTGCTCTCTGCAGGAGGACAGGTCTCATCATGGACCCTGCGGAGGCACCGAAGCCACAGCTTTGTGGCTTCTCTGTGTTGTAGGAGAGGAGCTGTGCCATCTCATGGACATTGTGCCTCAGAGTGAAGGGTTTGAGGAACCCAGTTTATGAATGGGAACTGGGTCAGCTCATGGAGGGGCCCTCTTCAGGGGGGGATGTTGGTTGTGATGGAGATACAGCCCCACTGCCCTGAGCAGCTCTTTTTGCAGCTGAGATTAAGGTGTGGAGAGCTAGTGGGACTTTTACAGGGGTATTTAGCTTAAAACATAACCTGGTAGCCCAGAGAAGCTGCAACTGCCCCATCCCTGGCAGTGTTCAAGGCCAGGTTGGACACAGGGGCTTGGAGCAATTGGCTTTAGTGGAAGCCGCTTTAGTGGAAGGTGTCCCTGCCCGTGGCAGGGGTTGGAACTGGGTGAGCTTTAAGGTCCCTTCCAACCCAAACCAGTCTGGGATTCTGTGATTTCTGTCCCTATTTACCATAAAATAAGACGTCCAAGACAAAATCTAACCAGGATGTAAATGATGTGAAGATAGCGAGTTGTCAGTGGTGATGCAAATGCAGCAACTTGTGCCTTCTGCAGTAGGGAGGATGCTGGTCTGGACCTTATCTGAGCAGATAACAAGGGTTTATCGCAGGGCTCAAAATGAGTGGTTGCTCAGTTGCAAGTAGTCACAACTCAGCTGTGGTTGTCATGTGCAAACAGGGTAAAGTCCACAGAGGCGCGGGTGATCTTGGTTCATGCATGGGAGGAAGATCACTAAGCTGAAGGCAGCCATGAGGAAAAGCAGCCCAGGTAGAGCATTTAAACAGGAAAATGGGAATCATCACCAGCAGGTGCCGAATGCTTTGTTGACTTCAAAAAATACTATGACCCCATAGGTGGAAAAGGGTAAGACTGCTGGGAAAAACATCCTAAGGTTCTGGGTTTAATATCCTCATTTTATACACTTGTAGAATGGTTTGGGTTGAAAGGGACCTTAAAGCTCCTCCAGCTCCAACCCCTGCCACAGGCAGGGACCCCTTCCACTGGAGCAGCTTGCTCCAAGCCCCTGTGTCCAACCTGGCCTTGAACACTGCCAGGGATGGGGCAGCCACAGCTTCTCTGGGCACCCTGTGCCAGCACCTCAGCACCCTCACAGGGAAGAACTTATGCCTTAGATCCAACCTGAACTTCCCCTGTTTCAGTTTGAACCCATCACCCTTTGTCCTATCACTGCAGTCCCTGATGAAGTTTCTTCAGTTCCTTAGGGATGAAGAGCTTGGGATGAACCAAAGGGACATGGGGAGGGGGGTAAATCAGTCTTACCTATCCGAGATGATGGCCTTGACCCTTCAGGTGTCCTTCAGCTCAGTATTTCATCAGCTTCCCAGTGCAGCAGCCAGAGGTGGGTGCTGGGCTCATCTGTGTAATTGCAGCACTCGGGTTGCAGGGGCCTCATTTCAGAGCTGGCTCGAAGCTGTGAGCCTGGAGCTATTTTCTTATTTCTGTAAAAAGAAGAAGTTTGACTTTTTTACATGTGTGCCCCTGCCCCAGGACACTGCAGCAACCCCAGCCTTAAACGGGGCTTTCCAAGGCCCATCCTGGAGTGCAAACTTAGCCAAATAAACAGAACTTTTTACTGAGCAAAATAATTCCTTGGACCCTCAATTAGACAAATATTCTCAGAATAGAAACAAGGCTGCTTGAGAGGCGCAGACTAAACAGAGCTCCACAGGGAGATACAGAGGCTGCAGACACAGGCATTCCCCTGCCCTGCTCACACTGCTGACTTGCTGCTCGAGCCACCTCACCCTGCTCAGAAAGCTGTTGGGGCTTATCAGGAGCAGCCAAGCTCTTAACTGGGTAGCCGAGGTGCCCAGAAGCTGTCTGGAGCTCCACCATGGAACAACCAACCAGTCTTTGTCTGCACATCAGGGATGGAAGTTGGAGTTGGTTGGGTTTGGTCTGGGGACTTTTGCTTCCACCAGGTTCAGTAAGGGCTGGGGGTGCTGAGCTCTGTTTCAGGGCTCTCGTCCTGATGGTGATCCTGGGCCTGGGCTCTGAAAAGCCATATGGGGAAGTTGAGGGGTGTCTCTGAAGTGTCATGGGGGGTTCCCAGCTCAGCATTGCTCTGTGTGTGGTGTCATCCTGCCCAGGGAGCTACAAGCAGTGATGCCCAGATGTGGTGGGACACTGGCACAGGGTGCTCAGAGAAGCTGTGGCTGCCCCATCCCTGGCAGTGTTCAAGGCCAGGTTGGACACAGGGGCTTGGAGCAAGCTGCTCCAGTGGAAGGTGTCTCTGCCCGTGGCAGGGGTTGGAGCTGGAGGAGCTTTAAGGTCCCTTCCAACACAAACCAGTCTCATTCTGTGAACTGAGGCTTTAAGGACAAGTGCCACCAACCTCTGTGGATGGCATCAGCAGTGTCACTCCTGAGCAGTCTGTGGGGAAAGAAAATAAAACACTTCTGCAATAAAAATAAAAATCGTCTCAGATGCTGTCTGTCAAGGAAATAAAACAAGCTCAGCTGGGCTGCTGCCAGGACAGGAAATCCAGCGGTGGGAAGAGTCCCCTGGGTGCTGCTCACTCATTCAGGAAGCATTGTTCTGACCCTCTCATTGCTCATTTTCTGAGTCTTCGCTGCATTAGGTCATTTTTACTCAGCTCATCCAACTCACACATTCCCTGTGCTGGGGATGGAGGCAAACAATGCCGAGTCCCAGCCAGCTGTGAGGTGCTGGGGAAGACTGGAGAGAAGGATGGTGGAAAACACTTTCCTTTGTTGCTTGAGCAGACCCACAGAGCAGTGACACAGGGGGAGGATAAGGAGGACCTTTAAGTAGAGTGACCCACTGCCAGCATCCCTCACCTTACTTTAGGTACTGCCAAGCAGGGGCAGAGATGGAGGTGATGAGCTGGATTCTCCCCTTGGAGAGATCCAGGACCTCCCCATCTTCCCTGCCTTCCT
The DNA here is from genome assembly GCF_012275295.1 of Melopsittacus undulatus. Lineage (NCBI taxonomy): Eukaryota > Metazoa > Chordata > Aves > Psittaciformes > Psittaculidae > Melopsittacus > Melopsittacus undulatus. Next base: position 10,202,029 of record NC_047537.1, read on the forward strand.
CCCTTAAAGAGGAAGGCTCGAGAGATGGAGAACAGCCAAGCGGGAGCAGGTAGTACCTGGGGACAAGGTGTTTGCATAGGAGCCATTTGCAAGTAGTTTCTTGTCCCTTCCTGAACTAATGGGACAATTATTTCAGGACACACGTGTTCCTCATGGAAAGTTTCACCCAGCCCGTGCGTCAGTTCGTTGGTGTAGCAACCCTGTTCTGCTGATCACAGTGCTCCTACACAAAGACAAGTGGGTGAAACCTCCTGCTCCTGGACCAGAGACAGCTGTGACAGGGCACCGAGTGCCAGACAAACCTCCTGCTCCAGGGCACATCAAAGCTCATGGGCTCATGTGTCGAGAGCTGACCTGCAAAGCCCAACAAACACTGCTCTGCTCTAGTGCAGCTCCTGTGCTTGACACACAATGTTTGGGTGAATGCATCTGATTTTGTACTCTGTTTGCTCCAACCAGCTCAAGAGGGATGTGGAGAAATTGGAGGGGGTCTACAGCTTTGGGAAGGACAGCTACCAAAGTGATGGAGCCAAACTCTCCTTGGTAGCACCAGGTGACAATATAAGGGGCAACAGCCACAGTGTGTGACAACTTTCAGGCCTTCAGCTTGGACAAGGGGGTTGGAACTGGATGATCTTTAAGGTCCTTTCCAACACAAACCATTCTGTGACTACATGATGCAGTAGAACAGGCCCCCAGAGAAGTAGGGGGTCTTCATCATTGGAAATGGTTAATATTTGGACAAAGCCATGGCTGACCTTGATTGGGTGCTGGTGCCATTCCTCCTCTGAGGGAGGGCTGGACCAGAGATGGCTGCACAAGGAGTCTGCCCCTTGCTTTGCTGGTGGATATGAGCAGCTTCTTGGAGGAAAAAGGCCCTGATCCCACAGGAGACATGGAACAGAGATGCAGCAGAGCAGAGTCCTGACAGGAGCAGTGGGGATGAGTCCTGTGATTTTCTACAAGAAAAAATCCTAATTTCCATGGCCTGGGGAAGGCCCCATCGTGTCAGTGTCTGAGTGAGGGAAATGCTCCTTCCTCCTGCCCTCTGACCAGCTCTGGAGATGTTTGGATCTGGGTAAAAGATGAGGGCTAAGCACCAAAAATCGGCTGGGTTGGGCTGTGGCATGATGTGGATCTCATGATGATGGGTCTCCAGCTGCTCTGTCCCCTGGCCAGGTAAGCTCATCTCCTCAGGAGTACGACTGCCAAGTTTCCATGTCCAGATTTCCATGTTTTCCAGAACTGGTTTTAAAAATCCTCTTTTTGGCCCCACAAATGCATCAACTACCTGAAGAGCACCCTGATAACTGCAAGGATCACACATGGGATGGGGGCACTGGATGTCTCTTGCAGCTATTGCCCAACATAGTTCATTTACTTTACCATCTGAATGCAAGCAATTAATTAACGGTATGAGCTCTCAGGGAACCAAAGTGTTGTTATGGGTAGGAAATCTGATGAGTTCATATGGCCAACATTCCCCTTTCTGAAATAAATAGAGAGGAAGGAAGTAGGATGGGGAGTCCCTGCAAAGCACCTGTTAACGTGGTGTCAACATTTATGGCTAAGCCATAAAATGATAGCTCCTGAAGTGCTGCCACAAGGATTAATGAGACAAGAATTCTGCACACGCTCATCACTGCAGCTTCATCACAGCCCAGGAGCTGACTCCGGCAATGGGTGCTGTTGTCCCTGCCCTCATCTGCTGCCAGTGTCCACATGCTGGGAAGTGGAACTTGCTGCCATGCTGCATGAACCTCCACCAGCCAAGGCTGCAGCCAGGCTCCTCGCAGCAGATGGGACAATGCTCTGGGCTCATGTGGGCAGCCTTGGGATGCACAACCTGCAGATCCAGTGTGAGGGCTCTGGGGCTGCTGCAGACTCATCCCACAGGAGGCAATCCAATCCCTCCTTCACAGAATCGTGGAATTAGCCAGGTCGGAAAAGCCCTTTAAGCTCATCCAGTTCAACCATTCCCAGCACTGCCAAGGCCACCCCTAACCCATGGCACTGAGGCCTCGTCTCCACGCTGTGTGAACACTTGCAGGGCCGGTGCCTGCAGCCCTGCCCTGGGCAGCCTGTTCCAATGCCTGAGCACCCTCTGGGGCAGGAATTGTTCCTCAGCTCCATCTAAACCTGCCCTGGTGCAGCTTGAGGCCGTTTCCTCTTGTCCCATCCCTTGTTCCTTGGGAGCAGAGCCCAGCCCCTCCTGGCTCCATCCTCCTGTCAGGCACTTGTAGGGAGCCATCAGGTCCCCCCTGAGCCTTCTCTTCTCCATCTGAACCCCCCGGGTCCCTCAGCCGTTCCCCATCTCTCTTGTGCTCCAGGCCCTGCACCAGCTCCATTGCCCTTCTCTGGCCCCACTCCAGCACCTCAATGTCTTTATCTCTTTATCTTTCTGTCCTATTTTTTTTCCTGCTCAGTGAAGAGCCTGAGGAGCAGGTTTAGGGCCAGAAGACCCAGAGGGGTCTCAGCTTGGAACTGGTGGTCCATCATTGCAGTCAAAAAGCTTCAAGGGCACAGGTACCTCTGGAAAGAAGTGTTTTAGAGAGATGAAAGTTTGCTGGGAAATACAGCAGCCCTTGCTGGCTCCTCATTCAGACACACTTCTGTTGTCCAGAGTATGCAGGTCTTCATGTGAGCTGGTCTACCAGAGACCCCTGTGATCTACAGACACACACAGGCCCTATAAGAGAGTTATTGACACACAAACACCTATGTAAGGAGCTTTGAGTGCTTCTGGACCTGGAGTGGCAAAGCCTTCAGTGGAAGATGGGAATATACTTTTCTGTTTGTATTAATGGCCACGCAGGTTTGTGGAGGTGATCAGGTCAGGCAGCCTGAGCACTGAGGAGGGGGTCAGACACTGTTGGTATTTGCAAGGCCAGGTTGGACCCAGGGGCTTGGAGCAAGCTGCTCCAGTGGAAGGGGTCCCTGCCTGTGGCAGGGGTTGGAGCTGGAGGAGCTTTAAGGTCCCTTTAGCCCAAACCAGTCTCATTCTATGATTCTATGCTTAATAAATGTCAGACTCCTCCAACACAATGAGACAGTGATGGAAACCCCCGGGCTGAGGCAGCATCGTGTGGATTCCGCTCAGCTTCCCTGTGCTTGGTTATTTCCAGCTGTGGCTTTTGGAACCTTTGCTGCATCGGCCACTTTTAGCTCTGGCAGCTCCATCACTGCTCCTGGCAGGGCTGCAGCTCCTCGTCTTCTGGAAAAACCTTAAACTGCTCCAGAGTGTCAGAAGAACGGCCAGGGAGGAAAAACAAACCCAGTGCAACAAAACCCAACAAAACAAACCAGCCTTTTTCCAATCAAGCTGCAGCGTTGTTGTATTTTTATTGAAGAAAAACACATCTCTACTTTTTTCCTGGACCAGACCCCTCCAAACGCATTCTCCGTTGTGCCGAGCTCCTAAAATAACTGCAGTTGTTCATGGAAATGAAGCCCTGGGAGAATCGCTGGTTCCTGTCTCACCATGCACTGCCTGACATGCTGCAGGCCCTCACACCCTGGCACTAATCTTTGCCATGGCAGTTCCTGTGGGCTTCAAATCACAGCGTGGGTTTGTGAGGAGCCATCCAGAGGTGTTACTGTCAAAGGCTGGCACAAATCAAGTGCAGCGCCAGCACTGGAGGCTTGGTGGGTACCCCAGCAGTGTTTAACCTCTTTGCCTGTGGGGTGGGCAGCAGCACTCGAGACTCAGCCAGGGCGTTCTGCATCCCAGGGGCTGCACTCAGGAGTGGGATATTTGCTGATTTCCAGCCCATCCCACCATGTGCACAGGGAAATACAGCCCTTGGTTTAGCCATCGATACTCAGCCTGGTTTGTTTGGCCACGAGAACGCTGTAGATGTGCGTGTTCCATGTCAGGGAAACCACAGGCATGGGCTCATTCATCTGTCTGAGATTCCTAAAATAAGTTTGTTGGTTTTATTTTAAAATCACAGCAGACCTGTCCCTAACCTCCTGCTTCTCCCCAGAGGTGACCCCAAGACATGGGGCTGCATCCCCCTTCCTCTGGGTGTTAGAACGGGCAGAGCCAAAGACAGTGGATCCAGAGGTCTGCTGTGCAGTGGAGGTACCAGGATTTGTGCTGAGATAGTTACCTCCTTGAGGGAGGAGGGAATCACAGGATTACAGAATCAACCAGGTTGAAAAAGCCCTTTAAGATGATCCAATCTGACTGCTCCCCAGCACTGCCAAGGCCACCCCTAACCCATGGCACTGAGGCCTCGTCTCCACGCTGTGTGAACACTTGCAGGGACAGTGCCTGCAGCCCTGCCCTGGGCAGCCTGTTCCAATGCCTGAGCACCCTCTGGGGAAGAATCTGGGGAAACACAGAAGTGTTGGGAGATGGTGCAGGGAGACCCAGCTTTGTCCTGGGCTGCCCAAGGTGTGTGTGGATGTCATGCATTGTCACAGTGGGTTTATCCTCCCAAGTGAGGCGAAAGCCAAGAGCAGACCTGCCCACAGGCTGCACTGTGGCACTGCCACTGTCCTGCCCCATGGCCACCATCAGGGTTTCACTCCTCACCCTGGAGTGGTGGGAATGGCCCTTTCCTATGATGAGTCTGGCAGCTCTTGAGCCTGTGTCACTCAAACCCAGACATCTCCTCATGGGCAGTGCTGAAGCCTTGAACACGTGTCCTCCATAAGCAGCCTTTGCACAGGCCACCCATGTCTTTCCTTGTCCTCCAGCCAAGAGCTTTGGGAGAAAAAGGCTTCTGGCCAAGGGCTGGAGCTGCTCCTGGGGTGTGTGTGGCCGAGGGCTGCAGGGCTTGCTGCGGACCTGCAGGAGCAGCTTCTGGTGCTCGCACTTCTCCGACAGCCACATTCTTAACATAAGGGGTAGAAAAGCAGCTCTGCAGAGAGCAGGGGGCTGTTTCCAGCCCTCCCCCCTTTTGATGGTGGCTGCAGGGAGGAGGAGACCTGTGTGGCTCTGTCACCCACACAGACCCAGCCCAAGCCTCCACCCCTGACCCTTGGGAAGCAGCTGTGCTCCTCTCAGGAGCAGTTTCTGCTTTGGGACTGATCCAATCTGTTGCAGTGCATTTCCTCGAAATCGCCCCAGCTCCTGTTTTAGTCATTTCCCTGTTTGGGTCCCTCCTGCCTCCAGCACGTCTCCTCCTGTGCATTTGCTTCAGTTTGCACAATGATTTCTGCAGTCTGCGATTGCTTCTGCTCCTGTAGTGGCCACACCATGGGCTGGAGTGTGGATGGAGGAAACCAGCAGCTATGGAGCATTAGACAGGAATCATAGAATCCCAGCCTGGTTTGTGTTGGAAGGGACCTTAAAGCTCCTCCAGCTCCAACCCCTGCCATGGGCAGGGACCCCTTCCACTGGAGCAGCATGCTCCAAGCCCCTGTGTCCAACCTGGCCTTGAACACTGCCAGGGATGGGGCAGCCACAGCTGCTCTGGGCACCCTGTGCCAGCGCCTCAGCACCCTCCCAGGGAAGAGCTTCTGCCTTAGATCTAACCTGAACATCCCCTGTTTCAGTTTGAACCCATCACTCCTTGTCCTATCACTCCAGTCCCTAATGAATAGTCCCTCTCCAGCATCCTTGTAGCCCCCTTCAGACACTGGAAGCTGCTCTGAGGTCTCCATACAGCTTCTCTTCTCCAGGCTGAACAGCCCCAATGTCTCAGCCTGGCTCCAGGCACACTGAACCCGGTCATGGGCAGTTTCTCCTCACCCAACACCCCAAGTCCTTCCTCTCAGAGCTGCTCTCAATCACTTCTCTGGCCACCCTGTAGCTGTGCCTGGGACTGCACGAGGGTAAAGGGCTGAACCCGTGGCTGCCTCCTGTGCTCCTGTCCCCAGGTGTCAAGGTTCCTCCTGGGCATGATTGAGGATGACGCTGCTCTAAATCCCTTCCCACCCTCTGACTGTGCCCTTGGCATGGCTGGCCTGCAGCAGCAATCCTCCAAAGGTGGAAATAGGCACAGGTCAACACTGCTGTAAGGTGTAGGTGCTATCTTCCAGTGCCAGGCGGGGATGGGAGCGGCAGTCCTATCGGGTCCTACGTGGTGACACTGTGGGGTGAGTCACAGTGCACGGCATGCCCAGGTTCATGGGTTAGGTGATTCAGCTCCAGCAGCCTCTGTTGCTCTCCCTCCTGCCACATGGCCGGGTGCTGGGACACAAAAGTGGCCCTTCACCTGCAGAGGACCTTCAGCAAAACCACAGCCAGACCAACATGATGGTGCCTGCAAGATGGCACTTGCCAGGGCTGAGGGCAAGGACTTGCGCCAAGGTCCCATTGATGATGCTGATAACTCCCAAGTGAATGCCATTGGAGGCTATCTCATGACCATCCTTCAATGGAAAGCACCACTTGGAAGCTGCTTGTCCCCAGAATGATGGGCTATAACTCGGTGTGATGCCTGGCAGCAAGGGGCTGAGGCCAAGATCTGTGGTCCTGTGTGATTCCCCCTTCCTGACCTTGAACACACAATGGGTCCATCCTGAACGAGGGTTTGCTGTGCTGGTGCCAGCACCTCCTCCCAGGGCATGGCTGAGGGGAGCCTCTTCTGATCAGGACATGGGGTCATTGGTGGGGTTTGAGAGACCAAGTCCTCAGCTGATTGAGGAGGCTTTGATCGGCATGCACAGAACAGCACCTTGGCTGGAAGGGGATGGGAGCAAAGGGGATGGGGATATCTCAGTGTGTGGCAGGAGCAGTTGAATGGGACAACTCTGAACACGGGTGACTCTCAACAATCTGACCCAGTGGTGCAGGCAGGAGACAGTGCTGTGTGCTGCAGATGCTGGACCTCATGTTGGTCCTGCACTGGACTGACCTGGTAAATCTGCTGAGAAATGCAGCTGATCTGGGATCCACATCTGGTGTCGTTCCAGAAGTCCCTGCTGACCTGCTCCGTTTCTTGGCTTTTTGTGAGCCAGGCTGGTGGCTTCTGCAGTGTGGAGACTTCATCGCATCGTTTCCTCACTGCGCTGATGGGAAGTCCCAAAGCCTTTGGAGGTGAGGTTTGTGTTTGAATGTTACCAAAGCAACCCCGGGCAGGCTGGGGAGCTTTGCCTGCCTGCGGCCACATCTGTCTGACATCTGTTTCCAGGCAGTCTGTACCTGCAGGCTTGGTGTGTGCCAAAGCACTGGGCTCTGCTCTGCGGATCCCCTTCAGAGGGGTGGTTCCTTGGTGGGAAGCCAACAAAAGGCCCTTGCATTTGGTTCCCCATCTCCCTCAAGAATTGGACTAGGCTCAGGAAAGTGAATTTACAGAAAAAGGCCAAACTCAATGTGACAAACATAGGTACAGGCAAAGGGAGTAGGACAGGTACAAACACTGTCCACAGCAGAGCTGCTGCTGCCCCGAAATGATATGTGACCAGCTCAGTGACTTTAACCAGACTCCTGGGTTCCCTTGTCAGTCCTTTTTTGGGGCCCTGAAGCTCCCTTTGCGGCACTTTCCAAAAGCAATAACCTTGAGCTTGGCAGCTAAGCTCCAGCGAGGCACAAAATGAAAGTCACACTTGGGCAAGAGGCCAGCACAAGGCTCCAGAGCATCCTCTGATGCTAACACAGCACATGCAGGGGAGATGACTGGGAAATAGCCCTGGGAGTTTGGGTCTGTTTGTGGTTGGGACCTTGTGGGAAAGTTCCCTGCAGTTGCTTGACTCACAGCAGTTTTCCAAGGAGCTTGCAAGCAGCACATGTCATTGTGCACATGCAGGGACCACATAAAGCCTGGTCCTGTGTCTGCAGGGGAGGAATCAACCCCATTCCTCTCCCTGTTTCAGTTCCCAACAGTATGGAACTGATTTAGAGCACATGCCACCAGCTGATGAGGCTGACTGCAGTGGGAGCTGGGGCTTGTGTTGCTCCTGCACCCAGGCAGGGCTGTGTGTGCCTCAGTGGGTGCCTGTGCAAGCTGGCAGGGAGAGATTTCATGTATGGGGCAAGGTGGCCCCCATTTTCCCATGGCAGTGCCTGCAAGTGGGGTGCCAGGGTTGGACTGACCTTCCCAAGCTTTGCCCGTGTCATGCAAAAGGGTCTTGTCCAGTGATCTCACTACTCTGGGCTGTCTCAGGGCTGCAGTACAGTGTGATCCTTCCTGGGAGATGGAGCTGGCTCCTGGCTTGCCAGAGCAAACAGGGATGTGTAATCCCTGCTGGGCAGATGGGAAAGTTGCCCTGGGCTCGGTGTCTCTGTGCTCCATAACCCTATGGGGCTGCAGGCAGGAGGAGGAGGCTGAGCTGCTTGTCCTACCCCACCCCACCTCACTGGGGTTTTACCAGAGAAACGCACTGCTTGGTTCCTGGGATATGGTCACCCTGGCTTGGGAAGAGCAACATTTCTGGTGCTGAGCAGGTCTTCAGCCATGTCTACATGCTCTGGGCTGCAAATTGGGTTTACTGTGAGGGGTGCAGGGGAACGAACATGTTATTCACATGCACTTTCAGATGAGGATGCCTCAGATACTTCACAAGAGTGCAAAGTTTCCAGTAGCTAAGTTTCAGATTGGTGTTTGTGTATGATGCAGGTTTGTGTTTGAACTGGAGCAGGAGAACCATTGCAAAGGGACGATTTTAACATCAGAAACTCAGGGAATGGAATAAAAAAAATACCTTCAATTCCTCTGGGCTCCATCCCAGCTTATGAAGCTTCACTGGAACCGGCCAGGACATTCAGCATTGCTCCTGAACACACTGGATGTTCCCTTCTTCCGCAGAGGCTGCAGGAGATTAAAGCCGTGACCTGGCACAGGCTCTGGGAGCTGAAGAATTTCCAACCTCATTTTCTGATAAGAGCTCTGACAAAGCCTTTCTGGAATGGTTTGAAGCAGTCAGTGTTCGCTGGTACCCTGCAAGGTCAAGTCATTTAGCAAGGACCACCCCACACTTACGTTAAACAGACCAAAATAATGATGGAAACAGGGCTATGGCACTGCAGACCCTCTAACTCATGGCAGGCAGTGGGATCCCTCCTTGCAGTTGAAGCAATATGCAGGTCCTGCTCATCCAGAAAAGCAGAGGGAAGGGTGTTTGGAGATGTAAAATTGCTGACTAAAACATACACATTGTCTCTCTGCAAGGGGAAGGGACTGCTACCCCATGGGTTGGTGTCACGTACCCCTGCAATACAAATGGGCTCCCATGTGCCTGGAGCAGAGCAGTATTTGCTGATTTTAGACTTGATTAGAACCTGGAAAATGGAGAGTAACAGTCCCTTCCCACAGGATTTTGTGAACAAATCCAACATTTACACCTTCCCCAGGGGAGCAGGCCTGGTGCCCTGAACAGGGTGAGTTACCTGTGGCTGTGTGCCATCTGCTGCAGATCCATAACCCCATTACCAGCTCCAACCTCCCATGCGTGCTGCATCAGTGCGAGCATGATGCAGCTGATCCAGCACACTGACTTACCATTTATTCATCAAGGCAGCATTTTCAAAGATGCCCTTTCTGCACACAGAGCCGAGCTGACCGCTTTGTGCTCTCTCTGATGGGTTTCTTGGAGCAGACGGCTTGTGTAGAACAGTGCAATGACCTTGTGTTAGGATGAGCCCAATGCTCCAGGCATGTGAGATGCCCAGGGATGCCTGGGCTGGATGTCAGGGGAAAATCCTCCCTACTACAAGACGCAGAAGGGAAAAGCCAGAGCAGGCAGAAGCAGCAGGAGACACCAGTGCCCTTGAGCACTGTGCTATGGTACCATTGAGCCCTGTGCTATGGTACCACTGAAAGGTGTTGGAAACCCACTGTGTGATAACTGTCCAGCAGTGAGGCCTGTTGCACCTTGGTAAGTGTGGTTTCCACCCATTTGTGCCTCATTATCCAGCTGAAAAAGGTCTTTGCATCTCCAGGGGACTGGCCACTTGGTGGGAACTTCTGCAGATGATGACAGGGAGTCACCCTCCTTCCAAAGTGTGTTTGTTAAAGGAGCAATAGGAGAACATATGAGCCTTGACCTGCTAAACAAGCAGGCATGCACATGAGAGGCTACAAGGGCTGGGTCCCACCCTGCGATGTGCTGGCTGGTGACAACGGCAAGGAGCAAAATGCAGCAGAATGCCTGGTCCCCAGGAGCGGTCCTGGAAGGGTTGTAAAAGGGGCTTTGGCACTGGCAGCACTTTCTGCTGCACACAGGCTGCTTATTTAGGAGCTGATCCAGTGAAACACTTGAGCACAGAGGTGTCATTGAGTTCAGAGGGACTACACCTCCTTAAAGGAGGTACTTGTGCGTTTGAGGCTATGGACCCATGTAAGTTTGCTGGATCAGGGGCTTAGGGTGTAACACAGGCGGCAGGATACTGAAATACTTTGGGGTTGAGATCACTCTTGGCCTCATAAAATGGCTGTGGAAGATTTATTGGCGTTTATCTTCATTGCTGCAGAAATATGAGTGGTGTGTTTAGTCCAGAAAGCAAAAATCAGGCTCTTGGAAGAGCAATAACAAGTGTTCCAAAGCTGCCGTGTGCATTGACAAAGAGTTTCTCCCACCCCAGCACATGCAATGCTCCTGCAGTAAAGTCCCAGCTGCGCAGCTGGATCATGGAGTTGTGTCTGGAGCCAGAACTGCCTCAAGGAGCTTAGTCTGGCTCTGATGTACTGCTTTCACAGGCGCTGGTGTGATGTGGGGACCTTGTGAGGTCCTTCCATTGCAGAGGAGGGGTCAGGAGACCCCATCAGAGGCTGCTGTGGGAAGGGGGAGTCGCACTTGGCTTTCATATTGCTATGGAGAGTTCATGTCTTACTCTTCTGAGGGATGGACCTGGGCAGAGCATCACCCACACCATGTCCCAGGCAACCTCTGCTTTTCAGTGCTAAGGTTCAGAGCAGCTCAGAAGCTTTGGCCCAGATGAAGTGATGGGCTTCAATTAGAGACAGTTAAATAGTGTAAGGAGCTGCTGGGAAAAGGCAGAGGTTCACAGGGGTTTAGTTGATGGGAGGTCACAAGTGTTGGGTACACTACTTGTAGGATGCTGCCTGGACTTGAAGAGGGTGTGAAGGGCACCACTGAGACCTGCTTGAGCGTAGCTGATCCTGGCCTGGCTCCTTGTTCTCCCTCCTGCCAGGAGCATAGCTGGCACCTCTGGGATCCCCACTGGTGCTGAGAGGGCTGAAGGTTGGTGATGAGGTTGGGCTGGTGGGGAGGAAATGCTGGGTATCGTGCCTGGAGGCTCCCTGGGGATCAAAGAGGTCCCCAAGGCTGGGGTGCTGTAGAATCATAGAATCTCATCTCAATCTCCCCTCTTTTAGCTGTGAAAAGTGTATATTTCAAGGTGGAGAAGGTGGTCACAAAGAGAGTGTCTCTGTGTGTCCTACATGCCCACTTTGGCCTCCAAGGGTCAGTTAACCCCTTGCACACCTCTGGGTTATTTGGGAGGCACAAATGTGTTGTCTGAGAGCACCAGGATAACCAACAAACCAGAGTGGCTGCTTGGCTGGAGGCTGTTCCTACCATGGGGCTTGGTTTCCTTGGGCTGCCCACAGTGCAGGGAGCTGCAAACAACACTCAGGACATGGGACCCCATTAAATACCAGGCTCTGAGGAGAGCCCATGCTGATCCCAGCCCCTTTTGGTGGCTCCCAGCCCTGCAGTGCCTGTCAATGCCTGCCCTCTGCTCCATGCCATTGATGACGTTTGCAAAGAAACACTGGGTGACCACCCTCAGGGAGCTGCAATGTGCTGCCCAAGTGGGGGGTCTGTCCCCCAGAGCAGGGGGGTGAAGAGGCTTTGCTCCATAGACACCACGCTGTGTCTGACGCGCTTTGCAAACATCTGGAGAGGCTTTTGAAGTGTGGCCTGTCGCTTCTGCGTGTCTGAGTGCTTTGCTAATGCCCTTCGCTGCTCTTGCGACGTCTCACTGCTTCTTGCTCCAAGGCATATTTTTAGCACAGAGCTGCATCTGGTCTGGCTGTGGCTCTCCTTGTGAGTCCTCCAGCACAGATAAGGAAGTGGGGAGGAAACAATCGTCGCCTCAGTTATTTTTGGCGATGAGAAGCTCCTTATTAACAGCATGACTTTTTAATAAACAAAATACCCCTTCATTCGGGACGAAGGGGAAACAATTGGTCCATTTATCCCCCACACTAATGAGGCTGCAGAAAGGAGCTAATGGGACCTCACTTGACAAGGGGCTGCAGAACAACAGAGCTATTCTGGGAAGGGCAGGAAAGGCTGCCGGGACAGGAGGCTGAGTTTCCTCTCCATCCTGAGGTCTGTTCCCATCTGCTGGTGCTGCCTCCCTAGCCAGCTGGGAGAGGGCAGAGCCATGGATGCCGGCGGGTTGGAGCCTGCATGGCCTGGTTCATTGCTCTGAGCGGTTTGGGGGTCTCTTTCCCACCCTGGTACAGCATGGGCTGGAGGCTGGGGCCACCAGCAGTGCTGCTGATGGCCATGTAGGTCTGCACGTATCTCACTGCACTGGAGGGTCTCAGCCATCCCATGTTTCATTCAGGCATGGAGACTCCTGCCCCCAGTGCATCCCACAGAATGGGAATGACTTGCCCATGGGGTAAATCAGAGCTTGCCTCTGGCCTCTGCAGCTCTGCACTGGTGCAGCCAGATCTTGCTCTCTGGCCCTGTGTTTTGACACTAATGCTGAGGCAGAAATGAGGGGACAGTGCTGTTGTGGAGGCTGCTGAGCAAAAACAGCCCACAGGTCCCACAGGTGCTGCAGGAGTTGCAAGGAAACTGGACCTGACCAGCAGGACCTGGCAGAGCTTTCTGGGACCCTCTAAAGCAAGGGTTTCACCAAACAAGTCCAGAGGAGGCCATGGAGATGCTACGAGGGCTGGAGCAGCTCTGCTCTGGAGCCAGGCTGAGAGAGCTGGGCTGGGGCAGCCTGGACAAGAGAAGGCTCCTGAAGGGGAGACCTGAGAGCAGCTCCAGTGCCTAAAGGGGCTGCAGGAAAGCTGGAGAGGGGCTTGGGACAAGGGCCTGTAGGGACAGGACAAGGGGAATGGCTTGAACCTGCCCGAGGGGAGACTGAGATGAGCTCTTAGGCAGAAGCTCTTCCCTGGGAGGGTGCTGAGGTGCTGGCACAGGGTGCCCAGAGAAGCTGTGGCTGCCCCATCCCTGGCAGTGTTCGAGGCCAGGTTGGACACAGGGGCTTGGAGCAGCTGCTCCAGTGGAAGGGGTCCCTGCCTGTGGCAGGTGTTGGAGCTGGAGGAGCAGCACAGGAATGTTGGTCAGGAAAAGGCAAACTCAGGACATGATCTCCTACATCATTGCCTCCCACAGGAAGCTGTTCAGATCCCTGCGCTGATCCTGCCCTTACACACTGGGGCAGCTAAGAATGATTTTCTGGTCCTTCTGCTGAAGCAGAGTGGATTCTGGAGCGCAAGGTTGCAGCCATGCTCAGGGCAGGCAGAATCACTCTGTGCCTGTGCTTGCTTGCCTTGGTTATCTGGAGATTCTGAGATACCCTGCGGTTTTCTTTCCTGTGCCCCACAAGGAGGTTGGCTCACTGGGAATGGCTCGTAAAGGAAACACATGATGAGATCATCTGATGAATGTTTTAACGGTGTGGAGCACCAGTTCTGGGACCAGGCTGCGTGTTCCTTGTTAAATCCCTCAGGGGACACCCTTTCTGTCAGTCCTCTGTTTGGCATCAAGACGTCAAGGGGCATTGGCTCTTTGCCTCAGGAGCCAGAGCAGCAGGAGATGGGGTTTCTGCTCATAGCATCAAACTCAGGTCTCTGCTGAATTGCTCAATTCTTTCCTGTGCAGTTGGCCAGTGTTAAAAGAGGAATAAAGTCTCCTCTGGAGAGCTGTGTCAGGCTTATTTATAAACATTTTCAAGTGCTCCAACGTCTGCAGATGAAAGGGGCTGTTAACGTGCAAAGCAGTCTTCTTGTAGATGCATGAACACTTTGCCTCACGTACAGCTCAGTTTACCTTTCTTTCTGGAGCTTTCTAACTCATTTGGATGGCTCTAACAGCTGATCATTGCAGCTGGAAGGCAAATATTCTGCAGCAATAACAACTCATGGCATCAACCACCCTCTCTTCCTTGTGATCACAGTGACAGTGCCTGGAGATGGCTGTGTTTCCTGGGAAAGGGTGCACCTTGGAATAAGAAAGGGATGATAAACCCAGGTTTTACCTGTATTTACATGTCCAAAGTGGGACACTGGGGGTTTTGGGCTGCAGGGTGTCACGGTCAAGTGTTCTGACTCGATATAGGCTCGGCATCCTCCTTTCTGGAGGACCAGGCAGCCCCAGACTCACAGATAGGACTCAGGGCAGCAGAGGACTCGCTCTCAGGAGAATCCCAACATGTGTCATACAACTTCTCCAGGCATATCCCGTGTACTGGTGAAGCTGCTCCTGCCATGGGCTGTTTGGGTGAGTGACAGCTCCTGCAGTGGTCACCTCCTTCCATGCGATGTGTGTGTGATATCTCCAGTGAACGCTGCCACAGTGGCTTGGGGAAGGAGAGAGAGCAGCAGAGAATTCAAGCAGGGCCTGACTTGTTATCTGTTCACATCTGCTTGGTTGTGAGCTATTCTGGGAGTCTCAGATGTGGTTAGGGCTGAGGAGGAGGTGGGGGGAGCTGGCAGGCACGCAGCAATGACTGCAGCTCTGGGGATGTCATTTCCAATCAAGTGATCCCCCACAAGCTGCGTAAACATCCTTTGATTTGAGCGATGCTCCAGCAGACAAAGAGATCCTCTCAGTGTGCTCCACCGGCTCAGCAGGTCCCAGCACCATCGTGCTGTTGTTCGTGTTCCAGCTCAACCCAAATCCAACCCTCCCAGTACAATGCACAGAAATAACCCTGCTGGACTCCAGGCTGCAAGGTTAGCTCTACAGGAAGGGAGGTTTTCCTTGATTTCCTCCCAAATGGGCAATGGTTTTCAGAAATGTGGCCTGTGGTGTGAGGGGCTGAGCTCAAGGGGCTGTGAGACCTTCTGAACAGCAGATGTTTCCCATCAGAGCTGAATGGTGGCTTGGGTGCTCCTGTGCCTCTCCAGGACGGTTTTTCCTCCAGTGTCCCCTTTCTGAAACCTCTCATGGAGCGAGATGGGAGCTGGGGGGACCCTGACTTGCACTCCGCTCTAGAGCTTTGATTTTGATGTACTGAGCCCCTGCCTAGAGGTTCCTGTGTCAGCCCTGATGGCCAGGCTGTCCAGGGCTACCTCCTGCCTTTGCTAGGCTGACCCATGGCCATGCAGATAAGGACAACATTACATTTCCTGTGTTTGGCCTTCAGCTGGGGATACTTGTGCTTGAACGTGCCCTTGTACCAGACTTTCCACGCTGTGGATGTTTCTGTTCCTTCTCTCTCCCAGTGATGGCTGCACCCTGGCTGAGGAGGAAGCTGTGCAGTGAAATGCAAATACCGGGTGGGAAATGAGAAAGGGATAGGAAAAATACCACTGCTCTGTTCTTGGGGGAGCAGATTAACACACTCCTTCCTCTGAGATCCGGCAAGAGGCCACCTCTGCAGAATGCAGTGTACATCCATGTCTAGGGTGAGACCTGGGACAATGCTACAGCTACAGGGGATCAAACAGTTAGGGCTAATAGCTTGGGCATCACTCCCCGTGTGTGAAATGAACACCCTTACAGGACAGAGTCTTGCCTGGGATTCAAATGACCCATCATCTGCTCCTCCTGCACCTTCCAGGATTGAGGATTTCTAGGCCAGGGGGGACCAGTGATGGCACATGGTGAGGCTTCAGTAACTCCTCCATTGCAGCAGCTAGAACATGCCTGTTACAAAGAGCTTGATGCCACAGCTCCAGGTTATTCCTCTACTTCTGATATGACCACTTGGGTACCGTCCTTGGGTATGCTCATCTGGGGAGCTGTATCCAGGCCAGGGCTCAACCTGTGTCTCTAATGCTGGGGCTTAGCACAGGGCTCATGCACTTAAACACTGGCATCTAGTGCTTCCAGAGATGACCTGGCTTGTCCTACCTGACTTCCGTCTTCAGATCAGATCTGCAGGAGCCCTGGGCTGGATCATGGGTGCCTTAGCTCCCCTAATGTGTCTGAACCAGCTCTGGATCCCCACCTTCAAGCACCTGACTCCTACCCCAGGTTTCTGGTCTGGATGTTCTCTATATAAGGAGTCTGTGGCTTGACAACAGGGAAAGCTGGAGAGGTTGTAATTAACATAGATCAGAGTCTGTCTACAAGGTTGCTTGGTCTCTCCAGTTCATCCTACCTCAGACAGGAGAGGAAGGGCTCTCCTGGAATGAAGGGGCAATAAATCTAAAATGAAGGAGAGGGATATTTCTTCACTCAGCATGGTCACAGCCTGAGGAATTTACTGCAGAGGGGTCTGGTGACAGATGCTGTCTCTGGACTGGGAAGGAAGTTGGAGCCTTTGATGCTGCTTTTCTGCTCCCACAGACTCCCAGAGGATTCATCCATCTCCTGGCCATTACTGGAGCAGAGGGTGTCTCTGGCAGCCCATGGACACGATGAACAGATGGGGAATGAAGCATCCGTTCTCTGTGGTGTGGTGCATCACTTGATGTCACAGCATCCCTCCAAGGTCAGGTTGAGGGTCAGAAGCTCTCACCCCAGTGTCTCCTGAGAGCAGATGATTGCTGTCACTGCTGGTCTCAGGACATCTATAGGAGCTGTATGGATTGCTCCCATTAACAAAAGTGCATGAAATGTGGTCTCTGAGTTATGGCTTTTTATGAAATGTGGGGGCAAAGTGGGGAAGGGTCTGACGTGCAGCACGGACATGGTCACTCAGGTGGAAAGGGACATTTCCAATGGCCTTGTTCATATGTCTAGTGGCACACAAGGGCAATTGTACCAGGTGTGTGGACAAAGGGAGAAGTGCTAGAAACATCTAATTATTTGAGGAAACAAGGTATTAATCCAGACTCATTTCAGAGAAGGGAATTCATATAAAGGTAAGGGAGGTACCTTAACCCTGGGTCCTGCTCAGTGTTTGTGATCTTGAGAGCAGACTTGGCCACTTATTCAGGCAGAGCATCGCCACTGGATAGTGAAGAATGAGAGAAGCCTTTGGATTCCCCCTGTGAAAGCCTTTTGGAAGCATTTTAGCTCAGGTGTGAGCCAGTGGGTGCCAGGGACAAGGCAGGTTGGGCTGGGACTGCCACAGCCATCCCATTGCACAGAGCACATTGCTGCTTTGCTCACCCTGCCTGGCACCAGCAATGTTTCCAGGGGACCCAGAAGTGGGGGAATGAGAAATGAAGTCCAGCACTTTGCAGAGGATATGGTGGCCATAGGGAAGCTGGTCACACCAGATCTGAGCTGTGAATGACTATGGGGGTGCAGCGCTTTGGGACCAGAGGAGCAAAGGAGGGTGTGGATGGAGAGGGGCAGCATCTCCAGCACAACTTGGCCCCTCACTCATGTGTCACTGCTTCCACCTAAGCACCTTGTGCAATGCAGAGGCATGTGATGCTGGGTGACCTCCTCAGCTCTGGATGGCCTGGTGATGTGTCAGCGCAGCCATAGGCCTGGATGGAAACAGCATCAGAGAGGAGGATATGACAAATACCCAACCAAATTCTCTCACCCCTGTTTCCTGAAGTGTCCCAACAGGGCTGTGAGCCTGGACTGGAATCCTGGGATACACACAATGCAAAAGCAGCCAGGCCTTGGCAGATCCCGTTTTTCAGATGTTTTGTGCCACTCCAGCATGTGCATAAGGAAAGATGTAAACTGCAACCTTTCCATTACTTTTGTACCAATCCATCACCTTTCTTTTATGAACAAGAAGACAATTCGAGCTGTGATATGCTTCTGCCAGCTCATGTTTTCTTCTTGGACCCAGGACCCCATGTGTTAGGAAGGCAAGTCTGTCTCTGCCATCAGAAACCATATCACACCATCTCTGATGAGAGATCAGACTGAGACTCTCTTCCAAGAGCTTGTCCTCATGCTGATGCTGCCTCCTACACTTCAAATAGAGTCATAATGAAATGGTGTGAATGCCATCGATTCCCCCAGATACTTTAATGCCCATAAAGCATTAACACTTTTATCCTCAGAAAAGTGTGAATGTTTAGATCATAAGGCACCAATTGTGAGCTCCATGATGACAACCAGTGCTTGTTCATTTGGCTTTCTGGATGCAGTATGGCAGATAAAACCACCCCAGCAGTGATGCAGCAGGAAAACAGAGCCAGCTTTGCAAGGGGTGAGGTCAAAGGAAGGGATTTCCAAGGGAGTCCATGTGTGGGTCTAGGGTTTGGTAAAGGGTCTGCAGTTAGAAAACTCTTGAGTCTTTTGCCCTGCAGCAGCCGATACAGCTCAGTGATGCCACTTCTCATCCACTTGTATAATTTGTTAGTCTGTACAGCAGTCCCAGGCTTTAGGGCTATCTTATAAACCTGCCTTCCTTGTCAGGGTAGTTTGGATCCAGGTTTGCTCAGCTCTGAATGTATGGCTCCTCAACCATGCCCAGAGCTGAGTTTCCAAGTATAAAACTTCTCCTGCATGGAGAAAGCCCCTTTCCTGTGTCTCCATTCGCTTACTGCTGTTCCACCAATTAAAACTAAATGAAAACCATAATACCATCAAATCTGGGAAGCATCCAGAAGAGGCGTTATGAAATCACTTCCTCTTGATGTAAGTAATCAATCTCTCTCAGTGAAACTACTTGTAATTTTTGTACAATTACACTGCTTTTCATGATGCTAACTAATGATCCACAGTGTTATTTCCTACCATGACTCTACTTATTATCATTTTGATGTGAGAATCTTTTCTATTTCTATTGAGAACGCATGAGTATAATTCTGTAGTTATTTTGATATGCAGATTCTAAATGTTTGTGTTTTAACAGCAGCACTTTGTTTTTCCTAATCTTTATATCATTGCAAATCATTATTTCCCTCATACACAGCCCCTGGCTCTGCTTTCTACTCAGAGATGGGCACTTCTGCCTGATTTCTTCCCCCGTGGCTGGTCCAGAATCTGTCTGGCAGCTACTGATAAAGCTGAAATAATAACCACCTAAATAGTTATTACATTATAACACCAAGGAAGGTTGCATAAGAACAGCATTAACACACCAGAACTCCAGATTCAGTCCCTAGTTTCAGGAGGGATGGGTTATTTCCTCACAAATACTGGACAGCAAGTTGTAGAGGAAAAGACAAGTGTCTCGGAGATAAGCATCTCCTGTGCTGGAGGTGTTCCTGCTAATGCACAGAAAATGCAGGGTGGGAGCTACATGCTTTCTGCTTGGTGCTTATTAAGTTAGGAACTCAATTCAAGAGCTAAGGTAGGGCACTGCATGGGACTTCAATCAGTGCTTTATGCAGTATTTAGGGAGATGATGTCCCAAACTCCTGATAGCATTTACCTCCACTCAATCCATGCAGATTTGTTGCTCCCTGGCATGTCTCTCACCCTGACTTCCTGGCTGTAAATTCTGTATTTTCCCACACCTTTACTTTCAGCCTCTTTCCTCTGCTGAGATGAAGGAGGAGGGAGTTAGGGAGGGAGTGAAGATGATAAATTGGTGAAATTGTAGGTTTTGTCTCTACAGCAGAGGCATAGGGGCAGCTCTGGGGTCTGGGAGTTGGGAAAAGAAGAAAGAAACTGAAACTAACCAGAAATTATAACTGTTGTTAAACAACAGGAGCCAAAAATAATGGTTGATTTTTAAATTATTATTTTAATATTATTATTGTTATAATAATAATAATTATTATTATTTCAATCAAATTCTGCCAGCCTTAGCTAACAAGCACTCTGGGCCCACAGCTGTGATTGCATCCAAGTCTCTACACAATGCCCTTGAATGGTCCTTGAGACCAGCCTTGGCCTGGCTTCCAGCTGTGTATATGGTCCCTCTGCTCTGCCCAGCAACTTCAGCTCTGAGGCTGCATCTCAGCATCACAGGTCATTCACATGTGAGCCCTTAACCCTCTGTAGGAAACCTGTGAGCCAGGGATCCCACTGGCATTTCTGCGTCCACTTGTGGTACCTTCACCCTCTTCCATTGCAGCCAACCTCTGCTCTTCCTCCAAAGGACTCTTTGTCTTCATCTTTTTTGCAATTTAACCAAGATTTTGGTCTGTGGTTTGGGTTTCTTGTTCCCTTACACAAGACAAGCAGTTCAGAAAAGCTGTGCTGCTCCAAGCTGGGGAGAAGATGCTCATGTCCCCAGTCTCTATGCTTTTGAGAGCAAGATACGATTTTAATCCATAGCAATATTTATAGAATCCCAGACTGGTTTGGGTTGGAAGGGACCTTAAAGCTCATCCAGTTCCAACCCCTGCCACAGGCAGGGACCCCTTCCACTGGAGCAGCTGCTCCAAGCCCCTGTGTCCAACCTGGCCTTGAACACTGCCAGGGATGGGGCAGCCACAGCTTCTCTGGGCACCCTGTGCCAGTGCCTCAGCACCCTCTCAGGGAAGAGCTTCTGCCTAAGAGCTCATCTCAGTCTCCCTTCGGGCAGGTTAAAGCCATTCCCCTTGGCCTGTCCCTACAATGTTGGCATTTACCCCAGAACAGATATGATAACAGATTTCCATGCAGTAACACTGAATTGTTTCTTTCTGTTAATGTCAGAACATAAAAATTAATGTAATCACAAGTCTATTTAGCATGTACCCAGAACAAATTTAACATGCTGTATTATTGCTGAATTAGGACATTATTATTAAACCATTAACTTAAACCACTGAAACACATAACCTATAACTCAATATGAAATTGCCCAGCCATAAGTGAGAAATTAGAAAGCAGTCGTTTCATCTTGGCCTGCTCTTGAGAACAGTGTGACCACACTCTCTGGTGGGAAATGTTCTCCCAGAGCAGCTTCACTGCCCTGTGGTGAGGTTTTATCCTGAAACCCATTTTCCCACGTGCTCTCTTTCCCACTCTGGCTCCTCCTGAACCTTGTGAGGATCTCAGGAGTGGGGCTTGTTCACTCTCTAGTCCTGCATCTATTTCTAATAGTGTTGGCCAGTCCTCAACCCAGGTTGGCTTAGAATCTCTTTAACACTTGGCCAAGCACTTACCTCCTTTGCAGAGCTTGGCATATCCTCAGATTTGATCAATACTGTGGTCACCTTTTATTGTGCTTTGCTTTTCTAGGGTACAACCTGAAAAAGGAAGATTTTCCATGTGGCCATGATCTGTGGAGGAAAAGCCTTTGCAGTAAAGATACAAAGCAGTTTGCCTGCCATTCCTGGATGACAACCAGCTTGGAGACGTGTTTTATTTCTGTTCCTGTTGTAAGGAGCAGCCTTTTCTTCTGGTTGCAGAGATCAGGACTATCTCCCCATGCTTTCATTGTCCATCCCACCAGTCTGGGGCCAAGATGTGGCAATTCAGCAGTGTGGGCTGGCAGCAGGAGCCATTGCCACTGTGTTCACCACAGAGCAGGTCAAGTAAGTGTGGCCATTGTAGACCTGCCTCTTTCTCTGCTCCGCAAAAGCAGTTTACGGTTGAGCCCCAGGCAAGACAGGGCTGGAAGCATCTGGTTTTGGAGCAGTTCTGGTCATGGGGAGAAAGACCCTGGCTTCAGCAAGGCCTTTGGCGGTAACATTCACCAGCTGCTTTGCCAAAGGGCTTGGCTGGTTTGCTGTAAATAACTCCTGGAGCCTGGTTGTTGTGTCCAAGTGTGTGACGGCAGAAGATGGTAATTGACCTCTAAGCACATGATCTCACTGGCTCCTGTCCATCACAAAAATACCTCATGAAGGACCCATTGATATAGCTGGGTCGCTGACAGTCTCTGACAACATACAAGAGCAGCCAGGCATTATCTGGCCACAGAACACTGCTGCTGAGGGATGTTTGGGTCCAGCAGAATCCACATGACCAGGGACATTGAGAAGTGAGGCTGGAAGCGTGGCTTCTGCTTCAGCCCCAAGGAGCATCCCAAAGCCATGGCTCTCAGAGCCTCATTCCAGGCAGAGAGTGTTGGCAAAGGGCTATCTTCCCTTGCTCTCTCTGCTTCAAGATCTTTCCTGCTTTCTGTAGATCCTTCCTGCCTGGAGCCTCCCCAGTCCCTTCCCTCTTCTTCTCAGTGAGGAATGGTGCTTGAGGGAGGTTGCTCTGGTCTCTACTTGTGGTGCTTCTGCCCTCTATGATCATTTCTATTCTTCATTGTCCCATAGGTTGTGCTCTGGAAGTGAACTGACAGACTGGCTTGCCAACTACTGCCCTTACCAAGACATGCCAGGCAGGTGATCTCCTCTCCTGACTTTCTTCCAGGTAGCAGGAAAACACTCTTCCAAACCTACCTTCAGCTCACTTCATTGGGCTCAGTGGGAGGCCATCTGGGGTGTGCCCCTCTCCTAAGCAAAGGAATGACAAGGACTAGATGTGCACCCTTTCTTTTGAATCAACCTCATCTCATCTCCCCATGGATTAATGTGAGGTTCCTGGCTCTATATTTCATCAGTCTAGAGGGAAGCAGTTCTTGAACAGGATCTTTAAGAGGTACCTGTGGGAGAATCAACCAGATTTGGGGGACAAGGAGAACTGTCCTGTTCCCCACCTCCTTTTGGATGCTGAACTTCATCAGTGCTGGAAAAGTCCACTTGTCTGCAAAGGAGTTCTTGAAAAAGAAGTCCTTCGTAGGAGCTGACATGTCAGAGGTACATGGGGCAGAGGATGGAGGAAGAGGACTGATGTGCACTAACAGAGAAGAGGCTACAGGTGAGGAAAGCAGGACAGAAATGGCAGATGGTGCCCAGGGAAGGGTTAAAAGACGCTGATGACCAAGGAAAGAGAAAGTCTCCATGGGGCGGTCTTGCACTGCATGCTGCCTATGCCCAGACTGTGATGTCAATCACCCACTTTCTTCAGCATAAGAAAAGAAGAGATCCCTCCCCCATGATAAACTAATCAGAAAATTCATCAGCTCCAGTTCAGGCAGAGCCAAAAACCTCATTCTGCAAATGCTGCTCCATTTTTCAAAGTCCTCATGCCTTTGAAACCAGCTCTTGATTTCATTGGGATGACTCTCCCTTCCCAAAGAGCACTGCAGCACAGCCTCTGCAGCCCTTCTCCCAAAGTGTATGAATCACTCTGGCCTCGGGGAACTGCCACAAGTCACTTGAGCAGCTAAAAATACCTCAGAGGAAGCAGGACAGAAATACACATATCTGCTGCTGTAATGCTTGGCTGGGAGGGCACACACTGAATTAAGATGTTCCCTTTTCTGTTTCATTCCCTGCAGGTTTATTCGTTAGTGAAAGCAGATGTGAGTGAACACAGAGGTTTGTCTGAGACTTCTCAGGAAGTTGCTTTTTAGGGGAAGAGGGAAGGTGGAAAAACCACTTGTGCATTTCACACAGACCTGATTCTCAGTGTTTTCTGGCTCAAGTGTCTGTGATATGGGGGTTTCTTCCAGAGTGACAAGCCGAACCTTTCCAAGCAAGGGGAGCTGAGTAACTTCTGAGGACTTGTCTTGATGGCTGATGGTACTCTTCATGATCTACCTTTGTTCTTCAGAGACATCTTCCACTGGAGCAGCTTGCTCCAAGCCCCTGTGTCCAACCTGGCCTTGAACACTGCCAGGGATGGGGCAGCCACAGCTTCTCTGGGCACCCTGTGCCAGCGCCTCAGCACCCTCACAGGGAAGAGCTTCTTCCTTATCTCCAACCTGAACTTCCCTGTTTCAGTTTGAACCCATCACCCCTTGTCCTATCACTATATTCCCTGATGAAGAGCCTCTCTCCAGCATCCTTGTAGACCCCTTCAGACACTGGAAGCTGCTCTGAGGTCTCCACACAGCTTCTCTTTTCCAGGCTGAACAGCAACAATTTTCTCAGCCTCTCTTCATACAGGAGGTGCTCAAGTCCCTGATCATCCTCGTGGCCTCCTCTGGACTTGCTCCAACAGCTCCATGTCCCTCTTATGTTGAAGTGGCAGCCGTGATTCACTTCCACTGGATGTGATTTCCAGGGTCTGTGTGAGCCTGTTCTGGCTGGAAGATTTTGTCCCAACAGCTTTTAAGTGAGAAGCTCCTGGCAACAAGGGGTGGGATGGGGATGCATAGCCATGCCTTTAGCATGTGTGTCATGAGCTGCTTCATGCTTTGCTGGTACATGCGCCCTGCAATGAGTTTCTCTGTGTGTCTGGAGGCTGGCAGTGTGTCTTCACAATGGTGATCTCCCAGGCTCCCACATGCAGTGTGGCCAGGAAAGAAGTCCAATGTCCCATGTATCTGCAGGCCAAACCATACAGAAATATATGAGTCTATCTGGAAAACTCCCTCTTCTTTTCCTGCAATATTAAATTCCCTTCCCCAGGCTCAGTCTTGAAGCAAGAGCACCTTCAGAGTCATCAGTGCTGTAAGCACTTGTGGGTTTTCAAGAGCCATCACACTGAGCACAGGGGCTATATCTGACTGAATGCCCACAGACAGCCTTCAGCTGAAGGCAGATTTCTCCTGCAGTCACTCCTATTTCATCTTATACCTCCAATTTATAGCATAGCACTCGTTTCTTCCCCACTGTCTTTAAAAGGTGACTGAAAGCACAGCTCAGACAGAGACATCTGCATGGGAGATGTTTACAGTCAGACTGATGAGTCTGTCCCTGCACATCCTCTAGGGAGTCTCTGCTGTCACAGGCAGTCTACTGTCACCCCCAACAATCCCACGTCAGCACTGGGAGGCTGCCGGCACGTGTGAAACCAAGTCCATAGAACCCAAGTGTCCTGAGAAACGTCACCTAAGTGATGAAAGGTCAGCCAGACTCTGAAGTCTGATGCTGCATGTGTAAACACATTGAAAGAAGTGTTTGCAGCAGAGAATGGACGTGGATTGCTGTTGCAGTGGCTGTAACGCATGAGTACCTGTGCCAAAGATAACACATGCTCTCAGTGCTGGTTGCTGTATATAGAATACATACTCAGGCTTTATGACAACTTGGAAGAATGTCATGTCCTAAATGGAAACTAGTTACAGTGAAGTAGATTGGCTGCTCCTCCACTTCGGAAGCAAGAGATTCTGACATGCTAGGGAAAAGACAGAAAGATTGGGAAAAGTATAAGAAAAAATTCGAGTTAGTCTGCAAACAAACCAGAGAATTAAAAAAAGGATTGGAAACAGTCAAACAAACATCCTCCATGATGGTATTTCCAGACACTAGATCTGTGGTACAAAGCTGGCCTGCAGTTGTTTATGCTGGAAACAGTCATATCCGATTTGAGGATTATTGCATTCACTTCCAGAAATAGCTGGAGAATAGAACCACCAAACATCATCTCTTGTACAAAGGTTATATCTGCTGGACATGACATTCCAGAGATCCACAGACAACTGATGTCCATGGACTGACGTTGTGCACTTCAGCTTGACATTGCTGGAATGTATCTTTGAGCACAGGATACCTGGGATCTACTTAACTTATAGGAATTTGGGCAAATGTTTAAAATAAAGCCCATTTCTCTGTGATTTTTAGCTGTGATTCTGCATATCTTCCCTCAGCTCCTGAGGTTATTATTTCTTTTTCCCAGGTCTTTGTCATGAGATGAGCTCTGAGGACACTGGAGCAGACATCTCCAAGCTGCTACATCCTTGTTTTATCTGGGAAAACACCACCAAAATAGAAAGAAAAACAGAACAATCCATTTAAGCCCTTTTAACCCATTAGAATTTGCTTTATTTAGGTATCTCTTGATACCCTCTCCCCAGAGGTAGGCAGGACAGGGACCACACGTCCCTCTGGTGAGCTCAGAGCCAGCTGATGCTCATCAGCATGTGCCAAGTTGCCCAGGCACCAGGCAGAGCTAAAGAACCGAGATGTGCAGGTCCAATCTGCTTGCCCCATCCCGGCCCATGGGACAGAAGGGTTTTTTTCCTCAGGAAGAACTCACTGGGATCAAGAAAGAAGTTAATAAGCCAAATGGAGCCTGTCTCGCTTCACGGTGCAGCCTGGCTCCCTTCCAGCCCAGGCTGTTATTAAATTACCCAGAAAACAGGAGGAAAGAGCCCTGCACGCCAGCTTTCCCAGCAGCCTTTGTCTCTGGTTTGTGCCAATCAGTCCTGAAACAAGAGCCCGGCAGCGGGACACCTCTGTTGAGCTGCAATGTCTCGTGCGGGGATCTCACTTCACAGCTCCCCATGGACTCTGCTCTGTAGCATGATGCAAAACCAGATGGCAGCTGCAAATCTGGCTGCTGTCCAAGGCTCCACAGGGTCCTGCAGGCCAGAGCCTTCACCCCATGGACACAAAGGGGACAATCTGGAGCAGACTGGAGTGGAGCGGAGCAGTCGTCTCATTCAGGTTTCTTTTCCACAGTGCAGCCAAGGGAGTCTTCAGCTCAGGCACCCAATGTGCCCCGGCTGTCTGCTGGTGGCAGCTGCTCAGGTCAGGGACAGGCCATTGGAGTCCCTCTCATCCCACTTGGGTTACTGCTCCCCCTGAAAATGGTGTTGAAAAAGTAGTTTGGAAATGGTGGGTTTGTTTAATGAACAACTGCAGTGGGCACATCACAGAATCCCAGCCTGGTTTGGGTTGGAAGGGACATTAAAGCTCACCCAGTTCCAACCCCTGCCACGGGCAGGGACCCCTTCCACTGGAGCAGCTTGCTCCAAGCCCCTGTGTCCAACCTGGCCTTGAGCATTGCCAGGGATGTGGCAGCCACAGCTTCTCTGGGCACCCTGTGCCAGCGCCTCAGCACCCTCCCAGGGAAGAGCTTCTGCCTAAGAGCTCATCTCAGTCTCCCCTCAGGCAGGTTCAAGCCATTCCCCTTGGCCTGTCCCTACAGGCCCTTGTCCCAAGCCCCTCTCCAGCTTTCCTGCAGCCCCTTTAGGCACTGGAGCTGCTCTCAGGTCTCCCCTTCAGGAGCCTTCTCTTGTCCAGGCTGCCCCAGCCCAGCTCTCTCAGCCTGGCTCCAGAGCAGAGCTGCTCCAGCCCTCGCAGCATCTCCATGGCCTCCTCTGGCCTCGCTCCAACAGCTCCAGGCCCCTCTTGTGCTGCTGCCCCAGAGCTGGATCAGGGCTGCAGGGGGGTTCTCCCCAGAGCACAGCAGAGGGGGAGGTATCCTGAAAAATTCAGTGGTGACTTCAGGCATCTTGAGAGCCTTCTTGCCCCTCAGTACTTTATTCAGAAGGTTCATGGGCAGGATGAGAATGAGGCTTCCATTCACTTTTTATTGGTTTTCTACTTTTAATCAATCCATAAAATATTTCACATGGACAAATGATGTTAATTTGAGGCCTGTCCTCCAGCAGGATCAGTGTGTAGCAGGTTGTTGCACTCTGTCCAGATCTGCTTACACATGGCACAGCCAGAGACACCCATAACAGCTCCAAGAGACCTCTGAGGTTTTGAGTAACAGAGAGAACTGGGATTCGCCGTTTCATTATTCGACCCTTCTGTAATTCAGGACTCCTTAACCATGCGCGTGCTCACTCTTGATACACAGATGTTCCCAGCAAGCCTGCTCTAAGATTTCAACACTTTCATGACGTTTATGATTTCCAGAAATGTCAGCATGAATTTCAGGGAAAATGATTGAATCAGGTTAAGTGAATTCCATTTGCTGCAATCACTGCACAGTCAGGTGTCTGTAGGATAACGCATACAGCCAAGCAAGATCCTCTTCTATGTATTCTGCTCCACAGTGCTGTTGCTTTTTGTTTAGACAAGTCCAGCGTTTATGGCCAAGGAATTTATTGTCAGTCCCTGGCTCTAATTTACACTTCAGTGAGTGCATGTTATAAATTTTGGCACGGAAAGATTGATGTAGTCTCATTTAAAAAGTATTATTTCTTTTAAAATGAGCATTGAAAACTTCAGCACTTGCATACCAAGCACTTTCCATCTCTCTTGCCATCTGTATTGTATTAAACAATATAAAGACTTTGTCTATTGCTGCTGAACACACTGGGATGATTTTCTTAGGAAGAGAGGGACATTCTACAGTGGGCTGCCTCAACATTTCTTTGTTTTTAATATGAAAAAGATCCCAAATCCTCTGCAATTTTTAAGCTCTTTGCTAGGGGAAGGAGTTCATAAACTTCTGTTACTGACCATGGAAGATCACAAGATGAATTTACACTGTATTTTCTGTTTTGCATGTGTGAGTTGAGCACTTACTTTGAAGCAAATGTTCAGTCCTTCCCCCCCTTTAATTTCTGGACCAAATGGTGACTTTGAAAATTAAAATTCTGGTGACAAATGGTGAATCACCATCAGAATTCAAACCATATAATTTTCAAATCTTCCTAGTGCTGTTTCATCTTTCAGAATAATTAGACAACAGATTATTCCCCCCTTAGCTAAGCTGTGATGACCTATATGAAATGCTTTGAAATCCGCATGGTTTGAGACTTCAGTAACCACAAAGAAAAGTATGACTATTTTAGCCAAGCCTTCAACTCTTTTTCTCCAAGGAGTAGTTAATCTATTATTGGTAATACATGAAGCTTTTGTCCTACCACAAAGTATCATTTTAACCATGGAAAACAACTGCATTTAATTCACTGTCACAGCTGAGTATCTCCATGAATGATTATGAACAACTCTATTATGCACATCTGTGTCCTCTGCAGCAGTCATTTGCTTGTTTTAATGTTTTGTTATTTCTTAGCAACCAAAGGAAGTCTGAAGAGCTTTTCCTCTTAGAAATTGCACTGGAATTGTTTTTATGATCCTCTTTTACACTTGACCGTGTACCACGAGCATCTGAGAAATTTCCTTTGCTCATACTGCAAAATGCCTTTGACTGTTGCCACCAGCTGTACTCACCCTTGTGCAATGCTTTAGCTCCTGCCATGGAAAATGCAGCATCACTTTCAAGACCTTAATTCATAGATTGAAAATCGCTGTTGTAGCCAGTCGTGATTTAAATCATGAGATACAAAAGGTCATCGCTTTGCCACTTACAGGTGCCCAACCAATATTTATGAAGCCTTTGATCATGCCCTGCATGAAGAGGTTCCTCGGGTGCCTACTCTGCCTGAAGCATAAGCTGCGTGGAAGGTTTAATGCTGTGAGCACTTCAGTTGCCATTCTTCTGGTCAGGGTTAGGGTTTGGGTTGTCCTGTAGCTCAGATATCCACTGTGGCACCAAGTAATTGAAGTGCATCTACTGAATGTTTCTAGTTTTCGGAGCTAATCTGGACCTTTGACTCAGTAAGAGACAGGTT
This sequence comes from Melopsittacus undulatus, assembly GCF_012275295.1. Classification (NCBI taxonomy): domain Eukaryota; kingdom Metazoa; phylum Chordata; class Aves; order Psittaciformes; family Psittaculidae; genus Melopsittacus; species Melopsittacus undulatus. The sequence continues at coordinate 10,231,076 of NC_047537.1, forward strand.
TTGACAAAACATTTAGAAACGTATCTTTTCTGTGCTCAAAACACCTAAGTTTTGGTTTAGAAGTGCTGAACTTGGGGCTCAGAGCCTATGGAACACACACTGAGCAGGAGTAGCTGGTCTGGAAGGATGTGGGACACACTCCACCTCTTCGCTGTGCTGTGGCAGGCTTTTCTCTTGAGATAATCTTATTTTCAGTCAAGACTATTTTCAATTTGGGGGTATTTGTTGTTTTAAAGCAGCCTCTTTCCATGGTTGTGCCAGAGAAAAAGTGATTTTTTTTTTTGGAAAAAAAGCTGTTCTGAGAGTTTTGTCTATCCCCCTGTCTCTGAGGACCCTAGAAATGCCTGCTGTGCTCTCACCAGTGTGCCTGCCTGTTTTTTCTCCCAGTCATGTATAGAAGATGCTCTGGGGATGCCATACATGGCTGGAAACACATCTGCTCCGTACATGTCCCACATTCTGGCTTGTGAAGGTCACAGTCAGCCTCCTTCTGGAGACATCCTTCCTGCACACAGTACCCATTCCACAGGTCCTCTTCCAGACCCATATCTTCATCCTAGACCAAGGTCCCCTTTGCAGGGAGCATTGTCCTTCCTAGAGGTAACTGCTGCTCATGGATTTTGGGGCAGAGCTGCTGGCAGGAGGCATCTCTACTCTGTTACCTCTGATGCTGCTTTATGTCAGCAGAGAATCCAGCCCTTTGTTTCCATTCTTACTTCCCCCTTCCTGTCTTTCCTGGCTAAATGTTCCCAAAATATCCCTCATTCCTTAATCAGAGAGACAGAAGGTAGCCCTGCTCCTGATCTGTTTTGCAGACAGTGGCTGCTCCTCCCCATGGCCTCAGAAAGTCTCTAAAACCAGCTCTTAACTAAAGAAATCACAACAAGATGGTGATTTTTAACATTTCTTTTATACACATATATATCTTTAAAGTGGAGGTTTGGGATTTCCTCTACTGGTTTTGCATCTGATGGAAGCAGGATTGTGACCATCTCCTGTGTGTGTCTCTCCCCCACTGGAGCCAGCCCTTCGCAATCCCGGTATAGAGGCGGCTCTGCACAAAGAGCTGCTGTAAATCAACCTGGCAGCAGCAATAACGTCTGACAGCCCCAGTAGAGCCCCTCGTTGGCTCTGCAGACTGGAAACGTCTGGCCCGTGGCAGGGTTTGTATTTATGCTTCTTGATAATTTGTCCATACATTGGTTTATATATTTATTTCTATATTAGAAGCAGAGCACTTGCCCAGAAACAGCTGTTTTCTTTGGCCACCCCAGGCATCTCTCTCTGTTTGGTTTCCAAAGCACACACGTGGAAAGTGAAGGGGCAAACTGCTGCACCAGGAAGAGTTAGTCATTTGTCAGCACAGCCTCTGGGATTATTTTTCCAGGTGGATTTTATGAGAGCCACAAGGCAGGAGGAGGTGTGCAACTGAGCTGGTCTCCTGCAGTGTGTTCTTGGGCTGTCCTTGAGGCAGGGTCGTCTCAAATCTGAGCATCACAAATGCAACAACTGGGTTAAAAACCACACCTTTGGTTGGGAGGGAGGGTCCGAGGGGCTACAGGAGATCTGGGGAGTTGATCTCTGCTGGCTGAGCACTGTACAACTAGGATTGCGATGCCTTTTGGACCTGGTATCCCAGGAGGCCAGTGATTTGGGAATAGTGCCTGGTGCCTCTGCATTGCTCCGAGGCCATGAGGAGCCCCCAGGGCAACTCGCTGCGGGTGGGCAAATGAGGTGGCAGCACAGGGAGCATCTTTTGGGAGCTGGGGGGAATCATGTCCCCGTGAAAACCGATGGGAATGTTGTCGTGGCTTGCAGCAGAGCCAAGATTTCAGCCTCTCCCTGGGTGATGTGACTGTGAGCCAGGCTCTGGCATGCAGCCATCCCAGTGACTCGCTGCAGATCCGAGCTGGGAGCTGCTGCTTTTGGAACTGGAAGGTCATGGGCACTGAACTGGGGCATTTGGTTGCCTAAATGCAGGTGACTTGTGCTCCAGGGTACATGAGGCATGTGCACGGGGCAAGAAGATGCAGCACAGACCCACAGGATCTCCCTTTGGGATACCCCAGGGCATCTCCAAATACAATAGAGGCTTAAGTCTGGGCAATCATGTCCTTTCTTGGGTGTCACCAGGCAAAGCTCATCACTGTGGTCTGGTACCTCTCACATTCTCCTTGGCTGTTTTCCAGTTCACAGCACAGACCACTTGGCCAGATCTAAGCACTAATCTAGCCTGAGTGCAAAAGAGTGGCTGAAATGCTGTAAGCTTGTCTATGGAGCTGCTTGTGCTCCTCATTTGGCTCCCTCTTCATCCTCATCTCCCTTCCCTCCACTGGGAAGAAGCAGTGAGTGAACCTTCTTTGTACTTTTCAAGCCTGAACATCTGTATTTAGCCTCTTGAATGCTGTATTTAGCCACCTGCAAGCTGCTTGGTTGAGCTGGCTGACATCCCAAGTTGCTGACCAAGGTGGAGTTGTGCCAGACTGACTGGAATATTACTGAAATCTGTGGTTCCAGAAGTATGGAACCCAGTCCTGTCCTTGTCACTGGGTTCTAGGACCACACTCATACAAACCAGGTCATTTCTGCAGGAGCCCATGACTTTTCCAAATGAGAGGTAAGGAGCAATCTAAGGATGATGAGTTCCTGAGACAAACAGAGCATTGATAATTCCAACTAGACAAACATAAACCACTTTTTAATATACACTGACAAAGGTCAGGGGAATAACAAATACAGGGGACAGAAGACTGTTACTGTTGGTGAAACATTGGCTCTGAAATGTCTTCAGCATCCTTTGGTCACTCACCAGCTTGCACAGCCCCAAGGTCCCAGTGAACATTGGGTAGCTGCCACAGCACAGCACACAGCACTAGAAGGGCTCTGCTGCCAGCCAAGTCACCTGCTCTGACAGATTTACCTTACTAAATGGTGTCCATGTGCCATGGGGTAAATGAATTGGGGTTTGTATTGGAGGCAGTAGTAACACGATTTGTTTTAAGGAAGAGCAGGTGTGCCTCAAAGACAGCTGCTCTGGTTTGTACCCTAAGCATCGCAACTAAGGGACATGATATAATTTGTCTTCACGGACCCTGTGTCACCTTTAGGCTTTGGCTGTCTCCCACACAGCTCTGGGAAATACAGGAATAGTGCCTAGAAGCAAGTCCTGCCCAGGGCAGTGCAGAGAGCTGCTTACAGGGGTAGAGAAACTTGCACTCAGTGCCTGGCTTGCCCAGTGATGAGACTCTGCCCTTCCAGGGCAGTGAAAGTGGAGGGGAGGACAGATGTCAAACCCACAGCAATTTTGGCCCCATTGCCTTGATGCCAGGGTATAGGGCAAGCTCACAACTGGTGATGGTGCTCAGATGGGCTCCTACTGGGCCAAGGATGCCCATTCAGGATGCTCTGCCTGTGGGCAGCTATGACCCTACTGCCTCCCACTGCTGGCACTGGATGGGCTATATCCATAATCCTGCCCAGAAGGTTACCAACCTCTGACCAGCTCCTCCTCTCATCCACCCCTTGGCTGGTGGGGTGAGACATCTTTCCAGCCACACTCAGGCAGCTGCCCTTGTCCCAGCTTGTACCAGGGTGGTTGGACACAACACACCACCTGGGGTGTGTTCCACATCTTTGGTGCTACAGTGTTTGAGCAAAGACTGCTTGGTCCTGCAGGAGTAAGTAGCTGGTCCAAGTGCTTCTCCTTTGGGACTTCAATTGTGTCTCAAGGACCAGGCCAAGGACCTACTCAGGAGATCTCTTAACTCAAGCACATGCCACAGTTCTTCGGTCATCCCAGCTCCTTGGCAAGGTGGCAAAAGAGTCTCTTCTCAGTGACCCAACACTGACTTTCCAAAGCAGCTGCAGTTTCTTATCTGCAGATGGTCCCTGCTGAGGGTACAAATCCCTCACTGATACTATTCTGGAGGTTACTGCTGCTCTATACATTACCATGGGATGCTTGTATAATTTTTACTCAGTCCTATGTAGGCCATTTCTTATTTTTAAAAAGGAAGTTCAAAGTCAAAGTCCTCCCCAAAACTCCTTGAAAAGTGTATTAAGGTGTGACCTTGTTTCTTACAAGTTCTTCAACCAGAACACTTCCCCCACCACATCTCCTCCTCCAGCCATCCCTTCACCACAGGGAGCACACATCAGTCATGTCCCCATCTGCTTGGGGACCTGCTTCATCCCTCCTGTTCCCATCAACTGACCTAATTATAACTGTGTTGTGAGCAGGTAAGTTCTGCAGGGGATACTGTGATGGCAAGCTGGCTGGTGTGACCTCCTTTTTCCCTGCCCCAGTGACAACTGGAAAGAGCTCTTTCTCTTCTTCCATTTCCCTCTGCTAGTAAAACTTTCCCTGTGTAAGACCAGAACTGGTGAAGGAAGTAAGAGTCTGTAGGCTGGGCATTGGCCTTCAGGCACCATGGCGGACGCTTGGGGGTGATTTACTGCTGGCAAACTGGTGGCTTAATCCCAGTGTGCAAGGACACTGAGCTTGTTTAGAAAATGTCCAAGAACATCCATCATTCTGCAGTGAGCTTCTTCCTTGTGCTTAGATGAAGAAAAGGCCTCACTGCAGATGGAGCATCTTTGTTCTGGATCACCCTTTCAGAAGGAACTCTGTAGGTCTGAGCCATGCTCTTGTCCACTCTTTACTCTTAAGAAGACTTGCACTGTGTTTATACCCTAAATCCTGGTTCACTGTGTAGAAACTATGGAGAAACTCTGGGTTTCTACCTTAATTTACCCATTTCCGCAGTGAGGCAGCAGAAGCAGTTCCAGTCCCTTCCATGTGGTTTAGCCCCATGGTCACATTGGCAGCTCCTTCCTGACCTGCACTGTGCCAAGGTGCTTGGCTGGCTGAGACATGGGAGAAGGCACCATCCAACTCTACTGGCAGGAATGGCTAAAGGGAAAGACTTGTAATTACAGCTGAGCCTCTTCTTGCCCATCTGTGAGCAGCTCCTCAGAAGCAGCACATCAGGTGGTGGAGAGATTGAAGGTGATGTTGGAGGTTGGAGCTGCAGTCCTGAACAGTCTCCTGGACACCTGGGTTGAGGACAGGCACAAAACCCTGAGGGGGATGAAGCCTTGATACAACCTGGGACAGCAGCTTCTACAAGATCCCAGCAGGGCTGCAAATGTTTAAACTCCATACAGCAGCATCACTTCTGCCAAGGCATATCTGGAGTTAATATGACAAGTCAGTGTAATTTGAATGGGAGAACATGGCTTCTTTTCAGCCTGAGCAGATTGTCTGCTGGTGGGACCTTGCTAATTTGCTTCCATCAAAAGAGTAAACAATCAGCCAAGGCAGCAGCACTTCCCTGGTTTGAATCCTTGTTTGTTTTGCTCTGCTTGGTTTGTGCTATCTCGTTAGCTACTGGGAAAAGGCACAATATTGCACTACCCTGGGCAAAAATGGATCAAATAGGAAGAGGCATCTCCATGTGTAGAAATCCTAGGCTGCCTCTCCAGAAAGTTCTTTGCCCTCCAAACCCATCCCCTGGCTGCCCAAACAGGAAGAGCTCCCATTTCCCTGCTGCGCACACAGGGCTACAACCATTCCCTCTGACATGTGTAGCCAGTTCCCAGGAAAACTTCTATCCTTTCATCAGTGCAGAGGACAAAGCCTGGTCCTGCAGCAGGGGAGTCTTGTGGGGTTCACCTCAGGGTTACCAGCTGCACCACAGCCACCCAACACTGCTGTTGGGTCTTGTTAAGCCACAGGGCCCTGAGTTATCTCCAGTCCTGTCTTGAAACATCCGATGCCCCATCCCTGGCAGTGTTCAAGGCCAGATTGGACACAGGCACTTGGAGCAAGCTGCTCCAGTGGAAGGTGTCCTTGCCCATGGCGGGGGGTGTGGAACTGGATGAGCTTTAAGGTCCTTCCTATCCAAACCGTTCTGTGATTCCATGATTCTATGAAACCATGGGCTGCCCCATTGTCCTCTCCTCAGGGTGGGATGAAGGCTGCTCTTGAGCTGTTTATGAGCCTTGGCAAGTCAAAGTGAAGCAGGAAGCATCGATGGGAGCCAGCTTGCAGCATATGGTCTGAAGCCAGCTCTAATCCTTGGCCTTTTCTCCAGTGCCAGCATCCATCATGGCTGTGATCATGTATCCACCTTCTCTTTACCACTTGCTCAGCCACCTTATTCACAGCACCAGCACAATAACACACACAGATAAGGGTGGAAAGGGCTGTGAGTAAATCAGCAATGTCACCTCCTGGCTCACCAAGGTGGCATAAGATGGAGACTTAAATGAGCACAGCCAATGTCAGAGGGGCACATCCAAAGTCAGCACGTGGCTGCCAGCCTAAGAAAGGATGTGACAGGGCCTTGTTTGGTATTTCTTGTCCTCTCTGTCACTGGGAGTGTTCCTGGGCAGACCAGTGGGGATCCTGTGTCCTGGATCTGGTCAGTTTGTGGGTATAAAAGAATGAGTGAGATCAGCTGGATTTCAAATAAACTCCCCCTGCCTGTGTAAACAGCCTTGCTCTGAACTCTGCTGTGTTTGCTGAGCTTTGTTGTTGCATGCCTGCTGAGGAATTCCATCCACCTGAGCCTCCAAGTGGGAAAAGACCTCGGGAGATTTGTGTCTGCATTCCCAAGGTCACCCCTCTGGTATATTTCCATGCTCGGGATGACAAATCTGGCTGCAAGCTGCACTAAAGGAAAACACACGGAGCTGCCAGGGCTGGTATGAAAGGTTTCTTGCAGACCTGAACTGGTTGTTTTGATTCTGACCACTGTGCAATGTATTTACAGATGCTGTGGGCTGTGGGTGGTCAGGGGGATGCGTTGTGCATCCATTCCCAATGGACTCATCCCCCTGCACACACAGGCGTTTACCAGGTGGCCACACAGACGTGCTGCTGTCTGCAGAGCAGCAGATCGAAGGTTTAGTACAGCCCAAGCAGGAATAAGAATAAGAGTAAGAAGAAATGTCTTTTCTCCAGTGCTGAAGGGAGACTGCAGCAGAGCAGAGCGGCTGCAGAAAGCAAGCTCCTCAGTCTCATACTGCACAAAGTACTTCAGCATTCACCTCCCTTGCGCAGAGTGACATCTGCCCAAGTGCTCCCCTGGCTTGCAGGCAAGGCTGTAGGGAAAAGAGCCAGTCATGGGGCCAACACACATTCCCTGACCATACCTGGACCCTTGCTCTTAGCCCACCTGCGCTGAGACATGGATCTCATTCTTCAGCTTTCAGGATGCAGTTTGGAGCCCACAGCCTGATTCTGGCCTCAGCTACATGAATCACAGCAGGTATTGGGCAAGGCTGCCTGAGTTTGGGCATGGAGGAGGTGGGATCAGAAACAATCTCTCAAGGTGTCCAGCATGGAAAGGGACAATATCTGCCATGGTTCCATTTCCTGTCTGTAAACTGCGAGCTGGTGCCAGGGTGAATTTGACTTTTTTTCCCCAAGACCTGTTTACGATGATTTTCCTGGCTCAAGCAGTTTCTGCTCCATTGGAGATCAGCTGCACAAGGAGGTATTTGTGACTGTTTTCCTCAACATCTGAGTCTTCCCAAAGACAGTGAGAAACCTGCCTGAGAGGTGTGGGGCAGAAGCTGTCCTCTGCAGAAAATATTATCTCATCAGAATAAACTTGGTGTGATGAAGGCCAAGACAAAGTGTATCTTTTCAGTCCACGAAGGCAGGAACAGCAGGCTATCCTATGCTTGGATGGAGAGGAAGACCCTGATGTGGGAACTGATTTCTGGGTACCAACCTGTGAGATGTCTGGGTCATCTGTATAGTATCTTTTCCATTTCAGGGATGGGGGCTGGAGGGAGCTGACTGGAGATGTGAGCAAAAATGAGGGACTTGGCAGTGAGGGCACGTGCAGGGATCTCATCTAGAGCTGGGTTCAGGAGCACCTTGCAGAGCATGAGGATGAAGGTGTCCTTGAAGAGGGTGAACTGGAGCAAATGTCTAACTGCACTTTCCAGCCATGTAGTTCCCTTCCAGTTTGGATCTGGTTTTACTTTGCTATTCTGGGTTTATCTGGTGTATTTGGTGACTCTCCCAGACCTGACCATCAGCTTTCCTAGAAGATGAGCCAGATACAGGAATAAACTTCTCAGGGAAGGAAAGAATATGTGTGATGTGAAACATTGGCACCTCCTCAAAGGAGATCTTACTGTTGGCTTTCAGGTATCTGGGTTTCAGTCAGCCTTCACAAACCAAAAGAAGAGATTCATTGGAGGATGGAAAGTGGACAGGTAATAAATAGGACTATCAACAACTAAAACTATTATTAAAACTATTATCATCATCAACATTATTAAAATGCCTCCAACTAAATAGACATGTTAATAATGACAATACAAACAAGGCCACAGTGCTTGGGCTGACTCAAGCATTTTCCCTTTCCACAGTAGTGGTTCTGGTCCCAGATAGCCGCTTGCTGCAAGCCAGTATGCCAAAATCTGTGCAATAGTAAAAATTGTTCATGTCAGCTGGGAGAGCCAAAGTGTGACTCATGGTTGGTTGATACCTACAAAATTTTCCTGAATGACCATGGATGCTAGAAATAGAAAATACAGTTGAGGAGAGACTGAAACAGATAAATCACCCCAGAGCCCTGATTCATCACTTCTTTGGCCATTAGCAATGTGGGAAAAAAGTCCTTGGCCTCCACATGAATAACTCTGTGTCTTTAACAATGACGTAACTTAGGAGAACCATTTGAGCCACCACAGAAACATTCAATTGTGTGGAGCTGGAGCTTGTCTCCATAGTACTGTGTATTTTTAGAAGTGGCAGGAATATTATCTGGGCATTCAGGAGCCTTTCCTTCTTCCTGGCCTGCCTGGTGCAATGTGGCTGCAGCAGCTCTCGGTGAAACCACAGCTCATGTGGACACATTGGAAAGGGAATGCTGTGTGTGGTTGAGGGGTTCACTTGCATAATCTCCTGGGAAGCTTCCCAGCAAAGCCTGTTCCTAGTGAGGAAAATTATACTTTCCAGCATAACATTCTAGAAAGCAGGATGGGAAGTCCTTTCCCTGGTCCCTGCGGTCCTTATATTCTTGCAAATGCGTATTTCTGAAGAGGTTAAGCCTGTCCTTTCTTCCCTTGAATTCCGTTGTGTTTCCTTTTGTTTCATTACTAAGTGAGCACAGTTCTTGGATATACAACAGTAACTTCTATTGCCAGCTGCTCTTTCTTTCAATGCTAAAATCAGGTGGCTGGTTATGGAGCTTGGCTTTATTTTAATGAAGATATCTGGGCTAGCTACAGAGGAGAGGTTGGGCTCAGGGTGGCTGTGAAGGTAAAGGAAAGACACCAGAAGACCTGGTTCCCAAGACAGCTTTCGTTCAGCAGATGCTTAGGAGTGAGTCAGCGGCAAAACCTGCTGGGAGCTTTCTGTGGGGTCTGAGGTGCTCTGCAGGACATTGGCAGCCGGGAAAGGAAGGAGGGTTTCCAGCCTGTGGGCAGAGGCTGGGGAAAGCTGCACAGAAAGTCCCTGTCCCACTCTCAGTTCTGCTTTAGGCCAAAGTCATGGCTTCTGCTGCTGTGGCCAATGCCTCTTTTCAGAGGAACATTCGTATCAGAGCTGCTCAGCCCTCCATTTGCACAGGGATTTGTTTATTGAGGCTCATTACTGCACCAAATGGAGAGATTCTCTCACTTAAAATGACCCCAAGTTTAGAAGCAGCTTGTTGACTTATTCCTACACAGAAAAGCCACTGATACAGAGGTAATTTCTTGCCCACATGCCCATCAGCCATGGGACTCATCCTAAACATGGATCTTGAAGCCAGTGGTATCTCTGGCCACAGAATTCTAAAGGCTCCCACAGTTCTGCCCTGCCTTCCACCAGCCATATGCATGCTGTGGGGCAGTCACTGACCCTCCCATCACACTCTGTACCCTTCCAAGGGCTTTGGGCCACCTATGGCACATTAACCTCAGGAACCAGCAGCCTTGGCCGTGGGCATCCCTGGGGCAGAGACGTGGGGTAAAGGTGACCTTGTCCAGGCTGGTGTCCAGCATGAGCTCCTCATTGGAAACCCTCATTAAGTGCCCATTTACATCTAAATCAGGCAAATTGCTTTTAAAATCAGGTTTTAATTCCTTTTTGTTTTCAGTAAATCCTGAAGTGCTAAGCTCAGGTTTGCCAGGACAGACCAAATGTCTAAGATGCATATAGGCACTTTCTAAAACTTTCCCAAAAGCCAAATGTCCTCTAAGTCATGCTGTGTGGAGCACAGCCACTTTCCTTGCTGAAATTGCAAGATATTCCCAACTTCCCAGTAAAATGGGCTGCTAATTCCAAAATTGTACTTGCTGCTGTCTCTAGGAGCCCATTTCTGGGCACTTCTTAGCACAGGCAAATATGGTGTCATGGTTATTTATTGAACTGCATCACTCTGCTGGAGCCCGGGGCAAGAGTCCCCAGGAGCACCCAGCTGCAGGCCCTGGAGTTGCAGCAATTTGCTCTTGTTGAAGGTCCAACCTTTGCCTTTATTATTAGCTTGACAATTACTTTATTGTAACAACTCGTCACCCTTGGAAGTAATTAATTTCTTGGAACCAAGCCCAACAGATGGGCCTCTAATGTATTTGAGATCACGTAGGGAGCAGGGGAGTCTCTACCTCAATTTGACAAACACAGCATTTTAACCTGACATCTTATTCCCCTTTAGGAAATATCCCTTTGGGTATCTGATGCTGACTCACTGCATGGCTGAAAGGCTCAGGATGTGATCAATTCATGAAACGTGGCCCTGCTTTAATGCTTTTGGGCACATTTCCTCTAGGCAGGATGTGCAAATGGCACAAGAGGAGCCACCCTACCACGACAGCAGTCAGTGGTGACTGAGTTCATGACAGATTTATTAGGTTGGCCAGGTGCAGAGGTTCCCTCCAAGCAGCTGGAGCTCTCCTCATGCCTCCTTGATGAGGAGGATTTCTCACATACACCAGCCTTGCTCCAGCCCCCCTGTTTGCTTCCCCACCATGGACTAAATGGCTGTCCCTGCTGCAGCCCTGCAGGGCTGTGGATGTTGTGTTTCTCATCTGCTCATAGGCAAAGGTTTCCATTCATACTACAATCTGCCCATCTGTTCCGTGGCTCACCAAGTCCTAAATTTGCCTTCCTGTAGATTGGAAGGACAGCTGAAGTGAATACTGGGGTCTGAGAGCAGACAGACAGCTGAGAGAGAGAGCAAAGCCCCTTGGCAAGTAATTCAAGAGGAAGGAGCAAGGGCATGAGAGCACGGGCTGCACTGAAACAAGGTGGACAGCAGACTGAAACCACCATGGCATGGTGGGGTCTCTGACCAGAATCTGCATGGAGATGAACCAGTGAGGGAGTAAACCCCAATGCTTTGCATGGGGAAAAGAGCTCCAGCCCATGGGGTTCCCATTTGGATGGGGATTCAGCTTATCACACTGCTCTGCAATTCTGGCTCCTCCAGGACCATTCTGCTGGAGAAACTGTGACCCATAACCCTCATGGCCCAGAGCAGTGCTTTATGAAAGACATTAGAACCATAGAATCATAAAGTCATAGGATCCCAGACTGGTCTGGGTTGGAAGGGGCCTTAAAAGCTCCTCCAGCTCCAACCCCTGCCACAGACAGGGACACCTTCCACTGGAGCAGCTTGCTCCAAGCCCCTGTGTCCAACCTGGCCTTGAACACTGCCAGGGATGGGGCAGCCACAGCTTCTCTGGGCACCCTGTGCCAGCGCCTCAGCACCCTCCCAGGGAAGAGCTTCTGCCTTAGATTTAACCCTGTTTCAGTCTGAACCCATCACCCCTTGTCCTATTGCTATAGTCACTGATGAAGGGTCCCTCTCCAGCATCCTCATAGCCCCCTTCAGACACTGGGAGCTGCTCTGAGGTCTCCACACAGCTTCTCTTCACCAGAAATGCTGGTAGAAAATTATGAAGAAAATCACAGTGATATTACTTTTTTTTTTTTTTACTTTGGTGAAAATCTCTCCTCCCTATTACCTCTTCCCCCCCTTCCATTTCCCACCATTTCTGCAGAAATCAGACCTCTTCCAGGAATTAGAGGGGTTTTATTTTGTGTAAATCCAGCTTGTCCCGTGACAAAGAGTTTATGTGGGAGGCTTCCGGGCAGTTGCTTTCTATCTGTCCAGCATACATGAACCTTCATGTTTGAGTGAATGCTGGGGGCTGCTGATAACCAGAGGTTACTGGAAATGTGCATCCATTTAATGTGTTTAATCATTTAATCGTTAAAATCATTCCAAATCGTTTCACCATTAAGAGTGCAATTAACAGCGAGGGGGTGAAGGCCTCCAAGGTTCCAGCCCAGGGAGAAGAGGCAGGGATGCATCAGGCAACAGGGCTCTGCTGGCTCGTGCCACCTCCTGCGGATGTGCTTTAGCCTGGAGGAACCATCAGTCCAAAGAGTCTCTGTCACCGCAGGGATGGTGTCACGGGTGCTCTCACTCCCCACCCATTCATTCACTCCAGGATTATGTGGGTGTTGAGAGCTCCATCCTCCCTTTGCCCATAACAGGAGAGGAAAGCAGGGTGCAGACCACTTGAATCCCTGACATTTTCTCCCCCCTCTTGCTGGGAATGACCTAATCCACGCTATTGTTTCCTGCTCCGCTTGAATTTCCACTTACCCACATTTCCATCCTTTCTGCAGTTCTTAAAATATTTTTCGACCTTTCTACCAGGAAAGAGTAGAGCCCTGACAATGCCTTCTTGTTTGGTTTGGGAAAAGGTCATTGCTCCACAACATGTTTCTTGTTCTGTTTATGCAGAACTTAGCAAAGAGAAGAAAAATGCGGAGTTTATTCATCCTGAAGAAAAAGCAGATTTACATACTAAAGCCTTGCTCAAACTGGCGTTAGCCTTCACTGTTGGCTGTGCTGCTCTGTCTCTTCTGCTCTCCTTAATTCTGGTGGATTAAGACCAATATGGATCTGCCTACCCTGCTTGTGCAGCTGTACAGACAGGAGTACATCATGGCTGCATGGTCACCTTCTTCATACCTTGTGAGGGGCTTTTTCTCTGCTGATTTCAGCTGCGACAAGCAAAGGTTTCTCTCTTTGCCTGGCACTGTTTAAACCCCTTTGTACACCCTGCTGCTGGGAATTCTTGCTTCAACATAACTCATCCTTTGATGCTAATTAATCCCTATTTATGGATGCATTTTGCCTTGGGAGCTCAGTAGCCCGTGGGTCCTTGGAGAACACATCCAAGAGCAACCTTTCTGGGTGGCCTGAATCTCACTCTATGGCCCTCTTTTTCCATCCACTCAATGAGATGGCAGGGACCCACTTGCCAACTTGAAGCACTTCACTGAGGTGCTCAGGTCTGAGGGAGACAAATAGGCTTGAAGGACTGACATGAGGAGTTGGGTTCACTAAAAATAGTGAGAAGATCCATGGTGATGAGAGCGACCTTGGAGAGCTCTGCTTTCCTTGTGCCCGTGGCAAAGGGCGTTCATGATCGCCCCTCTCTACAGGTCTGAATGCGTAGATGGGGAAAAAACCCTTCCTTTAGCAGTGATCTGGTTGGGAGGAGAGGCAGAGATGTGCTGCTTAGTGGTATTAAACCCTGAGTAACAAGCCTGGAAAGGTGGAGGATTTATTAAGTGCTGCTTGTTTCCAGGCAAACATTCGAGGGTACACCAGCTGGACTTCCCTCAGCATTAACATCTCTCAAAACTTGTCTTCTACCACAATAACAAGGAAAAGCTGCATTTGGTGACATCTGTCCCAGCTCCAGCTTCAAAAGTCCTTTCTCATGGTGACAGAGGACTTGCCAGCACTGCAAACCTGCAGCAGTGATGGGTTGTGTCCCTTGTGCAGCCTGAGAGTCTGAACAAATCCCATGTTCACTGGGGCAGGGAATGTACACATGATTTCCCAGGGTCCTTTATTTTCTGGTCTCCCTTTGATCCTACATATCTGATTGTACAAAGTGACTGGAAACCCCACAAAACAAGGAAGACCAGAGATAATCCTTGTGGGATTGTGCATCTGGCTTTTCTTGCTCCTGGTCCTTGTAGCAGCTTCCAAATCTCCTTAGATTTTGGTGTGATGGAGTTAAAGCCTTTGGCTTAAAAGGAATCTCAGCATGGATACAGTAGAAAACCAGACATGGGATATAAAAAGCATGCTTCTAAATTTAAACCTCTCTTAAAAGCTAATTTAAGCAGCTAATTATACCAAAAACGCATGAGCCCCAAATTTGCCAATTAAAAGTTAATTAAACGACAACTCAGTGAGCTTCAATTTGTCAGTTAAATCCATCTGCTTCCTGCAGCTTCCTGCAATCCCACAGCTTCAAAGCTCTCCCTGCAATGGGAACCATTCTCTGAGCCATCACCATCAGACAGATGTCCAAAACCCTAGAAAAAGCCTTAAGCTCACCCAAAGCCAGGCACAATTAACAGCCTCAGCCTTTGGGAATCTGCCCAAACATCTCACAATAGATGTGGCTGTTGAGGAGATGAAGCCTCTGGACAGGCTGGCTCAGTGTTGTAGGAGCTGTGCCTGCTGGATCCCTCCCCAGCACCGCATACGTGCAGATGAGGTGGCACATACCAGTGCAAGGGTCCAGCAGTGAGCAGGTCAGCAGGTCTGGAAGCAGGCAGTCCTGTTAATGTGAATACTCTCCTGAAAACTGCTCTTTTTTGGTAGCTTCACAAGGTCTACCCCATCCTCTGCCTGCAGATAGCAGAATATCCACCCCTGGATATGTGTCCCCAGCTTGCACATGTCCTGGATGTGTTTTTGCTTCCACTGCTTGCTCGATCGGCTCACTTCATCCTATAGGATGCAGTGAGACCCCGAGTGCTGTGTGGTTGCAACCTGAAGGTGGAGGTGGCAGCGTTGGCTGCTGTTAACAGGCTCAGTCAAGCTGATCCGCATGTGACTGATGGCTGCAACACCCCTCAATGTTCTGCGGCTTTCACAGCTGTAATTGGCAGCTTGTTATGCTTTTTATCACATCACCTGGTGTAGGCTTTATTACTATGTTAATTAAATAGACCAGCATGAAAAACACATCTAAGGTATCAGCACATTCACTTACAGCAGGAAGATCTGTTGCCTCGCAAGTGGACTGATGCATCACAGGGTCTGCTCTGCTCTTGTCCTGTCTGATGGGTACTGAATACAATGAAAGTGATCAGGATGCTGAGTTTCCTTGCTGCTGACCCCAAGAAGATAACATGGTTCATAGGTTTGGCAGGCTCAGTTTGAGATCAAAGGAATTCACTTCCAAAGTAAAACCAACAACCAACAAACCAACATTTCTGGTCCTCCCTTTCAAACTCATGTGGCCCAAACTCTTCAGAGCAGAAGAAAGATTTTCAGTAAAGTTGCCTCAGCTTCAATTTAAATTTAAAATGGATGCAACTTGCTGTTCCTCTGTTCAGTTTCTCCTTTCATACAGACCGCAAGCAGGGATGCTACCACCTCCAGTACATGAGCATTTTGCCATGATGCTGCAGCCAAGGCAGTGGTAGGCAGCAGCTCTGCATCTTGGGCAGCTGAATAACTAGGGGCACACTGGGAGGCAGGGAGGATACCCCTCATCCCACCCCCCAGTGTGGCTGGGATGGGATGTGGCTCCTTGATTTTTAGCATCTGTATTTCTGTCACCCCCTCAGCATCATTAGTACATCCAGGGGTTTGCTTTGATCTCTCTTAATTCTCCCAGCTGCCCATGTGTTTCCCAGCTGCAGGTCTTTAACTTTCTTTGTGACTTTTTCCCCACTCACTTTTCCCCTTGCTGTGTGAGCACTTCTATTCCAGCCCCAGCTGCTTTTATCTTTCATGTGACCAGTTTTGTCCTTTGTTTTCAAACAACAACGGGGTGGCTGGCTTGTTAGCTATGTGGGGGGATTAGGATGTGCTATAGTGCTGATGGGAGGCCAGCAGCTCATGGGGATGGCTGTAGGAAGCAGAAATGATCCACAAGATTGGGCACGTGCTTCCCCAAAATGTCAAAGCAAACCTGCCAGGCAAATCCAGGGCCCCTCTGTGTGTTGATTTAGCAGGGTTAGAGTGACCATATGCCCAGCAAACCTCCTCTTGCAGCACTGCAGGAGCCCTTCATGGTGCCCAGGAGGCTCCAAGTCCCCTTGTGCTCCTTGTTCCATGGCTTGGAGGCAGTGAGGGTGCAGAGCTATGGCAGGAGCCAAGAGCCAAACAACAAGCACTGGGAACAAGAGGGGATGTTTGTGCCCACCCTTGCACAAGCCTGGGGAGGGATGGAGGCTGGAGGCTTCCTGCTCTGTGGGAATAACACCCAGGGGACACAAGAAACCCCATATGACTCCCTTGCTGCACGCTTTGTGTCTGCAGAAAAGCTATCACGTATGCCCAACACATCACCTCCTTGGGAGAGCATCAGGGTAGAGCAGAAGTGTAACATGCACAGGGCTTTCTCCTGAGGAGAGCCAAGTTGGAGATCCCAAAGAGCAGGAGGGCAGCCAGCCCCTGTCAGGGAGGGAGGGATGAAGGTCTGGCACCAGCACATTTCTAACCAATGCCATTTGTTTGAAAGCACTGTGGTTCCAGTGAGGTGCCAGGTTCAGTGGAAGAGAGGAAACAATCCTATGAAGACATAGAAGTTGGAACCAGATGACTCACGTGATGGTTGGGTTGTGACCAAGGCTTGCAGCCTGGTGCCAAACAGGTCACTGGACCCAAAGTAGAGAAGTGCAGAGCCTGAGAAGTGTCCAGCCGGAAACCACCAGAAACAGTTCTTCATCCTGGAACAGAAGCAGTTGTGAAATCTTTCTCCCTTCACTAAAGCAGCACGCAGTCATCTCACGGAGCAGCAGTATCACTTCACTGTCCCAGGTTTCTGGGTGCAGTTGGAGCTGGTGATCCCCCAGATTTGACTCAAGCCTTGACTGCTGACAAGTACTAGAGCACAGGGAGCTGGGCTCTTTTCCTTTGAGCCTCTCAGCCTCTTAGGGAGCCATCCTTTCTCCTGAGGGAGCAAATGAAGCCATCAGCGAAGCTCACCAGTGCCCTGGTGCTGGCACGAGTTCAGCCTCCTGTCTCTGCACGGCTCTTTCTGTGCTCTGCTCCTTACAAGAACTGATTAAATAACCCAACAAGCACTTGGAGGCTGCTTGGGTCTGTAAGAAGCTCTTTAAGAAAAATGATTATTAGTAGACATGGAGAGGACTGGTTTGTTTTATAAAAGGCACTGTGCTGACTCTATAAATGAGATTGTGAATCCCATTCTTCCTGGCTCTTTCTGAAAGACTGATCTATTGGAAAACCAACTGCCCTTTGTTTATGAAAGTAATCTTATTGCTCATGGAGATGTCTTACAGACACATATTTGACCCTAGATTTTGCCCTTTTATAGTGGCAGCGTAGTGTTGGACATGAGGATTGCTGTCAGAAACACTATTTGTATCTGCACAGAAATGTCTGCGCTGGCACCTGAACCCATTTTCTCATCCCCCTGCTCTAAGCAGCCTTTCTGCTTTATCAATGGGATATGTGAGCTCAGAACTTCAGGATTTAGGGCACTACTACTCTGAATTTGTAATAAATCTGGATATCAATGCAATATTTTGCAGATATCCCTCTGCTACTGTGTTTTCAAGCACCTAATGTCTGAAAGCTGTGGGTCTGTTAATATAGCCCAAAATTGAGGGTACAGTGTTGCTACAGTCCTCTCCCATACCCAAAGGTCTGTTCCTCCCTTGCCCTGGCAGATCCATGCCTCTGGCCCCGGAGAGCTGGTCAGGATGCTCAGCCAGGGGACATCCAGGATCACAGGAGAAGGAACACCTCTCTGGCTGGCTTGGCTCCTTGGATCAATGTGGCTATATTGGGTGGCAGCCAGCTTACACGGCACAAGGGAAGGGGCAGTGCACCTCTGGATGGGGTCTTCAGAATGAGGCAGGGCAAACCTATGCCTGATCTCTTCTAGAGATAGCAATGGATGGCTGCTCAGAGCAGGGTGTGGGACAGGGAAGCTCCAGAAGCTCATCCCAGACAGCTGTCCTGTGATAGCACCTGGACATCAAGAGTACACTGGCAGCTGAAGCTGGCACCAGACCAAAACCATGGGCAACACAAGCCAAAGGAGACACCGTCCCCTGAAGGAGGAGTGTGGTCATCAAGCAACCCTGGGAAGGTGATTCCCTCACAAGGGTACCAAAGGACACCTTTACCTTCCACAGCTGCAGCCTGGGTCTACAGCAGCTTGTAAAGGCTGGGAAGGGTCCAGAGGAGCCTTTCCCAGGGCACAGTTTGGTTCTCAGCAGTGAGGAAGGCTAGGAGGTACTGGGGTTTTGCTCACCGGTGATTGAAGCTCACAGTGTGATTTTTGGGAAGTTTTCTCTGGAAATGACCATCTTTGCTTTGCCAGCCTGGGTGCTGAAGGCAGCAAAGATGCAAACCTGACTGCTCTGCAGATGCCTGTTTGAGAGGAGAATCCATATTGTTCAAACAAGTACAGGCTTCTGCTAAAATGAACATTAGGTTTTATTGACAGAATAAGTAAATATTGACCAGTGGAAAGTTAGAGCCAATATTTACCCTTAGTTTTCCTAAATCCAAATGTTTACAGTAAGTGAAATGCGAAGTGCTGATCCACACATTCCCATTTCTAATACTGCCCTGGCCCTGGGGCTGCATCCAGACCAGTGAATCCAGACTGTTTGCAACCTGATTGCCTGACATTTCCAAAGAAGGTGCTTCCTGTGTCTGTGATATTGAGCATGGTGCCGACCTATGTATTAAACTAACATCTTAATAGAGAGATGAAATTAAAGATGCAGAAAACTGGTGATCGAATAAGCTCCAGTGTCAGTCAGGAATTTTATCAATACATGAGATAAATTCATTGCATGTAAACTCAAGAAGGAGGACAAACAGAAATGCATTTCCCCTCTATGGCTGGAAAAGCAATGTAGACATCTCAATGTCTCTGCTGTCAGTATCACTGCCCCTTTAGATGTGGCAACTCCACCTTTTGAATGTACTCAACCTTAACCCTTCTTGATCGTTCACCTTCCCATTATATTCCTTGCTTCTATTTGGCTTCCAGTGTTTTCCACACAACCACGTTAGTCTCACAAGCTTCCCATTCTGCTGCTATTTACAACTACCACATTTTGATTTCTAAATCACAGATGTTCTTTTCAACGGATATTTACAGATGAAAGGAAGGGGGATCCAGCTGTGCTGACGGGACAGAAATACAGCCACGTTATCACTCCTGCATCCAGGCATGAAATGCCCAACCAAACTTGCAGAGGAATCAATGTTTTTATTGCAGGCATCCTGTTCAGTGCTGAGTTCAGTGATTTGTTATCAGGACAAAGACCTGACATGGCTTCCTGTGTAGCACTCATGTCCAGGGCCCTCACATGGGTTTGGGGAGTATTAAAATGGCAAATCATTGGCAAAATATTTTGGGCTAAGAATATTGTTCCTCGACACTTCAATTACTAGCTATTTCCAGGGCAGGGAATAGGGAGATGCTTGGAGCTCTAGATCCAGCTGTTTGTTAGGAAGTAACTAGAACATTACACCCCCCACTGATGTTAGAGTTGGGCTCCAGCCCTGTGCAGGAGGGCCCTGAGCCCTGTTTATCAGAGGAGGGTGAAGGATGAGTCTCGGGGGCACTTTAACTCAAGCTTATTTTTTCTGAGGTAGGAATGACTGTGACTGCTTCTGCATCGACCCTGAGGCAGCTGCAGGCTCCTTGATGATCCAGTGGGCTTCTTCAGCCCCCCAGGACTTGCAGTCTCAGGTGTTTCCAGGTACAAATACAACCTCTTTGGCCATTTGTTTTTGCCATCTGAGGGCTCAGCAGCAAAGCAAATCTCCAGATTTTGAATACCTTTGGGTGGATACCCACACCAGAGGTGCAAGGCTCAGTGTGTTGTTGTGTGATTCCTGCAAGCCCTTAGAAGAGCATCGTCTGACCCAGAAGGAGCTGCTGTACCAGCCCTGTCAGAGGATGCAACACAGCATTGAGATGTGATCTTGGCATCTTGGCTATGGGGATCTTCCATTAGCATTTAAAATTGACTCCTTCCAGATGGCCTGTCAACAGATAATGGTGCTTAATTGTAGGAAGAGCTTTTGCAGGACCTGGCAGAGTAAAGATGACTCCTGACCTCCTCCCAGTGCTCTGAGGCCACCAGGGAATCATTAAATGCTGCTTGCAAGCTGCACCCGGTCCCTGCTGGCTGGTGTCTGGGGAACAGTAGGGTGGAATGATAGACACTGAAGTCCCAGGAGTCGCTGGTCTGATGCTTTTCTGAGCAGGGGGGCAGCCATTGTGTCTATGCCATCACAAATGGCAAAGCCTGGGACTGATGGGGCAGGCAGGAAGTCCAGGGCAGCCTCAGCTACATTGCTCAGGTCTGGGACTTTATAACACAAGTGAGGAGTTTTCAGGTACCATCCGCAGTATTAAGAACCTTTCCAATGCTCCTTCCTATTCCCTGCTTCCAAAGCAGTGCTGCTTCATGATGGAAAATATTATTACAGGCTTGAGTCAAAGCAAATGCAGCCAGTTTCTTTTCCAGGCTGGTACCCTGCCTCATAACAGCAAATGGCCCTGGCTTAGGGAAGAAGAGAAAGAAAAACCCCAAGAACAAAGAGATCCTTTCCTGGTCCATCCTGTTCCTTGCCAAAGGGACATCCTGAGTTGGAAGCTGGAACTAAGAATCTTCAACTTATTCAGCCTGTCCTGAGCATAGGGACCACTCACTGTCATCATCTTCCTTCTTCCCATTTCATTGCCAGGCTTCTCACAATTTGGTAGCCTTCCTACCTGCATCATGCTTTTATCAGTCCTCCAGAAATGATAGAGTAAGTTCAGGTTAGATATATGAAAAAAGCTGTTCCCTGGGAGGGTGTTGAGGCGCTGGCACAGGGTGCCCAGAGAAGCTGTGGCTGCCCCATCCCTGGCAGTGTTCAAGGCCAGGTTGGACCCAGGGGCTTGGAGCAGCTGCTGCAGTGGAAGGGGTCCCTGCCTGTGGCAGGGGTTGGAGCTGGAGGAGCTTTAAGGTCCCTTCCAACACAAACCAAAAACCCAGATCTTTTGTGATTCCATAATTCGATGATAGGAAACATCTCCATGCTGCTCAGGTGCTTGGGACAGAGCTGCTATGTGGTAGGGAGGTAAGACCCTTGGTTTATCTGCTTTGAGTTTCCTTCTGGGCCAGGTGCCCGTATGAGAAATGAGCTGTGGCAGGAAGCACTGATTCTGAGAGACACTACAAGGTTATTGCAGCAAAGGGATACTCTGTTTGCCTGCTCTTTTTTATCCCCAAGTCCTCGCAACTGGCCAGTGCATTTCCTAACCTGGCAGAGTGACCCAGAGACCTGTGCTGGACATCTCACCATCAAATGCCAGCCCTTGTTTTCTACTCTGGGAACACCACATTATTTTCCCACCCAGGTCACCTCTCTTTCAGAAATGTTCTGCTTCCCCTTCAGAGGAGCTTTAGGAAAAGTCTCCTCTAAAAGATTTCAGGAGCCCTCTGGGACTGACCCACAAGAAAATCTGTCAGAGGCAAGGGGGGGGGGGGGGGGGGGGAATGGAGGACACAGTTTGGGAACACCTCTCCCGGGATAAGAGCCCTGGACAGTTGAAAAAGAGCCAAAGAACTCATTCCCTTATCTCCAGGCTATTATTTTCCTTCTGCAATTGACTTTATAGATGTCCTTGGTGGACCATAAAGACAAAGAAGCAGTTTCTGTCCAATCTCCAGGCCAGAAAAGAATGATACAGTACAAAGAGAAACCTCTTTGGGTGGTGTCTCCATCCAGACCAGAGAAGAACTTGGCTTTCTGCCTTGTGATTTGGCCAGTGCAGCCCAACTGGTTATTCTCACACAGCATCCAGCCAAGCCTCACATGTACTCCAGGCTAGATGTAGCAGATGCACCTTGCCTTTTGGCTGGGGACACTTCACAAGAGCTGCAGTGTGTAGGTGCCATGGAAAAAGACTGGAGAAGAGACCTGGATGAATCCCCAGCACACAGCTTCATATCCTCAACCTCAGTGCTCACAAAGACCATGTAAACTAAGGATAGTACCTACTGGCCTGGCTTAGGTGGCACTGGACATGCTGTCCTGGAGGGTATGATGTCCTCCCAGCCCACACCATCCTACCACAACCCATCTTTCTCACCCTTCTTTTCTTGGTGTAGGCTTTGGTGATTTCTTTGAGATCCCTCCATGTCCTGTACTGCATCAAGTGGTGAGCTGGTGCTCATCAAATCCAAGGCGAGTTTGGATGAGGCTTGGAGCAACCTGGTCTATGGAAGGTGTCCCTGCCCGTGGCAGGGGGTTGGAGCTGAATGAGCTTTAGAGTCCCTTCCAACTCAAACCAGTCTGAGATTCTATGATTCTATAGCAAATTCTTAAAGTCATATAAAAATCTTCAACTGATTGTATAAAAAGCAGGTTTTCTCCCCGAAGAGCTGTTGACTGCAGATCAGTGACTGCAGGGTATAAGTCACCGCTCTGTTCCTCTCACTGTGCCTCAGACACAATGTCCTGCACATCTCTTAACAGTGAAAGCACTGGAACAAATGTTAAAGACTACCAAGAAAAAGTTAGAGAAATGATCCCATCCTGTTCCACTGTACAGGTTTTGCAATGTAAAAAGAGGTTGTTTTTTAGCATAAAATAAACATGTTATTGCCTTTTCCCCCTCAGGAATGGGTTCCACTTCAAGTTAAGAGTATAAATAGAGCCAGAAAAAACTTCATGTGGCAATAAACCAGTCTGATATTAACTATGCTCCCTCTGGGGCTGCTTTAAAAATTCCCCCCACACCCTCCCCCCACCGCCTTCATTACTGGTTTGAGAAAAAGTTGCACCAACTCCGAGGTTTTCTTTTGGAAAACTATTTCTGGAATGTGTCTTGTTCCAACTGATTACGTAAAGTGTCTCTGGCAGCTTTGTGGAGGGAGCCTCAAAGGCTCAGCTGGAAAAGACCCATTAGATCATTCAGGCCATCAGCTTCCAGAGTGCTTCTCTGGCCCACAGCTGCAGCTACCACAGGTCTTTAGGACAGGCCCTGGTCTATCCACCTTTGCTTTCCACCCATTTCCTTCCTTTCATGCTCTTTCTGAGATTTATCTTCTTTTCATCTGCTTACCTATTTTATTACCCCTTTCTGGTCTATCCCATCACATCCCATCCCATCCCATCCCACTCCTTGGACATCTGTGCTATGTCTGTAGGCAGCATTGCCCTTCCTGCCCGGCCCTGCCATCCCTCAGGCTGTGGTTCTATGCTGTATGGGGCTGATTTCAGTGCTCAGATACTGCTTTATCTTTTTTTGTTTGTTTTTATTTATTTTTACAGTTCAGTACCTGGATAACATAGAACTGAGAATGAAATAATGTGCAGAGCAACAGTGATGACAGAGGCAATTGCTTGATGAACTATAAAGGCTGCTTTGTCATGCTTTGCATCTGTGTGTTTGGATAGCTCTGCAGCAGTGTAGAGATTTGGGACAGTTCCTCAGTGCCACTGGTCAAAACTGATAAGGAAAAATGCAGACATTTGAGGGTTTTACTGATATTGGACATTTTCTGATGTCAAAAAGGCTTCAAGCAGGTTTTGATCTAAGTGGTTTGAGGTAATACCCTGCTGATCCAGCAAGAGAAAGAATAAATTCAGCAGGTGATTTCTAAGCATCTCCCCACCATCCTGTCTCCTTTACCCATTTCAGTGAGCCATTAGGAGAAGGCAAGACAGATGTAGGGCAAGGTCCAGAAAGAAATTATATTCCTAATGGATTTTTCAGACTGAGGGGGTTTATCTGCACAGGCTTCTGAAATCCCAGTGTGAGGACTGAAACCCTCCACTCATGCACCTAAAATAAGGGAAATTCAGATACTTTTGGACTGAAGAGCTGGTCCTGAAATAAGAAGTGCAGTATCTGAATGAAGTGCAACTATTCTGTGCAAGACCAAACCCCACAAACAAAAAGCAGCTAGGACAGCAGCTCCAGCTGAGGAAAG
The DNA here is from genome assembly GCF_012275295.1 of Melopsittacus undulatus. Lineage (NCBI taxonomy): Eukaryota > Metazoa > Chordata > Aves > Psittaciformes > Psittaculidae > Melopsittacus > Melopsittacus undulatus. The sequence goes on from NC_047537.1 coordinate 10,255,065, forward strand.
TTGTTCTGACTTAGAAAGAAACATGTACCCATTGCTTTGGGCCAATGAATTGCTAAAATCTGCTGAAGATAAGACTGTATAAATACATCTTTAGATCACAAGGATCTTTAAAAAGTACTTTTCAAAACAGGTACAGCTTTAATGCAGTCCAAATGGAAGGTCTGTGATGTTAATGCCAAACTACTTCTTTCTGAAAAATGGATCCATAAGATGCAATGATTGTGAGACTTTTTTGGCATATCTCAGAAGAAGACGACATGAGGATCTTGAAAACATTAATGAGGAAATGTTCCTTTTATATGCTAAATACAGGAAACACTTGTAGAACTGGAAACACTACAGATACCCCCAACATTCAATTATCATGTAAGACCTGGAGGCAGAGTCTTCAGCACTCAGCACAGCTTTGGAAACTGTCAACAAAAATCATAATAAAATGTTAGATGTGACATGTTATGATAATGTTATATTCATAGGGACTTTCTACTAGGCCCTGTAGGGACAGGCCAAGGGGAATGGCTTGAACCTGCCCAAGAGAGGGGAGACTGAGATGAGCTCTTAGGCAGAAGCTCTTCCCTGGGAGGGTGCTGAGGCACTGGCACAGGGTGCCCAGAGAAGCTGTGGCTGCCCCATCCCTGGCAGTGTTCAAGGCCAGGTTGGACACAGGGGCTTGGAGCAAGCTGCTCCAGTGGAAGGTGTCCCTGCCTGTGGCAGGGGTTGGAGCTGGAAGAGCTTTAAGGTCCCTTCCAATACAAATCAGGTTGGGATTTTCTGATTTCCTGATATTTAGCTAATGATAAAAACACCTTAATAAGAAACATTGAAATCTTGCTTCTAGGAATAGTAGCTGCAAAGCTGTTCATGGAGGCTGCCCTTGACTCAAGATGCACCATGAGCTGTCCTGCTGAGGAGTTAGTATCTGGGGTATGTGGGAAGTGCATTATGTGTCGAGTACAGGGGAGTAGGATTCAACTTGCCTGACTGTAGGTGTTGGCAAGATGGGAGTCTCCACCAGATACATGGCCCCAAGCGTCTTCTGTGGTGATAGATACCTTGGCCATGTGGGGTGTGAGAGCCCTGGTGAGGTAAGCCCCCCAGCCTGCACTGTTTGTGTGACTGGGTCTCTTCTGATGGTCACGGGGGTGTGACACACAACATGCTGTAGACACACATATTTTAGACACTAAGGTTAGGAAATCAAACCTCATTATCTTTGCTAACTGTTTATTCTGAGCAGGGCTTTCCTTAGCCTTGGAGTTCAATAAAATATATTTTTGGTCTCAGAACAGTCAAATTGCTGTTAAAACATTGGAATTTGTGGGTTTGTTTTCAATTAAAATAATAAACCCCATCACTTCAAATTTCCTTTTCCACAATTTTTTTTTCCCACAAACCCCTCACTTTCCAATACGGTGCTTTATGGAAGCAGGAGTTCAGATATCTGGGATGGAATCCATTTTGCCTAATGCTATTCTCTGCATATCTCATAATAGCTTATTTTCACACGTCCACTTAAAAACCTGTCTGCAGCCCTCCCAAGCTCTGCATGTGCCCCAGGTCTCTTGGCAGCATCTGCAGGTCTCCTTCCAAACACTGCTCATCCAGCAGAGCATTGGCAGTTTCTCCCCTCGATGCCTCCTACCCTTACCGTGATCTATCAGCAGCCATTGGTGGGAATTTGGGATCTGCAATGCTGAGCATCCCTGCTCAAGAGCTCGCTTTGGAGTGGGAATCAGTTTGGGTTTACTTCCTCCATCAGTTTATAGTTCTCATAAGACTGAACCAACCCAGAAACTCTGAATTAACTTTCTCCCATCAGATTCTTTCAACACTGCCCAGTGGATCCAATGTAAGCTCTTAGGGACAGCTGACAACAGGCAAGCACAAAACACAGCCTGTGTGTTCCTTTAGCACTTATTTCTGGTGGAAGCCAATGTAACATGGGTGGCTTTCCTTTGGACAGATGGGGCAAACAGTCTGGGTAGTGAGATGTGGGGGGAGATGGCAACTTCCCACCTCGTATTTCCCTCAGGCTATAAGAATCACAGTCTGTGCAATAAGTATAACAAGCAGTATATGCGATACACTGGCTTAAACATTACCTACTGAAGTATAACTCTTCCCTCTTGTGCATGTGAATTGTCATATACTTTAATCGCATGATCATGTATTATGATTTCTACTGGCTAATTGCTTCTTAACTTTGTTATTCACAGAGAGTTTCTCTCCTTTGTTCTCATTTCAATGCAACTGAGACAATAAAATGTCAAGAAATAGCAAAACAAAAGCAAACCTTCTGTAAATGAAGCATTTAGGTGGCATAGTTGACAGAAAAAAGATGGGGAAGGTGCCATTATGGATTTAGTGTTGCTGTGAAATCACCTTCATTTCAAGTTGTAGTTTCTGTACTGTTTTCTGTTTGTTTGATTAATATTTTACAAATTCTGACAGAAAATGCATCCTGTAAAGTACAAAAAAATAACATGCATACTAATAAACAGCCAACTGAGTCTTCTATGCTTTAACTGCAACTGAATAAAATAACACTGATAAACATCAAGAGGGTTTTCTGCACAGAGAAGTTATAGTTATATATGGAAGAGAGTTATTTCTAAATAACTATCTTAGGTTTTATTCATAAAGGCTTAGGCATAGAATGGAAAACAGATTTAAATGATCAGGTATTTCCTCTGACTTGCTTTGAATAGCTGGAAACCTGGGGAAGCATCAACATGTTAGAAACAAAGCCACTCTTCATTTATACTTTGTGTGCCTCATAAAACAAAAATATGGATTGCAACCAAAGCAGCATCTGTATTTGTAATCTGACATCTAGCAGAACTCTAGACTGCTCCTGGCCTGGTGGCATCAGGGAGTCATAATTCTGAGGCTCTCTCTACAGTAACAACCATCAGCTCCTGGATTTAAGCCATGAATTTTAGGTGTGCATAAACTCACTTATTTGGCTTTGGGGTTCTTTTTTGCTTTCCACAACAAGGGACACAATGTGTGGTAGGAGCATGTCATCTGGTTGGGGACCTTCTGAGAAGCATTGCCTGTGAGTGCTGGGGTGAGGAGGAGGCTTCCTTAGCCTTGTATCGTCAGCAGGGAGCTGGGCTGGAGACCAAGGAAATATCTGGTCCTTCTCATAGATTCACAGAATGGTTTGGGTTGGAAGGGACCTTTAAAGCCCATCTAGTCCAATCCCCCTGCAATGAGCAGGGACGTCTTCAACTAGTCTGGTTGTTTCCCACCACTGGGAGACACGCTCCTGGGCAACGAGCATTCCAGATGGGGATACTGCTGCCAGTAGAGTAAGGGAGCAGCATCCTCCTTCATGAGCACACGGATTTGGATGATCCTGTGCCACAGACCGGATAGAAAGAGCTGGCAGAGGGACTTGGGCTCCCCCACCATGATAAGCACAAAACCAGCAGCATCAGCTGGAAATGCAGCTCAGAGAGTATGAGACACTGATGCAAATTCTTCTGTCTCCACTGATCAGGAATCAGTGTTTATGTCAAATAACAGTCCTAATTAGATTAAAACTGAACTCCTAAATCAGCCCTAGATTATATTTAACTGTAATCCACTATAATGCAATGGTTAATCATATCTAACCCTTGAGCCTTGGGCAATATGGTCTAGTGTGAGGTGCTACTGCCCATGGCAGGGGATTGGCCCTAAAGGATCTTAAGGTCCTTTCCAACCCAAACCATTCTGTGATGCATTTCAAGTTTAAACCTTAATACCAGACTAATCCTTCACATTATTTCAAATTTAATTCCAATCCAATGGAAATTATCTCCTGAAACATAAATCTGTCTTTGAGTTCAATCATCACCATAGATATAACCCTAAAATTAATCTAAACTTACAAAGAAAAACCTAATTGTATATTTTAATCTTAAAAGTTAAACAAACATCTTTATCCTAACCCAGATTAACTCCAACTGTGATCCCTAATCCTGATCTACGATTTTAGTCATTATGTCAACTGTAATCTTACCCTAACCTAAATGACTAAATAAAAGGAAAACAGCAAAGGAGAACGTTTGTGGATATTGCACACAGACAGGGAAAGACATGAAGAGCTTCATCTTGGCTTTGACGTCTAAACTGGATGTCCTTGCATCCATCTGGTGCCAGGGAAGGGACTTGGGAGTGAGCTCTCCCCATATGGGTGTGATATGGAGACCAGTGCTGGAGCTGCAAGGAGGAATATCTTCCATACACAAAATGTACCTGTCTTTAGAGCTCATCACAGCTACTGCAGCTGAGGCTGTTTGTGGTTTCACATCAGTCTCAGTGATGGTTCAGCCTCTGCACAGGGACATGCCCAAATCTATTGGCAAAACTTGTGCCTTTGCCAGGGAGGGTCCCTTGCTCCTCCCTCCCTTCCCTAGCTCACCCAAGCATCAGCTCAAGGGTGGCTCTCAGTGTGATGGGAACCAGTCCCTGTGCAGGGATCACAGCGTGGGGGTACCAGTGCAGGCAGGAGCACGTGTGAGAAGTGAAATACCATTTCTGATGTTGACTTTCCACCAGTTTTGCAAGGATGTAAATTATGACCCTTCTTCAAAGTCCCCCTGGCTCCTTTTACTGAACTACAATCTAACACAGGAACAAACACCACAGAGGTCGCTGTATCTGTGGCCTCTCCACTGCATCAGTGGGCCCTGTGCCATGGTTTGACAGATAAATCTCTCTTTCCACTCACTCCTGCCAGCCCCCAACAGCTTTGGTATGTGCATGTTTGCAGTGAAGCCCCAGCTCTCTGGGGGTTAGTGGCTGCTTGTGAGTGCTGCTGCTCTTCCCCCACATTGGAGCCACTTTCTGCCTGGGTGGGATATGATAGACAACAAAGAGGAAAAAGTGGAGCTGTCATTTGCTGGTGACCTGATTTTTTTTCAAGGGAGAAAGAAAGATGTAATTCTGCAATTATTTGAAATATTTTTTAGCTGCATATAATTTATGCATTAAATCAGGTATAATTTATTGGGCTTGGTCTCATTTCTCCTAAGAAGGGAGCATGTAGAATACCACCCACAGACGCCATTCGGTTGTACTTAATGCAGCTCTGTTGATGTTCACAGTCATACTGGGGGACAGATTTCTACCCTGTTGTGGTTTCTGAAGTCAGCTCTTCAGCTCTTCGTTCTCATTTTGCTGTGCTTGGGTGGGAGCACATGGATCTGTTTCTGTGCAGAGGTGCACATGTGTCTGCCAGGTCTCTCAAGCAGGGACAGAGCTTGTGGAAGCCTGGGTAGGAAGGGACGAGGGGATACAGGAATCTCCACATCACCCTTGCACATGCTCTGCACCCCCCTGCTGCTTTGTCTCCTCCCCAAAGGTCTCTGCAGAGCAGGGCTAGGAGGGCATCACTGCTGAAGGTGAAGAGAAGCTTGTCTGCCAGCTGGACACAGGACAAAGCAGATGTGACAAGAGGGATGAAAAGGTGGTTCCTTGCTGTGGAGTTTCATTTCTTTCCCTGCTCGTTTCATCTGAGCACAGGAATCTCAATGAAGAGTTACCACTCCCAATACCCCCTCAATTCCTCCTAAGCCTCAGGTTTTTTTCAGCCCAGGATGCCTTGTCCTACCTGCAGCTGCCCTCTATTTGCTCTTCAGCAGGTTTTTTGTGAAGTGTCTGCAGGGAATTATTTGGAAGTCCTGCAGCAGCCTCGTGGGGTTGTGCAGGGCTCTCAGCGCTGCTGCCTCGCAAGGTCAGTGCCCAAGGGAAATGTAATCCAACAGTTTAGGGCACAAGGTGATGCAGGGCTGGGAACTGAGCAGCACAAGCTCCATGAGCCACATTCTAGGGTGTCACAGCTCCCAGACTCAGTGAACTACAAATGCCAGATGCTGTTTGTGACAGTGGGTCCCTGACACGATCATGGCCCACCATGGGTCACCTCCAGCTCAGTGTTGGTATAAGCTGGAAGAGAGAACTCGGAAGTGAGACCTGAAGGAGGGCTGGGAATAGAGGTGCAATGCACAGGCTTCTCCCTAGCTCAGTGTATAGGTTCATAGGGATGACATTGTCTACCTGGGGGCATGAGGATGTTCTGCCCTACAAGAGAAGAGGAGGGAGAATCAGCATATCTAAAGACACCCAACACCTGCATAACTGTATGACAGAGGGACACAGTCCTCAAACTGGTGTTTGTAAAGACACAGAATATCTGCTGTGAAGGAAATGAAAAGAAACCAGGCAAAAATCTTTTTGCTCCGAAGACTGAACTTCAAGGTTGTAGTGTGGAGCTGCAAGAGGTGTCTGTGCCCACTGTGCAACCAGGGCATGATTGAAAATCATGACACACTCCCCCAGATCATATTTTGTCTTTAATATGGTGTCATCTCTTCAGAGAACAGTTCCTGGGTTTTTCTTTACCTTCCAGTTTCTGTGTTTTCAGGTTCCTACTTACATCATAGTTTCTATGCAAGGTTCTTTCTCCATTATGAGGATATTTTTAGTTAGCAAAAATGAGGACCCTGACATAATTCTGAGACTCCTGGAGCAAAAGCTCGAACACTTTAGGCAAGGACAAGCCTTGGCAATAATATTCTCTTTTTAAAGCTTTTCAGCTTCCAGCATTTCTGATACTTCTGTAACAAATGAGTCTGTATAGGAAAAACTGGTCCAAGTCCATCTGCTCTTTTTGTACTTCTTTCCCTCTTGTGGAACTGCTCAGACAAAGCCCTCGCCATCCTAAAACTGCACTTGCGGCAGCACTGGACAAACCCACTCAGTTTTATCAGACAGTGTTATCTGAAAAGGCATCAAAATCCCATCTGATACTTTACTGCAGTCCTGTAAAAGGAGCTGTACATGTGCCAGTGTCTCTCTCCCTGTTATTCCTCTTTACTGGTTGGCTATTTCAGAGAAGATAGATCACCCAGAGCAGCTGCTTCCTTCCTTCTCCCCAAGGACAGCACAACCTCCCCCATCCTCCCTCATCCTAGGATTCTGGGGAAGAGAAGGCGCACTGCCAGGAAGGGATGGAGAAAAGAAGGGCATTTCCAGTGTCCACTTCTTCCTGCCTGGAGAGAGACTATTCCATGTGATGTGATTGATGGGGCAGGGGAACTCCACACTGAAGTGAGGGGCAGGTGTCCCAAGTGCAGGGAACAAAACAACTTCTATGGGTACCCAAAACAGCAGCTGAAATGTCAACTGACACTAATCGTGTCTGGCACTGATACGTGTAGTTAGGATCTCCTAGAGCCTTGAGGTGTCCTCCCCATGACCCGTCTGCAGCTGCTGGGCACATTCCATTGTGCCTCGATGGGATAGTTGGAGCCATCCCAGCACCTGCCGTGCAGTGAGCCATGCAGTGAGCCGATGCTGCTGACAGTGCTGGTGAGGGGGGATCTGCTGCTGCAGTTGGACTAGGGTCAGCGCATGGGTTGGTGTGTTGCTGATGGAAACCTGCTGGCTGCCTGCAGCAATTCGTGTCAGCTGCTCACTCTGCTGCAGGGAGGGAGAGGGGAGAAAACAGGATCATAAAGGCAGAGAACAGGAGTGGTTATGGCCAAACTCCAAGAAGAGGAGGCAGGAGCTGCTGAAGATGCTGTTGGGCCCCAGTGGGCATGTGTAAGACGCGAAGAACCAGGCTTTTAGGTTCAGAGGAGGATCAGCTGAAGTGACCTGCTCATACACCCATCGCTCTAGGTCAAAGGAAATGTGCATTTACGAACAGGTTTTCAGAATCAAAAAGAAAATTAAATAGACTATTTTGGTGGTTTGTAGGCTGATTTGGTAAACAGGTCAGTGCTTTTGAACATACACTGAAATCCTGGGGTAAACCCATGAGATTTGGCTGATGCTGCACTGTCACAACACAGCTCCTGATCTGCAAACACAGCACTGGGCAGATCATTGCTGCTGGTGAATCTGCTCCAGTGAGTCACAACACCTCTGGATGACCAAGGCTGGGAAGGACCTCTGGAGGGCTCTGGGCCAACTTCAAGGATCCCAATATGTCAGTCTCCTGCAGAACAAGCCTCAAGAGCAGACATCTCTCTTCTGACGTCCAAGTCCTGATCCTGCTGAGCTCTCTTCACAGAGGTGCTTCAGCACTGCATGTGACCAGGTCTTACAGCCATGCCTGGCTCTGGCACATCTCCTGGCTTGCAGGATGCACCTGGCAAAACCTCTTCCACCCATTATTCTGCCTTTGTACCTGCAAGGAGCTTGTTATAGAACTGAAAGCCTGGTGGAATTTTGTTGCGGGTTAAGGAATTGTTGGCCAGTGACATCCTCCATCCGCTGCCCAGCACAATGCGGGGAAGGGCAGCAGGTGGCTGCATCAACCTGAATAGCCAAGGAGCAGGAAACACCCCCAACGGGGGTTTTGGGCTGTAATGCCAGGAAACAGGGTTTCCAGATACCTTACTCATGACTTCCACCAGCCATGCTGCCCAGAGCTCACACTGGGTCTCCCACTGCCCCTGCTGCAGCACTTCTTACCTCTTGCTTCTCTACTGAGGTTGCTGCAAGTTGCTAAGTGTGGCTGGAAACTTTTGGCAATTCTCATTGTTTCCATTCCCCTGTGCTAAGGGAAAGGGGACAGCAATGCCCATGCTTGTTTTGTAAAGATATGGGACTGTTTTCCTCTGCTCCTGCTGTCCCCTGCACAGCCTTAGGAAGGATTTTCACACAGGTGCCTCTTCCATAACCACCTACAGATTAGGTAGCTGGATCTTTCTTTGAAGACAGATGAGGTTCTTGGGGTGCCATTTACTGCTGTAACAGGATTTAAGCAGTTTAAACACTGTTCTGGAAGGCTGAATTGACTATTCTTTGAGTGTTTACTTCATTGTGGTCGCTTGTGCTGCATGTTTTGTGTTTTTGTGGCTGCAGATACCTGAAGATACCTGCTGCAGCTCCCACAGACCTCCTGCCACATGCAGAATCTTACAACCAGGATAACTTTGGATTTACTCAGTGAAACACTTTTGCTTTCAATTTTCTTGCTTCCTGCAGTTGAGTTACAATCAGCTTATCCTGTGTTGTTAAACATACTGTCCTGTTGTATTTTGCTTCCTTTATGATGCTTCACTCGCAATACCCTAGTGTTGCATGGGAAGCTTGTGGGGAACAAGCAGGTGCAGAGCCCACAACTTCCATCCTGGAATCCCTGAACACTTTTAGATCAGCATTAGCTGTGAGCTGGGAATGGGGTGCAAGAGGCGAACTGAAGGTGAATGGATGAAATCCCAAATGCCTGAACTTTCTGTGGCCTGCAGGGCAACGTGAGACCTTTCCAGCAGAACTGGCTCTGTGAGGACACTGCTCAGGAGTCACAAACCACAAAAATGAAGATAAACCCCTACATGCACTGTAGTTACTGGACAGCTGCCTTCCCATGTATTGCTCCCTTCTCCATTTGATGCTCAAGCTGAATCAACCTCTTGGACTTGCTGTTTGGTGCAGGTTCACCTCTAAGACCACTACATGCTATGGGGGTCTAGAAGACAGCCTGTTCCCAGTCCCAACCTTTATGTAATTTTACACCCTCAGGCATTTGATACAAGCCTCTGAATCAGGATCTCAGTTCCTAAATGAACCCATGAACCCAGATCTTGGTGTTGCCTCAGTTCCCAGTCGAGCACCGTTATCAGCATCTTGCTTGCAGGGGGTCAGAAGTGTGGGCATGATGCTCCTGTCTGGCAATACTCTGCAGCTTGACTGCTTACGAATCACACCATGGTAGCATCTGTAGTGATTAAGAAAAGGGGCTATGGGTACAAACTTCAACAGAGAAGATTTAGGTTGGATCTAAGGCAGAAGCTCTTCCCTGGGAGGGTGCTGAGGTGCTGGCACAGGGTGCCCACAGAAGCTGTGGCTGCCCCTGTGGCAGGGATTGGAACTGGATGAGCTTTAAGGTCCTTTCCAGCACAAACCAGGCTGGGATTCTATGATTCCATTGGTCCTCAGCTCCTCACCTCTGTCAGTCACTGCCTTGCATTCCCTGAGTCTCAGGCAGCTTTACTGCCAAACTGCCTGTCTGCAAATGTGCCCACCAGCATCTGCCCAGGTGAGAAATAACCAGGGTTTTCTTGAACTAAACCTCCAGCATTTGCAAACAGTGGTAGGTGCCAGCTGAGTGCCATTTGCCCCTGCTTTGCCTTGTGCACCCAAAACTTCATCCCTGCCTTTGGTTTCCAGACAATTAGATAAATATTTCTGCTTGAAGCTTAATAAACAGCTCGTGAGCTTTGCATCTGGCACCAACATCTTCCCCTGTGAGATCCCAAGTTGATTTCTTTGTATTCTAGGTGGGGAGTATGTAAAAGCAGCAGTTTCTAGTATGAGTCACTAGCTCAGTGTTAGATTAGTTCACTACTTCTGAAACTCTGAAGCCCCAAAGGAGAGCTATGGTACAGGAGAAAATAGAAGCTGTAGAACAGGCTGTAGCTTAAATTAGGTGGGCCAGAAGGAAAGGACATAAACCACAAGTTGCTATCAGAATATATAATTTCAACACTCATGCCTCACCTTGCAGAAAGGACATGACCTTGCCCCAGTGCCTAGGGAAAGGTAGAGAGTGTCCAGCAAGACAGGAGGAATTCTGCCTGAGTCCTCCCACCGATGCTTCCATGGAAACACATTCCCACCCGCCAGCAAGCTTAGAGGTACAACAGCATCAAATCTAATGGTGTAAGGAACAGATGGACCTATGGGGCACACCAATATCCAGCATGGAAAAAGGTAACCTAATAGGGGATGGTTCTGCAGAAGTGATTCTGGACAATGCCCAGCATCTGGACTAGGTCCAGGACTAGACTCAGGACTTCAATGAGGATAAAATTTATGTTGGGGCACAGGCTCAGCATATACAATATTACACTTAGAAAAGCAGATCTCCAGCTGAGGGAAATGGTTGTAGTGTCTTGAGCTGTGACGCCAGCTGAGGTTCTGCCTTCAGGCTATAAAAGTGGTTGAAATGGAGCCAAGGCTGCATTTTGGCCATCTGCTTGGCTGGGGCCAGGGGGCTGAATTTGCCATTAATGCTCCATGAAATACAGAACAAGAGTTGAGGTCGTCTCTGGACTTCATTAACACTTTGAAATGCCAGAGGGAATATCACATTTGACTGTGGGGCCAGCACAAGTCAGCAGAGAATCTAACATTTCAGTTCCCACACAGGAAAACCCAACAGCTTTGTTTCAGTTCTGACGGCTCATTCCAAAATCAACTGAAACGACCAGTTACGGTGAAAAAAGTTCATTGCCAATGAAACCACCTGAAGAGGTTAATTCCTTTCTCTTTGGGGATATTCATCCTCTTTCATTTATGATCAGTCCATAAATTCCACAGCAGAAAATGAACTCCTTGAAACCAATACTTTAAGTTCTCGACCCCTCACATTATCATGTTTTTGGGTATAGGATGAACATTACCAGGTCTCAGCATTGATAAGTATATGGGATGGATCTGACGTGCCCAGCAGAGCACCAGTGGCAATATAATTATGCTGCTTTCCACCAGCATCATCACAGTCAATTGTATTTGAATCAGGAAGTTCTTGTATGGTTCCCAGGAAAATTACTTTTACAAACAACACCAGAGTTCACTCCTAGAACACACTTCACTTCAAAAGTGAATGTGCCACCCCCTGGAAGGATTCAGATGGACATCCATGTGATGTATAGTGCCTATTGAAATCACTCTTTTGCTTTCCAGCCAGAAGCATCCAAATATAGAGAGCAGCTTGTTTGTGTTCAGCTTTCAGAAAGAACTCTCTGCACTATAGCATACGCTGAGCTATTCAGTCCTGTGCTGCTTCCCTGCAAATTGGATCCTGCTGCTCTCACTCTTGCAGAGGGGAAGGAGAGAAAAAGGTGAAATCAAGGCGCCATACACCTCAAGCTGCTCTGTCTTCCTGAGAAAGGAAGCATAAGGCTCTCTCCAGAAAGGAGGCAAATACCAGGCTCACTAATGTCCTGTGGACCTCATCGTTCAGGTTTGTTACTGATGACGAGCTGGAGAATTACAGCTGTGGGTGTTTTGGAAACCCAAAGTCCCGACTGGAGACTCAGACTCATAATCCCCCTCTGGTCCCCACAAATTCTTGCACGCTTTGGTTCCAACAGCTGAGAAAACAAAACAAAATGCAATTCACTTCCGTCCCGAGCGGAAGCAGGAGAATTTCTTGGCAATTTGAGATCCTTTTGTGAAACTGCTCATACAAAGAAGCAAACAGCCCAACTGTGAAGGGAAGCTGTGGGCAGGGTTTAGTTGGGAGCTGTCACCTTAAACTTGAAGAAAAACAAGTCTCTGTAGGTTTGCTGAATGTTTTCCAGGGAGCCCGATGCATCTTTGCTGGAAGTTCAATATCCAGGACCTCTTCCAGAAGGCCCACGTGCTGCCCTCTCATGGTAACTGGGTGAGCCCCAGAGCTGGCTTAATGCAAGAAAGGCCAGATCAAACTTTGCTAGACTTTCAAAACACCAGGTTTGATAGTGATGTAATGCTCTTTCTCTCTTCTCTAACTGTGGTTAACTTGAAGGGCATTGCTGGGCACTACAGCCAAGTGGGAGCCAGACTTTGGAGATGATCAAGGCATTCCCACCACCTTGATGGAGGACTAATGCCTCCTTGTGGTCCCAGACACAGCTCACTTTAGTGCACTCAAGTGCACTTCACTACTCCCACTGATAGCAAGGTCTTCTGGCTGCTGGGATGCTGGGGACATCCCAGCTGGCACTTAGAAGTGCCCATGGAGATGCAAGGGTCACCAACTGGGAATGCACAGAAAGGGGGAATCAAACCAAGAAGGAAAAAGTCAAAGACTGGGGAATTAGGAAAGGGGAAAGGCAGAGAAGTGGTGTTGGGCTATGGACTGACCAGGGAGGAGCAGCAAAGCTGGAGCCCACCAGAGAATTGCTGAAACCTTTAACCGTAAATAAACTGCAGACACAGCTGTGACCAGGTAAGAAGAGGACAACCACAGAAGTATGAACCTGAAACTTGAATAATGAAATACCACAGCCAACTGCTTAATGAGGGCCCACTCAGTTTGGCAAAGAGCAATGGCATGGCTGTAGGTTCAGGAATCAACAGTCCCAGTCCAGTTTTCCCTGGGGGGTAGTTTTCAAAGGGGGGTAGTTGTGATAAGTCTGAGGCTTGGCACACAGACAGAAAATAGAAAGACTTCTCCCTTTGCTTTGACATTGCCCCATCAGTTCTGTAGAGCAGGGAACCAGTAGAGAAAAACTCTGCTTCAGATTAAAAATACTGCAGGGAATGAAGAAAACCTGGAGACCCTCTCCTGGAATAAAACTGATGCAACTGTGCAGCTCACAGTGGGAACAGAAATGTAGTGGTAGTTATGATGGTGCAGAGATCTGAGGGAGGAAGGTGTTGGAGAGTATTTCATCAGGCCAGTTGTTTCAATCGCAACAAAATTTCATAGCTCGTCTAGCGGAAAGAATTAGATTGTCATATCTGGTGACAGTTACGGAATGAGCAAATGAAGCACAGATAGTGCCACCTCCAGGCTTTGCCCTTCTGCTGTTTGCAACGTGCCACCATCAGAGACTCTGGGCAGAGGACTGAGCTGCTTTGCTAGCAATGGGCAAGGCTGTATGGCATCAAGATCATTTTACTCCATCCCTGCTCTGCTCTTACAAGTTTCATGGTAAGCCAGGCGCATCTGATCCAGAAGATTGAAAAGAATTGAAAGAAAACAAAGACGAATTCTAAGCTTTCATCCAAACCCTATTAAAGCCCCTATCATTTACTCTGAACACATGAAATAGCCTTTATTACAGTAATTTTTTCTGAGCACAAAAGCTACTTTCAATAACACAGGAAGGGAAAAATCATTACAAACTTGCAGGAATCAAGGAGCATGTTGCAGAAACACTTTGTCACAAAACAAATTATAAAAGGCTATAAATAGATGAGCATTATTACAGCAGCCAAGCACTCAAACTAGGCTCACTGCACAGGGAATGAACTGTTTCCCAAACAGGCAGGGGAAGTACAACAGGTACATCACAAGCTCTCCATGGTGGAGGAGAACACAGGCCTAAAGTCATTACCTCCTACTTCTGGAAATGGAAGAAACATTTGGAGAAAGTAGTTGCTTAAAAGACTGACAAAAATGCACATGGCTACACACCAGCATTCACACAACACAGGACCCTGATGAACTTAGACAAGGTCATATTGCTGAGGAATATAGGACAGGGTGAGAGCTCTTGGCTCTGGAGTCCAGCTCTGCTATCCACCCCCTCTACAACCTGCTGGTGTGCTTTCTCCTTCTAGTTGTTTACTCTGTGGTATTTATATGAGCTAGTGGTGTCTACTTTCAGCCTTCCTGTTGCAAGACTAAACACAACTCCTTACATCTCCTAAACTAAGGCAGCAACTCTGTTCCTCTCTTGCATCCTCAAAGCAGACTGGGGCTATCCCCACCCTGCATCTGCTTTTAAGTTCTTATTTGCATGGCAAGGTACCCAGGTGAAAGTAGATGTGGTTGGCTTTATTTAGCTTGGGTAAATTTCAATTACAAACCCAATCTTATTTCTTTTTTACCCCCAGGTTCTTCATGGAGGTATGGACTACAGGAAGAAGCATGTTTGCTGGGAAGGTAAACTCATATTCAGAGTGCTCTGATCAGGTCTATGGTATCTCATTGACTGAGACCAGGAGAACTATAATGCCTGTATTAAACCCTGAGGGACCTGCCATTTAGGGGACAGGGTTTCATAGTCTGCTCTGTAGGTATGGAAATGGTGAGTACCACAGTCAGTAAGAGCCTGGGATGCTGTAGCAGTTCGGGAATCAGGGTCTTGCACAAACCACACTGGATGCTAAGGAAGAGTTCTGAATGCCTCCCCCATCAGTCTATGGCTTTGAGACAAGTTGCCAGTGTTGTTCCTGGCTGTGGGTACACTTATTCCCGTGTGGACTGCTATCTGGGGGTTTTGCCCCCTCCTGGAAGGCATGCTAGGGCACATGAAAAACAACAAGGTGCTTGGTGACAGCCAGCATGGCTTCACTAAGGGAAAATCCTGCCTGACCAATTTAGTGGCCTTCTATGATGGGGCTACAAAAGTGATGGACAGGGGTGGAGCAGTTGATGTCATCTACCTGGACATGTGCAAAGCATTCAACACTGTCCCACATGACATCCTTGTCTCTAAATTGGAGTGTCATCAATTTGATAGGTGGAACACTCGGTGGATAAAGAACTGGCTGGATGGTCGCACTCAAAGAGTTGTGGTCAACGGTTCAGTGTCCAGCTGGAGACCAGTAACGAGTGGTGTCCCTCAGGGATCGGTGTTGGGACCGGTCTTGTTTAATATCTTTGTCAGTGACATGCACAGTGGGATTGAATGTGCCCTCAGCAAGTTTGCCGATGACACCAAGCTGTGTGGTTCTGTTGATACGCTAGAGGGAAGGAATGCCATTCAGAGGGACCTCGACACGCTTGTGAGGTGGGTTGATGCCAACCTCATGAAGTTTAACCATGCCAAATGCAAGGTCCTACACCTGGGTTGGAGCAATCCCAGGCACAGCTACAGGTTGGGCAGAGAAGAGATTCAGAGCAAACCTACAAAGAAGGACTTGGGGGTGTTGGTCGATGAGAAAATGAACATGAGCCGGCTGCAGTGCGTGCTCACAGCCCAGAAAGCAACTGTATCCTGGGCTGCATCAAAAGGAGTGTGACCAGCAGGTCAAAGTAGGTGATCCTGCCCCTCTACTCTGCTCTTGTGAGACCTCACTTGGAGCACTGTGTGCAGTTCTGGTGTCCTCAGCATAAAAAGGACATGGAACTGTTGGAACAAGCCCAGAGGAGACCACGAGGATGATCAGGGGACTGGAGCACCTCCTGTATGAAGATAGGCTGAGAAAGTTGGGGCTGTTCAGCCTGGAGAAGAGCCCTGCGTGGGGACCTCATAGCAGCCTTCCAGTATCTGAAGGGGGCCTATACGGATGCTGGGGAGGGACTATTCATTAGGGACTGTAGTGACAGGACAAGGGGTAATGGGTTAAAACTTAAACAGCAGAGGTCTAGATTGGATATAAGGAAAAAATTCTCTACTGTGAGGGTGGTGAGGCACTGGAATGGGTTGCCCAGGGAAGCTGGGAATGCTCCATCCCTGGCAGTGTTCAAGGTCTGGTTGGACGAAGCCTTGCATGGCATGCTTTAGTGTGAGGTGTCCCTGCCCATGGCAGGGGTTGGAACTGGATGATCTTAAGGTCCTTTCCAATCCTAACTATTCTATGATTCCTCCCACCAAAGCATCCACAGAGTAGCTGCCTGCAGTCAAGCAAGGTGCTAAGGCCCCTTTGCAAGGTTCATGAATTTCAGTGTATGAATTAACTACTGCCATGTCACCATTTCATGTGTTAGACTTTAACTTTGGCCTGAATTGTATTTCTAAGCCTAAAAGCTCTTCAAACAGGAAAACATTTTCACTGGCTCTTGTTGCAAGTTTTTTTCCTGGATTCAATAATTTATTGCTTGTTTCCCATGTGATTTAACACATGGATTAGTTGAGGCATATGTGGCCTTCACTAGAACTGGACCAGAGGCAGAAATACAGCTCTGCTAACATGGTCCTTGGATTCAGGGAATGACCATGGGCACTTCAATGATCCAGGCTGTCACAAAGTTCAATGTTGTTTATACTACAATAAATGGTTTCTTGGTCCAACTTGATGCAACCCTTGGAGGGAGACCCAGGAATGAAAAGTATGCAACAGCATCTAAGATATTTGTAAAAGTAGAAATGGCATTCTGGAGTTTTCAGGAAAATATTAAAACCAAGTTTTCTAGGATATACAGGAAGATACTTTCAAATCTCCCTAAACAAAGCAATAAAAGACTGTCCAGATCTGGATTAGGGCAGGTCATGACTTTCAAAAGTGAAAGTTCTTCCTGAGTAAACCCATAAGGGCACCAGCCTTGTTAGTCTTTGTGGCAGAGCAACACAACCTTTCCTGCACCTCTGACCATGTGTGTAGCATTTCCATTTCACAGGTTCCAACATCTGCATGAGCTTCAGGATACGGATACAAATGACTTCGCCCTCTTCACCCCTCCTGTCAAGCTCTATCATTAACAAGCCCTTTTTTCAGCAGAGAAAATGATGGGTGATTGATAGAAAGGGATTTAGCTGGGGCAGGGTCCAACGTCCACTGTTAAAAGTGATCTTTGCATCAGTCCCATGTTTAACAAGTAGCATCAGTATGTTTGGTGTTCTTCATTGCAGGGGGTTACAAAAGAAAAGTGTTTTTACATTGATATTAGGTAACATCTAGATTAAGAATTCAGCAAAACATATCCTGAACGTTTGTTAGTTTTGCACAGAAATGAAAGACATTCATTTCTCAAAGGACCATTTCCATCACTGCCAGGCTCAGCTAAGCTGAAACCCTGAGTATGATTGTTGAAGGGAACTTGAACCATAAAGATTTTTTTAGATATTGCTCATCAGTGTCACATGAAAGCAAAATTTGATGCTGGAGAGGGACTCTTCATCACGACTGGTGTGATAGGACAAGGGGTGATAGGATCAGATTGAAACTGGGGAAGTTCAGGTTAGATCTAAGGAAAAAGCTCTTCCCTGTGAGGGTGGTGAGGCACTGGCACAGGGTGCCCAGAGAAGTGATAAATGTCCTATCCCTGGCAGTGTTCAAGGCCAGGTTGGACAAAGCCTTGGATGACATTGTCTAGTGTGAGGTGCCTCTGTCTATGGCAGGGGCTGGAACTCAATCATCTGAAGGTCCCTTCAACCCAAACCATTCTGGGATTCTGTGAGCCTAAAGTAAAGAGATAACTAAACCAAGGGACAGGATAAATAGATATATAGCCACAACAGTCTAGAAACAAATTCACTTTTAGTAAGACACATCTTTCCATTTTCCAGTATCTTGGGTTACAATAACAATAACTTGTGCTGGTTTATTAGGTTGCAGATTAATGGGAACCCTGCTGACTTCTGTTTCTTTAGCCTCACTGTGATATATATAGAAAGGAAAGCTAGGAAAGCCCTGCAGGTCACCACTCATATGGAGGAAACACATCAACCCATCAAAGTTGTAACATGCTCACTGTTTTGGGAAAACAGAGCTGTAAGGAAACAGGCTGAAGAGAGATGATCAATGTGCCATGTCCTTCCTGGCACCCCAGCTCCTCCTCCACAAGACAGAAATGTTTCAGGCTTTTGAGCTTTCTTTCCCTCAAATGGAAAAGACCCTTTTCTGTTTCAGAAATCTTTTACATCACTGGTTTGGACCATTTTGATGGAACAAAACAGGAAGTCTATTTGAAATTAAGCAAAAAAAAAAAACAGAAAAAAAAGGAAATGTGTAATGGCAGAGTGTGAAGCCTCATGAATCTGGGCTGTAATTCACTGAACACAAAATGCAAAATAGGTTAATCCTTATATTTTAATATTTTTCTTAAAAATTACAACTTTCCCCCCACCCCAGCAGAACTCTGAAGAAGATCAATGTTACTATTCCTCCATATTCCTCCACAAACCATATTTACAACTTTTCCAGCCAGCTCTGTAACTACTGAGCTCTGCAGAGGTAATTTGATTGTCATGCTGAAGTATGAAGAGGCAAACCAGATCTGACTGTAAGTATCTAGCAGTCATTTCAGATTGGTTCATCAATGAGCTTCGCAATGTCTGTGGGGTTCAGAAGACTTCAAATCCCATTCTTAGATATTTCCTGTCTCTGAGAGCTATACTTTAAAAATATTTTGAGGTATTTTTTTCAAGCATTTCACTCTGACCACTGCTACTTTTCTCTGCTTCTTGTTGCCTGTTATTTGGTATAGGCATGAAATGTTTGCATTTCACCCAGACATGAGTGGGTGCTCTCAAAAATGGCAACAGCAAGAGCTTGCGAAAACAAAGAACCCAGAAAGATGAAGGTGTAGGCCTTTGGAAGAGGTACAGAACCCCCAGGCTCCAGTGAGATTTGAACTCACGACCCCTGGTTTACTAGACCAGTGCTCTAACCCCTGAGCTATGGAGCCTTTCAATATTAGCTTATTTTTCATTTCCAAATATTCCATTTAATAATTTCCTCTGAAGTGAAACAAAACCTGTGCTGCCAAATTGTGCTGCTCCAGGATTTGCTGTCCTCTTTCCAAATTGCACTAATACAAACATCCAAGTCACAAAACTAGCAGCACACCACATCAGTCCAAACTGAGCTCTACCCTCCTTCAGCTCATCCCTGTAAGAACATCAAGATATGTGGCTGCCTTTTCACCAGCCAAGTAGTTTAGGAAGCTTACAAACTTTCCAAATGATATTTGGCTTTTTATAGTTGTTGCACTAATTTGGAAAGGAAGAAAGCAAAGCTTCTGAAAAAAGAACTCTTTATAACCTGCTGTTTTCCTCTGGATATCAGCTGCATATTTGCTTTCTTCCTCTTGTCTCTTCAAACACATTGATTCTTAGGAGTCCATTATGTGCTTTGGTTACTATAGCTGATGGGTGCACTTTCGCATCTCTAAGTGATTCTTAGTGTCTGAGTTTTCAGGACAGTATCTCCTGTAGTTTCATTCTTCACTGCAGGTAGTTAGAAAGGGGTGTCATAAGAAACATTCCTAGCATTTGTTCTGTTTCCTCCTTTATTGAAACACCCGTTAAACATTAACAGACTTGGTGTATCAGATGTTGTTAGCTAATTATGACAGTCAACAATGTTTGTCTTATATTTGCATAGCACAGCTCTGTGCTTGTTTCCAATCCCTGGATTTTGTCTGACTGCTTCACACCAAGTGGCCAGGTTATATTTCATTGGGATGTGTTGTTTCCATCAGGAGGATTTTCCAAAGCATGTATCCGTCAGTGAGAATGGGTAACTCATGCTTCTGTCTTCATTCTCTCACTTCACTTCTTCTAACTTTGCTTCTCAGCAGGCTGACACGAACCTCAAAGGATCAATAAGAGCAAGTGTACCTGGGAATGAACAATTCCATGAACCGGAAAATGTTGGCAAAGAGTTGTTTGGAAAGTAGCTTTACAGAAGTAGGACGTGAGGATCCTGGTGGACAAAAAGTTGAGTGGAAGCTGGCAATGTGCCCTTGCTGCCAAGAAGTTAAATGTTATGCTGGGCTGAATATAGCAAAGTATTGCATTAGATCAAGGCAGTTGGTCCTCCAGGTGATTCAGCAGTGGTGAACCCAGACCTAGACAGCTGTGTTCTTGCTCTTGAGCTAGGCTCTCCAGGAGCCCTCTTGCTGTGTGTGTGTGCAGACACCGGCCACATCAGGTCAGCACACCCAGACAGGGCCACAGGACACCATGGCAAGTCCTTGCTGGCTGGCTTGAAGCACCAGTTGTGAGGACCTGACTGAAGCCGTGGAAATGGGGTGGGCAGTGGAACTGCAGAGTCCCAAGGCCTCTGATAATGCTGTCAGGCTCCTGGGAAGAGTTCTGCAGGAGAGAAAGGCCCAAAATGCCATGCCCCAGCCAGGACCTGTGCCATCACCCCACCATGCATGGTGACAACCCCATCCCCTTGCAAGAGGAAGGCCGGCAGCTACAAAGACCCCTCCACACCCGCCAAGAACCCTCCCTGCTGGTGATGCTCGAGGCACCAGCAAACAGAGCCGTGCCAGCAGCTGGGTCATGCACCGACCCTGCAGGCATCTCGACCACTGCCCTGTGGGGGGGTCCCAGATGTGCTGGCTGTGTCCCTGCTCCCATCCCATGGCAGCAGGAAGATCCGCAGCAGAAGCCAGGAGAGGATGTGGCCGGGGCCTCTGCTCTCAGCCAGGGCAGAGGCTGCTCATGGCTCCCTGCAAGAGGAAGGCCAGCAGCTCCCAGGGGGGACAGGAGCTGAGCCCCAAGGCCACCACCATCCCAGACACCTGCATGGGGGGGGGGCACAGGAGCTGAGCCCCGAGTTCAGCACCAGCCCCACTGCCTGCACATGGGTGACAGGATCTGAACCCTGAGGCTCAGCTCCTGTCCCTCCTCAGCAGGCAGTGGAACTGGTGCTGAACTTGGGGCTCAGCCTCTGTCCCTCCCTGGACCGGCAGCGTGGTTGGTGCTGCTCTGAGGTCTTAGCTCCTGTCCCACCTCTGCCGGCAGCCAACAGGGCTGGTGGTTCCCTCAGGGCTGATCTCCCAGTCCCCCTGGGCATGCAGGTGTGTTGGTGATGCTCTTGGGGCTGAGGTCCTTTCTGCCTGTATGCAAGGAGCTTACCCAAGGGGCAGGCACCAGAAATCACAGGCTAAGTTTGACATGTGGTCCCTGGCTCATGACAATCCAGTGCATCTTGGTAAGCTTGAGAAAGAAATTACTTGACTGGGAAGAGGGAAACATACTGTGCAAAAATTTCATCTGATGGGTATTTCTTGGTCCTACCACGTCCTCCTGTTTTCAGGTAAATGCAGACCTTTGAGCAACTTGGTCTACTGGAAGGGGTCCCTGCCTGTGGCACAGAGTTGTTATTGGATGAGATTTAAGGTCCCTTCCAATCTAATTATTCCTTAGTTGGTTCCATCTCCCTCTGTTTTTAATCCTTTCTTATGGGTGAAAACCATGGCACGGGCAGGTGAAAAGCAGTTAGAACATCAGGATGTACTTGGAGCAGTGGATGCTAATGAAAGAGACCACTCTTCCTCATGTTCATGTTCCCTCACTAACACTTCAGTTTCCACTAAACCCTAAACTCTCCAGTAATATTTATTGTTATAAAGCACCTTAAACACACTTAAAAGGACCTGCCCTGGAAATATTCCTGACCGTGGGAAGACACAGAGAAAAGCACCTCAATTTGGTTTTCTTGGGCTAAAAGAACCACCATGGTTCTTCTTTAATGGGCTCCTTAGAATGGCACAAGCCAAGAAGAAGAGAAATCATGCTGGTGGTTCTTTTAGCCAAAGGAGCATATGTTTCATCTCCATTTGTTTAGCTGGTTGCTCAGAGTTCAGTGGTTTCCAACAGAATCCATTGTTAATCCCATCAATTAGAAGATAACATACTCCAAGTATCACCCTGGACTTCTCATAGCTTAGTCTGTGCTGCTCACACCACTAAATTTGTGCTTGAGGGGTCTGGCTTGTATTTATTCAAACAAACAACATCTGGGAACAATCAAGTAAACTGCCCCCGAGTTTGAGGAAATGTCCTTCTGAGAGACACATTAGCTGCTTTGTCCAGAGTTTATGCAACACGCTGGCAGCACCCAAAACCCAGTGCTTTTTCATTGCCACTATCACACTGTGGTTCGGGTGACTGTCAGCAAAGAACTGCTGCAGCTGGTTTTCGTTTCTGCCATCCATTGTAAATAGAGAAATTTAGTTAGGTAATAAAGTAGAGAAGAATTGCTCAAAGTCGTGAGGCTGAAATTATGTGGAATAGACAGTGTACTCTTCATATGAAATTGCAAGGCCCAGACACTGCTCTCTGGGATGTGCTTTTGAAGTCCTTCTTATTTGAGTAGGGTTATCCACTCAAGCTAAGAGCAACGGTTTTCCTCTAAAGCAAGTCCAGCCTAGGGATCTCTGATTTCTCCTTATGTGGGTCCAACTATCAGTAAACAGATGGTGTAACCTTAGAATGACTGACCAAGCTCACAAGAAGCCATCTACAAAATAAACACTCCAGGGACTAACCTGAAATCAGTAACTCTTCACATGAGCAAAGAAACAGATGGTGTCTAAATCAATTACAATGTACTTAGAGGTGTTTGCCTACCATTTGACAGGCAAAGCAATAGGATTGCAGGGATCTTAGTATCTCTGTTTAGACAGATGTCTGAAATGTTGGCCATGATAGCAGCAAGATTCAGTATGTTGGCTCATGGAAGATGAGCCTAGGTCAGCCACAACCTATTCATGGGGATATACCCTTCCAAAAGGTCTCCCAGATGACCGCATGAAATAATGGTCTCTTTGCATTGATGTAGGAGTGTGGAGAGAGTACCACAAGTCTTACAGTCAGCACATGGACTTGGAATGTCAGGCTTTTCATTTTGCTCCTTATGCTTTGCAAAGGCTGGTGGGGTGCACTTAGCTGTGCAGCTGGTAAGAACAGGAACTTCTTCCTTATATCTAATCTCAGTGTCCCCTCTGTCAGGTTAAAGGATTTCCCCTTGGCCTGTCCCTACAGGCCCTTGTCCCAAGCCCCTCTCCAGCTTTCCTGCAGCCCCTTTAGGCACTGGAGCTGCTCTCAGGTCTCCCTTCAGGAGCCTTCTCTTGTCCAGGCTGCCCCAGCCCAGCTCTCAGCCTGGCTCCAGAGCAGAGCTGCTCCAGCCTCCTCTGGACTCGCTCCAGCAGCTCCACAGCCTTTTCATTGGACTGCCTGGCAGAGTGACTCTACTTGTTAGCTGTATTTTGGGACATACGTGCTTCTTTCTGCAGCATGCAATCATGGTGTGACTAAGTGTCGTGGTTAAAACCCAGCCAATAACTCAGAACCATGCAGCCGCTCACTCACTCTCCCCCTTCCCCTCCCACCCTGATCTCAAGAGATGGCGAGGAGAATGGAAAGAATGTAAATCCTATGGGTTGAGATAAGAACAGTCCAGTAATTAAGGTATAACACAAACCATTACTGCTACCACCAATAACAACGATAGGGTAAATAGCAAGGGGAGAGGATATGAAACTAAAAGGGGAAAAAGAAAACAAACACAAGTGATGCACAATGCAATTTCTCACCACCCACTGACCACTACCCAACCTGACCGAAGCAGCAATCTGGGCCTTCTGGGTGACTCCCCCCAGTTTCTATCCTGGGCATGATGTGCTGTGGTATGGAATACCCCTTTGTCCTGGCTCTGCTTTCTCCCAGCTTCCCATGCCCCTTCTCACTGGCAGAGCATGAGACTGAAAAGTCTTTGACAGGAGTAAGCATTACTTAGCAGTAACTAAAAACATTAGTGTTATCAGCATTGTTCTCAGGATAAAGTCAAAAACACAGCACTGCACCGGCTACTAAGAAGGAGGAAAATGACTGCTACAGCCAAACCTAGGACAGTAAGAAAGAGTGGTGACATGATGTGGGTTCTCTTTTATTCAGCTGACGCAAACTGAGACAGGCTGTCCATGGGAAGTGAGCACGGCAGGGATACTTCAGCCCATTCTCCTTCCCATTGCAGAGTCAGCAGCAGGGTGGGAAGCTGGCAAATGGATCAGCTTTTGTTTTCTTCCTTCCCTTCTGTCTCATCAACAAAACACCATCCCTTGGTTAGCCAAGGAAACAGACTGAATCCAATAGTCTATTTGAGTGATCGCCCCTTAAAGTTCAAGTTTCCAGCTGGGGATGAAAGAGTGGCAAATATAGGGTTAATTTTGAGAGAGCAAAAGACAGAGGAGTGGAGCAGAACTTTGTATTTAGTATCTGAACAAAGTCTGGGCAATGAGAAACCCTGCATGCATATTTGCATATATATGGTAAATGTGGACTGAGACAGTCTGAAGTGAGACATCATACAGACCTATGTCATGCACTGGGGTGTCACTTCCAGCATCTATAGTGCACAGAAGAAAGTTAGCTCTTTCCCTACAGTCCCTTGTACCCTGCCTTAATTTTTCACATCAAGTAGGCAAGTCCTGCAGTGATGGGGTAAAAAAGCCCAGTCTGGTTGCACTACCTTAAATTTGAGTGAAATATTTATGAAGACTCTGTCAGCCTTCAGAAACTCTGGGAGTGGAGGATGGTTGTGCATTAAAGCCTTAGGCACTGAAATATCTCATGGCAGGGGAAAATGTACAGCAGCAACTAACAGAGGACTTTGACTTTCAGGTTCTTAGTCAGAGATGGACAAAGAGAAAACATCAGTATAAATGGTTAAAGGGTGACTCAGAGTAAGTCACATTGTATCTATTATTCTGGCTCTTTTTTTGTGGAAGAAAATTGCTTTCTTTGAGAGAAATTGGAAATTAAGACTATCCATCCTTCCAAGCGTCAAAATACACAAACCCTCATTAGGTGGGCTGAAAAGCAATTCTCAGGCCTTTATCTGACAAGCCAAGAACATGGTTATGCCTGTAGCTTTTAAGGAGAAATGATGGTTTCCCTGGCATGGGTTCAATGTCTGAGCTTGGCATTGGGTAAACTCACAAAGAAGCTTGAAGCCAATCAAGCCACTTTGTACAAATCCTGCTGACAAGGAGCCCTTTGGGGGCACACAGTAAGGACATACACCAATAAAATCCTTCTGAAAATAATCATGAATGTCCTATGCAAGAACATGTGCTTGGAGGGTGGTTTACAAGAGCAGCTGGACTCAGGGCCTGGGAACACATGGCCGAGCCATGAGAGACACTGGCAAAAGGAAAGAGGGAAACAATTTGGTACAGGCTGTTTCCAGCCCCTGATTTGAAAAATAACATGGTTTAAATGTGATGCTGGAAGCACTTTTATGAGAAATAAATGCATCTGGTAATGGAAAGTGATGGAGTGGTGTGAATGTGAAAGGCTTGCTGGTGCTGGAAAGGCTGTCTCGTTGCTTTCATGAGTGAAACTCTGCTGCAACTCTATTTCTCAAAGTCCATGTTTCCTGAGATACTTTGATATTGTCACCTCAGTGGTAGAGCTGTGAGCTGTGCTGGAAAGGAGCTGTTACTCCTGACCCTTACAAGCATGTCAGGAGCTGCCAGTGCCACCACTGTGCTTTTGCCTCTGACACTAACGAGCACTAGGGGAGTGCTGTTCCCTGACAGCAGTGTCCCTAACAGCCTGGGGCTGTCCCCTGATTTCAGTTGTCCCATCTCTGCCACCACCCCTGCCCACCCCAGGGGCCACTCCCAGCACAGCTCCTCTTTTGCACTGGCTCCTCATGGGTAACAAGTGGCTGCTGAGGTCTGACCCAGGCCAGGCAGAAGGTTTGTATCCTGCCTGGTGACCAATGCTCCAAGTAGGGCTGTACCCGCACCCTCAGATGAAGTGCCTGTAGGGTGCAAGGCTGGAAGTAGTTCCTTTTTTATCACTAACACTCCTGCAGGTCATTGACGCATCCCCAGGCTCTGTGGGGATGTCCTGGGAATGCTGGCCCTGGGTGATGGAGAGGTGGCAAGGAGGAGGGTGCGTGGCAGGGGCCTCACAGGCAGCTCCATTCCCTACCAGGCTGCTGATCTCAATCAGGGAGAAGATACTGATCCTCTTACATATATCCTATGGCCACCAATATCCTCTCTTACAGGGGTGTTTTGGCCATCAGCTGCCATGTGCCCAGGAGGTGACACATCATCACAGGACAGCCACCATTGGCATCTCAGCTCTGGGCCACCACTGGCATCTCAGCTCTCATCAAGGGGCACAACCTGGTTGGTCTATGACTGGAATGTGTTTGTTCCCCTCTGCTACTCAGACGCATCATACATCTATGAAGTGCCAAGACCTTTACATCCCATACTGCATTGTTCCTGTCCTGAGAACTGGCTTGATGGAGCTGGAGAAACCCTGAGATCTTCTGCTAAGGTGCTAAAATCCTTTTCTTCTATGCATCCACCTCTGTACATGGTGGGAAACACAGAGGTCACAAGCATGGGCTGAAGCCAGCATAGGTGGGCAGTCTACAAGAAGGCTGCAGAGGAAAGGAAGCCCTGATGGTGGTGGTGGTCTCTGTGTCTCTGATTCCCACCTCATCTCCAGTCTTTCCCATCCCAACTTCTACCTCCTTAAAACAGCTCCAGGAAATGGCAGGAGGCTGGATTTTGTTCTACGTGTCCAACTCCAGCTAATGCATGTGCATTACAAAGAAAAAAACCAGGCATGTGGCTGGCAGGAGGAAAGTCCTTAAGAGCTCTTCTCCAGTGGTCTGAAAGGACAGCAAAGCCCATGAATGCAGTGGCTAGCATAGCAGGGAACAGGCTGGGAGGATGGGCAGAACACACTGACCTCTCAGCAAAGGAAGCTAAGCTTTCAGCAAGGAAAAATAACAATCAG
Organism: Melopsittacus undulatus; assembly: GCF_012275295.1. Lineage (NCBI taxonomy): Eukaryota > Metazoa > Chordata > Aves > Psittaciformes > Psittaculidae > Melopsittacus > Melopsittacus undulatus. The sequence continues at coordinate 10,281,959 of NC_047537.1, forward strand.
AAGAGCAGAACTGGCCTATCAAAGAGAAACAGCGCCTGTGCACAGCTCCTGTTCTTCGGACTATCAGCTGAGACAATCTTATTTCTCTCTCTCCAAGCAGGCTTTCATATTAAGTCTCTTATCAGTGGGTTTGTGGCAGCACAGCACAATGCGCAGCCTGAGCGGGTGGGGCTTTCGGGAGACAAGTGTTTCCAAACATCCAAGGGTAGAAATGAGCCATGGGAAATGAGCTCTGCAGGGGCACCTCATGAAGGAGCTTCTGCAGAAACCCAGGAAGGAAGTGGGTCTGCAGCCACACTGCAGGGGGCTGACTCCTGAACTCTGTCAGACTCAGTCCTGGGGGATAATGGATCAATCACAGCCCTAAAAATCTCTGCAGTGAGAAACACTTAGGCCTATGAACTCCTTATTTACCTGCTAATTCACACACCACCCAGGGCCTGTTTTGGCTTTAGGCATTGAAATTTGTGTGTATCTATCTACCAAAATGACCTTTCTGCCTGTTATACACATAACCCCCAATTACTTATGCAAGCAGGAACCAAATCCCCCCCCCCCCTCGCCCCAGTGCAAGCACAGCCCATTTGGGGAAGATTCAGTTTTCTCAGTTAATGCAAGAAGTGCTTGTAATGAAGCCACTCAGTCAACGTAGATTCCAGCTTCTTGGGAAACTAAAATGTGATCCTTTTTTATTCTTTATTATGGCAGCAGCAGAATTTATTATTCTATCCCTAAGGAAAGGACAGGGCAGAGGTGACTAAAGCAGAACTTTCAGCTAGCAGCAGCACCAGAGTCCAGGCATCAGCCCAGATGGATCGGTCACCTCAGTAAATAAACTGGCTGCAGACAGGAAAGTTGTTGTTTAACACTCAGCAGAGCCCTACAGTAGATGTGACATAGGGAGTGTATTTGCTATCTGTATTTCACGTCATCAGAACTAAACCCTGCCAGCAAGTAAAACTAACACTGAGGAATATGATCACCGTGGGATTGGATTTTGGCAGCAAATGCAAGATCAGGCACCATGTATGTCCCAGGAGCCACACATTGTGTGGGTGACATGGTGGTTCCTGCCACAGAGGGTAGATGTAGGGCAGGTTCCTGCTAGCGACAGTGGGTGCACTTCTGTTTCCATGAAATTACCTTATTCCTAAACAGTAGTGGGTGAGGCCAGACTGCCTTGGCTTTGTCACCAGCTGTACCACTTTACACCCATCTAGAGTTCCTCTCCCATTTCACTGTGTATTCAGTCTGGTAATGTCCTCCTAAAGTAGTTACAGTTTGCTCTTCTCCTTACTGCTTGGATTATCACCCACAAACATAGGCATTTTGCTGCTCACTGCCTTCTCCAGGCCATGAATGTGCTGGACAGCCCAGGTCCCAGCACAGAGCCCACAGGGTCAGCTAGAGACCTCCGCACCATGAGAGCTGACTGTTCACCTCTGCTTCCTCTTCTCCACCTGATCATGTTTCCCAGGTGCCCCCTCATTTCTAGCTGAACAGTTCTAACACGGCAGTTTGACCCCACTCTGCACTCCTCTAACAGATCTGGGAGCTTGAAACAGCCCAGAAGATGGGCTAGTCACCTTCGAGTGGAAGATGCCCTTGCCCGTGCAGGGGGTTGGAACTGGATGAGGTTTAAGGTCCCTTCACATCCAAACCAGGCTGAGGTTCTATGGAACAGCAAGCTGTGAAACCCCTCCTGAAGACAGGGCTGCCCCTTCAAGGGACGGTGAGACCGGGGCTTCATACACCTGCCTGCAGACTCAGGAAGAGACTGTGGCAGGGAGCGGAGGGAAGGAAGGGGCAGGCGGGTTCCTTCACTGCAGCCCCTCTCGCTCCTCGTGGAGCAGCCGTGTAGCTCCGCTGTGCGCCCTGGTCCCACAGCCTCAGGGTTTCTGGGAAGCATGAGCACAGCTTTTGCATGGCACGAGTGCCCTCTAGTGCAGACCCAGAGCTCTCCTTCACCCCAACCTTGGTGCTCCTCTGAAAAAGGGACCCCAAACCTCAACCCCAGGCCTTGAAGGAGCTGCATTCCCCATGGGCCATCCACACTGATGCCTTTGCCATGGGAATGGCAGGAAGGAGGTGGGACAGGGAATGCTTTCAGGAAAATCACTTTATTTTAGTACTTTTCAAGTAAGTCTGAGATTTCAGCATCATCATGGAAATTTCCTTTCTGATTATTTGTTCCAAATTCTTGCGTACTTGATGTCCGGGAAGAAAATCAGGTGAGAAACGTCTCCCATTGGGTGTCACTGAACAGCTAGACTACACCAAAACATATCATAGAATCATAGAATAGTTAGGGTTGGAAAGGACCTTAAGATCATCTAGTTCCAACCCCCCTGCCATGGGGGGGAGGATCCCCATGCAGGATCACACTGCAGGATGTTACAGCAGAAACCCACATAATCTCCTGAAGGAAGAAGTCCTGATGAAAAGAACTCAGATCATGTGGGAAGGTTTCCATAAAGGGTCCCCCCACGGCAATCACTGCAGAGCGGAGCATGGTGCCAGGCCACCTCCACCCCACTGCCTTCCCTACGAGCAGTGGTATCAGAGGCATTGTGCTCAGTGACAGCAGCATGGTGCACAGGCTAAGATCCTGGGATGTACCCTCAGATGAAGCATTCAGGCACAGTGGCTGTGAGCAGGCATTACCCTTGTAAGAGATGAACACTCAGCCAGGGCAAGATGCACCAGGATTGGGTCAGAGTTCTATGGAGATAGATAGACACATTGCCACCTCTGGAACTCCTGGCTCAGGGTGGAAGTCCTCAGAAGCTATGATTTCAGTCATTCATGACACTTTATGTTTTCTGCTGATACTGATACTTGCAGAATGTTATAAATGCTCCATATGGGCTGTTAATATCACACAGGGCAGTGTCCTCCAGGGTGTGGAGGGCTTCATCATAGGTTTTGGGAGGGTGTTTGTTGCCTTTGCTGTGCCACTTCCAAGGTGTGGTGCTGTGAGTGGGCATTTCTTGGTTTCTGGAAAGGGAAGGCTCTGAAAAGCATGGCCAAGGTGGGCAGGAAGGAGGTGCTTTTCCTCAGGAGGACTTGTCTACAGCTATTTTCCTTGGAGCCCTTGAGGCTGACCTCGGAGCAGTGCCAGCAGATGAGTTCAGGCAGAATGAGGTAAAAACAGCCTTTTCCCACAGAATATGGATGAATTGTCTACACTGATTGTTGGCAATTCCTTCCAGCTGAGTTGGCTTTCAGGTCAAATGCTAATTTCTTTTTTTTTATTTATTTTTTCCTCTCTTTAATCAGAGCAAATTCTGGTCTTCTTTCCATTTTGTGATCTACTGCTCTGTGGCTATTTCTAATAACCCCCCTTATCCAGCTGAGACAGGACAGGGATGCAACATGTCACCTTGTTTCTCACCCTGGCAGCCTTTGCATTGGGTCCCAGGGGTTAAGGAGGCTGGAGTATCCCTAGGGTAGTCTAGGCAAGCCAATTTCTCTCTCTCTGCCTCATTTGCAAAGTGGAATAATGGCCCAGTCGCACAGCCCAAAAGTGGTTCTCTGCACCAGGGATCCAAAGGCTTTAGCTAAATTTCCTTCAAAAATCCCTAAATGAAGCTGCCCTAAATTATACCATTTAGACTAATATGACAGCACCCGTGAAAATTGCATTTTCCCAAATTGTTGGCTCCTCCTGAATTTGGGAGCATGTTAATTTTCTAGAGCAGCTAAATAGTTTCCTCTGATGATTAAAAAATGAGTAATAATAGCAGTGTCCGCCTTCCCGAGGCTCATGTAGGACTTACCAGCAAGAAATTAAACACAGTAGGAAATTCCTTGAAAGAGTTAGAAAACAAATGATTGATACAATCTCTCTCTCCCTCCCTCCCGGCTCTGTGATCTGCTTTTAGAATGATTATTAAACACAGCAAAATTCATTTGGTGCTGTAACATGAACAAGACAAATTACAGTCTCTGGAGCTCAGTTAATTGCTAAAGAACATACTGACCCTCTGCGGGTTCATCAGTTATGGTAACTAATGAAGAGAAATGTAAGCCTTGCGATGTGGGTCTGCAGCAAGGCTGCCCTCCTGCTGTGTGCAGAGACAGGTCCACCTCAGCTCTGTGTCCTCTGGAACAAATAATGGAATCCCAGCCTGGTCTGTGTTCGAAGGGACCTTAAGATCATCCAGTTCCAACCCCTGCCATGGGCAGGGACACCTTCCACTGGAGCAGTTTACTCCAAGCCCCTGTGTCCAACCTGGCCTTGAACACTGCCAGGGATGGGGCAGCCACAGCTTCTCTGGGCACCCTGTGCCAGCGCCTCAGCACCCTCACAGGGAAGAGCTTAGATTCAACCTGAACTTCCCCTGTTCCAGTTTGAACCCATCACCACTTATCCTATTGCTGCAGTCCCTGATGAGGAGTCCCTCTCCAGCACCCTTGTAGGCCCCCTTTAGATACTGTAAGGCTGCTCTGAGGTTTCCACACAGCTTCTCTTCTCCAGGCTGAAGAGACCCATTTTTCTTTCTTTTGAAGTGAGATGAAGCATCTGCACTACCTTACTGGGCAAAATAGGATGTGGATGCTCAGGAGCCATTGCAGGAATGAGCAGTTCAGTGATCAGACTCCCACCCTTGACTTTCTGCAGCTAACATGAAGGATCTTGCTAAGACATTGAGTCTTCTTGAGGTGGGGCTCATCTCACCTCACTTTACATCTTTGGAAATAATCCAAATTGCCCATTGGCTTCACCAATCCCCAGCAAACCCTGTGGGCACTTTCCATAGCCCTGATACCCAAGGGCCTGCCTACCCTGGCAGTTTCACACCTTCCTGAGGGTTCACAAGTATCATCCCGAATCTCATGGCAAGTGGACTTTGAAATGTCACAAGATTGCTCTAAAAATCCTGGGCAATACTTAGGGATGGGGGTGAGGCCACATTTAGGTTTTTTGGTGTCATCACAGAGGTGGAGGTTTGAGATTTGCATGTGGACTCTCATTGCTCAGCACAGTCTCTGTGCATCACAGGAGTCATGGTCAATTCATGAGTGCTGACAATGCTTCATGCAGTTTCATAACAGACGCATTGCTCTGTTTTCATCAAAACACGCCCAAATTATTTTTTCTTTTTTTCTTCTTCATCATTCTATTGTACTAGACCAAGATGTAAAATTATTAATAGAATAGTCCATTAATTTTATGATATTTCATTATTCAATTATTTCCTCCATTATTCTTCCACATTAAATCTGAATAATTTATTCAGTGAATTTTGCAAGCAAAATGTTCAATGCATAATTTTCTCCTTTGTTAATACTCTCCTAGTTCTAATTGTCCATGAGAATTTGATCTAATGTTTTACAGAAGAGCAACCTGAAGACAAAAGGCTCAACATAGTGCTGAGCTGAGCATGACTGTTGGTGGTTGTTCCCCATTGAGTCTCTCAATGCACGAAGTGTATGCTGTGAAGCCAGCAGAAAGAGGCAACAGGCTGAACCTGCACTGGAGCCAGCAGTAGGTCACACTGCACATGAAGCAGTGTCACTCTGTACAGGAATGTCATACAAAGCCTTTAGAACAGCAGAGTAGGAAAGTGGTGATGTGTACAACTCACTTGTCCCAGCATCATCCTCTGATCCTGTGAAAGGTGCTCACAACCTTTGGGGGTCATTAAATTGAGACAGAAACAACTTATTTCCTACCCTGTTCATCAGATCTGTGCTGATTCTCACTGGAAACCTCAGGAAGAGGAAGCAGCTTGGCTCACCAGTATTCCCTGAGGACACGCTCTGTAGCCCCCAGCCATTGTAGGAGCCCAAAACCCCCATAGCACTGATATCCCATGTTGGCCTTTGGACATGCAGGATCAGCTTAGGCTATGACTCACCTCCTGCACAGGCAGACTCTGGTCCAGCGCACACAGGCTGTGTCCCCATCGTACCTAAGGCCTTTCCTGGGGAAAGCAAGAAGTACAAGCAGCAGGTAGTGATGGTAAGGGCAGGATTAGCACCGTCTGTACTTGGCTGCCTGACAGCATGGGGGCTGCCCAAAGGCCCTTATCCATCAGCCATGAGAAAGCAGCTCCTTCTGCTAGTCATTCAAACCATTTGATTCTATGATACCCAGGATAGACCAACAGCTCTCTGTAGGTACAGCTGTCTTCCCTACTCAGGATAGACCAACAGCTCTCTGCGGGTACAGCTGTCTTCCCTACACATAAACAAGAGACCAAACTTTGAGAAGGCAGAAGTTAAGCAACCAAAACCCTGCCCCATCATGAATAACACTGACAATGTCTTTGCAAACAAGCAGGTCAAGTTTTAGCTTCTTTTAAAGTTTGCTTCCAGTTTTCTGTTGTGCACTTTTCAAAAAGAACCTCACTCTGCTTGATCCCTGTGGGCAGTTACCAGCCTGCTTGAAGGACTTCCAGTCTGGGGAATGCCTGTGAGCAGGGACTGAGCTGGGGAAGGTGGGAGAGCGGCAGCACATGGGCTGCTTCCTGACATCAGTGCATGAAATGTTTTCCAATGACACAGTAGAAATAATAAATAAGGAACTTTTAAGTCAGAATAATGCTTTCAGGCAAAATTTTGGGGAACTTCTGGAATTCAACATATTTCCATGAAAGCCTCAGCCATTGCTGGGATGTTTTTTGCTAATATGGCGAACTCTCGCAATTTCCCAAATGAAAACCACAAGCAAACTGAACCCTTTTGTTTTCATTGAAAACCATTGCCCAGCCAGTCACCTTCACTGTTTACTCAGCTCAGCTGCCTGTGATGATTTATAGGTAATATCCAGTTAAAGTGGGACAGCCTAAGTCCATATTAAGAGACTGCTGGAGCCATGATGAACTAAGTGTTGGCACTGTAACAGTTACAGCTAAGGGAACAGCATTTTTCCTAGCCTAGTCAATAAATTAGTGGTAGAAATAGTGGTAATGTGAAGTGATAAAAATAGAGTTCCACAAATGCAAGTTTTCCATGGTAAAAGCTAATAACTGCTATTTTCTAAAATAACATATTAGTGCTTACCAGCTCAGCAGAAACATATGGACTGCATCAACCCATTGCAGGGTTCCCACCAACCCACACAAAAGGAGATTTTCTGATCCACTTGGACAAAAGTCTCCAGAAATAGATGTGCCTTGAATTGCCCTGAGGTGCACACACAGATAAACCCAGGTGCTCCAGCAACTTGAGGAGCCAAGTCACCAGTTGGAAATATCCATGCTAACTCCTGCAGAGTGTGAAGGCAACAACAGCTTCAGACCCTGCTCTCCAGGGAGGGGAATGTCATTCAGAGACTTCATTGAACTGCATTTGTGTTGTGCCTTGGTGGTTTGTGGTTTGTAACGGCCATTTAGAGGGGCCAACAAAATCCAGCCTGGAGTCTGCATCTTTCCAGGGAACTCTAGTTTCTGCCTAGGGGCGTCTGGCTGAGCTGTAGCTGGTGCCTCTGGATTAGTCCCAATGGATGTTTCTCTCAGCAGATTCAGGGTTGCCCTAAGCTCTGCAGGGGCAAGCTGGAGAACCTAATTTGCTCAGGGGGTGGGTAGTCTTTACTACTGGCAGCCGGTGTTTAAGGCTGGAGAATCTGGGCTGGATGGAGAAGAGGGGCAGGGAGACCAATGGGAAATGTTTCACTGCCCCAGGGGAGGACAGCATCTTGGTTTTTCACTTGCATGGAAGACTTGTCAGGGCAGCATTAAAGGTGTTGTGAATTGGTTGGACTTCCCCTTCCTCCTGCCCTGTCCAAAACAGATGTAAAAATTGAACCAAGGGAAGAATGCTCATTTAAAGGCTTCATACATTTTCCCTGCCAAAAAAAAAAGAAGTCTTAGGAGTGCAACCATACACAACAGGCATCCAGAAATAATGAGCCAAGTTCCCTCAGTTGGACTCCTTGTATTTTTAGGAATCATGAAGAAAACACAAAATGTAGATGAAAAATAGTATTTTTCATGCAACATGGAAACCACCTTAATTCTGACCTTGCTGCAGGAACTGAGCTGAGGCTCCAATGGACTGAGCAAGGAGAACAGCATGGGGGAGCAAGGTGTCTTCAGTGGCCTTCAGATGGGGATGTCAGCTGTGGTTGCAATAGCGCTGAGTTTTCTTACTCAAGTCTGGGCATGCTGCTCATAACAGGGGAAAAAGCCGAGAAAATAAATGAAGGTAAGCTTTTCTTTTTAAGTATTATTTCATGTGAGGAACAAGTGAGTCACTGCTGTAATAGCAGTGTCTGATAAGGACTATGACTGCAGATGTAAGGACACTGAAAGCGAATATTAGCTCTTTTAATTGATATCGAAAAGCAGAAAACAGACTTGATACTGTGTCATGCAGAGAACTTGGGAATCCACCTAGTACTTTGGAGCCATTAATTATTGCTTAATTAGAGCAAAGAGAATTTGCAGGATATGTGACAGCAGTTAATGGCTGCTCCTCCTGAGAGACATGGATCTGGGTACAGAAATAGCAAGCTCCTTACACAAAGGGCAGCTGACTTCCTTGACTGATCGAGTGTGTTTATCACAGTGTATATGTTCACATGATGGAGCCACATGAACATCCTTGTGCCAACACCAGTCCCAGTGAATGTTTTAGCAAAATTAAGGAGAAAAGGAAGTAACTTGTGGGAGAAGCCTTGGTGCTGGCATTCAGCATATGTCCCCACAGAGGACTGGGTTCAGAATTAGTCCTACTCAGCTCTCATCAATGGCACAAGAGAAATTCCTTTCCATATTGTCATTGTGTTTATACTGGTGCCTGCCTGGCCTGGGCTGAGAAGAGTGGGTGATGCTGGGCCATGTGAACATTTAAGAGGCACAGAGGGCTGTTGCAGAGGCAAATGGTTGGGCTCCAGG